>NC_133758.1:14199500-15472500 GCF_036562045.2 Rhinolophus sinicus | reverse complement strand
ACACACACACACACACACACACACACACAGAGTGAAGGCCCAGAGGTTTGTCTAACTCACTTGCTCTGTCTGCATTTATTCGGAAGGTCCCCAGAGGTTTGTGTAAACAGTACTTGAATTATAATCACACATTTCATTCAAATTTCATGCTTTGAGGATTTTTTCCTCATTAGAACAGTTAGTTGTCAATCTGACAGGATCACATTTGTAACCTTTAAACCACCCTCAGTGTTTCATACATAAGGCCAGGATACCCACCTACTCCAGGACAGTGAGGAAAAACTATGACTTAGGAAACAGACTGGAATGTAAAGGGAGATAAGTTGTTTTGTTGGGTTTTTTTTTCTTTTTTTCTTTTTGGTTGTTACTCCTTTGTTGTTTTTTATGGGAACCCCTTATTTAGAAGCCTGTTTATAGATCCTAAATTTTCATAGACTGACTGCTAGAAAGATTTCTTATCTATTTTTATAAACAACCATTCTGTTTCCTCTACATTAAATGCCTTTTTTACATATTCTGAAAACATATAAATGTCTTTCTATTAATTATGTAAGTAAATATATTTTTCATATTTTAATGAGTTACAATTAATATTTTTTTAAAATGAAGCTCTCGTGGTTTTTAAATATATTGTTAACATGTGCATAAATAAATATTTTTAATCTGATAAGGTAAAAGAGATTTTTAAACCCTGACAAATCAGCACATGGGACTCAAAAAATTAAAATGGGGCTAGAACATTAAGCTTCCAGCTTCATTAACTAATGAAAATGAGTCTGAAATTTCAAAAGTACAAATATGCAATGATTAATAAATATACACTCCTCTGAAAGGTGATCTATGCATTATAACCTGTCAGATACTAAACATACCGTCCAGTGATGTTAGTTTGGGTTTTGGCTTGCTGACCTCGGAGTATATTTCAATCATAAATCACTGGCTGGTAAACTGAGACATTTCTACAAACTCAGACTTTGAAGTTTTCTCTGTGACAGAAATATCACCCATGATAAATTTTTAGTGTGATACGTGGAGAGTTACACAGAAGTATAAGACAAACTGAAGCTATGTGCATAAGTTCATGTGTTTCACAATAATTTTAAAAGATGTCTTAATCATAGCTGTCAATTTTTAAGGGACCCTGTCCTGTTCTGTTGTTTGTTTCATCAGCATTGAGTTGGGCAAGTTACCTAACTTGCAGCAGCGAGGCAAAGAGTCCCTTATTATCACTGAAATGATAAGAAATGGAGATTAGCCACACAAAACAGTAAACCACTCTTTCTGGTGGTCAGGTACAAATGCCACTAAAGACCACAGGGGTAGGTAGTGTGGCCAGGTGTTTTCTTCTGCCACTTTTGGGGAAAAAATTCTTACCATTAAAACTATTGTTTAGAAGCATTGGCCACTTAAAATAAATCCACATTTTTCTTACATTCTTTTACAATCTAAAGTTTTCAGTTCTTTCGTGGTTTTCCAAAAAGTCCTTGACAGATCTATTTGAGGTGAAGCAGAATTAGGGTGACGTACCTAGAGTTGTCACAAGAAATTCAGGGGGATATCTGACCAGAAATCTCCAATGCATGTATACAGTATCACCTCCAAGGATAAACATTCAAAGAAAAAAAAAAAAAAAAACCTCCCTGAATGATTGCATTAAAGAACAAGTAAATATTCAAATTCTCCACCACTTGAGTGAAGAGCCCTGGATTTCTGTATTCATTCAATCATGTCACAAACAATTATTTAATGATTCCCAATTCTGGGTTGAGCCCCATCCTGGGACATGCACCGGATTCAGAGATATACACACTTCTCACGCCCTCAGACACCTGACCACATGACCGAGGGGATGGGACCTGAGCTTGAATAAAATTTAAAACTATATCTAAAGACTAATCTTTTAATTGTGCAGTAGGGGCAATTCTACACATACCTATTAAACAATCAGGTAACAAACCATGACAGGGCAAGGAACTGAACTATTCACTTCCAAACATAGATCTCATTAAAGTAAATTCTACCTTTTTTTCTGAGTGATGATTGCAACATTATGCAGTTACAGCGAAGTCCAAATAAACCACACACACACACACACACACACACACACACCCCATACCATGCACACTGTCCAGAATAAGGCAGGTGCTCAATAAAGGAGATGAATGAATGAATGAATGAATGAATGAAGATCACATGGAGGGAATGCAATAACTTGGTAGAAACTGAACAACTTTGTGTTTTTGCTTAAGGCATTGAACACCTACTTTTTTTCATGTAATACTTGCTTACTTGTTTGATGCTATTCCCTTTCGCCTAACCTAGATGAATTAACTTCATACTCCAAGGGAAACAGAGGTATTCCTCAATATGCAGTGCTTACATAACATAATGGGAACAAGCAAACCTATAAATTAAATAACCACCTTAGGTTAATATCTAGCCATCAGAAAATGTTGGAAATACAACAGGTAACTAATATATGTATAATGATATAAAGAACATACAATTGCCTACACTTGTTTGATCTTCGTAACAGTGCTTTGTGATAGATGTTACCATTCCTACTCTAAACATAGAGAATGAAGGCCCAAAGAGACAGATGACAATCCATAGATTACACAGCTACTAAGTGAAATCAGGATGCGAGCAAAGATATAAAATACCGAGAGTAAACCTGAGGGTCAAACCTGTACGAGAACCACAACCTTGCTACTCCAGAGAAGTGTGACAGTGACCAAGTCATCTCACAGGTTTGAGCTTTAGTTCCCTCATCTTAACACAAGCACTGCTTTTGAGGCATAAAGAAAAGGACACCTAGTACAGCGTTTCTGTTATAAATGAGTGCACTTCCTGTCCCTCCTCTCCTGTTCCGTCTATGCAAGAGTGCCTTCAAGAGCAGTGGGAAAACAATCTCCACCCAAAATAGATTTAGGGAACAGAAGTCTACTAAAATGGGGGAAAAAATTATAAAAATATAGGACCATGTTAAACTCTTCACTACTAAGCAAAGCTATCAAATCACACAACTTTCTGGAGTACCCATCACTAGTGGCATGAGAAGCATGTATGTACAGTTAGATAGTTCAAATGTAATTTCTGTTGATGCTTTAGTATCAAAATCTATACTCTCATATTTGAACATAAACGAATAGTGAATTTTGCCAAGTCAGGGAAAGGAGGTTATCTAAGCTACCCTTATCTACTGAAAATAAAAGGTATTACTGAGTTTAATTTATTCAGGAGCTAAACAACTGGAGTTTTTTGCTCTCCAGCAGGAGTCACTATAAACAAGAAATTTAATTCCTAAGCTAAATTAATGTTGGTGTTTACTTAGTAAATGCATATACATGGATTGCTATATTTAAAAAGTTTTAATAAATGGTAACAGTTTATAACTAAGGAGGGATTATTTTCAATATCCAGCTTAAACTTCAATGACAGAAATCCTTAATAGGTATGAGTACAACTTCATAAAAGATTTGATTATCAAAAGAAGGATGCAGACACAAACACATAGTAAAAATAATTTTTCTAATGACCATAACTTGGAACAGCCTTGCAATCTAGTGGTGAAAATCAACAATGTTCCTGTATGGACATTCCTGCATTTCTTTGTATTGAGATCTTTAGAATGTAAAATTCTCTTAATAAGCGAGCAAGCTTTTTACTTTAAAAAAATGATTTTCTTCAATTGGAATCCTGGTTATCTTAAATGCGTTGTTTTTTTCCCCAAAATGCATGTTATCCAGAGAAAATATATATCTCATATAAATATACTTGTCCGACAAATATGAAATATTTGAAGTAAATCTATATTACATGAAGAATTGGGATAAAGCACAAATCATCTCCATCTCCTCAGTGGCATAAACTTATTCTCTTGGCATTATTTATATATTATCAGGAACAATAGAATTAAGTATTTGTATGATTCAAATATAGACAAGTTTAATTTGGAAGATGCTTTTATCACAGAAAAATATCAAAATAGCACAGACTGTGAAATCTAATTTCTATTTGTGGTTCCACCAGTCACCTCCTATTGTTATCTTGAATTGGCTACTTTTATATGGCCTGGGTTCATATGTAGACATACAAATGGTTTATCACATGATCAAATATTTATTTTCTTTCTGGCTTGTCAGATGGCTTATAGTCATATTGATTGTAATGTGATTCACATTGATTAGTAAGGTAAGCAATATGGCCTATTTTTTTTTTTTAACCAGACTTTTGTTCTGTAAATATATGACTTCTACCTGTCTGTGGCAGTATTTCTCTTCTGAAGCAAAAGGAGGTTTCTCATTTTGTTTTATAAAATATTATAAAAAGTCACAGACATATATTGTTTTGGTGACAATATAGTAGCATGCAAAATAAATGCAAAAAAGATGTTCTCATGTTCTTGTATTCAGTTTGATCTCGTTTGAGTCATTTTCCCACTTTTCCACATGTTTTCTTATTCTTGTGGTAAAGGATACAATGAGTATGCTATTGTCCACATGAACATAACATGAAATTTCACAAGCCAGAGACATAAAATTGCATTTCCCTACAGACTAGGGAATATGGATCTACTGGCATGTATGATCTGGTCAAGTGAAACAGTAAGTGGCAAGACCAGAATATACACATATTTATGTTTAATTGTAATGGAAACTGCATGCATGACTCAAACTGAACAGTTCACTTCTTCCTTCCTCAATTTCATGCAAAGATTTGTAATTGCAAAAGTCATAAATTTATTCTATTACCAAATCTCTCAAACATTAAATGAAATGAGAAAAAACATAGTGCAAGTGACACTTCTGACAACTAAGAGATATTTTAGTTAAGGAGAAAAGACTTCATTATGTTTCTTATTTTTCCCCAGGACATTAATCTCTTTCCCCTGGGATAAGTGGAATGTTCTTTGAAAAAAAAAAAAAAAATTCCTCTACCCTAACCCAGTGTAATCCATAGCCAGTCTCCAAGTCTGATACAAAAACAAACCATTTCTATTTTGGTACAATGAGGAAGCATTGCCCTGGACAATATAAAAACAGAGATGGAGGAAGTTGACTCAGATTGCGGCACTTCCTAGATGAAGAGAGCTAGCAGGCTTACCACAATCACCTGAATAGAATGAAATAAGACGACGACTGTTTTTTCCGTCAAATTGATGCACGTGTAAAAATGAATTCCCGAAAAGTTAAAGGGGAAATCCTGGGTATGTTTGTTTGTCTGGATGAAGGATTCCATTTGAGAAACTTTTGACAAAATGGATTGATGAAGCAGATTAGAATCTGGGCACAGGATGTACACAATTTTTAAAAAATTGTGAATAAACACTGGGCTTCCCAAAGCATTGCTCACTGATCAAAGGGAAATGTGATATCACAATGAAAATCATTTTCATTCTAAATAGAATAATTGTCTAGGGTTTGTTAACCCCCTTTGGGGTGGGAATTCTAACGATTTCCTGAGGTTTCTAACTGTTGATTACATTTAATTGTTTGACATCGTTGAGCAAGTAGAACAACGAATTGCTGGGCAGAGAACAAACAATTTTCAAATACTTTAATGACCATCTCTGATAAATACTCAGAATAAAAAGTAGGTAAAAAGAATGAAAGAAATACATTTTAAAATGGAAGTGAATGACCATATAAAATTAGCATCCTATGCACATCCATTATTGAAGTGCCAATTTCAAATTCCTGTTTTATAAAGTTTCTGCCCAAAATGTTCTTTGTATAACTGGAAACCAGCCACTTTGAGCAAGAATTAATGGTATTTTAAGGAGAAACGAGTAGGAGATTTAAATTCCCTCAAGATTGATCCATACTCTACAGTTTAAACATAATCTAAAGTTTAAGTCCATTCCTGACCTAAATGCTGTATTCTTTAACTCAAAATGACCTTGAATTTTAACTACTTAGTTTTTAAATCAACTCATTGTTCTGTTAATCATAAGCACTTAAATATCCAGCCCACACATAAACACAGAGACAACCATGAAGGGACAGGTGATACAAGTTTTGCATCTTTACCATTAAGTCAAGGGCTTATCACAAGTCCCATGAGTAACCCAAAAGAAATTGTTTTAAAATGGGTAAGATGCAATTGAGGAAAGTTCTGGGCTTCTACTAACTAAAACAGAAATAAACTCACAAGCCTTTATTGACTACAAAGAGCTTTAAAATGAGAGTTGTTCGGCAAACATTTGATATTGATAAATTTTGGCTTCTAACATTAGGCCAACCAAATTGGGTATGGGTAAGGAGTGCCCAAAAGTCACATGGCGGCAGTGGTCTTATTTCCATTCATTTATGGTTGGGCAAAAACTGATTTCAAAGAATGTCTTTAGAGTCATAACTAGCATTACTGTTAATAGTACCAAATGGCCAAATTATGGTACTTACAAACCAGAAGCATGAAAGTTGCTTCTATTTGTTTGCCAAGGTTATTTTTTTCGCAAAATGTCAGTCAACATTTTGCCTTCTTTGAACATGATTATCAAATGGTTATGAACATAAAACAACCTAAACATTTCTTTGTATGAGTCAAAATCCGAAAGAGCTCAACTTTCCCATCCTTATCACCAGGGGGACATTTCCTTTGCCGCAGGATGTGACGTGTTCTCTATCATCTGTCAGAGCCTGTAAACATGTTCTTTATGGGTTTTGGGCACCTACCTACTTAGTGCCACCGTACAGAAAATGGGTGCAAGGAGAGGGTACAGAAACACAATAAACATAAGGGTTCCTCAGGCCATACTCATTTTGTACATGGTCGGTGCCCCTCCTACCTCCTAGTAATGTTCATTGTTAACTGATCAGCTTCACATACTTTTTGGAAAAAAGTACACTTTAAAAAAATTATGCCCATAAGACTTTCTCAGAGTTAAGCATTTCTGTATTGTTATTATTAGTACAATGATAAAACAACTGTGTATATTTAATGGTAAATAATTATTAAACATGAAAAGCAATAAAGAAAAAAAAATATTTTTTGTTGTTTTAATGACTTCTGAAAGAAGTGAAGTTTCTGATTCTCCAACCAAGTGGGTGGGGATGAGACCTCCAACCCCCACCGCTGTCCTCTCACCTTATTAGATAAACACTATAATGTCAGAAACCAAGATGTTGGCTTAAATTCTGGGTGAATCCAAATCTCAGTTTCTTTATAAGTAAATATGTTTCAAATAAGTGTTAAATTGTGATCATCACAGGTTTTTTTTCTATCTTTGAAATTCTGTAATTTATGGCTTATTATTATTATTATTATTATGAAATATCTCTGGACAATCAATCCCTGAAAATATAAAGAAAATCAAGAGTTGTTTCTGCCCTTAAACAAGCCAAAGCTCAATTACAGAGAAGAGATACACAGAAGCTTCTAGAGAGAAGCTCAATCGCCTATCTGTGACCTCTGACAGATCTGCAACTCTCAGCTGTTCAGAATCAAGTTCTGTCGTCACTTCCAGATAAGGACCATTTTAGAATCCAGAATTCTCCAGCAAAGTTTAATTCCATGCGTTGTTGCTAAATAAATCATGTACCTATTTTACTGCCCCCAAATATTATGCACTTTTAAAGAGCAGAGATTTTGATTTAACTTTCTTTGCCCCATCCTCTCACAATGGAACATGTACATAACAGGAGCTTAATCACATTTTGCTCATTGACTGAATGAGGAACAAAAAGAGATTTATTTCCTTCCTTCCCACAATGACAGTAGTTAAGTCCGGGGTTGTCAGAAAAGTCAGAAAAACACATTATAGCCAGCTGTAACTTCAATTCGAGAATGTCAAGTCTTCATGAAACAGAAAAATGGGCACACTATTAGACAAAAATTTTCAAATGGAGCTACACCTACTTTTATCCTGATAAAACACTCATACATACACATAGTTATGATGAATTGTTTCCCTAGTATTCAAATGTTGTAATTGTTATTTTTGATTTTATGAACCTGGCCTTTCCCTCACCTAGATTATAAACTGCTGAAGATTAGGGATGGACCAAATTTTATTTGCACGGCTGGCAGAGAGCATACTCATTTACACATACACTTCACAGAAGGGGGCTTGGAGGATCTAATTTATCTTCCTTTCTCTTGAATAGTGTGGCTATTTTCTCAATGGAATAATTAATAGTACTAACAATATGCCAAAGATATAAAAATGGATACATGCATTGTCACTTTTGAGAGCTGATACTGTTCTGTCACTCAGCATGTGTGATGCGGACTTCTGTTGGTCTCATGCATTCTTTAATTTTTCTTGGTAGGTACTCTACTACTTATTTAATCTGTATTCTACTTTAAAAATTTTGTTTTATAAACATTTTCTTAGGGGGAAAACATATTCTCCTATGGATGGACATTATTTCCTAATGACGTAGACAAAAACAAAACAAAGAAGCAGGTGCTTTCCATGTCATTTCCACATATTTATCTTTTTTTGTTGTCCTTTCCAACACATTCCATTTAACTAGATTTTAGGTGCTACAGAAAGAAAAAGAAAAAACTTAAAAAAAGATGTTATTTTATTTCATTCTTAACAAAAATATGCTGATAGAGAAACTCACCAACAATTATAGTAAATCCTGTGATTGATTTCATCTCTATATTATAAATTATATTGGTACCATAGACTGTGTGATTATATCAATTGTTGGATTCTCAGAGTCATAGTCTCTCTACATAATTAGTCCACAAAGTGGACTAGTCCACAAAGTGGTGCTGGGCCCCTAGGAAGCACTATAAATTGAACACTTGCTTGGATAACTACTTGCAACCATGTATATCTTTACATACATTTTTGCAATGGCAGGAACTTTGGTCCACTGCTGTGTACCCTCCGGGTAGCCTGGCACATAGTAAGTGTGCAGTAAATATTTGCTGAATGTTTAAATGTGCTACTTGAGCCTTAAGATGATTCAGGGCTAAGTGGGTAGATGATGATACAGGATCATCAATCTCCCCCGACAACTTCTGGTGCTATCAGGGTTCTTTAACCATTGGGGAACTAGACCACTTCTGACAATCTGATAGAAATTACCATTTCCCCGAAAATAAGGCCTAGCTGGACAATCAGCTGTAATGCGTCTTTTGGAGCAAAAATTAATATAAGACCTGGTATTATATTATATTGTATTATATTATATTATACCTGGTATAATATTATGTTATGTTGTTATGTTATGTTATGTTATGTTATGTTATGTTATGTTATGTTATGTTATGTTATGTTGTTATACTATACTATAACCGATCTTATATTATATTATGTAAGACCCGGTTTTATATTATAGTAAAATAAGACTGGATCTTATATTAATATTTGCTCCAAAACATGCATTAGAGCTGATTGTCTGGCTAGGTCTTATTTTCATTGTCTGGCTAGGTCTTATTTTCGGGGAAACACGGTATCCTGTTTCCAGTTACCTCTGTGATACACATATTAGATGACTAGAATTTTATTCACTAGAATTCTAAGAGAAAGGCGCTAATATTTTGTAAAGACTGGTTTGAAATACACTTGAGATTCGGATACACAGAAGCCATACCTTTTTATAAAACAAGCATAATGTGTCAGGTTTACTTAAAATTTACTAAGTATAATACACAAACATTTAATATACTTTCAATATTCTTAACCAAGAAGAAATTTTATCTGAAAGCGGTAGTAAAATAAGTTACCATTTTAGTTGTTTATACCTTTTTATAAGTTTCCTAATTATTGACCTCATAGAAACACCTGGTAGCAATGCAATAGTTAAGGATCTATCCAGGTTTCCTTTCAAATTCCCAACTTTCAGATGTCTGTAAGGAAATTGCCAGAATCTTAAATTTGCTATGCAGAGTTGTCTGTAGAGATGCAAATTTCATTTATCTTTTCATATTCTTTTCTTTCCAAAAATATGTAAAACTGCTTTGTCATTTTGAATCATACAGTGCATGAAAACAGACTGTTTTAATACTTGAGATGTTTTATCTTTATTATCTATGGTTCTGGCCAAAAAACTGCATAAAGTAATAAAAAACCAAAATCCTCAACTCACCTCTGCTTCTCCTAACATACCTTAATTTTTTTGAATAGAGTGCAAGTGCTTTGCTTTAAATGTGGTCCAGTGGCTGACATTTAAAATAAAATCTCAGTAAGTGGCTACAATGATTAACATGTTGGCATTCACGGTGCTTGCGTCATGTAAGTAAACTCAGGCCATGCCATCCTACTGTGTAATACATTTAATCAGGACCCTGTAATCTCCAGTGACTATCCATTTTGCTGATTTCAAGACTTCAAGTTCCCAGTAAAGTTGGAAGGCGGAATGAGATTATTTTCCAGTGAATATTGTTTCTGCTCTCTGTTGAGTTGGGAGCTCAGCTATGCAAAGTAGTTTCACTGAACCAAGATAGTCATAGAATAATCAGCTCAAAACTTCATCCGAGTTCACTAACTATGAACAGCATAATAATTATATGAACTTCTCCAGAACCATGACCACTTGCATGACTTTTAAACTGGATCTGTGTCAAGTGGCATTGATTTATGTTGATTTCAAGGGTACTTTTTTCTCCCCTGACTTTAGCCAATTTACACAGCAATAGACAAGGACAGTGCCTAATTTCATTTTCCATACAGTAACTAGAATGTTATTTGTGTTTCATAAATGAAATAATAATAGTAGGGGCAGAGCTAAACTGTGAATTCAAATAAAACCATAATATTAACAGCATTACCTTTAAAAAAAATAGCTTGGCTTAATAAAAGCATTCTTCTTAATAATAAAAACAATGGAATGTCCTAAATCATATTCCACATACTTTAAAATACCCTGTAAATAACTTTTATTAATAACACATAAGTCTTGTATTCATAATTGAGTCTTCAAAGTAAATAAACTATTTATATGTCAATGATTTATCATAGGAGAAAAGTATCTGCCACCATCTCTAGTCAAAATCTCCAATTATATAGTTCTAAAATAAATCAAAATGGACCTTACTTTGAAGTATTAAAAACTATAGGCTAAGAAACTCAGCCTAGAAAAGAAATTCCATTAAAAATTAAAAAAAAAAAAAAAGGACGTAGTATAAACTTGTGGCTACTTAAAACAAGTTTCAAATGGAAGGGGAGAGTGCCCTCACTTTCTACAAGTGAGAACATATAGTCCAAAATAATAATTCAAAAATAAAATAAGTGGTACTAGTAATTTGAGTTATCAAGTTGAATTCATAAATTATGACTGGGCTATATTGTTAACATAAAATCATTAACTGTTCAAAATAATTCATTTCCTGTTCTAGAAACCATCTTAACTAGACAAAAGTCACTAGTAACACCTTTCCTCAGTGGTTAAGAGGCACTCAATTTCCATTGTCCAAGATATCCATTTAAATGGGTTAATACCCAAATATATTCTAGTGAAATATTAAGCTCTTACTCTTCAGATGTGGGTATAGAAGAAAGTTTTCACAAATTGGTATTACTATCTTTTAAATTTAATTACAAAATCAATTATTAGGAATTAAAAACAACGCCTTAGAAGCTGGCTGAGGACCAGATCTGGCCATTGAATGCTGTGTGACGCTCTTGCTGAAAGATAAGAACAGAACAAACACATCCGCGCAGAGAATGTGTGGCCACAATCATGGAACTTACACCCAGGGAAACCTGTCCTTAATTTATCCCGTCGTGTGTAGATTTGGCAAGGATCTCCAAATATCATTTACATACCATATGCCCTGAATTACCTAGGCACAATGGCTGTGGATAAATATGATGTTTGGGGTCTGTTTGCTTCATTTTATAAGTTTTGCAGCTTTCACTTTTTTCTCTTTGCTAAATAATGCAACATCGTGCGCTGCAAAAGACTATTTTGCTAAATCAATGAAAAGTTCATTGTGTCTTGTGATTAGGGAAAAAAAAAAGATCCTGAGATAGACAACCAGGAGGTATTATTTCTCCTGTGCAGAAATCAAATAAAGGAAATCAACTTCTTATGCTTTGGATGCATTTTCACCTTTGTCTCTTTACTAAGCATATAAATATAAGACTTTCAACAATAAAATAGTCAGAAATCAGCTATTATGACTTCTGTGGAACAGAGAAAATTGGTCAGCAAGTTTTCATGTTTAAAAGGGATGCCTGAAATTAGACTCTTGATAGTTCCTATATTTATTCCTGTTATAAATAAAAGTCATTACAATTGCCCTGTGCCTTAGTTTCCCTTTTCCCACCAAATTGGTACTAATACAAACTTGATAATACTTGTCCATATTCTCAAACTAAATTTGAAGTCAGACTGATAAAAATGTACACTTAAACTAAAAAGATCAATAGCCTAAAAAAGACTTGGAGCAGAACTATGTACATATTTTTTGTTGTGTACTATAAATTTGACTGTATAAACTTCCAATTAAAAATGACATTCACACCATCATTTTTTGATAGAATTTTGCACAGTAGGAATACTCATTAATGCAGGGTAATACAGTGTGATAAGCAGCTTAGACATCAAAATAGGAAGAAAAAAAAAGATATGCCAGTTGGTCTACTCTTTACATGAGTAAAATAAAAATTAAAAAATTAAATACCTGAGGAATTAATTAAAAAGAACACTTATTGGCATAAGTATTTTTTAACTATGTCATATTAAGAGCATCCATTCTCTAGTCAGTTTCTACTGCAGAGATCTCAGTCTTAGTGCAAAACAAATCACATCTATCCTGTATTTGATGATAGCACATTAAATGCATTACAATATTCAAAGTGGAATAAAATACAATTGAAATAATTTTACTTATCCTACAATTACCTTCCTAAATAGAATGACTATGTATATATCATATTATAAATTATGTAAGATACATATAATATATATACATATAATTTATCATTTAATATGAAGCATCTGAAATATCTGAATTCTTCTCAGCATTGGTAAAAGAGAGGTGAAAGCCCATCGGCTACAAATGTGTGCACATGGGTCTCATTTCTTGGTTTTTAACTGGAAAATAGAAAGTGATCATATTAATATTCAGCTGTATGTGAAAGTAAGTGGCAAAAGAGGTGTGTCCATATCCTAGCAGAGAAATATGTAAAAGGCAAGGCAGTAAATTCAGAACATTATCAAATATTTTGCTTTCTTTAGGGGGTTAAAAAAGAAAGAAGCTACTACTTGAGGGCCGGTAATGAAAGGGTTAACAGACATATGCTGTATAATTAGGAGATGCATTAATGATTATGAATAGTAAATGATACAGTGCAAAGAAAAAAAATTTTAGTCAAAGGGACATGTACCTATCTTACATGTTTATTAGTAACTGTATATAACTAGAGAATTCTGCTATTAAGAATCTTGCATTATTGGTGTAAATACTTCCAAGGGTACATCAAATTGTAATCTTTCATACGACATCCATCAAACCAGGCTGGAGATTTTGACAAACATTAAACACAGTAAGGAGGCAATTATGTATGCATGATTTAATCTGCAACTAATTAATATGCAAATTTATTCATATGTTAGTTACTAAATTAAAAATGCAAAGAAGCCCTTATGGTGATTCTCGAA
The DNA here is from genome assembly GCF_036562045.2 of Rhinolophus sinicus. Taxonomy (NCBI): domain Eukaryota; kingdom Metazoa; phylum Chordata; class Mammalia; order Chiroptera; family Rhinolophidae; genus Rhinolophus; species Rhinolophus sinicus. The sequence goes on along the minus strand of NC_133758.1, from coordinate 15,458,932 downwards.
ATTTTGCACAAACAGAACATTTAAAATGTAAGAAAAATGAAGTTTTTTAGAAACCTATAACACACTTTTAGTGTCTCCAGAACCTGTTGCACTAGGACTCAAAAATATGTGTTTAAATACTAGATAATAATTTAAAAGGTGTGCTAATTTTATGTGAGAATGTGGGAACAGAAAGGTTAATCAGAATTCTCTCAAACTCTTAAGAGATACACTCTAATTACCAGACAAATGGCATTCTATTTCTAAGCTTCCTTCCCTGCTTTTAGGGTTGTCAGAAGTTGGTCATCTCACTGATATCCTGCACAAATGGTTAGAGGAATAAACAGTATTTAAAACCAACTAGATATATTGAAAATTCTAGGGCAACTTTGAGACCATTTGGTGTTCACTAAACATACAATTCACTCCTCAAGATGGCAACTCGCTCTTTTTGCCTTTGGGGAACAGCTCTTTGCAAACAGAGAAATGGGAGAAAAATCTTGAGGGACGCTAGAAATTCTCCCAAACTGTCTTCCAAATGAATCTTCAAATAAAATAATCGACTAACCCAAGAGCAACAACCTCCCAAAAAAGCAGAAGGTGATTTCATCTGAATTCAATCTGGCCATTTTAGCTCTGCATTTTCCAGACAGTCCCAAACTGATCTGAATCTCTGATGGGAGGTGAGGGATGTGGAGTAGCGATAATTCATAAATATCGCTGGGTGTCTGCATCCCCGGGAGTGTCCATTCACAGGCACATATTATCCTTTGGCTCCACTGCCTTCTGCAAGAATCGGATTTCCCTACTACTCCTTCGTGATTGCAGAAGATTTTGTGTGGCTCTCCTCTCATCTGATGATCTTTTTCATCCGAAGTCTGACGGCCATGTATATTTGCAGCTCCTGGAGCTGGCACTTGAACAGCTGTAGCAGCCTCAAGAAATCAACACAAGTCAACTGTATGAGGAAGCACAATAACAGTGTCTACGGCTCTTCCCAGGGCACTGAACTCTCACCCACGTTAAAAAAAAAAAAAAAAATCGCCATCAGTCTCATCCCTGCCAAGTGACACACAAAAAGGAAGTTAACCATTGGCTGTTACTTGCATTCACAGTCTGACTCTGATCTCCCAGCTTCCCTTAGCCCATTCTGATGCCAAGCGGACTACAGCTTGCCCATTTCATCTCGACCACAGCAGCCAAAAAAAGCACTGCCCCACCGTGCAATGACAAGCAGTCTGTTTTGATATTAGTACCTCAGTGTGCGATATAAGAGAGTCAGATGTCCCCAAGCTATGTGCTCTCCCCTGAGGGACACTGTCCCAGCCTTCTTTGGCCAGAAGGATGGTGAGCGTGCCACAAATCCTTAGCTTTGAAAGCACAGGGGAAGGAAACGCACCATCCACAGGACCCAGAAAGCAATGGCGAGAAGTGCCTCTTCCGGAGAGAGGATTCATGCCTTCCAATTCAACACGCGCATCTAACTGGAAATATTAACTCATATTCTATTCACTTCCTGCCAGCCAGCATACATGAGCATGAACTGAATTACATAAGAAAAGGAGTCTTTTTCATATGTAATTAAATCTTAGTAGATGCCAGTAAGTAAACATCAGATTTTCTTATTTTTCTTTCGTGAAAGAAAGGGGATTATTTGGGGTTCAGAAGAATAGATTTTTTTACTGACCCTCAGAGAGGGACAAAGGTGGTACTGAAATCCTCCCCGTCTGTCCCCCAACACATTCAAATTTCTTTGCTAAATGCACGGAATCAGACTCTAACCTGGTTTAACCTCTGAATGTTCCCTGAAACGGTCTTGTTCTTTCTAACATTAACATATCATGCTTTTTATGATTCCAATGAGGCATCATCAGGCGAAGATCTCAATTTCTGGGCATTTCAGGAATCTGAGAGTAACCCAGGCCTCTTTAATTTTTACAGGTGACTCAATTTTTGTTCTGACCAGAACTGAACATAAAGCTTTTAAAAGCTTAAATGTACACATTTATGCATTCATTACACAGTGTTAAATCTAATTTGTTCTTTTTACTGTCACAGGAAGCACATGTTTAAAGCAATCTGTTTCCTCATGTGAATGCTTTCCTGTCTGTTTAAAAAAAATTGCGACACACTTTACCCTGAGTAACCAAGAGGTGATCATAAATATCCCTAAATAACATTAAACAGATATGAAAGACATTAACACTTTCAGAATGCCAAAGTAGTATTAAAAAAATTCTAACAGATGCTCTTAGGTCAAAAAGTGAAATGTGTGTTTCCTGAAAAAACACTCTCATCAGAATCATAAATGAACTGTGAGTGGAGAAGTGAGGTGTTGCTGAACAAACGAGGATCCTTTTGGTGGGGAACACAGTGATCCACTGCCAACGTGTACTTGCCATAAAAAGCCAAATTGAAATGGAAGTTTGATAAAAACCAATATCCTTTGTAATCCACAAGGTGGCAATGACTACAAAAGAGGGGTGGCTCCACAGGATCTAGCTGCTTCCCAGAGAAAAGAGTCTGTCTCTGAACCGATGCATAGGTCCCTGCCTGGGGACATGAAGAAGAGGTCCGGCCAAAAGGGACCTTTCCTGAGGAACCTAACGTGGTGCCTGGTTTTTCTGTAAATTGAAATTGGCTGGGAAGACATTCATGGTGTATTTTTTGTTTTTATCCCTTAAATGCAAGAGTTAACTGATCAGTCCTTATAAAAAAATTGTTTTAAATTTCTCATAGCTGACAAGCAAAAATACTTTTATGAATTCAGCAATGGCATTGAGAAACAACACATTACAATGCAGCAAAGGCCAGAATCCAGAAATTCTTTGATTTTACCTTAAAACATCTGTATAAATATTCCTGTTTCATGTTAGAAATTTGCCTAAATAGTCCTAAACAAATCAAACTGTGTTTTACTTTGTAAGAGAAACAAACTGCCACACCTACCCACCTAGTCAACACATCTTCATCTTGCCAGATGAATTAAAACACCCGGCCTAAAACAGTAGGGAACCAGAACCAGCCCTACAGAGGTGGATTCATGCATCACTTGGGAAGACCCGGCTCTAGCCAATTATAGAGTAACACTGATAGAATATGAAAGAAGAAGCATGTATTGCCTTATCACTTAGCGGTAGGGCTGATTTAGGCATAAACCAACTATTGGCAGGAGGAATCCTATTATGAGGAATTTTGTCCCCTTGGCCTGATGTCCCATTTCTAAAGCAAAAAAAAAGATGGAGTTCCAACACAACACATAGTTCCAAACACAAACTTCACAGAGTGAGAAGTCTTATTAAAAAGACTGGGTAGGTGTCTTGGTCTAATAGAGACACTACTGTAAGGACAAAAAGATACATAAAGCATTTGTAATATTTCATAACTTCAGAAAAAACAAGTGACCATCATTAAGTAGAATTCTTCTGCATGCAATTTAGAACCCGGTCTTAGTAGCTGCTCTGCTGCTCACGACTCCAGTAAGCTACATGTTAAACCTTTCTCAAGAGCCAAAAGAAAGGTAGTTACCTTTTTGTTGATGTTAACATTGCCAGTGTTTATCATTATTATCATTAGCGGCTATCATTTTTTAGATTAATGCATCAGGACGATGCCAAGCACATTATATATATTTTGTCATTTACTTATCATAATATTAATTCTTAGGAGGTATATCTATTTTCTTCATTTTTCAGGGAAAAATTCAAGGACATTACATAATGTACCTGAAGCCACATAGCTAATAAGGGACCCAGCCAAGTAAGAACCAAGTTGATCAGATTCCATGCTTTTAACCACTAGACCATACTGTCTCTATTTCAGAAATGTTATCTTGGGTTGTCTAGTCTTTCTACTGGATCTGCCTGGGTGGAAGTTGTACCTTATAACTAGTGATTACTTGGAGGTACTGAGACTCATTCTACAGTGAGATGAAACTTCTGAATATTTAATTTATTCCAGATCGTCAAATACTTGCTAACTCAAAACTAATCAGACTGTAGAGAGCTTTTTGGTATGCAAAGGATTCTGAATGGCCATAAGATGCATGGCACCATCATTAAGGATACAGGAACCTTGGAGACAGACTGCCCAGGTCTCAAACCTACCTTGGCCATGTTTCTTCACCCCTCTGTGTCTCAGTTTCCTTAACCACGAATAAATAGTAGTACCCAGCTCGTAGGATTTTTGTAGGATTAAATGATATAATAGATGCAAAGTGCTCAGCGTCTGGCACAGAGGAAACAGTATGGTAAGGGCTTGTTATTAGTATGACAGCACCGTCTCATTAAGCAGGCACTATTTATACCTATTTTATAGACCATGAAATAGGTTTGTGACCTGACCAAGGCCACTGGATAAGTAGAGAATATCAGACATTAAATTGGGGAGATCTCTTTATTTCTAGTGTTATTTCTATCCTGCTATACAACTTTTATTGCTATATTCTTCATTCATTGGAAATATATTTCAAAATAATATGCCTCTCATAAGGCAATGAGTTTAGCTTCCATAGGACAAAAATGATGTATGTAAAAATAGACCCTTAACCTTCTTCGAGTTGGTTACAAGTGAGTAAGGCAACTTTGTGTCACAACAATAAGCCTAAAAGATAAAAAGTCCCTGTGTCATACTGCGTATGTTGTTTTATTTTTTGATTGCACAACTTTCTCAAAAGGCCAGACTTAATGCTCTTTAAAATGCTATAGCCACTCCCACAAATTGGGATATGAGTGACACAGCACTGAGAATTTCTTTAAACATGAAGAACCGTATTAGTGAAGCTTCATGATTTAAATAAAGGGTACATGGAAGAGAATGAAATGTTCAATGATACAAGGTGTGTCTACTTTGTAGTTTAGTTGAATACACTTTGAATGAGTATAAATGAAGAAAGAAACGAATGAATGAAAACTTCTGAAAATGCTTTTCCCCTCCTCCCACCTGGGTACTCACAGTTTATTATAGGGTTCCTCTTAACAGCTAGACAGTGGATGCAATTTATTAAAGGAAAAACAAAATAGCATTGTATGTAAAATAATTACTCAGTGGGGTTTGAATTTTGTAATGCCAATGATATGGCCATAACAAATATACTTAATTCTGTTTTCTTTTGCCCAGCACTAAAAATTCCGCTACAGATTGTGTGTGGCAATATCTTACACACATCTAAAAACAAAATTCACAAAAAGGTACTATATGAGGAACCTATAAGCTTTGGTAAGAACATTTCACTCATGAAGCATATGTCTTAGTATTAAATGGCAGAATTGGTACCTTTTTTATTACATAACAACACTTTCAAACAGTACAAGAGTTACAGGAGGAGGTTTACTTTCTGTTTAGCTTAATAGTTTGAAAAATTCAAACTGATTGAACAAATCTTAATCACTAGGCCACGAACATTCTTTTCAAACCTCAGCTTCAGTAGTAATGAGAAATGAGTGTAGTGCTACCACTTCATCCTTAGACAAATTTTATTTTTAGCCCATCTGCTAACATTGCAAGTTATTAGACTTCCTTATGCTAAAGCCTCAGGTTTTATACCCCATATATTATTGAATTCTTTTGTGCTTCATGTTCGTTTCATAATGAGCGAGCCAGAAAATATTATTGTACCCTGGGTTAATACACCTGAGCACTTGTGAAACAACCAAATTCCCCAAACAGGGTTACTGGAAAACATGAACGCTAAAGAATCAGCCACCTACTTGAAACTGCTTTCTCATAGCAGCTAATGATATAATGATATACTGTGCCAATTGGTAGAATGAAAGCCATTACAATATTATTATAAGTATAATCCAGCAGGCATATTTAGAATGATAGGGGTTGGGAGGGAGGAGGCTGCTATAGACGGCTAGGTACTCATTCTCAGATGGTATCAAAAGAATTGTTCCAAACCAGTGTTTTTCTAAAATGGTCACAGTAAGTGGTGACAGTGACAGTTTTTATATGTACTGTGTAAGGAATGTACCACAAGGGTCATTTTTTCTGAGAAAGTATGTCTTTCTAATATGAGTCCATGTTTCACAAAGGAAATGCCTTTTAATAACTGAAACATTGAAAACACAACTGAATTCTAGCGACGGACCAAAATTTTTTCTTTACAATTTGATATGAAGGGGATTTTACTAAAAAAGTCCCTCATCTTCTGTTTCACTGAACACTCAAAATAAATTTAGTGAAATGTAATATACACACAGATCCTCTTCTGATGACTCTAGAAGTAAGTGTTTATATATCAAGTTTCAACTCTAGTAGCACATTTATGATTAATTAATTTCTCAGATGACAAAGTTAGACTAGGGAGACAATAGTGGGTGTCACTAAACCACTTAAATATGATTCTTAAAATGTTCTTTTTAAAATCTAATTTACCCATTCTTTCAGAACAGAAATATATACTTCTCCTCAAAACTTAAATCATATTTTCAACCCTGAAATTTTACAAAATGCAGAATCTTCTGCACTACCTTAATTTCTCTGAAGAGGGAGTCTAAGCTCAAGCAAAGCAGAAAACTCAAACAGCTCTGCACCTAGGCAACAGCTGTAACTTAAAAAAAAGGGGGAGGGAAGGATTCATTCACATGCTGCTGTTTTGAGATAAAATAATCAAGTAAAACTATACATTTTGCATTGCATTTTATAAAAGCTCTTTTTCCTTTAAGATGAGCACACACATTGGTGGGCACACATACCCTGGCACAGCTGAGATGGAGGCTGAGAATCTCATGCTACCGCTTTGAAATGCAACTTCATGTTCAGCTTGAGAATTCAGTGCAATTTATTAAAAAAAAATAAGCAAGTGTCTGTCAACAGCCTGACAGAAGTTAATGTGCCTCAGGAAAATACAACTTGGCTATTTTTGAAGAGACTCTTCATTCCTGTTAGGGTTACTGCTCCATATTCTGAGAGAATCTTATTTAGTCCTCTAAGTTCTATCGAACTTTGATTTCTTACTTTCAAACTTTAGAATTGTCTGAAACTGGGAAACACATCTTGGAAATGCAGAAATTGTCAATGATCGGGGGAAAAAATGAGAGAAAAAAAATCACTATGTTAGAAAATAAAATGAATGTTTCAATCAATGAAATAGCAAAAGTTTTAAAATATGGTAGTCAACCAAACGTTAAGCCAAGCATCTATATTATTCCACAAATATAAAATAAATCCACAGTTAAGCCAGAAACAGAACAAGATTTTATAATTTCAAAATACATGCAAGCCCTGTTACCGTTCTCTCTCTAGGTAAAGCAGCCTTGCAGTGGCTTCTTTAAGATTTCTTAGTAATTAAACCACTAAGATGCAGCCCAAGACTTGACACCAAAATATACTCTTCAGGGAAAGTGATAAAATAAAGTTCAAAACGAGAGTTCCTTGAAATGCACTTCTCCTTTCTCAACAAATGAGCAGTTTTACACTAAATGCTATTGATCCAGGTGTTGAAATCTTAACAGAAATCCTGATAATCTTAGCAGGTGAAATAGTATATTGAAAACTTGGTTTAAAAAAAGACACGGGGATAGAGGAGATATATCATTCATACCACCCTAGAAAAGTCTGCTGAGTACAATTATCAGACAAAGCTGGCCAGAAGGCATCTTTATTGTGGAGGAAACAAGGTAACTGTGTTTTGCTTGAGTGTCTGAGGCATATATAGCCTTTTCATTTGGAAAGACAATCCAGAAGAACTCACAGATACACAAACCTTTCACGCACAGTTAACTTTTTTGTTTTCCTTCTCTTATATTTCTTCTGACTTTATAGTTGAAATATGAACACTAAAAGAAATCTTTTTTAAGGGGGGTGAGGAGGCAGGACTGGCTTTGCAGACAGAAAGGACAGAGGAATACATCATTATTCCAAAATTCTAAACAAAAATATAGCAAATTTTAACAAGCTCCTGACAGACTGGAATACCGAATGGTGTATATGTTGCATATATACAAGAATCTAGTAATCTTTTTAAAATAGTTTTAATGGAATAAGAACCCACAATGAAATTTAAATATAGAGATTCTCCCGTATTTGTTTCATAACCAGCCATTCATAAAAAGCATAACCTCGATAACTTCTAACTGCAAAGATTGATTTTCAAAGAAACAACCAGTATGCTGAACTTTTGAAGTTCACTGAATTCACTATTAACTGCACAAAATAATAACTAGTTCTTTGTGACGAATATTTTCTCAACTTTCAAGCTCTTCCTCTGCGTCACATTACATATTCTATATAAACTGTGTGAATGATAACTTTATCCTATTTGGGATGATTTAAGGCATGCATTATCCTTCACCTCCTTCCTGCCTATACATTTTCATAATAAGTAGGCATAATTTTAATATTCAAACTTCGTATTTCATTATCTTTAATTGGAAAATGAGCATACTAAGATTAAAGTTGAACATCGTGAGCTATCCTGATATTTTAATGTAAACATCTACAGTTATACTTTTTTTTACACAGTATCTACCTCTGCAAGGATAAACCTTGAAAAGGCCCCTCCTTTTATATATCGCCTTACACAACAGGCTACTTCTAGACTTCTCTACTCAGAATGGAGCCCAGGTGAATGACAGCTCATTTTAAAGTTAATATAAATTTCATTTTAACGGAAGTTGTATTACCACTCAAGTTAAAATTTAGTTGACATGATAACGCATCATTGTGATTTCCTTGTGATCAGTTTCAAAAGTGATGGGGGAATTATTATTTTATGTACTGATGTTTTTTTTTATCACATATAATTTGATCTGGGCCTCTAACAAGGAATAAACAATTTACCAACTTCTCTTTTAAACTGTGATTTCTTCAAGAATTTGAGAAAATTTAATGTCCTCAGCATTAGCTATCTTTCTCTTATACGCCTAATAATTTCTTCTATAAAAGAAAGTCTCATCCGAACTTTGTTTTTATTTTATTTTATTTTATTTAGAATTCTTGCCTTATGAAAACTGGTGAATCTGGTTTCTCATACACACTTTTATTTTTCAAATCCACCTAATGATTAACTCATATCTCAAATTTTCTTGGAGGTCCCAAATTTTATTTTAGAATATTTATGATAGTAGAGATGATTTTCCTTAAAATCCATGCTCAAAATTATCTCTGACACTCACTACAGAGTTTGGGGGATCCTACTCAATTTAAAAACCAAAAAACAAACAAAAAATTAAAATTCCAGACAGAAAGTAGACTTTACTGAAAAGTACAATTTGAAAAAAATGATTATTAGTGACACGGGAGTTTGTAAACTATTTCTAAGGATAAAACTTCTGACTTTCAGAGAATGCTAAAATTCCAGGGATTTCAGCTGATAGTGAGATCATTGAAGTTTCAAAACTGGATTAGAAGTGGAGACAAATTCCACCAATGTTTGAAGTGGAACGGTTGTAGTTATTAACAGTTTCCGGTAAAACTTTGAAACATTCCAAATTATAAGAACATGAAGGTCTTATGTGTTTACATATTCGTGGGTATAACAATGTTTCTGAAAGGCAATAACTTTGTTTATTTCTTTGTGTTTTTCCTGTGTGTTTGGAAAAAATATTTTAAAACTACGCAGTATGAAAATTTTTTTGCTTTCTATATTTGAATGCTTCCATGTTAGTTTCTAAGAAACATGCATCATTTTTCAAAAACAATGCTATTTAATGTGGTATATTGTTTTCTGCATGAACTCATGATTTAATATGTACGATTATCAGGTTATGCAAAGATAAGAAATTTGCTGGGAAGAGCTGTAGAGTCGAAAAATATTAAGTTTAAGGTGATACATGCTTTAAAAAAGAAAACCGAGATGTAGAAATCAAACAGTAAGTTCACAAGTAGATACAAGAAATTACATAGGAAAAGCAAATTCTGGCATCAACAAAAGACAAAGCTTTATTACTAAAGTCTCATTAAAAAAAAAGCTAAAGGCTACACGAAACTGGGATGTGACTGAAAAGAGCAACATACTAAAACTTGAACAGAGAACATGAAAATGTTCTACTGTATGTGCTAAGGAGGGCTCTGGTGGGCAATTAGAGAGTTGGCATTTCACACATCCTTTCCTTTAACAAAACATCACCCTAGCCCTAACTACAGGCCTCTGTTCTCCAGGGGGGCAGACTTCCTCCCCTCCACTGCGCCTGTGCCACAGACCCTGCAGGATGGTTCTTTTGCCATCCTCTCAGTCATGCTTCTACAGTGACTTGAGGTCCCTAGAAGCAGCACACAGTACACACACACACATTTAAGGAGCCTGCCAGATCCATGGTATGATGTAGGGCCAGGCTATGTTTTCTCTCTCCCACAGATGCTGCAGTATTTTCAAAAACAGGGCCAGGCAAGTCCCTCACTCTCCTGATTTCCTGTGAAGATCCAGCCTAATGGAGGCAAAAGAAGTCCAGCCTCCATGCCACAGTCGTGTCATAAATAATATCTGATTACAGATGTTACAGTTTAAAATGTTCTTTGTTTTATCTTAAGAAAGAGAAAGAGCCCATTTTGAAAAGAAAAAGTGAGTTGACACAACAGATTGTGACAGATTTATTACTATTTATCATGGTAAATATGTATGGAAGAAAACATATAAATGTCTTTATCTAGTCATAATCACTCCAAAAGACACCTTTTATCACCCGCAATTTTTCCTTATTTGTTATAAAAATATTCATACATATTGAAGCAAGTTTTAGAGGTATCTTTGGTCAAATAAATATTCATAATTTTATTTAAGCTTAAAAAGAGAAAAACCATAGGACAGACCTAAAACTATAGAAATATAGATGTATGGGGGCAAAAGTGTTAATAGTGTCCCATACAGACCACCTCTGGGTCAAAATGAAATAAACATTTTGTGTGGTGGTAAGGCATGTAATCAATGCACACCACAAAGCTATTGCAAACTAAGTTAAACTGCTATTTAAACAGAGCTGAGTTTGTTTTTTTTTAAGTAATGACAATCAATAGATGACTGGATTCTAAAATCAACCAAACTATCTTATTCTTCTCAATTAAAACAAAAACAAACAAACAAAAATAACAACGGTAAAATTTCCATTTCAATCGAACTTCCCTTCTTGTCTTTCAAAAAAGGGACTCTATTTACCAAAATGTACCATAAGGACAATTAAAACATTTAGCCAAGATAAATTTTCTAGGAATGAATCCGAAACTGACCACCAAAAACCAAAAATTCAATGATACAAACTAAATTTCCAAGTGCAGATTTACTGGGAAGAAAGGGAAGATATTTTTATATTTCTGAACATATGACAACATAGCAGCAACACATAAAGTCTCTTAATAGCAAAGAAAAACTATGCTACTGAAAATTTCCATGGAAATACTTAAAAATTTACAATGAATTATGAAAAATGTTGGTAACAATGATTAAACAGAAAGATAATATCCAATGCCACACCAAAACACTCCTTAGAAATTGTGTAGATTTCTGCATTATTTTAGCATTGGGAAAAACAAAATTTATGTGAATATGAGGTATAAATAGGGTATTCTGGGCTTAAGTTTTGCATGGCTATTAGAGCACAGAGCTATTCTACATTTCAGAACATTCAAAGGTTCACTTATTGTATTTAATACTGTCCGTATTAGGTTCAGGCATGTTTAAAATGTAAACAGCTGTGAGGGCTATATCATTTGAAGTTGTCATAAAAGCTATTAAAAGCTAAAGTTTCATCTACATTAAATCCACCACAAACTTCAAGCTTAAAATATACTTATAAAAACCTGAGGGGACAGTAGCCAATTTCAATGCAAGAGAGAAAATCAAAGGATGAACCACTCAATCCATTTTTAAGTCACTTATTGGTAGTCCAAAGTGACTATTTTATATTTACACAATGTTTTTCTTTATTTATGGATAATTTTGTGATGCCTCTTGAACATTACCACATTTGTGATGATCAGCATATACAATTTGTATTTTTTTCCTGATGAGAAATATTCTGATATATTCACTTATCAATTTTTTTGGATGAACTGAACTGAAATCAGCTCAAATACAGAGGTGTTTGGGTTAACTTTAGCACATTTGCAAAACTGTTACTCTTGCAACTTATTAAAAATGAAATAAAACTAATATGCAAGTATTGATTACTCATATATTTTCAGAAATCAAAATAAAATTTTATTTTAGAGAATAAGAACTTATAATAAGGCTCATTAGCATTATTTTCAAAGAATAATAGTGCCCTTAGAACACAGAATTAAATTAAAATATCTATCTTATGGGCAGGAAGGAAGAGAGAGTGGATAAAAGGCAAAAAGGAGAAGGTAACAAAGAAAGAAGGGAGGAACTCATATTTTTATTCTACATAAGGAGGAAATTATTAGACACAGACCAGTTTTAAACAAAATTCAATGAAGTGATCTAGGACCTCAAATTTAAAAATATATATAAGAATTGAAAATAAGATACGAATTTAGTTGTGATCACAACCACCGTTTGCTAACTGGGGACTGGAAGGACCTCAGCCCCTCCTGCATACAGCTCCAGCGATTCAAAAAGACCCAGAATGCTTTTGGTTACAGCTGGATTTTTCTAGTTGTCACCTGGCATTCCAGACACAAATGGCTACTGATGCAGCTACCTTTGCATTCTCTCTATTCAGCAACCTCTCTAGAAAATAGAGACATTCTCCCTGCACTCTGGGCTGAAACCCATGTAAATTTTTCCTAAATCCTCTCCACAAATCTCCTTTCGCATGCAAATCCATAAATCATCATAATACTGACAAAGAATTTAACCAACACATGAAACTAATACTCATTCTCTTGAAAGCTCTGTACAGGTAAAACTCCTCCAACTTCAGGCACCTTTTCAGGGCTCTCGTCAGAGCTTAACCTGCTGAATATCAACACAACCACCCAGTCTTCCAGGATATGCCATTAATCACTCCAACCTGGGTCAGGTGGCTGGACGTGCAGATCACTCCTTCCTCCTCCACATTCTAGATAAACATGCTGCTCTGGGGCATGGAACCTCATTTACTCTTATCGCCCTCGCATCTCACAAAACAGAACAGAAATAAACAATATACAAAGCAGAAACAAGCAGTACTTACTGAAGATGGCAAACCTGGAGGAACTTTGCGAACTTTCTTTGTCTGTACCTCTGAAAGAAAATGAAGAGGCTGTGAGCTCCCCGCATGCCCCTTTTCCTAACTAAAGCAGATTAAACCACGAAGCCATTTAGATTAGACCGGATTTTCTTAAATCGTTACTTGACCAAAATGTCGGTACCACGTTCATCTTTTATTCTGACAGAAATCAATTTCTGCCTTTTTCACTTTTTAATGCCGTCATTGTTTCTTAAAAGGGCAGCCAAGACAACACAAGAAATGAGCGTTACACCAAAACGGTTCTCCTGCTACTTACAAGTTGTTAGCATACCCACCCAATGTCCTACTGAGGGGGAGTCATGAGCCTGACAACTGAGCAAAATTTTATGTTTTTTGGTTTTTTTTCCTCTTTGTGGGGAGTGAGGGTAGGATGAGATGGTATTTAAAAAGGAAGAAAGAAAGAAAAAGACTACTAATAGTCACTCAGGCGTCAGACAGAGGAATACCTACCCATGGCACTACTGTGAAGAGGCCTCCTTCGGGGGTTATTGCTAGAATACGGATAATACTGGGAACCAGGTTTGGTGGGCGAAAGGGTTCCTGGGTTGCCCATATCCATGTCACCTCCAAGGAGACTCTGCTAAAAGGTTAAAAAAGGGAAAACAAACATTATCAGGTTAATTTTTCACATTCACCACCCCCCAACTGATTGTTAGTACTTAAACCAACATAATAAAGAAAACAGCATCTGCTAAGCTGAAACAATTAAAACACAACGAAACTAAAAGAAAAAGAAAAGCGGTCTCAGAAGCTAGCATAAACTATGTGAATTTTTTAATACTCTACTTTGGAGAGGGAGGTAGAAGGTGATTCCCTTTAAAGCAATCTTTTAATCTTTTAAGAGGACTAACTAACGTTTTAATTTTATAGGAAAAGGGCACTTATGTAAGACTAATGTTTTCTTTATCTAGACTTAGGCTCATATCTGGGAACTATTCACGCCCTTCCTTAACAAGAACCAAGAAGACTTTGATTTTTCGAACGCACAGGACTTGCCGGGCGGCTTCCGTTGGGGGTGAATGTAGGGGCTCCCGTCTCTGCCTTTGCACTGGTATGGCCTGACCCTCCACACATTCACACGCCACCCACAGAACAGAAAATGCCAGCTGAACCAGGAGGAAATTCAGACCTTCACACTAACTTCCAAAATTATAGAAATAGTAGGCATTCGAAGCTAACAGGAACAAATTAAAAGACTTTAGAATGCCCTCTTGAGGACTATCGGAGGCTGAAACACATCCCCACAGATTAAACATTTATCTGAACACTGGAAAACTTTCACAAATATCATTAACTGATCACAGTGTGACAAATTACTAAACCTTCGAAAATGATGACATATGAAAGATTATATAATAATATTACATTTTCTAAAAAATGCATAGAAACTTACCCATAACATATAAATCGCCTGATTATACTCTGCATTGAACACATTGTTCTTTTAATTATTCTGATATGCAAGAAAACAAGTGTAGATACTACCATTTATATTAAGAACAAATTTACTATTTAATAAAGAAATTTTAAAATTAAGTACTAAAAATCTAACTTTATCGTTACTTGTAATCAACTTTTACTGACTGAACTAATTACTGTCCTTGATAAAGTACAGAATGTGTTTTCCCTAATCTAAATTCTAATCACCATGTCACTCACAACAGACTTAGGGATGCTTCACTAACACACTATTCACATGCAAAATACTCTAAATAGGCCAATTATGACTCTGCCCCTGTTCCCTGGTTAACCCGCTGAGAACTGAAAAATTTCACAAGGCAGTCACCAACTAAAACAAAGGGTCCTTGTTTTAAATTAAGACAGTCTTTTTGATTCCTAAATAGCTCAACAAAGTGGCATGTCTTCTAGTGAAAGCAGTTGGTCAAATATGACCCATAAGCTGGAAAATCAAAAATTCAAGCCTCCCCTTTCCACCGCCATATAGCTAAATATCATAAAGAGAACCTCTCCATTTTAAGGGATTTTTTTCAGTGCTGGATGAGTAATCTATAAAGGACTAATCAGTTACTGACAAGCTTGCCTTTGCTGATTCCAGTTTAAGACTTTTCGAAGAGATACATAATAAACCTTAGTTTAAAATAAAACTTCAAGGATGAGACTTTAAGTTGGAAGTACATTTTGAGTAATAAACTCACTGCAAGTATCTTAATATTTACCACATAAACACCTAATAAAAACCAGATTATTTACCAGAAAAAAATCTGACATCTGCATGCTCAACTATTGCCTCTTCTGAATTTAGGATATCAAAATGCCATACAATGACAAACTAAAATACAGAGCTCTTTATAATAAAAGTTTTCTACAAGTCAGAAATCCAACAGCGGAACATCAAGTGATTTCTTTGTCATTTTAGGACTGGCATTCCAACATTTTAGAATCTCAACTCAAAATTTCACTCTTGGTAAATCTTATTAACAAAGTCTGTATTTATTTAAGTCCAAATGCATATCCCAGATTTCTTTGAAATTTCCATCAATAAAACTGAACGATTTAAAATCACAACCTCGTTCTAGTTTGGTAAATCTACAAATGAGTCTTCATTTCATTGGAAACAGGAGTTTGAAAATGATACAATTGATAATTTTTTTTGGTATCTTATTTTTTAAGGAAATGTATTGGGGTAACATTGGTTAATGACACTATATAAATTTCCGGTGTACAACTTTATACTGTGCTATCTGTATATCCATTGTGTGCTCACCATCTGTTTGACCCCTTTTTCCCTCTGTGTCCTCCCCTACTGCCCTTCGTCTGTTGGTAACCGTGGATGACTTAGTATTGGAGATAGGTAATACCCTCTTCATTTTCCTTTTTCTAAAATGATATAAAACATTTAGAAAAGGGCTGAGCAAATATGTTGAAATCTTTATTTGTCTTTTTAAGGAGCTTAACCATTGATTTATTTTGTTGGTCCTGGTGGCAAAGGTTTTCACTCCCAAGAAAGTAGATAGATGTAGTCAATAGGTCACACTAAAAACGAACAAGGTTGTTATACCGTACTTTAGCAGCATTCACCATAGAGCTGTGAAAAATATAAAATGGTAACTAGAAGAGAGCTAACTGCCTGTGGCTGACCTTATTGTTGTTAATTTAAAATAAAATCATTTCATGGGCCAGTTGCAAATAAATCATGCATACAACTCTCGCATGTACAGCCAGCCACATGAACTACGTTAGAGTGACTTAGTACTAAGACCAGACAGCGCTTACAAACATTTAGTGGCTTGTGCTAATCTTTCTTTTTTTTTTTTTACAAAGCACATTCCTGTTTCTATCTTTTTAGACCTGTTTGTTCCTTTTTATTTTTCACTCAGACAATGGAATCATTCTTCTAATGCAACAAAAATAAGCATTTCCTCACACTTAAGGGGGCCCTAACCACCCCACCCCCCCGGGAAAATTAAGATAAAAAATATGTGTTGTTATTGTAGAGTATACTTGTGAAATGAACAATGACCATTTACTATTGTTTGGCCTTTATGTCACACACTTAACTCTCTGTAGCAATAAGATAAAAAATTTTCCAGCAGCTGAAAAACCTGAGTTTATGAATTTTAAAAAGTTAATGGCATTCAATTTAATAAGCTAAATTAAATATTGCATAAAGTGGATAAGGAATTCATTTATCTATGAATTTACCTACACAAATATATACATATGTATGTATATAAAGACACATTTATGGTTAATAAAAGTTAAGTTTGAAAGCTAAAGTATACTTTTAAAACGGGCACATTCTCGTTTGCCTTAAATAGGATTACAAAGGTTTTAGGTTTCTGACATTGTGCAAGCTCATGCTCTGCGGTTATGCTGGGTCCCAGTAGAAAGCTGCCCGCATCTGCCAGGAAACACTGGAAGCAAGATGTGGCATCTTGAAGAGCTAACCTGTAAATCTTAAACCCATAGTTTAGCATTTTGTTTAACTGTCTGAAATGTGATGAGACGAGCCCTTCCCCTTGTTCAGTCCTTATTTTCTTGAAAGACAATTTTAAGACTCAAAATACCCTAACCAAAGAACAAAATAGGCTGACTTTGTCGATCAGGTTTAAATATTTTGGGGTCCACCCCCTGCAGCCAATTCTTCAGCAGAGCCAGTCCCAACACAGCCACTGACATGCCAAGTGCAGCATTCTGTGAGGGTCCCTTTCAATTAAAATTTTTGTTGCTTTTACATCAGATCTGGGTTTCAGACTGCCTTTCGAACACATTCTCAACCTGGCCCCCATTTCTTTTGGGGGAAGCTTTTTAACATCCTTGATCAACCACTGAACTCTTTGCTTATGCAACCGAGAATGCAAACCATGAATTAAACTTGAGTAACAGAAAAGCAGCATATATCTCAAATTAGATTTATAACTGAATGGTAATCAAAAATAGAACTAACTGCTTCAAGCTTAATTTATCAACTTTTTTCTTCTTAAACTAAAATCATCTTTCTGTGAACTATTATTTCATTTCAGTCAGCACTTTAAATGTAATGGGTGGGTGGCACATTTCTAAAAAGGAAGATTATATTTACCCTTAATTATAGATATGAGTGAGATCAGAGTACGATGAATGCTGCTTTTGGGCTTATAATTAATTCATCTAATAGGTGAATGACCCTGAATTTCAGAGTTGAAATCTGGGAGAGGAACAAAAAGAAGTAGAAGAGAAAAAAAAATCTCTGGGGAAAGGCAAATGTGCCCCTGGTTTCTTAGGGCTTTCTCTGATTTTGCGTCACTCCCATTACGTTGTGATCCGATATCAGACACAACATCTTGGGGGGATGTTATAGAACAGAGAAAAGCAGTCTCAGATGAAACCAGATTAAGCTCCTTTTCTGAACTATTGCCAAATGCTTGTGAGTCTAATTCATGTTTGGGTATTCTAGTACTCACACAGCTGCAATTCCATTCTTTCATCACAAACCTAAGTGATGTATAGTGGCTTTGTATGGCGAACTGACTCTCTAAAGCCAGGAATTTTGGTAAGCTTTACGTGAATATGGAAAGAAAATTCTGAACCACAATAAAACTTACGAATACTGGATATATGTACAGGTACCTAATCGACTTCACAGTGCTGAGTGCAAAATACATGCTGAGAAACATTACAAATTAGATTTATTGAAAACACTTTTAAAATCACAACTGAGGTCATTTCTACAGAGTTCATTCTGCACAGAATTGGGTTTTGAAAGACACTGCTGAATAAGATTCCTAACAGCCACAGGGAAGTTTTTGCAAATCCCTATCGAATAGCTGCTGCTGAATTTGCCATTTTGACCACAGAAGGGCCATTGCTGACTTTCTATAGTAGCAGGAGGGGACGGTCATTTTGCTGCGGTTGGCACTTACTCTGCAACATAGAATATATCTTGCACCAAAGGGCAATGAAGAACACAATATTTCCACCTGTCCACTTTTTAACTTCAGAGCTCAAAACTGAAGGTCAGCCTTTGGACAGCTTTTACTCCTGAGCCTGAAGGTCCTGGAATGTGCCTTTTTGGTGTATTTTGATTTCTGTCTTATGCTTGGTTTCAACAAAAGAGAACTCAGGATATTTAGGAAGAAAAGATGGCAGGGTAACTTTCATAATCAGGGGCTTCACAGATTGCTACTGTGCTGCAGAGAAAGGCAGAGTATTAAAATTATCATGTCGCAAAAACGTTCTTTTAAGGGCTTTCGGTCAGCGTTTTCCATTTCTACTGTAAACGTGAACTGCACATTGTAACCAGTCAGAAGTAGAATCTCAACCTCCTAAGGAAAGAGGGAGGGTACGAGTTGGACACATCAGCTGGAGCCCTAGCTCAGAGGCACACAAGCAATATGACTGGGGGTTAGTTCTGCAACTGCTTTCAACCATATTCCCCTCCTCTGTATAAAGGGAATAATGAAAGCCCTATCACAGTGTTACCAGCAGCAGATGAGACAACATATGTAAAATGTCCAGCAGAGCTGGTGTCTAGCCCATAGTTACCCTCCTTCCCCGGTCCCTCCAATTCACAGTCCCATATTACAATCCATTGATGATTGTATAAAAGATTCCTCAAGAGTTGTGAATGGCTGTCAGTCAGATACTCTATTCCACTTTCAGTGGAGAAGTATACATTGAGATAATAATTTTGAAAAGTCACCATAAAAAAACTGGAAAAGAGTATGAGGGTCTACATAAACAGTGATGACACAGCCTCATGGCCTAGAGCTACGCTGGCAACAAGAAATGGGCAGTTTTGTTCCATATTTAACAAAGAAACTGGCCAACAATCAATCTCAATAATTTCAGCTTAAGTGGCCATTTTCCTGGAACTGCCACAAGGGTTACTTCAATGGCTCATTTAATTTTGCTTTTGCAAGGATGAGCAAACTGTGACTGTTAATTCAACTATACATGAGAACAAAACTAGTCACACTAGGTATGCAAAAATAACAAAAGTATTTGATAGAATTTTATCAATCATGTGATGCTAAATAAATTCAAATTCTTAATACTGGATTAGCCATTGATAAATGACTTCAAATTGGTTCAATTTTGTTTCTCCCTTGCAAGGCTAATTGTAGACATTTAATAAATATTATGTGATATATATCATGCTATTAAAAAAAAATATTTATTCTCCCGTAATGTTACCAAAAAATAAATGAATGCACTTAATAGTTTTGGTTGGAAATTTGCATAACTCCCAAAGAATTCAATTGACCTTGTACAAAATTATTTTAGTAGTGATTATATTTCACCAAACATTCAAATATATTGTCTTTTGCTATAAATAAACACAATACCTTATATTTAAATGTCATAATGTGATTCAAAGGTTACCATAGTAACTATTATTTAATGTATAACAGTAATAATCAAGTAAAAACTCATGCATTTTAGTATAGAAATTACAGCTGCCCGAAAGTTGGCAAGATTTATGCATTCACCTATCTGACTACCTCTCAAATTAAAAAAAAAACAAAAAACATTATGTATCGTGTACAATAAAATGAGGAGGTCTTTCCATAGTTTCTGAATAACCATTGTGGAATCCCAAGTCATCTATTACATATTAAAAAGAGGATTACATTTATTAGTGAGAAGAAAGACAGCAAAAAGAAAACACAAAAGCAATCAGTAACCTACAATAAAAGTGGATTTGAAGAAATCTTATATAAACAATACAGAATTTAAGATAACTAACTTCTTTTCAGATTATGTCCCTTCTCGGGGCAGGAAGTTTATTTAATGTATAATTTGATAAGTATGCTATAATCACTACTTGCCTAAAACTGTTTCTCTTCAGCAATTTTGTTCCACAGTAAAAATAGAACAATTTGAATAAGGCCTGTTAACATATGAGGGAATTAATGCCACTTATCCTATAAATATAAACATGTGGCTATAAGAAATGTGCTGAAAAGTATATTTGGCCAGGTTGCTATTTTTGTAAAATAAAGGAATATCACACTGTCACATGTCAGTCTTCTTCATATTGAGTGGGGAAGGTTCCATTTCAAGGTTGTTGTAAATGCCTTCCCCTCTGAGCAAAGGTCTATAAAAACCATTTTCACGTACGGTAGAGGCTGTTCTCCTGGAGGATAGGGACGGGGGTCTCATTTACACTGCTTACCCAGCACCTGGCATAGGTGCCGGATTAAGTCTAATGGCCAACTCTATAAGATTTCGTAAAATAAAGTATCCCGACAACTATTGGAACTTGTAAATAAGGTGACAAGCGTACCACATGACACGAGAAGGCTTAGGTTATCTGGAGAAGCAGAAATTGCATAAGGAAATCTTCAAATCATTGTGAAATTATTTATGTCCTAACTATCCTTCCAGGCCTCCTGCTCTAAGTGGGTCTGCTTTCAATGAGCATTAACAGTTTATCCACCAAAGTTCTCTTTCCTACATATGTGGCTTATCAAGAAATGTGGCATAAAGGCCAAACTAGTTTAAATACTAATTAAGAGAGGAAATAACTTACTCATGTTTTAACTCCCTATTGCCTAGTACGGAGACCCGCCATGGCAAATGCTCACTAAATATTGAAATGAACACAGAAGAACTATTGCTATGGATCAAATGGAGAACTTAGGTAACTATCTTAGAATTTTTTAGCATGAATCTGTTCCATTAGCCATTCCAATTACTGTTGCTCTAATAATAGTAGCTATTACTATTACTAATAGTAGTACTAGTAGTAAGAAGAGAAGGAGGAAGAATGTGAAGAGTAGTGAGAAGGGTAATAGGGATAGTTAGCAGCAGCTATTGTAACTGTATGCTAAGAGCCAGACACAGCTGCTAACAAGGCAGAAGATATGACCCCCCTCCCCCCACTGTACACAAGGGGACATTCAGCGTGGGAACGCTGCCTGGCCAATGCCATGTGGCTGGCAGGCAGCAGAGCCAGGATGGGAATTCACTTAGGCTTGACTTCAAAGCCTGTGCGTCTCCTCTGCCCCACACACTCCCTCCCTCCAGATTTCTTACTCTCCGTTTTTCTTGCCCTCACCCCAACCATTAGGAGGAGTCAATCTCTTTCTCTTTACTTCATCCTCACATCAAAAGCTCATCTGTCAAACTTACTCTGGAGGAGCCTCTAAATCAGCAGAGTCGGATAGGCCTGTGTGTGAGTGCCACTTACCTCTTGGATAACCTTGGAAAATCTGTCTAACCCTTGCCGGCTTCAGGCTTCTTGTTTAGGCAATGTTGGTATAAATTACAGTGACTCATTGTAAGAATTAACTTAGATAATATAATGTACTTATCAAAGTTCCTAGCACTTACTCAGCCTTGATTAATTGTAAGTATTATATACACACACACACACACACACACACACACACACACATATGAATACAATTATTATATAACATATTGTTGTATAAGTTAGAATGTAACACAGTATATTAGTATATATTAAGTATCACATATACTGTACATTATATAAATTTGTAATCGGCCAAGAAGTGTTAGGCCATAAAACAGCATGCCATCTCAGTTGAAATCCCAGGTCTGTGTCTGAACTCTCTCACTGCCACTGCTTCTGTTCTCCACAGCCTCTTGTTAGTCTTCTCTACCCTTGATTGCCATAGTGTGGTCAACTGCCTTCTCTAACGAGGTTCAAATTCTTTTTCTTTCTTTTTATTATTATTATCATTTTGTTGTTGTTATTTCTTTTCCCCTAGTCTGCTCTCATTTTAGTCCTCTCACATTCAGTTCTCTTTCTTAGAGACTTTTCTTTCTATTTCATCTGAAAAAAATCATCGGTTGTAACATTTCCCGTATTGTATGGCAAGTAAGTGTTTATGCATCTAATTTCTCCCTTCTAGTCTGGAGGTTCCTCAAGAGCAGAAAATGAGCCTCAGTCACTTTTACATTCTTGGCACCTAGCACAGTAGGCCCTGCTACATATCATGTCCTTAATAACTAATTAATCAACTACAGAATATGCTTACGTGATTTCACTGTTTACGGTCATGAAGATAACTTCTCCATCGCTAGCCCGGTAGACATAAAACTCCTACACCTATACATTAAGTCTGGTCCTTTGCTTTCCTCCTATGCCTCTGGACTGGCTTTTAAAATCATTTCCCATCAAAACTAAAATTTGATCCTCACCATGTCAAAGACTCAACACATCTTTCCCCAAAACTTCTACGGCTTCCTGATTATTCTCTAAGCTTTTAAAATATATTTGAGGAGTCAGCATTTGTAAATTCTGTGTCATCATTTGTAAACACACATGATGTTTTACATTTGTTTTCATCTATGATTGGTTTGGTTGGAAAATGGCTGGACTTCTCTAAATATGTTGCAGTGTCAAACGTTCTTCATTCACCCAGTGAGGCCAGGTTCTAGAGAGAATCTGGGGTAACGCAGGTACCACCCGGAGGAACAGATTCAGGGATACCACACATCCCCAGAAGAAAAGACACAGCAGGAAAGAGGAACAAAGGCAGTGACAAAAAGAGGGATGGAGTGTGGAAAGTTTTGAAGAGAGAGGTTAGTACTCTGGGGAACACAGCACATAAAACTGGCTAGAAGAAATGAAAAGAGCTGGCTGAGAAATTACTCTCCTTAGTAAGTAACAAGAAGTCTTAACTTGATATTTAGCACTGGAATTCTAATTTCTTAATTATGGATAATGGGCTGGGTCAGACAGGATGAAAAGATAGTGGACTTAAGGCCCAGAAATGGCCACAGTAGACTAGAGATAGAAATAAGGTAAGGCACCAACAAGAACTGAGCTTCAAATACAATACAAATTTTTGATATATTTCTTCATAGGAATTTATATGGCCTAAACTTTCTTTAGTCTATTCATGTTCCAATTTGTATGAACTCTTCTGACTGGGCTAACGTTTCCAGAATGCCACCACTAAGAACAATATTCTAAGACAGAGGTCATCAAGTGTTTTCTTAAAGGGTCAGATAGTAAATCGTCTTTTCCAGCCTGAAGGTCCCTATTGCAACTACTCAGCTCTGCTGTTGCAGTACTAAATCAGCCAGGTAGAAATGGAAATGGAAATGAACAGGTGAGGCAGTGTTCCAACAAAACTTTATCTATAAAAATAGTCTGTGGGCCAGATTGCAGCCATAGTTTGCTGACCTCTTTTCTAAGATGAAGGTATAGTGTTTTTATAGGACACATCCTCAAAGTTCAATTATTCTGCCATGGTAGAAATACCACAAAATTTTATGGAAGCCACCCGCACTCCTGACTCTCCCCTTCACCTCAGCCCCACTCTGAATCTTCATATACTGCTGTCAGGATTTAACTTTCTAGAGCCCAGAGCTGCTCCTTTTCTTTCAGCAGAAAAACCTTTAGAGCTTGCAAATACTCGCACAGCTCAACCCACTCCAGACAATTTCGCTCCATCCGTCCTTCTGGCCTCTCTTTCTTGTTCCACACATTTGGTCCACTAAGCTGCGCTGAACAGCTATGGCGAGGCAGCCATTGGTCCAGGCACTGGCGATACAGAACCTCCTCATCCGTATCTTCCTCTCAACTTGGCCTAAGTGCAGTGAGAGTCACATGGAACCCCAGACTCCTCTACAGCCTTCTCCTCTCTCCTCATCTCTAGCCACTGCCAGCCTCACAGGTTCAGCCTTCACCTCGGCAGCTTTGCCACTTCAAGCGACCTGTCCCTCTTTTAAAAGTCCATTCAGAACCCGAGAAAATCTTTCCTAGGTAAACTAACCAGACTCCGATCTTTCAGCTTACTCCATATTCACACACATAATATTTTATAAGCAGCCTTCAATCTTTATGAGAAAGATGATATTTGAACAATAAACAACCAACTCACTTTACGGATTTAGAACATGGCTGAAATTTTTAAATTTCGTGAGAGTAATTGTAGAGCATTGATAACCATTTATATTCTATCTTCAAGGATGTAGGACAGGCATATATTTTATTAGTTTTCCCATAATTACTCATTATAAATACATTTCGATATGGAGCATATGACACTAATTATTTGAACTAGTTCACAGGCCAGTTTAACACAAATCATGACATGATTTAGCAATACAAACACTTCTAAAACACCAAAATAATGTCACTTATCAGTTGTGAAAGGAACCAAATTC
The DNA here is from genome assembly GCF_036562045.2 of Rhinolophus sinicus. Taxonomy (NCBI): domain Eukaryota; kingdom Metazoa; phylum Chordata; class Mammalia; order Chiroptera; family Rhinolophidae; genus Rhinolophus; species Rhinolophus sinicus. The sequence continues at coordinate 15,434,234 of NC_133758.1, read as the reverse complement.
TTTTAATCTTTTCACACAAATATTTTGCAGAAAAGTACCTGAGTAAAACTGATCTGATGACTCAAAATTAAATTAGACTTTTAATGCAAATACAAACAAAATGCCAAATACAGAAAAATGGGTGGGGAAAGCAAGAACACAGGATTCTAAATTTAACTAAATAAACTAAAGGCATGATAATTATAGCTAAGAAATTTTTTACAAAGAAATTGAGGGAACTACTACATGTACGTATATGTATACATATACATATATATTTTAAGCAAAGTAAATTAAAACAGTATGGTACTGCTCCCAGAAGGGACAGACATGGAGGTATGTATAGAGAAATTTAGAATGAAGATGTCATTTAAAAATCAATGAGGAAACAAGAAATTATTCAATAAATGGTACCAAAAATTTGTTCACCATTTAAAGAAAAAAAAAATTAGTAGGTATTTGCGTCATATTTTATGCCAAAATGTATTTAAATGCAAAGGTTAAAACATAAAAGCAAGATAATAAAATATAAGCAAATTCCTTAAATTTTAACGTAGAGAAAACCTTTGTTAGCTATAACATTAGATGCAGAAAATTGAAAGAACATATTGAAACTTATGGGTATATAATTGTTTTTTTAAACATGATGCAAGCCACAAAACATGTTTGAAAATAATCTCTACAACAAATAGTTCAAAGGAAAGATAAATATTTTTAATAAATAAAAAGACCTTAGATTGCAATAAGAAAAAATGCAGATAGGTTGATGAAGTACTCAAACCATTCCCTTATAGAAAAAATAAAATCAAAATTTGGCAATAAATATATGAAAAGATACTTGGCAAATAACAATAAGACACATTTTCAGCTGCTAGTGAGAAAGTTTACTTTCATATACAGCTAATGAGAATGTAAACTGGTATAAACTCGCTGGAAGGCAATTTAAAATGTACAGCAAAATTTAAAAGCACATGACTTTGAAATTTCAATTTTAAAATTGTATCCAAAGGATAAAATTGGACGAGTATACAAAAATATATGTGCAAAGATGCCCATGGAAACTTTGTGTTTCTGAAAATTCAGAAAAACCCAGCAGTTTTTTAAAAATAAATGAATAAGCATGAAATGATGTGGTAAATTTACATTAATGAAAAAGCATGTTTTTAAAAAGTAGCACCATAGGGTATGATCAATTATTCTAAAAATTATCTGCAGGTTTAACCATTCTCTGTAATTCCTCCATAATTCCTTAGTCAAATCATGATGCTTTATTAGAGTATTTCTTATTTTGCGGAAATTCCATTGCTTACATTTGTTATAAATAGCACACTTGAGTAACTTCATAGAGCAGAATTCTGCAAGATAATTTTAGATAGTAGGAAAAGGCAGAATAAAGATTATCTTCATTTCAGAAATATTTCTTGAACTTTGTTTATAGTAAGATAAAGAACAATCTGATCACATTTGTGCATACATAACCCAGGTAAACCTGTCGCAGGGAGTTATCCGATATTTGAGAGGTTCCATATAAAATACTAAAAACAAACCTTCAAACGTCAATTTAAAAAGGATAAGGCCACTTGACTAATTTTTAAAAGTATGAAAAATAAACTTTCATTTTAGTTTTTCATGGGTAGATTCTGTCATTATTTATAATTTCCGAATGCTCATTACAAAAATGTAGAGACCAGGGCTGGTCTGAGCAAGTGCACAGAACCTCCCACTTTCCTGCTGCAGCTTCTTTTCTGTGTTTACCTAAATGATTTCCTATAGAAGAGCCGGATAAGTGCCTGCACCGCTGTGGAGTAAGAACCATTTCGGACCACGATCTACTCCACAAAGCACACGGGCAGAATGCAGTGACAATGCTGGGTTTTTTTCATCCACCAAAGTCAGCTAGCTCTCTAACGCTCCCCAGGCAACAGTGGGCCTTTCAGAGAGAGCCCAGCTGTCTTTCAACGAAACACGCTTTGAGAGACCAACAGGTTGAAGTACCAAACCTTTTTAGATGAAAGGTGCTATTTCCAAACTTGGCTAAAATATATATTTTTAGCCATGTAGAAAGGTCTTCATTATTTTATATTTTTAAACCTTATGTGATCTCTAAGAAGCAAGTTATTTATACGATGGGCTTAAAATCCTTTAACAAATGATATTTGTTTTATTTGTCACTTTTTTTTTCTTCAAAAAAGGTAGATATCTGTTTCATAACTTTTTTTTTTTTTTTTTTTCCATTTACAGGTTCACAATCCCTTGGCCTCAATTTTACACTCCAAAATCTCTGAAAACTTTCCGGAGTTCTGTGACAAAGCTGACCTGCACTGATTTGAGGCTATCTGTCATCTTTTTTCATCCTACTAGGTATATGACTCCTCACATGTTCACTATAGAAACAGTTATCTGTTTAATTACCAGATGCTGCATCACACTCCATGAGGGTTTACACAGAACACGTTATGCGCACCATATTAAACTTCCTAAAATGCGAAGAATTCCTGAATTCTGAAGTCTCTATGGCTCTAAGGGTTCTGTGGCCCATAAATGTTCTTTTCCTATACGGTGTGTAAGGCGTGGTCTGAAAGAAAATTTACGACATCATCTTTTAATTACTTTTGGGGACACTGTCAACATCTAAACCTATTTAAAGTGAAAGTAGCTTTCACTTCCCTCAGAATATTCACACCTAGCCTGCTCAACTTAAGCATAATGTGCTTTTGAACAGGTCCGGTTCGTCCAAATCTAGTGGGTCTTCTACAGGGAGACAGTGTGAGGCCTTTCCTTACTGTTTGCCATATGGTAACTTTACTTCTTCTGGAGAGCATTTTCATATTCAGAACTACTAATCTTACCCATTCACATTTTTGGTTGTTTTGATTTATAAACTTCTTAACGGGACACATAATTTTACTGCTATTTGAAAATTGTTTTATATACCAAAATGATAAATAGTCAAACATCCAGGCTTCATGTGTGTAGTAGGAGGGGGCATGAAGCTTCCCCTCCCTCAGGACCCAATGTGATCCTTGCTCTGAAACGGGTGCTCCACATCCAAAGCCAAGTTTCTCTAAAGTTTTCCAACACACGGCTCTAAAATTCTAAGGGCAACCGGAAATAGACCAGCTGTGTGTGTGTATGTGTATACATATTTTTATATATTATTTTAAATATTTACATTTATTTGTTGATGTGTATATTGTCTCCATCCAAACACCCACCAACCTATCTGCCATTCTCCCTCCTTCTGCCAACATAAACACTACAGCTCTTGCAACGCCTAATCCTTTGCCTGAAATGCCAATACTGGCTAAAGGAGTTGAGGAAATTAGGATCTAGAAAGAATTCTTCACAGTTCAATCAAGTTTCAGGCTCCTGTCTTTGGAAAACACATACAACTCACACTTTTATTCCTTCACTTCAATAAATACCATGATCATGTTCCAGGAACTGTTCTAAGCACAGGGACTAAATCACATTCTAATGTGAGTTTTTTTAATGGATGTACAAGAAAACATGAGCAAATAAACAAGTTGGTAGAACAGGGTAGACACTTGCCTCATCTAGTGAAGTGAGCTAGGTTTGCAAGGCATTCTATATGTTCGGACAGAAGAATGTAAAATACAGTGAAAAACTGTAAAAATACACAAAAGGAATGAATTAGAGATGATCACATCCAGATAAGATTTAAGAAGAAACATAATTAAATTAATTTGTCTTGAGTATTCTTGTAACCTCCAATAAAATGATGGATAGATCCTAAACTAACAGGTGACAGATGATAAGAAACTTTATGATGGTGAAGCAGATTGGTAGCACCCGAATTCACTGATCAATCTAAGCACCATGAAAAGAGAACAACCAGATATTATCTATGTCTTGATGTAAAGCAAAAGGATATATACAAGATACGACATGAAAAATCAGAACCTCTATCTTATGAAAACTTTACATCCAGCTATCAGTTTACAGAAAATATAGAGAACAACATGTTGAATTGTACCATAAGAAAGTAATCGACCAAATCTAGATTTGGAACATTATACAGAAAAAATGACCCAGTTATAACATTAAAAAGGGGAAGAATGGAGAAACTTATAGATTTTAAAAAGACTTAAGAGACAGGATAATCACATGTAACATGTGGACGTTGTTTCAATTCTGATTCAAACATGCCAACTGTAAAAAGACATTTGCGAGACAACTGGGGAAAATCTCAGTGAGCTATTAAAATATTATTGATAGTTTTGCTAGCTGTGATACTGACATTGTGGCTATGAAAAATAAAGGAGGAGGCTTATTTGTTAGAGATGCTCCTGAAATATTTATAGGTGAAACAATATGCTGTCTGGGATTTGCTTTAAAATATTTCAGAGACATAAAGTGGAAGGGATGCTATATAAAAAAGATTGGGAAAATGATGACATCTGTTGAAGCTGGATGATGGAGAGATACATGGTAGAACATTTTGCAATTTTCTCTATTTTTTTTATTTGAAAATTTCCATAATAAAAGTGTTCCAAAAGTTTAACATGTCAATAAAATAAATTCTACATATTTTTAAACTTAAGGAAGGTGACTGAGACTCAGATTACATTCTGAACACCAGCAGTGGGGTTAAAAGCAGCAGATTCCTCTAAGATTTACACTCTGTCCCTTTCTTGGAGTCAGAACTTTTAAAACTGGCATAGAGACAAAGTCCTTGGAGACATGAGACTAAAGGTCAAGCAGATGGTCGGAGAAAGTACCAGAAGTCCCACCTGATCTAAGGACAAGCTCATAAATGTGTCCCTCTGCCCCTGTGCCAGGATGCTCCATTCCTATGCAAGTCGGAGGCAGAGGTGACTGAGGTCTCTCAACAGCCAGGCGGCACACCGCAGACCTCAGCCTTCGGGAGGAAATACACATTCCCAGGCAACACATAAGGCAACCAGCCACATAAACCCTCCCTGTGAATCCATATTACCCTCACCACCTTCACAGGTGCTCACCATGAAATTTAACAATATTTTAATACTCTAATTTTGGCATTAAGGCAAAAAAAAAAAAAAAAAAAGATATGGGTGGGGGATATACCAGCAGCTGGATTTTTTTAAGCTGACATAAATGAAAATGTATTCATTAAATGTTTAAAAAAGTTAAATCGAGTCGTTCCCTAAACTTGGTTATTTGGCTCCAGCTCAAACATCAACCTGTCAATCTGCAGGAGAAAAGAGCTGTGCATTTTTAGCTTTCAGAACATTGAAGTTTTTCACCAATGGATCAAAGGGAAACCTCTGCTTCCCACACTGATCTCAGTTCTCATCCTGGTCATTCTGTGTCCTGCAGGAAACCCGGATTCTGGGGGTGGGGTGCTCAAGGAAAAGCCTTCCCACAACAAGCACATTCTAACCCCCAACTTACGGTTAAAAAAGAAGAACATTCCATGAACTGAGCAAAACAGGGAAGAGTTTCCACGGGCACCCTAGGAAGTCGTCCTAATTCTGTGGACCACTCACCATGTGGGTCATTTTCCCAAACAAGGATTTTAGGGACTCTGTGTATGTTAGTGCAAATGACAAGTGCCCAGCAAACTTTGGAGCTCAGAGATCTAATTAGGCCTCAGAGTGTGGAGGAAGGCATGAGAGAGTCTTGACAGATAGAAACAAAATATACCAATTTGCAGGAAAAGATCAACTAATAAGTAGTGGATCAGGCAAAGGAAATATTAACAAAGGGCCAGTACTGGGTAGAAAATTAATGAACATAAACAGAAGAGGGAACACACAGAATGTAAGCAAATAGAGGTGCAATTGTGAATGTGTTTTCTTTTATAAATAAATTGTGAGTATGTTCTGTAATATGCTATGTACCTGTTCTGGGGGAAAATGTTTCCTTTCTTTTTATAATCTTTGCATTGAAGGAAACATTTTTAAGTGACAATTCCCTGTCCTGACTCAAACCTGAATGACTAATGTAATTCTAATTGAATAAACTGCATAGAAAGGCAGTGTCACGTCTTACTCATATGTGGTGTGACCAGCTATGTGGCATTATTGAGGTCTTCAGAGGCTTTGTTTTTACCTTCCACTTTACCCACTTTGTGCTTCATAATACCTCCACCAGGAGGTAGAAACTTACACTTCTTTCGTGACTTTTAGTTACCCAGGCTCGGTAAGAACAGGAAGTTCAGAGGACAGGTTAAGACTTTGAAAACACAGGCCAAGACAACGTGGGAGAAGCAGCCAAAGAGTTGTGAAGGGTGAGGTAGAGGAACCAGGGTCCAGTTCTTCTTGGACCGTTACTTAACTTCCCCCAGGCCTCGCCTCTTCATTTGAGAAATGGAGGCAATAACAGCACCTGTTCACAGAGTTGCACAGAGGAGTAAAGAAATGATACCCATGGACAACTTGTCACATGTAGCCCCTGAGAAAGTATATTAGAGTAAAAAGAGTGCCATAGTGAGAGTCAGAATACTTCCTTTGTCCATTCATTCCTGTTTTATTTCTTGTTCTTTTTTTTTTTGAAGTGCCTACCCGGGGCCAGGCACTGTGCTAGATGGAGGGAACACAGCAGCCAACCTGCATTACACGCCTACATTAACAGCATGAATTGTAATAAATGACCACCCTTCAGCAGGAAAGTCTCTCCTCACTAGTCAGTCTGATACAACGATGCCTTTCTCATATACCCTTGCACCACGCGCATGTCTCAAGCATGCGTGGTGCTAAAAGTCACCCCAGGCTGAAATTATGATTTCAAGTCAACATTGTTATCCACCAGCTTCTACCCTCAACTGTAAGGTCCTAGGAGTTGGGGTCTTGGTGCCCTTGGCACCCAGTACTACTGATACATAGCAGATAGTACCAATTTAACAGTACAAATGGATCAGTAGATAAATACATGAAAGAATAAATGAATAAAATGACTCTTAACCTCTTGTTTTCTAATTTATAAAATGGGGAGAATATTAGTATCCCCTCCTTTACTGTATTTAAATAGCAGCACAATAGTTAAGAGATAAAAGTAACCTAAGTGTTCATGGGTAAATAAATGGATTGTATATTCCATGTATATACAATGGAATATTATTCAGCCATAAAAAGGAAGCAAATTCTGACAAAAATATGGATGAACCTTGAGGACATTACACTAAGTGACATAAGACAAGGTATGATTCCACTTATATGAGGTACCTACAGTGATCAAATTCATAGAGATAGAAAGTAGAATGATTGTTCACATGGGCTAGGGAGGAGGGGAGAAAGGTGGAGTTGTTGCTTCATGGGTGTAGACGTTCAGTTTTGCAAGATGAAAAAGTTCTGGAGATTGGCAGCCTAACAACATGAATGTACCACTTAATACCACTGAACTGTACAGTTAGAAGCAGTTAAGATGATACACTTTGTCATGTGCTTTTCATCACAATAAAAAAATGTGTATTTGTGAGGCTGGCTTGAGATGATGGATTAAACACATGCTTCTACTCTCCCTCCAACCTCACACATCATAAAGGATCATGGGCACGCATGCACACACACGTATGTACACGCAGACAAATATGAGTATGTGTAGATTTAAAATAGACCTACATATCAATAAGTGCTGAAAAGTCAGAAAGAGTACCCTCAATGGACTAGAAATTTTGAATTGTTCTTGAAAGCTAAAAGTAAATGAATTGGCTCTATAGTAGGAAAAAATAAACCATAAGCCCAGCCAGAAGACTTCAAGGAAAAAGATCTAAGTCTAGTGTACTCCCCAGGGTCAATACATAAATGAAGCTTGAGGGGGTCTGATGCAATAGTCTGTGTTTAATGGAGGTACCACACTTGGATCTGCCCAGACAAGCCAGGGCAAAAATGAGATAAAGGGGGAGGGGAACGGGGCACAAGACTTGAGAACTTGAAGTCCATATCTAGCCAACTAGCGTTCAAAAAGTTGGTCAAAGTAAAGACGATATCGAAAATGCAAGAATTCTGAACATGTATACCCTACACTTCCGAAAAATGACATAAGGCCGCATAACCGCACAATGACAAAAATAAGCAAAAAAGAAATGGCATGGTCCATAAGAAATAATAAGATGAATGTAGCAAGGAAACCCTAGAGTAGTGTCTATGTAATTGCTGACATTAACAGAAAAAAGAAAAATCTAGGCGTATAATGATGTCAACATGGAAGGGAAAGGAGATGAGTAGAAGTAGAAACTGGGGAACTCAAAACGTGCCAAGATTCATTCTTACCTTGCTCAGGAAATATACAGAACTAACCAGCTCTAGCTTTAAGAGAAAAATACAATTTTTATGCACGTAAGTTAAAAATGAAAGAGTTACTTTTACGAAGAAAAATGTACGATGCGTAATTCTCATATCATTGGGGGGGAAAGCAACAAAGAAATAAAGGCAATATGGTCAAGCCTAGGAAAGGAAGGAAATTAAACAAGTAAACTTGGGAAATTTGAAAGTTAACCTGGAAAGAATAAGTTCAACATACTTTGATGACTATAAATGTAACCTTATTTTGCTGTGTTTATTTTCAGATTATATTCCTTAATTAAGTTACAGTAGCTGTCACATTAGGCTAGAAAAACGTAAAGCTACATGCTGTGTTCAACAGACCATCAACAATACAATAGACATAGACTATGGAAGATAAAAAGATATTAAATATATGTAAGACAAAAATCTACAAAAAGAACGTATATATAGCAATAGTATTATCAGCTGAAAGTCTACCCAAAGCAAAATTAATAGAAAGAAAAAAGAATATTTTATATTGATAAAACACTTCTAGCTCACCAAAAATATAAAATATTCGTGAACCTCTAATGTCTATTTGTAACACAGCTTTGAGGTGTATTTTAAAAATAAGAGTACAGAAGAAATTGATAAACCCATAACCAAAGTGGAAGATTAAAACAAATCTTAGAAATCTAAAGTAGACCAAAAATAAGTAAAACATTGTTAAATACGAGTATATTAAAATAAATAACACTGAGTATTCATTCTTTTCAAATGTATATGGAATGTTAAAAAACCGACAGTGAATGGAGCCACAAACAAAATCTCACTAAATCACCCCAAAGTAGGAAATATCCATGACATTCCCACACTGGAAATGCAATAAAATAAGAAATTAAAAACAAAAATATAGTCACACTACCACCATGAAAAACATTTTGTCAAAGTGAAAATTTTAAAACAGTGTTTTAAATTACCCTTGGGCTAAACAGAAATTTTAAAATGGCATTTACAACAATACAAAAATTAGTGACAATGGAAGAGGTATACAAAACTATCCATGGGATGCAGTCAAAGCAGTAATCAAATGAAAAATTATGGCCTAAAATTGCATATTGCAATATGCAAAAATAGAAATTGTATACACAATGTAAAAAAACTAGAAAAGTGAAAAATACTAAACAAAAGAATTATTAATTTTAAAACAAATTTATGAAATAAAAATAAAACAAAATGTAGATTATCAATAAAACAAAAAGAAGGTTCGCTGAAAGACCAAAGAAAAGACAAATCTGAAAGAAGGAGTGAGAAAGAAAAAGAGAAAACACAAATTAACGAGATGACAAATTATAGATGGGTATCAATCTTAGATAAGAAAATTTTTAATGTAAGAGAACTGTATGTATAACTTACGCAATAAGTTATAAAGTCTAAAAATGGATGTTTACTAGCATAATAAAACTATTACAATTAACACATATAGTGTTAGAAATTGCAAAGTTAATCAAAATCCAGTTCTACACACTACCTACATGCAATTTCTCCCAAATGTCAAAACTTTCTGCTTTACATAAGCTACTTTAAGGTCCAGAAAGGAGGAAAGTTTCTTGATGCACTGGACATGAGTGTCTTTAGGGAGACATGGCAACCAGGCAAAGTCAACAGTAAAGAAAATGACCAGCTACTCTCCAGGTGGAACACTGAAACAAAATCCCTGGACAACACGGGACATATATTGAATTGAACCGCAAAATTCCTTGGGTAAACCTTGTTTTCCATTTTATATTAAATCTTTATTTGTCAGTTTATATAAAATTTAAATGAAATATAAATATAATAATATGTAAGATATGTATACAATGTAAATATAAAATATAAAGTGGCAGAGCTGTATTTATCTCAGAAGTTTTATAGTATGACCTAAAGTTTTAAATTCAGATAGCTAGAGAGACAGACAGATACGTATATCTATCTATATCTATGTCTATATCTATGTCTATATCTATGTCTATATCTATGTCTATATCTATATCTATATCTATATCTATATCTATATCTATATCTATATCTATATCTATATCTATATCTATATCTGGCTTTAGTTTAAAACCATGCACTCACATATGCACACATATTCATCTTAAGAAATCATGGATCATAAGAAAGCTTCCTTAATCTACTAGAAGTCTATTTGTTTAATGATGAAGCACTAGAAGATTCTCTGCTCAAATCAGAAAAGGCAAAGCTGACCTGTATCCCAAATATCCTTTCAACAATTTAGTGGAGGTCTTTGCCAGTATATTATCACAAGGGAAATAAACTGAAAAGATACTCTAAGAGACAACGCTGTTAATATTTGCCAATGATTTCTTTCTAGAAACTTGTAATCAACAAAGAAAACCTACCAGAGGCTAGTTCTACAATGTTACATTAATAGGTTATAAGATCAACATACAACCCCCCACCGACTTTCTTATATATCAGCTGACCAATTAAAAACATAATGAAAAAAAATGCTGTTTAAAGAATAAAAGCAACTAAGAATAAAATTAGAACATTTTAAAATGTATAAAACTTTCCTGAAGCCATAGAAGTGAATCTTTATAAAGAGTAGGGATAGGGAGGAAATTCCTAAATAGCAAGTCCCTATATTATAACTAAGGCAATTCCCTCCAAATTATCTATAAATGCAGTACAGTTATCCCTTTTATGTGTTATTCAATATACTTAAGTGTATGAATTTTTAAGAACGTATTCATGTGTTATTTTTATACTTTTTAAAGACATGAAAGTAAGGGAAAGAAAATGGTATGTAGTTTTATCACAGGGCATTTTGAGGCTTGCAAGAAAGTGTGGCTTTGGGGATGCTTGCAACTAGCCTAAAATGTTAATTAAGTCAGCAGCAAGCCTAGAATCCAGTCTGACTTCTTTTCACAAAACTCTTCTTTTCACAACCAGAAGCCAATCACTTTTCTTTGTTTCCTGCACAAACCTAAGTATCCAAAAAGTGGTGCCATTTCTCAACCATTATCCACTCAGATAGGTGGCTTTCCACATGGCTCTTCAGAGTTAAAGGGCCTTCTTTCCACTTGCACATATTACATCCCATCCCACTTTCCCAGACTTTATTTTGGCATGCTAGTGTCACCCGTTATTATCACACAACCAGTCCAGTTAATCTGTGCGGACACATTCTTGATGCCTGGGGAATGAAACTACCTTAGGGAATCTCAATGTGCCTCTGACATTTAACCTGAAACAGCGTGGAAATTTCACCATCAAAATAGTTAATCACATGGGATTGGAAAAAAAAAAAAAAAGATGCTAGGGAAACCACTGTTTCAAGAGCTTAGCTTTCCTGTAAGAATTTTTTGCTACTTCCACCCTTTCATTTATGTGACTTAGAAAGAAAGGCACAGCAAACTTGAGTAATAGCTGGGACACTGAACTCCAGGTGTCAGCACCCGGTACAAGTGAGAGCCCCACACTCTCAGTCACTGCCTACCCACTCATCCTCAGAGCTCATCTCGCCATCCACATTTTTCAATTAAGTGATTCTCCACCAACATGGTGTGACTGATCCATAGCCTCTAATCCATTTGGAGAGCTTGATAACATAAAAATATAGAAGGAGGTACCCAATGAGAGGTAAAAGGATTGGGCAGCTTCTCTGAGGATAGACGGGAAATAACTGGTAAGGTGGCAACTCTTGTTTCAGTTTAAGAGCAGATCATTCTCTCTCTCTCTACACACACACACACACACACACACACACACACACACACACACACACACACATCTCCTTTCACCTTACAATATGATAAATGTAAAACAAGCCAACCTTCCCTCTACCTAATGGGCATATTTTTCTTGGAATATGGAATAATTCGCCTTATCATATAATTATTAGGAAAAATATCAGAGTCAAGCACCGTGGGAACAAATGATATCTTAAATTGTTCGGCTCACATTTATCTGATAGGAACAGCCACAGTGGCGTGTTCCGTAAAGTTGTCAAAGTGGCTACTTAAACCCCAGAGCCTTTGATCATGCCAACCTGGCTTGTCTCAAGAAGGACGTTCACCGCCATCATGTTACCACTGTCCCAACAACCTGTCCTCCACATCTAGCATCCTTTTAAGAGAAAAGCTGCATTTCACTTGGGGGCACCAAACAGTTACAAAAACCATTCAAATAATGCCACTAACATTTGAAATCCAGGGCAATTCAATACTATGTTGAACTTGGTATTATTTTGTGGAACAAGACACATCATGTCCAGGGGTCAGCGAGCCAAATCCGGGCTACCACTAGCCAATTTGTAGCTCGAGAAAGATTGCTTTATTCCTTTACTTGACTCTATAGACTAGAAAGAAGACTGACTTTTAATTAATGTTAACATGCTATATTGTTTTTATATTAAATCAGGCTTTGGAATTTTGTATACGAAGGAGGGAGGGAGGAAGGAAGGGAGAGAGGGAGGGGGAGGGAGAGGGAGAGAGGGAGATGAGGGTGAGACAGAGAGAGAGAGAGAGAGAGAGAGAGAGAGAGAGGATACGCCTACCTTCTCAACAGGAAATTGCAAAGACTGACTAATGTTACCAAAGTTATAAGTTAGACCAAAATGAAAGGTTTCACTAAGAATATTTGACCCACAGATTTTAGAAACAATGACCTATTCAAAGATACAGCTCATTTTTCTCCACCAGAAGTCAAAGTTACAGCTTGATAATTATCTCCACATAGCGGGATAGACCAATCAAACTATAGAATATCTAATATACATAAAGTCCTCCTCTGCCCTGACCATGATACCCAGAAAATTAAAATATTTGTTATCTGTTCTAGAAAACTCTTTCAGCTGGGAAGAAGGCTTAAAATAAGTCTTAGTTATCCACACTACTGTGCATCGGCAAGAATAGGTTAACACAAAGAAGGGCTACTTCAGAGAGATGATACATGAAATTGGTCTTTTGAATAGAGGCTAATTTGAGAACCACAAAAGTTGCTTTGAATGAAGGCTTAATATAAAATGTCTTACAAAACTAGCTTAGCACTAAAGTTATCTCAACACTATATTCACAAAAGATGTCAAGTTCTCAGTTGTGTAACAATTTCTGATCTACTTCATTTCTAGTCATTAGATAATCCCCCCTCTTTCAAATAACATATTTAGTCTAAATGTGACCAAATTTACCAGTAATAATTATTTATATACAAATCGAAATGTAGAAAAGTAAAAGGCATTATTTCCTCTTATTTTCAAGAAGTAGCGTCTTGGGGTGGGGTGTAGGGGGAGGATGGTGGGAAGAGGAGGCAGAAAAAAAGGCAAATCATCCAAATCTACATGATATAGAACATGGAATAATTTATTAATTCAACAAGACTGTTGACCAGGTTGCACACTAGTGTGTGTGTAAAATGAATAAGAAATGTTCCACTGGGGGCTCTGCAGTGTATAATAAAGAGCCAACTCATAGACAGTCACTACACCTCAGCGGGGAGCTGAGATGGAGGAGGCAGCAAGAGCTCCAGGAGCACTGAGGAGGGAGCTGTTTGTGGGAAGCAGAGGAGCCCACCGCCATGTCTGCAAGCCTGGAGAAAAGGCAGGGAATTTATGAGAACCAGGGACCAGGGCAAAGGGACCAGCTCCCAAGCGCAAAGCCATTCCCCAAGAGTACGGACCAATTCAATTTTCTTTGTGGAACACTTAATTTACTTAGCTTTATAGTCAATTCCAACACTCTTACTCCAGAAAGCTAAAACTTAATATTTAAAAAATAGAATTAATAGTAACAACAGTAACAGAAATAGGTCAAGGTATATAATAGACATCAGTTCTTTATTCTTGCTGTGGTGTGCTGATACACCACTTTAGATGGGGAGTTGTATTTCCATGATGTAAATAAATACTCCCACTTTGGTTGATTGATTTCAAGTTACAAATGGTTTAACAGTCAGCCTACAAAGTTCCTGAATATTTAACTAGTAGCTCTCCATCTTCAAACGATGCTTGTAAGTCAGTTTTAGGTTTTCAAGACTAAGTTACTGAAGAAATTATGTAGGAAAATTAAAATTATAGAACTATTCATCTGAGTATTGATCCTGGTTACCTGTGTGATTGTCAGGATGATTTTAAATCAACTTACCCTTATCTGTCAATATTAAAATTAACTTAACTTTAATTCTAAAATACATGTAGAACCACGAAAGATTCTGAATAACCAAAGAAATCTTGAGAGAGAAGAACCAAAGCTAGAGGCACCACATTTCCTCATTCTAAAATATATTACAAAGCTACAGTTATCAAAACAGTGCAGCGCTGGCATTAAAATAGACACATAGACCAATGAAACAGAATAGAGAGCTCAGAAATAAACCCATCTAGTCTTTAACAAGGACATCAATAACACATAATGGAGAAAGGGTAGTCTCTTCAATAAATGGTGCTGGGGAAACCACATCTCCACACGCAAAAGAGTAATACCAGACCCTTCTCTTATACCACTCCGAAAATTAACACGAAATGCATTAAAGACTTAAATGTAAGATCTGAAACCATACAACTCCTAGGAACACAGGGACAAAGCTCCTTGACATTGGTCTTGGCGATGATTTTTTGGATATAATACCAAAAGCAAAGGCAACACAAAAACCAATAATGGAATTGCATCATTCCAAAAAGCTACCAGGCAGAAAAAAAGAAAGAAAAAATGTAAAGGCAACCTATGGAATGGGATAAAATATTTATTAACCATGTACTTGATAAGGGGTTAATATTTGAAATATATAAGGAAGTCATACAATTCAATAGCATAAAAACAAACAAACTGATTTTTAAAATGGGCAGAGCACCGGCATAGACATTTTCCCAAAGAAGACATACACACGGCCAACAGGTACATGAAAAAGTGCTCAGCATCACTAAACATCAGGGAAATTCAAATGAAAACCACAATGAGATATCACCTTACACCTGTTAGAACCGCAATTTTCAAGGAGACGTGAGATAACAAATGTTGGAAGGATGTGGAGACAAGGGAACCCTTGTACCCTACTGGGGAATGTAAACTGGTGTCGCCACTGTGGAAAACAGTAAGGAGGTACCCCAACAAATTAAAACTAGATCTACCATATGACCCAGCAATCCTACTTCTGGGGACAGATTCAAAGGAAACAAAATCAGTATTTCAAAGAGAGATCTGTACTCCCATGTTCACCGCAGCATTATTTACAATACCCAAGACAACTTAAGTGTTCATCAGCAGATGAATGAAAAAAGAAAATGTGCTCTATATGTATATACACATCCATACACACATACAGTGAAATATTATTCATCCACAAGAGAGAATATTATGCCATTTGAGACAATATGGATGAATATGGAGGGTGTTATGCTAAGGGAAATAAACCAGACAAACACTGTACGGTATCACTTATACATAGAAACTTTTTTTAAAAAGTGAACTCATACAAACAAAAACTAGAATAATGATTGTTGATGGGCTTGGGACATGGTGGAAATGGGGAGCTGTTGATAAAATGGTACCAACTTTCAGTTATTAGATGAGTAAGTGCTGAATCTCATGTACAGTATGATGGCTACAGTTAATAATACTGTTACTGTACTGCATACTTAAAATTTGCTAAGAGTATTTCTTAAGCATTCTCATCATCACAAAAAGGGTAACAATGTAAGGTGATGGTTGGGTTAATTAACTTGATCGTGATACATTCACAATGTATACATATACAAAATCATCACGCTGTACACTTCAAATATATACAATGTTGTCAATTATGTATCAATAAAGCTGGAAAAAATAAAATTAAAAGGCTGGAAGAATTTTTTAAAAATAAAATTGTTAGCATTATATTATTCTTCACAACTCTTTCAATGAAGGATTTGAAACAAACTATATCTCTATTTTTTTAAAAAAATCATACAATAATTGACTAAAAATAAATAATTATGATTCAAGTCTCCTCTCATCCCATCAGTTTTGAAGCAAACAGGGTGAAGTGTCCTGGGAAATCATTATTAAATCTAAAATGTTATTTACATGAATATTTAATAAGTGGATACATATGCTATTAACATGCAATGTATTCTAATTGTATTCACATTTAACATCCTTAAAGGTTTTTTGGTTTTAAGAAAAAACTAAATCCAGGTTCACATTTCATTGGTGAAAACATCCAGGTTTGGAGAAATAACAAGACCAGGCCCAGGCCTCAGCAGTGACTGTAACGTCAAATAAGCTGATAGTTCTTATGCTGAACATGCTAAGTAACCATCAGCCTGTGCTGCAACCTCTGAGCGACTGTTTCGGCATGCTCGACTCTGATGCAATAGTATCACCGTAACATAAAGTATAGTATATATCAAAGTGTCTATGGTCAGTTTGGCTTCTGTCCCTTGTTAAATCACCTGTGAATTTAAACATGTAACAGGCAGGAAAACAAGTGTAGCATTCAGACACAAACTAAAGAACCCAACTATATTCACTCATATAAACACGAGTGCAACATTCAGAAATATGAACAACAGGTGCACAGAAGACCTGTTTGTCGTCAGCCCCATTTTCCTAACAGTGTACAGAGCTCAGTGGCCAGAACGCCAAAAACAAGCACCAGGCCACCCAGCCCGATCTAAGGAACCCTTGGGCAAGGGACTTACTGTACGTCTGTTTACTCATTTGTGAAACGAGGAGTTGGATTAGAAGATCTCCAAAGTATCAGCAAATTCTAAAAGTATTGAAAAAAGGTTGACGGCTAAGTGATTTACTGACAACTTTGATTAATATTGGAGTAGATGCGACTAGTTCCGGCTTGAACATTGGCAGACCCTTGACCTTCTTTTGCAGAAGATATCTGGAATTTCTGATTGAAAGGAAGTGGAGTAATTCCAGACAGAAAAATGTGACAAAAGCCAAGGAGTGGAAGTTGCTAAATCAGTTTCAGAATATTCCTTCTACATGAGGACCTATTAGTGTGAATTTCCCTCCTTTCTCAAATGGGCATTAAGCATGGAGTTCTGGGAGGGTGAGTTCTGTCCATGAGTTGCCTCCCTAAGGCAATTTGAATTCTTCAGAATGAATAAAAGGACATTCACAGCATCAGTCAGCAATGAAGCAAAGAAGTCACTTTGCCTTTCTTAGTAAAATATCTTGCTTCCTCCTCTTAGAATTGCATTTCATTAAATAGAAGATGCCACTGAATGTAAGACATATCATTCGACGGCATCTTATATACCACCAAAAGAGAAAAAAAAATTCCAATTAAATTGGTATATTGTAAGTTTCTGTGATGTTAAAATGTAAAAAAAAAACCAAAAAAACAAAAACAAAAACAGTGCCTTAGAATCAACTGAATATTGCAACATAAGGCTTTCACACAGCGCTCCAAGTATCCTGGAGAAAATCATCTGCCAAGAGGAAACACAACTATGCAGGTGGATCATGAGTCCTGTTTGACTCAATTCTCTCTCCACCATCCTCACCATTATTAAACCTTTTTGAAAAAAGGAAAACCATGTATCATTTAAAATGTACAGAAATTAAGAAGAAAATAGTCAGTGGAGGCTAAATGTATCTCTCTCAAATACTTTCTGTATTTCTTCTTTTCAAGGGCAAAGAGTTTCTACCTTATACGTGTTATTTTGGGAATGTGTAAAATATTTCTGAAATAGCTGAAGACTACCAGTGTATATTCTCCTTCCTCACTTCCTGTTCTGATTGTCACAGACACTGGGAGCTAGGAGGGATCTCAGAAACCATTTAGACTAAGCCTTCATTTGGCAGAAGTAGAAACTGAGCCTTAACAAACTGCACTACTTAGCAGTGGAGGCAGGATAAGAACTCAGGTGTCTGACCCCCAGTCTGGGAGCTGCTAGAGTCTAAACATTCTGCTCAGTGACACCTATCTTAGCCTATACAGGACAATTTACAAGAGGAGTCTTTCTTGTCTACTTATCTGAATTTTCTCCAGCTAGTTTAATGATGCTACTTTTCTCTAATATTATCCCCCAAATGAAAAACCATGTTTGTATAGCAATAGAGTATAGAGAGTTTGAAACAGATTACCCAAGGTTTCTCAGATCTTCCTTTCTCACCCAGGTTCAGAGACAAAGCCTTGTTAAGTTGCAAATAGTAAGTCTGAACTATGTAAAGCAAAGAAAGTAAAAGTAATATATTCAGTATTCCCAGGCACTGTCACTTTCTAAACAAATTTTGTAAATGAATGCAATTGAATATTTTTCCCTGTTAAACTTAAGATTACACTAAATTTATCATTTAAACTAAATCATTTCCAAAGGTAGGAAGCATCCCTGGAGTGACCCAATCCAAACTAAGCCTTGCATGTCTGCAGGCTGTGCCAGCCCCAACAGACGCTGAAATAATAGAACCTACTTGGAAGACACTGTGACAGGGCACAGAATTACACGTTCAAACTGCCATGCTGAAATTTGTATAATAATTTAAGTGATTTCCCTTTAACAGAAGTTTAGCTTGATATCTCTAATTTACAGGAAACGTCCTAGAGAGGCAGTCCATATTTCTGCAGGTTTAGCCGCACACTCCACGCAATGCACAGGCTATGTTGTCCGGGAGATTCTGCCCCAAACAGGACAATGTCAGGTTTGGCTGAGGAAGAAAAAGAGCAACACCTCATCCGAAACCACACTCATCCCAAGAACTACTCTTGTTACACAAACCAAATGTGCTATTATGACCTTCACAGAAGACACTATTGCTGTGATCCTACGATGGAGACATGCCCCGGCTGCTGTCTAATCCCACCAGAAAACACAAGCTCTATCCTGAAAATGAACTTGTCATCCTAATTCCACATATGCACATCAACTGAAAGCCCACGGCCAATGACGACCAAGACATTTTACAGTCTACTAGCCCGATTCATCATGAAACTGATCTCATGTCTTCCTCTACTTAGATGGACTTATACCCACTTCAAACAGCGACTTTTTTTTTTGCCAAAATACACCAAACCAAGATGGTCAGTGGGTTAATAGTCTTCTCTGAGCTCTTCAATTATGCCACCTTCTGAGTCTCAGGGCTGGCAGGCAGGCCAACCCTGTCAGAGCTGCACAGAGCTCTGCAGATGTCTCTGTTGTGTTCAGTCAAACTGAAAAGGAGAAAAGATGGCCCTCTGACAACAGACAGCTGTCAATTAGATGACACGCTCACACTTGGTAGGCCAATGAGTAGCAATGGAGGTGACAAGTGCTTGGCTAATCAGCTTGTCTGTGAAATCACAGCCCTTCCCGGAGCTCTCACACCAGCTCATGAGCGTCAGCATGTGCAGTCTTCAACTATCCTGTTCTGTGTGTGTTTGGTGAGTGTGTGTGTGTGTGTGTGTGTGTGTGTGTGCGCGCGCGCGCGCGCTCACTCCAGTGGTACTAGCACTGTTTCACAGGCTCTTGTCAATACAATATGTATAGAAACAAAAATCCGACCGAAGGAAGCTGGAAAGCAAGAACAGGGAAAGACATCCTGAGCAAAATGACCCAAAAGAAAACACAGTGATAATCTAACCTATTAAGATCTGGTTCACAATAAGACTGAATTATACTGATACCCATTATAGGTAACTAGAAGTATGTATTAAAAAAGAAGAAGCAAAATGATCCTCCGAGCCTCTTCCCCACCCTCCATCTTGTCTTTCCCCCTCTAGCCACCAGGGGGCAATTTGAGGCTAGATCCTGGGAGAGGAGGCTGAAATTCAGAGCTTCAAACAGGGAATAAATACTAAGAGTGGGGGGTGGAGGTGGCACGGACCTGGAAGTGGAGCTGAAGGAAGACACTCGGGGGATCTGGAGATCAGGAAAGTAAGTTCCCCACATCTTGCACTTATTTTCTTAACTAGCTCGCTCATAAGCTCAAAGGCACCCCCTCTAAACGAGTAACGAAAGTTAAACTCTCCATGGAGCTACACTATGAGCCTGACAGGTATTTTACCCACCGACAGACACATACTTCTGTCTCCCTCCCTCCTGCCTCCTCCCTCTCTTTACTTCTCTCTGGTTTCTAAAAGAGCAGCTGGTTGGAAGCAGAGGAATCAGGAAGAAACACAAGGGGAGAGAACCAAAGTGGATCGAGAGTCGAATTTGTGGCTGTCCACCTGCAGTGTACAAGTCAGAACAGCAGAAGTCTGCTTTAAATAAAAGTGAATTTGAACAAAACAGAGCCTTCTTGAAACTCGCGCTAATGTCGCAGAGATGTGCCACAGCCACCGTGTGCACTGACCACTGGTGTTCAGTTCTCCTTCAGCCATTCCAAACCCGCCATGCCTACATCAAATATTTTTTTAAAAGATCACTGACGAGTGAAAAGAAGTGGAAAGAGTAGCTATCAGGGGGTGAGTGTCCTTTCTCTGTGGAGAGTCAAAGAAAAAGTCCAAATTCAGGGCTTTTCCTCTGTGCTGTAGCTCTCCGGTCCCTGGAGGCACCCACAGGTGTCAGAGGCTGCAGGGACGAGGCCATCAGGCCATCGCTGCAGGGTGCCCAGGCTGCAGAACGTCCACGGGGCCACTGCCTTCTAGCTCATCCCTGGAAGACAAAGCTGTCTTTCTCTTAGAGAAATGGAAGAAGCAATTCAATCGCTGTCTGCATTCATGACCAATAAGCAGGAGCTGCTCCAGGACAGAGCCTGAGACCAGCCATGTCTCTCCAACACCGACACCTACACCTCATCAGTCAAACCGGAACAGGGGGCCTTGCCTCCTGCCAGCTGTCAGGTACCTCGAGAAGCACACTGGGGCCCCATCCAGGAATGACCATGTCACCAGGACGCCAGGCCAACAGTTGAGTTCCTAAGGGCTTGGAGCACTCGTGTTCCCCTCTGCCCAAACCCTTTTAAAGCTGTATTGTCACCCACAGACACCCTATTCACGGCCACCAACATCTGCAGACTTGGACACCCAGGTCATTTCAAACTCTTCACCACTGCTCCAGCTAAGATTAAAGTGGGCACCTTCTGACTGAAAGCTTTTTCCTTCTTACATATACTTTCATAGGGATAAAAATCCAAGAAGCACAATCGTCATCATTTCTTTGTCCAATGTCAGTTTCCAATGTGTAATTTTGTAGTTTTCCCCAAATCTCATCAGCACTGATTATTTCTAATACTGAATGCAGACTTTTATTTTTAGTTAGAAAGCCGTGCTTACTGGGGGCAGGGGTGGGGGGACAAATAACACAGGTGTATGTTAAGAAAAAGTACTTTGCACACATTTGAAACCAAGGTCTTTCCAAGCAGCCCCAGTTGTTCCCTATGCACCACTTCAGGGCAATGACGGGAGCAGCTTCTGGGACTGCTATGTCACTCCCCTGTTTCTTTCATAAGCGGGATCTTGCTTTCACCAGTTGAAAAACTCGGAGCATCCAGCCCTCTGTCATTCAGTCCCCATTGTCCCCTGAGTGTTCCTGGGAAGTCTGGGATATGTGTTGCTTGAAGCATGAGCGTAACCGCATCACAGAGGCTAGGGGACACTGCCTTGCACCTTATACATCTCCTCTTAGAGCCCCTGATCTCCAGCCACCATGTTAATGCTAGGACAGAAGACGGAAGGAGGCAATCATTTCCCCAGAGGAAGAAATTATTATTAAGCAAAAGCCAGTGCTATAGACGTATTAGGACTGGAGGGAGCCTTCACTGCCTCTCTGTCCTCCAGTGAAGGTCTCGTCCAGCTTCTCCTGGGATCCTGCCTTTGTAGCCCTGAGGTTTTAATCGCTACGTTCATTCTATATGTTCTTTCTCTTGAGAACACAGCAGGTGTGTGAGCTCTTTCCTGTGCCTCGTGGACCTTCTAGTAATCACATTGATCGAAAATAGAGAACTGACTGTCCGGCTCGGCCTGGCTCACAGTTTGGTTCCGACCAGAACAATGGAGGCCTTCTGCGTCCTCTGGGGTGCTGAAGATAGTTAAGGCTCTCTCCAGCCATTAGGGCTGCCTGACACCCTATCGTGCACACGTGCTTCTTAGTTATTGTAAAGCTTTTCCATATTTAGGGAGCTTTTCCATCAAAATATTCTGGGATGACTAGAGCTCAGACACATTCATGGTATCTGCACGCATGTGCTTTTTATCCAAGTTCACAGCTCCTGGTCACTGAGGGTAAACAGTGTTATCAGTGATTATTACAGAGTTTGTCAAGTCTATTTTCTTCCTGTCATTTATGAGCACTTGTGTTGGCTGGTATTTACAATGTCGGGATTCTGTCACTTTGGCAACCTTTTGAGACAACATTTTTCCAGTGTTACAGTGACATTTCAAAAACTCAGTATTTACAAGCAAACGCCACCCTCGGGCTCTGTGACAATGCGAGTCGGTGGTAGCTGAACAAAGGGACGGGCACTCGTTTAGAAATTTCTTCAGGACGTCTTTCCAGCTGCTCCTGGCCATTACTTCGTGGTCTAGGGTGGCCCTGGGGTCTTGGGAATTAAGAGGCTACAAAGACATCAAGGAAAAATTTCAATGTTACCCACTATTGGAATCTTAACTGTTTTGTGTGGGTCCATGAGTGAGATCTGCTGTGTGACAGTGACAAGCCTCTTAACATCTCGGAGCCTTAGCTTCCCATTGCTACAAAGCGGCACTGGGTACCAGGTACCTTTCAGGTCCTTTCTTATGCTTGCATTCTATCCTTAAGGATTTCATAATAAAGAAAAGCTAAACCCATTATCATTATTATTTTTTTCATATCCTACCTCAACGTTATTAGAAAAAGAATCATGTGGAGGAAACATGAAGAAACAATTCATGACCTATTCAATGCATCCACTTCTTCCCTGTTCCCACTCCCCCTCTCCAAACAAGATGCGCCAGGGAGAGTAAAGGAGGACGAGACCTGGGGGCAAGATGCAGCTGGTATTACATTTGACCCTGAGCTTCAAGGCCTTGTCATTCTCATGTGGACCAGGGGCCCTTTCAGCATCACCATGGTCCTTTCAAACCAAAGCAATACAAAATTACTACCACTGACAGGTAACCATTAACATAGGAAATATGCCCCATGTTGTAGGCAGTTTGTAATTACTTATGGGAAACATTCAAAATATTTTCTTTTGGCTCTCTAAAGACAATGCTCTTGATATACAGATTGCTGGGTTCATCGTACCCTCTTCAGAAACGCAGTCTTTCTTATTCAAAGAAAGAGGCCAATAAGCTGCATGATGCCCGAGTTAACAGAGAGAAGAAAGCTGGAACCATCAATGAGAAGACTCTGTAGGCTACTTACAAAAAGCTTCACCAACTTTATCCTGGGTTAAAGAAGTGATAGAGAGGATGATAAATCTGGAACCAAAGGACTCTACCCCCCCAGTCCCACTTCTGCCACTCACCATTAATAGTGACAAAATTGCTCAGAGTCTCTATTTCATTATCAATACAATGGGGATTAAAAACAGTCCCACCTCACCAGAGTCACTGGCATGATTAATTTAAGACAAGAAATTTGCATGAAAGTGCTTAAATGTAAGCTATTTGTTCACAAATTACATGAATTGTTACTGTTGTTGATTCATTTACTCATCCATCCACCGACTCCGGAGCAAACACTCACTGAGAGGGCCCTGTTAGGCATTGGGAATACAGACGCCAGGCCTCGCCCTTGGCCTTCTCTTGCTGTAGAGAGTGACAGTTGTTAGGATGGAGATATGCCCCACAGGCTACCTGTGCACAGAAGAGATCCATCTAGTTCTGACCTGGTTATGACACCACGGGTCGCCAGAGGAAACAACGCATGAGCTGAACCTTGGACTAAGAGTGTGAGTTATCTGGTAAAAGGCATGTAAGAGAGGAGAAGGGGTGGCAGGATGAAGATACTCCAGGTCAAGGGAAGGGCTTTTGTAAAGACAGACAGAACCACGTAACAGCCCCTGAGGGAACTCCAAACCGCTCAGTCTGGCTGGAACACCAGACCTGAGCGGCAAGTATGAAGGACAAGTCTGGAGGCTACGACAGGGACCAGGCTACCTATACATGGAGGGATGGGAACTAAGCAGGGTCCTAACCGCCTGTGGGATTTGTGGAGACTGTCAGTCCAGTGGCCCTCTGGGAGGGAGAAGGTAAGGGGTGAAGGAAAGTAGAGCGGCAGAGACAGCAATGGTAGTCACTGGGAATGGGGGCGACAGGGCAGATTTATTGGTAGAGAACTGATGAAACCTGAACACTGAGGGCTTATGGGTGATGAAGGCAGAATAGTATCAGATGGTAGCTTGAGGTCAGTCACCAAGACAATGGACACAGATGAAAGAACTAATCCAGAGGGGAGGTTCAATCAGTAACAGTGAAGGTCAAAAGCACAATACCTTAGATGAATTATCTAACTGGTAACTGCCAAACTTTAGCCTCTTGAAAAATATATCTAAAGAGATGTAAGAATATGACTTTGAAAAGTTGTATGTTAAAGTCTCAAATTAGGTGGATCACGATATGATCTTGGAGGTAGGGCATGGAGTGCAATTTCATAATAAGTATTTATTCAACACCCCAATAAAAGCGTGGTGGAATATATACTTGTTGAATGTTCCAGAATGTGCTGATTGATGGGTGAGGTTCTACAGAGCTGATGTAGTATGTCTGCATTCTATCTCTAAGCAATTCCTACAAATATCTACAGCACAGATAAAATTATTTATACCAGGTAACTAAGAGAGCTATATTGGCTGGAACTCCAAGGAGCCTCCAATCTTGACATCTGTAAGCTTCTGAGGGCACACTATAAACTTTTAGAGGATGGTAGTTACCTAGGATATAATGAGATGAAAGTCTGCTTTGTAATGAAGTATGAAATGGAGACAGTCTAGAGTCGAATGATAGGGTATTTGTGTTACCTGCAAAAGAGGGTAGAGAACAAGTTCTCCTAAAAATCAATGAATCATCCCTTCCCTCCACATACAAAACCCCAAACGTAAATATTCTTTCTACTGAGAAAAGGGCACTCAGGACTCACCCTCTGAGAACAAATTCAAGCAAATCTTACTTGGTAGCTAAAAGGGAATAGCTAGGAGAAGAATAGGTCCTTATTAGCGACTTGTCTTTGGTTGAGACAGATAAATGGCGGAGATGCAGAAAGACTCCTTAAGGGATGATGTCTAGTAGTAGCAGCTGTTGACATTCTTCTTTGTCACATATCACTGTCCATAGCAAACCTTTTACCACTGATGTTGTGTCGTACCAGTCACTCTATATATGACAGTTCTAGGGTTGCAGAGCTCAATGTGACAAACAGACCTCACTGTTCAAAAGTACTGGTCATAGATATTTCCACAGGAGTGAATCACATCCAAGGGAAGAAAGTTCAGTGGATGGGAGTTCAAAGGGGTGGTATGGCCTACATGAAGGTGTATGTCCCAACTTGTGCATGAGTTTTGTTTGTAAAGTTTGTTTGGAATTTACAATGTATTTTTCTATTGACAACTTAAAAAGTTGAAATCCTTCTAAGAACTTGAATTCTGATTATCTTGGGGGTTTGGGTCCTAGTTGAAAGCAATGGCCCCTATATAGGATCTAGGCTTTAATCCCCATTAAACATTGAATTCCTGTGATCCATGAGAGGGGCAGAAAATATCATAGCTGATTAGACTGAGCATGAACTCGAAGGCCCAGGTAACCCCCAGTGGAACCAAATGACAACTGATTTTAATCAATATTCTCATCAAAAAAGAATATTCGTCATTTAAACATACCACTATTTGTATTCCTGACTGGTGATCAATACACTACTTGATAGTCTGTATCAACCATCACTTAATATTTATGTGACTTCATCCTGTGAAACCATCTACCTTTTTCGACTACCATCAGAGGATCTCTTTTCTGATTCTATGGTCTCTTTGGGGCTAGAGATCCATCTCTCATTCCCTCAGCCCATTCACACATAGTCCTTTTGAATAACACACAGCATTCTTTCTTTCTACGAAACTATGTAATGTGGAATCGTCACATTCTCCCAAAAGGGTATATAGTTTTCTTCCTTTTCACAGAGTGGGCACCTTGTCTTTGGATTCTTCTATGATATTGTGAAGCAAATTTACAAACTTTTCTTCTTAGCTAAATCACTGTTAACAGGGGTTTACAGTGATAACTCACTATGTAACAGTGGTAACTCATTATGAATAGCTATGTAAAAACCCTACATACCTCAAGTGAGAATAAGGTAACTCTCAGAAATACTTTTATTTCCAAAAATGTTTCACTATATTCCTGTTTGGATAAAAAATTGATAGACTTTCATCATTGACCCAATATTCAACAAAATGTAAATGTTAAGGGATTTAATCCAATATGCACATGCTTTTATGACCTACTAATTCATTCCCTCTTCACATTATTTCCCATTCTGCCATTATGATCAAATGGCTCTGAAAGAAACTTGTAACAATCTCTATCAAAGCACAAGATGATTTAAAATTTTGATCCTGATGTTGTAACCTTTATGTATATTTAATAATCACTTAAGAATTAAAGCTACATGAAAGAGTCCTTTCCGTTCACTTGACCTAGCCTGTGTTTATTGTAGCCAGACTCTCAATGTTTCCCTCATACAGCGTGCATGGCATTATTTTTCAATTATGTAAAGATAAAGGGAAAAGGAAAACAAAAGTGAGGATAGATGAAAGTGACTTATCATCCAAGAATGCGAAAAGCTAGCTACTTGGCTAAATAAAAATAACATATTTAGTGATTTGTAATATAAGAATAAAATGAACTGAGTCTCAGGAGGTCTGCAATATGATCTTTGCAAAAGGTAGCTTGCCAATTTAATTGAGGTAGGAGTTATTTAATTTTTTTTACAGGTATAGTTTTCAATAAAACTACATAGGCCTATAATACTGCAATGGCAGATGTGTCTCGATTATTAGAGGTGGGCTCAAGGGAATACATACAATGGATCTTGAAATCTGTAAGCAGCTGTTGGGGGGGGGACTGAAATGATGGGGGAGGGCATTGTACCACACACACGTTCCTTAAGTGCAGCAATGTTTTGTTACTTTACTGCAGGTGTATTACAGAGATGAAATTTAATAACTTACTGTATACAATACCAATAAAACTAAAAAGATTCAGTGCTCTGCTGTTCATTATCACGGTGCAAATGAGCTTGAATTATTCTGTGTGTGTGCACAGTCAGACCCCAACACACAGAGAACCCCACATCTAGAGCTCTACAGGATGGTCACTGCTTGAAAACCTCAGTGAAGTTCTTCCTTAATTACTTTCTTATCCCTGAATTGTCGTCCCAAATTCACATAAACGTGGCTCTGAGGTGGGTTGAAAATAAGATATACCTGGTTATTTTTTAAAACATCATAGAAAGCCTTCACTGGAAAATGTCTTTTGAAAGGAGAGGTTAATCGAATCAATGGATATATAGATTTCATTAAAAACGATAAGAATATAAGAGTGATGATATATTCTATTCAATGAAATCTGGGGAAGTGCCAGGCTAAAAAGGTCACCCACCAAAGTTTGACTTATCCTTTTATTAAATATACAAAGATGTCTGACAAAAATAAGTTCCATACTATGAAAAAACATTGGTGTATTAGAAATGCTAAAGCACACGCAACTATGTATTCTTGCCGGATTTCTTCTCCCAAGAAATGACTTCTGCTAGATAATAAATAACACACTGAACATAAAAGGCCCGTGCTTTAGGAAGCCCAGTTTAGTTTATCTGTGAGGGAAGCACATGTAAAGAAATCCACATAAACATCAAGATCTCTCTCTCTCTCTCTCTCTCTCTCTCTCTCTCTCTCTCTCTCTCTCAGGATGGGGTTCTTTGGTTCTAAGCAGGCACCGGGCACAGCAGCAGACTCACTACCTGTTCCTTTCCAGCGCATTTATTTCTAAAACAATTACAGGCTTTTGTTGGTAGCTTGCAGCGCTCCCAATACTTTAACTTGGGATTTCAGTTTTAAGTTACAGGAGACATTTTCTTAATGATGGAATCATTTCAAGCATGATCATAGACAAAGGAATGAATATCTCTGCCATTTCATACTGAAATGTTATCCTGACGCTGAATTGTGAGTATATTGTCTTTCTTAGGAAAGAAGTTATAGGGCTATACAGATTTCTACATGATAAGCAGATATGTTTCAACATTAAATTTTATCAGGTATTCCTCAGGGTTAAATCAAATTACTTAGGCATTGATTGGTTTCCCCCTTGTTCTTTACATACCCAAAATATAAGGATGAATTGTAGTCCTAGTTGCTGAAAAGACACAAAAAAAGAGAAGTTAATCCCAAGATTCTGGTGAAATTTCAGTTTGGATACCAGGACTACGTTTCTTTGGTGTCTCATAAAAATCATGTGAAAGCAATTTTAATGATTTTTTATGCTCTAGTTGTCCTGAACTGTTGGCTAAAACTTGCCTATGCTTCTAACACACACTCGCCATTTCATATATTTCACAATATAAGAGTTAAATGCCATTATCGAAAAATTATTGGGTCACATTTAAAGAGTCTGCTAAAGGTACGCGTTCAGAATTTCATTCTAAGTAGTTGTTGTATTTTTGGAAGAATTATTTGAGCTACGATGAACCCAAATTCATGTACTAACTAGCAAACCATATTTTGCCCACATTGCACAAAAAGCAAGGCCCACATTTTTAAGAAAGTTTTATTTTTAAGAAAGCGTTCATGCTAAAATGTGAATTGGCATATTCTACCCCAGCCTTTTCACAGGGAATCTTCATTGGTTTTAATGAAATCGCATATGCTAATTCTGAGGATGTTACAGAATATTTATTCTTATCGACACATGTGGTTTAGTGTTTTGTTTTTTTAGTTTTTTTAAAGGCTGGCTGTTCAGGAGCAGTGTGGCCCACTGTCTTCCCCACATTCAGAGTGCGAGTGCTTCCTGGGCAGACCTGAGCGATGCCACTCTGTTCAAGCCCCGTGTTAGGCCCGGAGGGGTAGTGGGCCTGGAATCTACCAGCAGTGGTTTCCCACATGGGCTCTAACATAGACCTCTGAGCCTAGACACCTCTTCAAGGGCTTGGGCAGCAGGAAACCCAAGTTGGAAAAGCACTGGCTTTAAAATCAGACATTAGCCTTCAAAGCCGGGCTCTGAAACCTACTTGGGGTAAGACCTTGCGTTGGCTTTAGTTCTGAGCATCGTTTCCTTCATTATGAAATAAGAATCATATAATGGCCTTGGAAGTGTATACTGGCACCTAGTATTAGCTCCCCAGGTTTCCTCTAGATTGAGCCCAAACCAACTTTTAGAAATTCACTCATTTTGACATTCACTCGTCAGCCACATCTGGGTTGTGAAAGGACTGGGGAAGGGGCTGGAACCGCTCTCGCAATGGTCCTTAACAGAGCACCCTCACCGAGCATCACAGCATCCTCTAGGCGCAGAGGGTCAGACACTGTGGTCAAGCTTGTGACATCTTTAAGAATAATTACTAGACTATAGAGGACTAGTGAGTATCTACAGAAACTCCAGTGCTTGTGGCAAAATAAATCTAACTGCTAGGGGTATAGAGATTGTCATAAAGCTCCAAATTTCAGCCAAAAAGAAAAAATAAAATACTAGAGTTTAGCTTGCAAGGAAACATACACATAATTACCTCCTCCCTCCTACATTAAAACTTTTCTGAACATTAGCCTGAGCCATAACTATTTTTCTTATCAATATACCTTAAACGATTTGAAGAATGCTTTAATAGTTTCCTCCAGGTAAGGTACCTTATTTAATGCAAGGATTAACATTATACTTGTATATGTATGAAGCACTTAAATTGACAGAGCTGAAATGAACAATAAAAGAGAGTTCTTTTTACAGAATAATGTCAGCTATAAATGTAAAAGGAATGATGGAGTTTTAAAAAATCATTAGTTCAAAGACCTCAGACTCAGGCAAGCATCATTAATGCATGCTGAAACCACTGGGTCAAAGATTGTTTGGGAACAGGGATAGCTGCCCAGTGCTAAAGTATCAATACAAAGATTGTTTGCTAATTGCAAAAGGTAAATGTTTATTTACAGTGGAGAGATGGCGGGAAAGTACCACTTTCACCAAGTGATTCAAGTTATCATTACCAATAGCAATGTAACTTAACATTACATGCTTCTGGCAGGAATGCAGTATGAAGCACATAGCATCAGCTATGAAATACTCAGGCCCACTTTCATCTGAATAAGGCTTTAGACCTAATTTTCAATTTGTAGGCAAGACAAATAAATGGTAGAGGAACAAATTAAATAGTACCACAAAGAAATAATCCGACAATTCTAGAAGGCAGGGTGGTGGTGGTATAGTTTTTCAAAACAACTGACCTAATCTCTTTAAGGGAAATATCATTTTTTAAAAAAATTACAAAAACTGTGCTAGTATGAAAGAAATTATAGAGACACAGAAATGCATAAATGCACTGCCCCCCCCCATGCCAAGGCTATTGAAGATATTTTCATGGGACAATTAAAAAAATTTGAATACAGATTGGGTACTAAATTAGGAAACTATTGTTAATTTTGTTAAGTGTGATAATCATATTTTAGTTAAATAGGCAAGTATTCTTAATTTTAAGAGATACATGATAAAAATCTTGGGGTAAAATCTTATTAGATATGCCACTTAAAAATGGTTCACTGAAAAATACATTAATATATACACATAAACACATAAAACGAATACAACAAATACTAACAACTGTTCAAGTGGTGCCCTTCATTTTATCATTTTTTCAACTTTCCTGAGTATTTGAAAATCTATACCATAAGATTAAAAAAAAATTTTAATTAGATAAGTGGAGCTTGATTCTCCCCCTTAATATCCACAAAGCCGCTGGTGGGGATGGAAGAGAGGGTGTGTAAGAGCCTGCCTTTCTTTTTCTCCATAGTACCTAACACACGACTAAAGGGCCAATAAATGCTTGTTAACCAATACAATGAAAGAACGGCTCGGTTCTCCCCTTTGGGGGGTGCTGAGTAGCTTTTGGGAGAGGGGTACACCCACAGAAATGCCCCAACACAAATGTGCTCCTGCCCAAAAAACTGTGCTCAGGGCAAATCACAATGGCATACCCACGGCAAACTCAGGCCCTGTGATGTCTGAAACTGTCGGGATTTTAACTATTCTGTCCTCCACTGGCACATTCAAAAAGGACAGGCCTGGGTTCTGACCTTCAGTTCCAATAACATACCCACCAGAAACACAGAAAATCTATATTTGTCTCATCGTCTCCTTTCAGAACATTCAGGCCTAGAACAGTGAGGCCACCAGGCTAGCCCTCAGCCCCTGGAAAGTGAGTGACAAGTGACTCTCCAGGATCTGGCCTCTGGGTCATTCTAGGGTCTGCACAGTAAGTGAGAAGGGCGGGCTTCCAAAGGCCTTTGAGAGAGTACGATTTTCTGGTTTTCGTAGGCAGGCAAGCCATGCTCACTAGGTGGTTCTCATACATTGCTCTTCAGACTTTACTCTCAAAATGATTCCTAAAAGTGATGCTGGAGAAATAAACAGGCGGTCATCCCAGTCATCACACGGCTGGCTGGGCACAGAGTCCACACAGCGCAAGAGAAAGTCTACAAGGTCCCTGCCCTCCAGGAGTTTGCAGAATCCTGGTAGAGACCAGCACTCGACAAACAGAATAATGGCAAATCTGCAAGCACGATGAGGTGAAGCATGAAGGCAGTAAGTACACAGGGGCACACACTGCAGTCATGGGTGGGAGAGGGTTCCAGGAGGAATGCACACAACTACTGCACACTGTGAAGAAACACTTAAGCCTAACGTCAAATGAAAAACCAAGATGTGCTTCTGTTGAGACAAGACCTAAATAGCCATTTTCATAAAAGGAGCAAAAGGATTTCATGCCTTTTTTGCTTATTTCCTTTCTATGATGACTTTCGATACGAAAACCTTAAAGAGGCCAAAAGTTTTAAAAGTATGTAATTTGTAATTCTTTTTGTATCAAAAATAAAAATAATTGAAAGAAAAAATTAATTCTTAAATATGTGATTTGTTTCAAAACCAACCCTACATTTAATTTCAATGAATCAAAAATGACTAGATTTATGAGGAAACTAAATTACATATAGAGAAGATCCATTTCCTCTATAGCTTCAAAGTTACTGAAATTTAGCAAAGACATTTGAGATTATGCCTAATTCTTAAATCCCATTGGCTTTCAGATCTAAACATCAAATAAACTTTATCAGCACAGTCCTATTTGATTATTTGCTGAGGAAGAAAAAGAATGTGGATGAGGTTAAAACCTTGGACTTCACTAGAGAAAATAAGATATAGACTGGGACGTTCAGTTGTGGAATTTTGTATAAAGATTTCAAGACATCTTACTGACTTTCAGCACATCACTCATTTGCATTGCTTGTTAAATGAAGTACATATACAATATATTTCCATGTCTTAAATAATCAAATAAAGGCCAGAAATCTAAAAGCCTTTTCAAGGTCAGTGGCAATATCAGATTTTGAACACAGAGCTTTGGAGTATATTCCTATAGAACATTCTAGGGAACCACCAAATCTAGATGCACATTAGAATCGGCTGGGAAGTTGTAAGAAATGCTAAGGCCCAACTCATAAGAATCTAACTTAATTGGTCTCAGATAGGGCCCAGCTTTCCATATCTCTCTCTCTCTCTCTCTCTCTCTCTCTCTCACACACACACACACACCTAGTTCAGTGAATATTAATAATAAAACCATTGCTTGAGACAGGCTATATCCCAGAAAGAAAAGACAAATAATTCCTGATAATCAATATTGAATTTCCATTTAAAGAGAAAACTTCTGCCTTAATAGCCATCATTTTTGTTGACTGCATCATCTCATTCAAAAGCAGACGATCTCAGCAAGATTTAAAAAAAAAAGTTTGCAATCACCAAACATCCTATTTAAAGCAGCACAAGAGTCCAAAAGCAAATGACATTTTTTTCTCTTTTGTCCTTTGCAGTGATGCCCATTCGGTATATTAGCTATTGGTTATCACGTTCAAGTTGGGCTATCTTGAGAAAAACTTTCTTTCCGCTCATTTTCATTTCTGTCAGACTTTCCATTATAAATTTTATTTTCTCTGCCAGTAAAAGTAGTATGAGGTTGCAATTTGGCAAGAACATTTTAAGCCTGGGTGTGATTTCCGTACCCCAATTTGATTTAAATTAGTTTTGCCATGTTTAGTGAGAACTAAAAAAAGTCCATTTGGCCGCTCTGGTTTGTCTATTGGTTCGTTTTCCATATTATTTCAAAAGTCTGAAAAGGTCACCATGATTATTTCTCAGAATTTTATGTAGAAATGTAATAATAAATTCATTATGATACTATTACTATTTTTAATGAAAACAATTTAATTGACAATCAAGGACCTGCCGGCTTTTATTTTTCAGCTAAAATAGCCCACTTTTTAAAAAAGCCACATGTATATCACTATCAGTGTTAAATCCTCAAGAGAAATGTAATATATACATATAATATTTTAAACCTGATACATTTTTGAAACAATACACATTTCTCCAAGACAGTGTTTTGCTACCTGTTGCTTACCACTGCTATTTCTCTACACCAAACAAAAGGCTATTGGGGGACTGGAATAAGCAAGTTGCCATGTAACAGTGCTCGCCCTAGAAGTCCACAGGATACATTTGTTATAATACAATAAAGCAGCTTTTATGCTCCTTAGGGCGTATCATCGAAAGGTTTTCCATCCTGCTTCTCTATAATGGAGTCGACAGGAGAAAACAAAAGCCTCTCCTCCATGCAAGTCACTCACCTTGCCACCCAGTGAGGGATCATTTCAGCTGTGATCTGCTATTTAGACTTGAAGCCCAAGATACCGAGAATCTGCCTTTCTTTTTGGTTTGCATAGCTGGTGTTAGAGACAGAGATTCAAAAAAAACAAAAACAAAAACAATTCGCCACCACAGAAACTCATTCACAGGAAGACACACTGCTGTATGGTCTGTTCTAGTCTCAAATTTCACAGAAAGCAGAAATTCATAATATGTACACTTTTCATCTCCAACCCCTATTTCCTCGATCGGGGAATTTCCAAAATTTCGCTCTTTTATGAATCCATAAGTGATCACACTGTTTATGGATATTGCTGAGACCTTGCTAAGCACAGACATAGTCAGTTCTTGCAAGGCTCAGAACCATGAAGCAGAAATAATAAAAGGATCCACACTCCACATCTGTATCATGAAGACTTGTTAAGAAAAGCATATGCAATCATACTCTTCTATATAACAGAATTTTCCTGGCCATGAATGTCTCAGAATGAACCTCCCAAGGCCCAGAAATTCAGCCATCACACGCCAGTCCATCCACCTCTACACTCCACCCTCTGCCCCCTTCCACTTCTCACCTTGTTTGCCAAAAAAATTAACTTCAGTTTCACCCGAGGGAAGTATTTCCCACAAACCGAGGGAGGGTCTGTGTCCCTGCACATACACAGACAGACTCACGCGGTCTGGATGATGCTTTCACAAGTTAAGGGGCCTCGCGCTTACTCAGCAGAGGAAATCTTTGTGTCTGTGAGGAATCACGCCAATTCCTATTAGTAAGAAAGGATACAGGGGCGAGGAAGCCTATTCTCTCATTGACCAGAAAAAGAGGCCCAGCAAAACAGAGACCTCTGCCATGACCATCTGCAAAAAGGAAGGATGTTGTCAACTTTCTTCTCCCCAAAACTCTAACGACCTCTGCCTTGACCCTCAGAAACCAGATACACAGGAACAGGCTCTTCTGCAGGAATTGAGAGCTTTACACCAGAGACTCAGCACTGAGAGGCTTGTCGCCCAGGCTATCTACCCCGAACATTTGCACTCACATTCCAAAGATGTTTCCGTTGCGCTGGAATGGCTGTAAATTTCTTTCCTGCAGAATTCTTTCCAAACAAACTGCCATGAACTGTACTCTGCAGCTTGTGTAGCAGGAGTTCTTAACCAGGCACATTCACCTCATGGCAACAAATCTTTTAGATGCTGAATATGACTGCACTGGTGGCTGGGCCAAAGGAGTAAACTTGAAAAACGCAAATATATCCAGGAAAAAAGAAGAAAGAAAAAAAAAAGACTCCACCAGAATTCCACCTTTAGTGGTAGATGACTGATAAGAAAAGGAAACCTCCTTCACGGGCTCTATTTAATTACTAAAGCTGCTTACATTTTTCAGGATATATTAACCAGTTGTTTTAAAATTTTTAGACGGATTTTTTTTTTTTTTAATGTATCATTAAAGAAAATGGGAGGGTGAGAGGGTTCAAGAGAACGAGCATTCCCTTTCCAACACAAAAAGAACACACATTCTGTTTGGGTGAATAATAAAACAGTAGAAAGCTCTGAATATTAAAAAGGAGCATTAAATTCTATCAAGAGTTTACAAAGAAATCAAGGCACTTATAAAAAGAAAACCTAAGTCTTCAAAAAAAAAAGATTTTAAACATATGATTAATACCGATACTAAAATTAAAAAGAAAGCATCTATAAAATCTCAATTGTCTAGAAACAAAGCTTACACTTTGGGCTAGTGATAGTATTTTTAGAACTGGGCTTTCTCTGGAGAGTTAAAAGTATGCAAATGGAGAGTGCACAGAGACACAAACGCACACATGCTATACCTTTGTATTACACTGGCATTTTATTATTTAATTAAAGTACTCTTATTTTTCAAGCTCACGCATGCTTCCCTTGAGACGGCTTTGCTGTTAGCCTGCTGGCCTTGACTTCCAGCCAAAAACAATTCAGAAACAAAAAGGGACAACAAATCATATTTTCACAGACATTTTTATCCCTCAATACAACCCTGTTTTCACACAACATCATACAGTCCCTATGAAAACTATAATTTAGGGCACTAGCCACCCGAACCCTGGGTCTGACACATGACTGCACAAAGTATTTCCAGTGTAAGAAATTCTTAGGTTCTTAACTGCAAATAAACTCTTTTGATAGAACCACTTTAACAGACATCGCTGGTTTGCAAACAGTGCCCCTTGTACCGGCTGATGGATTAAGAAATAAAAAGAAGCCAGTGAATGTAGTTCTGATACGCCAGAGATCTAAAGATGGGTGTTTATTACTTGCAAGCTCTGTGTTATTTCATTACTTTTTAAAAAGAAAGGCATCGGCAGACTTTTAGTGCATCTGAGTGTCAGTCTAAAATGCATAATCTAATTTACAAAACAAACTGATTTACCAAGTTAATTCTCTCAATCCTTCCCCATGCGAGATTCTCACTTACCTGGTGGCAACCCTGTAAGTTTGATTCTCTCCCATAAGATGAGTATGAGCCCCTTTCTGTTTTACCTGCCAAGAGAAACAACAAAAAAAAGTGTAAATTGTGTCTTTTCCTTTAAAAAAAATCTCCTCCAGGTAACAGACATCTACTTCTCTTCCCCGATGTTTACATACGTAAAGTAGGCACTACTGGCAATGTATGCAAGCAAGAGAGGGAATAACACTTCCTCACTCTGGCTATGATAAACTGGAAAAAAATATCCTTCATTCCTATTCTTAGCCAAACTGCTCCACACTTCCAAAAACTGTCATTCCAATGGCCTCCACTCTCTCTAACAAACAAATTGTCATTCCTTATTTTCACTTTCTTTCTCTCTCACAAAATTTAAACAACTTCCTTTTTATTTACACAGCAGGCAAATTATCTATGTAATGACCCTAGTCTAGTAATTCCCATTGATTATATTGACACTTAATGGTGAGGCCAAAGCTAATCAATCAAGGCTTTCCAGATGGTGAATATAGCAAAGAAACTATTCAAAATTCTGAGTCTCTCTCTCTCTCTCTCTCTCTCTCTCTCTCTCTTTGTTTTTAAACTCCCTTTCCCAGGAGTGAATCACATCATGATCAAGATGATGATGGAGTTTACTTTTGGGAAAGAGGACTTCTGAAAAATTGCCCACTCTAAACCCAAGTTCATATTCTACCAGTAGACCAGCGGGACATGGGATAATGGAACATGAAGATCTTGTTCCAATTCTAACAACCCAATTTTTATCTATAGACAGCTTTACAAAGATGCATACAGCCTCAGTGCTATTTGGCCACATTTAAGGATCAAACTAAGGCTGATCATTTGTTTTTTTAACAGTAAGTTTAGCCTTAATAATCAGCAAAGAAGACAATGAAACCACATCATAAGAGATCTAAGCAGTAGTTTAGTTAGTGACATAGAAAGAGTCATCATAGAAAATCGGTCCATCCCAGGGCATTAAAAGGGGCTAGTGACATGGCCACGAACCCAAGA
Organism: Rhinolophus sinicus; assembly: GCF_036562045.2. Lineage (NCBI taxonomy): Eukaryota > Metazoa > Chordata > Mammalia > Chiroptera > Rhinolophidae > Rhinolophus > Rhinolophus sinicus. The sequence goes on along the minus strand of NC_133758.1, from coordinate 15,396,773 downwards.
ACACAAACCCCACCTCGCCTGAGACTGAAGGATACTTACTTCTTTCTTTGAGACTAGAGTTTTAAGGAACATTGTACTTTACACCTAGGGCTATAGTATTCTTTTTTCAATGGGAAAATTCAAAACTAGTATTTTGAGGGGCTGATTGCATATCCGTCTAAAGTTTATAACCCCCAAATTTTCCCCTCTCAACTGAGCCAAATTAACACAAATGCTAAAAGTAACAGCAGTTATTTTTTTATCTTTTAGTTCAATGGCAATGTTATTAGTGTATGTCTTCCTGCACCACACAAAGAACGTATTTTTAAAAATTTTATATCTGATCAAAAGTGTGCCTTGTATCTAAGTCAATATATATAAAAAATGGAAGATGATTTTCAAAGTAAGCTAAACCTGCGTCTTAAAATTAACCCCCTCTCTCCCAGTATTAACTTTTCTACTGATTTCAAGGAATCTCAAACTTGGGAAAACATCCCCCCACCCCATTTCTGGTACAGTGTTCAGTACAAAGTAGAAAATCAATGCCCATATCAGTTTCAATGCTAATGAAACAGGATATCATCTCACAGAATGTCAGTTTGGGGAGATCTAACAGAATAACTCAAATTGTATGAGGATTTTACATTGAAGAAAAGATTCATTTACCTGTTCAGCAGTGCAAATGGTCATACAGACATATCTACTCTTCTGAGTAAGTCAAATACAATCTATAGATACCCTTTAACTTCTCTTTACAAATATTACTAACAGAAAAGACCTGGCCTTTATGAGCTATCAAATGACGTCTGTCCTTCCTTAAGCTCTTTCATCTAAAAAGCTTCAGTACAACCACACAATACTTCACTTTGAGATAATATTCACTTGTTTAATAACTAGAAAGCCAGGTAGAGAGGTAGGTAGGTAGGCAGGCAAACAGGCCGACAGAAAGAAACAGAAGAATTTGCTCTGACTTCCTAGGAAATTGAACATCTAGTGTCTTGCTTTGGTAATTTCTAAAAATTGGATTGTTAAATACAGTTTGAAGGAAGAAAGGCTCTCTCTCTCTCTCTCTCTCTCTCTCTCTCTCTCTCTCTCTCTCTCAGCTGTCCTCTATAGAATTTCACCACCTGGCATTATTTCCCAAGTAAAGTCCAGCACACAGACCTCAGCGAGATAAAATTTTCTACCAGGATTTGTCTCAAGTCATATAAGTTAGAGCTATTCCTTCCATTATTTTAAAGCCAAAATGTCAGTGTAAATAGTAAGGATGAGAGATAGAGATAGAGATAGAGATAGAGATAGAGATAGAGAGAGAGAGAGAGAGAGAGAGAGAGAGAGAGAGAGAGAGAGAGAGAAGATAGAGGTGAAAGGAAAGAAGAGAAATAAAGGGAGAGCAGAATGGAAAGAGCAAGTGGGTAGGAAGGGAGGGAAGGAGGAGGGAGAGATGAGAATATGAATTCATGCTGCAGAGTCCCCCAAAGCACTCTTGGCTACATGGGCCCAGCATTCTTTACTATCATATCAGATACAGACTGCTTAATCTTAATTTTGCTTGTTAAAAAATATTTATCCAGATACAAAAATAAACCCACTGCAAATTACAAGTTGTCAGGGTTAAAAATCTACTCCTGTTTGTGTGGGGGAGGATAAGAGCCCAGCATAGACATGAATCATTCTCAGTAATTTGAGTGTTTCCATGACATCAATGGGCACCCGTCCAGGACTCTGTCGAAGTCTGCGAGGTACCAAAGAGGCAGTGCAGCCAGCAGGAGGCCAGGAGGTGCGCTTTTTTCTTTTTTTTTTTTTTCTTTCCTTTTTTTTTTTTTTTTTTTTTTAGGATTATGCTCCTTGTAAAGATTTCATCTGTAGCATCCACTTTTACCATCAAGTAGATCGCTCCACAGATCACAAGCAAACACATTTCATTCTGATAGTGTAAGCCTTTAACTTTATTACATCTTTTTGTTCCCAAATTCAACTATAAATCTGCCCTCAGAGCCCAAACCCGTTTGGGAGCAAAACAATCAGGGATTGTGGATAAACCCGAGCACCTTCTCAAATGTATTATTATATCTATTCCTATCATTTCCCGATGACAAAAGGCAGCCATTTTACAATGACACCTCAGTTTCTAGGAAAATAAATATATCTTTTGTGTAAATTGTCCCTTAAAAATTAGCTATGGCTTGATGGTGGATTTTCTGCTTAAAATTCACTGGAACATTTGTTTCAGATAATAAAATTTTCAAGAGTACTGATAACATGTTTGAGCAGGATTCTTAAGTAACTATGTGTGCTCGGGAACACAAAAGCTCCTAAATATCTGCATTTACTCTATGTCAGGCACGGATTTTTGTCACTTATACCAACTGGCTGGCGCAGACAGCTTCTTTCCTCTGTTCTCCATTCTTCGCCACCCACTTCCCCCCATCCCCACAACCACAACGGAGCTTTGAAAGAACTGGAGATTCTATTTTTCCAATATTTAAAAGAGATAGCAGTGATGAACAAACGCGGCGCATTCACTGCGGAATTTTCAAGACAACCCTCCAGTACTAGAATGCGACAGCCGCTGCGGATATTTTTTTGGCACGAAGACAATGGTGGCAGTGCCAAGCCCCATGGCTAAAACTACTCAAAAGAGGCATAAGGGTAGCATTAATCGCTCAAGTCTTTTACTGCATGGAGTACTGTTGTCCATATTTTAAAAACTAAAAGTACCCGTTAGTAACATTTGTTGTATGCCCAGAAAAGGGGGTGTGGGGGGTACGCTGAAATATATACCAGAAACAAATCTTGTCAGGCATTTGATTCATGTTTATACCTAAAAGGACCAAATGTTAAATTTCGCTGCTGGTGACGGTTTGCAGTGCATGAAACACGAATGGTATGACCTAATGAAGTAGTATACTGAAGGCTGAATGAAAGCTATAGAGAGGAATTCATGAACTAAGTCGACATATTGGCTAAACAACTTCCTTCTGCAAAAATGATGTATACACGGAACATGTAATACTATGTCACAATTTTTTAAATTAAACAAGAAAAACGCTGTAAATGAGCAGACACAACATCCGTCAATCAATCCTTCTACAGACAAAGGAGATCAACACGCAGCCCCTTCTCTAGAACAAGTTGGCATCGACAGTGAGCAAACAACCTAGAAAGTCAACACGTGTTTTGTCCAAATTGAACCCACCAGCTGCTAAAACCTATATTTAAATTTGATTATTAAAAATGGCACCAATTGACAATCAATAAAAGGATGCACTTGCTTCTTCTGTTGCCCTTGAAAAACTAACCTAAGCAGAAAATACAGCATAAGCTACTTCCAATTTTTTTAAAGACTAATATTTTTACTGATCTATTCAGTGATCTTTTTATCTTGCTCCCCCAAGAAAGATAAGGGAAAAAAACGTGTTTTTGGTTTTTTTTAATTTAGGGGCAGTATGGTTAACAAATGCCTATATAATTCCAAATTTAATACTTTTATAGTCTTATATAATTTTCCATTTGACTTCTTTCTTCCAATATATCCACAGTATCCTACTGTAAGGGAATGTCAAGGGAATCACATGAGAATTAAATGTTACATGAAGGAAAAAATGGTCTCACATGTCTATTCATTCACAAGGATACATCTGAGAAGTATCACCATTGGTAGATTCCTACACCTGGACAGTTCTAATCTACATGAAAAGAACGAGAGACAATAAGAACAACTTAATGATAATATGATTTCTGGAGATAAGCTGTGTGACACAGAAGATCCCACTGGTGTTTGACCAGTAGGATGAGAACATGGTCGTGTTTTGAGTTTCTAGCCTTTCGTTCTTAAAAAGCCACTTTATCACTGAAAAAGATGCACCTATAGAGTGAAACATACTCCTTGAAAAGCGATGCGAGAAAATTATCTGATGCTGCAGGACAATACGAAGCAAGGCTGTTTTGCTGTTACCGCTCATTCTGGGAACTGAAGAATAATCCTTTTGTTCCATCAGACTAGGGAACTAACTCATCATAACCACAATCAAGTCAGAATAAATCTCTGTCTTGAACCCCAATCTATTTCTATTAAGTTTTTTTTCACATTTAAAAAACTATTTCATTAAACAATGACTGTGATTCTTAGAGGTTCTGAAACTATACATGAGGTTATTTACATTTCATTCATCTTTTCTACGCCTGCCTTTTCCTCCTTGTGTTCAAATAAGAAGAGCGGAGTCCCTGTCATGTGTTACCCACAATGCAAAGGGCTTACGTAGACTGATTTATTCAATCTGCCCAACAACCCTGTGAGTCAGGTGTATAAAGAGCATTTTACAGATGAGGAAACTGAGATACAAAAATTACCCAAGATCACACAGGAAGTAAATGATAGAGCCAGGATTCAACCATGCCAATTGATTCTAAAGGCTATGCTCGTTGCACTATTCTGTGTGGCTGGTATTCGAACTCTGAAAAAACAAAACAAAAAACAACTATATATAAGCAAGAAGCTCAATACTGAAACCTCAAACCCCAGAGCACAAAACACTCAATGGATTTAACATGAAATTAATAAAAGTGTCTTACAGATGGTGATAATTTACACATACATGGTGCTTTACTCCTGAAAGATCTCTGGGTACTTTATAGCAGTGCAAATGATGTACACCAGAACGTGCGACATCGTACAATAAACTACAACCATCTCCAAATTTACTCGAAGCAAGTCATCAACAAAACATGGCAGCAAACTGCATCTCTACACGTTCCCTATGTGAAGAATATGACTCTGTTTAAAACGCACAGAAAAGAATAAAAGTAAAAATGTAATTATAATACAGGACAACACAGCATCGCTCACATGTGCTTTTTGTGGAACAGTAACCCCACACAGGCTCCAGAAAATAAAAGGGAAACTACTTAAAATGGCCTAGAAAATGTTACAAGCTATCTATATCCCTCTTCTCCCTCCAGCCCCAGAAATTTACATTGTATCTTAGAATGTTACAACCTCTGAAAAGTTCTGTAGTAAAGACATTTAATTTAATATAATCTTTCCTACTTGTTGGAATACACATACCTGCCCCCATCTTTTTGTCTATTAATACAAGTTCTGAAGAACTTTAGGAAGTACTAGTACAAAAAAAACTTAACACTATGGATGTATTGGGTTAATATGTTTGTAATTTTCTATCAAACAAATAATGTAAACCGAATTTTATTTTATTTTAATTGATCTAATTTTTATTTTTTTTTTTAACTTTTCCTCATGTTTCTACGCAGAGACACCTTTGCTATGCTAACTAGCCGGTCAACCTTAATTATCCTTGATCCTAGTTTGGAGGTAAGCATCTGGGTTTGCCAAAAATCAGAAATTGATGTTATTCTTTGGATTTCTAAAATTCAGAGAAGAACATTGGCTCTCTTCTGCAGAATCTTACTATTATCAGGACAACTATGTGCTCATCCACAGGCATTAAAAAATCCAAATATATAAATTTCTAAATGCTAAAAGAATTACAACTCAATTCTAGCAGATAAATGAGCCATTCCGCACCATAGAAAATTCTCTTCCTCCCCCTTTCTAAATTGAGAACAGAAAAACAAAGTGGGGAAAAAGGTGATTAGGCACATAGTTTGTAGCAAAGAATAAAGGGAAATAGGGAGTTAGCCACTTTCCCAGAAAAGCCTAGCATTAGTCCTCTTTTTTCATTGATGTTCTCAAGTCATTAAGATGGAATATTCAGTAATGATCTATAGCTCTGATCCTGGAAAATCATGAGTTTTGGCTGCATTTCATCGTTGAGGCACCTCATCTCGTCTAGACACTGCTGCCTTCAAAACAGTGGTTGAACTAAAATTCCAGGTATGCTGATTATCTTGAGGCATCATCAAAACTCATCATTTTGGGAGACTGCCCATGGTTCAGAATTGATATTCAATTCTCCTTAAAGCTCTTCCACTTGTAAATCACTACATAGTATGCAAAGTAATTTAACTTGCATTACTTAAGACAGGACACCCTAAGAACTCCTAGATGGGCCTTTGAATCTATTTTTATAAGAGAGGTCTCTAAAATTAAGAAAGAGAAACCTGCTAAACGAATCGTAGAGGTTATACAGATATTAAGAGATGAAGCTAGAACATAAACTTCCAATTCCAGCACCAAAGCCCATTTTTACAGTATGCCACCTCTTTTTGGAGTGTTCTTGACGTATTATCAGCATTGCGATAACAGAGACTATTCCACCTGTTTTCTTCTCCTTGTGACCACAACCCTCCTCTCAAATAATTTTATTTAACTCAATTTGTAGGAAGTCCAAGAGGGGGACCCAACTCCTTTGATGGGTTAAAATGTTAGAAATAATAAACATTTTGAGTGACTATCCTCTGGAAGATCAAAAACTACCTTCTCAATGCAGAATAAAAAGAACTGCATTACATTATTTTACATGCCCTATACAACAACTGCCAAAATAATCCCCCCACTCGGTGCCATGCTTAGGAGATATGCAAACATTATCAAATTAAAGCACGTGAGTTTTATGCTTTATTTTCCAAATGCAGGGAAATCTTTCATTGAAAATAACACTAATTCCACAGAGTGTGCAATTAATCAACATAATCATGGGATAACATAGCTGTTTGGGGATGTGTGTCAAATAACCCTTTAAGGCCACTAAAGTGCCACTTGAGCCACCAGAGTAATGATTTTCTGAATCAGCAATTTGTACAAGGGTCCCCTAGAGACCTGAAGGACTAAGGGCAACCCCGAAATCACTCAACTTACTTCTAATGAGTAACTTACCACTGGCTTCACGTAAATAAGATCTTAATAGTTCTGTCTGCCCTATTTTATGTTTCTATTGCAGTCTGCGTCTGGGATGATCGGATATAAGCAAGGCAATTACAGACTTCTGTGGTCTCTGAAGAAACAACACATGCACTTGAAATCGTATTTTTTATGCAAAGATACAATAATTTTTCATATAAAAATGAAAAAAGTGATTCTTACAATAGATACTAAATTTATCAAAAGCAAGCAGAAATAAAATATTTTCACTATATTCTTAGGCACAAAGGAAGATATAAGATGGACTTGGGGAAAAGTAACCCCCCCAAAATTCAATTTTAAGGCTAAGAAACCTTGTGGATCATGAGAATCATTGGTAAGACTTTTCTTAAAACAGATTCCTGGGTTCTCTACCCCAGAGAACTTGCATTTAGCGGAGTGGGATCTGGCATTCCACTGGTTAGTCTAACTAGCCAGGGGTAAGAGTGACAAACTAAGTGGCAGGCACAATCTTTAAGGTTACATTAAATGAAACTCCAATATACCTGGTAACCAGGTGGATAACGAAAATACAGTTACTACCTGATCCAACCTCTTTAACTGAATGTTAAAAAGAGAAATAATTGCTATCTCCGAGGCCCTTTCAGACAGTTACCATGTAACCATTTCATGGGTTAGAGAAACCTTTTTCCAGGTAGCCTTTCAATCCGTCCATCTCCACTCATGAAGTCTGGTTGTTTTAAAGAATGTAATCTCATATTACCAGGTAGAGTCCCCTAATCACCAACAGGCAGGGGACTCCTGGAGAGAAGCGGCCGCTCCGTGCCCACCGGCCGCTGCTCTGAAAGCATCTCTCCCCCATTCTGTCCCAAAACCAAAGTCATCGTTAGCCTCCAGGATCAATCTCTAGTGAACATGACTTGGCTTAACTTAACGGGCCCTCCCACCCGTTTCTCCTTGTCCCTGCTCTACTGAGGCATTACACGCCCATATCGAGGGAGGGAGTCTGGTTCTTTGATCCCTCGGGAGGAGGACTCTAACATTTCTAGCCAAATGCAGTAACGAGAACAATATCGTACGAGTAAGACTTGGTTGCCGGGCTCCATTATTTGGAATTTATCAGCAAATTTTAAGAAAGTCAGTAGCTACATTTCACCATGCAAATCACTTTTAGCAATAATTTATTTGCTGCCCATTAAACATGATGTCCTAACAGAGTGTTTCCAATATGAAATGAAAAAAAATGAATAACGACCAAACTTTGAATTGGGCACAGTGGAACAGAAAATAAAAGGTTTAGTATTCCATTTGCTATAGCGTGTTTATATAGGAAAATTACATATTTTAGCACCTGGCATGTAGGCGATGGCCTCAGTTTTCAAGCTGAGCTTACAGCTAACAAGAATATAACAATTATCACCTCTTATTAAAGAAACCACACGCATTTGATATGCTACTCAAAACTGCACAAAAATAAAGGAGTTGGGAGTTTCATGAAGATTTTAAATACAGTTTATACGTATATATAAGTATTATACTTACATAGTTGCACATATACGTAAATAACATTTTTAACACCAGACAGGAGATAATGCAAGTGTCACTTACATATGTATCTGTAATATAGATGAGCATTCTTCTAGCCCTAGAACTGAGTTACTATTGGTCTAATAATCCCTGAACATACACCACATACACCACTGAGAAGTTAAGGGGAAATAGCCCAGAATTCAGAACACATTTCAGGGCATCCACAGAGCAGCAGGAAGGCTGCTAACCACTGAGCCTGCTCTTCAAGGTCAAGTTAAAGAGAATGGACCTGCGAATACCAAACTCAGAGGCAAACAGGACCAAACTTCTGAGAGTTATACTGTTCAAAGAAGGTGATAGTTCACAGATAAAATTACACAAGCCTCTAAGTTCCACACTGGATATTTGAGAAAAGCCTCCTAATTACTGAATTGATGAGCATGACTAAATCAAGAGACAAAAGCGGGGGGGGGGGGGGGGGGAAGGGGCACAGGAAGGAAAAGGAGAGGCAGAGGAAGGATGCTCAAAGGAGGAGAAAGGAGAAGGGGAGTAGTCAAAATAGTGACCTCATTCTATCAAAAATATGTAAGAAAATAAAATACATTATGTGGAGTTATTATTTACAGACAGCAATGTTCACTTCTGAGCCTTGTAAAAATGATCATCTGATAGGTAGGAACAAGGTCCAAAAAACATGAGATTCGGAAATAAATATTTGCTGGGTGCTGGCTGCTGGAGAGTCAGTGATGGACATTATTCTTAAGAGGTAAGAGTTCAGATGGCTGAAAGGGGGAGTAAACCCAACAGCGCTCATCAGGAGGGGGCAGAAGGGGAATGTTGAGGAGCAGTGAAGAAGAACACACCCTCATCTCCGGAACAGGCGGCGATAGGAAAGACCTGTGTTTGAGATTCTACGCAATATGCCACTCTCACAGATTTCGTGGGAACTTGATATTTGTTAGAATGCTGTTGGTAGTTATTAAATAAATCAAGGTAAGTAAAAACAGATACTTATATGATTTATCCAAAAAATTTTTTTAAGTAACTGGTACCTAAAATCGACAAGATGGGAAAACTTAGATAACATTTTCCCCCTTCCCTAGCTCTAAGTTCTTGGATCATTTCATATTTTGGGGTGCTGGTTTGGGAGTTCTGATGGAATTTGCTTACAAATTAGAGAAATTTGCAATATAAGACAGAAAAAAAAAAGCTGTAAAGATCTAAACTGCCCTCCCCATATAATACCTACCATAATGATTCAATCAAATCCTTTCATTTTGGAGATATGTACAAATGATTTCTACATAATTATCATAAAGAGTTTGATGAAACCTTGTCAACAAAAATCTTGCTAGTTTAGGACATATTCTTTCTACAGATTCCAGGTCTTCACTACCAGGACCCAAGGATACTCTCCATCCAAGCAATGGCAGAGAGGCGAGGGTGCTCCCTGTGTGACTGCCCTTGTATTAAGTTAGTCATGTGACCTGGGAATAAAAAGACCAACAGTGATTTGCTCCTTTAACATCTCATACTCTATCAACAACCCAAAGAGGCAAAACAAGACCAAAAGGGTTCCACTCCAATCACCATTCTCAATGTTTACCAGGGAAGATCACTTAATTTGATCTGCAAGGAAACCAAAAAATGCCTTTATAAACTAATACAATGAAAATATAAGCTCATTTTCCTTCACAAAGCAAGTGGAAACTGTCAATCCTATCAGGGAGTCCTATATCAGGGATTGCCTACCACATCCTACAAAAAGTAATGTTTCAAAATTTCAGTAATTTATCCTTTTAAGTCCATTCCAAACTTAGTCAAACAAAAATTCTTCTTAAGTGCAATCAGGCCAGGAGGAACTATGAAAATACAATTAACAGTAATATAAAATCAACCATGTAAAAACTCAAGAGTGGCATATACTTTACGTGTTCTCTAAACTAGCCAAAGTTTATTTAGCCAAATCAAATTAAAACATCAAAAACTCAAACAAAAAGAAACCCTTCATTTCCAAATAAAAACAAAGTATTAACCTACAACTTTATAATTACTGCAAATATATGATTAGTTGTGTTAAAGTGCAAAAACAAAACAAAACAAAAAACAACAAAACCCCAACCTTGAAAAGTAAAAGGAAGAATCCCACACATCAGTAGGTTCCCAGCTGAGCAGCCAGCAGAGGGCGCACATGCCCCAACAAGAGCTGGCTCTGGCGGGGCACCACTGAACCACTCACTCGTTTAGGAAAAAGCTTGACCAAAATTTGAATGCAGGGAGGGGGGAAGGTGGATCGTCCTATCTGTGGCATTAATAAAACAAATGTGCTCAGTTTAGGATTAGTAAGAAAGACACATAAGTACACTTTTTTTTGTTAAATATCAACTTGAACAGATTTCTTAGCTGCTTTATTGAAAGCTGTTCATTCAAAAGAAATAATTCTTTGTATACAAGTGGGGCCATATCAGTTCTCAAGGACACTGTGGTTTTTATAGATCTCTATTAAGAATTATCTACAATACATGAATTTGCAGAAGTAAATCAAATATTAAATTTCTAACAAACACATTTTTTTGGTGAGTATATTAAACTGCTCTTTGCAAACAAACTGTATTTACATGTGTCATATACAAATGTATTAATTAATTTTTGTAACCCTAGAGCAATCGAACATGTACCATTTTATGGTTAAATTGAGACACATAAGTTATTTTTCCACTGGTTTGTACTTGATTATTTGTAAATTGCCTATTCTGGGTCTCTGTATTATAATACTTGCTTTAGGGTTCCAGTAGGTTATACTAGAAGAGTATGTACAGCTATGTACGTACACGTACATATAGAGAGGGCACTGTTTATTCTTTTAAGGAAGTTTTCCTATAAATGCAAAAGTCACAAACTCCTCTTACTGCTTTCCAAGCTTGTGATTTCAGAAACAATATCACCAATTGAAATGAAAAAGAATTACTTCATGAAAGCACCAAATTAAAATCAACATCAAATACTATATTTTTTACATTTGCAGATAAAAATTAAATAACCCACACAATGTTCAGTTTCTACTTTCAAGCAAGTTATAATAAATGGAAGGTGTGCACTTCAGTTTCAAAATAGAAAGCTTGTAGGATAATTAACTGCCACTTGTCCATCCACCTAAATGACCATTTCAACCTCACCTCTACTCACCAAACAAAAGCAATAAGCCATGTAACATCTTCATCAGGTGATTGTTTTTTCAAGCATTCTTAGTAGATTTGAAAGTTGAACTTACTTTACAACATCTACAAACCAGGTGGTTTAGGTTTCATGTAGGTCACGAAAAATAATACTTATCATTTGGCTGATGTGGCTACACTGTTTCTGCATAAGTTAAAATGACGATGTTTTATTATTCCTAAGCACTCAATTCTGAAATGTTTGCACAATCTGTTAAGTCCAGGCGCACTTAAATGATTCTGACATGCAGCCTGCTAAGGCCAGTGACGGGGATAATGCCTCTTTACGTGGGTAAAATTTTGTGGCATATAGGTCATTCTCTTAAGGGGAATCAACTGTGTGCCTCTTCTTTGCATTTCCACCACAATCCTTCATCCTGCAGCCTGGAGCTGAGAGTGAAATGCAAGAAAGGAGCCGAGTGCTCAAAGCAAAAATCTGCTTCCAGGACAATCCATTATATCTGACAAGTTAAATGTTCCATGGTAGGCCATATGGCATCAGAGCAGGCCCGACGATGGAAGAGGGGAACTCAGCAAATGCATCACAATTAAGGAGTTTGGCTACAGACTTTACTTTGAATTACTTTATTTTTTATTAAATTTTAAATCCTGTCCCCCCACCCCCACTCGTTTTTAACTGAATCTCTCTTATGAGACAATTTTTAAAGAAGTCCCACAATTTCTTTGTCATCTCACGACTGGGGGTACTGAAATCTAAAGTTAAGGTACACATGGCCATTTTCATGAAACGGAGTTTCAAAGAGGAGGACCTGTAGCCTCACTTAAAAATTTTCAAGACCAATAATTTGTAGATCCTATCTGTTCACTAGATTAAAATATGTAAATGAAAGTGGTCATTAGTTTGGGACATTTCAATGAAACTGATACAGACAGCATTAAATGAAACTAGTTTCCATTTTCAAGTCTAAAAAAATCTTAAAAGCTCATAAACAGCATGTTCCTGTTTCTTCTGTGGTTTACTTAATAGTAACCAAATTAATAAATTAACGGAAGACTATCTCGTTGAATTTAGCTCCTTTAAGCACCACATCAAAATGGAATGCTGCATACTCCTGTCCCACGTCCCAGAAACTAGTCTTACAAGCGTTCTAAGACGCTCTGATTAAAACCAGGTTGTCTATAATAATAAATTGTAGTATAATAACCAAGTTCTGCATTTATTACATGAAAGGAAAAGATTAAATTAATGAAATAAACAAAAATAGCATCATTATACAATGGTATATACCATTATACAATAAAGAAAAAAAAATGTTCCTGTTTCTCCTGAAGAATTCTCAGGAAGAGAAGTGAACCTACAACAGAAACTGAAAAAGGTTTCTATGGAAGTGTCCAAACCCATCTGGCCCAGTGTCAAACAGCAATTTTTATCAACTCCCTCACTTCCTAGAGATGACGCACGATGCATTCTTGAGCGAATATAATATGAAATAAATTGTAATGGGTAGGTTTTTCTAAACAATAATGATTATCGTTTAAATACTCACACTGGTTTGCAAACATGAAATTCATAATAATTAAGAGAAACATGTATGCATCTTTCCGAAAGAGAAGACGCTAAGACTCATTTCCCTAACCTATTTTCACTCTCCATTTCTCCAGAGGGTCACTATTTCCCTCAAACGTACCCGCTTCTGCCTTAATTAAGAATAACATTATTCCAAAGAGCATATCCAGATACTTTATAAAAACGGATCATTTTCCTTCATGTGTAAAATTATGAACTCATATTTGGGTGGTCTCAAAGTTACTATTTGTTAATAATCTAATGTAATCTTATATCTGCAAATGCTTTATTTTTAAATGTGAGATAATTTATTGAATTATGAAAATGGTATGTGGGTTATGAGCTGGTAATTTGCGTTAAAATCAATTGTTATAGCTCTTTGAATTTTATCAAGTGCTTTCACATACACGCTTTATAAAGCATCACCATAATCCTGTTAGGTAGGTATCAGAACTATTACCATTAATACTTTCATCTGCACGTGAGGAGAAACGGAGATTCAGAGAGGTTGATGTACTTGACTTAGAGCACACAGCTATGAAATGAAGGAGCCACATCTGGCCAAGCCGACGTCTAATACCAGCATTGTACTGCCATGCCCTACCATAAACTAGATGAGGAAGTGTGAGCATTAAAAAGATAAAGGCGAGTATCACGTAGGATGCAAGTACATATGTTATACATTTTTACTTCTTATTCAAGAACAGTAGCCAAATATTTTGGTATTGTGGTAATGCCCAGTTTGAAAAAGTCACTAGAATCCTTCCTATGCTTGAGTTTCCTAGGAGGCATGAACACTTACTCAACATACATTACACTTACACATGAGTGCATGCATGCACACGCACACACGTGCACACACACGTGTGTAAAATGTAGCCATGCACACCTCAGCACCACTAGAGTGTATTGAGCCATCGTGTACTGCAGATCCTATTTCTGTGTATACATATCCACATTTTTATTACTAATTAAAATGTCCAGATGGTAAAATAACACCTGATCCGAGGGGCTTTTAAGTACAGTAATTGTGGACGCTCAACTCCTACATTGTTAACAAATTGGAAAAACTGGCCTGCACTGAGTTTTATATATATTGTTTCCAAACCATCAGTGAAATGCAGTTAAAATTTTAATAATTTGAAGACAAAAAAGCCCATATTAAACTCTTTACCAAGAAAAAGAGAGAAAGATTTTCCATTCAAATCATTACTCTTACAAGAAAGCTCATGAACTTCAGCAGAACCAAATGTCACATCACAGTAATACAATGGTGTTTAAGGGGAAAAAAAGAGGAAAGGAATCAGGTTAAAGCTATTCAATATCTCATCATTTAATGAGGCCTTTTCTCTTCATCTTTTGTTTACAGGTTGACTAAATAATAACCAATTAATTTTTAAATATATTTGTGTCTGTTCTTTTTTTGCATTTTTATACCACATATAAGAACAGATCTTAATCATAAAGCAAAACACTTATTATCTTATATACTTTTTAAAAATATGGATTCTGGGATGACCCCTGAAATTCAAGTTAGGCCTTGGCTCATGAATAATATACTTCAGGAAATCACAAATGCTTTTAAAATGTTTAAGCAGTTACTTCCTAATCCTAAGTGGATTCTTTTTTTCTCAAGCAAACATTTTTGCAAATATTTAGGCTGCTTTGATACGCAAATGTTCTCCCAAACGTTTCCACCAGCCAGCCACTAAAATCTCTCCATAGACCCCAACCAATGGGAAAGTTTGCAAGGGAAATATGAGAAGCAACTGGATGAGAATACTGCCAGGGACACTGGCTTCACTGGCCACAAACAAATGTTGATTTTGTTGCAATACCTGAAACAAAATCTTTGGATGCTTTAGTGAAACAACGACTTTAACATTCTCAGTCATGGGGCTGTAATTCTCCTTGACTGAAGCAATAGCTTCTGGGGAGTGTAAAATGGATCACATACAGGTTTCCTATTTCAGAGTTCAATAACTCCAGTAAATGTGACTTGTTGCTGGACAGTGAAAATCTCATCACTTGAAGAAGTAAATGCCCACAGGAATTAACATGTGCAAAACCAGAAACTGAAAAAGCAATAAATAATGGCACAACTAGGGTCCCAAATCTGAACAGGTACAATATTAGTAGAGTACGTTCCAAAAATGTTCTCCCAAGGGCAAGAGCAAGGGGAGAAGATGTTCCTAGAGCCATCTTTACTACAGAAATAACTCCAGAAATAATTCATGCCAACACAGGATTTCTAGAAGTAAAAACAAAAGGTTGTATTCAAAAATAACTTGTAAATACAGAATGATTGCAATTATTATGACTAAAAACAGTCCTCAACATGCCTTTTTCCTTTCACATTCAACTCCAAAAACACCCCCAAAACCTGCTTTGGGACATAATGGTATTCCCTAATAACAAGTCAACAAATCATTTCAAGGAATGTTTCTAGTTTCCTCGGTCACATAAGTCACCAGAGGCGAGCCCCACTGAAAACACAACCAAATTCCAGGATTCCGGTTGCTAACACCACTCTAGGCATTACTGAGGAAGGTATGAGTTGGTAAACATTTGTGAATTTGGAGGGAGGGGAAAACTAACAGGGAGTTTAGCCAGTGGAACACTGAGTTTATAAAATTAAAATAATCTGAGTCTTGACAACTAACCTGCAGATCCACACTTGTTCCTTCACTTCTGCCATCACTTCCTCATTTACACATATTAGAAGTGGTCAAAGATTTCATCAGATGTGGTTTTGACAATAGCAGCAAAGTGCCTAAAGCCACAGATTTTAATTGAGCCCAAACTACAGATTTTTTTTGGGGGGTGGTGGTGGTGGGAGAACCAATCACAGCAGGAAGTGCTTTAAAAGAAAAAAGGAAACATTGTCTAGAGTAGTTACTCTGCACTTAGCTGTACTGTATGAAAAGAAAATAAAAAAGCTCTATAAAATGTCAGAATTAACCTATCGTTTCGGATTGCTTACAGGTGAAATTCTACCATCTGGATGGGCAGTTTGCCTGCATAGAAAAGAAGTAAACTGAAAGAAAAAAAGAAGTAAAGCCTTCTCCTGCCTGCTCTTTTCACACAATAGATTTTAAAGGAATGAGGACAGAGCCACCATAATCTCCAGACATGACACACCATGTATACACACACACACACACACACACACACACACACGCGACCATGTACAAAGTGTGACAAAATAAAAGTTGGAGAAAGCAAGAGATTGAAATAAAATTATGTTTCTTGGAACTCATATTAGTGAGGAATAAAAACCTAGTGATTCTTAATAGCATAATATGGAAAAAAAACTTACTTTAAACTTCTCATTAAATAACTGATGATACTTTCTATTTTACTGAGATACTTTGAAAAATAAAACCCAGCATATCAAAGTTTCTATCTTACCCTAACAAGGCTTATTTATATTCTTTATTTATGCTGGGCTAGCAACTTTGGGAATTACAATTTAACTTTAAATAAACAGGAAACTGCATCTTAGGAAGTGCCTGAAGTTGCTTTATATCATTCCAGAGTGAAAATGCTTATAAATTTAACAATTTATAAAGAAATATGCATTCTTTCTCCTCTTTTCTTAATCCTTATACAAACCTTTTCCTTTTTTTTTTTTTTAGTCACATCTGCCTCAGCAAAAAGATCTGACTGAGTAATAATCATTGTTTTAACCTAAAGATCAAATCTGAAATCAGGTTAGAACTCTGTTTAGGCTTTTCTTCCTAATGTTGTGGGTGAGATAGAACTTTCAGTTTAACTTTAGGTTAGGATGACAAACACAGCACCAGGCTGGCAAAGTGGTGTTTCGCCAGTCCACAGTCACACATTTGGAAAGCAACACACAGAGGGTTTATAAATTAATAGCTCTCTGTACTGAATGCTTGTTGATATCTCTGTTCTGGGGTTTCTGGGTATCCATTTTGATTGTATAGTGTTTCTTAAAATTACGTTTGAAGCACAACACTAAACCAGAAGTGTTGAGTGAGAGAATTATGGGCACATTCCCAAACTCTTACACTAAACCACAAAGGGAATAGATTAAACAGAAAAAGCACTGAAAAAACAACCATCATCCAAAAGAGAAAAAAAAAGCAAAAAGAAACCCACCCTGAAGAGAGAAATAGAATACTTGCTTTTCTTTCGACTTTATGGGTAGCACACGGAGGGAGGCACCAGGAGATCTAAGCACGAATACGTGATGAAGAGTCGCCAAAAAGCGTGTGGATGAATAAACTGTCGTGGCGTAAATTTGCCAGCTCGAGGACAGAACACAACACGCTGGGGCTTGGCTGTCCTAACATGTTTTACTATGTAAATTTAAATAGTCTCGAAAGGGAAAAGGAAAGGGGAAAAGGTGGAGGGAGTTTTTTTTAATATTAAAAAAAAAAGTTTGCCAGAAATCCTCATACTTGGGTCACACGTAAAAGTACTTTCATTAATGTTATTCAAAAAAAGAAAAAAGAAAGAAAAAAAAAGAATCTACTTCTTAGGTTAAAACTCATCACATGTTTCCTATGATGGAAATTTAGGGGGGTGGTTTAAAGAGTTAAAGACTCCCTACCATTAATTTGCATCTGGTGCTTTTAGTGTGTGTGTGTGTTTTTTTCTTCCCTGAAAAGTTGGCAGAGCCGCCGATTTTCCATAATGCAAGCATTTGGGAATTGTGAGCGGAATGAAACCGATCCAATCTCCTGACTGCGACATGAATTTTCATTAATTACAACCTTGTCAGCAAAAGCATTATCAAAGCTGAATATGAAAATGCTAATGAGTCCTCATTTGCATATTTTTCTTTGTTGGAATGTCATTAATTATTACATTTTATGATGATGAATGCAGCTGTCGAAGCTCTCCGATGCATAATTAGCCATCAGAATGCCAGGAGCCGATCAGCATTTTTGGGTGAAAAAAACAAATTTCACTTCCACTCTCCCCCCATCCCAACACCACCCAACACACACACACACACATACACATCCCTGATGACGACAGTCCTGAGGCTGGACTTTGGGAAAGTTGAAAAGGGCTCCTTTAGAGACAATTAATTTTTGCTTTAAAATTATTTTATTTTTAGTCAATAACGGTCTTATACAATACAAGCAGTTCTTTAAAAAAAAATCGTTATTCCAGCTTAATTAATGCCACGCTTAATTATAACACCATGATGTCAGCGGTTTTAATTAAGTATTGGCTCCGTTACAAAAAAAAAAAAAAAAAAAAACTCACTGCAGTAAGAGTCACAATACAGATTTGTGCAAATCATTTCTGCAATTTTTTGGTCTTCCGTGGTTCATGAACTATTCAGATATTAACAGGCAGCATGAAAACTCCAGGCACACTCGCTTCCGTAGGAGGGTGTACACACGAATATCTCTCTCTCTCTCTCTCTCAAACACACACACACCAGACACACACACACAAATCAAGCAAAGGGGAAAACCGACACTTTCCTACTACATTACTTGGGTAGACTTTAGAGCTTACCTAGTTGACCACTTTTTTGAGCTAAAGTGTAAGTGAAGATGACAAAACATAGCTCATCCTCTCTCAGCCGCTGGGAACGGTGTTTATAAGTAAAAAAAGAAAAACAACACAGAGCAGATGGGACCATTACACATGACCAAACCAATCAATCACAGATGAAGGGCCCAGGTGCAGCGCAGCCGTGCAACAACGCACCATTTCACAGTCTGTCAGACACACACACACGGTCGTTCATGAGTGACCCTCCTCAGCTCCCCCCGGACCTCATCTGGAGCGCTGCGCCCCTCTTGCCTGCCTACGCTCCAACTGACGTCTTCATAATCGCCCTGTCTTTCTATCTGCTTTGGCTCCTGTGAAGAGGAGGATGGAAGGGGTGGCGACTGTGGGGGGGGGGGGGAGGCAGAATGGGGAGGGGAGATAAGGAATGGGCTCATATCATTGTCACTTATGAGGAGTCCAGCCTTCTTCCTTCTGCCATCCGGTGGCCCCTCCCTCCCAAACCACCATCAAAATCACTTCTCTAACCATCATTAAGCTCATTAATTTTTAAGGGTGACTGCTTGGTTGCTGCACCCCAACTGTCTGTCATTAGAAATTTTGTTTCTGAGTTTCTTGCCTGTAAGGAAGAAGGATGTGTATAAGTCAACAAAGTCACAATTAGATCAAAATGTTAGAAATTAATTAATTGGATGTGGTTAGCAGTACATGTCATGGCCCCCAATATTGGTTCAAATGAAACCCTAGTTACTCAAAAGCCTCTGAGGAGCCAACTCTGTCTCAATATTTGGTGTCTTAAGTAATTTCCTGGCCTTTGGCATCCTGTAACACAGACTCATCCAGGAATCACTGAACCCAAATGAAATTGTACATTTGCAAGGGTCATAGTTTATTCTGGCAACACAATTGAAATACCAACTCAGACACAAGTTAAGGATAGGCTCCCTGTTTTAAATTCAGAATTCCTAATTCATAGCTGAACTTTATGTGGCTTTGCACTTTCCGTTCCTTAAAAAACAAAACAAAACAAAATAAAAACAAACATAAAATCTCAGTGGGGAAGAAAATAACCAAGAGAATGCAGAACAGAATGACAATATACACCACTGAAGCACACCTACCACCTTTGAAAAAATTCCCATCACATCACATCGAACAAAAGAGTGGTTTTATTGATTCAATATATTCTTTAATCACGAACTCCTTCTTAAGCTTAGGTAATTTATAACCAAGTTTTTGAGATCTGTTGATAGAGTCCAAATATTGTAAGGAACTGGCTCTGTTTACTCAAAGAATTGAAAATGGATACTTCCGCCAGCTTTAGGGGGAAGTACTCATGCTCACCCAGTGATTGAATGCTCTCAACAATTTATAATTTCTTTTGCCCATTTGGAGATGACGAGTTCAGGAAAGCATTCAAACACTACAAAGAACTATATGACTGCAAAATAGCTTAAAGGATTTATGTCCCAAAATGCTCATGACATTTTAGGCTTTACCGGAAAATTTACACTGAGAACAAGCAAAAGTTAATAAAAATAGACCATGCAATACAGCCACTCTAAGGATTAAGTCACCATTTATGTGCAGTTTCATGTAATGGTACAAAAATAAAATAAAGAGTACAGACTAAGTTGGGGTGAGAAAGTGTCCTTCCTAAAATCTGCATGCCACTCCATTTACAGGCAAAGGCAATTTTACAGAACACTAGGCAGATTGGATTCGTTGAAATGAAAGCTTTGTTTCTTAGCATGGGCCCTTCCATCAATTCAGACATGTTCTCAAAATGGTTTGATGACACACTTGTTTTGGGGTTTTTTGTTTTGTTTTTTTCTTTTGAGGATTCAGTATGCTTTTCATCTCTTTACCATCTAATTTGTCCTTTGAAAACTTTTCAATATTGAAGTAATCATGAGTCTTTCTGTTCCCCAATGTGTCCTATAATTTTTATGCTGAGTCCTTGCTCACGAGGACCCTCATCTCTGAACTCTAAAAGAAAAGCTGAGAATATGTTTATTAAAATCTTCCATAGCGATGCAGAAAAGATCACCTTGTGTTGTGAATATGTGTTTTTTTCTCTCAAGGAACAGACTCTACACATTTGCATTAATAAATTTCTATTTTCAAGCTCAATAGAAATTGCAGCACAAAAAGCAGATGTGTACGTTGGATTCTTTCAAATTAAATTTCCAAAAGCAGAACCTACTCTAGCTCAAGATCAAAGGAACTAAACCATGATCTCCTCCCCCTTCCAATATAATTACAGAGATTTCATTTCTTTTGTTACAATGAGCACAACAGGTAAATCTTAAAGCTGAGGGATAATGATCAGGTGCTCCCGCTCGGCTTTGTGGGTAGCTGCTCACTCTGCTCAGTGCCCCTGCTGTTTAACACTCTACAGGAAGATGGGAAATGCCGAAGGCTCGTCTCTACTTTATTCTTGGGGATTTGTTTCCTTTTCGACACCAACACTAAGCAGGATAGTTCTGATATGGACACAACCCGTCAGACAGCAGGGTTGTTCTAAAGGAGGACCATGTCCATCCTAAAATGCGCATTCAGAAAGTAAATCACAGCTGCAGGTGTCTTCTATCGGTAGGCTACCTAAAAACCCTTTTGGAAGTAGATGGGGGTATAAATACATGAGGAGTGACACTGTCATGAAATGTCATATCCTGGCAGTCCTGTGAAAGGCCAAGGCCCTGGGGAGGGAGAAGAAAGACATGCAAACCACAAAAGTCATCGAAAACTGAGGTTTGAAAAAAAATCTGTTCCACTTTGGAATGATTAACATGATCTATTTCTTTGGGGAATATAGGTAAAGAGAGAACAAAATTTAATGTCAAAACCCACAAAAACAGAGAACTTGGGAGAGAATACCCTCTAGGCTTAAACATCCTTGACAGTGACTGCATTCTACATATGTATTTCTATCTCCCTTTTAAAATTCCTGGTACCTCATCTCATCCTTTGCTGCCCATAGGCATCTGTTCCCCTCTAATTATTTGCCATTTAGAAAAACTCTGCTTAAATTCCTTGTGCATATGTCCCTTGCTTAGTGTATATTTGTGATGCTTAACTATGGTGCTTGGTATTAGAGCAGCCTTGTGTATAAGCATAAAAACTTCCCCACCCCAGAAAAATAATCCAGTATCCTCTCCCCCAAAAATGTATACATACACAAAGTAAATTCAATATAACCGGGATATAAATATGTACTAGTATATACATCACACACACACACACACACACACACACACACACACACACCTCAAAGTCTTGGCTGTTGGTAAACAAAGCTTCTGGTGTGTCTTCCAACCAATGCCTTCCCAATATAAATGCCAGTAATAACATCTTTTACTTTTAAATAGCTAAGGTCTTCTAACCCCTGAAATATTTTTTTGCTAGTCTATGAAATGGAATATGATTATTGTGTATGGAAATATCCTTATTTTAAGGACATTCTCTCTTGAGAATATAAGAAAAAATAACTTGAAAAATCAGACATAGTTTGGTAGCATCAAAAACCCCAAATCAAACAGGTTTAATTCCTTCCCACATCTCTTCCACATAATCTCTTTACCCATTCCTTCATCCTTCCATCCCTCTTTTCCTCTTCCTACCTCCAAAGAAGAGGCACTATATGAAAGGAAAAGGCTGGACTGGAAGCATGGAATCTTGGCTTCTACATTTAGTTCTGCCGATAACTAGGAACATGTCTGTTTCCTCATCTGAACTGGAGTAAATGATCACTAGGCTGAGGAATGATTACCATTAATAATAACAACAGTAGTATTAACAGTAACAGTTTACTGTGTGCCAAACACTTTGTAGTGCAGTGGGGTGACTAACAGCATGGATTGGGGATCAAAGTGCCTGGGTTTGAATCTCAGATCCACCCCTAATGAAGTGATGACCCTAGTAAGTTACTGAATAGCTTGGTGCCTCCATTTTTTCATCAATAAAATAGGACTACTAATAACATTGATGTCATGGGCTTGTTCTGAGGAAGAAATAAGTTAAGACATTAAAGGTACTCAGAATACGCATGTATTTATTCTTTATCATCTGTCTTCAAAACACTGTAAGTTTCACGCAGAAAGGGAACGTCTTTTGTTCACCACTATATTCCCACAGCCTAAAAGAGGTGCCTGGCACATGCATGGAGTTCGTGAATAAATGAATGTTCAGTAAATAAATGAGTGAGTGGATGGATGAACAAACATACCTTGTTCTGTCAGAACCAATGATTCTAAGACTGAACTATTAAATACGTACTAGGTATAATTGATATGGTATTTTGCATGACCTCTTCAGGAAACTGATAATTTATGTGGGAATGAAGCTAAATACAACTTTCATTACCAACCATAGAGTGACAAAAATCACATTAGAAATATATAAGATGAAAACTTTGCCAGGTCAAAGGAAAGATAATTCAGTTATGGGGTTGGGGAGTGGAGTCTTTCTATCTCATGATTCCTCCACGAAAACTCTCGGAAAATGTCAACAATGACCGCTTCATGGTTAAAGCCAATAGACAATATTCAGCTGCCATCTTCCACGGCCATCAAAAAGACACTCTTACCCCCTCCTTTTAAAAAATCTGCTTGACGCCATCACATTTCCTTTTTCTCCTACACCTTGGGCATTCTCTTTCGTTCTCGCCCAAAAGCCTTTAAATGATGAGACTCTTTCAACTGCTAAATCCTCGGTCCACTTGCTACTCGAGACGCCATATGCAGTCTTGTACCTTCAACTGGTATCTCTACGAGGAAGGCCCCTTCAGTTACAGACCTTTCCTCAGACATCTCCGAGCTTTACCCCCTTAACTCCAACCGCCTACTTGCTAGCTTCACTTGAACGGTTTAAAAGTACCTCAAACTTAACACCGAATTCATGAGCTCCTTTCACACCTAGACATTTACTAATGTTCCCTGGACTTTTACAGTGATTGAAGAAGAAATGAAATTAGATTTATAAGAATCTTCTCATTCTAGCTCCTGTGCTAGATGTAGATCTCGTTTAATCCTCATTACAATGCTCTGAGGTAGATACATTATCTTGATTTTTAAGATGAGACTAGTAAGACTCAGAGAAATTGCCTCCACTTCCTCACAGACCATGGTTTTCAGGCTACAAGTCTCGAAATTAAGAGAATGAATAATGTTTGCTGTCAAGAAACAATCATGTCCCCTTAGTTTGAACCTTATAAGCTAGAAAAGATTGTTACACTGTGAACCTCCTGATTCATACTGGAGAGATATTCTGGTGAATCAGTGAGAGTTCTACTCAGGGGAAGAGGGAGAATACATAGCAACATCTTAATCAGATGAAAAACAGACAATAAAAAAGTAATCTTACAGAAGAGAAATATAAATAGGGAAAAAGTTAAAATCTAATTAAGAACTGTAAAAAATAAGGACACTAAATATATCTTATCAATGAGAAGCTACAATGATGGAAATTTTTAAAATCAGTAGTTCTAGCCCTCATAAAAATAAGAAACACAGAACACTGTGTTTCTTATTTTTAAAAAAGCTCACAGAACACTGTAAGTCAAACGAATCCTTAGCAGGGTTTTCCAAAGTGAAACAACCTCATATGGTGGCTGAATCTCTCTGACCCAAGCCCAGGGCCACACACAAAACCAGGACCATGCATTTCACAGAGTCTTCACCTCCATCTTTCCTTTCGGAGTCCCTGCAGAAGCTGCAAGTCCTGTGACATTTTTTGCACAACATGAATGACTATACTTCATACCCTGGCTTAGGACAAAGTATGTAGCCTTTCTTGGTAATGGGTGACATATTAGACCATCATATTCCTCTCGCTCTAGATGAAACTTCCGTCTCTTCCATGATAGTTCTTGAAAACCCCATTTATTTGACTGGCTCATCAGTAAGTCTTCCTCAAGCCAGGTGATTGAGCCCTCATCCCCCAAACCTGCAGACTCCACTGACTCCTAACCTGATCCATCACAGACTATTAAAGCTTGGCCTGCTCAGCTATTCACAGGCAGGTAGTGGCGGCCTGTCTCCTTGGAGTGAAGACCTCTGTGATTGGAATTCCTCGCTCTGCACATGGCTGTCTGGGGGTTTCCAGACAGAGGGAATTAGACATGTTGACCTTAAATGTTACTATATTATTCATATAATATTAATATTAGAACATTCATCTCCCTGTATCCACAGTTTTAGACCTTTGATCTCTCCAGCTGTCAGGGAAAAATATTTTTCTGGCAGAGAGTAAAGTGGATCAAACACTTATCTCCATCAATCTCAGACAGATCCTGTTGCGTTTTCTGGCTCACTAGAGAAAATTTCTCCTCCAGTACTTGCCATGCCAAACTGACCATGATTTGTTGTAGGAAAGGACCGTGGGTGTGTGCGGGAGGCAGAATCGGTAAAAGGCAGCTCACCTTTTGGTTCTTACCCAGTGGCCACACCCTGGCAAATGGTGTAATTTCCAAGTCTCCCACCAGCAAACTGGGAAAAGCAGGTTCTTAGAGCAAAAACAACGATATTTGGGCTCCCAAATCAAACATGCCACTTGGTAGCCATGCAAATCTCCAAAACAGAGTCCCACTGAAGATAAATGAGTAGTCTAATATCACACAGCTGCTAAGCAATCGAGCTGGAAGTCCAACCCCACTCTAACACCGAACCCCACACTTTCCCCATGCCTGCACTTACAGGGATACGAGAGGAAAACAGCTAATAAACGAAAAGAGTAGTGAGGGGAACAGAAAGAGTCAGTTAGCTTTGACATGGTGGATGGTGAAGGATGTGGGTTCCAGACAAAAAGACTAGGTTAGGAAAAATACATGGAATTTGAAGCGCTAGCTTAGAAAGAGGCCAAACCACCTTTGAGCACGTGTAGTTTTGGGCAAGCTCTTGAACTATACCCTACCGAGGTGCTGATGCCTAAGCCTGAAGTGTGTCCGAATTTTAACATGACCCTAAGAGACTTGAAGTAGTTAATGTATGAACTATACTTCCAATCACTGCCAGATTGGAAGATCCATTTGCACATTTGTACGCAGAGTGAAAGCAGTCAAGGAAGAAAGACATGATGAAAGAAAACAGAAAGGGAAATGTTTCCGGAAAAAGATTCCAGGACAAGAAAGTTAAAAAAAAAAAAGCTGAAAGATGCAAATGTTGAGGGTTGCCAGGAGAATGAAGGGCCACATTGTCTTCCAAGACACGAGAGAAAAAGCCAGTTGAAGTTCAGTGGCAGATGTTCTAAGATCAACTACCTCAAATCAAGCAATGCGTTTGAGAAGTCTGACATCGCTCCTAAAATTCTAGGACCCTGCTTCATTTTGTTGCCACTTTTTCTATGTCTTATCTCCTCTCAGGACTATTGGATCCATTTATAATACATTGGTGAGCTTGGACTGAACAGTGAAGGCCTGGAGAAAAAAGATAGTCAGTGGTGGATGGTAATAAGAGAAAAATTGAGTTAGACCCAGGTCATTTCCACCAGCAGTCTAAGGAGAATCAAAATTAGATGGAGGTACTGGGGTGGTCTGCCAAGATCCAATGCTCCTTTGATTTCAACAAATCCTAACATGATGCAGATGGATATTCAAAATTGCTCACGAACCAAGGGACAACTAAAGTCAAGGGGTCTTCCAAAGATACAGCAACTACAGAATCAAAAGGAAATAAAATACAGAAGGGCAGGGAATAGAACAGCTTGGAAAGTCAATATTGTAAAAGAATGTCAATAGGAAAATCATACTGGAAATTTAGGTTTATGACACTTAAAAAGGATAATGCTCATCGATAACAGTGAATAAAAATTTATATTTACTCATTCTCTTAATCAGGTGAAATTAAGTGGCAGAAGGGGAAAAGAAACTAGGACCCGTTGAAGACTTACCATGTGTCAAATCTTGGGCTAGGTACTTTCAAAACTCTGTGAAGTAGACCTCGTTCTCTCCAACCCCCACACACAGAAAAAGGAAGGCCACATGTTTAAGTGGTGGGGCCAGGATGCAAGCCATACCTGTGTGAGTACTGAAGCAGGGTCTCACAAAAAGTCAACAAACTATGTTAACAGTCTTTCAGAGAAATCCATTATTCTACTCAGTCCTCTCCATTGAGAATACGTATTACTCTCATTCTGCTTGAATTCTATTTCTAAATTGTTCCTAAGTGCTTTCATTTTATTTTGCTTAAATTTGTCAAACATCGTAAACTACTTGGGTATAAACACTGAATTCCACAGAGGAGGCTAATTCCAGGCCAGCAAGGCAGTGGACAAATCCAAGTCCTCACCAGATGTGTGCATTCCTAACAATAAAGCGACAGATCCCAGGCTCATCAGCCTCACTTACTAAAAAATAATGATGATGGTACGTTCCCTTGATTTTTGTGACCCTTAATTATTCTTCTTGCAAGGTCTTTTTCTTTATTATTGTGCCTTAACAGTGTGCTGAAATGTTTAAAAACAAAACAAAACAAAAAAATGTCCAGCAGTCATAGGGTGGTCCTTTAACCCTCACTTTTGGTTCACCCATAATCTTATCTTACATTTACTTCTAATACTTCTAATAGTATAATATCTGCCTGGAGTGTCAGGGAAGCAGTCAGGTGTGCTGGTTTAGACCACATGCTTCAGAGTCTGGCAAATCCCAATGAGAAGTGTCTGCTCTGTCTCAATTATTTTAACCTCTTTTTCCCTCACTTTGCTTATTTGTACAATGAGGATAATAACCATTTTTCACAATGGTTTGCTGTAAGATAAAATATGCAAATAACAGCATGATGTTTGGCACATAGTAAGAGCAAACAACTAGTGGCTACTGTTACCACATTAGGATACTGATAAACATTTATGGACATTAGCAAAAAGCATTATGGATGCTGTCGGACAAAGGTCACTGTCATGATGGACAATCTAATACTCATGGAGCATGGCTTTGATTTGCTCTTATGTGAACAAGTAAGCTTCATATTTCTACCACAGATATAAAGACTGGACCTTACTCCGGGCTGTTTTGAAAATGCATGCCTTTGGTGACATGGAAAGAGAACGGAGAACCATAAGATGGACTGTTTCTCATACATCCAGCTGTGTGTGCTGTTGATGACAGCACCGTCCATGCAAGACGCACCACACAGTTTCAACTGCACATATTTGTGTTATGTCCAGTGGAAACATACATCCCCTGGGTGGTTCCCAAGGCTTTTGCTTTTGCTAACATATTTTAGTTCTAAACAAGCCTCCTTGTTTTATGACCTCTTCCCTCTGTACCTTTCTTCCCGCTTGTGTTCCTTTCGTGCTCAATCATCCATGTGCACAACACTGACAGGGCCAGTGCCTCTTCAGCTGTTACCCTCGAGTAGTTTTCCAGTACTTTATAGGCTACATGTAAAGGCATAATTCCTACCCACTTGCAACTTTTATTCTAGAGGAAAGCAAACAAATCAGCCTAAGACTGCCAGAGTAAAATAAGTTTTTCAAATACCTCTCACTCATTGAATATTTTCATTCAATGCTTTTACAACTGTAGGGTGAACTCAAACAAATCTTTCTTTATTCACTCTGCTCAACTATATTTCTCCTTCTGCTTCGATATAGTGACTTCTAGTATTCTCTTTGCTCCTTATTAATTCCACCAAAAAAGTATTCACCATACTAAAATGTACTTACTTGCAATAATTCATCTCGAGTGACAAGCTCATGTCTAGTTTCAATCACTACGTAGAATATTTGTTTGTTTGCATGGTTAAAAAAAATCACGCATTTTTTTCTGTTTAGTGAGATTGTCAAAATGCTACAAGTGAAAAACCTGGTTTTGGTAATGAGTTTTAAAAACAGGAAGATGGGCCAACCCCTCCATACTGATCATCTCTCAAATGTTCTTATCTAACGTTATAGATGAGCCCTCTATTCTTAAAGTGTATCTGTGAGATGAACTAGAAACACTGGTTGCAGTGAACTTCAGTACTTTCCCTCAATGTGGTATGCTCATTGCTTAGCCCAAGGCCTGGTACACAGTGAACGATCAATAAACATAAATTATAGGTAACCTCCAACTTTCCCTGTAAATGTAGAGTTATCAATAAATCTAACTGTAGCCATAAGACCAGAACTGGAAATGATTGCAAAGTTATTTTTATTAAATAGTCTTTGATTTGGCTCAATGTTATTGGCAAATGCTGAGACTGTCACCATTTGGACTACACATGCTTCTGGCTTGTTTTCAAAACCACGAGCAACATGTTTATGGGTTGTCTCTCCCACTTGAACAAAAGCTCCACAAGGGCAAGCGTTCTTTTCTGCTTTGTTTCCTGACGTGTCCCAAACGCCTGGCACCTCGTGAGTGCTGAGCACATATCTGCTGAATGAATGACAGATGCTGAACACGGCTTGTGAAGCCCGTCACAGTTGGCCATGGAGAACCTCTTCCTCACACGCTCCCTCTCCCAGCGCCCAGTCCTGGCCCTTCCTTCCAGCCTTCCGCAGATGAAACGCCCTAGGCCTTTAACATGCCTCTATCTCATTCTCACACCAGCTCACTTTGCCTGACTGTCTCCTCCAGATAATTCAAATCTGAACTTACGATGTCCACTTCCCCAACTTCCTCCGGGCTACGCCCCACCCTGCTAGGAGCCCTCTATTTCTCTTGACCCATTTGCTTCCTGTGTCTTCCTGGTGACAGAAAGCCAACTCCAAGGATGTGGTATTCAAGTGTGTATCCCCAGAGCCAAGTCATGTCACGTATTTGGCACAACGCTGGTGTTCAGTAAATATTTGATGAACGGAATGAATGAATGACTTAGAGACTGAACGAACCGTATGAAAGAACCATAAGCAGCACATGTCTTCTCAGATATTCAGAGACATTGATACCAATCAATACATATAAGTCAAATAAGCTTACAAAGAATGTAATTTAAAATTCAATCAACAAATATGCTGCTAACCCTTCCGTAAGTTATACGTATTCTTGGCCTGTTAAGAGTAGGAGGTGCCTTCAAATGAAACTTCACCCATCAAGATTGTGTCATTAGAAAATAAGTCTGTAGGTAAAGGAATGGTTATTAATAGCCTGAGAAATAATTTCACATGATTAACAACTTAACCACTTTATTCATTCAAATATAAGAACTTCAACTCTCTCTAAAGGCCAGATTTTCAACTTGCCAAAAATTCTAAATAAACGCAGGTGTTAATAATTTCAATGGCAAAATGGAATATACTGTGACATGTGCAAAAACAAGTCAATACCTAAATTCCACACATTTTCCTTAACTTTGGGCCACAAACTACAACACATATAGAAGCCTTTAACTGATTTCTCTCTGCATTTTAAGTTTATTAAATTAAATATACAGAATTCAACAGAAGCAAAAAAGTCTATCTACTACTGTGGCCAAGATGTTAGCTGGAGCCTCACATGAACGGCTCTAAAACTATGGCTGTGAGCAGCCAGGGGTCAGCTCTGCGTCCACAGTGTGATCAAACAGCATATGCAAGAAAAATCCAAATCAGACCAAAACGGCTTTATCATTCCAAAGGTGATAGAACATACAATAAAATACCCTTAATTATCCACCTCACTATTTCACCGATTATGAGGTGGGGAGCAACTCATAAAACAAGTTACAAAAACTGGGACTTGTGTTCCTTTTATTGAACAGGTAGCCTTAAAAATATTTTATTGTGTACAATAGGTTGTACAATACAACAGAGTTATTATTACAAAGTTTAACAAAATCACCTAAGTACTTGAGAAAAACATACCTGCCTACTACCAATTTGAGGCTAAATTCATAGCATTCTTAGCTAATCCCTAATAGTAAATAGCATATGGCAAAGCTTCTCTCTTCAATGTCTCTTAGTCATAGCTGTATATTATAAAAAATAATAAATGAAAGTTCTTTTTGAAATATTTATAGTACCAGCGTTTCTCTAATTTGGCTTGTCTTTCCTATAAATTAGTAAAATTACATCAACAATTTTCCTACAATACAAGGAAACTCATTCCCACTCTATATACATAATGTATAATTGTGAATCTACAACAGTGAATGTCTGTCATTCACATCATCATTACCAGAGGCAAACCTTTAGGACTATTAGATTAGGTCTATCAATTTGAAGGGCAAATTTAAAAAAAAAATCATTTCAGACCTTTCTGGAAGTATGCACAATTTTACCATATTAAGAACTATCCATGTTCTATTACCTAAAAAACTTATTCATTTATGGCATAAAAATATCTTGATCTTGATAGTAAATAGGTGCTAAGTATGTGATCGCTCACTTTTACTGAGAGAAAAGGAATCAGAAGGATTTAAAAATAATTAGTCAGTTCAAGAAAAATGAACAGTTTTGAAACTAGAATAACAGCTCTTTGAGGCACTGTGTAGGTCAGAGATTCTCAAACCTGGCAGGACAGCAGCGTCACCAAGAGTACATTTTACGTTTGATGCTCGGATTCCAGCCCAGACCTACAAACACAGAACGTCTGTAGGTGGAGCCCAGGCATCTGTATTATGTGAGTGGCACAGAGGTAACTTAGATGTACAGTAAGGAAAGATGAAGAGTGACAAGATGGAGTGCAGGGGCCACCAGTAAAGGATGCCATTCATCAGCTATACAAGGACATTAGGAAATAGTGGGACAAAATGATATCCAAAGTAAACATAGGCCAAGATATACCAAACCTTCTTTCTGGTTATCTGCCCAGCCCCTGCTCCTACAGCACTTGCAGGTGGTGTTGGTGTTGCTATGTTTATGGTTGTCTCATGCATGTGAGTCCCTCTTAATAAGATGGCAGACTCACCCAAGTTTGGCAGTCCCCAAAATAATAATCGATTCCCAGGGAAATAACCAATCAAATTGCGACTGGCTCTATATAAAAGATGAAAAAAAAAATGACAAAAGAAACAGTGACGTAGCTTAGCTGATCCTTCTCCTATGGGTGAACATACGCCTACCAGCTTTCAGCGACACTGAAACACAGAACAATTACGTAAGATAATTACATAAGATAATCAAGAGCTCATAGGGAGTCTGTTCCAGCCAAAGGTCACCACCTACAGTCCCGGTAGGAAAGATGGCTCTGGAGATTATTTTATTTAGAAGATTTTTGGCTGTGGGAACAAGGTCCTGTAGGACGACACTGCAGTGGGTTACAGTTTCTTTACCCCTCTCATACATGCTCAGAAATAAGGTCCCTGAGACATCGCTTATATTCCATTCTTAGGGAGCAACTAAAGCAAAAACTGAAAGTTGGAATAGCTGATGTCAACACAGTGACGCCCTCCTCACAGTACTATCTATATTGATGAGGGGCTTAAAATAATCTTTGAATACAAAGCAAAGACAGATTAATTCTGGGATGAGAAATGGAAAGGTCTTTTTTAGTAGGTAAGGTTTACTGGGCCCAAAAGTTTATGGAGGCAAAGAATGGGAAATGGGATAGTGCGAAGGCAGACAACCGTGGTGACCTTGGTGTGGGAGGTGTATGCACACCTGGTCAAAACGCAGGAAGTGGGGAAAATGGAGGAAGGAAAAAGTACATTGGAAGTACAGACTCTGGCCTGCCCAAGGCAAGAACTCAGTGAACCCCAAAACAGCAGTAGGAAGTCAAGGATTCCTAAACTCATTCAAGGGCAGCTGGTAGGGAGCAACGAGCAAGAAGTTTGGTTTGGAACTCTGAGGAGACTAGTGAGCTTAGAGAGAGAAAGCTCCCGATCTGAGGACTAGGAAAAGGCAGCAGAGAAACACACTGAACATAGCCCAGCAAACAGAAAAAAAAAAAAAATGAGGTCATCAAGCTCCAGACGTTCCCCAGCAAGAAGCCAGTCAAAAATAAGGCCAGGAACGATAACAAAATTAATCAATGCACTTTCTTTTACCTGGCAGGAGGTAGGATTGTTTAAAAGAGTGAGGAAGGAACTTCAAAAACCCTAAGGGCATGTCTTTTTCATGCTATGTTTCATGAACTAGCACACTGTATGGCTAAGAAATATCCAATAAATACTGACTGAATCAGTGACTCAGTAAATACCCTGGAAAAAACAGTAAGACTTAATAAGCACTTAACAAATAATGACATTAAACACTGAGCATAGTGGGTAACTCAGACTGAGAACTTGGGGGACAAAAAGATGTTTTGGTTTTTCAGAGGCCGCTTAAGATCATTTTTTAAGTACACTAGCTTATTCCCTTTAAGAGTAATTTCAAAGGAGATAGTCTAATGAATTAACTAGATAAAACAAATCCACAAAATTATTTCCAACCATTCTAAGCACCACAGTTAATTGCTTTTCTTCTTCTTCCCAGCTTCTTCATTCTCCTTTTTCAAGATTTTTAGGCATCGACTGCTAAATTTTAGGGTTTTATTAGTTTTTCTTCTCACTCTTGCTCACCTGTTTTGGCATGATCCTGATTTGTTTTGTATTTCTTCATTCTCCCCTGGGAAATTCATGTCTGTTTCTGGCATCTATCCCCCATCCTCTTCTGTGAACACTGAGGTGAAACATTCGTTTATTTTTTAGCAGTGTCTTCATTGCCTGTCAATAAATTACCCTTTCTATCTCTTCGAGGCTTGACAATCCTCTTTTCAGACCTCAGGTTCTTCAGCTGCTTTCAGAAGCAACTCATTATTATTTACCATCATCTCATAGGCAGTCTTCCTTTTTCCACTCTTTTAAGGAAATTTGGGATTTCTTTAATAGTCTTAATATTTTCCTGTAATCATGCCAGTCTCCTCCTCTATAACACTCTATGTCAACTGTGCCTCTTTCTTAATAGATAATTGCTTTGTGCTCTTCAGTTTCCAAACCTGTTTGCTTGATAGTTGGAATACCCTTACGAAGCATAACTTTAGGGCATCTGTTTATTGAATTTCTCTCTAACTATGCATGCCCTACCCACTCCAGGAGCTTTTTCTTTCGCTACTTACCACTCGCCTCCCCCTGTTTTTTCTCATTCTCCTTTATAGGGTCTCAAGTTCAAGGCTGACTATCACATTTTGTTGCAGGGGACAGAAAGGCTGCAGCTCTACTTACACGCATCTGCATTTCTCAGTATTTAGATCAATGGCTCAGATAATATTTGCTATGAAAAGCATCATTAGTTGACCAAATCTAGTGCAACGATCAATTAGATCCAAACTCCTACATGTGTCACAAATTTCCATAACCACATCAAACTTTCCTGTTCTTTCTTTCCCCTCTCTAGTTTGACCACAGACTTGCTAAAGCCTCTAGCTGGATTATCATCATCTTAAAATAGCCTCCAATTCTACACTTCCAATCATATCCTTTGTTCCACATAAAACTTAATCAAGAGTAGTTTTATGTAAGTTTCTACTTGTACATAATGATAAATCGTTTAAGCTACATTCAGTACATTCCCAACCATTATTTTTCTTTCTAAACCATCCACACAGATAAATCACATTTTATCTATGTCGTTATTTTCCATCATGTCCATATTCTAGTGGTCCTTACTATCTGATAGGCAGAATTTACCTCTTTTTCCATTGCAACTTTTTGTAAATTTTAATTATTAGCCAGTATTAGCTTGCACCTGTAATTTCAAGTGGTGTCCATTTCTTCTAAACTAAAAAATTAAAGAATGAATACCAGGAAGTTCCCTGATTTTTTAATCAGTGCTTATCACCCATCTAAATACAGCAAATTATAATGTGTGTGTTAAAAATTATTTCTCAAATATAAACTATACAAAATAGAATGGCTTGAGCTATCTGACAGGCAATAGTTGATACATATGATGAAAGTGCACAATAGAAAGATTTTACCCCTCCAATGTGGAAAAGACTAAAGAAACTGAAAAACAGTATTGAATACTGTAGCCAACCAACCAGTAGAAACTGTACAGCAGGCCACAGCATAGTGTGAATTTATGTGCCTATTTTAAATACATGCAAATTTGCGCAAAGAGAGAGTGACTTTCCTAGGATCACTAAGAATCACAGTGATCTGGTCTAATTGGTGATGGCGTTTAAGCACCACATTTAACTGGATTTTCTTACAGCACTAATGTTCCTCCACTGACACAACTTAACAGGCAATGTATTTACAAAACTATAATAGCCTGAAATGAATTAACAATGAACAATGTGCAAAATAGTCAATTACAAGCTTAAACTT
This sequence comes from Rhinolophus sinicus, assembly GCF_036562045.2. Classification (NCBI taxonomy): domain Eukaryota; kingdom Metazoa; phylum Chordata; class Mammalia; order Chiroptera; family Rhinolophidae; genus Rhinolophus; species Rhinolophus sinicus. The sequence goes on along the minus strand of NC_133758.1, from coordinate 15,362,096 downwards.
TAAACAAGCACTTACAATGAAGATTAAAAAAACTATCTTGGCTATTGGGTCATTTTCCAGGCTACTAACTGCTAAACCATGTGCAGAACGTGCTTCCAATTTAACCATCCAGATTTTCTAAAAAGGCAGATAGCTTTGCTCTGCAGGCAGAATCAACTTGGTCTTCAATTTGATTTTTAAAACAAGGCAGTTCTACAGAAAAACCAATGAGCTATTTGCTACAGATTATCTGAAAAAGAAAAAAAGGGGAGAAGTAGGTTTTATTTTAACGACCTTAATTTGTCTGTCAATGAAAGTGAAAAATATAACCTTACTTTGGTTTAGAAAAGGGTCGTGGTTCAATAAATGCAAAGCCCCTTCCGTCTCCGAAGAGTAAATAGCCACAAGTCTAGGCTCTTTTGAGATATAGCAGTGGCAATGGTTGCCAATGCAAAATAACATGCAGGATGTCATGATGATTTTAAAAAGCCACAGAGAAAATGTGAGTGTTCCCTAACTAATAAACCATCTCTCAGGCCTTACAAATAATCAGATACAATGAAATCTGAAAGTGTCACTTTCAGAATGGCTGGCTTCCCTCTCCCGATGGCACCAGATCAAAATCTACACACAAGGAAATGACCGGAACAGAAGCCAGGTGCATGGAGGAACATTTACAGCCTGAGTCTACAGAAGTCCTACACACTGGTGTGGTGAACCAAGAACGGTTATCTTTTTTAATGCACCATTTGTACATTTTGTGGGTATGACAAAATAGAGGAAGTCAAAGAAAGTTTGTCCAGAAAGAAGTCTACAGCTGCAAACACTGTGCTGATGTCCCTGATGACTTGTCACCATTGTAACATTTATTATGAAATCAAGTCAGGTTGACCTAACCTTGGCTCGGGTCCTAGACCTTGTATGGGGTTCCACTGCTTGGTTATAAAACAGGTCGCTGGATGCTAACCTATTCTCTCTCTTTGGTAAGCCTGGCTATCAGCGTTATGCCCTGCATTAGGGTTCTGCTCTTAAAACTCCTTGGGAGCTCAAAACATGGCTCTCTCCAGGGACCTTTCTCTCACAAGAACTGTGTTCCCTAAAAGTTATCATGAGTCTAATTTTCATAGACTAAATCTAAAGGCATTTTTTTGGCAAACCCTCTGTAAAGGAAATAATAACCTCTCAATTTATCTTTAGAGTTAACCCAAATTTTCGTATAATCTTCAGTATGTATAATTTAACATCTGAGTTGCCTGGTAATTTTCTGTCTTAAAACTAGGTGTAGATAAAGGGAGACCTAGGACTTTTCTCCAGGTAATTTTAAGATTTTGTTGTTTGTTTTGAGTTCTTTTCTCAGAAGACCCAACAAAGTAGCCAGTTGATAACTATCAGCCAATAGCGACTTTATTCATCATCACATCCTATTTATTGCTTGATGAATTAGGCTAATCACACAACTCAAAACCAAGAATGACATTTGCTTCTTCTATTGGTCACAGAAAAACCATTGGTCTCAAGCTTTTCCTCCAGAGAACAGAATATTAACAGTAAAGAAAATGATTCACAATTATAGAAATGGCCCCTATTAACTCCCCACGCACACTGCAATAGTAATAGACAACACTTACTGAGTACTCATGATGTTCTAGGTAAGCCGCTATGCATTACTTCATTTATTTCATACAACAAGCCTCCCAGAGAGATTTTATAATTATCTTCAACATATAGGTGAAGAAAATATGTGGAAAGGGTACAGTCGGGATTTAGAGCCAAGAATGCACAATGCTGAGCATCACGCTACACTGCCTCTGGTAATGACAGTGAAAGGACAGACTCGGCATATTTGCAGACCAAATCCAACAAGAAAAACTCTAATACGTATAAATATAAAGTCCCATTCTACACAAGGACGTGGAAGATCTGATTACAAAGCAATTAATATTAAAAACACTTAATGATTTTAGTGGACTGCAAGTTCAATTTTCAATCAATGCTAGGACATGGGTGTGTAAATGAAAACTTAGACTGCATTTATACTAAAAACAAAATCAGACCCAATATTAATTAATCCAGATCTGGAATGTTGAGGTAAGTCCTAGATTCACCACTTGGAGAGGGAAAGAGACCAACTAGGGCACACACAAAAGACAGTGACCAGGAATATGAAGGGCGGTAAAAACCATGTTCTATGATGTGTTAAACGTTTCCAGTGACACTTTTGAAGGAAGCAAGGATTATCATCCTGAAAAGAAAGACAATACACAATCCTCAGTAGCTTCAGAGGGAAAAACTAGTATTCCAGGCTGACAGCTACAGAATTGAGGACTTTATGAAAGTCAGAGCTGTCACAATGCAATTAATTGCCTTGTCAGTAGTGGCTTCCCCAATGAAGTGATTGCCCAAACAGAGGAATGGGTGTGCCTGTTGGGGATCCATTCATTCATACATTAGTCATAGTGTCATTTGTGTGTCAACAACTTTGCTAGAGCCTCATCTAGAAGGATTCCTACACTAGAAAAAAAAAGCTGATATAAATCAGAAAGAATACAAGAAGAGCTCTAAGTTCCATTCCACTTTTAAGAATCTGTGATGTCTTACCAATAGGGTGAATAAATTAGAGCTCTGAAACAAGAGTTTAATTCTAACCTATCTTGGTAAAAGAAAGGAAGGAAGGAAGGAGGGACAGAGGGACAGAGGAAGGGAAAGACAGAAGGAAAGAAAGAATTTAAAAATAGTATGCTAGGGATGAATGATTAAATATAACACTGAAAATGATTATGGGATCAAATCAAGAATTATCCAGTTTTCTTTAAAATACCAAATTTGTAGGGGGGAGAAAAGATGAGACAGAGGCCTTTTTCCTTCAATTTAAGATCTTTAGAGAGCAAAAATGATTAATCAGAAAATAAGTTCACTTTTCTCTCTGGTAACTTATCCATTCCCATGACTTCAACTATCAAATATGGAATACTGTATGCCAAATCTGCAATCCCAGCCTAGAACCACCCACAGACATCTCAAAGTCATTATGTCCAAAACTGAATTTACCATCTTAGTCCCCCATAACCTACTTCTCTCATATTAATGAATGGTACCACCATCCACCAGGTGGCTCAAGCCAGACACCAAGAAGCCAAGGATGACCCCTCCCTTACTCATCAGCTATCAAGTTCACCCATTTTCTTCAGTTTAATATCACTCAAATCTATATCCTCCTCTCTCTGATTCAGTTCAATCTCTCATCATTTCTTCTTGGAATTGCTTTAATCACCTCCTGAGTAATCTTCTTGCTTCTCATGTTACCTCCTATTTACACTGTTGCTGGAGTAACTGTCCTAAGCCATAAATCAGATCATGTTATCCCACTATTTAAAATCAAACCTTGAGTAGTTCACCACATGCTTCAGTAAAAATCCAACTTCCTCCATCTGCTATACAAGAAAGACCCTTTGTTTTTCAGGAGCCAGGATTCTAACCCAGCTTCCCCTGTCATCACTTCCTCTGTAGACTTATGTCTCAGTCTTTTGGAACTACTTCAGTTTCAGGTTTCCTATAACATTTTCTAGCTTCTACACTTCTGCATAAGCATTTCTGTCAACATGGAATTTTCTTTTTATACCTGGGTAGTTCTAACTCCTCCTTTAAAGCTCAGCTTATTCGTTACCATTTATAAGATAGCAAAATTCATGTTGCTTCATCCAATGAAGACCATTCCCAATCCCCTTCTCTCCTGCCTCTTGAGTCACAGAGCTGGCTGATGCTGTAAAAGTTCGCTTTCCCAGCTTCCCTTGCAGCTATGAGTAGATATCTGTTAGAGATTTAGCCAACACACTATTAGCAGAATTCTGCTCAAGGTTATGAGAATGCTTTTTTTTTTCTTTCTAATTTTCCCAGAATGGAATAGATGTAGGTATGGATGCAGCTCTAATCTTTTCCTCTCCCACCTTCTATTGTGAACTCTGACATGGTGTCAGGGGACCCGCAGCCATCTTATAAGAAATTCAAGATGAGAAAAAAGCTGAAGAATGAAAATCAGCATGCGGAGGAGGGCAAAGAGGAGAGGCAGCAACACTGGTGTGCTGAATCCTCCTACCCCACATATCCCCTTCAGTGAGGGAAAAAACCATCTTTATTTAACTAACCAACTATTATCAGGTATTCTATTTGTTGCAGCTGAACACATGCTTAACTGTAACTGCACCTTCAGGAATTCTTTCCATAGTCTCTACAAGTGAGGCAGTGCAGGGTGGTTAGGAACAAGGGCTTTGGAATTCAGCAGATCTAGCTTTAAATCTGGAACCCGACACTTACAACAGGTAACCTAATCTCTCTGATCCTCAATTACACACCTTGTATATGGGAATAACAATGCTGAAAAAAGAGGCTTATGGTGAGAAACAAACAAGATAACATATGTAAAGTGCTTAGCAGATAAGTGGTATGCAGTGTACACCAAAACATTTTAGCCGTTAATATGAGGAAGCTGATGGTTGGTAGCCCAGAAAGAATCTAACAGCACCCTGTGCGCACACTGGTTATTCCCATAATGCCCTGATTTATAATCATCTGATAGCGATCTGATTCTTTCTACAGACTGTGGGCCATGCCGAAGGCAAGAAAAGTGGCATGTCACTATGGAGTACCTAATGGGGCAGGAGTGGGGGGGAAGGGGGCTGTATGGCACCGACTTTCTGCAAGTATTTGTTGGATGAATGAATGAATGAACCAAAGACTAATATACGTGTCGGAGTTCATCACCTGTTGATCTTCTAGTACAAATGGAATTAATATAAGTTAAACACACACACATACTGAGGACAATATGATTGCAGATATGCTGATAACACATTAATTTTACTGATGAAGCCAATCAAACTGTTAAAGCAGTACAATATTCTGCTTTGCTTTCACAAACATGTGATTTGCCCTCTCCCTCACTGCTTTAAGGGAGCATTTCCTTCCCGTCTGAAAAACAAGACAGCTAAAATATGAGGTGTAAAAACTGCTCACGATACAACCAAACCAAACACTAAACTCGAGATCTCTATCTTACCTTCTCTACCCCTTTGGATTTAGCCACTAGAAAAAGGCTCTCCCTCTGAATATCTACTTGTGATGAAGTTGTAAAATGAACAATCCCCATTGTTTTGGGGAAATAATGTGGGGGATGGGGTAGCTTCTTTGGCAAGTCAACTGTCTCCAAATACTGAAATGTGCCAAAATATTTTTTCTAAGCAGTGTTTGGTCATCTGTGGTCAAACCCACACAAAATAGTATTGTATGGGAAGGCTATTTAGGTTTGACTGCTAAAATATACTGCGTATTCCCGATGACACGGAAAACAGCGTTGAATATAAAAACCTGCCCTCCCTTTGTCATTACGATTTTCACAAGTACTGGGAGCATTTTGTTTTTCTATTGGGAGAAATACTCCTGCATGGTAAGGAAAGGTGATCTGCTCTGATAAATTTTTAACAGGTGCTTAAATTTATATATTATATTCAGCCTTACAAGCCTACACTAATTATTAATTATCCACCTAAGTGTACGCTACTTTACACATCCTGCCCCTTAACTAGAGCACTCAGAAAAGCCATTGTACTTTGCCTGACTAACGGACCATGTCTTGAATGCCAAATGGCCTAGCAAATGCAAAGATTTCCCCATATGTACACTTTGCAGTGCTAATGTCTATCCACTGCCTATGCAGACCGGCTGCGTTTCCACAGGCACATTCTACCTGGAGGACCATGGGTAACTCAGGGAGGGTATCTAGGAAAGGACAATAGCAGTAAGTTAGAGCTAATTTAAAAAGCAGTTTCCCTGAGTGTTTGCAAGGGACATTACTGTGTGGTTCCAACTGTAGGAATCGTGAGTTCTCTTTCTTATTCTGCTCTGCGGATATTTTAAAGAAGTCACATAGAGGCTTCTTTTTATGCTAGAGCAGGTGTGAACTCAATTCCACTCTTAAACTAGTATCAGCTCAGCTGAGAGAACAACCGTAAATTTTTATTTCAGAACTAAATGAAACTCAGGAGGGTATGGGGCAAATTCTCATTAACTATTAAAATGCCTTTAAAAGACTGTGAGCAAGGATGCTTCTGTTTTATTTTGAATTTGGTGTTGAAACTATCTATAGAATTATGCAATGAAAGGAAAATGCAATCACGAAAGTATACATAAACAGTTTTATTTTTGAACAAAAAATTTCATAGAGCTCTTCCCCCCATTTGAAACTGGGGTTCAAATGGAAAGTGGCTTGTTTCAAGATCACCAAAAAATTATTCAGCAAATTACTGTTTAGTAGGTCAGTATTTTCCCATAACTAGTTACTACGATGCCTATCGGAGGTTGCCCGACAGCTACGTAAGTGGTCTGCCAAGATATTTTAATATTTATGCTCCCTGCATCTCAATTTACAAACAATATTTGTGAGACCATCAATAACTATGGAAAAGGAAAACTGTGCACTAAAAAAAAAAATACATACACACAATATGAAGTATGAATTTGATCCTGTCAGAAGACCAATGCTTACGGCTTCAAAAATATGGATATTGGGCTCATTTCCAATTACTGAGAAAGTTCTGAAGGAGACAGAGTCACCAGTAAATTTTCCTCCATGATTTGGTATTGCCCAATTAAGTATAATCACTTACACATAAAGAGTTTGTGCTTGCATCAAAAGCATTCAGGTTTGGCTACTGAACTGTTACAAGTACAGCGTGGTCTGAACAGCCAAGGTGAAGAAAAGGCGGGAGCAATTAGTAACCTAGTAATTTCAGACTTAGACAGCCACGCCAATGCTGGTAACATAACTCTAGAAAATTGTACTTTGTGACCAGAATGCTCTGAAATTAGCTTTTTATGCGTCTCTTTCTCTCATCTTTCTCTTCTTTTGTCTCCCCCTCCTCCAACAAACATTATCAGATATTACACACTGTCTGTTTTCATTCAGCTTTAATATGGCCCACGAGGGGGTGGCATTTAATTAATCACTTCCACGTTTTTGCCAAAAGTCACTACATGATTCTCAAGTTTGCATATCACTTTTGCCAAGCTGGTCAGACCCACTGAACAGAAAAGCAGTCTAGATAAAATAAAAGTAGGTATAATTACAATTTACAGTAACAGAATTTAAATGCCAGGTGCTTTTCATGTTACTTCATTTAAACACAGAGCAACTCCTCAGATGAAAAATTCAACCAGAGCACTCAAAAGGGCTCAAGATCACAAAACTGGAGAGTAGCAAGCTGGGAGTCACGTCCAGCTGAAAACAAGCCTCGCTCAGCCCACCACCCTCCACTTTTCCCATATGAGAGCTTTAGTGGGATTTTCAACCTATAGGAAAGTTTTAAATGTTTTCTTTTAAACATAAACAAAATAAATGCCTGTATTTTACAACAAACAGCTGTATTTTAAAGTGAGCTTCCTTACGGTTTTTCCTATTAACAAACGTGTCAAGGAACTGAGGAGTGAGTGATAAGCAATCGTCAAAATGAAAAATTTTGGGGCTCTATCTGTTTAGTGCTTGGGAATAAGTTTAATTTAATCCCAATCTATGCTCCATACATTTTGCAACTGTCAGTCAATAGACCTGATATTCTGCAAAAGGAAACAAAATGAGATCAACTAAATACCTCTCTCTATTCAAAAATAATACATCTTTCCTTAGAAAGACTCAGAAACCCTTGAGAGTGAAGGGAACAAGAGAACAATCAAATACAGAGGCCACATTCTGTGCCAAACTTCTCAAAAGAAGAGTGAACTGAAATGGAAGAAGATTGTCTCCAATACCTTCCCGAACACATGGAAGGTATGTGTAATAGTATCTCCTTGGTGGAAAGCATCCTACCTAATGGTTACTCCATTATTCAGATGACCTACAAGGCAGGTGGAAAAATCTCAACTTGTCAGTCGGCCTGCTCGCCTCACCACTCCGACATCCCACCAAGGCGACTTCAGCCAGTGTAACAAAGAAACTTGAGAACATTTAAGTTGGAGAGAAAAAGGGCTAGAAGAAAACATTTCACAAGGGGGCATATCTGAATTCAACAAAGTTGTCACACAAAAAAGGTACTTACTTTATATGATTACTGTTTTGGCTGAGAAAGAAATCTTTCCATTTTGGTCTTGATGTTTAGAGAACTGAATATTCTATACTATCTCCACCTGTTCTTGCCTTCTGTTCCAATCTCATTAGAAAGTAAGGTGTTTTAAAACTGCTATCACCCAAGACCCAAAGAAAGTAGATTTTTTAATTAATTACAGACAAAAGTGACAGAGTACCAATGTCTGCAGCCTTGCAATGCCATAAGATAGTAGTCACAGAGCAGAGCAGTTCTGACAGTCTGTCACCTCATGGCTCTGCTCACAGTGACTGAGGGTGTGTGTGTGTGTGTGTGTGTGTGTGTGTGTGTGTGTGTGACGTTACTATCTTCACCTTAGTGTGTGTGTGTGTCTGGCATTACTATCTTCACCTTAGAAGCACAAAGGTTGTGGCTCATGAGAAATCCATCTAAAGTCCCATCACCACGAGGGTGACCCCTTTCCTAGCCTTCCATTCCATGATGCCCCTCAAGACTCATAGTGCTTAAAACTGAGTACTTTTGCTTCTTTGGGCCTAACGCATGGTATAATGTGAACACAGAAAATAGGCTTATTTGTATGGAAGGTCAATATAGCACTTAAGGTAGACAAACTTTCATGGACGTTAGGCTCACAGACCCTGTAACTGCACTGACGGTTTCTCCTGGAGCTGAGGGGCAATGAGAGGTTTGAGAAATGCAGTGTTTAATCCCCTGCCCAAGGAGCCAATCAAGAATTACATTCTCTGGTTAATGCTACCACAGGCATATTTTAAGTGTTAAGCTTATGCCGAATTCAAAGAAACCATCTTTCCAATAAAAAACAAGAGAAAAACTTGACTATAAAATAAAAACAGCACTGTTTGTTTCACATCCAGCTTACCTTTCACGATAGATGGTCTTTCCTCCTGCCTATATTCTCACTGGCCTGATTCACGCCATGGTTGTGTTCAGCAGTGGTAGGCGCCTTCTAGCCAAAAGCTGGATCCAGCTCTCACCACAATTTCATGCAGCCTTGGCATGTGGACTAAAATTAAATGTTGTTTTTCGGCTGCACCTAATCCTTCATATTAAAGATCAACAAATACAACTGTATACATATCAAAATAAAAAAGGGTTTTTTTTGCCCCAGGCAGTGGGCATTTTTGTCTAGTGCTTCACGGGAGCATGGCAGGCTGTTGGAAATAAATTCCTAGGAGACTGTCTGGCAAGGGAACAAGCCATCGCTTGTAGTGGCCGGTCCGGGGCCCTTGCTGCTCCAGGCCTGCTCTGGATGGCTGCAAAAGGAGCCTGTGGGAGTGGGCACTGGACTGAAGCTCTGCCAACGACCACCAAAGGGACTGGGGAAGAGGCTGGTGGCTGCAGCTACGGACCTGCTGCTCAGGGTGCTCTGGGTAGCACAGCAGGAATTCAAGCCAGAGACCTGAAAGTAAAGGTGCTAGGTGATTCGGACATAAAGATGGTTGATTCTGGCAAGCTACTGCCTCGCTCAACGGATGAGGACGCTGAAGGCACCGTCCCGGAAGATGAAATGAGGACAGCATGCCTCAGACTCCTTCTGCCTGCGCAGGGCTCTCATGCCTGGACTGCTTCTTTCTTCCTCATTTCAATACCTTATTTTCTATTCCATGTCTTTTTGTCTTTCTCTCTAATTTGCTGGCCAGAATTTAGAGCTGAAGCCTATTTTTATATTTTGCCTTTTATATTACATGAAAGTTTTGAGACCTGTTCTTAATTTTCAAAACTGTTAAGTTGAAAATTATATATTTTTCTCTTAAAAGAAACGAAGTAAACCCTGTAAGTTGCTAAGCTGACATGAATTCTCAACTCTTTTCTGTCCCCTTCCATTGCAAGGCTGGAGAAGCTACTGTGTACATTCCCATCCCCCTGCCAAAATTTTGCTGCTGGAGGTGGCCATGGAATATAGGTATGGAGGGAGGGGACTCCCACCACTGGGCTCACCTTTCCCTACATCTTACGGCATCAAGCCCAAACTTGATACCTGAGGCTGTGACAATCATCCTGAGACAATGAGGGAAAGGACAAAAGAGACACTGAAATACCAGCCTTGACATCACTGAGCTGCAAACCAATTCTAGCAGTGGCCTACCACCAGACATGAAGTATGAGAAAAAATGTTCTTAAACCACCATTCGTCATATTGTCCATTACTTCCAAGCCAAGCATTCCAACCTGATACAAACTGCTTTGGACTTTTACTTGACTCTAAATGATTTATTTTCTCGTAGAGTCAACAACAACTTTCTGTATGACAAATCTTCCTCTGGTATTTAGAGGATCTATGCTTTTCTGTTAACTATAGTTTTCAAGTAACAGTTTTCTGGCATCAGTTCTTCTAAATGTTGTAAAACCTGGTTTAGTCCACCTAGTTTGACTATAAAATGTTTGATTATCACAGCATTAATTATGCTTTACCCCAGAGTATGGGAGGTTGAATAGAAAGGGAAGAAGACCAATGAAAGAGGAACAGAAATATTTATTGACTGGACAAGAGGAAATAAGTTATCTGCATACTGGAAACACTCAACTTTTTTCAGTAGCCTTTAAAAAATATTGATTTTATTTATTTCCTTTTATAAGTAAAATAATTTATGGTGTGTTTATTGAAAATTGTAAACTACCACACTGGATTATGGTCTATTTCCTCACATTATACAGTCAAAGGACACAGTACCATAGAGCAACTTTCTATATGACTGCTCTGGTTTAAGGTTTTCTTCGCGATACAGTGAGATGTGGACCTGCCTTTAATTTATGGGCTTTTCATTCAGGGTTTAAACCCTATGTATCTGATTCGCTGATTTATTCATGAATGAAACCACGCAACAGCCGTTTACTGAGTTCCTACAACTCTGCCAAGCATTGGTCCACGCATAATACTCTTTGCCTGCTGATGCAACTTAATAGGTTATTATTTTATCCTCAATCAATCTAATCATTCAAATATAGATTTGGAATGAGTTGAGGTAGAAAAGAAACATCCATTTGAATCAGGCTTCAAAAATTACACTTGGAAATCGTTATCTCTAGCAAAGTTACTTGAAGGTGTCATAAAATAGAGATGAATGGATTAAAAAGAACGATCAAACATCTCTAAAGATAAAATACAGTATAAGGATAAAATGGCATACCTAAAAGATCAATGAACCATTACATAAGAAAATTACCTCAGAGATCATCTAAAGGTCTGTTCCACCCTCAATTTAAAGATGTGAAAAGTAGCTGACCTGAGGACCCACAGGCAGTTGTAGCAAAACACAGAATAGAAAAGTCAGTTCTGAGTCCCAGACTTAGCTCAAAATCAGGATTAATAAGACCACTCAGAATGACACTTAGTCATGTTTGTTAATATTTTCAGAAGACATTTTAAGTTTAACATGTTAAAATAACAAAACTCCCAAAGAAAATTAACAACAAATAGACCACAAGTGAACATTTCTTCTCTCAGAAATTGCTTGTTCCCACATTATCAGTCCAACAGAAAACAGATGATATCAAGATAACCTCCAACTAAAAAGTGTCATAAAAAAAGACAGTGAAAATGCACAGCCATCCCTAACTATGAACTTGCAAGCATCCTGACACCAGTCTCTAACTTCAGAATACTTTAAAAGTAAACTAAAATTTCTGGGAGCTGGCATCCATGTTCACGATTCCATTTTCTAGAAGTTACTAAAATATTATTTGAACTCTGGCACTTTTGAACCTCAATTACTTGCCATTAGTGTACAGGTTTTGTTATTTTCAATATTTATATTCCCGCATGGAAAAAAAAAAAAATCTGACCATGAGGTCAAGTTGAATCTTACCCATGCTTTGAAAAAGCTATGTTTCTCTGTGGTCATTCTTTTCCTTTGTAGGTTAAGGTTTTCAAAAACAGTTTTCCTAGTAAGAGCCTCTTCGTTGGGTATTTCCAGTTTTACAATGAAAAGAAAAACTCCCTGTGTTAGCATCTACTCACATTTGCCGTTTTACAAGAAGAGTGTGCCACAAGCCTCTGCCACTGGGATTTGAAAATGCTCACAACACTTCACCTTTATGCTAGGCTAAACTCAGGGTAGTCATAAACACTTTGAAGTAATACAAACCTAAATATTCCTGCTAGGCTAAGGGAGCAGTGGAACCGAATTATAATGAGCTAGCAGCTGTCACAATATGACCACAGTAACCAAATCAAAATATCAACTGCTAACCCAGATGAGATTCAAAGGTCATCCTATAAGCCAGCAGCTTTCTTCAGCTCTGCGGAAACCTCGATCTAATCCTGCAGTAAAATGTTCCATTGAACTAGCTTAGAAACCAGTTACTTGATGGTGGAAAATTATTTAGTGCACTGGTAGAGTACCATTAGGGGAACTAGAACCAAATACCACAATAAGGAAACCGAATCATTCACAAAGGGACATGTAAAAACACAGCAGCTGATGGTGAACTCAGCTGCACCCAACCATACAGAAGTATCACTTTTCAAATCCTTCATTCACCAATGCGTGTCTATAATCTTATTGGCAACTTGCTCATTCAAACAATCTGGTTTTCAATTAAGGCCCTGGAACAATAGAAGGAAAATGCATGCTAAGATCTTTCCTTGGATCAAAAAGTTTTAGCTAGAAAATATATTGTATCCTATTGTATAAATATTTGGACAATTACCTGCAAAAGTTTAATGCTTGGCAAAAAAAACACAACAAAAAAACTGGAAAATTTTTCAAAATCCATACTCTTTGCATATAGTTTTTGCCAGGATTTTCAAAATATTCCACAGCATCTAGTTCTCTTCAAAACAACCCTCAGACCCAGGACCCTTCTGCCCTATTAGCATATTCTGGGCACTCCCCACTGACCACCTGTAAAGGTTTAATCTAACTGTTTAAAGCAGCAGCAAGTAAGTGTCCACCAAATCAAGTGTACATTATTACGAATAATCATAGGGAGGGACAAGGAAGACGTGCTCCGTTTTCTCTTCGATACAAAACAGGACGTAGAAATTCAAACAAGTCAAAATGCAAACTGGTTTGTCTCTACCCAGTGAAAGCAACGAGTGAGGACTCAGGAAATGTCAGGTAAAATAGTATGTCAATTGGCCAGTGCAGGCAGTCAGGTAGATGACTCTGGGATTAAATTTCTCACCTCCTCCAGACTCCCCCAGACCAACCGAAAAACAAAAACCAATGCATACTTATTCAAAAAACAAACAAACAAAAAAGCTAGGGGCTTGCTGCTTTGTTTATTTTAATTACGTTCTTCTTTAAAGGATGGACACTATACAACTTCCAAAACTTTGTATGGCAACTCTAACTACAGACAGCGATGGAAGGAGTCGTGCAACCTTACAAACCAAGAGGTGTCATTAATTCTAGCGTAACAGGCGTGTGTGTGCACACATATGCACTAGTGCACTTGTGTTCCTTTGTTTATTTTTAGTTTAGAGATTCATAAACTATCAAACAGGGTGCTATATTCAGATAGGCAAGCTTATTTCTACAAGGAAAAATTAATGGAGACACTCTATCACTCTTATAGATTATAACCCATTTTGCATAAATTTGAAATATACAAATAAATTGAGTTTTATTATTTTGGTGCCAAACATAAGGATTATATTACAAACCTATAACATTTATGCAAAACCATTCCTGTGAAATCAAAGAGTTCAAAATTGTAAAAAAAAAAAAAAAGAGAGAGTTTTGTGACTGTAAGAGTTTATGAGCAAATGTTAGCGATGCTTACATTATTTCTCCAAAATAGTGTGCTGCCATAAAGCACAAAATATATAATATTAATTCACTCCCAAAAGGAAAGAGTGGTTCATTACTTTTTTCTTTCCCTGTAATAAACTAAATATCACTAAACTGAACAGTTTAAAAAAAAAATCAGGTCATCTGCAGTTAATAACTCTTTCCCGTAAAATTAGTGTCACTTATTTCTGTAGCAGACGCCTAATTCAGTTGCAGGCCTGATTGATTTGACAATAGAGAATCTGGTCCAATAAAGTGGCTGATTTATTTCTGATGCTATAGCTTTTACCCTAATGTGACATCACAGTAAAATTAAGTCACTGACATGTAAAGAAATCCTTTGTAATCTTAATGAAAACTAAAGATTCTGAGAGCGGATATTGGAGTCCTGTCAAAAACTTACATTAAAGTCTAATACCTTCTTTTGGTAGAATGAGAATTTCCACAAAGATCATAATGAAGAATAAGAATTTGGACACAAAGAACAGTTTAGAATATACCATATATTCTGAGTTCAAATTGTTCACGACACTATTAGATCTTATTTTGTCTTTGTCTCCCTTTGTAAATTGGTTGCCTTTAGTATCTTGAAGGTGACCTATCGTCTCTTTGCAAAGATGCAGCATAGCACCAAGCATCGCTCATCTCAAAAGTGGTTTCATTTTAAATCAACAGCAGCTTGAGTCAAATCAATGAGAACCTTTGTTCCCGAATCTAGCCCTGAGATCCTCAAGCCAATCACGAAGGCGTTTGGGATGTGAGAAATTACAAGGGTGAGAAGAGTTTTTAATGCAGCATCATAGTTCTTTAAAAATATTTTTAAAAAATTCTTCTCCAAACTAAAAATGCAAGGTATTTCAGAGTGTTTAAGTGCCTTTTTCTCCCTTTTTCCTTTTTTGCACAGTGCGCCATGCCCTCTCGCTCTGAGGGTGACTTTCCTGACCCCAGTCTGACACTGCACCGTTAATGTCAGATAAACCATTTAGCCCAAGCACAATTCTTTTCTGTGCAAAAATCTGCTTGAGGTGGAAAATGTAGCAGTTTGTAAACAATAAAGAGCCATGTTTCAGACCAGACAGCTTATCTAACAGAGAAGTCCTTTCATTGGGAACAGTGGGTGGGAGCCTCCGGACATACTAGCATTTCCTATCACAATGCAGGAGACTGTCTTGGCCTCCATATTTAAGCGTTTAATGGGAAGGAGGGCAGACAGGATAAAAGAACACAGCTGACATCGACTTTCAGCTTAAACAACAACTAAGTGAAAAGAACTCTTTTCCCTCCAGCTCTAGACTCTCAGCCACTTATATTTTAAACACTATTTGGACTGCAAAAACAAATTTGGTTTGTAAAACAGTTGCCCATGAGGACACATGAACAAGAAGAATTATTTAATATCTTTGTATTGCTTGGTGTATTCTGTAATATTAATTTATCAACAAGGTACTCTTGATCCATTCTTTGGAAAGCTTTTATTCATGCATGTAACAAACTTCTAAATAGAGGAAGTAGTTTATTTATTGTGTTTTACTTACTTTATTCATCAGAGGATAGTTATAGAATCTTCTAAGGAAGTTTTTTAATATACTCTTTAAGTGCTACTTCTCAAGATTCATATTTTCAAATTAATTTGTTATTCTATTTTATGAAGTTGGGTGACGATGAATAGAGAAGTGATGGCAGTAGAATTTAAAATTATTACTAGTCATTGAAGAGTCCATAGCTGTTCTTTAAATTTTAAGTTGACAAATGTATCTAGTCATATGCATCTGTATATCCTGAAAACAGGAAACGTGTTGCAACTTCCTATAGACAATTGATGAAAAACTGGGATTCTTGTTTTAGCTACAAAGTTAAAACATAAATATGAACTTTACCATCTTAAAGTAAAACAAAACAAAAACACACAAATACAAGAACAACCTACGATCAAAGACAACTTTGTGGTTCTCAAGGTTGGGACACTTAAAGGAACAAACATATGATATATTATCCATTAAAAACAAATTGTTAGTATTTCTCTGCTTTGTCTATTTTGTGTTAAATGTTGAAATTCCTTTAGGTGGATTTAATGGTGATTTTTGAAGTAAAAAAAAAAAAAAGACTGAGATTCAAGGACTACCTACACCTTAAACAACAAGTATAGTTCCAAGGTTTAAATATTGAGAGTTCTTTAGAAACATTTGCAATTATGGTTTCAAACTGATATAATTATGGCTGTGTTTTTCCTTGGAGTATGGTCCAACAGCTTGTGCCAAGAAATTAACTTCCTTTATTGATGGATTCACAATAGAATTGGCCAAGTTGAGAGATTTACTAATATTGTTAAAAACTCACATTTATTAGAACAAAGATCTTTTTTTTTCCAATCAAATGTAAGGTTAACCAGCTTTAGAGACCTTTTCAGCCATTATGAATTATCTTTTTGTTGCTTAAGTTATTGCTGTTCAACAAACATCCTATAGGACAGTCAGAGCAGAAAATTACGCTAAGGAAGCCACCAGAAAGGGCGTGCCGGAACTTGTGGTGTCTCAAACACAGCTCACTTCCAGTAAAGCAGGATGACAACTGCCTAGACCACTAGCACTCAAGTTCACGCCTTAAATACACAACCAGATTTTACAATTCAACTTGAACCCACCACTCCTCTGATTGGTGCACACTAAAACCTAGTAAGCCCATTACACCTATTATTAAAGGGGTGTCCATAACCCCTTATAATAAAAATTCACAGCTAATATTGACTATATCACGTTGCCAACTGGCAGGCCGAATGACCTTTTTATTTTAAATCTTCACAACTTTGATTTCATCAACCTTAACTTAGAAAACTGCTGCAGTGCTGAAATGACAATAAATGCTTTGTGTCTAAGGAGACAAAATTTCCATGTAGATGTGGTATCACTGAAATTCTGTAATTCTACATGGTCGTAATACTTAGTTCTTCATGCGCTATTACCAAATATAGACTGTCAATATTTTCCTGCAATTTAAAATTATGATACTGAACTGACTGGAGATGCAAGTTCCTAAAAACAGAACCTCTGTCTGGGCTTGTGTTCTCCCTCCCATGGTAAAACGTATTAATTTAAAAAAAAAAATATCAGATTAATTTAAAATGTGTCTTACTTTGTATTCTGGAATTGACAAAAGGTGGAGAGAGATTGTCGTGTGACCCAAGGTCCCTGCTGGTCATATGGTCATAGGGAGTCCCATCTCCATAGTTCTGTAAATAAAATAACAGCGTGTTTCAATTTTACATTAAAAAAAAAAATCAGCATGTACATATGCCCCCAAAGCAATTGGAGTCCACCATTCCGACCTGGGAAGCTCATGATAGGGAACCTGCCTCTTCACGGGTGCGGTGGGTAAATGAGGGATCGAGAGTCTGCAGAGTTCAGTTTTCCTCATAACTACTGTGAAATCCAGGGAATAATCACAGTACCAACTACATGACGCTGTTGATGTGATTAAGTGAAATAATGTATGTAAAACACCTGACACATAAAATATGTTGTAAATATTAAAAGTTGTTATTTTGATAAGCCAACATTATTTTTAAAAAGTAGAACAAGGTCGTGCTATAAAAGAAAATTTCCCATAGCCTGCAATGAATTGCTTTTGGAAGACCAAGGTAAAGCCTTTTCAATAGCAACATTTGGTTTTTATGATACTGAAATTTCAGTGTTTTGGGTATAGTTGTTGTGATTATAAGACAACTGTATCATTCTATTAGGGAATTAACACATAGAATGTTAAAATTATTACAATACGACTATGAACGAACATCGAAACTTTAGCATAAATTAGTACTTCTGGATTTGAACAAAGTGCGTCACAAAAGAATGGTTTTAAATCAGACATTACTTTTTGGCAGGAATTTGTCACTATTATGATTAACTCATTGTTTTAATGGTAATTTAAAATTAAAATAATGTTTTCAAACTGCCCAGTCACTTATTTTAATGGAGGAATTTGATAACATATAGGAAAGAAAATCATCTATATTATATGGTTCAAATTTCAGTCTACTAAAGTTCATTAAGTAACCCCCCCCCCCAATAAAAAAAAAGTCATTCTGCTCAGCTGGTTGCACTGCCCATAAAGACTAAGTGAAATTTACTCAGAGGTGTCAGTTGGCATGTTATCGAAAGGGCAGACTCTGCCCACACAAAAAAGACGGATGTTGTATGAAAAATGAAAACGCATGTCACCTCACGAAAGAATAAATGGAACCCTTAACATTCCAAACAGCCCCATTTATAATTGCCTTTCCTCATTTATAAAAACTAACTTAAATGATACTGCGATCTAATGCTGTCGATATGTCAGTATATAGAAAGATGTCACATTGTAAACACCTAGCACTGGTTTTACATTCACTCATTCGACACTAGGCATTACATAATACTAATTATGATTTATTAAGTGTCCTCATCCTAGAGAGCATACTAAAAGCTTAATATACATTATCTAATTTAAACCTCAGCACAGTACTGCAAGGTAGTTGAAAATATCACCACTTTAAGATGAGAGAAGAGAGACTTAGCCTGGTTGTACAGGTCAAGTCACTCGCAATCATCTGCTTCATGCAAACTCTGGATTCAGAAAATATAAATTGCAAATACTGATTCAAACTTATTCACCAACATAGTCCCTGAAAACAGGGGCAGAACAGTTAATGAAAACTAAATAAAAGTCAGAATGATCCTAAATTGCCCTTGTTCTCAGAAATATAATTGAAAGTACTATGTATTAAACTGAGAAATCGCAAGACATGAAGTAAGGCTGAATGAACTAAACAATAGACAGAAGCACTGTCATCTTCTACACTCGCTGTCAGGGGAATGGATTTATTGCAAGTGCAGAGTGTAACATGAGGAGGAGGAAAGATTTCCTCAACTCATCCACATACCGCATTAGAATGTCAACCTCGACAGCTGCTGCAAGGGCTCAACAAAGTTACTGGGAAGCTTAGAGATCCTGCTGTCCCCTGAAGACTACAGTGAGAACCACGAGGCGAAAGGACAGGTGGAAATGGATAACTACGGCTTGCTGAAATGTCCTCATTTTGACAGCTTGATTACCTTCCTCGCCTCTTATGCCAAAACAGAGCCCTCCCCCAACCTTAAGTTTATGTGTGTACTTAAGAGTAACCTCCCTACAGAATGCTTCATCAATACAGCTGGTTGGGGGAGGTGAAGATGTGTGTTTAGCTATGTGCTCTATTTTTAATTTGCGGTATTATGTGCATATTATGAAAGCTGACATGAATTTTAGAGGGCCTAGAAATGATTCATCTGAAGACAGATTATATATCAAAAAGTACATATTTAAGTTGGAAGGAACATAAAAGATCCACTGGTTCTACTTCTTCATTGTACAAATTAGGAGAATGAAGATCAAAGAGGAAAAATGACATGCCCAAGGTCATATACATACAAAAACACATATTGCCTAACCACCCCACTCCCACCTCATTCCATGGTCTTCCCACTACACCCAAACTAATAAGCAAATCATGGAAGAAAACCATGAAAACGAGTAGCAAAAACCTGAGGCCAAATAGATGAATGAACCGAACTGGGGACCAAAGGTACTCCTAGTGGAATAATCACATGTTTACAAAGTGAAATCAACTGAGATTTATTATGCAGCTCATACTGGTGGGCTAGAATTTAGGTCGTCAGAATTATTCAGTCGTCTATTCACACCAATACATTACAAGGATACTAGGATTTTTTCCAAAGTCGTGCCATACTAGATCAATAACTGGCAAAATAAGGCCAAATATTTAATAAAGAGATTTTTCTCCTGGTTAGCAGACATGAAACAGGTGTCAAATTCAATAATAGCATCCCATAAGAGAATGAAGAAAAAACTCCAAACACAAGTTGATCCTCATTAAATTTGGTATGCATCTATATCTGTACAATTGTGTGTGTACGTGAGAGAAACTCACCTTCCGTTTGTCAATTTACATATGTGGGATGTCTGGTTGTGGGAAAAAAGATTAGATATACTTACCCTGGACGGACTTGGATGTCCTCCATTCCCCCAGGACCCTGAGCTACTTCTGTCTTCTACATCTAGGGACAAGAGAAAAGTTCTTTAGGCTTTCTGGCAATAATTCTTTCTTTTTGTATATGCACTTTTAAATTAATGTTTCAAATTAATCTCCTGTTGCCTTTAATTAAGAATCAGGCACGGGGCTAGTATGATGATAGTGGCTTCTGACCCATCTACTTAAATTAACTCATTTAAATTCACAGCAGAAATGAACTGGACCCTCAGGAACCAGAGGTATGAACATAAAATTACTTCCATCTTTCACAGTGTTGCACAGCCTCAACTTTTGTACATGTGAAACTGCTCTTAAAAGTTTTATTTAAATCTCTTGGACAAAATAAGTGTACAAATGCACTCACCCAACCTTAATACAAAACACACACACAAAAAAAAACAAAAAAAAACACACACACACACACACAAAAAAACAACAACAACAAAACATTAAATTCAAGTAAGTATTGATACTAACATTGGCAGCATCCATGCCATCATGCTCTTGAATATTTTGTGGTCTCTAGCCAAGGCTTGTCACACCAGACAACAAGCACGCAACAAAATGTACAAAAGAAAAATTCAGTTGGCTATTGCACCCAGTACATTGCAAGGATATTAGGATTTTGCTTTTTAAGTTGTTTTAAGACATCACTGTATTAGTCTTTGAATTTCTTTAAATAGATTTAGCCACCTGGCCTCAGATCCTTAATCTGGGCATTGAGATGTGGAGATAAAAGTGATTAAAGCAATGTTTTATTTTGAGTAATGATGGTGAAGAGACCTACATGAACTGCTGAGAAGTTGGAATTCTTCTAAAATCTGTAGCAGCGAAACTCTAATGCTGACCAGATTACTAAATGCTCAATCAGTGCTTCAAGTGGCAAATACTCAGGATAGAGAGTAGAATAGCTAAGTTATCATATTAATTGCTTAAAACATAAAAGTGTTTTAAAGATCAGTCACTCTATATTTAGAAATGGCTTTGAGATTTTTGATGAAAGGCCCTTTATAAGTATGAAAAGTTTCACTGTTCTATTATTGATCACGGTTGATAACAGACGCCATCACAAACTTGCTCTGACAGAATTGGAGGAGGAGGTGTGAAACTTTGGTTCAGCAGACATAATCCCATTTATTGTGTTTCCTAACATTTCAGTGATACTGTTTATTCTCTTAATGCACTACTGTCATTCCTTTTATTACTGCTATTTTATTATCAGTAGAAGTAATCATAGTATAATTAATTGATTTATTACAGGGTACAGTGGAGCACATGGCGTTTCAGAATATCTTAAGAGGCTGAATAGCAACAACAACAAAAAAACTATTATCACTAAACTTGAATTCTTTCTTTTTTTAAACAAATTATTTCAGTTCCTTTTTTGGTGCTTCAGAAGATAATGCAATTGCAAAGAGATGTACCCTGTGGACAGCTAAAATCAGGGACAGTGAGCTTTAAGGATTGTCAAGAAAGCTCTGGGGAGTGCATCTAATCTGGAGAGAAGGTGCAGTCCTTTCCCCAAATCTGCTGTTTAACAACCCAACCTCCTGGCCTACCCTGTGTATGCTACACCAAAGGACATGATGGAGTGACTTAGAACCCTCTGGATTTTCACACGAATACTTTTTGTAGCTTACAGGGTTCCCTTCATGCTTAACCAAAAATCAAGTGTTTTTCAACAACAACAAAAAATAAATAAATAACAATATAAGTGACATAATCTGTCAAACACTGCAGGTTTTCAGAAGTCTGGCACGTCTTGAACTCCCTTTAACCTGAGACAGCCAGTTTGGATTAATTGGAGAGGTTTCTGCTCTTAAATTTGGCCCCAAAATAATGAAGGAACAGAGTGAATTCCTGTTTCTACCATAAGATGCCCTATTGCTTGGACCCATTTTATCTTCTCAAGAGAAATTAGACATGAAAAGTAGGCAGAGACAAGGAGGAAAGAGGACCATGGTAATACCAGGCCAGTGGTTCTCCACCAGCAGCAATTTTGGCCCCTAGAGGACATTTGGCAATGTCTGGAGACATTATGAGTTGTCACAACTGGGGGAGGAGGGGTGTACTATCTGGCATCTACTCTGGCAGAAACCAGAGATGCTTCTAAACATCCTATAGACACACAGATCAGTCCCCCACAACAAGACATATTCTGGCCCCAAATGTAATTTACACCAGGATTGAAAAGCCTTGTGCTAGAGGAGAAATCATACCAAAGGGCAAAAAGATTTAAAAAACTGATTTGGAGAACAGATATTCTACAATTTGATTTATATTTTAGTACTAACTCTTACTAAATACAGTGACTCGTGCATTTTAACTCAGACCTGAGCTGGAATATTTCAAGAGACCTTCATATATGTCTTCTGTCCACAAAATAAAGGAGAAACGATGGTCAACCAAGCAGCCTGCTAATTAGCAGGCAGATAAAACACATCAAAACTTGAGTATTCCCAACTGGGCAATTTCAAAAGCGAGCAATCCACTAATTAAAAATGCTGGAAGTCTAGCTTTTTCAAAACAGGTTAAATACTGGCTAGGTTCCTTCACAAATAGATTCCCAACCAATCAAATCTGACTGCTCTTTTGCCATCCTTTCCCATTTCCACCTTTTTCATTTCCTGATCTCATGCTGCTGCACCTTCCTCCCAGTTACTGCTATCTTTTTAACAGGCTTTTCCATCCCAGGCCTCCTGCTAGATCGAGAAGATAAGGACAAATCTCTAGCTCTCCCAAACCTAATAGAACAATCACACAATTTCTGATTATATTTTATCTTTGAAAAAAAAATACCTATATCACTGGTGCTCATCATCCATAGCAAGAAGACACAAGGCTATAATGGATATTTGTAACTCATAATGAAGGTAAATGTGTTACTTTTGCTTCCATCTACCCTCCCACTGAGCTTCCTCAGACCTGCCAGTTAGTCAGCATGCATTTCCTCAACAACTATTCCAGTACATCCCAAAGTGAACGTGCGGACCACCCTACATCAGAATCCCCAGCCGTGCTCATTTCAGCATCTTAGGATTCATGAGACCTAGTGAGTCTGGATCTCTGGGGATGGGGTCAAGAAAACAACAACAGAACAAAACAAACAAACAAAACGTGCTTTTAACAAGGTCCCCATGTAATTTCATGCACACAGGAATTTGAGATCCCCTAGCCTACTCTCCTGGGAACACAAGACAGATGCATGTCCCACATGACCGACAGTTTCCTCTCTCACTTCCTATCTTAAAATCCCTGCCTAGGTTGCCGGTTTTAGCAGCACTTAACACACAACCATCACATCTGTATCCCAGCAGTTCTTGCCCAGACTAACTTTCTATGTACACGGTGCACATGGCCTCCCCTTGGCCGTCCCTTACTCCCACTCCCTCCTGGTGTACCTGAACATGGCACACACTTTTATATCTCCATGTTTTTGGATCTCTATTTTCTTTGCCTGGGCTGTTCTTCGTATCTCAAAAAATAATAGCAGCTAACAGTCAGTGAGCTTAAATATGTGTCAGACAACTGCTGAGCACTTCAATGCACTCGTAGTATCTCCATTTTATAAATGAGAAAACTGAGGCTCAGCTCAGGTAGAAAACTGCCCCAGGGTGACAATAAATGGCAAAACTGGCCAGCACAGGTGCTGCCAATGCTCAAAGCCAGTGAGTGTTCTCCCCTACCACATAAATGCTTGCCACCCCCACCCCCACCCATTAAGGACTGCCAATCTCACCATGACCAGATCAAATGTTACCTCCAGTCACTTCTCCCCAGACAGAATGAATGTATTTATTTGGGCATGTTCATTCTTGTGTCCACAAAGCATTACAGAATTACATACGATACAATACAAATATAAAAGTAAATATTTGAAGAAATCAAGAGACTGAAAAACAAAGGCAGGAAAACAATAAATCCAGAAGTGTTGTGAGCTTATCAAAATGTACACTTTGAAAGACTGGAGAGGGGGTCAAAATTCTACAAGCTACAGAGTGGGCAAAGCAAAGAGTGAAACAAGATTCACAGCGAGAATTGGATGAAAACACAGATTGTTCAGGAAATCCATGAAGGTGACACAGTAACATGAAAACTGCCAGGGATAGAAGCAGTCTGAGTATTTAGTTCTCACCTCTCCTTTGTTCTGTTTCCACCCTCTACCCACGATGAGAATAAATGACAGAAAGACCAGTAGGAGGGAAAGCAGAATAGCAAGTGGATGATAGAAATTATTCTTCCACAAGGCTGAAATGGACTCAACTGCTCAAGATTTTTCTAATTTTACCATAACCTAGGACAGACATAGTAACTTACACGTGATTTCCTTAGGAGGCAGCCTGACAATACCCAAACTTTCCTTTTATTTGAGTAGTTCTTCATAAGCCCTTTCTAAAATGTCTGACATTTCAGCACTAAACCACCAAAGCGAGGTTTGGGCAGAAGTAGGACCAAACACTCCATTTAGAGAAATGATATACAGACAAAATTTTTAATTTCTATAATTTCCCATCTACTATATTCATTAAACTTGTGATTTGATTATTCAAATTTCCACTTTGCTTATATGGACCACGAAATCAAAACTATCAGTTAGACCAGACGAATATCAGAAAATAGCACGGGGAATTTGGATGGAAACCTGGATTTTAGTAGCGACTGCATTAACCAGCTCTATGGTCTGAGCCAGTCCCTGGTCTCTCAGAACCCATTTTCGTCAACTGTAAAGTAAGTGGGTTTGATTTCCATTCTTGGAAATAGGGCAGGCTATGACACCTCACACACACACACACACACACACACACACACACACAATATTGGGTTAAAAAAATTTTAATCTTCCTTAAAATACCAATGAGCTGACTACAGAGCAAGGAATTATCAAGCCAAAATCAAAGTGAAAGCTGGAACCTAGGGAGGAAGACATTTTGCCCTGAGGATATGTGCCAACCTAGAAAATTAATGGCCTCTTGGGTCTAAAAGAACAGAAGTGAAAACCCAGGACCCACCCAAAGTAGGTATTTAACAGGAGATAAGGGGATAATAGGATTTCCAACTTCAAGTAGTTATTATTAAAGTAAATGAGTTAATTAATACTTGCTAAACACTTAGGGGAGTACCTAGCCTACACTAAATACTCAGTAACCAATATCTGCCATGAGAGCCTAATACATACCAAAATCTAGATAATTAAACCACATAAATATGTAAAATTGTGATCTATTCAAGAAAATCTGAGTCTCACATTTTTATGACTACTAGTTCTGTTAAACAGGTCAGAGACTTTCAAATATTCTCCTGGATTTTAGAAATAGCCAATATGCTTAAAAGTGAACAAATCTCACCTTCTCCATGAATCTCTGCAGCACAATCACACTGAAAATTCAGTAAGCATTAGATTTGTTTTGTAAGTTAATTTACCTTTAGAATATTCTCTATACATCTCACCCTTTCGACATATTTCTGTATGCTGTATAAATGATATGCTGTCAGAAGTTACGTATGCCGACCAATGGCCCAAGCTTAGAACATCGACTAAATATCAAGTAGGTTTAAACTTGATTTGAAATGAACAAGTGTGAGAGTTACCTAACTTTGCTGATTTGGGGTAATTAGAGTTGTGTGTTGGTTCTTTCCATACGTCATGCCCAGATCATGCCAAACACCCTATTGTTTCATGAAGTCAGAAAATAACCAAAGGGTTTTCCTGCATTGCGCTAAGACTGGACAAATCCCTACTCTTCTAAAAATATATTGATTTCCCGATGAACGCTTCACTACTCAGAATGCATTGGGAGACTGAGGCTAAGTTTTTCCTGGAAAGATAATCACTCTGAAACATGTTGAATTCTACCCCATCTTAAATCCTTCGCTCTGCAACAACAAGTACTATTAAATATCCTCCACATCATCATGGAGACTCACAGACTGCATACATCTGTGGCTCCTACTAATTTCCTAGTCCAGGAAGAACCCTTGGCTGAGCCCTCCACACAAACTGAGATGGCATATGCTCTCCGTCAGTGCCAGATGAATTTAGAGTTCAAAATATTTCATCAGCAAAGAGCGTGTTCAGGATGTGCACATTTTCATTAGCAGGCAGTATAATAAGAGCTTTAAGGAGAGTAATCTGAACTCAAATGTGAGTTCTCCGACGGAGGAAGGAAGAGTGGAGGAGCTTCAAATATTGATAGACAATGTCCACACAACCATGAGCACTTCTTTCTGTTTCTGTAAGAAACAAGATATACTTCATAATGAGTGATCTGAGTGACGAGCACCTTCCAGCCCTTCCCAAATCGACTGAGCAAACGATGAGGGTTGTGGCAAGGGGTCTCACACAAATTCTAAGATCCTTCAAATATAAAGAACAGAGACCTGGGCTTTCCATTTTCCTATCATTGTTGTCAACACTAGCTTTCTTAGCACTAATGAGTTTCCTTATGCAATAAATCTAAAAACTCAAAGGTCAAGTACAAGATGATCTTATGGTTTATATAAACATATAAATTGGATAAGGAAGGGTAAAATGCGGATGTACTAGGGGAAAAGTATAGTGTAGGAAAATTTGTTCAGAGGAAAATGATTTCAGTATCTTCGCCTTTATTAACCTCCAACTTAAACTTTCATGAACATGTCCTTCAGAACACTGTTTAAAACAATGCTATTTTCCTTAAGTTCAAAATAAACTATTTTTTCCAAACTGTACACTACACTTATCTCAGATATTTAAAATATGGAGTTAAATGCATTTTTTAGTGCTACAAAACAGGAAAAGAAATTCAGATAATATGAAAGGAACTAAATAAAACACATAATTATTGTATTATAAATATGACAGTAGTGTTCCTTATTCTGAAACTCGGAAATCTTCCTGAAACTCAAGGTGTATAGCGAGTATATTATGAAATTGAGACAAAAGTAACCATGAAGTCTTTATATCAATCCATACAATTTGGAAGTATCAATGGCAATCTAACTTGAATAATACATTAACTTGAATAATCTAACAGGAAAGACATGGGTGTTATTTAGCATCCTTGCATTTCAAATGTGTGAAACCAACCAGCCAGTTCCTTCCTCTTAAAGAGCTGTCAGTCCTTCTTCCTTAGAAGGATCCCATCTTCCTAATTAAGAGCCCAGAAAGAAGAAGAGCCATGAATAACTGAGGCAAGAGTACAAGGGAATTCTACACGCCTCCTTTGACTTTCTGAACTGTAACCCGTCTAAAAGCACTTAATAAAAATCAGTCTTCCTAGATACTGTTGTTGGGGTGGGGTGGGGTAAACTTATTTAAAATCAATTGAGAATAACAGCTGGAAGTAAACTGCCATATCTACAGACTTTGAAACATACCACCTAAGTCCAATATTACACAGAGAAGCTTCCAAGTGATTAAATTAAAAGTGAATATAATTTGGGGAAATTTTTAACTAGGTGCTCGGTATCTCTCAAAGATGTATTTTCAAACATGCATCAAAAAATGTGAGAAATAAAAAGTAGATACTTCAGAAGACAACATGTTAAACAACAAAGGAATATATTTTAAAATATGCTTCATTTCATAATGGAGTAGAATATATAACTCTGATAACCTGTACATGTGATTATACAGGTATTTTTCAACTAACACATGTAATTTTTATGTTTCAAAATCCATAATACTGTAATGACTTAAGACATGCAAATTGATATTTAAAATGCCTATTTGATAAATAATTTATTACATTTATTCCAATGGCGAGGGAAAAGAGAGCCGAGATGAAACGTATGACAGTTTTATCTTTTCTCCTTCTCCCCCTATACCTCTGTTCTCCCTAGGGTACCATTTGTGAGGCTCTGAGAAAGGGCTGCTGGCTTAATTGAAATATTTGTAGGCTGTAATTGCTCTGCATAACCACAATGGTCCACTTTTCCCAAATGGCATGGATTCTTCTTGCTTTCCTCTTTTCCTTCTCTTTCCTTTTATATTTTAACAACGTCTACTTCTCCTGCTTCTTCTAGTCTCATCTCATCTCATTCCCTACTCCAGATGCTTAACTAATATGGGTGAAGCCAAACAGTTTGACATATTCAAAAACCTTCCCCCAAATCCAGTTTTGCTTACAATGATCACTCCCATAAACTCGAATTTTCATTCTGTCCTTTCAGTGTCCCAGTCGTCTACCTGTGTTTAACACTGCAGCCTCTGACCTGGCAACGACAAGCAATCAATCTTACATGTTATCTTCAGGGGTCATGTCTTAGTTTTAGGCCAATTTTCTTTGTATTTAGGCTCAAATGTGCAAACCGCACTATATTACTCTGCAAAACATCAATGAGAAGGCTTAATTAAGTAACACTGACAGATAAATCCATTTCTTTCACAGTAATCAAATCAAAGCAGGTTGACATAACACAGGAACTTAATACAGTTATTCCCTTGTAATTGGAAAAAGGCCCTTTACTTCTCATTAAAGCAATCTTCTGGGTATTGGCATAATAAGAAGGCTGAGAGCTTTAATACTGCCCTATAAAAGTCTCAAGATACAGACCCCTTAAGCAAACAAGCCAGATTATCTAATTCCTTGATCACAGCAGAACATGTAGTTCCTACTGTTTTAAACTACTAATTCTTTATCTCTGCTGCAATTAAAAAGAGGTAAATCAGTATCAAACGCATACAATGGAAATCTATAAAAAATGCATAAACTGTTTACAGTTTTATAAATCTATCTCCACATGTATTTGAAGGGAAGCAGTCCATTAAAAAATGAATTTGGAATACTTCACAAACGTGAAATTGTAATAGCTTGGGTCGGGGGAATAATCTCTTTATTTTTACTTAATGGGCTCAACAGGATGTATTTTGCCTAAATATACAGTCTGATCCTCAACCATACAACTCTGACAATCAGAATTGTGAGAGAAGGGCATTTGTAGAAGAAGAACATGTAATTTTTGTAGCATTTAAAGAACAGTAAGTCACCTAGTGAACTATAAGCTGCTCAGACCAGACTGAAACCCACAAAAAAAACCAACAGTATATACCAAGTTCATACTCCTAAACTAAACAAAGTCAATTTTCACCCTTCACTGCAAATTTGAGGGAGTTTCTGCTACTTATCTAATGGCATCTGACATATAATCTAAGCTTCTGATTCTCAAATGTGGCTAACCATCAAAATCCTCCATGAACCTTAAAAAAAAAAAAAAAAAAAAATGGATATCCTGGCCCCACCTGGACAATAATAACGAAAAGATCAAGGACTGAAGTCAAGAAAATAATATATCTTTAAATTTTCCTGTGTTTCTCTCCATTTTTTAAATTTTAAAACATTTTAATTAAATTACAACACAGGTAAAACTAGGTAATTTGTTGTGTCTTGACCATTTGCGAGTAGGTTGTTGCATCAGTCATATCCTTTTATCCCAAAGTACTTCTGTGTGTATTTCCTAAGAACAAAACCAGTATAGTTATCAAAATCAGGAAATCTACAGTTGATATAATGCTTTCATTTAATCCATAGTCCACGGTTGACAACTGACCTCAAGGATAATAAACAGATTTAACCAACCACCAAAAAAGAGAAAAAAAGAGAAAGAAAAAAAGTCCAGCATTACTCACGGCATTTAATCAGCATATCTCTCTCATCTAGTATTTTAATCAGTAACAGTTCCTCAGTCTTTCTTTTCTTTTGTAATATTGGCATTTTTGAAGAGCGCTGACCAGTTATTTTATAGATGTTTCTTAACTTGGCTTTACCTGATGCTTCCTTGTGATTATATTCGGGTGGACATCATACTATAATACAAAAGCGGCCTTGTGTCTTTCCCAGGATGTCACATACAGAGCCACATGATGGCCTGCCCCTTTCATCTGTTATGCTCATTCCATCACCTGGTCAAGGTATTACGGGATTCTCCACTGCATAATTAGAACTTTTCCCTGTGCAACTAATCAGCAATATATGGGGAGATACTTTAAGACCATTCCAACTAAGTTTTATTATGTTCTTATTGAAAAAAAAAATTGAAACACAAAAGCATATAAAGTAAAAAGCGAAAATTCCCCCACCTTCAATATCATTGATAACCCTTAATGGTTTTCTAGGCAGCCTTACAGATCCTCTGGTCTGTGATCAACTGGTTTTAAAACCCCATAAATATAGGGCAATAAATGCAAAACTTAACTGAAATTTCTGTCCTATCTGAATTGGTAAGAAATAGTCCTCGATTGTTTATTTATGTGCTAGTGACATCTCAACGGATAAAATTATTAGTGCTTGCCATGTGACATAGGTGGGGGTGGGGAGGACAGCGACAAGATTAATACATGAAGGCATATTATACTATTAACTTTGAAGGAATTCAGTCAAGATAAAGACAAGATCGAACCACCCTCTTGTGAATCAACGCAATGCATAAAGCCAAGGTAAACGATCCATTCTGGAGTCGGTGCTGCTTTGAATGGCTGTCCCTTGCATCTTTGCACATTCTCTAAACCACTGCGTAAAAAGGAGATCCAACCATAGCAGTAGCACTTCCCATAGAGAAGGACCCATATGACAGGCAGAGAAAAATCCAGTGCGGTTTTCATGGGCCGGCAAAACAAACAAACTAGGAAACAGATCTAAAAGGTTTTTAAAAGTGGGACGTAAACTAACACCTTAAAAAGAATATATTGTCCCACATTTAGAGATCAGGTGTACAAATGAACTAGTCACAGTCAAAAAGTGAGGAGAAAAACTTAAGCATAGAAAAGACTGGAAGCGGAACTTGGTCATTTGATAGAACATATATGCATATTATATACTATTGAGTGCATTAACTTATTATCATCAATATAAGGTGGAAATAGTCCCTTTAACCCTTGGGTGAAGCCCATGTCACTTTATAAAGTAAACAGTGATGGTGGATTTCAACTCTGGATTATAAATGCTGAGAAAAATTTCCCTACAATTCCATTTCAGCCAAATGCCTGGCAGATGTTGGCAAAGGTTTTTCATAGTCAGGCTCATAAGTGTGTGTATGTGTGTGTGTAGTCAGAAGAATGTCTGGTAACCTAAAGGGTTTTTACGTTTTATCTCACAATAATGTAACCACACTTTTGTGTTACGCTATCTGCTTTCCAAAATGTTTTTTTATATTCATCTCATTTTAAATGATCTATCTGGAATCACAGAAAATATGAAACTGGGATCAAGAGAAGTTGCATTCTTAAGTATAAGCAGACTAATACCATTTTTCAAAAGCATGAAAACAAAAATCAAAAGAAAAAGAAATTGGTAATTATCTCCTAAGAGAGGCCATTGTTTTCTCCTCTTTAATCCTAACAGGTAACAGAATACTTGCTTAAGTTCCCTAGAACACTTGCAAAACTAGGAAAGGTCGATGGTATTACAATGACTGAGTTTCCCACCTAGCAATATGCATTTTAAAATCGTATCAGCAAGGAAAACAAACATTGCTAGTCTCCCCCTCTGAGCTTCCCTGCCTTCCATACAGCATCATTTTACCAACATGACACAAGTTTGAGAAAGGCCCAGGTCTGTAATAGCAGGTCTGGTCTAGAATAACAAAAATAGACTATTCCCCTAAATGCTGCTACTCTTACTTTCACTTTCAAGTGTTTTAAAACATTCTCGTAACTGAAACAGTCCAAGTACATCTGCATTAACTACTAGTGCTGCTTTTGGGGGTAGAAATTGAAAGACATTAGAAAGAATCAACTGGTATTTTCCTAAGTTTACATCAATCAAATGCATGGGAATAAGCATTTTGGTTTTTTAGTTGGTCTGCAACTTGGATGTTGCCTGCCTTTTGCCTATCTGATAACTGATGGATTATTAGTCAGAAAAAGATGAGTTGCTATGGTGTACCGGTCTTACAAATTCACTAAGTGGAAAGGTACAAAGCTGTAACTCTTCCTCAGGAATGGAAGAAATGTCCTTAGTTTGAAAGGAGATAGACACAAAGACCTGAAGAATGACGATAACCAGGCATCTTGAGAGAAAACAAGAAGCAGGGAAGGGGTTCAGGGGAAGCCACAGCTGTCAGTAGAGAATAATGATTTATCTGATGAGATTAGCAGAAAGTTTGATTAGTAAAGATGCCTTCTTAACATAGCAAAGATTGCAATACTACTTTAAGATGTAGTTGTAGGAAAAAACAGTGCCTGCCAAATGTGGTCTGTAACAGCACAAGCTAGCCATGAGTGATACAGTGGGAAAATAGCCACTAAGCCAGATTTTATTTGATTTATACTGATGATTTTTATTAGAATACATGGATCATTGCTTCAACCTTTCCATGTAAAACCAAATCAAATTCAAAAACTCACACATCAGTCACCTAACCTTATGTCATTCCGTCTGCTTTACTAAAGTTGAGCCACATTTCAGCTGATCTGTCCTCGATAAATCGTTCAGCTACTCAAAACTGTTGGGCCAAATTCTGGGAGGGAAGTGGTACACAAAAGAAACCGCTAAATCTGCAGTTACAAATAAGAAAGCCAAAGAAAAGAAATACTGCAAGCCTCATAAATACAGAAGGAAATCAAAGCAACATATAGTCAATGCAAACCAGGACAAAATAAATTCTTTTCATAGAATCAAATGTATTGTAATTTATCTTTCAATGGTCTACCTACCCCTCAGCTTCATCCTACTTTAATTCAAGGCACTGGACAGGGCTCTGCAAAGCAACTGCTCCAAAACCAGAGAGAAGGCCACAATTATATGGCATATGGAGATCTAATCAGTTTTACAAATTAAAAACATTAAAAACTTTAAGATAAAAATTAAAAATATGAAATAATACATTTGTGGAAAGCCTCTATACTATTTATAAAAACTGCTTCACTAAAAGCAATGAAATTGAATTACACGAAACATGGCAATGAGTTTCCAAAGGAAGAGTACCTGTATCCTACTTCCCACCATTCCTTCACCTTATTCTTTTTGTGTTAGCACTTTTCCTTTCTTCCCAAGCAACATCGCGATTTCAATTTAAACCTATAAGCAGCTATAATTATTGTTTGAATATCCGTTTCTAGTTAAGAAATCAGTTCCATCTTCATGATTTCCTTTAGTCTCCCAAACTCCTGAAATGCATGTTATTAGTTTCTCTTCACGGAAGGTAAACAACTTTCCCACTTAAAGGCCACCAGCGGGTCTCATATGCAATGTCTTCTAGAGGCTGTGTCTGTAACACATGGTAGTGCCTTAGTTGAAAACCCAGTGACTGTGAAAACTAAGTGGTCACCAAACTTTCAGGTCCTGGTATAACTCTCTGTGGCTATGTTTTCACCAATCCCCATTTCTACCCACCCCCACCAACCCCAAACACACAGGAAGTCTGTATGTCCCGTCCTCCTTTGCAGTAGAATTGGATCATGTGACTAAGATTTGGCCAATAGAATGTGAGAGGAAGTAACGTGTGCCGTTTCCAGGCCTGGCCCCTAAAACCTCCCATGTAATCCTTTATGCACTTCCTCTTCCCTCTTCCTTTAGCCCAATACAAAAGATCTAGTGAATCCCTGAGGCCCCAGGGGATGGCCAAGCTAAGGCATGAAAGAAACCAGACCCAAAAGACTGCAGGGGCCAGAGCCCACCCCACAGCTCTTGAGACACCAGAGGGAAATAACCCTTTGTGGTGTTAAGCTACTAAAGTTTGGGGGTTGTTTGTTCCAGCAATTAGCATACCCTGACTAATGCATCCTCAAAAACAGGCTTCCGTGAATTCTGGTGCTATGATTCCATCTTCCAAGCAAAGCAAACATACGCAGTTAGAGCTGGCACTAGTCATAATTATGAGGCAGGGGAAACTGGTCTTTGAACTATCCTTCTCTCCCTTTCAAACTTGTTTTCCCCTCTTAGTATTTCCTCCCTCTGAGCACCAAATGTTCTCAGGCTGCTCAGTCTCATCTGTCTCAAGAAAATAAACCTAATACATTCATTAGCCATTCTTTCTTTCAACCATTATCTTGCAACCAGGAGAGGTGAGCTGCTGGCGACTTGTAATTTTGGAGAAATTCTTCAGCATCTCAGGGTCTGTGCATCTTCTTCTGTAAAATGGGAATGATTATATCTACCCTCTACTACTGTTGCGGTGATTAGAGATAATTTAGGAAAAATATCACCTGGAACACAGAAGTGCCACTCCTATTTTTATTGTGATTATTATTATGATAGCATGATATTTGATATCAAAGGGGATACAAAAATCAATGTAAAAGAGGGCTCTTTCTCTCTGAAATATAAAACCTAGACTGGGAGACATAAATAAAGAGCAGTATTTGATTACTAAAAGAATAACAAATATCATGGAACTTGAGAGAAAGGCGAGTTACACAGTCGAGACTCATCACTTTTGAGATACTGGCAATTTAGGGTATAGAAAGGAGAAGGAAAGCAGTGGCATCCTGGTGAGCCGTACTGGCAGAAGTAGATTAAGATAATTTTAGGTACAGTCTCATCTAAAGTCCCCTCATGTAGAGAATTTGCTGGCCCAGGTAAGTGGAAAGTCCAGAGACAAAGCAGGTTTTAGGGTTGGCATATCCAGGATCCATCATTCCAGCAAAGACAAGCGTTCCTTCCATCCCTTCACTGTGCCACATCCATGATCACCTTCCACGTAAAGCTGGAACCAATCATGGTTATGGGATTTCTGGAACAACCTCTTCCTCATTCCTCTGCTTACTTGTAGAGTTCAATTTATGAAAGAGCAAAATTTCTCCTGAACTTTGCCTTGACGGGGACCATCATGGAACCAATCCCGACAGCCAGGGAACACAGGATTACCCTGGCGTTAGTCCAATCCCCGCCGTCCCCTGGAGATGTAGTAATCCCACACAAACCACAAGGACACCACACACTGGGGAAGGAGTACAGTATGTGTTAGCGAGACAACCACAACTGGGGATAGAGCCTCAAGTGCCATCACTGTATTAGTACATAGTGCGCAGTTTATAGGTAGACAGTACTTTGTGAATGGACACGCACATCCTGTCAAAGTCTTCTCACTGGTGTCAGGATAAGAGCAAAGCTCTCTCCTCCCTGGTCCCTGACAATGCTCATGCAGGACCTGAACACTTGTTTCCTCTAATAGCACACACTCTGACCCACTCCCACACTTCCCTTCTCTACGTGGCCTGTTTCATTCCTATATCAACTCTCAGCTGAATCATCACTTTTTAGGGGGAAGATTTTGTGTCCTCCTAGTCAGGTGGCCTGTCATTGTCCTTCACTGGGCTTGCATTTTTATCATTCTCAAGTGATTCCTTTGTCCCCTCACCCTGAACAGTAAGCTGCATGAAGACAAGGGGTGTGTTTTGTTTGTTTCCCATCTGACCCCAGTGCCAGACAGGGAAGAAGGACTCAGTAGCATCTTAGTTAAATGGCTGGGCCATCAGCCTCTCCAATGGGCTATGCACACAGGAAAATATTAAAAACGCTAACATAATTCCTAAAGTTAACAAAACATTTTGCAAATCTCCTATGACTCTGAGAAGGATAGCCTAATACACTGAAAATTCATAATGTTTTCCTCTATCTACTATTAACAACAGAAATTAAACCATAGGTATGCCATAAAGATTAGCTTTAACATGTTACATACAACACATCTTTCTCCATAATTTAAATAATAGTTTCTTTCACAAATATGCAAGTGTGGATTACGATTCAGCAGGAAATATGCGGATGAATACTCTTAACACATTGAAACACTTGCCAGTCACTTGACAACATAGGAGTTAATGTACAAATCTCAAGCTCAGTGATTTCTGTAGTCAAAATGCAGTGAAACAGTCAGATTTCATGTATGTTTTATCCCCTGACAGAAATAATCTCTTATATGGTCATTGTAAAGGGGAATATTTGCCTCTTTATGCTCTCTTTGATATGCACCCTAGTGATTTGATACATATTATACAACCATTGGCGTCGGGACAGAGGAGAAAACAACTGTCACCTCTACAGTTCAACAGCTTTTTGAGACTTGGTGACATGACAGCAGGACAGAAAGGGGGTTAGGCACTCTATGTCCCTTATGCAGACGGCAGTTACAGCTCAGCGTTTTTTGAAAACCTTTCCACTGAAATTTCCCCCACTGATGAACAAGAGTATCATTAATATCGAAAGTTCTGCTTCAAGTATAACAATCAGAACACCATGGTCACAACAATAAATACCCAACAGCAGTTTGCTGCTTTCGACTTTTCGAAGCACTTTCACAGGCAGTGTTTCATCTTCCTTTACAACTACATACATCAGAGAAATGAAGGGATGGTTCAAGTCCTCAAGGAAAGGCACTGGGAGAGCCGGGAGGAGAAGCCCTAACCTCTCCTCTCAACCTCTGTCCAACCCATTTTCTGACTCTCATCCATTTTGTTATGCCATGAAAGACATATGTTCCAAATGTTAGCACCCCAAATTTGGACGAAGGATGTTCTCTGTAGAATAAGGTCTCTTTCATTTCACAAATCATTCAGAATCCCAATTTCCGAGTTACCAGGACTTTTCCTTTGGGTTAAATATACCCCCGAGGAGAACTACTATTTCAATTGACACTGATTCGGAGAAGCATTTTTAATTCGTTTTTATGCTCTTTCCCCCTTCACCTGCACAGAAACATAGAGAGTATTTTTAAATGGAAGGTACATATGAAGAGATGAAGATACGTGTTACTTTGTAAGCTATACCTGAAAATTCTCAAAGATAAGAATGCATAACCACGCCACTTCACAATTAACCCACAATGAAGAAAAGTGCTACGGTAAATAACAGACAGCTTAGGCAAACTCTGCACATCAGTAAAAGTTCCTAACAGCTTGCCTTTCTCTTAATTGTGTTGAGCATAACAGTATGGTCCAGAATTAAACACTAGTTTATCAAAAGATGCAGTAACACCCAATATCCACTCCCTCTTCTTCCTTCACAATAGACCTATGGGAAGTTCTATTGCTACTGTTTTTCGTTTGTTTTGACCTAGCGACCCCTCCTCCAAGTGGATCAGGAGCAGGTGACCTCATCTCCAGTTCCAGATGTAGAGTCTCAGTACTGATGCCAATCACAGCCTTTGCCTTGCCCTGAGCAGGGATGGGTTTCAAACTGAGCACTGAGGTACTAAGGTCTATCTGCCACTGGGTTCCTGGGAAAGCTCTCCTCGCTGTAAGACACAAATCAGGAGATGATTCTTTTTTATCTTCTCTGGATCTTCTCCTGTTTGGGCATGATGTGCAGAACTGCAGCAGGAATCTCCTTATCATTCCTAGGATGAAGCCGGTGCACAGAAGAGGGAAAACACCAGAGATTTCAGAAGAGGGTACATAAAGCAATCCATTCCCTTATGTTTGAGCTAATTTGAGTCAGGGTTTTCTTTTGTTGCAGCTAAAAATATCCTAAAAGAAACAGGGTATCACTCCCCATCTCTGCTACCCCAGAAATAGGCTTATGAACTTAATGCTCAATAAGGTTCTACCAACGCTGGATAAACCTTGACCTCACCTACTAAATCTCGACTTCACCTACTTCTCCTACATCATCCGCTGGCCACTCACATTGGTCCGAGCCTCACAGAGGTATCACTTTCATGAAGAGTACCAATTATGTGCCCTACAATTCCCCATTTATTGGGTTGGTGCAAAAGTAATTGCAGTTTTTGCAATTCTTTTTTTCTTTTAAACCGCAATTACTTTTGCACCAACCTAACAATTCTTCTCTGCTATTCATGTATATCTTCTCTCTCACCTCTCCTGGTCCCGGTAGCCCTCTCTCAAATACCAATCAGCCAGCAAATACTTACATGCACTTATCACCAGTCAACTAATGACTGTAAAAGGTACCAAAAGAGTCCTTTCTCCTGATTTACCTTTATCAGTCCCATACACATGCACATACATGGTCTCACCACTGCCAAGATGGTGGCTGAGAGGTGGGGGAAGGGTTGGCTTTCCAGACCCCAGGCCCTTAGGGTGGGCCTTAGGGAGATCCATCAACTCCTGAAATTGTTGCAAAATTTTACTCATGTATTTAGCTCTATGCACTTTTTGGGGGAAAGAGTCTATAGCTAGTAGTGGTTTTTCAAAGCAGTCCCTCACCCTAAGAAGCTTAAGGACCTCTGCTCCAAACCACACTGTCTGGATGTGTGGCACGCTCTTGTCATTACAGTAATAGAGGTGAGGGCAGAGAACCTGTTCACCAGATCTCCATATTTCTTGCTCCATATTGCTTAACCATCTTTAAGTATTAATAATACTGAAGTTTTGCAATCATTTAGACTACGTAAAATTTTGTAGACTCTCCTGGGCCCTCAAAAACCATTCATACCCTACCCACTGCAATAGAAGGAAAAATAAGTCCCATTACTTAAAGATATAGAAAACAACTTATTTTTAAGTTTTGGCCTCTCCAATTGAATTATGAATCCTGAGCTCAAATTAAGGAGCTAAAACATACACTTGAAAATAATAGCTAATACTAGCAAAAAGTTTTAAGTAAAGTAACAAATCGTAAATAAACATCAAGAATTGTTCATTGAGATTATTTTTGCAAAGGAAGTGGAACTTCCCAGGGAAAGTTTCAGAGATGCAGCAGGACTTCAAGAAAAGGTAAGAAAGAACAAGAAGGGAATCCCACAGTACAGCCAGAGAAAGGGTGGAATAGAGAGAGCCCAGGTAGCAAAAGGCAAAGCTTCAATCTCAAGACACACTGAAGAATCAAGACGGGGTTTATTTCACTGAAGAGTAAGCCTAATAAAGTAGTGAGAGACAAAGCAGAGACCTGGATCTTCCCCTTCAGCAATGCTTACAAACCTTAACCACGTTCTTCTCCTTTCCTCTCTACTGACTCCTTTCATAATAAGGATTTGAAAATCAGTTCCCCTGCCCTCAGATTTGCCCCACTCCAACCTATCATGAGCCACTGACTGTCACTTCTCCATACAAAATCTTTAGTGGTTCCCTACTGCTTTTGCTATAAAGTTAAAATTCCTTAACCTCACACTTAAGGTGCTAGGGTGATCTGTATTTACCTTCTTTTCTTGTGTTACCCTGAATAGCACAGCTATTCCCTTTTGTGCTCCAGTCGCATCAGACTCCTCACTGTTACCCAATATAACTCCAATTGTCTGGTCTCCATGTCTTCCCAGTACTCCCACGCAGTAAATGCATGTAGAATGAATAAATGAATGAATGAGTCCACCAAGGGAAACACACACACACACACACACACACACACACACACACACACCAATCAATTACATATATCAGCATGGTGTCTATCAGTAGAGCTAAGGGATGAGACACAAATTCTTCACAAGCTGAAATGTATTTAATAAATTCCCCATAAAGGACTTTCATAGAATTTAATCTTTTAATAATTTAACTTCAAGGCTTTAATTATGTAGGTGGTACATGACAGATATAATCTATATACTACTTAATATTAAGTGATGAATTGTCTTCTCACAGCAAATAGGAACTTTAATTTGGCCCTTGATGGGACATGGTTTATCCTTTTATATAATGATGTTTCATTACCATAGGATGAGAAATTAGAATACATGTGTATAATAGGGTATTCTAGACATACCCAACTTTAATATACATCTATGTAAACACATTTGCAAATTGTTTTTCCTATCTACTATCTAAATTGATAAAGTTCAAAGGCATTCATACACAAGGATTTTAATAACCTGTACTCTGTCCTCAAAAATCTATGCAAATATAAATCATCCCCGAGATTCACACCTTTACAATCATTCAGGGTCTCAACTTCAACCTCACTTCCATGGAGAGGCCTTCTCTGGCTTCCCGAAAAGCGCACGCCCAGTGCCTTCGTACCCCAGAATCATGCTCACTAACCCCTTACACTGCTCAATTTTTTCACAATATTTGTTACAATTCAATATTTATAGATAGATGGATGGATGGATGGATGGATGGATGGATGGATGGACAGACAGACCGATGTATATCATTGGTTGACATCCTTGTTTATTAACCCCCCCACATCAGGATGCAAACTTCAGGACAGGCGCACTGACTATCCACACGTGTGGCCCAGACTCCAGCCTTGGGCTTTGCTAAGATCAATGAACATTTGTTGAGTGAATTACATGGATTTATTAAACATTAAAACACAGAATCTTTGTCATGAGGAAAAAGAAAACATAGAACAAAAATCAGGGAATTTGACAAAATAATGATAACAACTGAAAGAAATTTTTTTTAATATCAATGGAAATACACTATTACAAGGCACAATATGATAAAGCATTTTTTCCCATTATGGGATTTATATATTTTTAATTATGTCATTATGTGTTTTATTTATCTAAAACACTGAGTGGGAGATCTATAAAAAAATTAGACAAAAATGGAATAACAACTTAATTTGCAACATAAAAAAAATCTACGAGATGAAATTCATAAATTATTATCCCTTTAAAATAAAAGACAGATTTGAAATAACATAACTCTACTACCTAGTTTACTATTGGTTTACTCAAGGGATTGTATACAAAGCTCTCCATTTTCTTGAGGAAAAAAGTAGAACCAGCTGGTATACTTGTATATATACAGTGCCCTTCAAAAGCTCCTGTTAAAGCCACAAATAATCGCAAAACTTGTTCAAATCAAATGGATAATATATTGTATGTATGATTTTGCAAAGTCTTTACAAATATCCAGGGATGGCTTTGCACCCCATTTAAAAGGATTTACTATAAAACTGCACCAGCATAAACAAACAAAACTATTCTCAATATTTATACTCATAATAAAAAACTATGAAGCTCTATATTCAGTTGTGGTTGTGAAAATCCTTAGCTCCTAGATTTTCATTGGCTCTAGTCTAATACACAAAACAAACAGGCTTTTCAGTTTAAATGAAACACACATATATTTTCCCTTTTGGTGTCCATATACCAAGCGTTTTTCAAAAATTCAGTAACAAGGGAGAAAAGTAAAGCAGTAAGTGTATAAAATTTAAAACATACCATGGCTCTTTGTTATACTCATGTAGAAATGTTTAGACCAACAGGAGTGAAACTGGTTGTTAGAAGTCTTTCTTACAACATGTTGGCCTCAAAAGAGGCTGTGAATTACGGGGTGGAGAAGAAAGAAAGGAGGAGAGACCAGAAAAATGCACAACGAAGCAACTGGGCTGGGATAGGAATTGCAAGGTGGGTGCCAAGATGAAAGCGATTCTCACCCAACTAAGACTGTAGCTCCTCCTTCTTCAGAGACTCCCAGGCTGGGAGCCTGATTCCACTGACCTAGTGTCTCCAGTCTCATAATCCTGTCTCCTCTGTGGCAGAGGACTGATGGACAAAGCAAAAGGCTGGTCAAACAGTTGTCACAAAGTAAAACAAAGGGAAACTACCCTTGGCTCCCCACAGCTTTGGTATGCCTCCGGAATCTTTTGTTGCTACTCTTTTTTTTCTTCTTTTATCTTTTTTTTTTTTTTTTAATTCAGAAATGTTGCTTCAGTGTAAATAAGAGAAATCAAAGGGAGAAAAGACTCTTTACAAAACAAGCTTTCCAAACACACCTGTCCCCTATTTTGAGGATTCTGTGTATCTGTACAGATATTAGATGCTGATTTCTAATCCTCCAATTTGCTCTATAATTTCCTGTAACTTAGAATCTCTGTAGCAGTTAATTCTCAAAATTCAGTGAAAATGCACATCACAAGGAGGGTACACTAAAATCAAGATGCTGGTCCCATGCCACCATACCCAGTGGAGCCCAGGAATCTGCAAGGTTCAAAAAGTGTCTAGCATGTTATGATGCAGGGGTACCCAGCCTGAGAAATGCTGGGGGGTCAATTAGAGCCAGAGTTTCTCTAATTCCCACTGACCCTCAAACCAATTGCCGGTGGTCTGGAGCACAGTTAAACATATTCTTGGGAAGCTCGAAATCAGAACTTTTAACAAGCCTCTCCCACCCTCCTCTCAACTTCTCTCCACGCCACCCCCCCCCCCCAACACTCCCCCTCCAACACACTCTGATGGCAGCCAGTGAGTTGGAATCTCTCTTTCAGGTTCTTTGGGAGACGCCTTGTCTACAGGTGCCTATGCGCTGCCATTAAAGACATAATCATGTTCAGAACCTCAAGCCCCAGGCCAGAATCAGGGAGGATGGTAACCATCACCCTCAAGTAGAAAAGGGAGCCCACAGAATACGGAGAACTCCAGAGAACCTAGGTATTAACAATTAATGTACTGATATCAAAGCTCATGAGCAGGAACTATAAAACACAGGTAACATACAACAAACAAACAAATAAGGAAAGAGTCTTTTTGTGAGGGAAAATTATCTGCCATTTTCCACAACGCAATCTGCCTCCTGAATACAAATAAACACCACACAAGGAGACATAATTTTTAAACAGACCTAGAAAGACTCAAAGTTGCTTTCAAATCTCCCTCACACGATTCAGCAACACTCAATGATGAGAGCCTGTTCTTAAACAATCTGAAACCGCTAACACCTAAGCACATGTGAAATATCAAAACAAAACACTTCCCCCACATCCCAATCCCGACGCCCATGATGAAAAGCAGCCGTCATCTGATTCAATCAGACCACATTCAAAGCAGGTGGTTCTGAACATTATTTGAGCCAAGTGTGCCAGGCGCCTTCCCCTCACGCAACAGCTATATCACTATACATGTGTGTACTTTCTAATGGCACATGAAGAACCAGAAAGAATGGTTTCAAACCCTTTTGTGGGAAAAATTTACTCCCTACATTTTCAGTCAAGAAGCATAAAAAGCATCTTACTGAGCAAAGGTGTCTTAGAAGAGCAGCAAACACAAAGAAATACCTAGGAATCAAAATATTTGTACATAGAAGACTTGTGTGAAGTCTTCCTATCAAAGCCAGTCAAATTGGGATCTCTGGTTATTTTGACTCTCTTTGTGCAAATATGGATTTAGTTCCTTACAGTAGGCTCAAGATTATATACATACATATATATATACACACACAGAAATATATATATAAATTTGACTTCAGCAAAATAAAAACATGGGCTATTGAGGCACATATTTCTGAACTCTAATCCCTTTATGTTTATTAACTATATGGCAGAGGTACTATATTTAAACTTGTTGTATCTTGGTTTCCTCATCTATGAAATGGGGGTAATCATATATAGTTTTGACAGATTAAATGAGATGACTAATACAATATACCTAGCAGAGTTATCACGCACATAGATGCAAATACTAGTACATGCAAGTTTTTCTAAGTATTATTATTACTATTAACCACTGTTGAAATTAACCTTCGTCTGACAAAACATCATTTAGGTCCAGTTTAATCAGGCAGGGAGCGAAGAAAAAAGAAACAACACTAAAGTAACCATATAAAGTGTGACGATAATTTGTCCCGTACTTCTGGCACTTCAGTGACCTTGTCACTGGGGACAGCCATGCTGCCACCCACTTTCTCCACAAGTCCAAAGACAGGAACATGGAAATGATCTGGCCCTCCCCATAAGGAGGGGCTTAACAAGTCTTCAATTAAAAAAAAAAAAAAGAAACCCGTTTGGACCGTCCAAGTGTTTTGATGAACATGTTCAATGTGATATAGAAATGTTGACACAGAAAGGGAATGACTGAGGATGCTATTTCATTGGGAGACATGACAAAAGATGTCTCTAAAGTATTAATGGGAAGGTTAAGAAAAAGGGATAAAAAAGGAAGTCTTTCAAAGGATGCTTTTCCATTAAACTTCGGTTGATTAGGGGGAAAAAAATTCCAGGCTATTAGTCTGCAGTGTTGGTTAATAGTTTTCCTTATTTTGAGAAAACAATGAAAACTAATGAGTTACATCCAGCAGCTTTAAAAAATGAATTACTGTGCATAATTCGTAAGCCCTTATACCACATGCCTGTATGCAGTCCTTCTTTTAGTCAAGGTTTCAAATTAAGGTTATTATTTATGAGAAAAAGTTGGAGAGACATTAAGAGCTGCAACAATTCCCCCAGACCATCAGTGGGGGAGAGCCGTTACATTCAGAATGAATGGAACACATACTCCAGGCCAAATATTTAAGCAGGAGTGCAAAGGATACACACACAGCAATCCGCACGCACCTGTCACTGCAAAACTCAACACTCACACAATCGAAAGGGCATTTGTGTTCACAAATCAAGTAATTATATCCCTAACTATCCATCTGCATATGCAATTACCCAGTCTGTTGCACAGAAAAGCAGATTTTTGCAGGTGTTTCTTTACCATCTTTCCTTCAAAATCCAGTTGCCCTTTATGTCCCCAAATCTGGGCACATACCAGTCCCCTAATTGAATCTTCGTGGCACTGTGGTGAAGATCAAGTGTTATGTTTTCACATACCGAGTTCACACACAGAAGATTTTGTAACCTAATGAGGCTCTCGCTCCCTATTACCACTTAAGTAATGGTTGAATGGGCTCCGTTTACAACTTGATGTTAAAGAACATACAACGTGCTCCGTAACACCGTTCCTAGGTTTCTCTGACACATTTCTAGTCCTGCATATGGACTTTAAAACTCTCGTATGCCAAGTAAAGTTAAATAAACAGAATGTCAAAGTAGAAGACAGAGAAAATGAGCATGTGTGTTTGTGGGCAGTGTATTTAATCAAAAGGAAGCTTTTCTGAATTTTGGAATCATAGAAATTCAGACTGCAAAGTGTTTTTTATACTCAGAACCTGTTAAACATTTCTTCCGACTGGTGCCAATTGTACTTCTGTGCAACTGTATTAATACGTGAGAAAT
This sequence comes from Rhinolophus sinicus, assembly GCF_036562045.2. Lineage (NCBI taxonomy): Eukaryota > Metazoa > Chordata > Mammalia > Chiroptera > Rhinolophidae > Rhinolophus > Rhinolophus sinicus. The sequence continues at coordinate 15,317,449 of NC_133758.1, read as the reverse complement.
CAATAACCTCTCAGCACTGAGGGCATCCAGAGACCTGTTTCCCTTCATGTCAATCTCAGACCTAAATTAATCTCAGACCAGCTTCAGAGAACCTGAGAACTGACCAGGACATCAGATGGTATCAAATCCAATACTGATCACAGAAACAGAAACCAAGGGCCAAGTAAGTGCAAAGATATCCAATGTCTCAAAATGTGTTTAAAGCATTGCTTCTAGAACTTCTTACATCTGGTAGTATTTCTAACTTTCACTTCTTCACCACTTGAAGATAATGCTCAAGTTTTGCTATGCAATCATATATATGCACACTTTCGTAAATGTCATATATTTTCTTGGATATACAAACAACAACAAAATCCATCTAAAACAGTAACAGTAGTTGTTTGAAGTTCTAGGAAAAGGAAAGTTGTGGGGTTAAACTTTGTACTTTCTTATAGAAGCTGCTAAAATCATACTTTCGTATGTGTTTTTGATCAGTAGTATGTACACCTTTTAAAACATCATTGTCTAGATCTAAACAAGACCCAGCTTATTTTCTGCTAGCTATAAATTAAGCAAACATGCCATAGAAAATACAAAATGAGGGGTGTTTGTGGGGTGCAGGACAACAAGTCCTAAAGCTCACGTCTTCTGACTTCTTATCTTTATATCAAGGACAAGATAGTGCTGTCCCCAAATACATTTTGTTTGCCCTGCACAGGATTCTGGGAGATGCTGACTGAATGTCAGCTGGGGAGTGCATGTCCCAGCTCCCTATACCCACCTCTTCCTATTGTCTGCTTCACTCATTTACATTACCTGCCTGGAGTCCAAAGTCACGTACATTTTCAAGGCCCTGTTCTAGACTCAGTGGTCACCACTGTGACCAAACCCTTATGAGGGTAAGAGATGGACACACACACACACGCGTGCACACGCATAAGTGTCTCTTAGGAAATGGACAAAAGCTATGAAAAAAATGCTCTAACATCTCCACTGACGTAGCTGCCAATCTCTCTAAGGACAGCTACCACTCAGTGTTAAAAGTACTTGGGTAGCTGACTTTGTTATCTGTTCACATGATTACAAGTAGCACGAGTAGCACAGCTATCCTAGGAAATCGTCCTAAACAAAGTGAACGGATTCCTGACCAGTATTTAAAAAACAAGAAACTACATACCACCATCAACTTTAAAGGACTTTAAAAAATACATAAATAAAACAACTTTGGGGCTAAGTTAGCATTTCTCAAAGTTGTTTTCTGCAGAATGTTTCACGTGGCAGATATTCCATGAAAAAGGAATTCCCTGGTCAAAGGAATTTGGAAACACTGCAAATTATATCATCCTCTTGGGGTATTTTACAACATTTAGTGTGGAATGTAATCAAAATAAAATTTCTACTAAATGTCTTGAAATAAGGTTTTAAAAAGGGCTGGTCTAAATAAATTATTCTTTCAAAAGTCTCAATAGAAACAGGGAGTAACTGAAATTATAAAAAACTGTTACGTGAACTATACAAACTATATTAAAAGCTAGTCAATGAAATATAGTGTAGAATTTAATACTTAAGCATCTCCTCCTTGATAATTCTTAAACCCAGAAAACTGTGGGAAAATTGAATGCATATTATACAAACATTTGAATGCATACTATAATTATACCATTTAATTAAATTATTATAAAGTAATGTGCATATCCAAAGTTAAAGAACAAAACTCCTTTGTCTCCCTGCAGAGAATGCAACAGTAACACGTATGGGAAAACCCCACCACCCCATGCTGCCTTCAGCTTCTGTGATCTTTTGTTAAACTAGTCCCTAAGCCAATTTTATTTCATCAGGTCCGTGCTCCTGCACCTTTCCATCAGCCCAAATATAAACATTAACATATATTTCATATATATTGAAATATTGTAAGTTGGTGAAACCAAGAAATTTAAAGTGTTGCAATATATTGAACTTTAGGGCTGACTTCATTTTATAAATGTTATTCTCATTTTTACGACTGCATTCACTCACTGACTTAAATATTAAATTATATTCTTAACTTTTCTGGTCAGATTTGACAGCTGGATTTTCACTTCTCTGGCCAAAATACAGCAATTTATTTAATTTTTGGTTATTTTGTTATTTTCATTTTTGTTTAAGCTTGGTCAGTAACGTACAACCAGGAAGAAACAGAAGGGAAAGTTTCAGCTAACAACTAAGAAAGTAGCCACACACCGTACATATATTCCATTGAAGGGAGAAAAAAAGATATTCTGAATGGAAACTACAGATTCAGGTGAAGGATGGTTTGGATGCACACAGAGGAAAAACGACCAGTGAGAATAAAGGGCCTAGTCAGCTAAATAGAGTCTTTTGAGATGAGTATTATGATTTAAGTCTACTTCAAAATGGTTTCAGCCTTATTAAAATTACATTAAAATTAGCCCTGGTATATTTGCATTTAAAGGGTTGCCTTACACTACTTAGCAGACACTGAATTCAGTCCCCATTGATTTACAGTATTAGGGCACCACAATCACAGATATTTTTCAGGATAAAGTACAATAATATTCTGAACAAAAGGGTTTAAGGATACAAGTTATCAGGAACGTGAATGGAACTACATTTATGTGCAGAGAAGAACACATTCACCCGCAACATTAAAACAACCCAGACCATGCTGGACAGGGGAATTATTATTCTATACATGTGATCCGTACCAGAAAGACCACGTTCCAGGAACACTGTACCTCTGTTAGAACATAAATCGTGAAAGGAAAACAGAAATAATAAACTTTTGTTTTTTAGAGTGCTTCAGTTAAAACTGTTAGCTTTGATCCTTTTAATCCTATATGATGAGAAAAGAGTATCTTATTGCAACATCTATAAAGATCTGTAACAGATAATGAAGCCTTTCCTTTAAGAAAAGAACCTATACAAAGCAACACAGCTCAAAGGAGCGAGTCTTGACTTTCTTTTGAAAAGTAAATAAATGCATTCTTAGGCCTGGTTCTTTAATCATCCAGAGCTCAACCACAGGGCTACTGTTGCTGTTGTTTTTTTTAACCAATTCAAAACCTGTTTGCTTCAGACAGCTGACTCATTAAAGCCGATAGGTGAGTTGCTTCAGTGTTTTGCTCCAAGTGACTTATCAAAAACCTACACTAACACAAGAGAATCTAAAACCAGAACCAAAGTCCCCGTAAGTCACACCAGAATGGCCCACAAGAAGGGGAGAACATACGTAATACGTAAGAAGGGATTTAAGGTTCAAAGGTTTCTAAGCTGGTTTATCACTTATTTCTACCTTCAGCTATAGAATAACTCAATTTTTTAATTTTGTCCTAAACATACGATAAACATGAAAGCACTTTTGAAAGATCAAAGTATTAAACAAAACTGTTATGATCATTTAATTATGAGAAATGTTAAACAAATACGAGGTTTTATAAGGGCTAATTATGTTCTACATTCTACAGTCTACTTATTAAAAGGAAAATGAGAATGTAAAAATTCCCGGACTGCAAATAAATATATGTTTTAAGGAAAATGTCTTTGTGAACCATCAAAATCCGTTGCTGAGATCTCATGCTTTCATTTATTATTTTCAACATCAACACAATAAATAAATTTTAAAAATACACATTTAAGGTCATGACAACAGGATAACAAGATTAATATTGTAGAGAATAGCAATGTCATAAAATTGTATACTAGACAGAAATTTCTGTAACAGCAAAATAATCCAAACCTAAGAGAAGTAGCTATTTTACATTGCTCCCTCTTTAACCATAAAGATAAATTTACATTCATCAAAAAGAAAAATATTGTTGGATTTCTGAATAGTTTGCATTATTCAGGATCTGTCCTTTACAAGGAGGTGAGTGGTGAGGTCTTTTCTTTTTAATTCAAGCAGGAATCATCTCAGGCATCATCTGAGCTTTCCCTGAGTTTCTCCTTTCCTTGGTTTGGGCACTGGTAGATATCTTTATGCCCCTTCCTAGCCAGCTTCGCTCTATGTTTACAACCACAAACCTGCTACTATATTGTAATACATGTTTTTTTGGAGAAATAAAACACAGAAATGTGGTCAATTAAAAGAGGAGCAACAAAACCACTACAGCATAAGCCTTTAATGCAAGCCTGGAAACAAAAGTAAATGCTCAAAGTTTTCCTACAGCTAACTCTGTTTACAGCTGCCAAGTAAAGAACCTAAATTCAAGTGCTTTATAATTGTTACAAATTGTGCCAAAGTACAGTGTGTTACAATAAATTATGAAGCTTATCTAAATTATAAAAGTAATTAAACTTTCCTCAGATACTCATAATTCTGCCCTTCATAAATTTTCTGTTCATTGCATATTCAATAGCTATGTGTTCCAGTTCAACAAAAACCAAAAAAAAAAAAAAAAAAAAACCTAAAAAAAGAAAGAAAAAAGATCTCCTTCCAAGAACAACCATGCACATATAGGCATACAACATATCTAAATTCCAGAAATGCATAAACAATTACTTGCAAGATCTTCAAACCATAGCAAATGTTAATAAAAATATTTATACTAGAAACAATTCTCTTAGAGCTTTTTTTCAAGTTTTGTTTTCATCTGATTATTATAGACATTTGTTTTAACATGAGTTTTCTCCTCCATCCCAGCATTTCCTCCTGCTGCATGAAGCCATAAATCTTTATTAGCATATTACTGTACAATCTGTTGCAATAATAACAAAAATAATGAAAGCAATAGAAACCCAGTTATATGGTCCTTGCCATTTGCAACTGAATCCCAATGCCTTTATATATGCTAAATGGTAAAATATCTACAAGAACTAGCAACTTTGAAACACAGCATTCTAGAATGAAATACAGCTGCTGCTCAGAATCAAAGTGCACAGGAGCCAGTAAAATTCTCAAAAAAAAAAAAAAAATTTAAAGCCATGAGGGACTATGTGAAGGATGATACTGTTTCCAAGTCTGAATTTAAAGAAACACCCAAAATGGCATATTGGTGCTCAGAAGGACAAAATCTCTTCTCAAAAGGTTCTACCGTATTCCCAGTGGGAGCAAATCAGAAGGAAACCCCTGTTCTGTTATAAATATCTTCAATAATTAGCCAACATGATGAACAAATTAAGCAGCAGCATACAGGTTAAAGCCCAAGTTGGTAAAAAGTTCCCCAGGATTTAGTTTGATTTTTGTTTGGGTACCTGGTTTCTCAATCCTAAATCAGGTACTTCTATTTCAATATATATTCCAATTTAACGAAAACATTTATTTTATAAACAGAAAAGGAAATGAGCTTGAATAAGATCTATTTATGCAATTACCATATCTAATAGCCAATTATGTGTCCTTACATGAACAGATAAATAATATATGCACATACATTTATCAATCTTGTCTGCAAGGAAAAGAAGAGAGAAGAAATTAAAAGAGGAAACTATTATACATGGCATGCAGTTTTCATTATTTCATATCTGCATTAAGGGAATACAGTATTTGTCTTCAATAAAGCTACAAATTACAAACACTTGGCTTAAATTTTTTTAAAAAGCCAAACTAAAATACACAAGTTATATTATTCAATCTGGAATAACGTAACTACATTATTCAACCTGGCAGTTATATTTATCATAACTACTTACCTTATTTCCCTAATTTTGTAAAATAAAAGCAGGAAAAATGCTAAAGCTAATATAATGTGATTGAAGTATGAAGTTAAATATTTTTAAGAAACAGAATACCACACAATATGGGGCAAGGGAGGGTTATGAGAAGTTAACGTGAGGACAGATAAGATGTGATACTTCTAAACTAAAGCTACATGAAAACTGGAAGAGAAAAAACTCTGACATCCACATGAATACCAAATTAATTCATTATGATCAGTGCTACTACAATGAACACAAAATTAATTCATCACAGTGGAATACACAAAGCACTACCTACTTGTTACAACTACTGACAAAAAATAATAGGACGATTATCCTCCACCAGGGTGACACACGTGGCCATGGGCACTGCCAGCACGTCAGGCACACAAAAGTGTTTCCCTCCCTGGGAATCTACCAAAACACTTTGCAAGGAGGCTCTTTATCAATCATAGTAAGGAAAGCCAAAGATGTGAAAACCAAATTACCAATGGTTCTCCTGACCTCTGTTTCTGTTGCTCCCTACCAGGGCTGGGTTGGGCGTGAGGCAAAGGATGTCCCTAGGTGCAATATTTAAGGCGGTGCTCGTACTCAGGGTCCTGCAAGTGTGGCTTCTCCCCGGGTATGACCCTGACAGTGAGCTCTCCAACCCGACCAGGCTCCAAGCCTAGAGTCTAAAGCATGAGCACTTCCTGCCATACAGTGTAGACCAGACAGACTCCTAACTCCTACTCGTGTCGTAGCCAAAGTCAGCTGTCTTCAGCTGAAGCTCAGTGTTCTCGGAAATCCCTATATAGTATTCTGTGCCCACTACAGCATCTATCAGGAGTCTGGGGTCTACCCCGGGACTCTGCCACAAGATATGTAACAACCGAGGAGCTAGTGAGTCTCCCCCTGGCAGCCCCCTCTCGAGTGACGGGGAGTGGCTGCTGGCGTTTCTTCTTCCACACAAATGCAATGCCCTGGTTTCTAAGACCTCAGGAGCTCAGGCTTTTTTCCACTTCTGTCACCAACTTCGGATCTGCTTGGTGTATAAAGGGTGTGTTTCCTCAGTTAACTTCAAGGGGATTTAGCATGTGGAAGTTCCATGTGAGATGGAAGAGAAAACACCTTCGTACAGACGACAGGTTTTCTCCCTGATAATGAAAAACATGAAGTGATGAGCCTTTTTCCTTCGATTTGCAAATATCCCTTAAAGCCAGGGGATAGGTCCATCCCTTTGGGCAGCTGGGAAGTACAGCTCTCAGGTCCCTGACCACAAGATTATTCTTGGGGAGAGTCTTCCTCGTTCCCTTGCAATGGGGATTTTTCTTTTTTTTTTAAATCTTCCTTCATGGGCTGATCTCAGACTTCTCACAGAACAGGTCCAATAAATACTATTATTAGTCAACGTAATGAAAAGCTCCAACTTAACGTCACAACATGCTAAAGAAGAAATCTATTCAGAATTCTTGGCGCACCCAGGGACTCAATAGATGGATATTCTTTCTTCCGCTAAACTGCTACTATGCTGTTCTTCATCCTTCTTACTTAGCCTCTGTGGGTGCTAACGCTACACCAACACATCTGCACAGCACAGATGTGGAACTCACGTAGGAAGAAACAGGAATTGGCCACAATGTGAGAGCAGAACATTATACTCCCACCTGAGAACAGGGTACCAATAAATGATGAAAGCTTTAGCAGAGACAAAAGGTTTAAGTTGTGTGTGTGTGGCTGAGGTGGGTAGGGGGCAGAGAAAGGAGTTTTAGCACAGGGTAAAGCACCTTGTAAAAGGAAAGTAGAAAGGGCTTTTTCAGCTATACCCAGCTCCATCTGTTTATGTAGGACAGAAGTTCTCAAACTTGACTGTACATTAAAATCACCCAGGGAGGTTTTAAAATTCCCCAATTTAATTGGGGGTGGAGTTGAGCATCAGCATTTTCCCAAGGTCCCCAAGTGATTTTAATGTGGAGCCAGGATTGCAAACCACTGTTATGGATGCCACATGGCCATAGATCAGGTATGTGGGGAAAGAGTTTTACTCTGAGGGGACACAAATCAGTGAGTAGTTCTAAAGCCTGGCTGGCTATCTGAATCCCACTGGGACCTTTTATTAAAATACAGACTCCCAGACACTACCCCAGACCTACTGAATCAGAATGCCAAGATATGAGGTTCCGGAATGTCTGTATGTTTAAAAAAAAAAAAAACCTTCAAGTACATTTTGATTGTCAGCTGGGATTGAGAACTACTGGCCTAGATGAAACTTGGAAGTTCTTGCCTCTAACTTGGTTGATTTTCAACGTAACGCTTCATGTTTAAACGGGTAATGTTAGCCTGCCAGAGAATTAGGAATGGCAGGGGGAAAGGGTGGAGGAGGAGAGAAGTATTTAAGAAAAAAATAAAGAGAAAAGAAATTTAAGTGTCCTCTAAGCACCCACGAGTCTGCTTCTTAAAGTGCTGATAATGAGCAAAAAGACCAATGAAACTAAATTTTGTACCAGTTCATTTCAGCACATCCTGTTTATACGACTATTTAATGAGTCATTCAGCCAGGATGATTTTCTGTCTGAATATGTTAATTGCCATTTTTTTCATAGCTCTCTATTAAACAGTACAGATAAAATAGGCATGCTCATGATTTTAAAAGCCCTATCAGCCACTCACCCTCAAAGGAGCAGGCAACAGGAGTAAATAAGGGGGAGCTTTTTTTTTTTTTTAGTGTTTAATTCTTTTAACATATATTGGCATTTGGGACCCCACTTCAATTCAAAAGCATATGTTAGTGTTAGCATTAAAGTGAAAATGAAATGAGGTGGTTCTCCCCCATATGCCACCGGCTTCGTTATATCACAAAAAATTAGCTCCAATAGTAGGGCAACTATGTGATGCCTCTTGCTGGTAAGTTCCCCCACTTTTAAAAAGTAAGTATAGGTATTTGGAGAAAAATAAGAGACAAAGAAACAGGGTAATTTTTGACTCACAATGGCATTCATTTAAGTGTAGCTCACTTAAATAAATTAAGTACAATTCAATATACAATGATTATCATCACTAAGCAAGAAGCCTGGAAGATCCAGGAAATGGGTCGAAGGTCTAGTTAATATTTCTGGATTATGTTTAATAAGTGATTAAAAAATTCATTTTTATATTTCATTTATCCCCAAAGGTAAATTCTGAAATGTCAGTAGAAGTGAAGTAAAAACCATCAATAAAAAAGTACTATTTTTATTCCCATCATTACTTAATGAAATCAAACCACTCTTAATATTCATTTGAGCATTTATGTGGTTTCCAGTGCCTTAATTTTAATTTTGAGCATTTACATTAAACAAATTACATATCATTATACTACATTTGGAAGGAAAAAACACACAATAAACCTTTAGGCTATGACAACACATTTTGCTCTTAACTGGTTTGTTTACAAATATTAAATGGTCAAATTAATAGTGTTCTCAATGAATTTTTAGCATCTAAAATTTTTCATAAATGAAGATAAAACAATCAAAAATACGAAACTCCAGTGGCAAAGGTTTATTGGTCTTTGTACCTCATTAAAGGGACTTTATAAATCACATTTGTTCTTTTGAGTAGCAACTACCACTGCTGAAAAGGACAGGTTGAGTTTTAAAAGAGACAGATATGACCTAAAGGGAATACATTTTACTGTAGTGAAATAAACTGAGGAAACAGTTTGCAGATTAAAAACCCCTTGAAAGGAAGCATCATCTTTGGGAGAGAAAAAAAAAATCTTCGCTGAGGAAAACAGCTGGAAACAGGAAGCTTTGGGGCTTTCATCCTGCCGGCTTTGATTCCACCGCATCCCCATATCATGAAAAGGCAAAGAGACTGACTTCAGCTGTGCCTTCTTTCAACAGAAGGAGGAAAAGGCTTTGTGGATTGTGAGCAACCCCATCCAGAAGACACCCCCCTCCACCAGCCCCAATCATACAAACACTAACAATGAAGTGGGAAAAGAAAAAACGGCCATAGATAAGTAGCAACTCAAAAATAGTGTTTTACAGGTTTTACAATGAAAGGAGAATATTCGTTGTAACTCGTTTCCCTTAGCAATTCTCATATGAATTTGAAATCCCCAAGTGAAAAACTAACCAAGATAGATACACTAACTCTGGGAAGTCTTTTTCTCTATATACTTCTTTTCCATTATAGTGAAAATGAGTTAGATGTTGTATCTTTCACCAGAATCCTCCTCTAAAACCTTATGTCCTTAAATCTAAAGTCATTGAATTCTAGTTTTCACTCAAGTTCTTAAATTTTAGATGGTTATCTAAAGTTCTTAAATTTATCTGTTGGGCATCTCATATAGACTTTTCCCCCACTGGTATCTTAAAAATATTTTTATTAAGTTTATCATGACATTTAAAGGACAACACAGCACAGTAAAGGAAGCTTGGATTAGCAGTTTACATCATCTTTGGTAACCAGATAAAGAAGCAACTCAAAAAACAGAACATACAAACACAATACACCCAACTCACAATTTATTCTTTTGTTGCTACTTTGGGATGCCTTTTAAAGCAGGGATTCTAAAGCCAGACAATATAGGGAAATGTAAACATAAAACTCTGACTTTGAAAACTGCAACCAATGGCATTATAATGGTACATATATGATATCTCATGAATTTCACAATGATCACTTGATTCACATACAAGTTAAGAAAAGGAATTTACAACGACGGTTACATGAAAATGAAGGAATTAACTAATTCATTTTTCTAAAGCTATTTCTTAATAGACAGGAAACTTTCACAGCAGAAGAGGTTTCAAGCAGGATATGTAAAATGAATATTAACTTCATCTTAACAGACGGCTTGAAAAGTAGGGATCGTCAGATATTCAACCTTACAGTGGAACACTCTGATTCCATGGTAACATTTCAATTTCTAAAAAAGGTCTACTGTTGACATTTGGTATGTGCCAACTCCTTACCAATAGTATTAATTACCTTTGATTTATCCTTATTCATTCTGAATGTCTTTTATCTGAACTACTTTTGTTACTATAACTTTTGAGAATCCTCATGCGAGGTGATCTTAACCAGGTACGTCTCTAAAATTAAAGAAATCCTCACCAACAAAAGAAAATAATGTAGTTATTTGTATCAGATTTTAAAGTCAGATTTCTTAGTCAGATAAAATGCAGTGAATATCAAAAATAGAAAAATTTTATCACCAGGCATTCTTCGAAAACCCAAATTAGAAAGGCATGAATTCAGTCTGGCATCAATTTCTTCTTTGTCATTACCACCACCACCACCATCATCATCACCAACCATCTTTTACACTTGTTAGAGAATTTGCACATATTATTTCATCTGTTGTTAAACACAACCTAAGAGGGAGGCAGAGCCGGCATTCTCCTGCTCCGAGTCTAAAGCGGGTCACTGCCCTCAAGTCACAGAGATATTATAAGTGTCCTGACCTCTGGCAGAGCTCCTCGTGGTTCTCCACAAATGAGCACCTCACCCTGATTCATCACCTCCACCAACACCTAGAAAATAACCAGCTCAAGTACCACAATTTTCAGGTCAAATCCGAGGATTCTAGTTATATTCTAGCACATTCCCGGAAAACTCAGTTTTGGTAGGCAATGACGCCAATAAGACCTGTAGACTTAACGATGTACAGCAGGGAGCAGGGAAGGGCATAGCTGCCTTTTCTGTGAAATCTACTCTAATTCCCTGAATGTACCCCTGCCTCCTCTGCTCTCTTAACTATGTATTTATTCCATGATACTTCCTGAGCAACGATTAGGTAGCGTGGCCTTTTACAAAAATACAAGTTTCAACTGAGACAGAAGGAAGAGAATGCCATGTGAAGACAGACATATCAGGAGAAGGTGATCATATGACAACGGAGGCAGAGACTGGAGTGACAGACCTACAAACCAAAGACTGCCTGGGGTTATCAGAAGCTGGGGGAGGCAAGGAAGAAAGAAGGATCTTAGAGGCTTCAGAGGTAGCATGGTCCTGCCAACACTCTGATTTTAGACTTCTAGCCTCCAGAAGTGTAAGAGAATACATTTCTGTTGTTTTAAGCCAAAAAAAATAATAATAAATGTATCTATATATCTATATATGTTACATATAGATATATAGATATATATAGATATATAGATACATAAGTTTGAATCCATAAATGCTGCTCCCATGAAATCTGAAAAAGAGATTAAAAAATGTACACATGGGAGAGAAGAGACCTCACATGTGTTCAGTGTGTATCGGGACTAAATCATTTCTAAACTTCTCTCTGTGAATCCGTATAGCAATTACGTGCAGATGAAAATTGAGCCTCAGAAAGAAATGATGAGTTTTGCCCAAGGTTCAAAGCAGTGAGCAAAAGAGCTGAAATGGATGTCCAGGCCTAAATACAGGGCACATGCTTTTTACATCGTATCATAGTGACTCCCTTAAAGACCAATAATACAAGGTAGAAAAAAAGTTTTTAATTCTATAGAGAAGTTCAAGAAAAGTGTTACATGAACTCAGGACCACTGATTATTTCTGTGCATGAAGAATGGTAGTTACCAATAACTGCAGTAGCAGGCTCTCTTTGGAAAAGCAGAAATGCTAATAATATTTGAAAAAAAATAGCAAAATATTTTAATCCCTAGGTAGAATACATTGGCAAGTGCAAATAGTATGTTTCTTCAATGATTTAGAGAAAATTATTATATCATAAGCAATTTCATCTTTTTTTTATCATTTTAATTCATCTAGGCTTTGATTTAGAAACACAATAGCTGAGGCAAATCCCTGTACAACCAAACACTTGTACCAATAGCAAAAATAAATAGAAGCACACAAAATAGTAAGCTGACAGAGGTATACTGTTCTCGCTCACGTATCCTCACTGCCTATCTACATCTATTATACACAAACACGCACACAATGCCAACATAGCTTCTGATTTGTTCTGTCGATTGGCAAAATGGACTACAGTACCAACTTTAAAAACCAAAGTATGAAAACAAAATAGACATCCTCTTCCATATTTGGCAGAAAAACCCTAACTCAAACCTTCCAAGCTTCCCCCAAGAACAAGCAATTATAAGGTGCAGAAAGGCAATAGCTTTAAAACAACACGCTAATCCTAATATTAGTACCTTGAAAAAGGAAAGCTGCCAAGATGTTGGAATAATGCCCAGTTATCCATCTTACCTACAGCAATAAAACTGTCCTATAAATGTGAACAAGACAGCTAGGATACATTTTGGAGTTTGGTTATTGGCATTTTTTTCCCCACCTCACCATTTCCTAAGAGAACAAACCTGACCTATGGAGGCAAAACCCAGCAGATGGTAACCCAGCTCGGTACCAAGGGCACTTAGGCAATCCAAATAATTCCCACAAAAAATGAAGCAAAATGTTCAGTGATTTATGGCCCCAATTTCACTAGATAATTATGGAATCCTACTCTTCTACAAAGCCACCTTTTTATTATAGTATGCTGGATAGCAGGCGAAAGTGTCTAAAAACAATGTATTATCATTAACAATAAAATCATAATTACTATATAATCATAATATAATCATTATTATAGCTCACACTTAGGCCAAGTATTCTCATAAGCAATTTACAAGAAACACTTATTTCATCATCATAACAATTCTACAGAATTATTAACCCCATTGTAAGGCAACGGAAACAGCAACTGAAACAAGTAACTCTGACTTGGAGAGCCAACTTTCAAATCCAGGATGTACAGGTCTGGTCCTCGCGCTAAACCACTACAATGGTATGAGAGGGGGGTTAACCTAAAGGTTATTTATTGCAGAAATTTAAAAAGAAAGGAAGGGAGGGAGGGAGGGAGGCGGGGGGGGGGAGAGAGAGAGAGAGAGAGAGAGAGAGAGAGAGAGAGAGAGAGAGAAGGGAAAGAAGGAAAGAAAGAGGAAATTCGTGCATTTACATTCAAAGAACACTAGGCCTGGATTCAGCAGGCTTGTATTCTAGACCTGGCTGTTCAATATGTAAGCTCCAGAGAGACACCTCTCTGAGCAATGGTTTCTTCATCTGTGAGATGAAGGAGTAGGCTAGATGCTGGAAAGCTTGTTCTTCCAGGGTTAAAGATGTTAGATTCCACAGCTAAACCCTTAAGTCTCAGTTTTACTTAAAGACCAGATCATTTTTTATCTTTGTTCCAGATCTCAAAATACTGATCACTTGCAGTGAAATCAAACAGCAGCAGTTCTCTCTCTGGTTCAATGATCCTCAACCCACGTGATTCTGTTATAAAACAGCACTTCCTCTCTCTGCTGAGAGGATTAGGCTATTTCGATGTAAGTAGCCACGTAACTCCAACAAACCCAGGAGGAGCTGTAGCTGCCATTTCCCAATTCCAAGGTAGAATCAGACTTTCAATTAAAAAAATACAAAAAGTATATATATTCAGGAATCCTCTGATCAGCTTCCTGAGTCTAGAACTACTTTTTCTCTCTACAAGATAAAACCAAATATCCAATGGAAAAATATCAGTGATAATAATACACACGTTAAAAATGACCCCTTGCGTGCGCGCGCGCACACACACACACACACACACACACACACACACACACACACACACACACAGTTGTTTCTACAGGTAAGCATGCACTCATTCACTTAGACACAATTTTTCTAATCATCTTTTCTTCTTTCCTTATCAAAGAGTTGCATACATATGTAATTTAGTTGCAAGTTAACGGGCAACCGGACATGTATAGGTAAATAAGTGAGTATTTTTACAAAACCTGACTGGCAACAGCAATGGTGGCAGCCACACAGGTAACCAATGAATTCTAACCAAGGCAGAAATATTGTTGGTGGGGGGAGCTTTGGAGTGCATTGTCTGTGTTGAGGGTAAGCTACCTAATAACTGATTGGTTAATGTAGATGAGCTTCCCTCAACTTCTCCCTTCCCTAAAAAATATCTAGATGGAGCTAGTCCAACTGTTAGAGGAACTGACCCCCATGACCTGCAAATGACTAAAAGGAGAAAGGAACACAGATACAAACTTATGCCTATCAAGTGCCATCCTCAAGCTGATGCTCACCTGGAGCAAAGGACAAACCCTGTGGAGGTCAAAGGGGTCTCCTGACCAGAGGACCAGTGGCAGGGGGACAGGGTGGCTGGAGGACGTTACCCCAATGCCCGCAATAGACCCACAAACCTTCCTATCTCCACCAATAAAATGCCTCTCAAACCTTCTATTATTTGATATGTAGAACCGCAAACTCATTCTTACTTAAAGCGAAACTAGCAGTATCTTAGAATACTAATTTTGCTCCTTTAAAATAAACTGTAACAGTTTAGGTCAAATGAGTGGGCTTACTGAGCAAACTGAATCTCTTGAGTCTTCCCACCACCACCTCTTCTAAACAGAATGCCATTCCTAAGTCTTTCTAGTTATAGCCATTCCACTGCCACCACTTCTGGGAATGATCTGAATATCAATATTTCATTGAATTTTCAAATATAATTATGATTTCTAGTAACTGAAAAACTGTCTCATTGTATTTTTCCTCTCCAAAACCGATCATGCTAAAGCTTAGAAATACTTGTTGAGCAGTTACTATGAGCCAAACACTGTTCTAAATGCTTTATATATATTAAGTCACTTAATTCTCATAACCTGATGTAGTAGGAACTTGGATCACCCCAATTTTATGGAGAAATTAAATAGCTGTGCTGTTCAGGTTCTAGGTAGCAAGTGGAACGACAGAGTTCATGTGGAAAGCCCATCCTTCCCAGTTTTCACTTTCTCTTTAATTTTAAAATACCAGCAATCTGTACAGTAAGCATTGTTGCTGGGTATACCCCTTTATTCCTGGGAACACGTGATAACAAACTGCAAATAACGAAATTGCAATACATGCTAGGAGCTACAAAAATCTTCATTTCACAACTCCTACAGGAAGTTTAATTACTTGAAAAAAATTATGTGCTGACTTTAAAAAATGCAAACAAACTTAAATTGTACTTTAACTGTTAAAGCAGATGATCTTTAGTAAATGTTAAAGCAAATATTTTCTGAAATATCGCAGGAAGACTCTGTTGTTCAATCTTCATATATTTTGCATAGGAAAAAATATTCCACTCTGAATTCAAAAAGTTGCTGACTTTGAATATTTCACACCAATAATTAGATTAACTGGAATTAAAATATATCTATATGTGTCTTATTTCTATAAATATTCAAGGAACATTAAAAAATGACTGTCAACTGACTATCCCCAAGTATTATGAATTTCCTAAAGCGATATTAGATACAGGGCAGGTTTTTAAATGATGTTACTGCAGGACAAAGCCCTGATGTTATCTAAATTATTCTCTGCTGAAACTATAGTTACCTAAAGCCAAAGCAGGTGCAGCAACAAAACACACACGTGTGTACACACACACACACACCACCACCACCACCACCACCTCACACCCAGCTCAGAAACTGGTACTACTTATTTTTTCAGCCTTAAATCACTGAGTAGAAAACTACTCACAAAATATTTAATGTCCCCTACCAATATAGTGTATAAAAGAAGCCCTCAGAATTATAAACCAAAGTGCGTTCTTTGAGAAAACTGGAGATCTGAGGGAGTGACCCTTTCTAACAAATAGTTTAAAGTCCACTCAGGTCACCACGAACAAAATCTCTAATGGCTTAATGTGACATCCAAAATGATTACCCCAAATCCTTTGCACTAGAACAAAAGAGTGTTACCTCTAAGTTAACATCATTCCTTAAAATCCTGACTCAGAAGCATCTTTAGACACTTAAATATCACCAAAAACTGTGTCATAGGCATTCCATTAAACCAGACATTACTGGGGATATGAGCCAAAAATAAAAGGAAAAGGGGGCGAGAAATCACAGGAACTGAAAAGGTTAGGATTCCAGCCAGGGAAATTCCTTTGGTGATCAGTCCCTTTCTTCATCCTGAAAAACATACCTTGGAAGGGTTGAAATCATAACTTTCTTTGGAATTTTTCATAGATTATAATGACTGGAAAAATTATTTAAAGCAATAATCCTAAGGAATAACTAAGAGAAATGAAAGCAAAACCAGATTTTTAACCAACACTAGCCTTCCACTTTCTCACACTCTTTTTTTCTCTTCATGTTTGTCTCCTTCAAATTTCGATTACACAAAAGCCAAGTCTCCCCTGATGTTCTATGCAGTGTCACTCAGTGAAGGAGACTGACAGTAACCACATCTTCTGACTCCAAGTGAAGGGTACAAATGCATAACCCAAAAACCTCTCAGACTGAGTCCCAGTCCAAGACCGAGGAAGATTTCCATTCTGGTGTTTCTCTGGCTAGAGAGTTACGACACGCTTAGGCATTTTGATAGATATGACAAAAAAGTCATAGCTTCAAACGGCAGAAATGTTTATAATATTTCTCGTTCCTTTCTCATACGTAGGTATACAACTTGATAGACATTTTTTAAATATATCAACATATTACATGAATCCAAGATCCTAAACCGGACATTTCAAACTGGAAGTCTCTCTAATGGGTCACAGTCAAAAATGTCCAGTGATTCAACTTCTAAGCAGAGGATTCAGAAGTCGGAGATCACATTTTTTAATCGAAAACTAGGCTTTCGAAATACAAGTTATGTAAATATTTACCTCTGGTTTCCTCTCCCGTATGAATAGGAAATCCATTCCCCCCAACATATCTGGTGATTAGAACTCTAAAATACAATTTGTGAAGTAAGATCTCTATTTAAAGGGCTTTCCTTTAAAGCAGACTGGTTTTGCTTCATGGAAAGAGAACACATGTAAATGATGACAGCTGATTTTCATTTATTGGTATACATCAGTCAATAGAAGGGGAAATGATATTGGCTCTGTGTTTATGAGCCACATTAGAAATCTGAACAATAGCAGACCTTTGCAGAAACAAAAATAAAGTATGAGTCAACAAGATCTTTGCCAAACAGAGGTCTCAGGACAGCCTTGTTCAGTCTTCTGGGAATCCCACTGCAATGAGCACAATAAAAGCAGGACGTGCCTCATTTCCTTCAACCTCTCAACATGCCTCTCTTGGAGATGTTTGTAAATTTCCTTCCTCTACGCATCAAGCTGGTGAACTGTCGTCATTTCTTTGGGGTAATAATATCCTGTTGATGTCTGGGTAGATCTGTTTAGAGTGTTTCCTCCACATAACACATATACTTTTAATATTATTTTTCAACACAATGCGGTAAATTATTTTTCAACATATTCGAACATACTTTAGCGAGGCATGATTTGATCAGAAGCAAGGAAAGGCAGGAGATTATAATAAAATGTTAGTTTTACTTTTGGATTTACAACCTAGATTTCAGTGATAAACTCCAATAGTAAAAAAGCATTCTCTGCTTTTTTTCTGAAACTGAAAATATTTACCTATAACGGTTTACTAATGTAAACGTTTTCATTCAATTCTATGCTAGAGTTTGGAAATTTCACACAGCAAAACAGCAATCTTAGCATTAAAAAACTCGTGAAAATGGCAACTTTTATTTTACTGGATATACAAACTGCACTAAGCACTTTAAAAGCAGTTTTAAACTCATTCCAGAAGACATTTAAATACACTATAAATTCAGTCAAATACAATGAGTAATCTAAAATTTTTATAGTAAACAAAGGATTTTTTCAAAACTTAAAAAGTATGTAGACATGAGAGTATATTTCTTGGACAAAGAGTTTTTTACCTAAACGAAATAATTCCTGGCAGAATTACATTTCTGAGTGAAGTTATTTGATATAAAGGGAGAAAATTATAAAGTGACGATTTTGAAAAAGAGTGCTCAAAAAGTAAAATAAGACCATCCCTCAACTAACGTAATTTGCACTTAGGCAGACTTTCTGGTTCCAATGACAGCAAAATCTGATTTGTGAAATACTAAACCTAATTGATCATTGCTGCAAAGCACTCGATTTGGAGCTAAACTAAGTAGCACATGCCATTCACTGCGATTCCAAATAACACCTTATTTAGCACATGAAGTAAGAATCATGAACACGAAAATGTTCGCTGTCATTAATAATCCAGAAAATACCAATTGTAAACAGAACACATCCAGATACCAGTCTTTAACTATCAAGTTAGTAAGATAAAAAGAATGCAAATCGGCATAGCCTTCCTGAATAGCAATTTGGCAAGATCTGTGAAGACCTTTGCACCTAATAGTTCCCTAGGAAACTACCCTAATAATATCTTTGCAAATGAGGACAAGTATTTATGTACAAAGATGTTCAAGACAGTGGCCAACAATAGGAAACTGCTTAACTAAATTATGGAAGACCCATATGATGAAATATTATGCTGCCTTAAAAAGATCATGCTTTCAAAAATATTCAAAGGGATTGGAAAAATACTCATGGTAAAATGGTAAGATAAAAAGCAATATACACATTTTATATTAAGCTTTTTTAAAAAAGAAGAACTAGAATCTGCACAGCTTCAAAATATTAACAGTGGATATCTCCATAATGAGGATCTATTTTTAATCAGAAAAAAATAAAATAAAGTGTGTGTGTGTGTATATATATATATATGTACAGGGGACGCCAAAAAATGTACACACATGACTTATACTCATCTTTTGCTATCAGTATATATGGAGTATTACAATTTTAATACAGTTTGTTTCCTTTCTTAAAATGTATACACCTTTTTTGGCACCGTGTGTGTGTGTGTGTGTGTGTGTGTGTGTGTGTGTGTGTATCCTGACCTCAAGGCTCTCATAATCTATGCTATTATTCAAAATTAATTAAAATCAAGTGAGGGTGAGGAATATGATGTATATAGGTGATTCAAAAATGGCAGAATGTTGATAATTATCAAAGCTGTATGATAGATACACAAGAGTTTATTCTACTATTCTGCTTATACATGCTTGTAATTCTTCAAAATAAAAAGTTAAAAGAATAATTAAAGGGCATGAAAAATATTTGTCATAAGTTAGCCCAATAAATACTATAAATTGTTCAGTGCTGAGAAAGATCACATCTGGAGGAGGTATTGGCATCTCTTTAAATAGCTAGTAAGATTTCAACAGGCAAATTAAGTGCTTGAGTGTATGAGTGAGTATAATGAGCAAAGATATACTGGGGAAAGGCAGTTGGCCTTGGGCATCAGGCCAGTGTGTAACTGGTAACAAACTCATGGATCCTGACTGCTACTCCAACAGTGGATAAAATCCCCTGACAGAGGATAAAGAGGCATCAACCTTATGGATTTCAACTGGGCTGTGATTCCCCCATGAGTCAGCATTCTAAATATGCAAATGTTCACCTGGCATGAAGAGGATAAAAAAAGCATCATTGACTACTGCAGACTTCTGGTCCCACCCTTGCTCACTGAACTAAAACTATCCCTTTTACTGGTGGGTGATTCCTGGGTAATTCCCATGGGTTCTTTATTCTCACTGGACAAAACCTCTCTGAGATCTAGGCATGATGAAGCGTGGAAAACAAAGAGCTCATTTTTAAAATACAGTCCTCGTTCCTTATCCTTCTCAGCCCTCAGATTTTTTTTACATCAACAGTCCATCTCCATATAAATGTCCGATTTTGCAACACTTTAGGTACCACAACGTCTGTGTGAATGAGCCAGAATATGTATTACCAAAGAGTGAAAGGGTTTAGTTTTCCTAACCAATATCTTTTTGAAAAATTTCAAAAAAATGAACATTGCTTATTATAATTTTTCATAAATATCTAACTACTCTCAAAATTACTATTTAGAATACAAATGCATCCTTCAGTTTGCTAAAGAAAATGTGCCTCACTTCCAATTATAAATTTGGAAAATGCAATAAGCTTTAATGACTAGATGATATAATTCTGCTTTCTTCTATTTAAGGAAAAAAAAACCTACTTATTCCTGAAGCAGTATTTCAGAATACAAATAATATTTTTTAAAATTTGTAAATGGAACCACAACATTTAATAAGACTTTTTTTCTCTAACATTCCCCAAAATCGTTATATTCTCTTTGAAAATATACATGAATGTTTGAGGCTTGACAGCCAGCCTTACTGGTAGCCCTGTTAATGCTAATTGAGTTAGCATAAACATGTAAATCCCCTTTTATAGATGCCTGGCTATTCCTTTATCCAAGACCAACCTATAATCTACAAAGATAAGCAAGCTCTACGTTGTTGATTTGCTTTGCATGTAAATGCTTTAGAACAGATAAGCTCTTGATATGTATTCCTCCTTTGAAAGATCAAAGGTCATTCTTCAAACACCAGGTTTCTCTCCTATCTCCATCTCTCCCCTCCTCAGATTTCTACTGTATGTTTTCCCTTTTGCTAATGTTCTCCGAATAGTACCAGATTAATGAATGATGACATTGTTCATAAGTATTTTAATGGCATCCTGTGGTGACGATGCAACAACAGGAGTTTCATGGCACCAAGCAACATGATCTCCATGTTTACTTCCTGATAGAGACTCAATTATTGTTCATATGTTTGGAAATATCACGCATGCATGCACTCACAGAACAATCACACACGCGGCCATGCTGGTCAGTACCAACGGCCAAGGAGAAGACTTGAAAATTAATGTCATGAAAATGAAGAAATGATCACAGTTAATCCAAACTAATCACTAAGTAAAAAACTTTCAAAGAAATGCAGAGTTGCTAATATCTCAACTCTAAAACTGGTCCTTAAAAAGTCCATTATAATGAAATATCCATTTCTTCCAGGGTGAACTTTGCACCAGACAGCCTTAGCACTGAATTTTTAACAGACAGAAGCTTTTTGTAAGTAAAGAGCCGCAAAAGAAGATAAACAAAAGAAAAACACCATGATTTTGTCAAAAGAATAAATTGGAAATATATTGACACATAAACCAATTGATGAGTGTTATTTACTTTTTATTTATATAATTTATAGAAAAGCACAATTTGTATGTATTATAATTCAGATTATCTGATATAGGGATAATTCATATGTAACGTAAGATTCATTATTGTTAATATTAACATATAACATTAATTGAATTTTAATTAGGGGCCAGGCACAATGTAAGTCAATTAATAAACATGCTCATTTGATCCTTCCCAACTTATAAATTACTATAAATATATTTTAAGGGTGAAAACAACTTCAACAAGATTAAAAATCTGCCAAAAGTACAGACCATAAACCCTATAAAGACAGTCATCTCTTCTTTGACCCTGTATCACCAACATGTAATGTAAAGAATGGCAAGTAATAAGAGCTGAACAAATAACTGTTAAAGGACCTACAAAAGGTAGGCAAGTAGAAGGGAGGAAAAAAATGTGAGATCGTGTCCACAGTGGCAACAGAACAGAGTATAAAACTCATGGAAAGACAGGGTCCTGACCCTCAAATAAACTTCAGTTCAATCAACAAGATCAAGCACCTCAGCAAGTGTGATGACTACTATGACAACATATGCCCCAGTCACAGAGGATACATTGGAGGAGCAGTCAAATTAGTCTCAAGGGTCAATAAGAGCTCCACAGAAGAGGTGGGCTTTAGGTGAGTTTTGAAAGACAACAGGGGTTATGGAAGAAGGATGTGGTCCGGGCTCCAATACTTTAGAGCAGGGGTGTCCAAACTTTTTTCAACGGTTTTCACCAAGGGCCATATGCGGTAAAATACACAAACAGCTGGGCCACTCATTCGAGGTGAAGTATGTATTGCCTCACCTGGTTTATTTAAGTAAACTAAATATATTTTTGGAATTTGCTGTGGGCCAATTAAAAATGGATTGTGGGCCGCAGTTGGCCCGTGGGCCGCAGTTTGGACACCCCTGCTTTAGAGGGTCAAGCAGTAGAAATGGCCAAAGCATGTCAATTTGACATGTCACTGGCAACTTGAACGTGGAGTTTTGGGAGAGTGTTGTGGGGAAAACCCAGACGATACATAGTACATTATACAGAGAATGTGGCATGAGAAAACTTGGTTGTATAAAGGAAAGAACAAAATGAGGATGGAGGTTAGTCTCAAATTTGTGTGTGTGTGTGTGTGTGTGTGTGTGTGTGTGTGTACAAATTTCAAAGGGGTATGTAATAGATGAAATGTAGTGATGAGTTCTGGAGGCAGGTCTGTCAATGGGAAAGTGCTGAACATGAGGTCAGGAGATGGGATTTCTCCATTTTCTAGTGCTGTTACCTTGAACAATCATTTGAGCTCAACCTCAGTATTACTGACTTTTAAATGGGGCTAAGGACATGTCTGAAAGCACGAAAACTGACTCACACAAAACGCTTACTAACATTTAATCTTTCCTACAATACACTATCACTATAAAGAAAAAGAAAAAAGGAATTATAATCAAAGTAAAGAAAAGACAAAGCTTCCTATTGACTGAACCCAACCAGAAAAATGACACAAAGAGCATCAGAGTGCGCTACTGTTAAGGGTTAGAACGCCTCTTGGAACACAGAGCAGGCAAGAGAGTGGAGCTAGAGGGGCAGATAACGAAAAACGAAGCAGGGAAAGGTTGTGATGAGCATTAGAAGAGGAAATTGAGTGACTATATATGTGGGGATACTGACAAAAATCAAAATTTGATTTGGTAACACAAAAAGTGTTTAATAGTCATTGGAGGACTTTCTGCTACAAATCTGCTTAAATGCACAAAATTTGAACGAATTAAGACGTGTGTCAGGGTCCCCAACTTACATATTTGTTTTGTACATTCTCACCATTAGCCAACATTTTAATCAATAGAAATGTCACTATGGTTTCTTAAAAAGGAAGATCTAGTTCCCGGTATTATTACATATTTATGCATAGCCAAACATGCCATACAAGAAAAACCAAGCATTTGACCTAAACTCACTCACCACATTATGACTAGAATGGTACTCCTCAGAGGTCTAACGATTCTCAGCACAAGGATGTGGGGTGGGGCAGTTGGTAGGGACAAAACAGGACGGTCTGCAAGTAAATTACGTTAGTAACATTATCAACAACCTCAGATTCCCAACAAGATCTTCAATGTTGAAAATGTAAGGTGTGTTCTAATCCCGAGAAACCACTGCTCCAACTCAATTATCAGAGCTTTAAAATACATGGAATTTGAAAGTGTCTCTGGCGTACTTCAGCAAATGTGAGAAGTGTAAGATTATTATTACCATTTCAGAGGCTACATAAAGCCCACCTATATAAATTATAATACGGAGCACTGACTGGCCATGACGCAGAATGGTGCCACTGTACACGTTTCACTTCCATGCTGAATGGAGACCCTCTAGAGCCTCTACATTAGGCTTGGCATTTTCTGCCTTATTGCACGTGTCTCCTCATTGTCTCCTCTACAGTTAATGAGCAGCAGTGCCCACTGATGCCATAAATAAAGAACCTGAGAAAATCCAGGTAAGTGTCATTTCCCAACCGCAAAGGCAAGCTGTGGAAACTATTCTACAGAATATATAAAGTATGAACTGTGGTTACTAAATTCTTCTGAACAGAGCGAAATTAAGGGCTTCATTTTCTCCTTCTGCTCTTCACCAGGGAATTGAAACTTCAGCTCAGCACTGATAAGAATCTTCTAATCCCTCAACCTTCCTATTCCCTAAAAGTCGTCCCCAACACGAACACACACTCACAACAACTGAAAGCCAAGGTCATAAATGAATAGTTCAAATCTAGCAAGTGACCCAAAGCAACATTTTATTTGTCAAAGAATAATAATTTTCCCAGATTCTCTACCCAATGTAAGGTCACAGGAATGCCTCTAGGGATCAATCTGTCAAACGTTGACATTCAGAAGATCAAATAATTAATAATAGCTAATCATCCCAGTACTGATAAAGTGCTGTAAAATGAAGCGTGTCTATAAATGCACTGAGTCACTTAAATCAAAAGCAATATGTTTCGCTTCTTCAGCTATATAAATATAGACATGTATATATAAAAACAAGCATCATTCCACATCCACATATATATGGCATGGGCATATGAGGAAGATCGATGATGTTTATAGATGTCTGCACGTATTTATACAGAGATATACATAGGCTCCCAGGCAAAATGTTCGTTGTTTTTAAATTCTCTGATTTTTGTTGGTAACAGTTATTTCTTGTTAACCACATAGTAAATATGAGACTCTCACATGATGTAAACCACGCACAGCTGATTGAGCTACATTTTTCCCCTGAAAATCATATTCTGTAAATTTATAAATGAAGACGTTAGAACAGGAATACATAGCTTTAGTTATGAACACAGAAGTGGTTAAAGAGAATCTAACCAACCAGGAAAGGCACTAGGTAGAGTAAGGAAAATAAGAGGAAAGCCTGCCATTCAGGAGACAGGAATCACAGCATAATTTGCTGGGATTGCTCCGAGTTTCATTCCCATTACTAGTTAACCAGAAATGTTAGGTTAAAAGATTTCACTCTGAAATCACTGGGCTCCTTAAGCCACTAGAGATCTGTGACATTTCTTCATTCAGCCTATTCTTCATAATTCAGAATCTAATTATCCAGTTTGTGAAATATCTAGGCCTTGGTATCTTTTCTTCTGCTCAGATTTCTTATTTGGCTTCTGCACTATGTCATAGTGACAAGGCAGAGAGGGTCAGAAAAACGGTGACACTCCTATCAATCAGCATCGCTACTTAACCAGGAATTCTGGAAGCCAGTTTATTTGGAGAGATTGAAACAGCTGGTTAACAATTTTCCCCATGAAACAAAAATAAATGGAATTATCATTTCCTAACAATAGATTATAACGTCATGCAAAAATTATGACAAATCAGATTCAAGAAGGAGTATTTTTAGTATGGAAATAACTTTCTCGCAACAGTTACAGTAATAAAGAAATAATGAACTTAACTCATTACTTTAAAAGCATGTTATGTAAATGTTATCTTCTAGCTTCTAGTAAAGAATAGCACTTTGATTTATATTTGATGCACTGCAATGACCTTAAATATAGCCGTCAATAAGCCTCTTTACTGCTTTGAAAAACCAAAAACAAACCATGCACATGAAGTCAAATTTCATGACATAATATCTCCTTCCTCCCATGTATCTCCTCCCTTTCTTACCCTCTAAGGAAATCACACCAGAATCGTCGTCTTACTCTCATCTCTACTTTATTTTCCCAGCTTCCCCACTGAGTTTACTGATGAAGGCCATGTGCCTTTTCCTAGGCATTCCACCACTGCCCTGAAAGACGCAGGTTATTTTAGTAATTCTTTTATCCTTGATAAAGTGTGACATACACAGCACTTATGAGATGCAATTAGGTTTGTGACAATAAATACCTACATGAAGTTTTCAGGGGCGGCTGGATGGCTCAGTTGGTTAGAGCACAAGCTCTGAACAACAGGGTTGCCAGTTCGATTCCCACATGGGCCAGTGAGCTGCGCCCTCCACAACTACAGTGAAGACAACGAGCTGCAGCTGAGCTTCTGGAGGGGCAGCCAGATGGCTCAGCTGGTTAGAGCACGAGCTCTCGACAAGGTTGTTGGTTCAATTCCTGCATGGGATGGTGGGCTGCACCCACTGCAACTAAAGATTGAAAACGGCGACTGGACTTGGAGCTGAGCTGCGCCCTCCACAACTATATTGAAGGACAACGACTTGGAGCTGATGGGCCCTGGAGAAAAACACTGTCACCCAATATTCCCCAATAAAATTAAAAAAAAAAAAAATCAAGGTATAAAGCATCAGGATACAATCACCTTTGTTCTAAAGTCTTACTTTTAAAGAAAGTTTCTAGAAGGCTGACTAGTGGAAGACTGCTGCCCTCCTGAGCCAGTATGGCTGGATAAGTGGCTTAAGTAACACCAATCTACAGTTTTCTGCTGTAGATTTAACAGGCATCCAAGAGCAGTCAAATGGAAACAGCTACCACACTCAGGGCTGGGGAAACAAAGGAAGAAGGTTGGGTTTTTTAGAGTCTAGCTCAGAGGAGAGACAATGTGGAGGAAGTACCAGCAGGCAAATTTTTGGAATGTAGTTAAAAACCTAAAACTGGGAACAACTGAGGCTGCCAGAGTGACTGTGACAAGAACAGGAAGAATAAGTCCCTTCTGCTCCACTAGCTTTCCCGTCTTCCTCTAGCGCCTCCTGTTGGCAGAAGCTAACATGGATACCTGGAAAAGAACAAATGTAGTTTGCCCCAGCATTACTAGGAATATAAAGGGGTGGATTTGGAGCTGCTCAAGTTCAACTTATTAAAAAATGTGTCACAAGAGGGGAAAAAAATTCTACAGATTAAAATATAGGGTGGATATGCTGTCATGATTCAAAGAAAGCCAGATTTTTTAAAACCATTTCACCCTACAAAAAATAAAAGTAGACTTTAGAAAACATTTCCTTTGATGATTATATAAAATAGAGTATCTCTATAAAACAGATGCCATGACAAAAGATTCGGGAAAAGATGTAAAAGTGGATGAATGTAGTAAGAAACACTGAAAGTAAAAATACGTTGACAAAATTAAAATCTACATAAAATTGTAGCAAAAAATGTCAGTCTGTAGATGACAAACTTGAAAAGTTCTCTTAGAATAGAAAGAAAAACAAGGAGATAATAATGAAAGAGGGAGTATTGAAGATCAAGGATGGAATATAATCTACCATAAATAAACAGCCATGATGAATAATTAGGTATGAAAAATAACAGAATATCATTTTGGTGGAAGAATTTAACACATCTTTTTAGGTCCAAAAGGGATGCAGTTAAGTAAAAAAATTAAAAAATTAAAATGTACATTATAGAGAATATAACCCTCATTTTCAAATATTCATTGAAAAAAAATCCCAAAATCACATTTATCAAGATACAAAAAAAGTGTAATAAATTTAAAGAAGCAGAAACTATACTATTTATTCACTGACCACACTGCAATAAACCTAGAAATCAGTTATGAACTTTTTAAAGTGCCAAGATGATAATCTCTTCAAATTTAAATGGCATTCCCAATTAGCTCTTGTATTAAGAGGGAAACAAAACTACTATTAAGAACTATTAAGAAACTATTAACAACGAGAATATTACATATCAACAAAACATATGGGATGTAACCAAATTTACAGTCTCACAAAAACTCATAATCTGGGGGGAGAATAAAATAAATAATTCAATCAAAATGTAAACTCATAAGAAATGATTTCTACAAAATAGGTCTAAGAAAACAAAATATATTTTAGAAATACATTAATAAATTAGAAAACAGAAAATCCAAAATGTTAAATAAATCCAAGAAACAATAAAATCACGTATCTCTGACAGAAATCCCCAATTTAAAAAAATGCAAATGTAATATAAAAACAAAAAAGATTATATAACCAAAAATAAAAGTTCATTTAAATAATCTAAAATTGCATACATATTTGAAATCGTGTGAGTGTGTGTGTGTGTGTGTGTGTGTGTGTGTCCACATAATACTACCAGGCAATACAATCAGCTATTGCAATGGTTGATTATTAAATGAGAATTTTTATTTTCACCTTTTTATTTTTTAGTATTTGGAAAACGTTACACAGTGCACATGTATCTTCTTTAAAAAAAGTATTTTTATTTTTGGAAAATAGACTTAGGGGATAGAATTTTTGCATGATTTTCCTGCCAGACAAATAAAATTTCAGTTCACCTAAATTTAAAATGGCAAACACCATCAATACTCCAACTGTTGCAGGACTATAACAATTATTTTCATGAAGCTTCTGAAAATTTATACTTCGATATTCATTGAGAATTTAAAAGGCATCATGGAAATCAATCTTTATAACATCCAGTTTAATGTTTTATGATTACATGGAAAAGATCAGCCATGTTTTTTTGCTGCCTCTCAGAGCAAAAAGACATGTGAGGTTCCACGATATCAGACTGAGTGTATAAAAGAAAAATGACTCATCCTCTTTGTAAAATACGTGGAACAGGCATCTCTTCCACTGGATCACATCCTGTTGGTCAGGAGAGGTTTTTGCAAGACCCACAGATATATCAATCACTACTACTTGTATTTATCAATTACTACCTGGAATAACAAAATCAAATCTTATATTTGTGAGTGTAATATCTTTCAAGATGCTTTCATGTGTATTATCTAATTCAATTTTTACAAAAACAACCAACTATGAGTTAAATAAGGCACAAGAATAACATATTCTTCAACATTTATGCTTGCAATTGTTTTTCATGTGAAATTAAAGATGTCCTGCTAATCATTTGTAGATTCTTCAAATGAGCTTTCTGTGGTCAAGAAGACTTGTTATTGATTACAGTTAATCTGATAAATCTGTATTAAATAAAAAGGCAGCCCCCTTCACCATTACAAAATAAAAACCTACTGATGAAGGACTATTATAAGAAGTGTGCTAACCATCCCTTAGGCTAGATCTGGCTCTCAGCTGGGTTTCATATACCCCAAGCACTACTGTGGTGGTCATTTGGCAACTATAGGCCAGAGAATAATTTCCCATCTGGTGTGCTGCTCTGAGTATCCCTTTCAAGGACTAGTCTCTAAAAGTTTAGGAATAAAAAGTAACCAAAGAACTGTGAACAATGGTCAATTATCTAATTAGCATTTCAAAAGACAGTGATAAAAAGGAATAATACTCTGAGGCCCACAACTCAAATGAACAGCTGTGTGTGACAAGATCAGTTAATTAAGGCTTCAGAACTTTTCCAGCCCATCTCCTTTCACCTTTCTCAGTCCCTTCTTTCTCTTCCTTTTCCTAGGTCTCCCTTCATCTCTCCCTTCCTACTTTTAAGTATCTGTAAGTCTCTACCTTTCTTCTAGAAATATGACATATCCCTTTTCCTCCTCTTCTCTTTCCTGTCTTATTCTATCTCCCCTTAATTTGCTATAAAGCCAGGTTTCTTAACTATTATGTCAGATTTAGGTACAGTTTTAATAGCTCTTTTGTTGTCTAAATGAAGTTTTACATGCTCTTCTCAATTCCAAATCAAGTGAGTTTACATTTAAAATCTCTACGTTTAAAAAACAATTAATGTTGCTTTTTACTTCCATGTAACCCTTAATTGGCTGATTTTTTTTTGATGGTCAATAACCCTCTATAAAGAAAAATATCCTTCTACCTACACTGCAAATGTATCATATTCTAAATTAAAGACCAAGTAGGGGACATTTTTAATTTCCCCATTTTACTTTGCTTTTTAGTAATAAGGAAAAGTAAATTTGAAAGCCTTATTTATGGTAGAAATCTGGAATGCATTATCTTATTCAATCTCTGATACAACCCTGCAAAATACATATAATTAAGCCCATTTTATAGATTAGAAAATTTGGCACGGTGAAGTTAAATAACTTCATTAAGTCACAAAGAACTGAGTTGCAAACTAGCTGTCTTTGGCACCAGAGGCCAAAGAGGTTCCTATCCCCTACCACCTCCCTATTAAAATACATGATTACAAAGGCTAAAAGAAGTTAGATTAACAGTAAACCCAATCCCCAGACCACTGGCCCAAAGCTTGTACATGTAGTAAACAGAGATGGAATAAATCAGTTTGTTTCTGCTTTGCCCTAGGTGCTGAAGCCGCAGGCTGTGTGAGCTTCTCTGTACACTGAGGCTTACCCCAGTTTCATGTAGGATGAAAGAGAACATGAGCTGATGGTTGTTATTACTGATCATAATTATCTGTGAACACACTTCCTTGAAGGTACAGTGATGCCATTGTCAAGACTCCTGAGCCAGAGGTCTCTGTTCTAGGATTATTGTGTCCTTAATAGGTATTAGCATTGATATCATGCAGCCATTTATAACATTACAGATACTCTTGTCAACCAGTTATACAATAATTTTGTGTGTCATCAGTAACTCTGTTCTATCTTTGGAGTTCCAGTGGACTCAGCAATGTATCTACAGAAACGCAAAGAGGAAAGAAATATGCTTCCCTTCAGGGAATATAAACAAAAAATTCACTTCACTGCACACATTACACCTATCTACCTAACAAGGGATCTGGCTGCTGGGAAAGGTTGCTCTACCTTCTCAAGCTTGGCGCTCATTTCACCTCGTACGCCTCGTGGGGCCTGGTGACTCAGGGAAGCCTTTGTTAATGGAAGGCCCCAGGAGATACTGTGCTCTACAGAGGGCGTAGGGACTTTGAATCTAAAATCCTTGAAGCCTGGGGAAAGGTCTTGTGGATTCTTGTGCCCATTTCCCTGCTCTGTCTGAGTCGCTGTGAGGCTCTCGGCATAATTATGAGCAGGCGAAGTTTGGGGCCAGATCTACCTGTGAAACTAGACCCTCATCATTCCTCCATGGCAGTGTGACCAAGCTTCTTGAGAACCTTAGAAACTCCACAGATGCTTCCTTTCCCTCAAATATAAAGGTGCACACGGACATTTAGAGCCCCTTCCCTCTAGGACACCCAAGTCAAGAACGCTGCTCCAGACTCAACCCACTAAGATGCTAGAACCAAACTACCCCACGGAGTCTCAACAGATACATTTCACTGTACAAGTAGAGGCAAGGTGAAACTGCACACCTCTGAGACAAGTTTTCCTATGACCAACAGAGGAGAGAAAAGAAGAGATACGGGGAAAAGCAGCACACCTTGGGCATGTGTCTCCCTCAGCCAATTAGGCTGCAAAGTCACCAGGGAGGCGATCTCATTCTAACATGAACCCTTAAGGTCATGTTGACCTCACAACAAATACTACTTTCATATACCCATCTAAAACTGCAATGGCAGATTTACTACCATCCTGGTGGGTCAAACAGGGGTTCGTCTAAATCAGGTGAGCAGAGACGAAGCATTTCTAACAGTGAGAGCATCTGGAAGCAACCTTGTCCTGCGATAAAGTCAAAACATGACTGTTTTCTCTCCAGAAAGAAAACTGGTAAGAAATTGTTCATATAAATACAAACACATTCTTTCAAAGAAAGGGAAATATTGAGGCAGCAGACATCAGATTCACAGCTATGGTTCTTCTGATACCTATAAATACCACTGATGGTTATAATTCATTATCCTGGAGAGCTTGGTGCAAATTCAACCAGATGCTAGTTCAAACACACAGAAATTATATGAGGTATTTTTTTCACTGAATGTTCCGGACACCAGCAATTAGAAAGCACAATGCCCTGCACATCATAAGTACTCAATAAATACAGGCTGAGTAAACGAAATGTAGACATTATTGAACAAGACTTCTTTTGGGGAGATAGAAATGAACCTAACTGGAAAAACCTAAGGGATTTTCACAATGGCCTCCCTCGTGCTTTCCAATTTGCCACGATAAAATTAAAACTGGCAAACAAACAAAAAGTCAGAAATGAGGGCAAAAATATATTTTCTGCTACTGTATAAAAATTTCAAGTACAGATACACCCTCTGTGTAAGCTAACTGCACTGAGCCTAAACTAATGAACTCTTGTAGACCACAGCCAAGTTACAAGGAAACATGAAGAAGAGCTAAGATATTTGTACCTGCTTGAAGGTAACCTTGAAAGAATGTTGCTAAATCTTTAGAAATTTGTTTCAAAAAAACCCAAAAGTGTATGACCATATGATTCTAATTAGCACAGAGTGAGAGGACTGAAGCTGAGAAATCTGTCACATAAGACCGCTACTTCTCTTACTGCTGCCATTCCAAGAGCGAGTAATTTTCCCCATGATCTATAAGATGCATAATATTGTGTGCGCACTTAAAGAACAATTGCTTTGGAGGATGGTTATTACTTACACGTTAGGTACCTAACGTTTGGTAAGCAATTTGGTATGGGTAAGAAAAACAGCTTAACTTAATAAAAAAGAAGCATAGAACTTCATCCTTCTATTACTAACACACATTTAGAACCATCACCGCAGTTCAATCCACTCATCTCTAGTTCATAGCCCAGAGGTACCTATAATAGATTGCATACTTGTACAGTCAACAAATCTGGAAGTACGCTGCAACTGAAACTCTGTTCATAACCAACAACTGTTCTTAAATTACTGGTGATTTTTTTCATCTTCCTGGGTCTAAAATGTACTAAGGGCACATTTTTTGACAAGATATAAAAGCACATGTAACATTTATATCTGTGCACATCCAATGATCAGAATCCACAGAAACTCAGTAACAGCAAGATATTAAGCGTAACTGGCCATAGCATCAGTGTCAATAGGGAATACTTCTGAGCCTAACTAAATTTCTCCAAGAAATTCACATTTCCACATCACTGACTGACTTTAAATTCCAAAAAGATCCTGACTCAGCAGTATGTGATTGTTGCTGTTTTCAGTATCTTTCAATTTTTCACATTTCTTTTTTTTTTGGTTTTGATGTTCTTGTTGAAGTTAAAACCTCTTTCTTGAATATAAACAAAGTGAACTCTTTAGATAGTATGAGGCATTTAAAACTAAATAAATGACTCATTCTTCGGAGACTTTTGATTGTGTTACTGGTAAAATATTTAGCTCCCTAAAGACGCTAGGAGAGCTCGAGTTTAGATTTTCTCAACATCTCAGGAGTAAACAATTCCATCTTTCATTTTTACCATGACATTTCACCCCTACTGAAATATAATGTGAATCATTTTAATCCCTAACGTATTTTCTTTCAAGAGAGAGAATGAGGGGTGCGAGGAAGGGGAGACAGAGAATGAATGAGGTCCTAGCCAGGCATCACGTATCGGTCACCACCAGTTACACTACATAATCAAGTGAGCTATACCTCAGATTTCTTTTTTAAATAAAGGGACTAATATAGCTAGCACTTATTGTTTTCGAGATTGATTTTCAAGGCAATAGCACCTAGATTTACTTCCTGCTGAGCGAACTCTCTGCAGGGACTCTGTGAATAAAATTATCACTGACACTAGGAACAAAAACACTAACAACTTCGAGATGGCTACAGTAACACGTTTCTAAAGGGAAGCAAATTGCCAGTGTTTACTCTTGAATGGAGAGGCGGGAGAGACTGTCACCAGTACAGAATGCTAGGAGGAAGACATGGGACATGGTAAACATCCAGAACATCTGACAGTTTTCAACACTGCCATTTCTGCAGGTAATTCTAATGCAACTTTTTGTGGCACATATTCTAAAACTGAGACTTATAAAAGAACATATCCACAGAGTTTCGGGTTGCCAAGCACCCAGGCAGGGAGACTGCAGTGTCTGACGTATTACGTTAACTTCTGAAGCACAAAAGGTTCAAACGTGACTACTCCAAGAATAGCAACCGCGAGGGAGCACAGATAGATTAACTAGTTAGGGCAAAATGGTCTGCCAGGAAGAGGCAAAAAGTTTCTCATGAAGGTATTCAGTAACTTCACATCCAGTTAACGATACAAAAATTGTGAGGAAATTGGGGAGATATGTACAAAGAAAGCAAGCAGCAGAGAATGGGGGACTAAAACAGGTGACGGGAAGGAGAAAGTCTGTTCTGAACCAGAACTATGCTGTGCATCTTGGCTCTGAGCACTTTAGGTTTATTTGCACACTTTTTAGAAAGAGTGGGGGTTGGGGATCCAAAGCGGATGAAAGAGTTATTTATGAACAGACGGGACACCAGGATGGGGTGGTAAGAAAGCTATGGAGGAGTGTCTGGACTTGTGGATAAAGGAAGAAGCAGACATATGGGGAAATCTATATAGAAGAAACAGAGAGAGTGAAGAAGAGGCTAAAACAGGCAGATGGCTGGACTGTAAAGGAATAGCATTATGCGGGGGCTCTAAAGAAAGGGAGGTGGCCCTGGTGGGGGTGGGTGGGAACAGCTAAGGAAAAAAGAGGGTCAGGAGGTGACAGCTTGGAAAGTTTTTTGAAAGTTGCAGAAATTAGATATGGATAAAAATATTCTTAAAATATATTTAAAAGCCAAGAAGGAACAAAACTGAAATGAAAAAGATACTCACTTAAGTACATGAAAATCAGTGTTCAAAATTAACAGCAAACATTTTGGACAAATGTGTGAAGAAATTATAACTAAGAAAAACTGGATGGAAGGGAAGGGCTCTCTTGAAACAGACATTCTATGAAACTACAAACGATACTCCCTGGTAAAATGTTTGACTGTTTCTGAGTAGGTGTTGGGGGGTGGGGTGGGGGGCTACCAGATTATCTTCTGCATAAATCTCTTATTATTCATTATGCTGGATAATAAGTACATGCTTCAACCCTGAGGGCACAGACTATCTTACTGAGCTTTTCATTCCCAGTATTTAGCAGTACGGCTGACGTGGAGAAAGGATTCAGTAAGTAGACAATAGAAAAAAGAGAACACTTAAAAGTTACTTTATGAGTCCCAGCAAAGGTATAGCAAAGAGAATAAAGCTTTCCAAGTCACAGTTTAGATACATACAGTTGGGAACACAGATATATACACACACACACACACACACACACACACACACACACACACATACTATGCACGAACATATTAAGATAATTTTTCTACTAATGTTGTCACTACTAACTTGTGAGTAGTAATACATCAGAGCTCATATTTATCACCCTGTTGTAATCAGTAATCAACAAGGTAATAAATGGTGCCTGAGCTTTCCTGTCATTCACGGAATGACTCCGATCCTCATCAGGTGGTTTGCGATACCAACAAAGCCTAGAAAAAAGTTATCAGTTGTGTTGGGGGGGGGGGGTGTTCCACTTTCAGTACTTATCATGGAGTTCAAAAATCATTTGTGTTTAAGAAGACAAAGCCCTGTTGAGACAACTAACACCAACACACTTTGCTTAGTCTGATCATCTTCAGCCATGACCAATCAATACTATACTCAAACACAGAGAACACATGTAGATGAATTTGTATGAAAATGTACCAAAGTCTTATTTTATTAACTAGAGTTTGCCCCCAATGAATGACTTCCAAGTTGGATTTACTCCAGTAATAAATTCAAACAAATAAGAAAGTAACCAGGAATAAGCACAAGGAAGTGGTCCGTTTTGGGTGGTTTTTTTTTAAACCACATAAGGTCTACACGCTTTAGGCCCACAGCATTATTTAAAAAAAAAAAAGTCACCTAGCTGTACTCCACAAAGGGAGTCTTCAATAAACAACTGTCAGTCAGTTCTAACGATGTGGTTGAAGATGGATGAAGGGGCTAATAATCATCGCTATCACATTCTCATCATCAACGCACCATGGCCCGACTTCTGATTCAAAACCTCGGGTGCTGTCTGCAAATCACACCAGGTTCTAAGGGGCTGTTTGGGGGGGAGCTTAGCTGCTCTTCCAAAGTAAAGGGAGAATGCAAGGGAGCTGATTTCCTTTGGAGGGCTGGTGGCCAAAGAAGGCTGAGAAAACAAAGAAAGATAGAAAACCATAATGTCACCACCTCTGATAAGTGCCACTAGATATAAGCATATGAACATGTGTCCAATTCTCTCATTAGTTTGATAAATTCAGAATATACACAATGGAGAGATGCAAGCACAGCCAGGTCACCCGCACTGCAAGCCTGCAGATGAAGCAACGCCAGCTTAGAGTGGGCGGTCCCAGCAAAGGCCCTCTAACCCTAAGGTTCTATCACTCCATTTATATACTCTGAGTTCTACTCAGAAAGGCAACCACTGCCCCCTTACTCCTTGAACGTGTCCATAGAAATGACACGACCATCTTGCATTTTTTCACATACTTAGTAGTATGAGCACCAAATTCTAATGTGGGTTCCATCCACAATAACCAGTGAGTGTGTCTCTGAAATTCACGTGTCTTTACTTCCCTATCTGTGAAATGGAGACATAGTAACTACCATCTAGTAGGGGTGTAAATAAAGATTAAATATGGAAAATCACAAAGCCCATATAGTCATATAAGTATTGCCATTTCTTTCCCTGCATGTTGCTTCCCATCCTACCTGCTCTTCTACCAAGTGGCACAACTGAACAAGATATGGTGAAAAACGAAACTAAACACCAGGACAACGTGTCTAGCTATATTTAATAGATTTCATTTTCAAAAATAAAACAAGAAACACCCCTGATTAAAGTCTGCCCAACAACAACCTCAAAAAAGCTGCACACTAAACCAGCTTCCCCAGGGAGTGTACTGCTGCAGGGCAGGCGACACCCCCCCCCCAACATTATTAAATGCAGGCACAGGTAAAGCACTCTGGCTTCTATCAAAGGCACATCAAAGAGCAAATATGTCCCCTCACATGTTTAGAATTGCTATAAAACCTGCAAATGCAAGATCAATGCAACAGACCACGGGGACCCATAAAGCCCAGAGGAAACCAGGGAGGGCAGGGGTCTACCCAGTTAATGTTATCCTGAGAAGGTGCGTTCTCTGGGTACACAGCTGGACCCCATTAGAGCCTCTCCAGCTGCTCTTAAGATCACCTAGCAGCCTGGGCCCCCAATAGCTGCAAGTCTGACCTAGAAATTCATGAGAAAGTATCTTCAAAGATAAGTTCCTAGACCTTCTCCCACCCTTAACTGACTTTTCCCACAAACATTTAACAAAACTGTAACTATGAATGTCCATGGAATGCCTAGGTCTCTTCCAAACACAAGAACAGAGCAAGTATAATATTTTAAAAGATGCCCAGTGATAAAATCCCTTTGGCACTGATACGTGTCTGATATCCCTAATGAGTATAAGATGAATCTTTTCATCATCAGATTGCCGTCTTCTTCTGTGTTCCTCTACTTCTCAGTGTCTCAGCCCTCCTTCTTCATCCCTTTGTTCTTGTAGCAAAATATTTGCTGGGTACCTAGTCTGTGCCAGGCACTGAGGATGCAGTGATGCTCAAGACTTGGCCCTCATGGACCTTAGATGGGAGAGTGGGAGAACAGAGACCCACAGTAAATGGAAGGCACAAACAGGTCAGGCAGATAAGTGCCACGAAGAAAAACACAGCAGAGTGAGGGCGCTGTGGATGTGTTACTGGGAAAGGGACACACAGCTGCGGAGGTGGCAGAGTATCTGTCTATGGAAGGGTTGGTGAAATCGCCAGTGCACACTAGGCCCCTCCACTTCCTGGTCAGTTGGTTCCCACTCTCTTCCCTCCTTGGGGAAAGAGAACGCTTAGGTTTCTGACCACTACAATGTCCACCCAGTCCCCCCCACCCCCACCCCTCGCTGTTTGACAGAATAAGACACAGCAGAGCAGGACCTGAAACTTTAACGTTAGGAACTGCCTTGTTTTCTTCCCACAACACTACGCTCCCTGGGCAAGCCAGTCGGGATTCTTCTCAAATGAAATTCAAATTTCAGTTTATAAAATAAAATACTAAACACCACAAAAAAGAAAAAGCTCAAGAAATAAATAAATAAATCTCAATTTAAAAAGCCTTTTCCCCAAACTGTGAAACCTATCATATCTAGAGCTTTTAGAACTATCACTCTGTGAACCTTCAATGCATATTGCTAAATGAAAGGAGCCAATCTGAAAAGGCTGTGTACCATACGATTCCAACTATATGACATTTCAGAAAAGGAAAAACTATGGAGACAACAAAAAGAGCAGTGGTTGCTGGCAGGGAAGGTGGAGGGGGGGCATGCAGAGCACAGAGAAGTTTTAAAGCAACGAAAATACTCTGTATGATATTGTAATGATACATGTCTGTCATTGTACTTTTCTGTGGGCTTCA
This sequence comes from Rhinolophus sinicus, assembly GCF_036562045.2. Taxonomy (NCBI): domain Eukaryota; kingdom Metazoa; phylum Chordata; class Mammalia; order Chiroptera; family Rhinolophidae; genus Rhinolophus; species Rhinolophus sinicus. The sequence continues at coordinate 15,279,328 of NC_133758.1, read as the reverse complement.
ACTGGTTGTGATTATTAGGTTGGTGCAAAAGTAATTCCAGTTTAAAAGGTTAAAAATAATTGCAATTCCTTTTGTAACCACTGAATGGATTCATCCTGAGTAACAACTGCACCACTCTGGTGAGTGATGGTGATAATGGGGGAGGATGGGCGTGGGGGGGGGGTGTGGCAAGGGATTAACAGGAAATCTGTACCTCCCCCTGAATTTTGCTGCGAACCTAAAGCTGCTCTAAAAAATTAAATCTTATAAAAACTCGCACATTACTTTATATTCCACGACGTCCCTGTGAACATGTAAACATTATGACACAGTGGTGAATGAACAAAACAGTGAGCACCTATCTTATGCCTGTTTAGTGTATCTCACCATTCTCACAACCAGTGTACACAGGAATTCTTATCATCTTATTAACAGGTGAGAAAACTGAGATTCTGGTTACTTCCCTCATGCTCTTTCACAACTCCCCATAAAGGGGGTTCACCATGACTAAGCAATGGGGTTATAATCTGCACTGAGACTGCCAATGACTCTACACTTCAGGAGAAACTGAGTTATGAGTAATCTGTTGGGAATAGTCTCACAGCATTTCAGGGCTGGAGGTTTCTATGTTTCAACCTCAGTGAAGTCAGGAGTTAGCAAACTCTTGACAGTGGCCTCAGCATATGAAGATATGAGGTTCTGCCAATAATTGTCAAAGCGAAAAAATTTTAGTAGTCTATGATGAATCCAGATTCTACACAAAGATGGGAGAAAATAAGTGTAGAGGCCAATCTACTTTAGTTAGGATATAAGCAAGAGAAAGGGAAGGAAACACGTAAAAATAAATTTTCAAAATGCCTTATTAGAAGCAAAAGTAGTACACATTCTTTTTTCTGATTATTCTAAGTGAAGAAAGTTATAATACTACTAAACCTTAAAAATTGGTTTTCTTATTCTTCTCATGGCCTGTGAGCCTTACAAGATCATTTCAGAAAAGTGGCAAGAAGATATATTTTCCTTGGAGGCAAATCCTAAAACAGAGAGCAAAATCATCTTCTTTTTGCTAAAAGGCACATACTAATTGAAGCAGAAATAAAATGCAGACTAGAGAAGAGATAAAAATACAAAGTTATGCCTTGGTCCACTTAATAGCAGAAAGTTGAACAGATTATCAGTTCAAGTCATTCTATGAGTTTCAGCATTAAAAGTCAGAAGGAAAACGGCTGTAAAACAACATGCACCTGGTCTTGATAGTAGAATCTACAGCAACTTTAAGAAGGTAATATTTTACATCTGGAAACGGTCCAATGACAAATGAGAACAAACCAGTAAATCCATAAAAGGATCTTAGTAAAGCTTTTATTTTTTAAAAAAAAATGTGTTTCCACTTTCTCAATCTAAGATACGTTCTACATAAAACTGTACTTCATATTTTTTAGCAGACTAATCTGAGCCCAATGTAAAATACTAAAGTAGCATTATTTGTGTTTCAAGTAGTCCCCAGAATTGAAAATTATAGCGCTTTCATTAGCAAATACATAGAAGTAATATCAATCCTAATATTTTATGTTTCTCATGTCATGATCTTCAAGGGCCTCAGAGAACATTTGCACTGTTAATAAGTCCATTTTTTTTCCTACTGTGAAGTACAAAAAAATATTCCTCTTGAAAGAATTACAGAAATTCAATTCCTCAAATATTCAAAAATGAGTTTAAATATAACAACAGTAGAAGTGTGGGGGGTAAGGCAGGGGAGTAACAGTAAGGTCTTAAAAGCTCTTCCACTTCAGGCCATAAAACCATAGCTCTGTAGGAACAAATCTACAAAAGAACAGAATTATAGTGAATATAATTGCATTAACCTAGTGCCACCCTACACATATAAAGACTTTCAAAAACTAGTGACTTTGCAAAAGCATAATTGTAGTTAGCACAAAGAATTATTCAGAAATAAGTATCAGAAAATAGAAAATTTATAGTTATTAGAATGCTGCCCCAACATATGAGACATTGTGACAGAATGATTTATTGAAGTCATATTATTGGAACTGCCACAAGACAGATTTCCAAGGACTGAGGATATAAATAATAAATATTTTAAAATTTCTAGGGAGTCTACATTTCTAGTTACATTACTGGTCCAATTGAATAAATTTGTGCAAAGAACATGTTCTCCTTGTGTCTTCCATCATGTACTTAAAAGTACTTCCAGTTTCTTATTTGAAAGCCTTTAAGGAAAAGCAGAGTATTATGGTACCAATTTTTGCAAAAACTGAACACAAGTGTTCTAGTATTTTGGCCATGCTACCTTCCTTTTGCAACTGTTTCTTTCCCCTTTTGCCTACCATTTTGAATTATGTGCTGTTAACAATAGGAGCTGCTCATTCCCATAAAATAGTAAACAGTTTGTGTGTATATATCTGTGCGTTGAACAGTGAATGATGATATGTTAATTGCGGTGGCCAGGACCTTAAGAATTTTGTTGAAGTTTTCATAATTTGGAGGCTGTTTTTGGATGAGCTGGTGGACATTCTGTCACTGGTAGGACTGGTTGTTGAAGTCTAGGCTCCTCCTCTAAAAACAGCCCGACTTCACCACCCAGGTTTCTATGGAACTTATGCCACCAGGAGTGAAGGACGGATTTTAATTCCAGAGCATCCACTGGCCCTAAAGCACATGGCGAGTTACCCAGGTAAGATAATCTTCACGGTAGGTCCTCATTTGCTAGTCTGGATTTACAGTCCACATGTATGTCTTTAGTTCATATCAAGAGGAAAAAAGGGCAAAGGTGCGAGGAGGGATTTTTTTTGCCACTTGCTCATTTGATTTGCATCACTGGTAAATAAGTATGCTATCATTTGCCTCTGCTTTGCTTCACAGATGTCTGCAATAAAATCAATGTAAAATGCATTCTTGAGGGTTTTTCAGCCCAGCCACAATAATATTGAATGTAGCTCTAAAAGCTCTAAAAGCACCCCCTCCAAAAGACAACCTAAATAAGTCTTCACGATGCTCCCAGATTTTCTCAATGGGGATATTTTTCCTATCCAATAGGACTAGGATCTTTTCAAGGCCCTCTTTTTAGATTAAAATTTATCTTTACTACTTGAATATATTAAAACATGTCCTAACAAAGAAGTCTGCATATAACACCATAGTTGATGCTGAAGCCAGGAGGTTACACAATAGGAAACTTGTTAAAGGATTTCTTTTGTCTCTGGAAGGGATCCCAGATTAGGGTGACAGACTGTCAAGTCTCACCCAACACTTTTAGTGTTGGTCATACTACTGATATACCAGGGCCTTAACGTGAATACTAAATTTTAAGTGAAGCAATAGAACAATTACAACAATGTTAGGTATATCTTATGCAGTTATCCTTCAACAAACAGCAGACGCAAACATGGACAACAAATGTGTTTTCATCTTCTCTAGATAGTTATTTTTCTATCTAAGAAGATTACAGGAAGATTTCATAGATTAAAATGAAACAATAAAGGCTTGGTTTTTCTAACAGACACTCTTCAGATTCAGGAGCCTATTTCATCCTTCATTCAGAAAATGAAAGCAAATGTCTACACAATAATTGAGTGTAGAAATGAGAGGGCACTCTAGTTTCAGCAATACGGTGGTTTAAGATAACATACTCCTCCCCCAGCCACCAAAAAAAAAAAGAAAGACACATAAAAATCATGAATAAAATATAATAATGAGAAAAAAAAGTTAAATACATACCCAAAGCCATTTTCTCAAAGAGAATTCATAGCCAGAGTAGGAAACATGTAACTGGAAACATCAGAAGATCTATTGGACCTAAGGGATGAGAGCTGGAGTTTTAATGCTCACAGAAGAATAGGTTCTGTGACTCCTGCACAAAAACAAGGATTTGGAAAGGACACTGATTCCAAGTCACTGATTCAGGGAAGTGGCAAGGAAACAGTTCTGGACAGGGCTCTGGTGGGCAAAGAAAGAGTTGCCTATGAGTTATCAAACCTCTAAACATTTTCCATATGCAGTTAAAAAAATCTAAATTTATACTATTTGCAAAGTTTGGGAAACCCAAGCCATAAAATTAATATAAAATCTTCTTCCAGACCAATGAATCTTTTGAGAAACTGGCAGAAGCTAACATAAAACCACTCTGTAAGAACTCTCCCATAATCCAGAGCACATGGGACTTCCACAGAAAACGAACACTCCAGATGAAGATGAGCTCACAATCAAAAACTAGAAACATATACAAGGCAATCCACTGCAGAAGAGTCGGCAGACAAAAGAAGATTAGCACCCCAAGGTCTTGACAAATAGAATAATTTGAAAGAGACTAAAAAGAATAAATGTATTTAAATGTTAATAGAGACAAAAGATGGAAAAGAAATCACAATGAAAAGACAAGTTTGAAAAGAAACCAAACAGAACATGGACAAATAAAAAATGTGGCCATTGACATTAAGAAAACAGAACTTGGGTTAAACAGCATATTAGACATAATGAAAGCTAACTTAACTGAAATATAGAGCAGAAGAACTTATGTAGAAATCACTAAGCAAATACTTCTATTGGGCATCGTGTATGCATTCTGAGTGAGTCACTCTTACAAACACGTGGCATATATTGTTAAACAAAATAAAGACTTTGATCCTAATGGAGCGTATAGTCTAGTCACGTGGATGAAACAGAGAGGTGAAAAAAGAGAGAAATGTATAACAGATATAAAGGGGCACAGTAGAGAACAAAAAGTTCCAAAAACCTTCCAAGAGGAGTTCCATGAAGAAAACAGAGAGAATGAGGAAGAGGCAATGTATGAAACATCAGTTGAGATGTTTTCAGAATTTTTGAAAGATACAAAATCAGCACATTGAAGAAGCGGAATAAATAAATTTAATAAATAGATGTGGACATACTGCAGGCAATCTGTAAAACCCCCAAAACAAACAGAATATCTATTTGTCTAATATAAGAGCAAACAGGTGCTCAGTCTCTGACAAATACAATTAAGTTTAACTCATCTACTTGATGACATCTATTTCTATTGGTTTCTATTTAGTTATTTACAGGGCTTCATTACTGCCGTATGCAATTGCTTTTTTGTTGTTGTTGTTGGTTATTTGTATTATCTGAGACCACTACCCCCACCCAGCCCCGTATGCCTAATCAAGAGTTTAACCAGATTTTCTGAGGAATTGTAAAAGCCAATGTTACTACATTTTTGTAACAAGTTAAAATAAATTCCTTGCATATGAATTTATTATTCTTCATATAAACCGGTAGCTATATAAATAAGTCAACAAATGTGCCCCTATTCCACAAGCATTAAAACTGAGACATAAAAATCTCCCAATTGAGAAAGCAAATGAAAGGGTACAAGTTCTCTTCCAAAACATCTATTTTATCATAAACCAGTGTTTTTGGTCTTTCAAGACTTCTTCTGTGCCCACAGGACTTGATTTATCCTTTCCACTTTAAAAGTTCAAGCACTGACTGTTCTTTTGAAAGACTAACTATATCCCATATTCATTTTGTTCAAATTATTTTATTTAACGGAAAAATATAATACAGCAAAAGAAAGAATATATTTTAAGAATAAGACCTCCAAAATTGCTGCTGTCATGTCATGAGTGTGTGTGCACACGTGTGTGGAGGAAATGTATCTCTTCCACATAGTGAACTCCATCGCTGTTTGAAGACCACTGAATTTGAAAATGCTACCATGTGAGTAATAATGGCAATGCAAAAATCCCCTATTGCCTTCCACAACCATAAAGAAAGACATAAATTCCTGTTAAATGCTCTTTCCTCAATTTCATTATACACATTATTATCTTTAACATCGTTTAACCTTTATATGGCATTTTACATTGCAAACTGCATTTTAATGTAGTAAACACAATGTTAGAAGTATTATATTTTTATACAATTCATGTTAACCTAGTTCAGTGAATTTGATCAAAATCACTATAAATTAGGAAAGCATGATGATTTTAATATGGTAGGCACAAAATATTTCAAAACGCAGATACCTGTAAGTATATTTTATAGGACTAGGGTTTCTTAATCTGTATCTGAACTAAATAGTCTCAACAACATTAAATTCTTTATTCTTAATAAAAATAATTTAATGCTACCACATTAGATGTTGGCACATTATTTAATCTGTCCTTTAAATACTATACATACATATTCTAAGCATATTTCTCAGAAACAAATTAGCTATAAAAATTTTTGTAGTAAGTAGCTATCCAATGTATGATAAAAATTTAGTTATAAAAGATCAAGAAAGATGAGCTTATCTACCAGCACCTCGCCTAAAAATCTATTAGTATTCTCACTTACTAAATAATGTAATTGCAAAATAATGCATCTGCTTATTGGATCAAGATGGTTCATCCCTAATTACGGAGCCACACTCATCCCTTCTGCACTTATTTATGTCTTCAGCTGATTCAACATGTCAAAGAAGGAATAGGACATCATTTAACATAGAAAAACCATTAGGTTTTTCATATACTTTTCCACCTATGCTCGACTAAGGGAGACTAAGACCAAGGCTACCATTAATCTAGATTTATATTTACTACAGCAACAACAAATGAATCCCTGAATTGAATGAATGTATTATAGAAGATTCTGTAGGATTTTATATTTCAACATGAGGAGTTAGTCCAGTATTTGTGCATATTTATAAATTTGAATGTATGGAAATTAGGTTTAAAATTATGAACACAGGAATATGTGATTTTACATCTTTAGTTCAAAAGATATTTAAGGAATAAATATTTAAAGTCTGTGAAAATAGTAGCAAAGAACAGTTTGTCTATGAGTTTCCATGAGTATAGTTTCCATAATTGCCATCAATGCAATGCTGAATAGGAATAGAGTCAAATATCCACCTGAAATCTTAAGAGTTAATTTGCTTGACTAGTATTTAAAACATATATTTTGTTCATAGTGGCAGGCAGTTGCAATAGTAGAATCTCTGTATTTTATGTATTTGGAATTACTTGTACTTCATTTGCAGACTTAAGGAAAAAACTCTGCAAACTAGCATCACAATGTACTGAAAAGAGATACAAATAAGTGTAGTAGCCACCAAAGAAGATGTGCTTCATATTTGAATATGAAATGTTTGCAAAATATTTCACCAGTAATGACATTCTTTATAGAGAAAACATAATGTAAAAATAAAAGAATATTGACTTTTGATTTAATTTTCTAACCATTTACATTTTACCTCCCTACAGACAGCAATGTCCAACACACACATATACCTATGTTCAAACACATGCACATGTTTGTCACAATTTGTTACAATGGCATTGCTGTCATGTCCACATTAATTAAATGAATTTTTATATATCTATGACGGTAAACCCAATGGAAAATTCATGATACTTTTACCAACTCTTAGCACCATTTTAATCCGCGAAATACATTTTGAGAAACTCAATAAGCATAATACTGAATTTACAAACACAATTAAAGATTTAATTGAACATAACCTAAAACTCTTAAGTTATGCTCATTTGGGAACACACCATTCGTCCATTGGTGATACTTAAAAATAAAATCTCCCAGGCACTGTTTCATTTGCTGTGTGCTAAGCACTAAGCAAAGGGATTTACGCAATAACGTGGCTGTTCCCATTTTACAGAGGCTCAAAAAATTAAACTCTTTTGGCCACACCCACCATTCTACATGAAAGGGGATGAAACTGTTGTCTCTGTGACACTGGTGTCAATGTAATGAGAAAGGACATGAGGCTCTGATGCCATAGCCTACAGGCTGGCACATCAGATCCTACTTAGCAGCTGTGTACCTTGAGTAAGAAATTTACATTCTCTAGGCCTCATTTTTCGCAGATGTAAAATGGGGAGATTGTCATCTACAAGGATGGGGAGGATTAAATGAAATTAAATGAGACAGTGGATGGCTTTGGCTAATGCCTAGAGTACATGACAAGCGCTCAACAAAGATAAGGATTCCCCTTATCTACCCCAACAAAAATTATCTTTGACAGTATACCATGAAAGTTAAATGTTCTCCTTTTCCCTTAGAAAGCAGCAGAAATCAGCCAAAGTCTGAATTCATCAAACTTGTCAAGCTGTTCAACGTCCATTATTCTTTTTTATTATATTTAAGGCACTTAAAATAATCTCCCAGTGATTTATTCTCCTTTTAACTAGATGCAGTAATTAGAATATCTTTTATGATACTGCAGAGTTTTCATTTCAGTCAAGGTGTTACTGTTTTAGAAAGCCACCGTTCACTGAAGATTATTACAACCCAGAAACTAACTGCTTTTATTCTCATTCTGAATAGAAGCACAAACACAAAATGAAGAGGATACATAGTGTATTTCTATAGCTGAAAGACGAAAACGCTCAAGCATGCAGGAGCCAATAATTCCCAAAATACCTTTCATGAACTGAAAAACAGATATGTATGTTGCCATGGCATTCAGCAAAATTAATACACTTGAAATTTGGATTATGTATGGGGAAAAAAGTATGGTAAGGGTTTTTTTTTTTATTTCCTTCCATAATGCTAGCATATAACCATTAAAAAAAAAAAAATCAACGCAATATGTATTCCCCAGAAGAAAAAATGAAGGACAGCAAAAAGTACAGCACACATTCAAGATCCAAAGTAAATGCAGAAATTATGTAGTATTACTTGTCAAGTGGAGGCTTGCTTCACGATTCTATTCAATATGCTAAGAGCACTGACTATGTGTGTGTCAAGATTCCAGCTCTAGCTCTGTGATGAGCTAGTTGGGTTAACCTTGAGTAAGGAATTTAATTTCTCTGGGATCCAATTTCCTCAACTGTAAAATGATAACTTCAACGATAATATTTATTAAGCACTTCCTGCTATACAAGAACTGTTTTAAATACTTTGTGCAGCATGTTTATTCCCTCATTTAATCCATACAACATAACTAAGGAGCTGAGTGTTATCACTATCATCTTATTTTTGAGGACAGGCAAATGAGTCATAGAGGTTAACTGACTCATTCTAGAGCTGGACTCCCCTGATCTGAAGGATTTTGCCTAATTGCCTCACCAATGTGAAGCTTAGACAATATAATTCCTAACATCCCTTACAACAAGAAAATTCCAAGATTCCACACTTTCTCTTTTAGGGACTTTTTTTTTTTTTTTCTTTTGTATTCTTACTTCTATAAGTTACTTGTTTATCTCCTATACCTACCTCACTGTTAAGTTTCTTAGGGTCAGATCCTAATTACACATTTTTATGCACACCTACCACAAATGAGGGCCAAATTCTGTGAGATGTTATAAGCATAGTCAATGCTTTGTAAGTAAACTCCTAAGGGCAGTAACTGAATCTTTATGAGGCAAAAAGTAATCACCTATTGCCCTGGGATCCATAATCTAATACTTGAGAGAAACTGACATACGAGTACACACCTGTTGGCCAACTCAAAAGACTGGAATAGGCAAGCAAAAAATGACACGACCCATTCTCAGAGAACCAGTACAAGAGTTTTTGATAACATTTAAACTTCAGCGTATTTCTACAGAATTTCCACAGTAGGTAAGATAAATCATGCATAGTGGTGTGCGTGTGTTACACTGTCAGAGATAGTAAAAAGTCATGATTACAAGCAGGGCCTCTAGAATCAAACTGTTCACATTCAAATTTAGGCTCAGCCAATTAAAAGCTCAGACCCTGGAAAAGTGACTTAGCCTGTATGTGCCTCAGTTTCCTCATCTGCAAAACCAGGATAATAGCTGCTACCTCACAAAACAGTTATAAAGATGACATTAATTTCTATATGGGATATGCCTGGAACTGTGCGTGGCACATAAGTGCCCTCCAACTATAAACTATTATTAATATTGTGTGTATGTATGTATGTATGTATGTATGTATACTCACAATTCTACACATTCGTAGATGTGTACATTTTTTGATATTAGGTTGGTGCAAAAGTAAGTGCGGCTTTTGCAGTTGTTTTTAACCTTTTAAACCGCAATTACTTTTGCACCAACCAATAATTTATGTCCAAACACTTCTGTCTTCCAGTCAAGCAACAGGTGCCAAGGAAATGAACTTTTGCAGTTAAATTCAGTGCTGAGTTGTCCCATTCACTTTTTCAGTCACCCATTTAGTGAAAAACGAATTAACTTCTCTAGGCCAAACAATATACCAGGAACAAGGGATACAGCAATGATTAAGGACTCACGGACCCTGCCCCTAAGAAACCTATGCTAGTCACAGCAGATTTTTAAAAAAATAATCTCACCCACAGGTTGACTCATAGCTTAAGATTTCCATTTGGGACTGACATTGCTTACAATCTATTTCTGTTGGCTTTGAGAATGCAATGGTGATCTCCTACCTAAAAAGACATTTAACAAACTTTAAAATACAGACAGTAAAACAAGAATAACTACCGTGTTTCCCTGAAAATAAGACCTAACCAGAAAATAAGCCCTAGCATGATTTTTCAGGAAGACACTTCTTGAACAGAAGCCTTAATGCATCTCTTGGAGCAAAAATTAATATAAGACCCAATCTTATTTTCGGGGAAACACGGTATGAATGAAATCTTTCAAAGTTAAAAAGTCATAACAAGCAGTTCCAACAGACAAAACTATTATTACTGTATATACACACTCAATGGTAAGTCAACGTTTACAAAAATGTCTTCATTGTAAGCAACAGTAAAAGTGAGAGCGACTAGAAAACAAGGAGCGGGTAAGTGAGCCTGTGGTGGATTCTATGTCTCTTTGTTTTTCAGTCACAGGCAGGGGCCTGGGGAAGACATAAAGGAGAAAATGTAACTTTTGAGAATCTGCAAATAAGTCCCCCAAATTAACCAGATGCACAGCATGTTCCTATGATCAAGTATCAGCAACCAAGAGTAGGTGAGAAAAATAATAAATTTTCAGCTTTGAAGGCTGTAATAATATCACCATTATAATTCATCCCAATATATCAACACAGGCTTTGCATTAACAGCCTTACGTTCAAAAATAGACATAGCACCACCGTAACATTTCATACTTTTCAGTGTTTGGAAAGAATGTCAGGGAAAGCTCCCAGCACGTGTTTCCATCAATCAGAGTCCGTGAAGAGGGGGAAATGGAGAAAAAGAAAGAATCAGAGAAAGAAAAGCACAGATCCTGCATTGTGTGGGCTGAGGGAGGATCATGTTCCAGCTCCTGAGGAGAAACATTCTCCAACGTTCGGAGCCGCTTCCAGACGAATTCCCAACAGCTGTTGAGTCACCAGCACTTTAAAACAGACAGCGCTTTACTACAGACCCACTTTTACAGTTTTTAAACTTCAAACACCTTCTTTGCTGAAGTAAGGCAGACTGGACTGCTATCTGAAAATGCACTTCAATTTAATTGCACTTTTTCTCCTCAGTATTATCAATGTTGTCTTTTAAAAATATGATGGTATAAAATAATAATCTAGGACAGGATTCCTAAAAGGCCATAGCTAGATGCATTTTGAAATCATATTATAAATACACTGTGAATACAATTTCTGTAAAACCGACATTCATGCTTATATTCATGATAAAAACACTCTGATAGGTTAGACTGAAGTGGTCAGTTGTTTTGATAAAATGTATTAAAATATCTAGTTGTTTTGACATCCTGTAGATCTAGTCAATACATAGACAGCCATCTACGACTACCACTGGTATCTATTTATATTCACTGTGTGAAGAATTTAAGGATTAGGAGTCCTCCTTAAAAAAGAGAATTTAAAAAAACAGGTGCAAACGACACCTAAACTTTCTAAGACATTTAACATTTCCTAGGCCATCTATTTTGATGCACGATTTGAGCATTGAGAGAAAACTTCTGCCCAGGGAAATTTAACTCAGCCAAAAGAGGCTGAAAAACAATGCTATAAAATCCTTGCTTTGTGACCTGCTGCTCTGGTCCCAGACCTCTCTAGAAAACAAACTGCCATGTGTGCAGTGATTTGGTGATATATAAAAACAAAGATGAGGACATAAAATAGCAACTCTGTTTTATCAATTTAGACCAGAATTTAAATCCCCATCAAAAAGTCATAGAGCTCGTACTCTGCTTACGCAACCAGGGAGCTGAAAGAGGTTTTGTGACCGCAATAACCCCACCCTCCCCATTTCAAGAACCCAGAGATCTTCTGCGTGTTCAGATGGACTTCTTACAATGCTCAGTAATTTGAACAAGTTTGAACGATGCTTTAAAATGTGAATATGTAAAATTTAGGGTAAGATTTGAATCCCAATTTCTTGAAATAGAAAACGTGTGAAATGATTTGCTTGGTTTAATGATTAAAATGTGGATTTATTGCTTTGTTTTCTGAAAGTTCCGAAAGGGACTCCTGGGGAGGCAGATGCTCCACTCCAGCTAGATGGTAAGCTTTGTCTAGGTGGTAATCTCCACCCTGTACTCAGCAATTTAAATGATTCGTAAAATAATTAGATTCTGTAGTGGCACAGAGATCTTGCCCAGGAATAGAGTTGGAATACAATTGATGTTTGAACAACGTGGGATTTAGGGGCACTGACACCCCTGTATAACTCTTGACTTCCCCAAAATCTAGTTGCCCCTTGGGATTGTTGCCAGGACCCCCGCGGATACCAAAAGCCATGGATGCTCCCTATATAAAATGGCGTAGATCAACGCATACAGTTGGCCCTCAGCATCCGCAGACACCCAACTGCAAGTGAAAAACAGGACAGATATTTACGGAAAAAAAAAACTGACTTATAATTGGACCCATGAAGTTCAAACCCGTGTTGCTCAAGCATCGACTGCATTTCTTCTTTCTGGCTCCTGGCAGCATGCTAGCATATGCTGAGTAAATTTTGACCCTGAAAGCTTATACTGTCCTCAATTCTGATTCCTCCTGCTAGTCTCAAGATTATGCTTTTTACTCAATATAAAACTACTAAACCAATTGTGAAAACTGCCTTCTGCCCCTTGTCATAAATTATTAGCTCACTCCTGGCCCGGATGACTCAAAAACAAAGAACTATAATCAGAGAAGTATCAAGTCCAATAAATCATGTTCTGTTTTAAAACATGGCCAATACACTATCTGTGGGAACAACTCCTGGTTTCCAGAAGTAAATACTATTCATTCAGGGGCCACTAATGTCAGAACTTTTCATTGGAAGCACTTTCTGGAATCTATAAGTTCTCCAAGTGAGATGGCTAGACTTTTCTGGAAATCTCACTCTGTCTTCTCTTAGACACACATTGGGAGAATTACTCTTTTTCAATTCGTGTTTCTGAAAGTGTGTAAAATGAAATAAGTTAAATGCTACAAGAGAAAACTATTTTAATAATTATTTGAAAAGTTTCCTCTTACACAGCACCCAACTTGACTGCTCTTTTCTCTAACTTCAATATTCAAATGTATGTTATCCTGGACTCCTCAAAGGCCCTGATTTTATATGTACATAGTACACACAGGCCTCTTTACTATCCCGGCACTATTTATTTCAGTTTATGACTCCTTATTTCAGCCCTAACACTATGTTCCCTGTGTTGATTACGACGATGGGGCAGAGTGATGGTACCTTACTAACCTGACTTTCACTTAGTAGGTACAAATATTTCAGTTATGGTATCTTCGTTGGTGAAATTACACATGCCAGAAATTTGGTCTTGTGTGTGTGTGTAGTAAAGTGCCACGTATACTAACTGTGTTATATAAATAATGAAAATTAAATTACAGGATTTTAGGGACATATTCCAAACAATCCATTTTACTGCCAACTACACTGGGCTCATGACCAGCTGTGGAGAAAAGAATGTCCCCCTCCTCTTAAATCTTTATGTGTTCATTTTCATTGATTGCAATAAAAACAGATTGAATTGGGTATCCATTATACTCAACTTTCTAAGATATCTAAATCAAAATCATTACACTTATCCCCAAGAAACTCTTTGTTTAATGTGCAGTGCTGCATGGTTTTGAATGAAATGTCTATTCTCTCTTCACTTCCATGTGACCGAAATGCCAACGCCAAAAACATCTTTATACGTTTCTTTCAAACCTCTTGAAAATCATTCTCTCCCTCCATGATGTGGCACATATATTCGATCAGAGCTAATATTGTTAGTGTTTTTTCTTTAAACAGGTGGCCCTGTGGTCAGTGCTTTTTATGGATTATCCATGAAGTAGACAGCATTACTCTTTCCATTTTACAGATGAGCAAACTGAGACTCAAGAGGTAGATTACCTTTTCCAAGGTCACGCAGCTATTGAAGGAAAGCCAGGCTTCAAACTTTCCAGTCTAACTTTGAAGCATAGCCTCCTAACCACGACCCCTGTCTCCTCCAACCTGTATGAAGCACAGTAACAGTTCTACCATTTCTTGTCTGCACAAGAAACTTCCAATGTTCCTTTGACTCTTTATTACTCTACCTCTGAGGTGTTTTCCACTGTCTCCCCTGCACATAGATTCACTTTGCACTTCACACTTGCCAAGTTACTTTCCTCAACTTATTTAAAATATACCGCAGAATATATCCTCTTCCTCAAAAGCCTGAGGGAAAATGAGGTGAGGGAAATAAGATTTACAAGAAAAAGCACAAAGGAAAAAGAAAACAACTCCTGGCTTCTACTTTTTCTGGTCCAAGAGGAAAAACTGTGTATTTTCTATGCGAATTAAGTCCTGGAGTGTTAGACTAAACATCATCAAATGGCAATCACCATTTGAGTCAGCTCTCAGGAAGTTCATTGTGACATACAAATAACTGAAATTCAAAGGTAATTCCTTAACACACTTTACTTCAACAGTCATTTACTGAGGGCTTTGTACAAGCAAAAACCCCTATCCTTAGCCCTTTCAAATACCCTATCGCTTTTGACCGTGTATCCTTACTTGTTTACACGTCTCCAACCATGCTACGAAAGCTTGGTGAGGTCAAGAACTATTTTGTGCCCCTCTTTTTACTCCTTACAGAAACTAGCAGTGCCTCACGCTTGTTTGCGCTCAGAAATGATGGCTAAAATTAAACTAAATTGAATTTCTCTTACATCGAACGTAGCTTATGAATAAAATTAAGGTCACTAATATATTAGAAATAATCTAGGTTTCATCCCGACATTTATGACACAGGAAAGACTCTACATCTATCTTAGAAAATTAGCTACTACATTTCTTTGTCAGCGCCAAGATTAATTTACTTTAACATAAATTAACTACTGGCTTGTGACCAGGTTTTCAAATGCTAAAGAGGCATTTCTTTAGTAATTTCATTCATGCTACTAACACCACCTTAAAGTACCCAGGGTGGGGTGTTGGTTTTTTTTGTTGTGGTTTTTTTGTTTTGTTTTGTTCTTTTAATCACCAAGAAGAGAAAAGTGCAGGCCACAGAACCTGCCAATGCTGAACCTGCAAATGATGCAAAAATGAAACATACTGTACCAGTAATAGTGTTTTTATACATCACTTAATGGGCAAAATGCCACTAACTGGATGGCTGTGGTTCAATTGATGTGTTCTACTGCCATTGCAAACAGCTGCAGAACCCCCAGACTGAACCGCAGCCTCTCCACTGAAGCTCATTTCATCCATTGTTACTCATAATATGATCTAAAGGAACACTTACAGGATCTCATAGAAAGTTTAAATGTTGTTTGATGAGAGTCATTAGATATTTAAATCAGAAGTGAATGGCACAACAAGAAAAGCAATCACAGTACATGTAAAGTAGAGCACAAAACTTCCAGGCTATTCTCTCCACTTGTTTGCTGCTCAGACTTGTACTCATGGAGGTCACGCATACTAAGAACACAAACCACAGAGGGAGAAAATACCTAGATGCCAAATCCTGTTTCAGATATTAGATAGATAGATAGATAGATAGATAGATAGATAGATAGATAGATAGATAGATAGATAGATAGATTCCCCCACCCTCAAAGAATTTCCATTATTTAGTAACTCAATGGAAGTTTGCACATGAAAAGGCATGGATCATTTTTACAAGAGTAACTGAGAGACATCAGCAAAATTCCACATTTGCCATCAACCAAAATATTTGAATAATTCTGAAGAAATCAGCGTCACATATGGCAGTCACTTAATGTCCTCTTTTAGTGGTTTTGTTGCCTGGACTTTGTTCAGGTAACGATGCTGCTTCTAATAAACCCTTAAGATCAAGACTCTCACAGTGTTTAACAGCAGAGAAGGCAGAGCAGCATGGAATGAAGAACAACTGTGATTTCCATAAACATACCCTTCAATACCCAAGAGCACTGCTTTTGAACGGTGCTTTCCATCTGTGTACATGGAAAGGGTGCCCCGAATACACAGTGAGACAGGATAAACATCAGACATCAGACATCTTCCTGAGCTTCAACTTCATGGGTATTTTTTGTACCAGCATACATTATTTGTACCAATAAATTTCAGGCTTCGGGTGGTAACTTTCAGCCAAGTCCCTAAGTTCCCTGTGTTTATGTATTTACTCTTTGTCTTTAGTTTGGGCCGTAAAGTTTACAAAGCTCTGGAGTCTACTGTGTACATAGTGGATCAGTAAATATCAAGAGTGAGTAGTATGGTATATCATAATATTCAAGGCTTCTGGTACGGGGAAGCTAGTAGCTGCTCTCAGCATATGTAGATGATATAAAAGACAGTATTAAATATGCAAGTCTTAAAGTAAGCCTCACAGACACCTAGGATGTTATGACCTTAGATAACATCAAACCCAATCCATTGCAATCCAAATTTTCCATTTACTTTATTTACAGAGAAATACAAAAAAAGAGAGATGATATTCTGAAGAAAAAGAAGAAAGGAAAGGAAGGAGGAAGGGAAGAAGAAAGAAAGGTAGGTAGGTCTGAGCCCAAAGTATATTGAAATCATATTATTAAGCAAATTCTTGAACATAAATATTTTTTTAAAAATTGTAACTAGCTGGTAAATAGCTATAACAGTTTCTAAATACAAAATAAAACCATCTGGCTCAGAATTTTTCAAGAAGATTTATAAAACAGTTTTAATGAATGAAACCTACATTCGGCATAGCCTATTAAGAATATAGAATCCTAATTTCACAAGGATTACAAATGTTATACATTAGACTCTTGTGAATAATGCAATTACGTTCTGTACTTAACCATCACAGTAAAATTTAGAAATGTAATTTTTATTCTTTTAATTTTAGTGTGGAATAAGGCTGGGGGGAGAAAGCAGAGCATGCATTTTGGAAGCAGGAAAGATTTTAAGGGATATATTACCGGTTTTATTAAGTAATGGTACACATTGAATTCAACTTCCCTATAAATGCTTCTCTGGTTATAGTCAGTGAAAGTAGTAGTGTCTCCCTCTGTAACCCCATGGCATTTGAAATTCTTACCACATTTTTAATATTCTGCCTTACATTCACATGTACTCCGCTCTAAATTAAGCAAGTCACTTATAAGCCCTCTTAGAACATTTTTTTTGTTTCTAAAACTGAAAAAATCAAGCTATTTTTGAGGATCAAAAAGATTAAAAATATATTTGTGAAAGTACCCTGGAATTTCAATAAAAGCATGGCTATCATGACATTCTTTGAAGGTACCAAATAGGGCAGCCATGTGCAGTGCTATATTCAAAACTCCAGTGGGTGCCAAGCAGTGGCTCTGTCACTACCACTATGTTTAGAAAGAATAGAAACATCCTTCCAGGCCCCAGAACAGACCTCCACACATATTTATTCGTTGATAATGATTTGTGAAACCCAAGTGAATTCTAATAAAAAAAAAAACACCAAAAAAAAAAAACGAAACCAAAATGTTACAGGGATCAATAGCAGTGTGTTACTTTCCCCTTCTTTATTCAATTAAAAAATACTTAGTTTAGGCTTGATATCCTATCAGCAGGTGAATTTTTTCCTGATGTATACTCATACTTTGATTATGTTTAAATAATTCACAAGGAAAAGGATGTTGTGAAGAGCTAGCTTTCCTTTATATGTCCTTTCCAAACATTTTTTGTTCTTTCACTGAACTTTAGAGGCAAGTGACTGACTGACTCAATCAGCATGTGTTTTTGCGTTAACAATAATTTGTTAAACCTGGAAACACAACTCACGAAACACAACCTGGAAAAACATGAAAACATCATCCTGCAACTTCAAACAATGCAAATATGAAAAAGAAAGCTGACTACCCAGCCAGTGAAAGCCATCAGTTTGGCTACCTGGGGTAAATGCATCTCTCCAGCAGACTGAGTTTTCAAATTAATTTGGTCACTAGTGTATCCGTAGATCCAGGGCACAAAACACAGTAATTCAACTTAGATGGGTAGAAATCATACACTGGTAACATTTTCAGAAATTTGACTTTTATCTAATAGAAAAATATTTGGGGTGGAGAGTTGATTTGATAGTGTTGATGTTGCAAATTTGCAAAAAGTATGAACATTAAGTATACGGTACAAAATGCAGTCCCTCAATAACCGGCCCACTGAAGATTTTATGTCTATTGCATGCATTCTCATAAAAATTGTTGTTCTTCAGTTCCTACAACCACCAAAATTAAAGCTAAAAACTCTCAGATAAAACTGAGGTAGAGAAGAGTTCCTAATCCTTCCTTCTCAATATGTTATATCAAATGTCTTTTAGTAACTGCATTAGAAAGCAATTACAGCTTAATAGCTGTCTAAATCCATTATCAGTGTACATTTAACCTTTCAATATTTAAAGATAATATTTAATTTGAGCAAATTAATGGACTGCCTGTTAGACCAAATACATCTATTTAGTCTTTCTGGTTTTCCATCAACGATATTTCTCTTTAGAGACTAGGTCTTGTGACAAGAAGTCTGGTAAAAATGGAGTTCTTTCTATTTGTAGTTTAAATGGAAATTAAGAAATGAGAGGCCAACCTCACCCCAAATGAGAAGTAATGTCCTTATTAACTGAATGTGCCTTCTACCATTAACAAAGGTGCTTTTAATTCTTTGCAGATTAATTTGTATCATTAATAGTTAAGTGAGCTTATATACCTTTATCTTCCAATGTGACTGTTTTTAAAAATTCCAAATTGTTTAATCTCTTTGACTTTAAAAGGATTGAGTGGTTTTCCAGACCAGCATATTTTTCCACAATGTGCTATATTTCACATCTCCCATTCAAGAATAATAATGTTTAGGAACTATGATAATGGCTTTTGCGTCTCAATATTTTCAGACTAGATCAATCGGCAAAAACACCACTGTAGAAAGAATGGAGCATAATTTCCCAATAATCTTATATTAATAAACACATTAAGATATTAAATTAATAATAGTAGGTCGTCAGCTATCAATAGGCAAATGCAAATTCTCCAACTGAACAGTTTCATGTTTTAAGGACCACTGTATTGAGAATTTTACAGGGAACTTTTTCCATAGTATAATAATTAAACATGTCCACATTACATTTCTTTTCTGAAAGGTTAAAATCAAACACAATGCTTAAAATAAAATTACCAAATCACGTCATTACTGCTATTTAATTCAAGTGCATTAGCATCTACAAATCTGGAAAACTTTTGAGAATTTTGTTGGCATCTTAGTCACATTTTGACAGGTTAAAATTGTAGTGTCAGTGAAGTACTTCAAGGATAATTTAAAATTTAGCTTGTCCCCAGCATTTATTGCTCCATTCCCAACTCTATGTAGGTTCCTGTGGTCCACGAGCACCTGTCTCTGTCACACCTAACTCCTAATAATGCATCTTCCAGCTCCAAAGACCACTGGATCAACAAAACCATATGTAAATGTACAATTTTGCTGGAGGAGGTCATCGAGAGGATGTGACTACTGACTGACCCATGAGCAGGACCAGGCATTTGGACAATTAAAAGTACCTCACTCACTCACCTGTCCTTAGAAAGTACATTCTGCCCACCGTTCCCATACCCAGAACTGTTTCAATGATACAGCCTTGAGAGAGTAAGGTGTTGTTTGAACCATCTGGACTGATACGTGACTGAACCCCGTTAAGGCCTCTATATAAACTTTAAGACTCTCAGGGACAGGTATGGAGATTTACTTATCTTGTGAACCCCCCAAAGACAAGACTTGTATGTAAGTTCCCATGGTTATTAAACCTGCCACCTACCCATCTGGAGTGGTCTGCCTCTTTCTTCCATCCCTCCTTGCCCTCCGAGTATGGGATCCAGTGTGTAAACCAACAAATTCCTGTTTAGTCCAACAATTTTCTGCTTTATAGTTTCTCATCAGTCTGATTTTTAATACCGCAGCATTATCCAAATCTATGCTTTAGAGTATCCAATACGTTTAAGTTGCCCAAAAATTAATGTGAAAAAAATGACTGCACTGATAGGAATATAATGATGATTGTGCTCAAAATTGCATTTACTTAACTCTTATATTTTATGATCAGAATTCTGAACAAAATGATCCAAAATGTATTTCAAATGTTTGTAACTGTCACCAAATTTTTTGTTTAGTACTTCCAAAAATGTAAATATAGTGAGAGAAAACCCATTCACATGGTTCAAGAATCAAATCATACAAAAAGTTATACATTTGGAAGTCTCATCTTCACCATACTATTCTTTACTCCCTCTCCAATCCTCCTTAGGTAACCACTTTGTTTCTTGTGGTTTTTAAAAATGCAGATATAACAACATATAAATGTATTCCTATTTTCTCCCACTTTACAGAAAAGGTAAATTGCCTATTTCTACACTGACGTGTCCAACTGAACTACCACCTTCAGTGGGAATATTTTAAAAAATTATATGACCTGGTGGAAACATATTTTCAACCAAAATGCTGAGGTTCCATATCAACCATAGTAATATTTGTATAACTGCCCTATACGTTGCAAATCTGAAAACGTAGAAAATCTTCATTAACCAAACAAAATGTTAATTTAGTAAGAAGTCTAAACTGCAATATTTTACTTGTAATTTTCCCATTTAAATCTTATTAATTTCAATCATAGATTATGAAATTAGAAGGTAATCAAATAATGATAATTAACAATATATCTCCCTAGTTATATGTCTATACAATCAACAAAATAATCTAGAGTTATTTATTTCCATACAAAACCTAAGTATTTCTCAAAGAGAAAATTAACAACATTAGAGTCACACATCCTTAGCTTACAAAATAAATATGAAGAAGCCTCAAGGAAGTCCTTTTTTCTTAATAAATGATTTTACGACAACCAAAATTAATATCGACTTATTAAAAACCCCATTGTTTATTATTGTTATTGTTTTTAGGCAAAATTCCCATCAAAAGAGATAAAGCCAGGATACTTCTCTTTGGAAGGATAGGATATGCTTATTTAGGTCCAAGTGGCACAACTTTATTTTCATTATTCAAAAAAGTAACTTAAGCACATTGTAACATTCATATTCCCAGATTATGAAAACTGGTTGCCCCCATGGCTCTTAAAGGTATAGAAAGAGAAACGACTAAAGAGAAAGCATAATTTTTTGAGAAAGATGGCAGTAAACTTATTGAATAGAGATTTCTGGATAAATAAAAAGTATGTGTTACATATATTTCCCCCCAGAAAAAAAAGCATGATCAAAGCAACTACTAAAACATGCCAAACATCAGGCATTCAACTATGAGATTGTCAACATCAAAGCCAAATAGAATGAGTTCCCAAAGCAAAAGAAAAAAGTAATTGTTAGTTAGACTTCCGCTTGTGGCCATCAGAAATGTTACCTTAATTTGGCCGTAATGACCTCTAATCACTTTTAGCATGTGGCTTTTAAGACTGCTATTATTCAGCTTGATCTATAGGCATAATGGAGCAGAACAGAACTGTGGGTATGATTAAAATAAGTTCCTGTAAAAGTGGAATAGTAGTACGTTGCTAATGTGTAAATGACTAAATAACTTAATTAGGTGAAATGAAGTGCACTTATAACCACAGATATTTAAACCAAATCATGATAATGTTGTGTATATGAATATATGCTTTAAAAAATGTTTATTAACCAAACAGTAGGGCAAAGAAATACAAAGGGACTAGAACCTATAAAATTATACTGGTTGACATTGGCTCCTGAATGTAAAGTGATAAAACAAAACCTAAATTATTTCTATTAATAGCACTCAAAAATACCAAAAATAATACGAGATAATTTTTCTTTTTTAAAAAGCTGATTTGGGTAGCGATTAGCTATAAGAATGACTTAGTGTCTTTATTTTGGCTCCAATGGTTAATTTTTGATATTTTCTTTTATATTGATAACTGATGAATTTGGGAGTAGGGATGGAGATGAATGAAGTCCAAAATCTCCATACATAGCCGGAGTTAAAATTATACTGGAGGATGGTTTGTAAAAGATAAATAAATACATCTTTTGTTGTTCTAGGGTTTGCTACACCATAAATGTAAATAAACACGGCATCAGATTACATGGAAGCACCTTTCTGGCTGTACCCGGAAAAACATGGATGTTAAAATTCACCCAAAAAGGCTGCTCCCTGAAGCAAGATAAAGAAGCAGACAAGCACAGCGGGAAAAGAGTGTGAAGTGCACATGTGGGGCCTTGATTCAAAACACAGCTGCTGGAGCTAATTTTAGGCCAACTGGCCTTGTCAGTGTCTCTTAACAAGGAAAATTTCCCCACTGAATATTAGAAGCTGTAAAAAAAAAAGAAAACAGAAAGAAAAAGCACATAATATCTATGAGTTATCTACACCACTGCTGCTGTTTTATACAGAAAATATGTAAGGCAACCTATCACTGAGAAGAGCTTAACCAGTGTTGTGAAGGGTATTTCAGTTAAGGAAGTTTTATTTCAAAAGAAATGACCCATAAAGATCCAGAAATACATGGGCCCACACAGATGTTTATGCAGCAAATAACGCACAAGTATTCATATGTTCAATAAAGGAATTCAAGTATTTGTGAACATTCCATAGAGGAACGTACATAAACGAAATTACAGATTTTCCACAACTCTAACACAGTATTAACTGCTAACGTTTACTGAGCTCTTACTGTGTAAACCCGGGGCTAAGGGCTGTACTTGGATGGGTTCATTTGATCCTCACAACTCTGTGAGGTAGGTCGTATGAGTAGCACCATTTTACAGATGAGGACATACTATCAAAAGCTATATATCTCTTCAGCATCAGGGCAACTGGGGTGTGTGGATATTTACCAATAAGACGTCTTCTCTGATTTTGCTTTAACCATCGCTTTAAGAAAATTATAAACATAACAGTTTCAGCATACTCTCATGTACTCCCAGAACCTTAAGTAAATAGAGCAAAAACCTTTATTTAAGCTTATCAAGCATATTTGCATGAAGCATAACAATGAAGCATTTGTATACAGCTGGGTTATGCCCTGATATACCCATCTTAAGTTGAAAATATCATAAGTTAAAAATGCATTTAATATAGCTAACCTCCCAAACACCATCATTTAGCTTAGCCTACCTTAAACATGCTCAGAATACAATATCTAAAAAATGCTGGCTGGCCCCACAGCGCAATGTAGAGTGTTGGTTGTCTACCCTTGTGATCTCATAGCTGACAGGGAGCTATGGCCACTGCCCCTGTCCAGCATCGTGAGAGAATCATACCGCCTATCACTGGCCCAGGAAAAGATCAAAATTCAAAATTCAAATTGCAGTTTCTACTGAATGCATATCGCTTTTGCATCACTGTAAAGTCAAAAAATCGTAAGTTGAACCATCATAAGTCAGGGACTATCTATACTAATGTATACTAATTCCCTTTATTTTTCAAGAAGGGAAGCAAACAGAATGTTTATTAATCTTCATAAAGTGATCTCTAGACCCTTATGCTCAAAATTCTATGCAAAATATTGAATCTTCATGCTATATGAATTTTCCTATGGAAAAGTGTAATACTTTTCATCAGATTCCCAAAGTTTTCTGTGGTTCCAAACATGTTCCAACTCCCTGACCTCTACGCCCTGACCCCGGCTCAACTTTGAACATCCTATCCCCCGCTTCTGGTCTTAGAGAACTACCTGTGATTGCAACGTTTAGAATTGCACATACTTTTCCTTCAGCTCAAATTGTCCTTCAACCTTCTGCATAGAGATTCCCCTACTCATTCTTCAAGGCCCACCTGACAGGGCAGTCCCCATGACGGGCGTCCTTCGGCACCCACTGCTACTCCAAGGATTCTGACTTCCCAGTGGTGCCCGGTACATACACGCTTCTAATGGACAATGTGTCGTATAATAGTAGAGCAGTATTTTATGCAAATGGTCATCTTCTTCAATGTGAACTGCTTGAGATCGAGAATGATGTTCTTTATCATCATTTTTACTATCTCAAGCATTAAATGGTCCTTCACATACAGGACTATGTGAAGGCTCGATAAACTTACTAACGGAATTGATAACTGAAGGTATAAATAAAATGCCATAAAATAATCAATTAATGACTCTATCTACTTAGGTACTATATGATACAAAATTCACAAGAAACAATCTTTGCCCTAATGATCTTCATACCTAATACTTATTTATTGATCTATTTATGTCCATCCTGATTCCACAAACAACCTGACCTATTCCTCACAAAACTTCCACATACATAATTTTTCTCACAACTTTCTACTTTTAGCTTGTGTTTTCATTTTTTAATAGTTTTCTCTGTGTACAAAAGTAACATATGCTCAATATAGTATTATGTATATTGAATGCATAGAAAATATAAAGAAAGCAGATATCGCTCATACAAGAAAATGTACGACTGTTCCACTTTTCAAATGACTAAATTCACTCTTTGAGATTTAAAGTGAGCTGTCCAAGATCACAGAGCCAATAATGGAGGGCTGGGAGGAGAAGCCCATCCTTTCTTACACTTAAGTCTAAATTACATTTCTCTAGACTGAGGGGCTGCAAGCCATGCCCTCCCCGCACCCTGCAATATCCAGCTGCTGCCTGCTTTTGTAAATAAAGTTGTATTGGAATGCAGTCATGCTCTTTGGTTTACTTGTTGTCTACAGCTGCTTTCATGCGACAACAGCAGAATATAGCACTTGCAACAGAAACTATATGGCCCAGAGGCCAAAATTGTTTATAATCTGGCTCCTTTCAAAAAAGTTTGCTGACCCCTGCTCTTGCCGGTCATTCTAGTTTCAGAAACATGTGTTTATTCTCTAGGTCTGTAGCAGACGAGAATGATTTCTTCTTTTAAGGAACATTCCTTTTTTAGATGCTACACATGTAAGAGGTAAAATGGTAAAATTCATACCATAAGGTACTGAATATTAGCATGAGTTTTTAATTAAATTTTAGCTTAATAAAATCAAAACATCAAAATGTGTATTCAAACCAGAACACCCTGCCAACAATCAAAATATTTAGTAAAGAATGTGAGAGCCATAGAAGGCACCGAGGAAACCCTAGACAGAGAAGTTGGTTCACTGGCACTTGCACGGCCCCTCCCCCACGTCCCATTTTGCTCTGACCAAGGACATCCTACTTGGCCCAAAGAACCCAACTCACCCAAGGACACTTCCCAAATTTCAGTTCCACTTTCTTGATTTTTGCCATAATTAAGTCCTAACTGAACATTTATCTGGTTAATACTTTTCTTTATAAAGAAGTAACTTTAAGAAAAAAAAAATCTTAGCCTTCCCATAAAAATATCTGTAAAATCCAAGCCTAGTTATACTATTTACATTTTTTCTAAAACATATTCAGTCATAGATGTACATCAATAGATAGCCAACTAACTAACCAGACAGAAAACAGACACAATGATTGAAATGTTAAAAGTTTCTATGTTTTCTCCTTATCCAGCTAATGAAAAAAACTCGTCAACAATTAAGTATTACATTGTATCACTTGTCAGAGGATTCAATAGTTCTTTGTTTAACTTTTGTCATCTGTAATCTCAAAAACCTTAGAGCTGTGTTCTGGGGAATAAAGCAGTTAGTGAATAAAAAGCTTGATCCATAATGAAATGTCAACAATATCATGTCCCCTCTAGAACCTGATGTACATACTATATGAGATTATATACGTGAAAGAACTATGTGAACTGCACTCACTGCAGCAATTTGTTAAACATTTGCCCAGAGAAGAAAGAAGGCAGAAGGTATGGAACGAGCTCTCCTCTTGAAGTTCAAACACCTAGACTAAATCAAAGCTCTGTCCCCACTACCTCTATGGCCTTGGACAAGTCAGGGGATTCTCTGAGTCACAGTTTCCTCTTTAGTGACTTAGGGATGATGGGATTTCAGGCTTTATAGAAGATAATGACATTAGCGTGCCTGACACATGGTACTCACTGTGAGTTTTCCAATCTCTGATTTGAGCTGATATTTTATCTGGCAATAAATTGTACATGCAAAATGGATGTGTAAATTCAAAAATATATATAATATGATCATAAGAAATCTATATGACCTTAAAAATCCAATAAATGAGTACAAAGGAGTGACGTTTAGTGGTTTCCAATAATACTACAACTAAACTTAAAATAAGCATTGTCCCATATCACTGTCATTCCTGTTAGTCAGTAGATTCAAATTAAAACACACATATATATTTATTGAATTATTTATTAAATCCAGTATTTATTGAATCAAAAGAAGTTTTAATCTGGATTAGGAGATCAAACAAAGCCTTTCTGAGAAAATGGCATTTCACTTGAAACCGGAATGGAGTTAGCCAACAAAGAGGAAGGGGAGGGGTACTCTACAGCATGTGCAAAAGCCCTGAGTCAAGGAACAGCTGTGCTAAAGTCCAAGACCTACAATAAGTCCAGTGTAGCTTGAATGTAGAGAATATAGGAGAATGGAACCAAATGAGGTTGCAGAGGTGTCTTCAAAATATGTTAAGGAGTACAGAAGTTATTCTATAATACTGAAAGTGTTTGTAACAATGAAAAACACTTAAGTTGGGAATTGAAATGCTGTTAGACATTTTTTTTTAAATTCACTGTGGCTGCTTTGGAATGTGGATTCAACAGAGAAAAAGCAGAAATGTGGAGAGTAGTTAGGAGGCTACTAGAGTAAACCAGACAGGAAACCATGGTACCTTGCTTGACCTCAACAAGTAAAAGTAGAACTGGAGAGGACTCCACAATGATTAGATGGGGAAAAAATAAGAGAAAGGAAGGGGCCAATCTGTCCAGATCCTGGTTTAATCAACTAGATGCATGATAGTGCCATTCCCAAGATGCAGAAAACTAAGGGAGACAAGGAAATCCAACATGAAAGTCAACTAGCTCTACTAACTGACCCTGGAAGGCACAAATGGGACTGGAGCGATACATATGAGAGCTGTTACCTTGGAAATATATGAGATAACTTAGAAAGAAAATATACATGAAAATAACAGTCGACACGTACTGACTGCCTACCATGTTTTGGACATGGGTTAAGAGCATGGCAAGGATTATGTTATTGAATCCTCCCAACAACTTTGTTTCTACCCACTTTACAATAAGGAAACAAGGTCACATGGCTAATAACTGGATGATAACCAACCCAATCTGATTCTAGATTGAGGCACAGCACCAGGCTTCCTCTCAGCAGCATAAGAAAAGCAGCCCAGGTAAAATACACAAGAGACTCCAATACTTACAATTCAGGCAGAAGAAGAGCAGCCAGCAAAAAAGAGGCAGAAAATAACCCTAGGAAATTGTGGTATGGAGAAGCCGGATGCTTAGAATGTCCACCAAAAATACATGAACATTTTACTCAAAAGTTGCTGAGAGATTTTAATAAAATAATATTAGTAAATACCAAAAACAGAAAGAAAAGTAAGGAGGAAAGACAGATGTTCTAGAAAGGAATGGCAATTAGACTGGCAGCAGACCTTTCATGAGCCACAGAGAAATTCAGAAGACAGTAGAATAAAATCATCAGAGTAATGAGGAAAAAACAATGTCAACCTGGAATTGTATGCCCTGTACAATTATCTTTCAGGAACAAGAATAGGACATTTGGATAAACAAAAAGATAAGAGTTGACCTCCAACATCTCTATACCTAAAAACTTCCAAAGGCTATACTTCACCAAACAAAAAAAAGAAGAGCTAAAATGCTAGAAAGTGTTGAGCAAAGAAATTAGTAAACTAGTAATTCTAAACACTGTCTATAAAATAATCACATCTAATTTTCAGAAAATATATTAAAGCTCAAAACAAAAATACTCTTTAATAATAGGGAGGGTAGTGATGGAAGGAATAGTATCTTATGGTCCTAAAATTGTTTCAAAGGAGAGTTAAGACTACAAACTTTAGACTATGTCAGATAACTATGCATAGTAAAATCTCAAAGGTAACCACTACAAGAACAGAAATAAACTCCAAACAACGGGAGGGGAAAATGAAATAATAAACAAAACCATAATCAATTTCTTTAAAGGAGTGACAGGAGGGGGGAAAAAAGTATATAAAAAGCAATACAAATGGGAATCAAGAATTTAGAAGACAGTAATCACAGAGCTACCATATTACACAATTCCAAGAGGCACCATTGTAGTCTCTGTTAGTAGCCTACACTGAAATACAAAATATGTAAGTGGATGGTAATAATTTGATGTTCTCTGATTAGATTAAAATTGAAATCCAGCTGCAGCTGGCATACTAAAACACAACAGCATGGATGGGTTGAAAATAAAAGTTCAAAAAATAGATACACTAGACAAATATTAGCCAAAAAGAAAGTGGGATAACTATACTAATAACAGAAAAATATGGACTTTAAGACAAAAGAGCAGAAAAGAGTTTAAATAACCAGGA
The DNA here is from genome assembly GCF_036562045.2 of Rhinolophus sinicus. Taxonomy (NCBI): domain Eukaryota; kingdom Metazoa; phylum Chordata; class Mammalia; order Chiroptera; family Rhinolophidae; genus Rhinolophus; species Rhinolophus sinicus. The sequence continues at coordinate 15,250,637 of NC_133758.1, read as the reverse complement.
AGGTCTAGTAACTCTAAACTTGAATACATGTAATAATATAATTTCAAGATGTATAAACCTGGGACAAAAACACAGGGAGAAGTCTGTAAAATCACAAGCAGAAAGGATTATTTCAACCCACTTCTCTCAATGACAAATTGTCAGGTAGACGCCACCCCTCCCCTCCCCCCACACCCCTACCTCACCAAAAACAAAAAACAAAACAAGTAAACCCCAACCATTAGTAAAGGTGTAGATGACTGTAAGGCACAATTAACAAGCTTAAATTTCTGGACACAGACACATATAGATCTTTCAAGTAATACAAATTCTTACAAAGCACACAATGGAACATTTATGATAACTGATTAATTAAAACCAACAATAAAGCAAGTCTCATAAGAACCAAAGAACTATTGTCAGATAGAACAGTTCTCTCACAACAAATTAATTACAAGTCAATAATAAAAGAATAACATTCACTTGTAAAATTTCTAAGGCACCAATAAAAATTGCAAGGGGGCCAAAGATGAAATTGGGCATTTTAAAATACATATAAATAAAATATAATGAACATGTTACATACTAAAACCTAGGGAGTACAGTGACAGCAGTACTTTGAGGGCATTTTATAGTCTTAAGTTCTCATATTTAAAAAAAAATAAATGATAACAACTTTAAAAAAGTGATCAATTTAAGTTAGAAAAAATCAGAATAAACCCAAATCAAACAGAAAACAGGCAATAAAGATTAGAAATTAATGAAGTAGAAACACACACACACACACACACACACACACACACACACAATTCACAAAGCCAAAAGTTGATTCGTTTTGAAAAGACTACTAGATGAGAAAAACTTACAGTGATTTTGATCAAGGAAAATGCAAATAAAATCAGGAATGAAAAATGAAACTTAATCATAGATTCAGCAGAGATTAAAAGCTAATAAGGGAATGCCATGAAAAACTTTATGGCAATCAATTTAAAAACTTAAAATGGGAAATAATATACATCATATATGTAATTTTATTCATATAGATAATTTTCAAACTGAAATAAAGTAAAATTCTCATTCTCAATACTTCAAAATTTTTATCAGTGGTTCAAAATCTTCTCACACTAGGCTCAGATAGTTATACAAACAAGTTTTACCTAATTTTAAGGAACAGACTCTCCCAGAGAAAAGAGTAGAAATGTTCCCCTATTCATTTACCTTGTAGCCAAAACCAGACAAGGACAGTAATAGAAGAAATATTACGTACCAAACTTAGTTATAAACACAGATGTAAATTACCAAAGAAAATATTAGAAAACTAAATCTAACATGTTATTATTAAAAGTGTAATAAAAATGCATCATGATCACATTAGTTTTAATCCAAAAATGCAAAAGGAGTTCACCAAAGAGAAAAATACAAATGTCACTCACAACATTAACAACTTAAAGGAGACTTTTTAAATCATAATTTATATAGAGAAAAAAGCATTTTATATCAATCAATATCACTCATAATAAAATTCTTAATGAAAATATATACAGAAGGAAACTTCCTTAACAAAATATCTACCATCATCACTATCAACAGTGAAAATCAGGAAATAGACAAGGATACCCATCATTGCTGCTTCTGTTCAACAAACAGCGTGCTTGAGGTCCTAGAGAGCATTAAGACAAGGGTGAAAAAACGCCAGGTATAGGGATTTGAAAAGAAAAACAACAGAATTGTCATTATTCGTACATGACATGACTATCCATATGGGAAACTCTGAAGAAAATACAAAGACATTTTTGGAATTAATATGAGAGTTTAACAACATGGCTGAACATGAAAATCAACATATAAAAATCAAGTGTATGTATATATACCAGCAACAAACAATTTGAATATTTGATTTAAAAGAAAATTTGAATATGTAATTTAAAAGAAAATATCATTAATATTAGTAACAACAACAACTAAATAATAAGGTACCTAAGAATAAATCATCAAAAAACATGCACAACTTCATGGAGAAAATTATAAAACTTTATCTTGAGATATCTAGAAAGACCTAGAAATGGACAGATACATGAGTGGAGATAATCATCATTAAAAATGTATTAATTTTCCCCCAAAATGATCATTCGGTTCCATGCAATCTCAATAAAATCCTTAAACGGCTCATGAAAAATCTTGACAAGCTTATTTTTACATTTCTATGGAAGAACATAGGCCCCCAAATAGCCAAAATTAAAATATGTACATATGTACATTCTCTCTTGAGAAAAGGAAGGACTTTACTTCCAGACCCCAAAATGTATTACATACAACTTATTATAATATGGTACTGAGGCAAGGGTAGACAAACTGACCATCAGATTAGAATAAAGGACTCAGAATGAAAGACCCTTAGTATTGTGGATACCTAGGAAAAGGATGGATTTTTCAGTACATGATTCTAGAACACAGTCTGAAGACATTTATCGAAACGTGGAATTGGACCCCTTTCCATTCTACAAAATCAGTTCCAACTGTATTAAAAACTTAAATACAGAAGTCAAAACTATTAAATTCTTTTCAGAAGAAGTATACAGGATAAAATCTTTATGACTCTGGGGTACAAATGGACATTCCAAAACAATGACACAAACCATGAAAAGGGCAAAGGAAAAATATAATAATATAACCACATTAAATTTAAGGTCTTTTATTCATCAAAACATACCATAAGGAGGGTAAAAAAGGCAGGTCATAAAATATGGGAAAGTATTTGTAGCATGTATGACAGAAAGAATTATTATCCAAAAATATATCAAGAACACCTGTAAATCTGTAAGATAAAAACAAATATAACTCAATAGAAATTGAGAGGGAGGGTAGATTCCACAGAAGAACAAACATAAATGATAAATAAATACATATCGAGATGTTCACCTCATTAACCATCAGAGAAATGCAAATTAAGACCACAGGGAGATACATTTTAATCTTATACCCACTATATTGATAAAATTAAGAAATTTAATAACACCAAAGGTGGCAACAATGTGTACCAATAGTAATCTTTTATGCTGCCGGTGAGAGTGTAAATTGGTAACGAACTTTGGAAAACAATTTGACACTATCTTGTCACGCTGAATATTCACGTAACTCTATAACCTAGCAATTTTACTCATAGATATCTACCCTACATGTATCAAAAGAGATGATGAAGCATGCATCAAGAGATGTTCAGAAAGTGGGCAGTTCAAAAAAAAAAAAAAGGGGAATCAAGGAATCAATTCAAAGGTTCATTAACTGGGAAACGCATAAATAAATTGAGGCATATTCAACAGCCGTGAAAATAACTAATGCGACATACAACAACATGGATAAATCTTAAACACACAATACTAAGTGAAAAAAAAAAAAGTAGTATGAGACAATCTAAGGATACCATTGTTATAATCCTGCATCAGGGAAAACCAAGCCACATGTTGTTTAGGGACACATACACAACACATGTCATACAACACATGTGGTACAACTACTTAAAAATATAGAATATTTACCCCTGGCTGGAAAGATGGGAGAATGTGGGTAAGGAAGGACCCCACAAGGAGAATCAAAGGTCCTGATATTGCTCTAGTTCTTAGACTGAGTGGTGAGTCCACGGGCGGAGGTCCCTCCATTATTAAGCTTCATAATTTACATGTGTTACATGTACTATTTTGTAGGTGTCAAACATTACAAGATAAAATATGTTTTGGAATACTTGGGTGGGGTTAGACTTAAAATAAAAAGCATATGGAAGCAGGGATACGAAAGCAACCAGTGCCGATGATAATCCATAAAACTCTCTCTATGAAGGATGTCAATAGAAAGGACTGTAGTCAGTGGGGGATGTGAATGAGAGGGAGAGTTTTTATTTGATATGCTACATTTTTGTTTTGCTTTTAATCATGAACTATTTCAAGCATAGACATTCTACCATTTTTTCCAAAAAACAAATAAAGTATCGCATATACTGTTGAAACACTCTGTGTGCCTCCCCACCCTAAAAGGACGGTAATTATATTTCACTTTATTTTTTAACTGAGAGTTACTAACCCATGCCTAGATGCTACAGGAATTCTCCAAGAGGCAGGAACAACATGTGAATGCTGTCTGCTTACATCAATATTACCCTACTAACTACCAGTAACTCACCAGCAGCAAGGCAAATGCTTTACCGAGCTTTCTGCTCAGTGCAGATGGTCCTATGCCTCTCTCTTTTCAGCATCCTTCTGATGAAGAACACACAGAGCTGCTGGTCATGGAGCCAAGTATAACTAACTGGCACAGATATCAGGATCCAACCCTTACCCACACTATTACCCCTAAGCTCTAAATAGCTGGCCTAAGCAAGAGCGAGAGAGAAAATTTTTCTTCAACTTGAAGAGAAAATACACTGCAAGGATGGCACTATTTTCCCCAACTAAAAGGAACTAACAAACATACTGGTTTGAGAGGTGAACAGTAAGATTAAAGAGAAAATGGAGGGGAAGGAGAGGGAGAGAAGGCAGAGAGTGAGATGGTCAGAGTGAAAGAGGGAGGCCATCTTTAGAAAAGAGCAAGGCAGGATATTACCTGGGATGTGTAAAAATCAGAAGCTTAATTTTGTTTCTAATCAAAAGTTAACAGATAATTTTCCCCCACAGGCCACCTCAGAAAAACATACAATCAAATAACAGTGCTTTGATGTCAGAGAAAATACCATATAAATCAAATCACCCTCCTCAAGTTCACCAACAAATACTGTAGATTTTCTAGCTGATACCTGACTACAGGTATTCAACGAATTCAACAGGTTGAACTAAACCATCACATTTACTGGTAATAAGAACATGAGCTATAGGAAGCCTAAGTGGTGCATAATTACTAAAGACCATTAAGTAAGAAAGATGAGTGCCTCCCGCCTTGGTCTCCCAATTCCACCTCTGCACCCTCTCACAAAACTGCAAAAGTCAAGCTACCACTTTTCTAGGACAATAAAAATCACTTCATCACTTCTATGGGTGCTTGGTTGCTAAAAAGGCATATCACATAGTAGCTGAATTGGGTCTCAGTTACTGTTAGAAGGTATAAAGCATAACAAATGTTCAAGCATTAAAAGTTATACGAAGTTTCACACACACACAAAAGGGCCCACAATGAATGTTCCCCAGTGGGTTAAAGTTACAGATTTCAAATAAGGTCTATTGTTAATTCTTAACTTCACCACCCACACTGTAGGACCAGCAACCCCATCTCTCACCTGGATTTCTGCAGAAGCCTCACAACTGGTTTGGGCCACCCACACCGACTACACTTGAGCTCTGTGCTGCAGGCTGCACCCACGCACAACGTCATGGGCAGCAAAGACTCCCTGTTGCTCGGCCTTACTTGATCTGGCCCCTACTCTCCTGCACACTCTGGTCCCTTCCCAAACACCATGTCCCACTCTCTCTGCGTGGGACCTACCCTCCCAGCCCACTTTATCCCCCTCATCTGTCAGACCGCAGTTCAGGTGAGCCAGCCTCCGGGAAGCCTCTCCTGACCGCTGGGTTTGTACTGCAAACTCATCTAAGGCCACACACCTCTCAAATGTAGAACTTGACATTTCTTGAGTTGATTATTCAGTTGATGTGTGTTTCTTACATTTCGTCCATGCAGGAACACATCTATCTTGCTCGTCATTTTACTTCCAGAATAGTCCTGACACACGGTAGAGGCTCAATAAAGAATTATTTCATTTTAAAAGTAAATAATTTTTCTGCCTATCAATTTAAAAATAAATATAAAAATTCAAGTGTGGGAATAAAATAGCTAAGTGTACATATCTAGTGCCCTCGAAGTCAGTACTACTAACTATAAATCCAAATTTTTAATTTCTGCTCAAAAAGGACCCATGGAACAAAACTGTCATGCCTCCCCAAGAGTCTCTGTTACTAAATATGAGAGAACATTCACAACAATATTCTTCAAGGTCCAATTTCCATAATCGTTCAAATCCCATCTCCTTCCTTTATACTCATGTAGAAGTACACATGTCACATGTACAGATTCTAGAATTTCTATGTTTCAGTCGGAAATATGAAGTCTGCACTTCGTTAAATTTGAGAAGTATCTTTTAAGGCAGTCTTAACTCTTTATTTCAACATCACTGATTTTAAAAGTACTTTACTACTGAATCACAGAACTTTTACCTAACAACAGCAATCTTAAGCTCCAACTGCAACACTGAAGTTGAAATCTTATCTTCTTTGTATCACCATAGTATGTAGCACTGCAACTGTCTTGGCTCTCAAAAACCGGCTACTGAATGAATGAATGAATGAATGAATGAATGAATGGACAAATGAGCAATTAAAAACGACTAATTCTTAATAATTCAACTCTCACTCCATATACCAGGGGGCGCCAAAAAAAAAAAATGTATACACATGACTTGTATTCATCTTTTGTTACTGGTATATACTGAGTATTACAACTTCAGTAGTTTTTTTCCTTTCTTAAAATGTGTATGCATTTTTTTGGCACCGTCTGTATTCATACTGAAAAAAAGTAATACGATGGGCATTCACCCCTTTCATGTTTTTGACATTCTTTTTAAATCAGTCGGGCTTTAAACAATAATGGAAATTTTAAAGTAAAATGAATGAATTAATTAATTAATTAAAATAATTATGGATTATTTCTCACCTTATCCAATTCTACCGAAATTATTAAAGAGTAAAGTGAGAATTCCTGCAGAAGTGGGACAATGCAAATGTACACTTCACCTAAAAGAGAAATAGTTCTACATGGGCTGAAAAGATACATTGAAGAATAGTAAGAGGTTAGCAAATTGAGGGGGAAATTAGGTGGCAAAAGAAAATTAATCTCGTGGCTAAAAGTAACTAGATGAAGAATCACAGTGCCCACAAGAGAACAGAAAAGCACCTTTGACTAAAGGTTTGGGACACCGCTCAGTAGACAAGGATATTCAAGGAGACACGTGACAAACAGCTATTATTCGAACAATAATTGAAATTGTTATAAATCCATTATTTTTGAATGTGACGAAAACGTTTTGAGACTACATAGGTTTGTAACTGACATTTTTTAAAAATGGGTCTAAAATATTCCTTTTCATAAAAAACCTTGTTTATACTCTGTAGTGAACACAATCATTTATGAATAAATTCTTCCTAAGCCGGTGTGGAATTACTGGCTTCTTGTGGAAACTGGAATCATGTGCCACATGGAAATACTTGGAGTCACAAAGAGAAAAACACCGTAATCTGAGCTCATCAATTCTTGAGGAGAGGATGGTATTTATTTATTTATATATATATATATATATATATATATATATATATATATTTATTATTTGTTATGTAATCACAATAGATTTCATCCAAAGGTCTCTGTGACTATTCCATAGTGTTCTGATAAACATTAAGTGTTGGTAAAAGTCACAATATATTTGAGCACATTTTAAAAATGCATTCCCAAATATATTACACGACAGTAATAACTATTACATTTCCCTGCTGGCTTTTGAACCAAAAGATGTGGCATTGATAATGGTGATAGCATAGATTATTATAAAAATTGTAAGGATGAACTCTTGCAATCTGAAAATATTTTTAAGTATAGTATCAAACTCAAAGTGTACTGAAGAGTTTTAAATTATGTTTTCAGTTTTAAGATGCAGGCTTTGAGGTTCTACTATTTTGTCAACATGAAACTGCTATTTAGCAGCAAACACTGCAAAAGAATCTAGATTTCCAGAATTCAGTGAAATACATACTTTTCTCCAAAGGAGTTACCGTTTTGGCTCAAGAAAATTTTCACTGCTAAACGATATAATAGGAAGAGTCTGGAACATAAAAAAACTTTGATTTCTATGTGACACTACCATTAAAAACATATGAGTACATTTTAGAAAGGAACTGGATTGTAATATCTAACACCCCCAAGGAAATCCAAAATCACGAAAGATGATTTTTCAAAAGGCCTCTAAGTCAAGAATGTTTGTCCGGAAGTCAGTGCAGGTGCCTAGACCAGAGCTCAGGCCACTGCAGAGCTGAGGAGCCTCTCTTGCTGGGCATTCTCTGTGACGGCCCTCTAGAAGAATCTTCCTCTGTGCCTGCTTAAGATTGATCGAAATGCACAGTCCCAGCATCTCTATGTCAAAATCCAGCCCCTCCCCTTCAAGGATCAGAGTCAATTTGTCCATGAGGCTTTCATTATGAATTTCCCCTAGCAAAAAGTGTTTTTGTTTATTTAAACTCTCACAACATGAACGACACTTGTGTTCTGGACAGTGAGTATTGATTACAAATGTGACTTTTCTATTCTTTCCTGTCAGAATATAGGACCTCTCAGGGCAGGTCCTATCTCCTACAAAACCCTCTATGTGGTATGATTGCTAACACAGGGATTCGAACACAGCACATACTACAACCATACAAGGATTATGACAGGTAGGGGCAGCCAGATGGCTCAGTTGGTTAGAGCGCGAGCTCTCAACAACAAGGTTGCCGGTTCAATTCCCACATGGGATGGTGGGCTGTGCCCACTGGAACTGAAGATCGAAAACGGCAACTGGACTTGGAGCTGAGCTGCGCCCTCCACAACTAGATTGAAGAACAATGACTTGGAGCTGATGGGCTATAGAGAAACACACTGTCCCCCAATATTCCTCAATAAAATTTTATTTTTAAATGTTAAAAAAAAGAAGAATTATGATAGGTAGAGAAATAAGTAGCTAGGTAGATACAAACAATATTCTATCTCCATTGCCTACATATTAAAAAGCCAAAGGGGCAAAATTGAAGCTAGGCCAGAAGTCCCCAGGCTGTGATATAAATACGTAAATATACCTTTCTAAAGCATTCACTAGTGATGTTTACTCATTTAACTGGATATAAAACTAATTACTGACAAGGTACGTCAATTTGCATGTTTTTCAAGTCTTGTACTTCAGCATTTCACACATTATGAAGCTGCAGTGTCCAGAGCTATCATTTCAATACCCTTCTTCATAGAAGCTAGATCTTTTCCTAGTTTAACAGCCTCTGAATATCTGCTATTTAAGACTTGGCTTGAGAAATTTGAGATTAAAAACCTTCCATTTGGATGCCTTGCAATTTAGCTAAGTACCCCAAAAGGGAATGTTTAAATTAATGGAAGATTAAAGCAAGGAAGAACATTCTAAAAGGTAGTTTGTAATGGGGCTTTGTCACCACCTTCTCTGTTTTGTTGGAAAAATAGTCTTTTCCCGGGGGCTAAAAGTTTATATGCCAACCATCGGTCTAGTCTAACTATTCAAAGTTAGAAATGTCAGAGCAGAAAAAACGTTTGTAATGGAAATGCTGACATGCCGTGAAGTAAAGAGGCACAAGCAGGTGCTCCTGTAACCCAGGTCATAATTCAATCAAGCTGTATTTTGACGTCATGTGTTACAGAAAAAAGCCAAATGGTTTATGAACAGCACCAGAACTCCTGAGATTAAATTACAGCCCTGATATTTAATCATGGGTCTTACTGTGTTATTTTTAATAACACAATACATTTTAACAGTTATTCGTCAACTGCCTTAGCCAAATTAGAACACGTGATGACAAGTGAGCTGGATTACGATGTCCATCTCTCAATCTGAATTTTTATTATTTTTTCAGAAATGGTAGATTATACAAGTTTTCCTCTTCTTAAAATACAGTTGGTACCAACGGATTGAGTCCAAACCTTAATTAAAAGCAGCGTGGAGTCCCTAACCAGTGGGTTGGGACATCTGTATTTGTGTCCTATTATAGCCAGATAACCAACTGTATGATTTAGGCAAAAGACATTTAACCCTCCCAGACCTTGGCTCTTTACCAAAAAAATAATACAGCACGCATCTCTAAAGTCTCCTGTAAAAGTAAGTTTCTATAAATTATTTACCTGAAAAATAATGTTGTGTAGAGTCTTTGGGATTCCCTGAGGATCTAAGTGCAAAATTTTTATAGCTAAAAGTTTATAAAAATTTTAATGCAATTAAAATCACTCCGCTCAAAGAGGCATTCTAGTACCTGAGGATTTGCTGGCTAAAATTTTTAGAGGCAATATCAGCATCAGCAAATGAAACAGGTTCTTAAAAAGGAATGCACAAATACTGCTGAACACACGGCTGAACTTGTGAAGGCTTGTTTGCAAAACAAATCAATACAGGCACATCCAACAATGGATTGCTGTTAATAAACTACATATAGTAATTACCACCAATGGCAGTCTAGATAGTCATTCATTAAATGTTAATTGTCACACAGAAGTACAAAAGAATCCATTTGAACAATAGTGTAGCTGCACCTTTAAATAAAATACTTTCTTAGAGCCCTGAAATTTATCCATATAAACTGATTTTAAACACACCTGGGTATTTGATATGCTGATTAACTGGGCCTTATTTATTTTTGAAATGAAAGTAAACATGGCAACCTTTTTGAACACTTGTACTGTTTCTCTGAGTCTGATATATACAGAGGGTACATTTTGGGTGCCAAAAAAAGTATACACATTTTAAGAAAGGAAAAAGCTGTACTAAAATTACGCTGATGGTAACCCCTTTGAGCACCTCTTGTAATTGCAGAAGTCAAACATGACTTGTATTCATCTTTCGTTATCAGTATATATTGAGTATTACAATTTTAATACAGTTTTTCCCTTTCTTAAAATGTGTATACATTTTTTTGGCACCCTCTGTATAAAACTTATAACAAAGTGTTAACCAATCTTTTCTACACATTAAATTGCTACTTCTCTTATGTCTCTCTCATATACATTAAGAGGCATATGGTTCAAAAGTATCCCCCTAAAACTCATGTGCATACCTTAACTGTTGAATCTAAGTAGGCTCACAGATTAAGAAATTGTACAACCCATGTGTAAGCTTATAACTTGGTGATCAATTTTAAAAATTTTATTCAGAGTAATAAGAAACCAGTAACAAAAGTAACCTTAAAAAAAACCCAAAAACCTATGATGTGCTCTCCTCTCTCTAATTCTTAGCACTATGTAATTAACTTGGAAGAACACCTGGTCATACAAAATAGCTCATAAGATACATAAAATCAGGGGGGAACTTTTTCTGTTTCTACCTAGCTTCATTTTGATGCTATGTCTGTGCAAGATCTGACTTACTGAATATATAGATATAAATTCCAAAGGTTTGGCCAAGAACATTTTGGTTTAAGACTTCTAAACTGAAGAACATTTCAAAACATACCATGTTCCTTATTAGGCAACTTAAGATCTGTTATCTTGGCTTATGGGAACAAATCTAAATAGCATCATAATAATATTAAACATTGAAAATCACAAGCCTGGGGCCACCAGGATTCAACTCTAGACCTTGGACGAGGTTGCAAACTTCCAATATAAAATGTAGTTTACCATTAGGAGTAAATGTTTGATCTGTAAAGCTTACAAAATTACTTTGTTTATCATAGCAGATGAAAGCAAAAAGGAATAATTTTAAGCTCAAAACAAAACTGTTTATATGACAGTCTTTACTGCTTCATGATTCTAAGCATTTAAGACAGATTCGAGCAATTAACAGCATAAACTTTCATTACATAGTTCTATTATATATGTTTATGTGACTTAGCTGTTCATCTGTTATTTAAGTGATTTCCTCATTACAATAGTAGGGTAAAGATAATTTGCTGATGCTGTCAAAAATGTTAAACATTTCAGTCTCAACAGATCTTAGATCCCCACGTTTGTTTAATGCATTTTATTTACTTAAGTCAGTGTCAAATAGAGTACTGCTTCTTCCTTCTGAATTTAGAAAATGTAACATTTTAAGCACATGTCTGGTAATAGACATATCAAAACTTCAATACTGCTTATTTTAGTGATGCTGATAGAATTTAAGATTATTGTTCTTGGATATTAAGTTTTACAGATCTAACAATGAACTGCAAAACTTCTTTTACAGTTAAAGACAGGAAATCTTTATTTTTTTAGATATTAACATAGCAGTCTTTGTTACCTCAACTTCGGGGTTCATTAGGTACATAAAAGTAACTGAAAACAAAATATTTTTCACTACCACCCATGTAGATTGTCAATTTACAGTTCAACAAAAGCACAACTTTGAAAATATCTACTGTATTTTCCTTGTAATAATGATAATCATAATAATAGAGAGACACACTAAGTCACATGGAAATCCAACATAAACTAAAAGGCTAGCTTATTTGGATACTAAGACAGAAAAAATAATGAACATGGTTTCGCTCATTATGTTAAATATGTTTTTAAAAATTTATTTTCCACTCTAAAGATCAGGGATAATATTGCATGTCAAGCCTCAATAATATATTTTATCCGTATATAATCCAGAAAAAATAAACTAGACCTGACTCTGTGTGTGTGTGTGTGTGTGTGTGTGTGAAAGAATACTGAGCTAGGCAGACTTGAGTTTAAAACCGAATTCATTACTAGCTGCCTTGAGAGCAAGTTGTTTAACATCGCTGTAGCTCAGTTTCCTCATCTATGAACTGAGCATGGTAGCTCTTGCCTCTCACTGGGTTCTTGGGAGGATTAACAAAAATACAATAAATATAGGTGCACAGCACATACCACTTGGCATCGTAAGCAGCACTTTAATTTTGTCAATGTCATGCTAACATCTTGCAAATAGTCACAGGGAAATGTGGCAAAAGACAATGACCAATAATCCAAAATTCAGCTCCAAACCTTAAAAAACATTCGAAGGGCACGTGTACATGCCGAAGCATTCATCTGCACAAGTGTCAGCACACAAATCCTGATATTCTGTTATGCGACACAAATTAAAGAAAAACATAGTCGTGAAACCAGTGTTATTCCAATAGAGGATTTGCAGGGCCATAGAGAATTAACAGATCAAAACTTGTTTTTTTAAAGTAGCAAATAAAGGCACAGAAACTCCTTCACTTGGGCCTCAGTTTTCTTTGGCTATACAAAGAAGGCACTGGGCTGTACACGGCTAAGGGGTTGCTATGCCCAACATTCTATGATTCTAACATAATGGGTTTCATACCACTTCACTTATTTTTTAACCTATTAAATTACTCTGCTCTTTACAAAAAGCCACAAAACCATTATGAATGGTGCTATAATAGTAAGACTGTTCAAACACACACACACACACACACACACACACACACACTTAAATAATTCTACTCAACAAATACCTTTAAGGGGACACCAATTTTTTTTCATGCCATAACCACGAATTCACACTGGTACGGATGGAAATGAACTCGGGATGCTCTCTGAATTTTCTGTGATGTAGCACTGCTGCCCATTGGATTAATTATCTTTCTCACTGCATTTACTAAAATTGATGTGTCACTTTGGTGTCATGTGGATAAAGGTTAACTAACTTGTATGTGAACACCAAGAAATGTTTTTCCCCTTCCAAAAATGACCATAACAGGGATGTGGTGTGTTTTACTACTACTCTTAATTGTTCAAACACCCATTCATTTGGCAATCTTTAACAAATGCTGAACACCTAAGTAAAACTAAACAGTTGCAGGGGGAAAAGCTCAACTTTTAAACGAAGAGAGGAAGATGTAGTATCCGTCATAGACTAACTGTAAATACATGTAACAGATGTGACAAGGGCTGTTCTTGAGTATAGATAATTTTAGTGGCCCAAGTTTAAAACTACTTTTTAAAAAGATGCTAAAGCTAGTATATTTATCTTTTGCTTATAAAAGACTAAAAGGTAACCAAATAAACAGTATTTTGTGTTATATTAGAAAATTAAGCCCCTGTTCATCAATAAATTATAGACTCTAGGTGCATTTTTTTTTCTTTTGTTAACTCTGCCATCCTACGTTTTAATGAGAATAATTTTCCAATTATCCAGGCATGTGGATGCTTTTAGTTTGTTTTAAGATCAATGATATAACGGATATTAAATCTCTTTGTATAAGTTACCATATGGGTTACAACTATTTCTTAAAAATAATTCCAGAGCCCACCAATCTCCCTGTTAAGGTCATCGTAGCTCTGAACTATCATGGCTGAATTGTTTTAGTGCTCTCTGCTGAACACCTGCAAACATCAAACAAAAACTGCTGGTCCTTTCCTGGGTTGACAAAAGCCTTTCATGTGAAAAATGCTCCCTGGGAATGTCAGGCTATAGCTCAGGTTACATTCCATTCTCCCTAGCAGCCTTCCCCATTTCTTAAGGTGATAGGAAAAACCATGTTTGTGAAATGAAAGATTAAAGGGAATATGGCCACACTTTATTTAAATTCTCACATTGCAAATCACGATGGAGCATCCTACATTAATGGAATCAAAAGCTATTGGGAACTTTGAGCATGAAACATTACCATGCCTCACTGAAAAAATATAACTGGGTTTTTAAATATGAACAGTTTACTTATAGTTTGGATCTTTTTTTTTCCTGGACCCAAGTTTCAAAACTACTCATGAAAGTGACATCTGAATTCACTCAAGACAATGGATATTAACATGAAGTAAATTTACAAAATTATTTCTCTGTCCAAAGTTACCTACGTCATCTTTTCAGTTAAAGGGCAAAATGCAGTTTTCCTGAATTTTTTTATTTGTTATGCTTTAAAAAGAATTTGTCTCTGTGGATAAATTCCTTATCTTATTGAGTGGAAATATAAGCCATTTTCTTCACTAATAGCTTTGTGTTAAAATACCTCTTGAATAGATGAGAAAAACCAACACTCCAATCTGTGCCCTGTGTATTTTCATCATCATACTGCAATGTATGAATACCTTGCATTTTCAATCCAGCAGCCTGCACAAAATAGCCACTATACTTTTCACCTTTACAAATAAACACTTGGGCCTGAAAACTATACCTGTGGTACAATGTAACTTACAGTTCAACACCTTAAAAATAATTACAGCATCTTCATTAGAAATACAACATATCTACTAAGGATGAAGTCTAAATTCATGTATGCATGTATGCATATGTGTATTTGTGTGGTGTATATGTGTACACACACATACACACAGTTGTCTTAAGAACTGTGTAAGTTTCAATATATGATCACTTACCAAAATGTATTACTATATATTTATATTTATCCAGTCTATATTCCCTGTGAACACTTAAAACACCATAGCAAGGACTTTATTTAAATGTAAACATAGAAAAGGGACCAGATACACAGTTGCCTTTTAAAATGTACCACAATTTCATGCTTCTAAATCACCTCATTTTATTAAGCCATACCTAAACTGATACACTTAAGTTACTCCAAATGTTTCAGTTTTTACAAATTGCAAAAGAGTAGTTTGCACTGATTCTGAAAGTAGTCTATCTCTGTACCTTTCTGACATAATCTACTTCGCCATTTAAACTAAATACACATTTTCTTAAGTAAAATCATGAAGAAAATGTCAGATAAAGTTAGTCACTGTTTGGATACTATCTAACATGAAAAATTAATTTGCCTCCAAAAGACACTTGTATTCATCTTTACTTCAAAGTTGTGTAGAGAATACCGAAATTTTGAAGACAATACTAGTAATACAAAAAAAAAATTAGTCCCTAAATGGAAAACATAACAGGGTCAAGGACAGTAAAACACAAACATATGATCAATAGTACTTTAATCAAAGTGGACCGCCCAAAATAAAAAGTAAAATATAACTATAGAAACCATCTCATATTTCATAAATCAAGTTATAGAGACAAAAATTCCCTTCGACTAATGGGGGCCAGAAGAAGAAGTAACTTATTTGGAAATGAGCAATTTTTAAAAGCCATTCATTTTCTAAAAACATACCAATTAGACAAATCACAAAGGTGAACAGATTTCTTTCATTGCTACGAAAATTGAGAGATGTGAAATTATATTCAACACAATTCCACTGGCATCTTACAGCTAAAAAATGTCAACATTTACCAGTCTGACTTAAGAATAGCACTCTGTCTAATGTACTGCTATGTACCACTGCCAAAACTAAAACACTGCTGCTGTTTAACAAGCATAGATGGATTTAAGCCTTGAACTAAAGAATAGCAGGAAGCAATGTATGCCTCCTTCTGATATGAAATTGATATGAAAAAACAAATACATTTTAAATAAATGCATTTTCAGCTTTCACTTTTAATAAGAGACCTTCACAGGGGCCCCTATTAAAACTCCTCCTTAGATGCCAGATAATCATTGCGCACCAGTTTCCTTTGTGAATAGCGCTAACGTCTTTTTTAAGCATCACCCAAAGACCTTTCATTTATAAAATGGGAAAGTCCTTCCCAATTTGCAACTTTAAATATAGCAAAAATTCACTGCAAACATAAATACATAGGGAAAAGAAACAGCCAAAGCATCAGAAAGGATATTTTAAATATAAATGAATAGATATTTAGCTCTCAGATTAGCATGAGGTTATTTACAACTATGATTTACCACGCAGCATTCATCTGCAAAAAGAAGGCTAATTTCCTTAAAAGGGTTAATTATACATAATATCTAATAAAATTGATATTAGTTACAAGGGGTGTTCCCTTTTTATGAAAGTTAGATTTTCCCCTCTATTTTCAAATGGGGAACATTAATTTATTCCCCCATGTTAACACTGGCCTCATCTTCAAATGTTTGATTATAACTGTATTAGAAAATTGCTTTTAAATTAAATGATGGAATTCTGAAACAGTTTCCTTGACTTAAAAAAAAAAAAAAAAAAGACCTAATTTTAAATTTGTAAAAGATGACATTTTGGGTAAGTTATACCACTGACAGATAATGAAAGAACCATATCATTACAGGCTAAAATTGCAATGACTTTTTCAGAACACTTCAACAGAGGCCAAAATATACAATGAGTGAATTAAACAGCTATGAACATTTAACTACACACTAAGAAATCAATTTACATACTTGAGCCAGTAAAATGTCCACTCGCCAAAGAAGTTGGTCCATTTTTCCCACTGCTCACAGGAGGTGAAAACATCTAAAAGAAACAAAGAAATATTACTGTTGAAAAGACAACTTTTGTGCCTTCAGAGTTCGTCCAAGATCTTTCATACTCTCACCATATAACTTAGAGTTTATGCTAAGGACTTATTGTAGGAAAACACATCACCATCCAACTTAAAATTGAAACAGGCACATTACCAATCACCTCCCTCTGCCCCCATTATCACCACTCCTCTTTCTTTTTCCTCAGGTTCATTAGATTGCCAGCATCAGGCAACAATATTACATTTTAGACATAGTTCCTACAACGTTATCAAGGTTTAGTGGGGAGGGCAGCAGCCTCTCTAGAAAACACGTTTTACAAAGGAGAAGAAAAAAGTTGTTTGTTTTATATTGAAAACCTTGGCCATAAACGTGGCAACGTCCATTTCCATCCCGTATAGGATTTGCCTGTTATATGTGAACCCAAATAAAAATAAAAGTGCCACCTGCACTAAATTCTCATTTTGTCTCTAACATGAGAGCAATTTGAAGCAAGACTCTCTCTCTCACTCTCTCACTCTCACTCTCACTCTCTCTCTCTCTATGTCACTCCCTCTCTCTCCAGCATTTATTTCGACCCTAATTGGTTTCCCTCTTCTTCCACGTATCTAGTGGATAATGCGCACCTTCCCTGGGTCAGAGCCTGCAAAAAGCAAAGGAACGAATGGAGAAAGTGCAGCAAGCAGAAAGGGGGCTACCAAGCTGCCTCGAGCTGTGTTTCCTGGCAAAACTTCCGAAAGCCATTTCTCCAAAAGAAGGTCTAGAAGAGCAGCAGCAGCAGCAACAGCAGCGGCAGCAGCAAGCGGCAGCAGCAGTAGCAGCGGCGGCGGCAGCAACATGACAAGAGCCCCACTTAGAAGGCGGTTTGGATTTTATTTATGTGTTTTGTGGATTCTTTTTATTTTGCTTTGCAAATGCATCTTACCCCAAACTCAGCTGACAATTAGCAATGAATTCACTCCCCTGACATGTCTGAGGCTTGGTTTGGGAAAGGGAAGCAAAGGGATGGAGAGGGACCGGGTACAGCTGTAAAACTCCACAAGTGTGTAAGTCATGCTTTGTACTGATCTCATAACTAAGCAATTTACAAACACAGTCTAAGGGGTTCTTAAGAATGTATGCTCCACATGTACAGAGGAGTTTTCAGAATCCCAGGAAAAGAGGTAACTAGGTAACTAGAGGTTTTACTAATCCAAAGCATCATCAGTTTAAAACTTTAAAAGACACTGGGTCTCCTATTTTTTCTTTTCCATTGCCAGAAAAAAATAAAGTGAGTAGTGCGCAAAGTATCAGTACTCTCAGTGTTCAGATAAGGCCAAGTTTTTGGGGGTGATTTACCGTTTTCAGGGTGTCTGTTTTTCCTTTCCATTGGGGTGAGATTCCATTATTTTGGGGGGGAGGGGTGGGGTCGGTGGGTAGGAAATTCAAGGCAAGTTATTAGGCTGAAAAAAAGCCTGAATCTTCCATCATACACAAAAATGTAGTTAAAAACTTATTTAAAAGACCTTCATTTTACCAAGGATTCAGCCAATTAAAATTTAATTCTGTCCTTTAGATTACTATTGGTTTCTAGCTAAGTGTTTGGGTTTTTTGTTTTGTTTTGGTTTTTTTCACAGCTGTTGTTAATTTCCACCGTTCTTTCTTACCGCACTGAAATCCAGTAAATCACTCAGCTCTTTGTCCGTCCCTAAGGCAGCCATTCGCTGTTGGTGATGCATTTTAGCAAAATCACACAAACCTAGAAACATGGAAATAACCGCAATCAGAAAATCCAGTCCCAATCCTTGGAGAAAACACAATCGGATTTTTGGAGACTGGGGGAGGTGGGGGTAGGGTTGTGGGGGCGGGAGGGATTAAGGTGAAAGGAGGGAGGGATGGGAGAGTTGTTTTGTTTTGTTTTTATGATGGAATAGGCAGCAATAGCAAAAAATTAAAGAAAAAAGCGATATTGATACTGTATTTCCAAAGAGACGATCAAAACTGGTAACATCCACTATAAAACCAAATCCGGGAAGAAAAAAAAAAAGCCGCTCTTCAGCGCATCATTTTATGCAACAGGAGGTAGAGCGAGAAATGAATGGATCACAGAGAAAAGAGAAACTACTCAGAACGCTCCGGTCTCAACTTTCCCCCCACCCTCCATCCCACCCCCCCACACACACGCTCACACACACACACACACACACACACACACACACACACACACCACTCCCCCCTGCATTTCAAAGTAGCTATAAAGAAATTAAAGATGAGCGTCTCTGGAGTGAAAACACGTCCGAAGGGGGAGGGGTGACAGGGTCGGAGAAAGGTGGGGGGAGCAGAGTGGAGGGTCGGGTCCTGTAATTGTCCAGCACCCTAATTTATGAAAGAAAGGATTGTAAAAATAAAAGTCAGGCCCTTGGCAAAGTCATAGGTCCCTCCAAGTGGCACTGCTGGGGGGGATGGGGGGGCCTAGATGAGGGGGAGGGAAGAGGCGCGGGAGGGGAAGGGGTGTCTCCTCTGGGAGCACCGGGAGCCGGGAGCCCGCGGCAGGGGAGGCGCGGAGCCGCGTGCGGGGCCACCGAGCCCAAGCCCCGCGCCGCCGGGCGCATCAGCCCCGCGGAGCCCCGCTGGCGCCGGTACCTACCGCCCGCGCGCGAAAAGGGGCTCTCCGTGCACCGCCGGCGCCGAGGCAGCGTTCATGTCTAACCACTGCCTCCACCACCACCACCTCCTCCTCCAGCGCCCGCTCCCGTTCCTGCTCCTTCCCCGCCGCCGCCGCCGCCGCCGCCGCCGCCACCGCCACTACAGATCCGCAGACACACAGCCAAGATCCCTGACTCTTAACACCAACTCTCTTCTCCGGGGAGGGGAGGGGACGAGGGAAGGGGGGAGGGGGAAACACGCCGAGGCGCACGGAATTGCAAGTTCAGCAAAGAAATGGGTGGGGGGGCTCCGGCAGGGAGATGCGGCTCACTCGGTCCGGCTGGCTGGGATGCACCCCCACCCCGATAAAAAAATCTGAACACCTCCCCTGCCTCGCAAAAAAATGCAAACGAAAATTCATCGAGCACCTCATTTTCCCTCAGATCGTCAGTTACAATCTGAAGCCTGAACAGTTCAGTTTTTGCCCGTTTCAACCATCGGAGGCACTTTGAAATTTATTCGAGTTTACATCCCCTCACTTCTTTCTTTCTCTGACTCTCGTTCCCTCTCACTCACACATCTACACACGGCAAAGCAAGTTTATACTAGGCTGCAAATACACGTGATGCAAAAAGACTTTGCCAAGAGGAACAATATTTTTCTTTTCCATATATAAATCAAGCCACATTTTGCTGGGGAGATTTTCATTTCGGTAGTTTTGCGATGGGGGAGAAACCTAAATTGTATACTTTCTTCTCCCTCCCTTTTAAGTCACAGAATAGTATAGCTGCAAACTTCGGGGGGGAAAAAAAGCAATTTTTGAGGGTGGATGTTGTTTTGTTTTTACACTTGAGTTCCTAGGCACGCTAAGTCCCCGTCCGCCAGCACTATAAGTTTTTAATTCAACATTTACCATTACAGGCCCTGCATACTCTTAAAACACACTTTTTTACATTACTTTTTAGAATAAAAATTAAGCTTCATAATTCTATCGTTAAATAATAACAAGCGTGCTTTATCCAGCATACTCAACATACGCGATTTTAACTGTGTTAAAATACACATTCTGCAAACCCTGTTATTGCTAGATGTGCGAGTACATACACAAAATGCATGCACACACTTTTTCCCATTGGCAATTATTTAATAGGTTGTTCCTTTTGTTTTAATAAAACATTGGGATCGACATTTTAAAAATTAAATTCAATTACAAACAGTTTACTCTGACAGCAAATTGTAACGTTACCTTAAATGGCCACAAATATGCTCACAATATTCCAAGGAAATTGACTTTAGAAAGAGAGACAAAAATCTTCTGCAAGTACTTAGTATCTCACATGTGTATCCCCCAAAAAAGTATTTTAACTGGTACTCAGTTCTGCTCCAGGGATATCCACAGAATACAAGATTATGCACCTGGCTCTGGTTTTTGCATTTTCCACCATAAAACTGCAACAAAATTACCTCCCCCAAAAAAGAAATCATTAAAAAAAAAAAATCCAACAACTTTTTCTTATTGTTTATAAAAAAAATCAATACAGGATAGTTATAATTTTTCCTCAAACAAATCTTGTTGGTGGTTTTTTTTTCTTCTCTTATAAAGTCTTAAACTTGTTCCAAGTTTAGACGTGTCTCATCATCATCCTCCTCATCATCATCATCACCATTGACTCCCCCGTGGAGTCACATTGATAATAATAGGTTTCCCTGAAAGATACATTGTAATCCATTCACATCCGGGCACTGCGGGCTTATAAAGAGAAGGCGCTGCGGCCGTGGCTGCTCCTCCAGACAATGACTAGGGAGGGGCGGGGCGGGAGCGGGCGACCATCGAGTGGTAAACAGAGCGCCTAGAGAGGCGCCCAAGATGGCGGTTCCTGCGGGCCACGCCTCCTCCGGGACCGGAGGCGGGTGGCCCGGCTCCGGGGGCTGCTGCGAGTGGGGCCGAATTGCAAGTCTCCTGGGGCTGGGGCCGTTATCCGACCTCGTGTTCCTGCGTGCTTCTTCTTGTTCCCGTTCCTTGGCCTTCCCTGTGCTTTCACTCAAAAGTACTTTCTAAATAAATTGTGGAATTAAACTACACAGACTTCCACCAGAGTCAGATCGCCCGGCTCACCCTGAGGGCGGCGTGGGAGAGGCCGCGCCGGCCTCCCCAGCGGAAAGCCTGTGCCTGTGTTCTCCCCTGCGCGAAACCCGTCCTCCTAGGGAGGCTCGGGCGGTTGGAAGAAGCACCTGAGCCGAGCTGGAGCTCCCGGGCTTGAAGAGGATGTAGGTCCTCACCTACACCACCGCCCACACCGCCTTTTTCTAGGCCCCTGGGAAAGGGAACTTGGCAGGTCTGGGAAGTGTCCACTTGGAAAAGACCTTCCTTTATTGCTTTGTAGACTCAAATCGAGTTTATATCATGAACCACTACTGAATCAACTTCCAGTTCTGCCCAAGCAGTTACCTTCTAGAGCCTGTTTCGTAGTCTGTGAATTCAAATAATACCGTGTTTCCCCAAAAATAAGACCTAGGCATTAGAGCTGATGGTCCTGCTAGGTCTTTTCATGGAAACACGGTACCTACTCTAAGAATTTCGTTAAAAATTAAAGGAATAAAGATAAAAATGGAGCCGCCACTAAAATCATTCCATCTGTAATTCCTCACTAGACCAACTGATAGTTCTAATCTCGCCCACGGGATGTTTAAAGAGATTTCTCCATTCCAGAGGAATAGCTTTTAGTTCTCCCACCAGACAAAAGCAAGTAACGTTAATGATAGGTAGCACATACACAGTGGGTTTATAATGAGACAAATACTGTTCTAAGATTTTCATATTGACTGATTTAACCCTGAGAATGACTATGGAGTATGTGTTACTACTATATTTTACGTATAGAAAATCAGAAACAACTGTGGACCTTGAGAAAGAATATACCTGCCAAGAAGGAGTCCTTGTGGTTAACTGGGCCCAAAATCAGAACCAGAGTCTAGCAGCCTTTGCCCACAGAGGCCTCTCTCATTCACTCTGACCTTCAAGGAAAGCCACAGACTGAGCTGCCAACTACCTGCACTGCGCTCCTACCTCCTGAGCCCCACCCTTATAACAGAGTTCTTGGTATTGGGTTTCCACCAATGGGCTGAGACTTGCCCCATCCCCTAAGAATGGCACAGTTAAATCTTCATTATTGACTAATCAGAGCAGCTCCATAATGACCAATCAGGACATGCTATTCTGACCAATCAGGACAGTGCTATTTGGACCAATCAGACTGTACAAATTTGAATTCCTCATTTGCATAAAAAATGGACTACTGAGGGACAGGACAGGGGCTTTCTCTATAAAAAGTGGCCTCCCCTTTCTCTCCATCGAGTGCACTTTCAGTTTCCTCCAGAGGCTGTTTTTCCCCAGTTTGCAAACTGTTCATTAGAAAAATTTCTCCTCTTTCAGGATCCCAGATTAGGGACTCCTATTAGCATTAGATTGGTGGCAACAACCTTTGGTTGACATAACATTGAGTAGCTTGATCCAGGGCAGTTTAATTTGCCTAAATTACACAACTTTATTAAGTGATAGTGCCCACCTTTGAAGGCAGGCCATATGTGATCAGAGTCAATATTCAACCATATTCTTATACCATCTGGCAGCAAGAACGTCCTAATCTCTCCATTTTCTGATGCAGTTTTGTGGCAGTAATAGAGTTCAGATCAATTTTCAAGAACTTTTGTATATATGTATGTTTTCAGAGAACAAGAACTAGGGCATTTATACTTTGTTTCTCGTCTGTTCATACATTGATAGAAGATCCCTGTCTTCTATCTTTATTCCATAGTCTCCTCTTAAAATAATACTTTACACGTAGACATTATTTTATGCTACATTATCACAAGCATTATCTCTGGTTTTCAGAATAAGCCTCTACAGGCTTACCGAGATGATGTAATAAAAGGATCAATTTTTGTTTAGGAAAAATACTCAGTTGGCTCTTTGTTTACTCAGCTTTGTGACCTAAGGCTTGACGTCAGTGTCTTTTACTGTAAAATACAGAGGCTAGATTAGATAATCCTATAAGATTCCTTCTAGTTTCTAAATTTAAAAATTCTCCCTCCCCCTGAATTTCAGACGGCAATAAATGATCTGTCCAGACATCTTGATAGGATCAGGTCTGGGACCTAAATGCACCCAATTGATGGCTAGTGTTTCTTTGTTTGTATGTTTGTTTGTTTTTTCAAACTACATACTACAGTCAGAAAACCATGAAACTACCCTTCCTATTTTAAATTCAGGAGCAAATTTGGAATGTTTTTGTTTTTTTCCTGAACTATCAGAAGAATAGGTTTATTTATGAAGATTAGAGGCTCAATAGCATCCTGTGAAACTTAGATAAAAAGGGAAATGTAGGAGATATGTTTTGGGGTGCCTGCTTCATCTAGAGACTCCCAGGAACCTGCCCATAAATCCTGATATAAAGGTAAAACTTGATGTGGGCTCCACATCAGTCCTTCCTGCCCCAGCCCCACCAGCTCCAGCTGACTGGACCATATGAACTAAAAGAGGAAGAGACTGACAGTAGTCTATGGCGAATGATGGATCTGACATGTTGGAGTCAGCCAGCCAGAGCTGGTGCCAGAAAACCAAGCATGTGAGGGCCGTGGTTATAAGGAAATAAGAACAATGAGTAAGCAGAGGACACTGCTCTTTAGATAAAAAGAGAAGGTCTTTGTAGTTTCCAGAAAAACAGACAATTTATAGTCCTATGAAGAAATACCTAGAGATACATTTTCGGTTATTATGAGGACCACCCTTCAATTATTGTAAGGACCTCTTGTCCATAAGAGAGCTGATTCCTGCCGTGGTCCACTTCCCTAACCGAGCTAATCTGAGGAATTTTCAGATCCTTACAAATGAAGTGTTTAACTAGAAAAAAAAGATGCTTTAGATTACAGCATTTCAAAACAGTCCTTATTACTTAAAAGAAACCAAAAAAGTAGTGACCCGCTTTTCTAGGGGTAAAAAGCTTTGTTCCACTCCCACATGGTCAGGATTCTATCCAATGAATTGTGCCACATATAGTCGGGACAGCATATACAAGTGTCATTCCCTTTTCTACCACATCATGACCTTGGGCACTTTCACATTTCGTGAGATGTAAAATAATTAACGTGTCTTTAATACTTTATGTGACTAGTTAAAATCAGATGAGAGTGGAGATGAAAGGGCTCTGAAAATGACAAATTCCTATCAAATGTAAGGCATCGTTATGGCATAAACTGAGTTGATGCCTAAAGATAACATTTCTTTCATAGGAGTGTGGAAGGAGTGGCAAATATTGAAACCTTGTGAGTCACAGGAAAGAACAGACATTGAAGGATGCTTGGACCAAGCCCTTCATTTTTGTTGAAGATGTCAAGGCTCAAGTGGGATGTCTTGTCCAAGGTCACATCATTAATGAGTTACAGAGCCAGAAGTAGCCCTGCAGTAACTGAGTGCCAGTCCGTATGCCATACCATTCTCCTTCAAGTTTCATCCAGCTTGCTCTCCCCCAATCCTGACCATGTGAAAATAAATAAGCAGACAAAACCACAAACAAACAAAAAATCAGATCCTTAGTGATCTAATGAAATTTATCCAAAAATTCAGCAAACAATTTTGAGTATCTACCTTGTGTCAGCAGCTATTCTCTCAAGACCTGAGGCAAAAATGTAGGCAAAGAAATCAGAATGATATAAATGTCCAGAGCCGTCTTGATTGAATGGCGAAGTCACAGTGAGCAAGATACAGCCTGGGAAGATGTCTGGAAAGGGAGGGCTATCTCAGCATGTATTTAGATTGATATATCAAAGGGCACAACCATCCAGCACCCAAAATTGAAGCCTCACATATATACTGCAACACTGAGTCAGAAAAGCAGCTGGAAAGACAGAAGGGGAGGGAACCAATCGGTGGATGAGAAAGAAGTCCAGAGCTTCAAAATACAAACAATTCCACATACCCCAGGACCTGTGCATTGGCTGGTCCTGTGATTCTCTCCCTGGCTGGTCACACAGCTGGCTCTTTGTTATACTTCTGGTCTCAGCTTAAACATCAACTCCTCCTAGAAACTTCCTAACCATTCTGTCTCAAGAAGGCACCCATCTTATTCTTCTCTGCCTCATTATCAGCTTTATATACTTAGTGGTACCTTTCCCAATTGGGGTCCTTTTGTTAATATATTTACTTTATATTGCCTGTCTCCCCCCTCAGAGCGTAGACTCCATAATACGGGGACAGCATGAGTCTTGCTCCTCCTACGTACCCAGACATAATGCAGTGCCTGGCACATATTAGATGTTCTATACTATTTGTTGAATAAATGAATGATGAACTTGTCTTTATCCTCAAGATGCATACTTTATACTGAAGAGTGCAGTTTTTATATCTTTTTAGCTTGGTTTCACTGTTGGCAAATATTGCTGGCAAATATTCAGTTTGACTTCCGACAGGCCACGGGTCCCTTACCACCTGAATCCTAAACTCTAAAAATAGAACAAGGGTAACTGTCTTAATTTACCAAACTGTGGGGACAGTCTTTTCATTATAATGAATACAATCAAAGATACTGTCATTGTATTGCTTCACTATTATATAATTTTAGGGATGATAAAATGGAGGCTTGTGGTACAACAAATTTCCTGCCGCCACACACCTACTACCTGGCAGAGCTGAGACTTAAACACAGGTAGACCATGCTTCTGCTTACATGTGCCATGACTTTAGGTCACAGCCATCTGCAGAGATCTGCATGGGTTGAACTTCTAACCTTCAGCACACACACAAGAGAGTATGAGATCACCAGGGTACAAAGTGCTCTGGACACACATCTTCATTTCTTCTCTGGAACTCTATTGCTGCTCTATTTTCCCAATTAGCAAATCCCTCAAAAATGACAAAACCCTTAAAAGAGAACACTCAAACTATAATGGAAAAAAACAGTTTTATAATTAGAAGGAAACCTAGAAGGCTGGCCCTAAATCTTTTAAGTCTTCTTTAATTAACCAAAGTCCGTAGACACTAAAATTGAAAAATTGTCAGTTTAATTTTTTTCCCTACTCTTTTTCCCATCCTCCCAAAACATCTAAAAGTAAAGTTAAAATTCTGCTTTCCCAGAATTATGATTCAATCCACTGTCTTTCCTCTGCACCTTGTACAAGTATTTGTGCATGGAGCCCAGTGATGCACCATTAGTGTGTTATGATTTTTGTTCCCTTTGTATAGGTGAGAAGCAGGTCTCTGTCCCAATGACTTGACCCACTGCTTGGCATGGCACATAAGGGACTGTTTATGGAACTAAATTATTCCTCCAAAAACTGATCCACAAAATCAAGCAACTTTAGAAATAAAGTTATATGACAACAGATTGATGTTAAAAATAACAAAACTTTCTATCGGATCTAAGAGCAGAATTTTGATTTTTACCTACTTTTAGATGATTTGGGGTGTTTTTGAAAATGATATGTAAAACAATAAAATTCATTCTTAGTGTCCACAGAGTTCTGTTCATTTAAAGAAGACTCAAAAGATTTAGTGCCAGCCTTTGAGAAAGTGTCCTCCTCATCGTAAAACTGTTTTCTCTGTTACAGTTTGAGTGTTCTGTTTTATGAGTTTTGTCATTTTTGAGGAACTTAGGAGTTGGGAGAATAAGGTGGGAATAGAATTCCAGAGAAGAAATGAAGATGTTGTGAACAGAGCATTTTGTCTGTACCCTGGTGGTCTCATCCTCCCTGTGCACAATGCAATCTTAAAAGTTCAACATATGCAGATCTTTTCTGCAGTTGGCTGTGACCTAAAGCCATGGCGCATGGTCCACCTGTGCTTGCTGTACCTAAGTCTCAACTCTACCATGTCATAGCTATGTGATCTTGGGCAATTGGCTCTATCTCAAGCGTCAGTTTCCTCATCCATAAAATGGGTATAATACTCTGTCACAGAATTATTATGATATTAAATATAACAATATTAGCAAAAGCACTTGGCAGAGTGCTCATCCAATGACTGTAACCTAGCAATTATGATATATATTCATTTTCAAATTGCAGGTCTCAACTCTATATGGTCATAGAATTGATTTACTGAGTTGTGATCAACTTTTTGTTGGTTTGAAGTGGAACTTCATAACAGAAAATACCAACATGCATTGCATGAATTAGGGATAAGTGTTGTCTCCTGAAAGCCTGTTTTCAGTATATACACAGTATAGTATATGCATATGAGGTTACCATCAAAAATTTAAAGGCACTGCTTTGGTAGATGGGCCTCACTGCTTTGCTAGCAAGAGTATTCATGAAGCATATTCTGGGGTGATAATGGAGAAGAGAAAAGAAAGCTGAGCACCTCATTCTATTTCTCCTCTTCTCGAACTTCATACTATTTCAAAACCAGCAGCCACCCCCCTCCACCAAAGAAAAGGAGATGGATAAAAAGATAAATGGTTTAAAATAGATATATAATGTACAAAGGATAGAAGGAATTTTGGAAAACAGCATGAGAACCTTCCATGCATTCAAAAGTGAAATAAAACTGATTGAACTTAATATATTTAACCTGGTTTTTAAAATCCTTCAGAAATGGTTGGGCCCTGTTTACCTCCCCAACTTGAACTTCATCTCCTTCCCAAAAGAAATGTTGTCTCTAGTCAATTAACCATATAACATAGGTTTATTGAACGGTTTGTCTATGAAAAGCTCTACGCGAGGTGTGGTGAAGAATTCAAGATGAGAAAACAGGACTCCTGGAGCTCCCAGCATTCGTACCCTAGTGAGTAGGTCAGACATACATACTGATTGGAGAGCTATCAAGAGGTAGACTCATGCCCCTAGTCTATATAGAACAACGAGTAATCATCAGCTGGACAAATCTAAAGCTTCTTAGAATAGATGAGGCTAGAGCTGGACGTGGAAAGACAAGTGTTGTTCCCATAAGCAGGTAGAGAGAGAAGGACATTCTGCGCTGAAGTGCTGACTCTGGCAAAGGCTGGAAGGCTGAAGAGTAAGGATCTTGTTGGGGTTCCTGAGTGGAACTGAGGACTAAGGTGTGAAAACTCAGCTGGCCGATTTGGACCCATTGGCCTTTATTCCTGCTGCGTGGAACCATTAGGGTCATGTACAGCAGTGATCAGATATGCCTGAGAAGGTCAGGCAGGCAGCACTAGGGAGGATAATGAAGGTAAGAAGAAACTGAAGGCAAAGACCAGTTAAAGGCTATTGCACTTCTCTTAACCAGCTATTACAGGGCTGTGGCTATGGCTGTGGAAACTGGAATCATTCAAGAGATGCTGAGTATAGGTTACAAGAAAAGTTATTTGGGTTATAAAGCAATAGAAAAATTCATTCAAACTGGCTTAAACAAAAAAAGGTCTTTGCGAATCTAAAAAGTCTAGAGCCATCAATGAGGTCTCCAGCTTCATTTCTCCATGTTTCTCTCCGCTCAGCCCAACTTTATATGTCAGGCTAAGTTCTTCATGTTCCCCCAAAATGGCTATCAACAAACACCGAATCTATGAGCCTTTTTGTTTGCTGGTTTCCCTTCAGCCTTAACACTAAAGCCTCAGTTGAGCTCCTACTGTGTCACCTTAGGAAGACACCCACTTGATCCAAACCACACAGTGACTGGTTTATGTTCATCCCTAAGTAATTACATCGATAAGGCTCAAACCAGTTAAAGCTCACCCTTGGAGCTGAGGTGCAGCCAATCCTACCCAACCCACAAGGTTTATATACTGGGGGAAAGGGAAGATGGGTGTTGGAGAGACAAGCACAAGGTTTGCCAAGCTTTCTGGACATCTGTGCCACTATGCATTTATTCTCATCTTTTCTCCTGCTTGAACTGACCACCCTCAAGTGTTCCCTTGAAGAATTCTTGCCTTTCCATCAAGTCCAGCTCAATTCTTACCTCCCTTTTGAAGTCTGCTCTGACTTCTTGATCTTCTCCAATATTCCCTCCTCTAAACTAACTCATTTACTTAAAACAAAACCTTTTTAAAAATTCCAGTACAACATACATACAGTAAAAAGTAAAAATCTACAGCTCAATAAACACACACACACACACGCATATACGAGTATATATATCAGAGGGTGCCAAAAAATGTATATAGATTTTAAGAAAGGAAAAAACTGTATTAAAATTGTAATATTCGATATATACTGATAACAAAAGATGAATACAAGTCATGTGTATACATTTTTTTGGCACCCCTGGTATACTCACACACACACACACACACACACACACACGAGGACAATTAAGTTTGCGAACTCATCCTAGAAAAAGTGCTGCACACCTCATTACTGAATATCACTACAGTCATTTCGAAGTACTCCCCTTGGGAAGCTATGCACCGATGCCAGCGCCTAGTCCACCCTGCACAGTCATTTTGGAACTCTTTTTCTGGAATGGCCATCAGAGCTGTCATCGTATTACCCTTGATGTCCTGAATGTAATCAAAATGTCTTCCTTTCAATATTTCCTTTATCTTCGGGTAAAGAAAGAAGTCACTGGGGGCCAGATCAGGTGAGTAGGGAGGGTGTTCCAATACAGTTATTTGTTTACTGGCTAAAAACTCCCTCACAGACAGTGCCGTGTGAGCTGGTGCATTGTCGTGATGCAGAGCCATGAATTGTTGGTGAAAAGTTCAGATCATCTAACATTTTCATGCAGCTTTTTCAGCACTTCCAAATAGTAAACGTGGTTAACCGTTTGTCCAGTCGGTACAAATTCATAATGAATAATCCCTCTGATATATATGTAAAAAAAAAAAAAGGTTAGCAACATGGTTGCAACAAGTTCGCGAACTTAATTGTCTGACCGTGTGTGTGTGTGTGTGTGTGTGTGTGTGTGTGTGTGTATCAGTGTAACCATCCCCCAGATCAAGATACAGAACATTTCCAGCAACCCAGAAAGCTACCTCTTTCCCTTTCACAGTCCATTCCCATGCTCTTTGATGTCTATTGTCAGAGATTAGTTTTGCCTATTCTTGAAACTGGAATCACCCAGTATACATTCATGTGTATCTGGCTTCTTTTACTCATCATTACATCTGTGAGAGTCTTCACATGGTTGTGTGTAAGAGCAGGCTATTCTTTTGTACTGTTGCATAGTATTCCATAGGAATACTATTATTTACAACAATTATTTTATCCATTCACCACTCCCCCACACAAAAAATTTAGATTTTTTTCCCAAATTTTGGCTGCTATGAGCAAGGCTGCTTTAAAATTTTTACATGTGTCTTTTGGTGGATACACGATTATGCACTCATTTATCTTGGGTATGCACCTAGGATATCCCATTATATGCCTAGAATTGCTGGGTCACAGGTAGGCACATTTGAGTTTCAGTAGACACTTCCATACAGTTTTCCAAAGTGGTTTCACAAATTTGTACTTGCACCAGCTCTACTTTTAATATAAACTGTTGTAATTTATATATTTACATATCGGTGTTGCCTCATCAATTAGACTCTAAACCTCTAGAGATCGCCTTAAAATTCTTCATTGTTCCAATGCCAAACATTGTGTTCTGTGCTGGCATAATGATTCTGTCAACTTTCAACAAACCTCTAGCTATGATTTTAAAAACTTATACATTTATTATCATGTTATTAAATAATCAATAATTTAATTAATAATGTTTCCCTATCTCAGTGTTGTGTATAAATAAAAAAATTGATATTGAAGTTATATTTGCACACTCATGTTTACTGCAGCATTATTCATGAAAGCCAAAAGATGGAAGCAACCAAAACATCCATTAGTGGATGAATGGATAAAGAAAATATGGCACATACATACAAAGGAATATTACGCAGCCTTAAAAAAGAAGGAAATCCTGCCATATACTACAATGTGGGTGAGCCATAGGACATTATGCTAAGTTAAATAAGCTGGTCACAAAAAGACAAACACTGCATGACTGCACTTATATGAGGTACCTAGAGTCACATTTATAGAAACAGAAGGTAGAATGGTGGTTGCCAGAGACTGGCGGGGGGAAAGGGGGCGGAGTCATTCCCTGGGAATAGTTTCAGTTTTGCAAGATGAAAGTTCTAGAGATCTATTGCACAGCGATGTACTTAACACTACTGCACACTTAAAATGGTAAATTTTGTTATGTGTTTTTTTATAATAAAGAAAAAATAATGTGTTTTCTTTCTAATTTTAGAATGTTAAACATGAGTGCACTATAACACATATGTATATTCACAATAAACAAAACAATATGGTCATTGTTTGTCTCAAGTTCGATTCTCCCCAGCATATTTTGGAGATTTGAATTTTATTGATTGAATTCTTTAACCTGTTTTTAGTTAGTGACAAATTTACAGATTGCATTAAGGTTGTATAGTTCTACTATTATAATTTGATAATTATTAATTTTTGTATTTATTTCTCAGCTAACTCACAAGAAACTTTTGAGCAATTCTCCTCAGGTATTCTAGGATTGCACTACTGGTGAATTCCATTCTCATTACTTCCATGTTTTAGCTGCTTCTGTGGCTGCTTTCTCTTCATGTGTATTGTTTGGTCTGTCTTTCTGCCTTGAAACCTGATGAATTTTCAGATCACAGTACATATTCCCTCCGCATGCATAATTTGTGGCTTCAACAAAGTTGCTAATTTGGGTGTTCTCATGGACTGTAACTTTCACCTCTGCAGGAAACCTAGGAGCCTGCTGACTTCCATGATGATTTACCAGTGCTTTGCAAACTTTCATATCATCTGGGGGGATTGTTAAAACTCGTACCCCTGAGCTTCAATCCCAGAAGTGATGATGCAGCAACTCTGGGGAGGGACAGGACCCATGCAATGGTGTGTCGGCTCCAGCTTGCGCCAGCTCAGGAGAGACAATTGTGCACATTCTTCCCAGCTCCTTGTTCGGTGATGTCACATGGAAAACTTACAATCAGCCAGATGGGAGCATTTATACCACTGCCATCAGTAGATTCTAAAAACCAGGACTCTCCTATCTCATGCCTATCCCCTAGAAAGCTAGATGTTAA
Source organism: Rhinolophus sinicus (assembly GCF_036562045.2). NCBI lineage: Eukaryota > Metazoa > Chordata > Mammalia > Chiroptera > Rhinolophidae > Rhinolophus > Rhinolophus sinicus. Next base: position 15,218,044 of record NC_133758.1, on the reverse strand, counting down.
ACACGACGAGCATGCAGCGGGACACATAACTTTTCAGGCAGCCAGGTGATAACTGAAACTGATTTTGTTTGGCTTGAAACAATACTTTGAGTTGCATGTGTGTAGGCACACAACACACACACACACACACACACACACACATACAGATTTTGTCACCAATGTGAAATAGTTGCATTTATTCTGCAACTGCTAGAGTTTCAAATGTGTGGTAAGGTGAAACCATTTCTTGGAGTTAAAACATCTTGATTTATCTATCTTTTCAATTATCAATTCCTCTACCTCTGATTAATACATCTACACCTAATTTATACATCTGTTTTGATCAACTCAGTAAGTACCACTTTTCCAGATCATTTTCATACGCTGGGTATTCAGTCCATGGGATCAATTTTGCGTCCAAAAAGCAGGAGGAGAGAGAACTAGCAAGACCAATTTTTTCCTGCTGGGATTTCTGGGACTGTCCTAGTGTCACTATGCCAGCTGGTCCTGTGCAAACTGATGGTGTCGTCCACAGCCGTAGCGATGCTTGCTGGTAGGATCCCTCAGTGACCACAGTCCTGGCCTGCATGGGGACTCCAGCATTATCCACTTTATCCACACTCACATGTGTGACTTCTGGGCCAAAGACGCTGGTCCAAGTGGACTTCTGACCTCAGCTATACCTGGACCAGAGGTGGCCATCCCCATGGATTCTCAGATCACTCTGCAGGCTGTGCCACCCAGCCAGGCTCCTCTTCATTGGGGAAATATTTCTCTTTGGGAAACCTGAAGCATAATCCTGCTGATAGACAAGACTCTGCTAGCACAGCAGACAGAGAGATTCTAACCACGTTACTCAGAAAGGAAGGAGCCAGTAAGATCCCATCTTCTCAGGGGCTCTCTGAACCCACTCAAATTGCCTACCTCATCCCGGGTGACAAGCTGTGCATAATACAGAAAATACATAGCATGATCACACTTATTATGTACCAGGCACACTTTAAAATTATAGCCAGGCACATTACACACACAGGAATACCCTGTGAGATAGGTACTATGTACACTCCCATTTTATAATTGAGTAAACTGAGGTACAGAGAAATTAAGTAACTCGCTAACAATCATAAAGTTAATTGGTACACGTATGCAGAGGCAGATGGAAACCCAGGCTGTCTGGCTCTGTGTTGCATGACCTTAACTCTGCTGTCCCTGGCTATGCCCCGCCTGTACTGCAGCTTTTTTAGCCATTCCTTACTTTTCCAGTTTTTAATCTTTGTTGGCAGCCCCTGCTACCGTGTTTCCCCGAAAATAACACCTAGCTGGTCCATCAGCTCTAATGCGTCTTTTGGAGCAAAAATTAGTATAAGACCTGTAGCAAAAATTAATATAAGACCGGGTAATATAATACCAGGTCTTATAATTACCCGGTCTTATATTAATTTTCGCTACAGGTCTTATATTAATTGTTGCTCCAAAAGACGCATTAGAGCTGATGGACCGGCTAGGTGTTATTTTTGGGGAAACACGGAAACTAGTACATTCTTGGATGTCTCTCCTGCCTCAGAGTGAAATGTATTTAGGGAATTAAAAATAATGGCTATAGTTGCTTACCTCAAATTTAAAGTAATTATTAGATAGATGACTCACCTTTAAAAACTGTTTTGTATTCCAAATCTCAATAAAAATGCCTTTCGGGTTATCAGTAGCTTTGGCAAATCCACATTACATCCACGGGCCACTACCATTGATAATTGAGAACTCACACACATGTTAATCAATCATTTATTCCTGCCTCTCATCTCTCCTGCACGGTTCTAGATGTTGTCTATCTCAGTGTTAGAACTGGGGAAGTACAGTAAAATTTTATCACCCTTTGTATTCCAAAAACTTGTAATTGCAGATACAGAATTCGATGACGTTGGAAAGCTAGTCTAGGGAACTGGAGGGGCGGGAATTATGTTGAAAGCTTTTCCATTATCCCTGGCAACGATTTTATACTATAGTAACATCTCCTCTTCTACTAAAGGTATAGTTTCAACCCTTTCCCAGGAGCTCAGGAATAAGAAAAGCAACAATGAACATAATATAAAATGTGATAGACTATGCTTCCCTATTTATTCAAGATGAAAACTTCCCACTTGGAGGATAACAGAAAAAAGACAGGATTAAGAATAATAAACCGGGGGGTGGCCAGATGGCTCAGTTGGTTAGAGTGCGAGCTCTGAACCACAGGGTTGCCCGTTCGATTCCCACATGGGCCAGTGAGCTGAGCTCTCAACAACAAGGTTGCCGGCTCAATTTCCCCATGGGATGGTGGGCTGTGCCCCTGCAACTAAAGATTGAAAACGGCGACTGGACTTGGAGCTGAGCTACGCCCTCCACAAATAGATTGAAGGACAATGACTTGGAGCTGATGGGTCCTGGAGAAACATACTGTCCCCAAATATTCCCCAATAAAATTTATTAAAAAAAGAAGAAGAAATCTGGATTCAGATCTTACCATCTGTGTGCTCCCAGACTAGGTTTTCTTAACCTTAGTACTACTGACATTGGGGCTGGCTAACTGTGATGTGAAAGAACTGTATTACAGAATGTAATTATATTACAGAATGTTTTAGCAGCATCCCTGGTTTCTACCCACCACATGCCAGTACCAGCCTCCTCTCACCCCCAAACCCTCCAGCTGTAACAACCTAAAAGGTCTCTAGACATTGCAAAATGTTCCCTAGGGAGCAAAGTCACCCTGGCTGAGAACCACTGCTCTAGACAAACCTCTGAATTTCTTGGAGCCACAGTTTTTTCATCTGTAAAAACGAGGGTTATTTTATTTACTTTATGGAGTTGTTGTAAAGAGCTGAGATAGTCACACAAACTTGGTAAATTATGAATTGTAAACGTAAGCATTCAGCTATGTGTTACTATTATTTATTATTTTGCTCAGGTTGCTTTAGAGGGTGCTATGTACGTTATTAAATATAGTATAATGTTGTCAATCTGAAAATAGGCTTCTTTATATTTTCCAAGAGGGACTATTGAAATAGTTATAACATACGGGACAGGCAGATACTAACTAGTCACTATTGTCAATAAATTACTAATTAAGATTATTTCCTTTCATAACCAGAAACTGCAGCCCTGCTACTGGTCCAGCCGTTTGGGAAGGCCTGCTGTCAAACTTAAAAGACAATAGGTACTCATGCCTACAACCAGAAAAAAACATCACCAAGAGCACATCTTATCCTTAGGAGGCCAGGAGATCACCTTGTACATCACAGCTTAGGAAATAATTCTTCCTAAGGAGAAAGCAATTTCTTAGACTCCTGGGTTGCATAGCTATATGATCTTCTCACAGAAGCTCAAAGTGTCATGACTGATGTTCATGTCATCAATGTCATGTCATTGGAACTCCCTAGCAGGGGATGTCACGTCACTGGGATCCCACAGCTGCCAAAGGGTAGATGCCTAGTGTGGTTCTTCCTGTGTCTGTCAGTCGTGCATACATCCTGGCACAGGACGTGTCCCTTGCACAGGATACATTTTTTGAGTGACTGGGTCATTACTGCTTTGTCTATATCTTAACAACAGTTTTCTGAAAAGCACTAGGTACAAATGTTCTGTATACAAATATTAAGGGAAGATTATAATTCTGCCACTTCATCAATTTATTTCAAGCACATCCTTCCCTTTTTCTGCCATGCTTTTAACCCCACCCCAGAATTCTTGGAGAAACAACTCTGATATGTGTCAAGGTCACACACTGCAAAGCCTTCAGCAAGGGTGGGGGCAAGTTTCCTTCCTTTCTTTATCTTCCTCTTTTTTCTTCCTCTGGCGTGGGTAAGATGGGCCTTGCGGGTCTTCTGTTGGGAGGTTAACAAAGGGTTAAGAAAGGCATGCTTGAGACTTGCTTGGAGCTGGCTCTGGTCCAGGTTTTAAGAACAGGACAAAGAGGATCTTTGCTTTCAGATTATTGCCCACCCAGTCTCAGCAGGGTTAAAAAAAAAATGCAGGGATTAGGAATGGGAACAGAGTGGCAGGGGACATGGCACAACATGACCTCACTGGGGAAGGGAGTCAGGAAAACCCCAGCATCTCCAGCAACTTCTACAAAGGACCAGCAAGAACTCAGTCGTTGGGAGCCCCATTTTACTACCTTGAAAACTAGGGTGGGGTTATAAGAGGGTTGGCGGTCCTTATAGCGGCTATCATCCAGGGGCAGCCTACTGCATGCTACAGCTCTTCCAGAAGGAGCCAGGGGAATGGGGAGAAGTAGAAATAGTGATGGCTGGCAAAATCACAAAACGCATGCCACTCAGGTAGGTAAACTGGCACAGGGGTTGCACACCCATCTTGGAAGAAAACATTTGAGATTCCAGCCCCTCTCCCTTTCTGGTTATTAGAAACCTTAAGCTGCACAGGTCTGAGATGCCTTTGTAAAATCTTCACTCCAAACAACAGGTAATATCTATAACTTAAGTGGGGTAAATATTTTTTAAGAAAATAAAATCTAGACTAGAAATAAACTTAAAATCCAGACTTGATCCTGATTAAAATCATATTTATTCAATGATGATTGTTCTGGTGGATGGATGAAAATTGAAAAACTCAGTAATATTTATCTACTGTAACAATTAGGTTAAATTAACTCATAATGTTCACTCAATAACATTGTTTGCATATACTCCTATTGCCAGGAAAGTGCTACCTAATTCATTTTTCACACATCAAAATTCAGTAAATTGATATAATTATATTATCCTTGTTCGAAATGCTGATGGGGTCTGGTCTGCGTATCTCAGAGTGAAAGGGGAATGAGAACAGTGGGTGACATCATATACCATATGTTCAACCATATCTATAGCACTGTAGGTACAATGGGCAGAGGTGAGAGTAGCATTTATGCCAAACCTCTTCATTGTTAGGGAATGTGATGAATTTTACATTCATATTTTATTCATTTTCTAAGTAGTGTGTTTTCTTTGAAAAATTCACAGCACACTAGTAGGCCCATCTTCCAGGAAAACCTGTAAACCAATAGAAATATTTTTGACTTTCTGACAGTGTCTGACAAAATGTCTGACAAAAATGCATTGTTCTTGAAGGTCAATGGGTCAAATGATCAATTGAATCTGATGCACAATTTTATGATAAATTTTCCAACAAATAATAAGCAGGCTGTTGTGTGTAACGTTTGGTGGGGGATTTTCCCCACGTTACAAGGCCAGTGGATTTGCAAAACTACTATTTCTATGGTTAACCCTTCCTCAGGCCGCCTTTCTTCAGCAAATTTGGTCCCCAAAGAATCAACACAACGAACTGAGCAGATACTAAACAAAGAGACTAAACGAAGATGTTGGAATTAGGTGCTTTGAGTCCTAATTGTAAGTCTGTCAAAGAACTTTATATGCCACTGTCACAAGTTCCATTTTCTAGTTTTTAAAAATCGAGACAGATCTCACAGTCTCCACACCAAACTGATAATGAAAAGGTTGTTGCTGATATGAAATGCTATCATCCTGTCGATAATGATCATCATAAGGATTTAATTGCGCTAATTGAATTTAAGAAAGGAACTCAAGGAAAGAAGAGGCCAAACTTTTTTTCGATGTGGCTTAAAATAGATAATGTGTAATACTGTATTCGAAGGTGTGGACTGTGTATAAACGTGTTATATTTTCACTAGACAAATACTAGTATTTTCCTGCCCAGCTTTTCCTTCAAGTGGTAATTCCTAACACCTGTGAACAAATGTGCTTAGCCCTGCTAATGCTGATAAAAACTACAAATCTGTCTTCTTTACTGTTGATCTACGAATGAAAGCAGTGTGCCACGCTCTCCATCTCACCGTACCCTTAATGGAAAATCAGCAGGGCTGTTAGCAAAATTTCCTAGACCACAAAAAGATAACATTAATTCAAGCACTTTAGGAAAATTCCCAAAATCCATCTTCTTCTCCTGATAACATTATAGAAGGTTTTGATATATTGATATTTTGAGGGGTTTTGGCTTATGGCTTACTAGCAAGGTAATTTATTAAACAATCACGTTGAATCATTTCCCACATAAGCCTAAAACTCATCCCACATCTTAAACTCCCACCCTCAATAGTTTTAAAGATTTACAATGTAAGGAGAGAATTAGACCCGTCTAGCATTTGCCACCGTGTTTTCACAATATAGGGTTTTAGTTATCACAGGTGGAAGTGTCACCTTGGAAATAAATGGACCTTGAGTATGCTTGAGAGAAAGGCATTGAGATAAATACTCCTCTCTATTCTGATTAGTCTGTTGGAGTCATTTAGAGAGTAAAACAGATGAACACATTTTTTTTTTTGTTCTACAAAATTCTGCTTTCTGACTTATCTCAAGATTTGCATATTTTTATGGAGCACTTTAGGCAAAGAAATCACTCTGAGAATAACGACAACTAACACAGTGTCCCACCTGAAAGGTGTTATCCTTTAGAATATAAGCTCCAGAGGACAGGGGTCTATTTGATTCATTGAGACAGTATGACACACCCTCAATAAATAGTGTGAAATCAATGGGGGATGGTGGGGTATAGGAAATGTGACATTAATGTATACACATGCCAGCAACTAAATAGCAAAAAGTTCTGTGCTAAGTATGGACTAAATATTCCAATGGTCAACCTTGTGGTCCAAAGGAAACCACTGCTGCTGGGAAAACCCATACTCAATATTGAAGAGCGTTCTGGAAGCAGGATTTTCATGGAAGTGCTTGAGGCAACAGTCAAAGAGTATCACTCACCAAACATATATTGAGAACTTGCTTTGTGAAAGGGGTATCCTAGGTACCTGATGGACTCAGAGAAACTCTCCACCCTCTAGGAGTTTTCGGGCTTTAAGGGAAGGAAGGCAGGTTCAGAACTGCAAAAAAACGAATGTACATACTCCTATGGCTTGTGTGTTGCTTGTATGCGGTACGGAGGAACGTTAGAGATAGGAACCCAAGAGCTGTCATAGAACTGTTAAGCCTGAACTTTCAAACAAACAGAAAAGGCAGGAGTAACATGCCAGGAACATGAATTAACCCTGAAGACAGAGATTATGTATGAATTTACCTCACTCATTCTGTTTCAGCCACTCTATCTGGCCTCTTGCTTTTCCTCTAGCTTGTTATGCAACTGTCTACGGGATCTTGGCACTCGCTGTTTACTCCGTTTGGAGCACTTTCCTCCAGATATTCGCAGGCTCACTCTCGTATCTCCATCAGGCCCTTATTCTAATGTCACCTTCACAGGGAGGCTTCCCTGATCACTCTATTTGATATTATAACTTCTATGCGCGCCCCTCGTTTGCTTTCTTTTTCTTGATAGCACTTGTCACCATCTGCAGTATTATGTTTTAATTAATTGCTCACTTATTTTTTCAATCATCCTTGCTAAAATATAAGCACTATGAAGGCAGGATTTTTGTCTGTTTCCTCACCTAGTAGCACCTAGAACTGTGTCCTATCCTATAACAGGCACTGATCAACTATTTTTGCAATAAACAAATGAAATTTGCACAAAGGAACACACACTGTACAAGTCTATATGCTAAGTACTAAAACATATGTTTATAAAAACTTGTCACATCTTTGACAATATGCAGATATACACATTCATGTAATGGTGGGGTGAGGGAAGGTGTATCTACTGTCCTGGCCTCATGTTTCCACGCGGAGGGATTTCTGCTAGAGTAACTTCTGCCCGCCTCACTCCTGCAGGCTTATCCAATTAGAATTTGGTTGACATTACTGAGCTTGCTCAGCTTCCTATCTTGTTGGATTCTCCTTCTTTGGGGGAACCACAGGATGTTTGCACTCTGGTCTGCTCATTCATGCACTATGCTTGGAATGGGCCTTTGCTGTCCAGCTCTACCATGTTTCTGGGAAAATAAGACCTAGCCAGACAATCAGCTCTAATGTGTCTTTTGGAGCAAAAATTAATATAAGACCCGGTCTTATTTCACTATGATCTAAGACCGGGTATAATATAATATAATATAATATAATATAATATAATATAATATAATATAATACCAGGTATAAAATAATATAATATAATGTAATATAATATAATACCAGGTCTTGTATAATATAAGACTGGGTCTTATATTAATTTTTGCTCCAAAAGACGCATTAGAGCTGATTGTCCGGCTAGGTCTTATTTTTCAGAGAAACATGGTAATGGTAACTGGATAGGTGTCTCCCTCATTCAGAGATAAAGGAATAGGGAGACTTCTGGGTTTCTAATCTTAAAGCTTCATTTTGTTATCATCTGTCTGACTCCTGGGTCTGTTTTTCCATTGATTCCAAATTCAGAAGGTGATTCAAAAAAGATGCTATGTATTGAATCCTTAACAGCTCCAACAGGAAGATATCCACCAAGATGGAAAGATTACACCAAGGGAGGTGGTTAGCATGGCACCATCAGGCATTCCAGAGGAAAGGGTCTTAGGGAGCACATTTTACTCAAGACTTGGCTCTGCCTTTTGTGACATCAGTCATCCTTTGCAATTTCAACAGTATTTTACATGAGATGGATTTAATATAAGTGATGAGACCTGAGCAGTACCTCCCAAGTCCTGGCTGTAGCAATTCTGCCAATACAATGCGGCTTGAGCATGACTTACGAAGAGTTAGTGCACTGGGCCCAAGAAGGGCTTCAAGATTCATTGACATTCATATGAACCCAAACAATGTGGCAGAGCTCTAGCTGACTGAGAACTAAGAAGCAAAAGAGAGAGGAATAGGGTCACAAGAGGCCGGCATGAGGCAAAACCTTTGAAGAGATAAAGATTTTAATCCAGAGTCAAAAACTACAGCTGCTGCCCCCAAAACTGCCTTAGTACACAGATAAGTAAGTCCTTTATTGGGCCAAGACAACTCTGGGTTGGCTCATCTTTCATGACTGCCACCAACATACACCGGAGCTTGCTGCATCAATACAACAGCACTGCATTGTACCCCAAGCATTTCAGCTCAAGCTCTGACTTAGAGAACTGATCTTAGGATTTGGGTTGAATATTTTCCACCATCTACTTTGAGTTCACAATCAGCTGTTCCCGTTTATCTTTCTAATCACCATCTGCTACCCTGCCTGGGCCCATTTTTCTTCTCGTATCCCCAAATATTCTCTCAGGGGCATCCTACCTCGAGCCCTCCACCTTCTTACAAACCTGAAGCTAGACAGCACCATGATTAAAATACACGTTCATTATTTTTCTGAAATTGCCATAATAAATAGCATAGCATCATTTTTCCTCAGTTGGATTTAGATCAGTGCTGTCCAATAGAAATATAATGCAACAAACGTAATTTAAAATTTTCTAGGAACCACCTATAACTAAAAATAAACAGGTGAAATTAGTGGATACTGTATGTTATTTAACCCAAAATGCCCAAAATATAATAATTTCAACATGTATTCAATATGAAAAATATTGATGAAATATTTGTCTTCAAAATCTGGGCTGTACCTTACACCACACCTCAATTTGGATGAGCCACATTTCAAACGCTCAGTAGCATACAGAGCAAGTGGCTAGCTAGTGCATTGGACAGTGTAGACTGTGACGTCCTCACCTCACATTTCTGGGAGATTGGAATTTGAGAGTAATATGTACTCTTGAATTTAGTAAGAATCTCTTAGGGTTGCAGAAGGGGATAGTGAGGAAACAAGAATAAAAATGTTTGAGGACCACCGTAATGAAATCAGGTTTGTCCTTTATTTCATTTACTGGCAAGGAGTTCCACGTGATGTTTGCAGACAAAGGTTATCTGACATTGGGCAAGGTAACGTCCTTGACCTCCAATTTCATCATATATTATGTGAAAACAATATAATAATAATAATAATATAACAATAGTATAATAAAAACAATCAGAATATCTAGCTCTCTGGATTGTTGTGATGAAAAAAATGGGAAAGCACTATGCAAAATAGTCCATAATAGTGGTTACTTATTTGGTGAAAAATTGGCCTTTTCATATTTTTTAAACAATAGCTCTGTTGAAGAATTATACATTCAATAAACTGAACATATTTAAAGTGAACAACTTGATTCTTTTGACATACACATATACCCATGCAATCAATCAAGAAACACGTATATCCATCACCCCAAAAAAGTTTCTTCATGTCCCTATGTCATTTCTCCTTCCCACCTCTCTCTGTCCCCCACCCCTCCTCATATCTCACCTCCATGCCCAGTCAACCATTAGTCTGCTTTCTGACACTATAAATTGTTTTGCATTTTCTGGAATTTTATACACATGGAATCATACAGTGTGAATATATATATATAATTTATCTGGTTTCTTGAACTCAGCATCATTATTTTATGATTCATATACGAGGTCTGACAATTAAGTTCGCAAACTCATCCTAGAAAAAGTGCTACATATCTCATTGCTGAATATCACTATGATCACCTCCAAGTACTGCCCTTGGGAAGCTATACACCGACACCTGTGCCTAGTCCACCCTTCAAAACAGTTTTGGAACTCTTTTTCTGGAATGGCCATCAGAGCTGTCATTATAGTACACTTGATGTCCTGAATGTCATCAAAATGTCTTCCTTTCAATATTTCCTTTCTCTTCGGGTAAAGAAAGAAGTCATTGGGGGCCAGATCAGGTGAGTAGGGAGGGTGTTCCAATACAGTTATTTACTGGCTGAAAACTCCCTCACAGACAGTGCCGTGTGAGCTGGTGCATTGTCATGATGCAAGAGCCATGAATTGTCAGTGAAAGTTCAGGTCATCTAACTTTTTCACGCAGCCTTTTCAGCACTTCCAAATAGAAAACTTGGTAAACGTATTTGTTCAGTTGGTACAAATTCATAATGAATAATCCCTCTGGTATCAAAAAAGGCTAGCAACAGCGTTGCAACAAGTTCATGGACTTAATTGTCAGGCCTTATATGTTATTTCATGGATCAACAGTTGCTGGAGATCATCCAGAGGAAGTGACCGCTGGTTGACACAGGAGCTTGCCTACGTCAGTTGGGCAATTGGAGGCTGTTCACACCTGCCTTCCCTGTCCTTGGGATGTGCATTCTACTTGCCTTCCCAGCACTAGAAGCTACCTCAAGGACGCAGCCTTGTAGTAAGGGATCATTGAGACCATCTGGATGGTACATGTGACTGAACCTCATTAAGGACAGACACTACATAAACTTTGACGTTTCTGACGTATCTATCATCCATTGGCCGCCCAGAACAAGCCTTGTAAGTAAGTTCCCTCGCTTATTAAAACCAGCACCTACCGGATTTGGAGTGGTCTGCCTTTTTCGTAGGTCCCTCCTCTTCCTCTGTGTCCAGCGGTCAGAATGAACCAACAACGGGTGAGCTGGCTGGGAGACGGAAGAACTGGGCCTTGGCAAAGAGAAATCCACGTCGGGAAATCCCGAGTGGGCCATTCACCTGGACGTGGGGCGAGGTGGCTGGTCTCTCCAAGCGTGTGAACCTCGCGCGAAGACGCAACACGCCCGGAAATGCCAGCTGGTCTCACGTGCTTGTTTGAGGAACTGCGCAAGCGCAGGGCGGCGAAGAGGGGGAGACCCGAGACTGTGCGGGGGGCTGGCCCCCCATGTGCGCGCGCTGGCCGGTCCCCGAGGCCCAGTTCCAGGCTGCAGCTGACGTAGGAAGTTGGAAGACGCGCTGAAGCTAGTAAAGGACACGTGAGTATCTGCTAGTTTGCTGTTCCAGGTGTGGCAAACAAGGTGTGAGAGCAGATGAATTCAGATGGAGAATTTAGAGCACTGTTTTGCAAAGCTGGACTACCGCTGGGTGTCCACTAGGTCCTCCAATAACACCCTTTTGTCCAACCTACTTTCCTTACAGTGTTGGAAAGAAAAACAAAGAATTGCTTCCTGGCGGGGCCGTTGTCTGTGTGGAGTCTGCGTGTTCTCCCCATGTCTGCGTGGGTTTTCTCTTCGGGCTCTGGTTTCCCCTGACATCCCAGAAACATACAGGTGAGGAGTGTTTGCATTGTCCTAGTCTGAGTGAGTGTGAGTGTGAGTAACCCTGAGATGGAAGGGTGCCCTGTCGAGGCTGGGTTCCCCCCTGCACCCCGAGCTGCCAGGAGAGGTTCCCGCCACCCTCACCCTGAGCTGGAATCGGTGGGTTGGAAAAAAGTTGTCTGTCTTGTTTTTATGCATCTTTCTTAATGGTATGCATAGCTCACATTTATTTCAGTGTTTAATATTAGAAGTGTTTTGGATCTTTATTTAGAAGTTTGGTGATGTTTTTGTGACCAGGAATCAGTCATAGGAATTTAATAGTTGTTTGTGCCAATTAGCCTGTGGTAAAACTGGTTTCATTATACATTTCACTGCAAGTTGCAGTTTCCAAGAACCTATTGATGACATTAAGGGAGAACTGACTGTATCTGTGATTCTGGAAGATGTGGGCCGAGCACTGTAGCAGAGACAACAAAAGAAGAGAGTACCCCTAGGATTTGGGTTCTAGTTCTGAAAGGGGGCAGAAACCTGATATACCCCAGAGAGGAACCGCTGAGAACAGTGCTCCTCCAGGGAGAGTCTCTCAGGAAGGAACAGCAGAGGAAGGAGCATGGTAGAACTTCCATTCCTATGGAGGGGTGGGGTGAGACTATGTTCCATCAACCCGTTCCATCTGCCATGTCTCAACCACCACATTGAGTACGTGGCATGCTTATTCGCATCAGAGGAGCACCCTGTCTGCCAGCCCACTGTCTCTAGAAATGTGGGTTTTATTAGGCTCTGCAGAGTACGTAGATCCTCCAAATGCCCCCATCGCTATTCCTGCGGTGACCTCCATGACCTATACAAAGGGAGTGGAAGATATTCCCAGTGATGTCTGTTGTACAGACACTTGGAAACAGAAAGGAATCATAGCTGCCCATGAGGCTGAATTCAGAGGTTTGGCTGGTGATCACTTCTGAGCCCTGGTAGGTTTCACCACATTTGTTATAGACGCCTCGGTAATCTTATCTATAGAGAGAGGCAGTTTTACTTCATTTTCAATCTTGGTGCCTTTTATTTACTTTCTTGCGCGATTGTGCTGACTATAAGTATAAATGCAATGTCGAATAGAAATGGTAAAACCAGACATTTTTACCCTGTTCCTGATTTTAGAGGGAAAGTATTCAGTCTTTCGCCACTAAGTCTGATGATAACTGTAGACTTTTTCATTTTTTTCAAATAGATACCTTTTATGTGATTGTGGAAGTTCCCTTCTTCTAGTCCTAGTTTATTGAGGATTTAATCAAGAAAAAATGTTGGAACTTGTCAACTGTTGATATTGGAACTGGTCAAAAACAAATGGTTTAAAAACAGTCTTTTTTGTTTTAAAAGGATGACTTATATTGATTTTCAAATGTTAAGCAGTCTGAATTCCTGGGTTAAACCCCACACTATCATGATATAATATCCATTTTACATACCGTTCAATTTAATATGCTAAAATTTAGATTAAAATTTTAATTTAGAATCTGTGTTTAGGAAGGATACTGGTCTTTAGTTTTCTTTCTTTTTAAAAAACTTGTAAGAATACTTAACATGAGACCCTCTTAACAACTTTTGAAGTGCATAGTACAGTATTAACTATAGTCACAATATTGTATGTCGTATCTCTAGGATTTAGTAATCTTGCATAACTGAAATTTTATATCCATTTAACAGCAACTCCCCACTTTCCCTTACCTGTAGCCCCTGGCAACCACCATCCTACACTCTGACTATGAGTTTGACTATTTTGGATCACTCATGCTGTATTTGTTTTTCTGTGATTGGCTTATTCCTCTTAGCATTATGTCCTATAGTTTCACCCATGTTGTCACATATGGCAAGATTTCTTTCTTTTTTAAGATTTCTTTCTTTCTTTCATATATATATATATATATATATATATATATATATATATATGTTAGAATATTATACATGTATACCATCATATATACACACACATACACACACACACACACACACGAGGTCTGACAAGCTTGTGAACTCATCCTAGAAAAAGTGCTACATACCTTATTGCTGAGTATCACCATGGTCACCTTTGAAATACTCCCCATGGGAACCTAGGCACCGCCGCCAGCCCCTAGTCCACCCTTCAAAGCAATTTTGGAACTCTTTTCTGGAATGACCATCAGAGTTGTTGTCATATTACCCTCAATGTCCTGAATGTCATCAAAATGCCTTCCTTTCAATATTTCCTTTATCTTAGGGTAAAGAAAGAAGTCATTGGGGGGCAGATCAGGTGAGTAGGGAGGGTGTTCCAATACAGTTATTTGTTTACTGGCTAAAAACTCCCTCACAGACAGTGCTGTGTGAGCTGGTGCATTGTCGTGATGCAAGAGCCATGAATTGTTGGTGAAAAGTTCAGCTCTTCTAACTTTTTCACAGAGCCTTTTCAGCACTTTCATAGTAAGCTTAGTTAACTGTTTGTCCAGTTGGTACAATGAATAATCCCTCTGATAGCAAAAAAAAGTAAGCAACATCATTGCAACAAGTTTGCGAACTCAATTGTCAGACCTGGTATATAATGGAATATTATTTGTGTGTGTGTGTGTGTGTGTGTGTGTGTGTGTTTATGTATTACATTTTCTTGATCCATTCATCTATTGGTGGACATTTAGGTTGTTTGCATGTCTTGGCTATTGTGAATAATGCTGCAGTGAACGTGAGAGTGCAGGTATCACTTCAAGATCCTGATTTCAATTCTTTTCGATACCAGTATATACCCAGAAGTGGGACTGTTGGATCATACAGTAAATCCTAGTTTAAATCTTTTGAGGAACCACCAAACTGTTTTTCATATTGGCTGCACTATTTTACATTCCCACCAGCAGTGTCTAAGGGTTCTGATATTTCCTCATTCTTGACAAAACTTTTTTTTTTTTATAATAGTGATCCTGACAGGTTTGAGGTGATACCTCATAATGGTTTTGACTTGCGTTTCCCTGATTAGTGATATTGAACGTATTTTCATGATACCTGTTGGCTGTCTGTACATCTTTGGGGAAATATCTATTCAAGTCCCTTGGCCATTTTTAAATCAGGTTATTTTATTTCTTTTTGCTATTGAGTTGCAGGAGTTCCCTATATACTTCAAATATCAGCTCCTTATCAGATATATTTTTTGCAAATATTTTCTCTAATTTTGTAGGTTGCCCTTTTACTTTGTTGTTTTCATTTCCTGTGCAGAAGCTTTTTAGTTTGACATAGTCCCCCTTGTATTTTTTTTTTCTTTTTTTGCCTGTTGTTTTGGTATTATATCCAAAAATATCATTGCCAAGACTAGTGTCAAGAAGATTTTCTCCTATGTTTTCTTCTAGAAGTTTTACAGTTTCAGGTCTTAGGTTTAAATTTTTACTTCATTTTGAGTTGATTTTTGTATATGATGTAAAATAAAGGTCCAATTTCATTCTTTTGCATGTGGATATCCAAATTTCCCAAAACCATTTGTTGAAGAAACTATACTTTTACCATTGTGTATTCTTGGTGCCCTGAGTGGAGATCAGTTGACCATATATGCATGGATTTATTTCAGGGCTCTCTATTGTGTTCCATTGATTGCTATGTGTGTTATTATCCCACTATTAAACTATTGTAATTACTGCAACTTTGTAATATATTTTGAAATCAGGAAGTCTGATGCCTCCAGCTTTGTTCTTTCTCAAGAGTGCTGTCAGGCGGGAGACCCTGCTCGCTGCGCCATTTGTTGTGCAGGGAGGCCTGCAGGGTCTCTGGTCCCGCTCCCCACATAACGCAGGATATGGTGAGGCCAAAAAGGAACACCCACGGAGCCATAGGTAGGGGAGTCATACCGCTATATTCTCTCTGGCAGCATTACACTCTCACTGGAGGCTGGATCCACACTGTCCGCAAACCGCCATCCACGCTTGCCAGCCCAGCTGCCATCTTCTTGCTAGCCCCATTCTTTCTCTCTTTCACTCTCCTCCTCCGTAGCCGCAGCAGTTATACCGGCGGCCAATTGGCTAACTGGCCACAGCTGACGGCCAACCAGCCACAGCCGACGGCCATCTACTACCCGAGCCAGCACTCCTCCACGTGAGGCCGAGAGCCTGGAAACTGCCCTCTGGGGCTCTGCCCCCACAAGTGCTTTGGTTATTCAGAGTCTTTTGTAATTCCATATAAATTTTAGCATTGATTTTTTCTTTTGTGTAAAAAATGCCATTCGGATTTTGATGGGGATTGCATTGAATCCTTAGTTTTCTTTGCGTAATATGAACATTTTAACAATATTAAGTCTTCTCATCCATTAACATTGGATATCTTTTCATTTATTTGTGTCTTCTTTATTTCTTTTATTAGTATTTTGTCATTTTCAGTGTATGAGGTGTAATCAGACAATACGGTGGATGTTTAAATTTAAAACATTTATTACAATAAAAGACACATTACCATTAATCCCTCTCAAAGTACTCCCCCTCGCTTTGAACACACTTATCCCATCGTTCTTGCCACTTTCTGAAGTTCTGGAAGTCCTCTTTCTTGAGTGTCTTTGGTTGCACTGTCATGGCTGCTTCGGTGTCCTGAATCATTTTGAATTTGAAGAAGAGCCAGGAGTCGCACGGTGCCAGATCCAGTGAATAAGGTGGATGAGGATACACCATAATGTTTTATTTGACAGAAATTGCCGAACCAGAAGCAATGTGTGATACTGAGCTTTTCTGTTATGATCACAAAATATGGTAAATACTGCTGCCGAGTGCCATCCAACGAAAAGGCAGGGATCTTCACTATGGGAAGAACCTTAGTAACAGTGTGTGACAAGTTTCAGCTTGTTCGGTGCAATTGGGTTTGAGCTATGGTTGAGAGATTGTGTACTTTAAAGTGTGCCATAAATCATCCTCTATCATGACAACGCTCTGTGTCATACATCTCTTTTGGTACCGCATAAAATAGCTAATTACATTAGCTTATTTTCTTTTTAATGTCACTTATTCCTGATAATTGATATTTGTGATATTAACTTTAATTCTTTCTATTGTTTATTTTGCATAGTTTCAATAGTAGTATCTTTAAGTTCACAAATCATTTCTTCTACAATGTCTAATCATTAATCACAGATGTTGTTTTCATCTCTCGAAATTTGATTACACACACACACACACACACACACACACACAGAGGGTGCCCCCCAAAAAATATACACATTTTAAGAAAGGAAAAAACTGTATTAAAATTACGTTGATGGTAACTACCTTGAGCACCTCTTGTAATTGCAGAAGTCAAACCTGACTTGTATTCATCTTTTGTTATCGGTATATATTGAATATTACAGTTTTAATACAGTTTTTTCCTTTCTTAAAATGTGTGTACATTTTTTTGGCTCCCTCTGTGTGTGTGTGTGTGTGTGTGTGTGTGTGTGTGTGTAGTCTGATTAATTTTTTTGAAAAAATGAAATACAGTTATAAGTGTTTCAGTATCCCTGTATGTTAGTTCTAACATCTGTATCAGTTGTGGATCAGTTTCAATTGCTTATTTTTCTCTTCTCCTTATTGTTATATCTTCCTGCTTCTTTACACACCTGGTAGTGTTTGTTTGGATTCCAGACATTTTGATTTTTACCTAGTTGGGTAATATTTCTATATTCATATAGATCTTCTTGAGACTTTTTATTTTTCTTTTTTATTCTGGAATGTGATTAAATCATTTGGAAACAGTTCAGTCTTGGAAGACCTAGCTTTGCAAATTTGTTAGATGAGAGCTAGGCGGTGTTTAGCTGAGGGCTGATTATTTCCCACTAATAATGCAAGGCCCTTATGAGTACTCTGCCCAGTGCCCTGTGACTGAGGTGGTTTTCTAACCTGCCTAGTTGTTACAGGCACTGTTTCCAGCCTGGTATGAGCACTGAGTAATGTTCCCTCTAATCCTTTCAGGTGGTTCTTTCCCAGGCCTCAGGTAGTTTCATCACATGGTGTGCTAATCAGTACTTTGCTGAATATTCAAGTGTGCTTCTCTGCAGTTCTCTCTATCTGGTTCTCTGTCCTGTGAACTTAAATTGTCTTGGTCGTCCCAAAGTTTCAATTCTGTCTCTTCAACTCAGAAAATCTGCTGAGTTCTTCAGAGATTCTATCTCCCTGCACTGCAGATCTGAAATTCTCTTAAGGAATTAAGCTGGGTAATCATAGGGCTCACTTTGTTTGTTTCTTATCTCATAGGGATCACTGTTCTATGTTGCCCCATACCCAGTGAATTGAAAACTTATTGCATGTATTTTGTCCAGGTTTTTGGTCTTTTCTGACTCTTTCAGCTGGCAAAGTGTGTGTAGTACATATTCTTCCATCTTGGTTTGGAGAAGGAACTCACCTTCATTCTTTCAATAAACATTTATGTGCCAAAAAATGTGATTGTCCTTAGAAAATTAGAATACCACCTTTGTAGTGGACAAAAGAAAAAGAAAGCTGTTGCTGGAGTGGGCCAGCGGTATGCATGAGATATTGTGTCCAGTAGTGCTACCAAAAATCTTTCAAAAAATGAAGAAATCAGAGTTTAGTCATCTATAAATTTGACTCTAAACGATATGACACTGCAGGGGACATGACTCAGTCTCTATCTTCCATTTCTTTATAAGTTACAATAGTAGCTATGGTACATACAGACTCTCTGGCCTTCATTTTGTCATCTAGAACTTAGGGATGTTATAGTAGCTCCCCATGGGGTTCATAGTCGGAATTAAATGAGATCGTATCTGCAGTGCTGTTAGCTTCATGTCCAACACACAGTGCTCAAAAAGATTAGAAAATTTGTAATCTTTAAACATCCCTCACAGTTCTTTTACTGTTATTGAATTTGCAAAACGATCCACATTTGCTTTACCTCCAGCCATAATCCTTCATAATTATAACACCCACACAAACACACACACACACACACACACACACACACACACACACACCCTCTTCTCTGGAGACTTAAGAATAACTATTTTGCCTTTCCTAATAGTAATATTTAAGTTAGAGGCATCCAATTTCAGAGCTGGATGTGCACTTAATGACCATCTTATCCAATATCCACTTTCTTCAGAGGAGTGAGCTGCAATTTTGAGATATGAAGTGATGTGTTCTAGGTCACAGAGTTGGTTAGTAGTGGAATCAGGTCTCCAGATATTCATCCGGGTGCTTTTCCCACAAAACAGTGCACCCCTCTTCTCATTCTCCAGGCTTCTTTCAGTTCTGGTAAATTCTTTGACATTCAGAAATAGCAATTTCACAGAATATTATAACTGCACTTATACATTTATTCTACATAAAATTTCTACATAAAATTTATCCTCTTTGTGCTTATGATGTGTGTGTGTGTGTGTGTGTGTGTGTGTGTGTGTGTGTGTGTGTTGGGGTGAGGATGAAGGAAATGGGAAAGTCTAACCAGACTCCGTATGAACGAAATTGTCTGCTACAAAATAAGGTCAGACATAAGAGATCCTCAAGACCATCTTTACTTTATAGCTGATAAAGTTGTGACTCAGAGAATTTAAATGACTAGTCTTAGTTTGACATTTGGATAGCTAAATTTTGGGTAAGATCAAATTTAGTCTTGAGTACATTCCATTAAACACACTGTCTTTTCAATAGTTTGTAACTGCCTCCAAGATAGCTAACATGGATGATTACTACATATAGCATGGTGCAGCTACATCAAAATTCCTATATTTCCTTTAAAAAATAATTTTGGAGAAGTTAACAAGTCCATATGACTTTGGATATTAACACTATTAGTTACACTATCTTTTATTCCTTTTATTTTAAACATCTATCAACAACAATAAAAAAGTCCTTACGTTTAAGCGTTATGATGATAGTATGTATAGAAATAGTGCACATGAAAAATATTTAGAGGTCTATTGCTGTAATTCAGGCAGGTCTGGGAAGAGCCCACCAGCAAAGGGGGTAGAAAAGCTCTGAGAACAGGTCTGTGCAGAGGAAGAAGAAGAAGCCAGTTTTGGTTAGCCAGTCAGGAGACCTGACCAGTCAGAACACTGGTCTTTTTGGGATTGCTGTGTTGAAGACATCCTTGGGCCCCTGAGACAGTCTGGCAAAGGACTTTTTGAGTTCTCCTCCAGACCTTATCACAAATGGGACATCTATAATCCATCAAAGGACTCTCTGCTCATCACGCAGAACAGCTAAGAGACTTGTGCAAGGATTACTTGAAGGGCGCAGCTTAAGAGGCACAAGATTCAACAAACCCAGAGGCCAACTCCAGACCAAACCAGAGTACTACCGGTTTGACCTACAAGTGACACACCCAGAGGGAATTCTCTACAGGTACAAGAGCCCATAGAGGCCAAACCACATTTAAGTGGTCAGAGCCACTCTGCGGTGGGCAGAGCCAAGTCTCACAACTAGTCAGCCTAGGAGTTAACCCCACCTACTCACAAGCATAAAGCAATTAAAGATCTTCTTTAACAGGACAACATACACAACACAAGAGTCACCTTTGGAGCACACGCAGAGGAGAAGAACAAAGTAGTTCAAGTCAAATATAAAGGACACATACTACATAAGATAATCCAGCAAGAACTAAGAACTCTAGGGGATCTACCTAATACATCGAAGCAAACACAGAGAGTCAGCCAGAATGGGGAAACAAAGAAACATGTCCCAAATAAAAGAACAGAAGAAACCTCCAGAAATGGAACCAAATGAAACAGAGGTAACCAACCTATCAGAGACAGAGTTCAGAACACTGATGATAAGAATGTTTAAGGAGCTTAGAGACGACATAAAGAAGGATGTAGAAATCATAATGAACAACCAGTTAGAACTAAAGAACACAATTACCGAAATAAAGAACTCACTTGAAGGAATTAACAGCAGATTAGATGAAGCAGAGGATCGAATCAGCGACTTAGAAGACAAGTTAGCATTAGCAGAGATCACCCAAACAGAACAACAGAAAGAAAAAAGAATAAAAAACAATGAAGATGGTTTAAGAGACCTCTGGGATAACATCAAGCGCGACAACATGCGCATCATAGGAATACCAGAAGGTGAAGGGAGGAAGCAAGGGATTGAGAACATATTTGAAGTAATAATGTCTGAAAACTTCCCTAACCTGATGAAGGAAACCAACATACAAGCCCAGGAAGTGCAGAGAGTTCCAATCAGGATAAACCCAAACAGGTCCACACCAAGACACATTATAGTTAAAATGGCAAAGGTTAAAGACAAAGAGAGAATCCTAAAAGCAGCAAGAGAAAGAGGGTTACACATAAGGGAACTCCCATAAGACTATCAAATGACTTTCTACAGAAACATTGAAGGCCAGGAGGGAGTGGCAGGAGATACTCAAAGTGATGGAAAACAAAGGCCTATAACCTAGATTGCCTTATCCAGCAAGGCTATCATTTAAAGTTGATGGAGAGATAAAGAGCTTCCCAGAAAAGAATAAGCTAAAGGAATTTATTACCACCAAGCCAGCATTGCAAGAAATACTAAAAGGACTTCTGTAAATAGAAGAAAGATGAAAACAATCTAACTACAAATTTAAAAAGGCAATAGCTATGTACCTATCAATAATCACTTTAAATGTAAACAGATTAAATGCTCCAATCAAGAGACATAGGGTGGCTGAGTGGATAAGAAAGCAAGACCCTTGTATATGCTGTATACAAGAGACTCACCTCAGATCAAAAGACACATACAGGCTGAAAGTGAAGGGTTGGAGTAAGATATTTCATGCAAATGGAAATGAGAAAAAAGCTGGAGTTGCAATACTTATATCTGACAAAATAGACTTTAAAATGAAGAACATATTAAAAGACAAAGATGGGCACTATATAATAATAAAGGGATCAATCCAACAAGAGGACATAACCCTAGTAAACATCTATGCACCCAACATAGGAGCACCTAAATATATAAAACAGATATTGACTGACATAAAGACAGAGATCAACAGTAACACTATCATAGTAGGGGACTTCAACACACCTCTGACAACAAGGGACAGGTCTTCCAGACAGAAAATCAATATGGAAACAACGGCCTTAAATGACACATTGGACCACTTGGATTTAATCGATATTTTCAGAGCATTTCACCCCAAAGCTGCAGAATACACGTTCTTCTCAAGCACATGGAACATTTTCCAAGATAGACCATATGTTAGGCCACAAAACAAGTCTTCATAAATTTAAGAAAATTGAAATCATACCAATTGTCTTCTCTGACCACAGTGCTATGAAATTAGAAATGAACTACAGGAAAAAACTGGAAGACACACCAATTCATGGAGGCTGAATAACATGTTACTAAATAATGAATGGGTCAACCAGGAGATCAAGGAAGAAATCAAAAGATATCTCGAGACAAACGAAAATGAAAACACGACGACCCAAAATCTGTGGGATGCCGTGAAAGCAGTCCTAAGAGGGAAATTCATAGCATTGCAGGCCTACCTAAAGAAAAAAGAAACATCACTAATCAACAATTTATCTTCACACTTAAGGGATCTGGAAAAAGAACAGCAAAATAAGCCCAAAGGGAGTAAAAGGAAGGAGATAATAAAGATCAGAGCAGAAATAAATGAAATAGAAACCAGAAAAACAATACAAAAGATCAATGAATCCAAGAGTTGGTTCTTAGAGAAGATTAACAAAATTGACAAACCTTTAACCAGACTCATTAAAAAAAAGAGAGAGAGGACCCAAATTAATAAAATCAGAAATGAAAGAGGAGAAGTGACAACAGACACTGCATAAATACAAAAAATTTAAAAAATTACTATGAGCAACTATATGCCAACAAATTTGACAATCTGGAAGAAACGGACAATTTTCTAGAGGCATACAACCTTCCAAGGCTAACTAAAGAAGAAACAGAAAACCTGAATAGACTGATTACCACCAGGGAAATTGAATCAGTAATCAACAATCTCCCAACAAACAAAAGCCCTGGACCAGATGGCTTTACAGGTGAATTTTACCAAACGTTCAAAAAAGAATTATCACTTATTCTCCTCAAGCTCTTCCAAAACATCCAGAAAGAGGGAAGACTCCCAAACACATTTTACGAAGCCACTATCACCCTGATCCCAAAATCAGACAAAGACATCACAAAAAAAGAAAACTACAGGCCGACATCGCTAATAAACATAGATGCAAAAATCCTCAACAAAATATTAGCGAACAGAATTCAGCAATACATTAAAAAGATCATACACCATGATCAAGTGGGATTCATCCCTGGTGTGCAAAGGTGGTTCAACACCCGCAAATCAATTAATGTGGTACACCATATTAATAAAATGAAAAATAAAATCACATGATCATATCAATAGACGCAGAAAAAGCATTTGATAAAATCCAGCAGCCATTTATGATAAAAACCCTTAAGAAAGTGGGAATAGAGGGATCATATCTCAACATAATAAAGGCCATATATGATAAACCCACAGCTAACATCATACTCAATGGGGAAAAGCTAAAACCATTCCCCTTAAGATCAGGAACAAGCAAGGTTGCCCACTTTCTCCACTTCTATTCAACATAGTGCTGGAAGTTCTAGCCACAGCAATCAGACAAGAAAAAGAAATAAAAGGCATCCAAATCGGTAAGGAGGAAGTAAAATTGTCATTATATGCAGATGACATGATACTATATATAGAGAACCCTAAAGACTCCACCAAGAAACTATTAGAGCTGATAGATGATTTTAGTAAAGTAGCAGGATACAAAACTAATATTTAGAAATCAGTTGCATTTGTATATACCAATAATAAAACATCAGAAGGAGAAATTGAAAAAAAACAAAAAACAATCCCATTTACAATTGCTCCAAAGACTATAAAATACCTGGGAATAAATTTAACCAAAGAAGTAAAAGATCTGTACTCAGAAAATTATAAGACACTGAAGAAAGAAATGAAAGAAGATACAAATAGATGGAAACACATACCATGTTCATGGATAGGAAGAATTAATATAGTTAAAATGTCCATACTGCCTAAGGCAATATACATATTCAACGCAATTCCTATCAAACTACCAACGATGTTTTTCACAGAAATAGAACATATAATCCTAAAATTTATATGGGACCATAAAAGACCCCGGATAGCCTCAGCAATCTTGAGAAATAAGAACAAAGTGGGAGGTATAACAATACCTGACATCAAATTATACTACAAGGCTACAGTAATCAAAACAGCATGGTACTGGCATAAAAACAGACACATAGATCAATGGAACAGAATAGAGAGTCCAGAAATAAATCCATGCCTATATGGCCATTTAATCTATGACAATGGAAGCAAGAATGTACGGTGGGGTAAAGACAGTCTATTCAATAAATGGTGCTGGGAAACCTGGACAGACACATGCAAAAAAATGAAGCTGGACCACCTCCTTACACCATATACAAAAATAAATTCAAAATGGCTTAAAGACTTAAATGTAAGATCTGAAACCATAAAATTCCTAGAAGAAAATATAGGGAGAAACTTCACAGACATTACCCGGAGTAAGATTTTTACTGATATATCCTCTCTCATGAGGGAAGTAAGAGAAAAATAAACATGTGGGATTACATCAAACTAAAAAGTTTTTCACAGCAAAGGAAACCATCAATAAAACAAAAAGGGATCCTACTGAATGGGAAAAGATATTTGCCAATGATATATCTGATAAGGGGTTAATATCACAAATTTATAAAAACTCACTCAACTCAACTCCAAAAAAACAAACAACCCAATTACAAAATGGGCAGAGGACATGAAGAGACATTTTTCTAAAAAGGACACACAGATGGCAAACAGACATATGAAGAAATGCTCAACCTCACTAACCATCAGAGAAATGCAAATAAAAACCACAATGAGATACCACCTCACCCCAGTCAAAATGGCTATCATCAATAAATCAACAAACAACAAGTGCTGGCATGGATGTGGAGAAAAGGGAACCCTTGTGCACTGTTGGTGGGATTGCAGATTGGTGCAGCCACTATGGAAAACAGTATGGAGGTATCTCAAAAATCTGAAAATGGAACTACCTTATGATCCAGCAATTCCACTCCTAGGTATCTATCTGGAGAAATCCAAAACTCTAATTCAAAAATCTTTATGCACTCCTATGTTTATTGCAGCACTATACACAATAGCCAAGACATGGAAACAACCGAAATGCCCATCGGTAGATGACTGGATTAAGAAACTGTGGTACATTTATACAATGGAGTATTACGCAGCCATAAAGAAGAAAGAAATCTTACCATTTGCAACAACATGGATGGACCTAGAGAACATTATGTTAAGTGAAATAAGTCATACAGAGAAATACAAATACCACATGATGTATGGAATCTAAAGAAAAGAATAAGTGAATGAACTAATCAGAAACAGTTTTGGAGACATAGAGGAAAAACTGAGGGTTGCTAGATGGGAGGGGGGGTGGGGATAAGGGGTTAGGTTAGGGGATTAGAAAACAGTCGGTAACCACAAGATGGCCACGGGGTTTTGAAAATTAATTTGGAGAATGTAATCAATAATGTTGTAAAAATTTTGTAGGGTATCTGATGGACACTTGTCCCATTTGGGAGACCACCTCAGGGATGATGTAGATGCCTGATCACTGCACTGTACACCTGAAGCTGAAGCTGAACAATAATGAATGCCAACTATAATTATATATATATATATGTATATGTATATGTATATGTATATGTATATGTATATATGTATGTGTATGTGTATGTATATGTATATGTATATATGTATGTATGTATGTATGTATGTATGTATGTATATACTTACAAGAAGCGGAGTACAGCATTAGGAATAGAGACAGTGGAAATGTAATGGCTCTGTGCGATGTCAGAGGGATAGTGGATGGGGGGGGTTCACACAGTGTGAGGGATATAAATGATAAACGTCTAAGTGTTACTTTGTCTTGTGCACCTGAAACTAATAAAAAAAAAAATATTTGGAGTTAGATTTTGACTTTAGGTGATCTTCGTCAATGAGACAGTTTTTTTTATGACTTTACAAATATTTTACAACATACAAATTATCTTGCAATAGAAGTAAGAATTTTATTACATCACAAATGTATATTATATGAATCCAAAATTGGATGCTGCTAAATCATTGACAATCTGATTTTCAGAATGATTATGTGATTGCAACTCCATGAATAATAATTTTTTTGGTAGTGGATTGGTTATTGTTTTAAAAGTGAATTCATCATTTTCTTGACTGTGTCTTATCCTTGGATCCTTGGGGGTAAATTTTTAGTACAGCACATGGGGATTTATCTATGTGAGTCCCATTAGTGTGAAACGGAGTTTTGCAGCTAAATCCGTGAGCTGAGCAGTTGCTCTTTAATGTTATTTTAATATTTGATGGTTATTGCAGGGCTGTCAAGCTGGGACTGTTTCAATGAGAGAGATTTCCAGAACTTATGAGAGAGATTTGAAACATCTATTCAGAGAATATTGCAATATCCTTAGTTATAAGGAGAACATTTTTTATGGAGAAACACTCTAGTTCAAAAGAGAGTTTCCTTTTAATTGTGGAAAATATGAGACTGAGATAACTGATTTCTTATTTTTATTAGAATTATTCAAAGGATTCATTAAATTGCTTTTGTGTGGTAACTTAGATATTAATTTGGTGACATTTTAATGGAGTATTAGATAAAGTCAGGAATCAAGGAGTTTTTGTTTTTTGTTTGCAAATACTAATTGTTACCATTAATTTTATAATTTAAAAAAATTACTGGCACTCGACTTTCCTTAAAATTCTGTAGACAAAATTTACCGAGATACTAGTATGTGAAGAAATTTCTATGAAGAATCAATTGTCTTGAATACAAATTAGATTAGTTGTGTTAGGGAAGTATGCTACTATAAGGAATACACAGCTGCATTCTTGCCATTGGGCATTTCCCTAAATGTCTGGTGACCCCCAAGGAGTCAGTATAGGGCTGTGCTTTGTTGAAGGTTGAGAACATCTGGACTTCAGTCCTTAAAATATACCCCATATTTTTGATCAATTCTAAGGAACATATAACCTATGTATGAGGTAGCCCAAAAAGTCACCCAAAGTCACCAAAGAGAAGCTTTGGAAAGACTCAAATGTAAAAAAAAAAAAAAAAAAAAAAAGAAGGAGAAGAAGAAAAACTGAATTTATCCATCACTTATCTCTCCTTTCTCCTGAAAGTTCAAATTTGTCTTCTCTTCTCTCACGCAACTTGTAAATCTGTAGAAGTTTCCACATCCAGCAAGCCAACCACCCTTTCCACCATGGAGCTCTCCCTTCTAGCTATGTTCTCAATTCCCTCCTTCCATTTACCACCCAACACCTTGAAGGAGCCACCTACCTTCTCAGTGCCCTCTTCTACTTCTTTCTGGCTCCTTCTGGTGACCTCTTCTCAGTGTACCTCTGACTTGTCCACTCAAGACATAGTAAATCTAACACCCCCCCACCTTTTTTTTTTTTAATGTGCTTCAATGTCTGTCATTAGCGTTCCCATTGACTTGATGCCCTCTTGTCTCTGTTCACCCTGTGAACTCCTCAATGTTTGTAAGTATTGGCTCAGTTGCACCCTGCTCAAGGCAGCCTTCTCGGATTCCCCCAGGCTAAATTATTTCTTTCCTCCTCTGTGCTCTCAAAGTACTTTGTTCCTGTCTCCATTAGGACAGGTATCATATCATAGTGTCATTTATCTTTCTAAGTACCTGTCTGCAACACTGGCCTGTGAAATCCTCAGTGTCAAACACTCCGCCTTATTCATCCTGGTACCAGTCCTCAGTCATGTCTTGAAGTGACTCATATCGAAAAGCCAACATTTTGTACAAAGTGCTACAAGATCATTCCTAGAAAATGTGACCATAAAGATAAATGTTTTCATTAAAGTTACGGCTTTTTATATTTGAAGTCTGGGTTTTAGAGAATAAAATATTGTCTCCTAAAAGCTAGTTTTCACAATACTGTTTGGAGGACCAAATATTAAAATTCTTGTAAAAATCTTTTATAACCCACATATAGACATACAAATGTTAATCTTCATTAATATTAATACTGCTACTCAAACTGTGATTCCTACAGTTACTACTGCTATAGCTATTGCTATACAATTGTTTTTAAAAGAAATTTGTCTCACTGTTGTGAGGATTTGGTCCCACTATAATGCAAGTTGATCTTACCTCCCAAAGCAAGTATTTTCTGATTTATTTTTTGCAGGTATTTTTGTTGATGATATGAACTCCTTTGCTTTTGTTATCATTTCTTGTTGCAGTAAAATTAAACAGTTTTCCTTGAACTCTATATTTATTGGTGTTTTTTTAAAAAAAATAAGCAAAGAAGTGTTTGTCATTTCTTTCTTAAATATGTTCATCCAAATACGATTTCTCCTTTTACCTTCATAAGATCTGTTCTCACCAAATGTAATCCTGGATATATATAATCTCAGATTCAGGCAGGACTGGTGGCCTTCAACAGTGAGACTACTTTATGATGGCAAAAAGTATTTTAGTTAGTCTCTCCCCTTTTAATTTCTGTCACAAGCCTGCTTTACTCCCTTGTTTCCCAGTGGATGCATTGCTGTTTGATTTCAATTAAAAATGAAATGTCAGCATTTCAGGCTGCGTTGTGCTGCTCTACGGTGCACACGATTCCAGCTCATCAGGGAGAAGGCAACATTGGAAGAAACCCAGTTGGGATGGAAAAGTAGATTTCTGTTTCATGTTTTCATTAGAAATATGAACTAGAATGTATTCTTCAAGGCCTCTATTTAAAGGAAAAATCTGTGGCAACAGGTTTCCCAATTCCCATATCATTCTTTATCTTCAGTTTATCTGGAGGTTTCCTCTATTAGATCATATTTTCCTTATTCCCAAGTTAAATTTATCTAGAAACATCCCACCTTGTTTTGTGTGTGTGTATGAATACTATGTACTGTTTTTTGAAAAGCCCTAAAGATTGGTGAAGTATTTGCGGTTCTTTAAAAAGCTGATTATGTTAAAGATAGTATTTTATGGGTGTTCCGAGAGAAATTCCCATGCTTCAATTTTTGATGATCTTAGACTTGACGTATAAAACTTCAAATGTATGTGAAACTTCGGGAGAGTTAGCATCATTCTGCTTCTCCTCTCTCGAGGAAAGGGGCATATGTAGGTAGTTATGGGAACGCATAGGCAGTGATGACAGCTTGACCAGGAGTGTAAAATGTATGATAACGTGATCACTTCTGAAAGTTTCAACACGAGATCTATAATATTTCCTGAAGTGCTAGCGTCTGGAAAAGGGAATGTTTTTCTACTTAAAAACAAATAATATGTTTTTCCAATTTTTTTTGTAAGAGAAAAATGATGAAAGAATGTGCTTTTTGAATGTATCACATTTGGCAATAGAGGACATCGTGTTGGAGAAGCACAGACTGCATAGCCAAATTTCATATGAAATCTAATCACTAAACTCTGAAATAACCTGGCAATAATTTCTGAATATTGACAAAAACATTGAATAACAACAGCAAAAATTGACCCTTTCTTTAGTGCCAAACATTAGCTAATTGATGTGGTTCCAGTGTAGAAGGTTGGAAGGGAATGACCTGTGAATGGTAACTCTTGCTGTTAGAAAAAAACATAACTGTTTTTCAGCCCTGCTTCATATTTGGTTATAGACTTTTGCTCAGAAGGAATGACTCTAGCTTGTTCCATTCCGTGACTTCTCTTTCCATTATTCTCAAAGTGTGCTGGTGCTAAATTCTGTGTGTGCTTCTTGTGAACGTGTCCGAAAGAATTTAGTCAACAAGCATATTAAGCATTGACTATGGGCTAGCTACTGTGTGAAGTACTAGAGAGGAATGCCATAGTATTCCTGGGATCACAGGCTTTAGGGTCCCGTAGGAGGAACAGTC
The DNA here is from genome assembly GCF_036562045.2 of Rhinolophus sinicus. NCBI lineage: Eukaryota > Metazoa > Chordata > Mammalia > Chiroptera > Rhinolophidae > Rhinolophus > Rhinolophus sinicus. The sequence goes on along the minus strand of NC_133758.1, from coordinate 15,188,183 downwards.
AGGCACACACATACACGAAGGAAGGTGTCGTATATGTCTCAGAATGGTTTCTGTGGGTACAATGACAACACACGAAGGGAGTGGTCAAGTGTACACAGGAGAGCCAGGAAAGCTTTCATAGAGGGCGCGGGAGCCAGTGTTTTCTAATAGTCATCACTTCTAAGGCTAAGTGCCTGTTTTCAGGACTTGGTAGTGATAGGTGACCTTGGCTTTACTTTCTTTTCTTTTTTTAAAGATATAATTGATATATAATATTGTATAAGTTCAAGTTGTACCTGTTGATTTGATACATTTATATATTGAAATCTGATTACCACCATGACATTAGTGAACACTCCTGTCACATCATATACCGTGCTTCCCTGAATATAAGACCTAGCCGGACAATAAGCTCTAATGCGTCGTTTGGAGCAAAAATTAATATAAGACATGCTCTTATTTTACTATAAGACCAGGTATAATATAATATAATATAAAATATAATATAATATAATATAATATATAATGTAATATAGGTAATATAATATAGGTAATATAATATAATATAATATAATATAATATAATATAATATAATATAATATAATATAATATAATATAATATAATATAAAGACCCGGTCTTATATTAATTTTTGCTCCAAAAGACGCAGTAGAGCTGATTGTCTGGCTAGGTCTTATTTTCAGGGAAACATGGTAATTATCAACTCTTTTTTGTGGTGAGAATATTTAAGATCTAGAGTCTTAGCAACATTGACATATATAATACAATATAATTCATTATACTCACTGTGCTGTGTATTAGATCTCCAGAATTTAGAGATCCAGAATTAGATCTCCAAATTTGCAAATTTGTACCCTTTAACAACATCTCCCCATTTTCCCCAATCCCCCACCTCTGGCAACCACATTCTACTCTTTGTTTCTATTGGTTAGATTCCACGTATGAGTGTCATCACATAGTGCTTGTCTTTCTCTGTCTAACTTACTTCACTTAGCATAAATGCCCTCAGGATTCATCCATGTTGTCTCAAATGGCAGAATTTCCTTTTTTCTCATGGCTAAATAATATTCCATTGTCTATATGTACCACATTCTTTATCCGCTCATCCGTTGATGGATACTTAGGTTTTTCCATATTTTGGCTATTGTAAACAATGCTGCAGTGAACTTGGGAGTCCATGTATCTTTTTTTCACTTTGGATATATACCAAGAAGTGGGATTGCTGGATCATGTGGTAATTCCTTTGATGGAGGGAACATTATTGAAACTTCTCTAGGATCTGGATGACATAAGGAAGGGAGGCCTAACTCGTGTGTGTGTGTGTGTGTGTGTGTGTGTGTGTGTGTGTGTGTGTGAGACAATTTGAGGGAGGCACCTGATTTAGCTACTAATATTACAATAATACACCTTCAGTTACACCCCTGCTTTCCTTATTTCAGCTTTCACACTTGAGGCTGAACATGATAGAATCTAGCTATTTTTTAAAAACTTAAAATTTTTTTTATTGAATTGACACCTATTATTTTAATAACATTTTCCCCACTAATATAGAGTTAACTTATTTTAAATGTCATGTCTGAGGGGACGCCCCTCTTTCATTATTCATTGAAAACTCTTGGAAAAATTAAATACTAGATATGTCCATGAGCTAAATATTAAGTATTGGTGGTTATTAAAAGACATGTTTGGAGGTAGATTTTTATATGAAATAAGCATAATGATATCCTAGGTTGATGTGGAAAATATTTATCTGGACTGCAATTAACCACAATTTTACATCCTTGAAATAAGCTGTAAAATATTTAGATCAATCTACAAACGAACATTTTTTTCGTATGTCTGCAAAATATCTGTTTGGTCAATGACAGAAATAAGTATGGACTTGAGGCTGACTAATGGTCAACATCACTTAATTCCCTGAAAACAGTAATGCATATGTAGTAAAAAGACAGACTGGACAATAGCATGGGATAATCTTTTAGAAAAGTATACACAACTCAACAGATTTCAAAAGAATTGAGGATAAAACATTTTGCTAAATCTTTCTTCATAAATTTATGTCAGTAGTAAATAATTTTATAAGTATATAATAAAGTTCCCTTATAATAATTGTTGTATGCAGCATAGCATTTGAGGCCTTATTATATTTTATATAATGATCCTATAGAAAAATATGTGTATGACATATGTATTCATTTCAATTTGGAAAAACTTTCACGAGCCCACAAATGTCTGGAAAATTCATGGCAGGGCCGACTGATATATTTGGTATGCTGACAAGAGGGTGAGATCACGATGAGTGGGGCAATCTGGTTGTCCCGTGTAAACATAAAAATGATGCCGATATTTTCAGCTCTGGCAAAGCATTGGCTATCAGCCTCCTACATTAGAATATCTGGATGGTCACGATGGACACGAGCGAAGCTACCTGTAGGGACGTCTACCGTATAAGTCACGCTGTCATAAGCCTTTTGTCCAAGTGGCAAAAAATATATATATATAATACAGGAAATAGTCAAAGCTTCTCTTCTAAAATAAGATGTAAGATGCTACCATGCTTGGGCACTAAAATAAAATCAATGCGATTCATAAAAAGGGCAAACGAAGTACGGAATTTGGATAAGTGCACATTTGTGTGTAGCTACTGTCAGAGTGGGTTGTTGTCCCAGTTGGACAGGACCGTGAAGGTCTAGTATCGTGCTTGAAGCCAGCTTTGAAAGCACAAAGCTGTTCTTCATAGAAGCACAGAGGAGGCTAATAAAAGCAGGGGAGTGAAATCTATCTAAAAACTTTTCTGTGAAAGCACTCCCTTAAACTAAAGTCATAAACCATGCACAATAGAAATATGAGACAAAAGTCACTAATCTGCTTCCATAATCATGGACCACAGGGCTTTTGTAAAACAAATGATTTCGAAGTGCTTAGGGTCAAAGTGGAAGAAAAGGCATTTTATCAAACTTGTTCAGGGGGAGAAAGGACCTCCAAGTAAATGTCGTGTCCTTGGCTCATGTATCATTCTTAGGGAATTCTTTAGGCCTTTCTAAGATTTCACTGCATGTTCACCACATCTGGGTAATTTAAACCATTTTGACGACCATCTGAAGATATTTGTGTTTTCAGCCAAAGTAAAGCGTTTTAAAGTTTTAAAAAATGACTCTAATATGTCATTCATTTAAAACATAAAGGGCTGGAAATAATAGGCTAATTTCATTGAAACTTTGCATTGCTTAATAGTGTGTTAGACAATTATAACATTTAATTACTTGAGAAGAGCAGGCTTTAAAAGTTGTATACTACTTGGGGGAATAATTGAATTAACAAAATTTTACCGTGTTAACTATAATGGCATTAAGTTCTGATCATTATCATGAATAATAAGAATTTGTTGGTTACATGTTATCACAATGGCACTCTGCTAGACACTGGGAATTCAAAAAACAATGGAGAGGTCCCTGGGCCTTCATCAATAATATGCCAAGAATACCAAGTCTGTGGCAGAAAAGAAAGGAAATATGCCAGGTGAAATATATGAGCATGTCAGAAGTTCAGGGGAAGGGGTAAGTGTTACAGGCTGATTTGTGGAAAGCATGTTGAAATTCAATCAACATTCAGTAGCGTTCATTTATTCTAGAAATAGCTATTAAATGCCTCGTGTGTGCAGAGGCTCTCACCAGGAGCTCAGGATGCTTACCTCTCTTCTCTTTTGGAGGTTATAGCTCAGCACAAGAAATGTTATCAAATAGTCCAAGATACATTGTATAAACAAAAGATCCCTAAGGCTGTGAGACCGTTTAAGTTGAGAGCTGAACTCCTCTGAGGGAGCAAGGAAATTTTCCTGGAGAAAATGGCAGTTGATTTGTGATCTACAGAATGAGTGATGGCTAACTGGGCAAAGTGTCGGGGAAGAGGAGTAATCCAGGCAGGGCCATCAGCATATTCAAAGACTTTGTGCTGTTCAAGAAGAGGAAAGAAGCCACAGTGGACAAAGGACCCAGAGAAAGGGGGCATGACAGAAAGTTCGGGAGCGGTGAGCAGCATCAGGACGTGTAGGGCCTTGTGGGACACATGAAAGATTTCTGTCGTTATTTTAACAGCAATGAGAAGGGACTTACATAAGACATGATGTCATTAAATCAGTATTCAGCAAACATTAGCTGCAGGGTGAAGAAATGGTGGTAGGCATGCTAGAATGAATGAAGGCGGATAAAGTCAAAGACAGTACCAGTAGTCCAGGGAAGAGGTGACAGCACTTTGGATTAGAGTGAGGACAGTGGAGATGAAGCGAAGTGGACAGAGACGTGTGACAAGTGACAGAGCAGGTGAGGGAGTCATTCCTATCTGTTCCAAACACATAGACGTGCTTAGGATATACGAGTATAGCTGAGCTTGAAAGCCAGAGGGAAATGGACACGTGCCAGAATGTGGCACACTGGGTTCTGAGAGTAGATGAGTGAGCTAAGGAACAACGTTTAATGCTTGTGCTGGCAGTGCAGTTGGTACCAGTAGTAGCCGTTACTCCATTTGCAGTTTTTTCCCAAAGCGTGTGTAACCAGATCTACACCCTTACAGACACGCAAGTACCTGCTGGCCAGCACACCTTCCTCAAATGTATTCATTTCAGTTCTGCAGGTTCCCTTCTCTAAACTTCTAAATTTTAATAATCCTAATCTCATCCTTTTGTTCCCCTAACCCTAGGGGTGATAGCCCCCTCCTGCACTCCCTGTCTCCATATCTCTGTGCCTCCTGGTTATCTTTGCCTGATTAACAGTTCTTTAGATTAACTTCTGCCTGTTCAAATCACTGGTGTGGGTTCTGTCTCTGGACTGGACCCTGACTGATACGGAGAAACCAGAGAGAGTAGTCAAAAGGAGACCACGGCCGAGAGCGTTGGAGAGTGGGCGAGCAGTTTAAGGCCTCAGTCTGTAAAAATCACACCAAGTCTTAGGTAGGATAAATAAAAACAAATCCATCTGGGGGCTCAAGGATGCAGAGAAAAATCTCAAAAGCTATCAGGGAAGGATAGCTTAATGCCAAAGAATGCTGTTCTGACAGCAGACTTCTTATAAGCAGCCGATGCCAGAGACCAAGAAATGGTATCTTCAGAGTGCTTCTGGAGAGCAGTGTTCTGAGTTGAGAGCTGACAGCAGTGAATTTGACTGGCCTTGGTGTAGATTGGATGCGGGGCATAAAGGAGGAAGAAGTATCACAGGTGCCCAGGTTTGGAGCTTATGGATTAAGTTCACTGTGCTTGACTGAGACAGAGAATACTGGAGGAAGGTCATATTTGAATGGGATGAGGTCACAAGCTTGTACATGTTGGGTAGACACTTTTGAGACATCGAAGAAGAGATGTGGAATAGGTAATTACATATAAAAGTCTGAGCTCAAAGGAGAGGTCCAGGCTGTGGATGTACCCTTGAATGCCTTTGGCCTGTAGATGGTAACTGTAGCTTGTCTAGTGAATTTGTTATTTATTGCTGCAAAAATGTTAATCCAAAACTTGCTGGCTTAAAACAACACTAAGCATTTATCATCCTCACAGTTTCTATGGGTCAGGTACTCAGGAGTGGTTTAGCCAGAGGGCTGGCTTGGGGTCTCTTGGGGGGTTTGCAGTCAAGATGTGGCTGGGGCTTCAGTCAGCAAAGCCATCTGAAGGCTTGACTGAGCCTGGAGGGTCAGCCTGTAAGGTGGCTCACCCAGGTCACGCTGATTGGCAGGAGGCCTCATTTCTTCTGCACCTGGGACTGCCCTCGGGATGTGTAAGTGTGTTCAGGATACGGTGGTTGGCTTCCACTGGAACTGGTGATCCCAAAGAGCAAGATAGAAGCCACAGTGCCATTTTTGACTTTCTAAGAAGTCACTCACTGTCTTTTCTAACACATTCTATTTGTTATAAACAAGTCACTAAGTCCAGCCCGCATTCGATGGGATGGAGACTGGGTTCCACCTTTGATGTGAATTTTGTTGAAAATCTTGCGGACCACCACACATAGGAAGAGAATATGGCGTGAGGAAAGGAAGAGAGCCTAGCACATATTTTAGGATTTGCTGGCCATATGGCCTCTGTCACACTGCTTAGCTCTGTTGTTGTAGCGTGAAAGCAGCCACAGACAATACTTAAAACAGTGGGTGTGTCTGAATTAAGCCCAAGACAGGCTGGGCTTGGTCTAAGAGCAATAGTTTGCCAATGTTTGGCCTAGAACATAGACAGGAGAGACAATTATATATAATGACAAAATAAAACAAAAGACAAAAATAAAAAAACAAAAATCTCTCCTGTCTCCTAACTCATACAAGGGTTTAGTCTGGTGCAATAGGGGGTTTAGGAGATAACAAAAAATATCATAATACTATAATTGCAGACATAATTGCATTTAATCTCCTTAACAGTTTTATTAGTTATTATTATCTCTGTTTTTTGGTTTTTCTTTGTTTGTTTTAGTTGTGGAAACTGAGACTTATGTTGGTATAGGAACTTCTGCAAGTTACTTGTAGCAAATTGGAATTGAAACCAAATATGTCTGATTTAACATTTATGTTCTTTCCACTTAAAGCCCCATCTAGTGTGGAGAAATACTAGCAAACATGGCCAGAAAGATAGTTTAGGTCGTACTTAAGGGCATTGGATGCCAGAGGGTTTGTACATTGGATGTAAGGGGGTGATGAGTTACTCATCGGTTGTGAGCAATGGGTTGTGAGTTACATGTTTGGAGTTGTATTCTTTATTAAATAACCTGGCAGTGGTATATTGATTGCTTGTGGTAGGGAGTATCAAAAGAAGGTAGATTATAAAAAAGGCTGCTGATTCAGTAGTCTAGATAGGACATGGTTTGGATGTGAACTTGAACGATGGTTATAAGAATGTAAAAGGAATATTGTACAAAAAAGTTCAATAGAACTTTGGAAATTGACTCTAAAGGAAGAACCAAAGATGACCTTGAAAATGGTGGTTAGATTGGTGGGAGGAAGTCATAAGGGGGAGCTGTGATATGCAGAAATTAAGTGTTCCTTTTTGCACATGTTTTGGGATCACAATTTGAGATTCCAATAAGACCTCTCCATGGAGGTGTATCAGAGAAAGAACATGTAAGAACGCGTAGGGCTGGAGATGTAATTTTATAAATAAATGTACTTACTGGCAAAGTTCATAGAGAGAAAGAGGCAACCGTGGATTATGAACATTGAGAAGCAATCAACTTTAGGGTTTATCTGGGAGCGGAGGGGGAAAGAGAGAAGCAGTGCGAAAGGTTAGACAAGGGCCACGGCAATGGACGGTCTCAGCAACCAGAGCCAAGAATGCGAGAGGCCATGCCAAGGGCTCAGTGAGGCTGGAGAGCTAGAAAAGACTGCCTTTGGCTCTAGAAAGGTCATTTATGGTTTCAGTTTCTACCAAGATGCTAAACTAATCCCACTGCCATTCCCAACTCGAAGATCAACCTGAAGGGACTGGAGTGGTAGTTCTCAACCCTGGCTGCTCGTTGTAATATTCTGGGACGTTTTTCAGAAGGAATGCCTTGATCCCATCTCAAACACTTCGACTTTTGTTGGTCTGGGTGCAGCCTGAGCGTTAGGATTTTGTAAATCTTTCCAGGTGATTCTAATGTGCAGCCCAGATTGAGAATCATTGCCTCAGAGAGAAAATACCAAACTACAGAGAAAACTGTGAGACATTCCTGGAGTGACACTACCTGATTTGAAGTAGTATGTTTGTGTCTGGGGAGAAGTGAGGCTTTGATCTGGTATCAGAGGCAACTGGGCTCTTCTGCAAGAAGATACAATAGGAGTGGGGCTTACGAGTTTTGAGTTTTGTTCTTACTTCTCCCAACATTGCCTGGGGACAAACAAATGCCTGAACTTTCACCTACAGTGACTCTGAGCTGTTGCCGAGATGTCCTCAAAAATAAAACCAGAGCAGTGCAGAAGTCCTGAGCTTGTGACGCACAGAGAAAAACAAGTAGGCACTCACTAACTTCTGATCACTTCCTTCTTTTCCTTCTTTCTAAATCCCCAGAACTGGGGATTTACAAAGTAAAGAATATCATTTAATGTAGCTTCTCCCAGGAAGCCTTCATCTGAGCTGCTTTGTGGGGTGAGGAACAATTACCGGGATTTTCTGGTTTCTCCACCAGAAACTCTCTACCCCCACTCCTACACTGATTACACTGACAAGAACTGAAGTCTAGATGACAAAACAACTGATGCCTTTGGGGGAAAATGAGCTCCCAACCCAAAATAACAGACCTTAGAAGCAGTACAACTATTTCAAAAGAAAAACAAACACTGGATTACATATTTCATTAGAAACACAAGTGTTAGAAAGACATATAAATAATTTAAAACTAGTCCAATAAAAATTCTAAAAAAAATAAGGAAAGAAAAATACTAGCAATATGAAATAAGAACCAAAAATATGATAGTCAAGCAGAAATATCAGCAAGAAAAATATAATAGTTGAAATAAAGAATCCCAATGGAATAAATGGTAAAATGAATACAGCTAAGTAGGTTAATAAATTGAAAGATGGGATTTAGGAAATTCCCAGAAAAAAGAAGGACAAAGAAATTATAAATGTAAAGGAAAGACTATGAAAGAAAGAAATAATAGTGACAAGATCTGGATGATAGGAGTCCCATACAAGAAGTAATAATGGAGAAAAGAATATTTCAAAAAATACAGTTCCCACAGTTTAAAACAGAAAAAAAAAAAAAAGATGAAAGCCTTCATATGAAAAGAGCCCTAAGAATGGTGGATAAAGAAAACGTACACCTAAACATATTACAATAAAATAGTATCAAAGGAAAAAACAAAGTTCTAAAAGAACAGACCACATTCAGAGGAACAAGATCAGATTGACATCACATTAAAAAAAAATAATAATAATAACAATGTAAGAAATCGTGGTATTTTAGAAAAATATATAAGAAAAACAATTTAGAACCTAGAATTTTGCATCTAGCCAAACTGTCATTCAAATATGAGGACTGAATAAAAATATTCTCTAACACGCAAGGCCTCAGAAGATTTTCCGCTCAAAGATTCTCATTGATAAGAGTATTAGATGAAGTACTTAAAAAAATGGAGAGACAAATTCAAGAGAAACTGCAATAAATATATAAAGTAAAGGTGATTTACTATCTTGGTAACATTTTGTTGTTGTTGTTTTCAAACTGTTACTAAGATAAAAGAAAATGAAATAGTATATCCATAATAACTTGGCAAGTGTGAAAGTCTGGGTAATATCAACATAATGAGAGTCATAATGAGAGTTGAAGGAAAACTGAGGTATATATCCTCAAGATGTTTTATTAGGATGTGATATAGGTATCCAATTAAAAAAATTATAGAGTAGATTTTTTAAAAGACGTAAAAATGTAGGAAATACGTTAGGTAGAAAAATGTTCAAAAAATCTATAATTATAATATACATAAAAGGACAAAAAGACAAATGTTGGCAGATTGGGTAAAAAAACAGAATTATGCTGTTTTCAGTAGACAAACGTTAGGCATCACAACATAACAAGATTGAAGGTAAAAAGAAAAAAAATGGGAATACTAATAAAAAATTTTGTGAACTTATACTAATATATAATTAAATAGACTTGAAGATCTCCCCCACCCCACCCCGATCCCCCCACAAAGAAGAACATCACTAGGAATGGGAATAATAAATGATAAAATGACTTCAAAATATATAAAGCAAAAACGAAAGGCACTCTAACCCTGGGTTACATACTGGGATGTTGTCAGAGGCAGGTTGAGTAGGGAGGGGAGCCTAAGTTTCTATTTTGGGGGGCGGGCCAGTAAGGAGACCTCATTCCTTCAAGTCAGTGGAGACTATGTGGGAAACCTGGACTTCCACCCCCACCTCCAGTAACAATGTGGACTCCCTTTCTTCCGCTAGGGCAGTATTAGGGAAGGCCCAGTAGAGAGATAGGGCTTTTGCCACCACACATTGTTAATGAGGCCATCCCCCATCCCGTCATAGTGTTAGTGGAGGCCAGCAGAGAAGTGAGAATGAGGCACTCCTACTCCTCTCTGCAGGGAGTGATCAGTGGAGGTGTGTGGGAGAGCTGGACTCCCCTCCCCCACCTGGCAATAATGCAGAGCCCCACCCCTCAGGTGTCAGCAGACACTCAAGAGAAATCCAGACTTCAACCCCCTCCTAGCAGTAGCAAGACACAAGTCTTTTTCTCTGCTGGAGTGGTGTTAGAAGAAGCCCATCAGAATAGAGTTTTAAATGAGATCAAGAATCTCATAACATAATGCCCAAAATGACCAGTTTTCAATGGAGTAACTACGCATTATATCAAGAATCAGGAAGATCTGACACCAAATGAAAAAACAAAACAAAAACAATTGATGCCAGCACTGAGATGACAGATATGTTAGAATTACCCAACAAAAATTCTAAAGCAGCCATTATAAAAATGCTTCAATGTGCACTTATGAACAAACTTGAAGCTAATGAAAAACTAGAAAGTCTCACAAAGAACTAGAAGCTATAAAGAACCAAATGAAAATTCTAGAACAGCAAAACACAATAACCAAAATAAAAACTCAATGGATAGACTCAACAGTAGAGTAGACAGAGGAAAGAATCAGCAAATTAAAAGATGTAATAATAGGAATTACCCATTTGAAAATAATCAGAGAGAGAGAGAACACTAGGAGACTCGCCTAAAAGAATAGCTAAAGGGAGCTCTCTGAACCCATAGAAAATGATAAAAGAAGAGCCCTTGGAATGTCAGAAGGGGAGACAAAACACACTCAGCAAAAATGTGTTCTCTTGGGGTAAATAGTCTTCTCTTGAGTTTTCTAAATTATGTTTCATGGTTAAAGCAAAAATTATAACAATGTCTGCTGTGATTCTGAAAGTATGTGGAGGAAATATTTAAGACAATCATTATAAATGGGGAGAGTAAAAATTATATAAAGTGGTAAAATGACAACACCAGTAGACTGTGATGAGGTGTGATTATACATGTAATGTAATACTTAGTACACTCACTACAAAAGCTATACAAAGAGTTATACTCAAAAACATTATAAATAAAAACCCACAGGAAGAAAGGCAAATGAAAAACCAAAAAACAAACAGGAAATAAAGGATAAAATGGCACATTCAAGCCTTAATATATCATTAATTACATTAAATGTGAATGGTGTAAGTATGCCACTTAAAATCAGAGATTTGCAGAATGGATTACAGAACATGACCCAACTGTGCTCTCTATATGAAACTCACCTCAAATATAATATTATAGGCAGTTTGAAAGTAAAAAAAATGGAAAAAAGATACATCAAGCAAACATTAACCAAAAGAAAATGGGAGTTGATTATATTAATATCAGATTAAAGTAGACTTCACTGTAATAAAAATTACCAGAGACAAAAGGGCAATCCACCAAGAAGACATAGCAATCTTAAATGTGTATGTACTAAACAATAGAGCTATGAAATATGTGAAGCAAAACCGAAAGAATGATTATGGTTGGATACTTCAATAACCCTTCTCTCAACAATTGCTAGAACTGTACAGAAAAATCAGCATGTACCGTATATTGCCGTGTATAATGTGCTCCAGTATATAATGCACACACATTTTTGGCCCAAACTTTCAGGAAAAAAATCTTTCGTTTTAATTTTTTTATTCAAATTTGTTTACATTTACGTACTTGTTTTTTGTATTATAAAGGAATTTTAGCATTTGTTTTTTAACATATTATGGTACAAGAAATTTTATGTAACAAATAATTACAAAACGCAAGAACAGATACAAGGTTCAAGAAATTTATGTACCGCTAACAATTTTATGATATTTATGCATCATAGAAGGCCAAGAACTCTACATCGTTGCAAGTTCCTTATAAGTTCAATAAAACCAATTATTGTATTCCAGGGTATTGTTTTGCATACATATATTGTTATTAATTTCTAGAGTTACACTTTTAACTCATAAGCATAAATAAAAGAATAGAAAACATTTACATAGACATGGAATTAGTACTATCCAAGTATAATGTGTGTCCTTATTTTCCCATTACAAATTTGGGCAGAAAATGAGCATTATACATGGCAAAATATGGCATATAGAATAACTCAACAGCATCAACCAACACTTATTGAACACTGCACTCAAGAAAAACAGAATATACGCATACATTCCTTTCAAGAGCCCACAAAACATACACCAAGATAAGCCATATCCTCAGCCATAAAACAAGCCAGGCCAAATTTAATGTAATTGGATACATACATACTATAGTATCTGACCACAGTGGAATTAAACTAGAAAACAATAACAGAAAGATAACAGGAGAATCTGAAAATGTTTGCAAAATAAACAACAAATTTCTAAATAATCCGTGGGTCAAAGAAAAAATCTTAAGGGAAATTAACAAAAAATACATTGAACTGAATGGAAATGAAGTGACAATATCTCAAAATTTATGAGGTCCAGCTAAAGCAGTGCTCAAAGGGAAATTTACGACACTAAATATATACGTTAGAAAAAAATCTAATATTGATAAGCTAAGCTTCCACCTCAATATCCTAGGAAGAGAAGAGCAAAATAAATCCAAAGAAGAAAGCAGGAAATATTAAAGAGGAGAAATTAGTAAAATTGGAAACATAAAACAATAGAGAAAATCAACAAAAGAAAGAGCTGGTTCTTTTAAAAGAACAACAAAGTTGACAGACCTCTAGCAAGACTCACACAGAAAGAGAGAGGACACAAATTAGTATTACCAGGAATAAAAGAGGGAACATCGCTACAGACCCTGTAGACACCCAAAGGGTAAGAGAAGCATATTACAAACAATTCTGCATACATACATTTAACAACTTAGGTGAAATGTTCAAAAATCACAAACTACTATAACCCACCCAATATAAGATAGATAATTTGAATAGCCCTATAATTATTAAAGAAATTGAATTTATAATTAAAAGACTCCCCCCGCCTCCAAATATCCAGAAACAGATGGCTTTACTGGAGAATATTACCAAACATTAAAGGAAGAAGTAACACAAATTTTATACAATCTCTTCCAAAAAATAGAAGAGAAGGTAACATTTTTCAATTCATTTTAAGAAGATCGTATTACCCTGATACCCAAGCTAGACAAAGATAGTTCAAACAGAAAATTACAGAAAAATACCCCTCATGAATATAGATGCAAAAATCTTTAACAACATATTAGCAAATAGAATTCAGCAATAAATAAAATAATTATACTCCATGATTAGTTGGAATGTATTCCAAGGATTAAGGTAGATTCAATATTTAAAATGAGACAAGGATGCCCACTATCATTATCTCTATTCAACATTTTACTGGAGGTTCTAGTCACTGAAAATAAGAAAAAGTGGGATACTTAAGAATTGGGAAGAAAGGGAGAGAAACTTTAGTGATCTTCAGTAATATGTTAAAACCCCAAACATTTTACAAATTATTAGTAATGATTGGAAAGTTTAGCAAGATTAACATTCTAGACACACACAGCAAACAACTGGAAAATTAAAAACAAAATGCCATTTTCAATATGCTCAGAGACTAACATGTACTAGAAATAAATCTAACAAAAAATGAGCAAAACCTCTGGAAATTGTAAATCCTTATTAACAAATATTAAAGAAAAACCTATATAATGATATATGTTTATCAGTAGGCAGAGTTATTGTAAAGATGACATACTCTCTTTATCAATCTATACATTCATTGCAAGTTCAATAAAGTCGTAAAATGAACTTTCATGAAAACTAATAAAATCTTTCTAAAAGGAAGGAAGAACAGAGAGAAGATGAACCCTACTAGACATCAGGATAAATTATGAAGTTACAGTAATTAAGATAGTGTAATGTCAGCAATGGTGTATCCAAATTAACAAAACAGAATAGAATAGATACCCAGAATACACCTAAAAATGTATAAAATTTGGAATTTTATAGAAGTGGCAAGTGAAATCAGTGGAGAAAGGCAGGGCTGTCTAATAAATGAAACTTGAAAAATGGTTACTCATTTGCAAAAAAATACCTTATACAGAAATGGTTCCAAAGGAATTAAGAACCTAAAATTAAAAATTTGAAGACTTCAAAAAAAAAATTAAGTGAATACCTTTTACACCTAAGTAAGACAAAATTTCTTAAGTAATACAGAAAACATTGATTATAATGGAAAAGTTTAATATGTTTGCATACATGAGAGTTAAAAACTTTTGTTCATTAAACAACTCTTAGAGATAATGAGCAGCAAGTTTAGGCTGCGTAAAGATATTTGCAATAGACACAACAAGTAAGGATTTAGTATGAAGAATATGTGATTAAGTCTAAAATCAATAATAAATTTCAAAGAATTGATAGTAAAATTGGTAAAAGGCATGAATCGTCATTTTACAGATGAAAAAACCCTTTTGTCCACTAAATACATGAAAAAATGTTCAACATCTTTAGTCATTGGGAAATGCAAACACCTAGATCTTAATTAGATAGTTTATATCACTTTTATTGGCAAAATATAAAAATCTGACAATACTAAGTGTTGGAAAGGATGCAAATCCACAAAGACTCTTATTTATCACTGGTAGGAGTATGAATTGATTCCACCACTTCAGAAAACAGTTTGGTATTATCTCTTAAACTTGAATTATTCACATTCCTTAAGATCCAGCAATTCCACTCTTAGGTATTTATCCAAGAACAACTTGAACAACCAAAGGCACACAGTACATGTACAACCAAAGGTACACAGTACATTTTTTCAAATAGCAAAAATCTGAAAATAGCACAAATGTCTATTAACAAGAGAGTGAATGAATATACTGTGTTATATTTACAGAGTGGAATATTATATTTTTGTCAATATCAATATAAATGCACTATAGTGACATGCAATGGTATGTGTGAATGTTAACATATTAAGTGAAAAGGCTCAGTCCCAACATATTTACAGTGTTTATAAAGTAAAAAAACTAAAATAAAAATATGCTTTTAAGGAATGCATGTTATTTTAAATTTTGTGTACATGTATTATCAATTCAAAAAAAGTCAAAAGTGAGCAGGTAGATATTGCTCTATCTGATAGATAATGGAATAGTACTGTAAACCACTTTGTAAGAGCAGCATTTTGTTCTTTGAATCTTGGAGATATATATATATATATATATATATATATATATATATATATATATATATCACAATAATTAATGACAAGGCAAGTTTGAGGATGTGAATGAAATAGACTCAGTCAAGACTTAAGAGATAGAAGAGGTGACCAGGTACAGAAACTGGAACAGTGATTCTTTCAAAGTCTCTGAGAAATCTGTATGTTCAAGTTTAAGAGTTTTTGGTTCTATGCTTTATTTTTTATTTTTAAAATTTATTTTCTTGGGTCTTTTGAGTTATTATTAGAATGATGGTTTTACTGTAATACTTTGGAATACTTATCAGTTGGTTAGGTTGATATTAATTGTGTGTACATATGCTTTGAAACAGTTCAGAACTGAAATGAAATGCTTTTAGTGTGTTAATATTACAATTTAATATTTTTAGTAGACTGAAAAAATACTTAAATATTAAAAAGTCTTTCTGGATTTGTTGTAGTTTTCTTTTATAATCTACCAGAAAGAGGATGAATTTAATTGTTGCGTTTTGATATATATATATATTTTTTTGGTTATTTCTTGCTTGGTTTTGTTTCAATATAGTCTATATATAATTCTAGCTCTAGCAAAAAGCATTTAGAGTGTGGTCTCACTTTTTCTAAGGAGTTATTATGCCTACAGGCACACGTAGATAGAATAAGTTAATTGAACACTCAAAATAATGTCAATAATTGTGCCACATATTGTACATAGGCCACATACTTAGAACAAAAATGATAATCATGCTAGATGTAGAAAATAATCTATTCTATGGAATGTTGCCCCAAACATTAGACTATGCAGTTCAGCTGAGTTCAAGTTGCCTTCCAGAAAAGATAAAGTAAAATGGGAGAAGCAAAGAGGCTGTAGATTGACTTGTGCTTCCCCTTAACCCATTCTAAAGCAGTCTGGATCCCCTTACCATGGCCACTCCTCCTAGGGCCAGATCCTTGGATTAGCCTGGACCTTGCTACAGAGGTAAATCTGGACTAACTGAAGTAGAACAATTTCATCTTCTCAACTTTTTGGCACCTAGGATCTGTCTCCTGTTGAAACCTTCTCTAAAGAAAGAAAAATATTCTCTTAAGTCTAAGAAAATTTAAGTTTGAATCCTTTTCCCTCCTCCACCTGTCTGTGCATTCCACCTGTAATAATGGAATGCAATGCTTACCTTTCAGGCAAAGATATTCCAAGAGTAGACAGCAGGCAGCAGGTGGGAGAAATTTGGCAAGGAGAAGAGTCAGGGCGCAGGAACCCATATTGTATCCCATAAGATGATACACATGGCTTATGCCACGGATGTCTGGACCTGCACTGGTTTAGGCTCCAGACGCCTACATCTGAGACAATTTTTTTTTTGGGGGGGGGCAACAAGGGGGTTAGAGGTGGTGAGACAGAAAGGGATACATTTAGTACTTTTTCAGTTTTCAGAATTAAATTCAATTAGCCAAAATAAGAATTCTACACGCAGCTAAAAGCCAAATGGGAAATCTATGCACAGTGGAAAGCTAGATCAGACGAATATGAAAGATTAAAGAGAAATAGTGATGTCCTGTGGGATGAAAATGGCAAAACCAGAAGATTTTACACTTAAGCTGAAAGATGCAATAAGAATAAAACAAGGATAAAGGCGAATATCCTTTAAGCAGATTCAAGTCAAGCAAAACACTTAATCAGAAGGTTGGCAAGGGAAGATACAAAGAGAACAGAAGAATATTTTCAGACCCCAGAAACATTTGAATATACAGACCTTCATAATTTCAGGATAGAAGAGAATTGACCGAAGACATCATATCATCACTATCTTTTTGAGAATTTGTTACTTACAGGGAGTTTCTATCATGAAAGATAATGACTGACCAACATTTAGGTTACATTTTAAAAGGTTTTTGTTCTGTAGATAGAAATTTACATAAAAATAAAGCATTCAACTTACACTGATACTAAGAGTGCCATATTTCACATTTCCCCTAACGGCCATCAATGGAGTAGAGATGGCAAATAAATATAATTTAATAATATACTGATGTAGAAGAATGAATAGCGTCATGTTCAATACCATGTTTATAGTCATGTCTCTTCTCTCATTTCTCTGTGTGTGTGTGTGCAACTACATTTTTATATTTCCACTATTTTGTATAGTACACACCCACACCCACACACAGAATGAAGATAGTAGTAGAGAAAATCATTAGCAACAAAAAAGTTGGCAATAAAATCCTGCCATTCGGAAAGCTCCAAGACCCGTGATGCACTGCAAAAAAAGAGAATGAATAAGGCTGCCAAGTGCCTTGAAGAGGTGACAGAAGTAAATTTTCACTGTAGTCTGGTTTAAGCTGCTGACCAAATAGATCTGTTGTGATGCCTGTGCATAGGGTATGAGAACACCTACCAGCTTAGGGGATGCACACAGGGCTTCCTTTTGAAAAATACATCCTTTCCCTTTTTCTTCTCCTTGTGGCCTGTCTGGAAGATTGCCATGGTCCCACTGTCTTTCCTCATGCCCCAACTTTACCAGTCACCACTTCCCCCACAGCACACACTTTCTGGTGCAGTATCTGGCAGAGGGCAAGGTCCATAGTAGCTACACAGATTATGGTCAGAGGGAAGCATCAGATCCCAGCAGGCACCCTTCCCTCCAAACCATCTCTCCAGCCCTGCTGCCACTTTCTTAGTCCATGGCTGGCTTCCTGTGTGCCATTTCTGGTTCCTGCAGCAACCAGAGGAGAGTCACTGAGTTTGGTTGTTCTTCTGTGATGTGGGAGACTCTCCTTCTAGTCCTTTCTGCTCAGAATTACTATGTGTATGTGCTATCTTTCTATCCCTTAGTGCTCTAAATAAACTGAGAGGGGCCGAAAGGAGAAAGCATTGGTATGTCCACTCTTGGCATCAGTCAGGGCTCAGTGCAGGGAGCAGGAATGGATCCATCAAAGGAAGAGCTGCTTCTCAGGCCTACACTTGTGCCAGGTTGGAAGTAAGAGGTCACCTCTTCAACTGCCACTGCCACCAGGAAGCTGGAGAGTGGAACCCTAAAGTATTGGTGTAGAGATTTGGAAATGCAGTACTACTGTTCTCTGGCTCCCAAGTTTTTACTCTTCTGATTTCTCTGTCTATGGCTGTGTGACTTTGGGGTGAGTATATTTCTCCACCCTACTGGGATCAGGCTGTAGCCAATGAAATATGGGTGGAAGTGACCTTATGCCATCTCCAGGCAGAAGTTTTATGAGCCATTACTTGCTTTACCCCCTTCTCACTGTATCATCCTCTGCCTTAGGAACAGCAGGTCTGATAGGGGCTGTTCAGCCTGGGTCCCAGAATATAGATATATAGAAAGGAACTGACGATCTGCAGCTAGCCTGCGACTGATGCGTGAAGTGAACTAGAAATAAACCCTTATGGTCGTAAATCACTGAACATTTGTGATTGTTTATTACTGAGATTGCTTTTGGTACCTTGAAAGCAGGTCTTGGCTGAAAGAAGACCTATTTTTTTAAAAACATGGGGAGGAATAGCAGTTTAGGTAACTATTATTTCAATGCATACTTTATTATAACAAGGTAAAAAGTAAACACAACTCTTGAGCAGAGCGTTCCTTTAGTGATAATGTTAAAAAATTTTTGGTTGCAGAATCTTTTATTCAAATGGAAACCCTTGAAGACAAGGGATGGTTCTTCCATGAAGAGAAATGATCCTTCTGCTGTCAATTGTCCCTTGAAGAGTCAGATTCTATGACAGGAAGTGAGAATTTGGAAAAGTGGTGATGAGAGAATTCCCCTGTTCTCTGGGCCTAGATGCTAAGGAGTCTGAGCATTCTCAAGGATAGTCCCAGGAAACTGGGTAATGGTGTTCTTGGTCCCTAAGGTAAATTAACGTTCTGAAACTGTGAGACAGCTTACCAAAGGGAGTGCAATGTGCTGGGGAAGGAATCTTGGTTGGTTATATTTCCAGTGACCTTGGAGGCACAGGCTGTATCCTGGATAGATGAGAGAACACAAAAGAACACACCTCCCCTCATTCCGATGAACTGACATATTGGAAAGGGTAAGATACCTTGAAAGTGGACTGAGGACCTTCCATTAGGCAGGTGACAGTACTGAGTTGTTGAAACGTAGACATACAGATACTTTGACTAAATTATGTAATATGTACCTACAAGTTGATGGAGTTTGAGGGTGTGGCAGATTGAATTCTTGTCCCCAGTACTTTACCCCTCATTCCACACTTTGTCTATAGACATAGATGTCCTTCCCAGAAAAGATGCCGTGTATTTCCATGACACTTGAATTTCAGCATCATCCTGTGGCTTGCTTTGGCCAATGAGATGTCAACTCATATGATACAGCAGTGGTTTGAAATGTGCTTGAGCATGTGACTTGCCATTTTGCATTTCTGTCATCCCTGAAAGAGGAACGTGCCCTGGCTGCCTGTTGGTCTGAGGAGAAGAATGAGAGCTGTATGGAGCTGACCTGCCCACCCCATCCCCCAGCTCACCGACTGAACAAGAAGCAAATGCTTTTGTGCACAACACTGAGATTTTGAGGTTGATGTCGTGTGGTGACAGTTGACTAAGGCAGGAGGACACTTGCATTATTATTCCAAACTTCAGTGGTTGCTTTAGGAGCAGGAGGGTGGGGATAATGAAGGGACACTGTCTTTTTCTCAGTAGAATGAGTGGAAGAAATCCTTGTGGGCAGTAATAGGTAGTTAGAGTGGAAAATGACGAAGTCAGGCCATTCCCTGAGGCACCCGAAGAAGAGAAAGGTTGACATTCACCAAGTGAGATTAGAGTCTCCATGGATCAGATTTCTTCACTGTGATTTTACGTGGACGAACTCAAGTAAAAATGCACAAAGAAATGCAGACTTGAAGGAGGAAAGCAAAAAGACTGACCAAAAGTAGAAAACAGTTTTAACTCCTTTCCTGTCATAGCTTGAGGCTGAAGAAGAAAAGTTTGTAGGCAGATTACAACCTAGGAGAGGTACCTCAAAATCTCCCCACCCTTAAACCTCCCCATTTCCAATCATCTGATAACTTTTCCAGCTGGAAAAACCATTTGCTACCTTGCTGGGGGTTTTGTTCTTTAATTGTTCTCATAGAGGCTGATTGGGCATTCATATTAACCACACTGGGGAAATTACATCAGGAGTGATGAGAATAGGGGAGAAACACATTTCTTCTCTGTGGTGTGGCCCTCTTTGATTTTCTCATTGTTAGAATAGTACCGTTAGACCTACAACTCATGGGCTTTGGTCAATGTGAGTCACAACGGGTGGGTGGTAGAGGGAGACCTCCCTTCTGCTCCCTGACCAAAGCTCAAGCAGCTGAAGCAAACAAAAGGAGAGATGTGGCGAAAGAGAAACTAGAATATGAGATCCAGGAAACAAAAATAATTTGTCCTTTTTATGGACAATTTGCCAGTGTTTTGAAAGATGATTCTATTGTGGTGGGAAAAGAAATATTATATCCTTTATTTCTCCAAATGAATCAATCTCAGTTAATATCATGCACAATGATACTGCATGACTATATTAGATAATAGGAGTTTTACATTTAAAAGCAGTTAATTAAAAGTTTTTGGAATTTCTTTCAAAGTATGATTCTTCAATAAAATAAATTATATTCCAAATTGCTTGAGCAAAAAAAGGAAAAAAAAGTCTGAGATAATGAATTTTTATTTTTAAAGGCAGATGTACCAGGATTTGTACATTAAAATGTACACATTTTAAAACTTTACTCAAAATGCTAAATATACTTCTCTTTTAGAAATGCTTTCAGAGCTTTCAGCTCACTAACATGAAAATCCTCAATGATGGTACATATTTATTTTTAAAGGTGAATTTTATTTCTACAAATAACTCAAGTTATTTCGAGTCAAGTTTTTGGGTAACCCAAAATACAAGCTTTTAGGCTGAATGTCCTCATACGTTTAACATATTAGCTCAGAAGCATCTGTGGAATGAGTGGCTACTCTCAGGGAGACAAAATTCATATCCTGGGGTGGCTGAATGGCTCAGTTGGTTAGAACGCAAGCTCTGAACAACAGGGTTGCCAGTTCGATTCCCACATGGGCCAGTGAGCTGCGCCCTCCACAACTAGATTGAAGATAAGGAGCTGAGCTTCCGGAGGGGCGGTCCGATGGCTCAGGTGGTTAGAGCTCAAGCTTTCAACAAAGGTTCCTGGTTCAATTCCCACATGGGATGGTGGGCTGTGCCCCCTGCAACTAAAGACTGAAAATGGAGACTGGACTTGGAGCTGAGCTGCGCCCTCCACAACTAGATTGAAGGACGACGACTTGGAGCTGATGGGCCCTGAAGAAACATGCCCCCAATATGCCCCCAATAAAATAAAATAAAATAAAAATTCATATCCTGATAATTTGATAAAATGAAATTATTCTCACTTTGTAATCAGGCCTTACACCTGCATTAACAGAGATCACTAATCACCGGTGCATCTTTTCACTTTTTGTCTTTGATTTCTCTTCTTTGAGTTAAATACATTGTTGCTCATCTTATTTCCAAGAAGGAAGCTAATAATTAGAGCAGAAGGTCTAAGGAGAGTAAGTTGATCATGTCTAGGTTGGTTTTAGAAAAAGGAAGAATCTGGAACTTTGCAGGCTAGAAAAGTTGACCTTGGAGTAGGCTTGTCTCTGAATGCTCAGTCCAAGGCTCATCATCGAAATGGAACAGTAAAGGAATGCTTGGGTTGAGCAAGAACTGGTATCCAAGGGTAGAATTTCAATGTGTGGGGTGGGGCCAGGCAGGAAGAGACAGGTCACAGCACACAAGCCACGGGAGTGGGGAACAGTTTGGGGAGTGGGATCATCACCCCACAAGTAGGCTGACCGCTAGCCTGGGATTTGGAGGACGGCCTAGACCTCGAGGAAAGCTGCCCATGTGGTGGGGAAACCAAAATGGAGGAGCCATGGAGATAGGAATGACACAGCTGCGAAGGAAGAAGGTTTGCTTCAAGGCCCAGGGTTCGTCTGGGTCCATTAGATACTGGGACTTTGGTACCTGAAGTACTTTCCATCCATCAGATTTTTTTTTTTTTGAGCTCTCATGATATGCTTAACTTTTTGCTAGTTACTGGAGCTACAGAAATTAATAAGACCCAGCCTCAAAGTCTGTTTTGAAGGGAGACAGTTGAGTAGCCACTAATTAAACAATTATAATTCAGTGTTTTAGTAGAGAGAAGAGCAGAGCAGGGACATCTGACTCAGGCTCAGCATGGAGAGTGAGGGAGGGTGAGGGAAGAATTTCCTGAACCAATGACAGCTCACCTGAGCTCTAAAATACTGAATAGGTGTTATCCATATCCACATCCATGAAAAGAAGTTGGGGAGAGGCATTTTAGACAGAGGAAGCGGCCTGTGCCAAGACAGGAAGGTGTGAGAATGTGGTGCATTCTAACAATTAAGTGCAAATAATTCAGTAAAACTGGACAGTGGAATGAAGTGGGGAGTGATGCAGACGGACTTCATGACCAAGAATGGATGTCGTGCTCAGGGGTTTGGAATCTTTCAGCAGTCCCAGTGAGCAGGTCTCAGGCTCCCAATACACTTTGCAATAGTTAATTTTATGTGTCAACTTGATTGGGCCGCAGCTACCCAGACATTTTATTCTAGGTGTGTCTCTGAGGGTGTTTCTTGATGAGATTAATATATGAATTGGCAGACCGAGTAAAGCAGATTGCCCTCCCCAATGTGGGTTGGCCTCATCCAATTGGAAACCTGAAAAAAAGAAAAAAGCTGAGTAAGAGGAAATTCCTTTCTCTCTTACTGCCTTGAGCAGGGATATGGGTCCTTTTTTGCCTTCAGACAGGAACTGCAAAATTGATTCTTCCGAGGTTTTGACCCTGCTGGCTTTAGACTGGAATTTACAGCGTCCTCTCTCCTGGGCCTCCAGCTTGTTGACAACAGATCTTAGAACTTCGCACACTCTATAATTGTGCGAGCTAATTCTTTATAATAAAAAAACATTTCCCTCCTTCCCCCTTCCTCCCATCCTTCCTTTCTTCCTTACTTTCTCTTTCCCTCTCTCCCTTCTTTCCTTCTTTCTTTCCTGTGGTTCTCTTTCTCTGGAGAACTCTGACTAATACGACTTCTCTGGCTAAGATTGTACAGTATGCTGGAACTGAACCTTTAGGCATAGGGCATAAGTAACTTCAACTAGTAGAGGCTGGGTAAGTCTGATAGGGACATTTGGTTTTCATCTGAGTAACTACTATATTGAGAATAATATAATACTAAGCTATGTCCCTGAAGATTTCCATTTAAGCAAAAGAAGTGAGTTGTGTTGATTTAATGTTTTGGTTATCTATTATATCAACACATTAACTTTAACTGAATGTCTGCCAAGTTTATGTGTAATGGCTTCATCTACTTGTTGAGAGATTTGCAAAATTAAGAGTATATCCAAAACTTAGGTGCTATTTAATGAAATATCAATTTCTATGATGGTTTTGTTCTAGTTCCATTGTATTTCAACATTAGGTTTATTAAATAAACTTTAAGATTAAGATTTTGCCATATGGAAAGAGTTTATTTCAGCTTTTTTATGTTGAGACAATTGGACTAGTGCTAATAAAATATTCCAAGTGCATTTTGCAATTGGTTACTCCTTTATAGATTTTTAGTGATACAATCAGGAGGAGTCAGTTAAGTTTAAAGGAGACTTGCCAAGGTCAGTTCCAAGTTTATGTGCTCTGGGGTTGGGAATAGAAACTGGATGTTTTATTGAGGAAGTGCTTTGTCTCTATGACAGTATGGCTGTTGTTCTATATATCAAGAAGGCTTACGTGCTCTGATAACATTGTAATAACAAATAATTCTGAATAATTCTAGAAGATTATGTTTCCAAGAAAATTTTCTAAATCGTGTACTAATATGTTACTTTGCCACCTCTTCAATTATATGTCATTGACGAAATAAATGCAGAAAACAGTAGCAAATTACAGCAGAATAAAATTCCTTTATAACACCACATTCTACAAGGTTGAATGGAGAATAAAATAGAATGGTATATACTAGATAAAGCATAGTAAATAGGAAATATATTGAAAATATTGAAATTTGTTTGGACAACTAAAAAATGATACCCAAATGAAAGTATTTTTAGTGTGCAAATTTTCTGAATTGTAATAAAACAACTACAGCAACACCAAAAGCATTCACAGCTAACATAATACCTAGAAACATTTTAACGGATTTTTTAAATGCCTTCTTGTTGACATTTCACCAAAGGAATAGGGTCTCTATTTCTCCTGTTGTAGAATTTTTTTTTTTTTTTTTTTTTTTTTTTTTTTTTTTTTTTTTTTAAGAGTAGAGAAGAGTGGCAGATCTGTTTGCTTCTTGCTGACCTCCCATAGCCTCCTAATCACTAATGTCAACAGGAGGTAGGATTCTAGAGGACTCCCTCAGGACAAGCTGATGTAATGAGAGAAGTTTAAGTTATAATCAGGGTAATTACTTGAAAACGCAAATGACATACAGAAGGCTCACTACACCATTTCATATGTTTAGTATGGATGTCTCCTTTAATTTTGTGGAAGACGGTCCTGGTTCTAACAGAACCCCTCAGCAGTAATTTTATTTTGACTGGCAATATGATATTGATAATAGAAGAAAGCAGGAATGGGGTGAAGGGAGATCAGTTTTCAGTAGGTAGCCTTTCATTTGATCCTCTATTTTCATCAAAATTCTTCAGCCGTGCTCTTGGGTCTGCCAGATGTTCCTAAGTCCAGAATCTTTTGGTTTTATTGAGGATTGTGGGCTGTGGGAGAGGAACAGTTCCTCACGCCATGGTGTGATGGAGAAGGGTGGAGGGGATCCAGAAGTTTAAATGTTCCTTATACCAACTTAGAATCTCTTGTGTTTTCAACACCTCCAATCTTCAGTTTTTCTGGAGTTCTGTGGAGCTAATTGGCTTACTTCTTGTTGATTTCCCCTTTGACTGGCACCCAGTTTTTAACTTTCTCCTCTCTGCTAAATAAGTTGATCATTATCCTTCTGTTTTCAAACTTCCAGCGTATTATGGACTTCTCTCGGGCTGCTGTCAGATCTCTTCTTGGTTCATTGGTTCACGTTTTCATCATTTTTATTTATTTATTTATTTATTTTAATTCTTCTTATAGTTTTAGTGGGGTTTGGGGAAACAGAGAGGAATATTCAATTCCCCATGTTTAACTAGAAATCTCTAAAGCATTTTTTTTTTTTTTTTAATTTCAAGGCAGTGCTATGATTATTCTCTTTCTCTTTGTACATTAGAATGCCTCCAGGACAGCACTGGCATGTAGTTTTCAGTGACGTAGAATGCAATTACTAATACTCATTTATGGAAGAAAAAAAACCAGCTCTCAGATAATTAGGAATAGAAGGGTAACTTTCTTAACTTGATAAAGACTATGTACAAAAAAACCTATGGATAATATCATACTTAATGGTAAAAAATTTGAAACATTCCCACTAAGATCAGAAATAAAGCAAGAATGTCTCCTTTTGTCTACTTCTTTTCTACATGGTACTGAAAGTCCTTGCTAATGCAATAAGGCAAGAAAAGGAAATTAAATATATACAGATTGGAAAGGAAGACATAAAATGTTTTTGTTTGCAGATTACATAATTGCCTATGTAGAACTGACCTAAAAAAAGAAATAAGAAAAAGGAAAAATAATCCTGAAACTAGTAAGTTAGTAAGTGATTATGGCAAAGTTACAAAGTTACTTTGTAACATGTCACAAAGTTAATATACAGAAGTCAATCACTTTCCTATATACCAGGAAAAATAAGTAGAATTTGAAATTAAAACCAATACCATTTATATTAGCACCTCCAAAATGAAGTACTAAGGTATAAAAACCTACAAAACTCTGATGAATGAAATCAAGAAGTACTAAATAAATGGAGAGATAGTCCATGTTCATAGGAAGACTGAATATTGTCAAGATGTCAGCTCTTCCCAACTTGATCTATAGTTTCGATTGATGGCTATCTCAATCAAAATCACAGTGAGTTATTTTATGAATATTAATAAACTGATTCTAAAGTTTATAGGAAGAGGCAAAAGACTCAGAATAGCCAACACAATATGGAAGGAGAAGAACACTGATGGAGGACTGAAGCTATCTGACTTCAAGAATTACTATAGAACTACAGTAATCAAGACAGTGTGATATTGATGAAGAAACAGACAAAGAGATCAATGGAACAGAATAGAGAGCTCAGAAATAGACCCTCATAAATATAGTCAACTGATCTTTGACAAAGGAGCAAAGACAATACAATGGAGCAAAGATAGTTTCTTCAACAAATAGAAACTGGATATGCACATGGAAAATAATGAATCTAGACACACACCTTATACCCTTCACAAAAGTAACTCAAAATGGATCATAGACCTAAATGTAAAATGCAAAATTATACAACTCCTAGAAGATAACATAGGAGAATATCTAGATGGTCTTGGATATGGTGATGCCTTTTTAGATACAACAATAAAGGTACCATCCATGAAGAAAATACTTGATAAGCTAGACTTCATTAAAATTAAAAACTTTTGCTCTGCAAAAGACACTGTGAAAAGAATGAAAAGAAAAGCCATTGACAGGGAGAAAATATGTGCAGAAGACACATCTAATAAAAGACTATTACCCAAAATATATACAAATTTCTTAACATTAAGAAAATAAACAACCTGATTAAAAAAATGGGCCAAGGACCTTAACAGATATCTCAGCAAAGAAGATATACAGATGGCAAATAAACATATGAAAAGATGCTTCACATCATATGTCATCAGGGAAACGCAAATTAAAGTAATCGTGTGATACAACTTACGCACCTATTAGAACAGCCAAAACATGGAACACTGACAATACCAAATACTGGTGAAAACGTAGAGCAACAGGAACTCTCACACGTTGCTGATGGGAATGTAAAATGGTGCAGCCAATTTGGAAGACAGTTTGGTAGTTTCTTACAAAGCTAAACATACTCTTACCATGCAACCCAACAATTGTGTTCCTTGGTATTTACCCAAAGGAGTTGAAAATACATGTCCATTTGTAGACCCACACATAGATGTTTGTAGCATCTTTGTTCCTAATTGCCAAAACTTACAAACACCCAAGCTGCCCTTCAGTAGGTGAATGCATAAACAAACTGTGGTGCATCCAGACAATGGACTATTAGTCAGCGTGAGAAAAATATAAGCTCTCAAACTATGATAAGACATGGAGGAATCTTAAACACATATTACTAAGTAAAAGAAGCCAAGCCAAAGAGGCTACATACTGTATGAGTCCAACTATATGAGATGGTGGAAAAAACAAAACCCTGGAGACAATGAAATGGTCAGTGATTACCAAAGGTGGTGGGGAGAAGGGAGGGATAAATAAGCAGGGAACAGAGGATTTTCAGGGCAAAGAAAATACTCTGTATGATGACATAATGATGGATATATGTCATAGTACATTTGCTCAAAGCCATGCAATGTGCAATAGCAAGAGTGAACCTAAGGTAGACTATGGACTTTGAGTAATAATGATGTATCAATGTAGGTTCATCCTTGTTAACAAATGTGATCGTCTGGAGAATGTTGATAGTGGGGAATGTTATGCATGTGTGAGGCAGGGTATAGGAAATCTCTGTACCTTCTTCTCAATTTTGTTGTGAACCTAAAACTGCTCTAAGAAAATCCTTTTTTAAAAAAAAAAAAAAGATGAAAGTAATGCAATTGCTTGGGCATGTTCAGCAGAAAGTTGGCGTAGGCCACCAAAGACTATTTGCATGATGATTTGAGGACCTCTTGAGAGAGATATCATACAAAGAGCAGAATGAGCTCAGCAGACAATGTTGGCCTAGGAACAAAGACTGAGATGTTGGAAGAGGGGGCTTTTGCATAGAACAGGAGTCTGTATTTTGAATTTATTTTCTAGCCCAACCTCCCACGGACTCTTGTATGATCCTAATTAGGAAAAGAATAGCTGGAAGCTAACATCAGAAGAGCTCTGTGTGACATTAGGGCGCCAGTCGTTTGTGACTACCACTAGCCCAGTTCAATAAGGAGGCCAGCTTCTCCTCCCGAGTTGGCTACTCGACTAGTAACATAAGTCCAGTGGTTGCGGATTTTAGACTATAAACTTTGAGGTACAGACCATGTATTCCTTGTTTCCTGCTATGAACCCAGAATCTACGACAGTCCTGGAGAATCAATAAAGATTGGTTGATTGACAACCTGGCTTCTGGAAGTGGTAACCCAAAGTTCTTCCATCCACCCAGTTCAGGTCACCTGCGAAGTAGTGAGAGAGATGACAAGCCCAGGATAAGATTCCCATCCTCGAGAAGAAAAAGTCCTATAGGGAGACAAGATGTGCGTACTAATTATGTGTTAAGGCTGAGAGTGGTACCTGTTATGGGTGGTCCAGGTAATAGGATGAAGAAAGATTTGTGTGTTTCTAAATTTTGTCTGGTGAAAACGGTGAGGATGGGAGTGAGGGTGCTCAGAAACCTGCAGTGGTATTGAGATGGACGAGCATGGCAAGGGAGAAAGAAAGACTAAAGCAAGAATTTGGGAAGCTGTTACATGGCTGGTCAAGAACCTCTGGGCCAAATGTGAGTTCAGGGAGCATAGTAGGAAAGGCATGGAATTTAAAATAAAAAGGTTGGCCTGGGCTTACATCTGATTCAGCCACTAAGTGGCTGTTAGCTTCATTTCTTCTGTAAGGACAAAACGAAAATAAGGTGTGTGAAGTGCTTGGCACAAGGTAAACATTCAATAAATACTAGTTAAATGCAGGAGGAGAGTAGGAAATCGGTTTGGAGGGACAGGCTGAGTCCACGGTCTTAAAAGCCTTGCCTATCAGTCTGAGGAATCTTAGACAGTGGGAGCTGTTCATAAAGTGATAATTTATGACGATTTCAATGGCAGTGGAATGTAAGATGGTTTGTGGGAGTAGAATTTGGAGGGAAGGCTATTACCAAGTGATTATAATAAATTACCTGTGAAATTATAAAGACTTGAACTATTTTAGTGAAAGTGGGATTGGAAAGAAGAGACAGATGTCCAAAGACACTGCAGGAAATCTTGGCAAGAGTCGGGATTCTTCCTATATTTGCTTTTGTGTTGAGGCTGAAGCTGAGAAGTTGACAGGCCAGGCTGGATTCTTGTAATAACAGCTGAAACCACAGCAAACATTTGTTGGGCTGCTACTATGTAGCAGGCATGATCCTAAGTGCACAATTTCACTGAATCCTCACAACAGCCCAAGGAAGTAGGTACTAGTATGGCTCCCCTTCTACGGATGAGGACGCTAAGTCTTAGGGAGGTCAAGGACGTTGTCCCAAATCAAACCCCTAGTTAATGGCAGAGTCAAGATTTCAGTACAGGTCTGTCTTGATTTTAAAATCCAAGCTCTTATCCATTACACTACCTCTCAGTGAAAAACCTAAATAACTACATTAGTAATTTTACTTGTATTTACTGGCTACTGACCATATGCTGCATGCTCCAGTAATCATTCAGAGTTTGAGAGTTAAATAGGTCACCCTTCCCCTCTTTTCAAAGTTCAGGATGGTAAAGGATACACTTAAAACTGCTATTAAATGGCAGACAAAAACATTGACTTTTTAATAGGATGCAAGTGCCATTTCATCCCCACAATACACAATGACTAGTAAATGGACGCCTGCTACCTTTTGTGCCAAATCTAAGCTTAAGACATGCACGGGGGGGGGGGGGGGGTAGTCTGAAGGAGAAAGGGCTGGGCCAAGCAAACTCAGTCAACTCAGGACTTTGCAATTTACTCAGACAAGGGGTTCAGGGAGAATGATAGCCTGACTTCTGCTCTCCCAGCACTGGTGAGGTCCCACTGAAGTGGGTGTAGGACAGGCTTCACTTTGCTTATGGCTCCATGGGCCAGGCAGGGAGAAAAAACAGATGGGGGAGATCTGTCCTGCTTTTTGAAGTACATTAAAGACCTCTGCAAATGGGTTTGGCTCCAGAGAAGGTTTTTGAGCTCACCAGCCAGGGTGATGAGAGGTGATCAGAATTTGTACCCAACATACTGAGTTTCCTACCTCCTGGAACTTACTCTGTCAGCATCAGGGAGCCACTCCCCGTCTCTTGGAAAGGGAGCATTTATTCCTGGAAATACTTATTCCTCCACTACTACTCACCCTCATGTTCCATGGACCATTCTTTCTAGAAAGTTGAGAGAGGGAGAAGCGTTTTTCTAATATATATATTGTGTCTATTCTTTCAACAACCCTGCCAGAAAGATATTTTTATAACTATCTTTATTAACTTCCTGGAGATATCGAACCTCAGAGAATTTAAGTGATGCGCTTAAAACACAGAGGCAGCAGTGTTAGAGCTGGAATCCCAGCCGGGTCTGTATGGTTTCCAAGCCCACATTCTTTTCCCGACCCGATGTTATCTTCCATTAATACCTGCCACGCATGGAGCCGGTCACTGTGTTGGGGATTTCCTTGTATTCGCTCAAAACTTCACAATTCTGGAACCCATTGTAATTCCCATTTTACAGATATTCCTTGAGGATAAGTGACTTACTCAAGGACAGACAACTAATGAAGGATACAGCCTGACTTTAATAGTAGGTCTTTAATCCCAGGTCTATGGATTTTCCAGTGATTAATGTTTCGATTGTCCTTCAGTATCATGATAACCATGTTTAGACATATTTACAATATGCCTGAAAGGTCTTCATATGTATATATATTTATGTATATCCCACTTTTAAACAATATTGTTAACTTTTATGTGATTTTTAGTGGTGATATGAGCAAAATATATATTAATTCTTACTTTGCACAAACTATTTAGAAAGGATTATAGCCTTCTACTTTAATTTTACAAGCTCTGTGGTCATAGGCTCCTAATTTTGGTTGAGCCTTAGGAATGGCCGTTGGTATGTCCCCCCTTGACTCTGAGGAGAATGTATTCAAACTAGTCCACGTAACTGCCCTTCTCTGAGCAGATACATGTAAAACTGCTGCAACAGGAAGACATCATTCATAAATTAAAACCTGACGCTGAGAACCGGCTCCTTTTATTTAGGCTAGTCCTTCAGCAAAATTTCACAAATGATAGGGCTTAATAACGTAATAGCCTTCACAGATAAATGAAAGCCTCTGTATGCACCTGGAGCTCAGTTATAGCACCCACTTCATCTATAGTCCGAATTATGAAGTCTCAATAAATGGGCGTATGTAAGCGAGTTCTATCAGAGTTGCCTTATACTCCTTTATGCTGCACATTTTATGGCATCACAGCCTTGTTCTAAGCATAACTTTTTGATTCTCAAGACCTTTCCTTTGAGCAAGTGAGAATTACCATTTACTGAAGCTTGAGTTAACTGAAAAGTAAATTAACTTTATATGAGGTAAAGTAACTTGTACAAGATAATGTAGAATAAGCATAAGAAATCAGAGGTTTCTCAGCACATAGGGAGATAAAAAGTTTTTCCTAGTGTATTTTATTTTACATGGTATATATATATGCTAAGAATCTTTATTTACCTTAAAAAAATACATAACCGTGTTACCCCGAAAATAAGACTGGGTCTTATGTTAAGTTTTGCTCCAAAAGACGCAGTAGGGCTTATGTTCAGGGGATGTCATCCTGAAAAATCATGCTAGGGTTTATTTTCCAGTTAGGTGTTATTTTCGGGGAAACACAGTATTATACTATAAGGGGAAAAAATTGTCATTATCAAGTGATACATTCCAAAGGAACTCTGCCAGAAAATATAATTTCTTGTGGTATCAGAAATTTTCCAGAAGATAATTCATTGATTGAAGCTATAGAATTTTTGTAAAATTATGATTACAGAGAGAAAAACTTGTGGACATCCTTCAAAAAAAAAACAAAACCTTAATAGATATGAAGACTTACTCTTTCTACTTACCCATATTCATTTACTGTGGCAAAGGTCAAGGTGACAAGGTCAGAGGTCAGAGATACCAAGGGCAAGCTGCAGTTAGGAAAGACAAGCACTCAGATCCCAGTGGTGGGGCTGATGGTTCCCCAAGCGTTCTGTGGGGTAAAGTACAGTAAAAAGTCGTGGGACACGTGGGCCCCCAGTCAGACCTCTGCTTTCCCAGTTTTCCCTTCTACAAGGCCGGTCTCCTTTCCTTCCTCCCAGGGCTAAGAATCTGTAGCTCACATTAGGGACAGAAAATTTGGTACATTTTGAAATTAGACTAAGACCTTCAGGGTAAGTCAGTCATCAGATCCTGGACTATAAGTCTGGAGCCTTCTGCTCAATAGAAGCTTTCCTGACAGAACAGATAGAAACTCAGAACACTGTACAGGTTTCAGGAGAATGCAAGGCCGAGCACCAATGGCCCGAGGTCTGTTACTGGCTCCATTGTCACCAAGCAGCTGTGTGACCCCAGGGAATTCATTGAAACGGTCTGCTCTTCATTTTCCTCATGGTTGTAAAAAGAATGTTATACCGACACTTTCTAAAATCTCTTTATCCCAACAGATCTAGAATTCTAATCGTAAGCTCCCGAGCGGGGGATGAGCTAAGCAATGATGGGTAAGGATACCTTTAATATTAAACAATATAAAGGCACCTGAACGCATGCGAGAATTGAATTGTAGAATATGAAGAGTTCTGTTTTCAGCCAAGATGAAGTAGTGGGGACCCAGGTTACCATCCTGCATGAAACAATTTAAAAACTAGGCAAAATGTATGAAACAGTAGTTTTCGAGGCATTAGAAATCAGGCAAACAGACAGTCAGTGCTCTCCGAGATCCAGGAAACAAATGAGGTGAGCTGTGTAATTGCCTCAGCTTGTTGCCTTGGTAGAGTCTCCAAGGCGTGAGGCTGGCAGGGAAACCCAGGCAGCGCCCCTCCCAGCAAACTCCTTGAGTTTGGTACATGGAATTGGGAGTCTGGGTAGGCCAATGTGGTTGGATGTCTCAGGACCAAACACAAGAGAAGAGAAAGCTGGAGAGAAGGAGGTGGGTGGGGGAGGGAGAGAGAACACATTCTGGAGACTTGCAGAAAGTTCTTGTGTCTGAAGGTTCTTATCAGCTGAATACTGATAAGAAACTATGTAAGGCTGGGGAAAGAACTACTGGATAAGAGTAAAGAGAACAATCCTTAGAGCTCACACAGGGCTGTAGGTATAGTTCCTGTTCCCCCAAAACCAGGGTAGAAAAACCTCAAAATTCCTTATGAAGATCCATTGCAGGACAAAATCAGCCTTGACTGAATGTTGCTCTGGTCCCACATCCACAAAGCTTGGAAGCAAGGCTCAAAAGCATCAAACTTTTCAAGTAACAACTGCATCCCAAAAGGCTCAAGAATTGTTATAGGAATACAAAAAGATCCAGCACCTAACAAGATAAAATTCATAATAAGTGGCACTGTTGATGGCCTTCCCCTTTATGTGCTTGCAGCCCATTGTTGGAGACAGACAAATAAACAATCCATTATAATGGAGCTAAAATATTTAAAAGCCTTTAAAGATTTGACTTCAATGCAGTCCTTAAATTCCTCATTAATTGGGTCCGATTGATATTTGTGTTCTAGGAAACTAAGTCCATAGTAGGTGATCAATAAATTTTTGTTGATTGAGGAAGGTTTCAAATCACATCTGTTGAGTTTTATGAAACAAACTTGAAGTATATTAATCATTTATTTAACAAACGTCGATAGAGCATTTTTTTTACGTCCTTGCCATGAAAGCTACAAATACAGTAAGTGACGGACGTTATCTTCAAGACTATGTAGAAGACAGCATGTTAAAAAACAGTGTGATTGAATGTGTTGAGTGCTAAGACAGAAGTCCTCGTGAAGAAAGGAGTGAAGTGAGGCTTAAATAGGGAAGATTCTGTAGGGGAGATACCAGTTCCTAGCAAGGACTCAGGGATGAGAAAGGCAACTCACTCCTGTACAGTTTGCACCCAAGGGGGAGGCTCACTTGCTGCAAGGTCAAGGCAAGGATGAGGCACGAGATGATGGGATCTGTAGCCGCCTACGAGCCTGTGATCCACTCACCTCAAGCTCCTTCTTCTGTCCTCCTCTCTTCCTCACCCCCAAGGGCAACCAAATAATTTCCAGAGGCTTTAGGTGAAGGGTTTCGATCCCCTCGTCGCATATTGGGAGTGAGATTCAATCACTGCATCAATGGATTCTTTTTCATTTGTAAGAGATCATAGTTTTGAGTTTGCAGTGCTTCTCTCAGGGCAATGTAGGTGAGGTTAGAATGAAGCCTGCTAAGTAGAGGTACGAAACGGGCACCGTGTGAGTGTAGGCTCTGGAGCCCAATTGTTCTGACCGCAGCCAGAGTCAGTAATGCTTCAAGGAAGAGAAAGTTTTGAGTTGCGTCTTGAAAGGCAAATAAAATTCTAACATGAGAAAACGGCGTTGGGCCAGAGAGCATAGAAGCCTCGCGGAAGAGAGCACGATCAAAGACTAGGAGGTATGAAGAGGTATGATTTCCTGAAGTAAGGTGAATGCCCCACGTGGCTCAGGGAAGAGAAGAAATGCTTTTGTTCAGCCTTTATAGTTAATATAATATTGTGCTTAATGAAATAGAGGATTGCCATGTATTTCATTCATAGATTTCAAATTAGGATATAATAAAACACATTTGTATCAGTCAGAATTTAGTTGCAAAAACAAAAAACTCCGGCTATCTTAAGCAGAATGAGAATTAGGTGCTTTCAACACTGGTGAAGGCTGATTCCAGGTCACGAGTCTGCTAGTTTAGGGGGTAAATGGGAAGAGGCACTGCCGCGTAAGTGCATTTTCATTTGAGAAAGGAACTCTCCAATTTTTCCATGCCTCAATCTGCCTAGGACTAACACTTAGTAGGCACCATGGGAATGTTGAAAAAAAATCAATCAACATACGTGAAGGTCAGTATTCCATAAAAGCGCACATGCGCTTGTTAATAGAAATTTCATTCTTGAATTTCCCAAGAGCCTTGCACAATAACTTACACATTCATAGGTAACTCATTAATATTTGTTGAATGAATTTTATCAGGAAGCAAATAAATTAGATATTTACTGTTACGGTAATTTCAAATAAATTGCATCAATGTTTGCCACTCTTTGAAAAGGATGGCGTGTATCTAACCTTGCAATTCTGTCAAATGCGATCAATGATACGATGCTGTTTATATCATAGCACTTCGTGATAAAAGTGGAACTCCTTGTTTTAGATTCAAAAGCGATGTCAAAGAAAATGACTTTTAAGTCATTGACTATTGATGTCTACTGATTTAAGAAATGTGCCTGAACACATTTGATCTTTTTCAGGTTGGGTGGCTGCCTCCGTGCATAGTTCAGAAATGGAGGAAAACACTTGGCTAATAACATCCTAAACTCCCCTTAATGTTTTTGTTTACTCCAGCCTTGCATGACCAGCAGCAGGGTAATTGTGCTAAGTTTGGGTAAAATAGTTCTCATCACACAGACCCCCAGCAGGGAGCAGGAAGTTAGTTTAACTAAACTGTATCTATTTTGGAACAGAAATACATGTACTAAAATAAAGAGAGAGAAAATCTTTTTCACAGTAAGGACATTAAAAAGCCAAATGGACTTGGCTGGCGAATCAGTCACTATAACGTGGATGTTACAACTTAAAATTCCTTATTATTTAGAAATTTTGAGAGTCCACTCTACCATTAGATGGAGTGTTTCTTTAGAAGCAGATACATCTATGTATCTATGTATCTGTCTAGCTCTCTGCTTTGGAGATACTGGATATTTTGGAAATGTAGATAGATATAGACTATCCATAGCTATAAAATATCTAAAAATCAAATATCAGCATTTTAATATTTATTTTGAGGTGATTATTTTGTTGCCTCTGGAAAAATTTATTTCAAAGTCCATGGGAGGAACGTAATTTCTAAGTAACTTGGAAGTGAACAGTGGAGTAGTATACTCATTGCATGAGCAGTCAAAGCAGAACCGAGCTCTGGCTTTCCCCCATCTCCCCGAGTGATTTCTACTCCTATTCTAAAAATAGTACGGCTTCGTGTGCCTCCACCTCCCACATATGTCCCAATCATTTCCATCAGCAAATTGAAAAAACCCTACTTGCAAATGAATCACTAATTCTATAAGGGTTTTCTTCTATTTTCCTGCGCAGGTAACATTTTGTTTCACAAGTATCAGAGTCACGGAGTATTTCAGGCTTGGCTTTTCTTATAATAAACCACAGAGCAACACTTCTGGTTGTTTGTTCCAATTTGTTTTCCTGTTTTGAATCAACCAACTCAATCTTTGCTTCAGTTTTAGGGACAGACTTTGATAACCTGTTCTGCTTGTGTATTTCTATGTAGCTTCTAATAAGACTCTGAGCATAACTTCTGTATGACTTAAAAGTTTGTATAAATTGGGGTCAGACATGTCTGTCGAGCTGAATTTCTATTAAAGGAATTTTTAAACAATCTATGTCCTTCTCTCTTCCCTATAACCACTGTGTTTCCCCGAAAATAAGACATAGCTGGACCATCAGCTCTAATGCGTTTTTTTGGAGCAAAAATTAATATAAGACCCAGTCTTATATAATATAATATAATACCGTGTCTTATGTTAATTTTTGCTCCAAAAGATGCAATACAGCTGATGGTCTGGCTAGGTCTAATTTTCGGGGAAACATGGTATGGATTCAGGAAGGGAACTGACCGGTGTGCCTGCTTTTCCAGGCAACTTTGGGGCTTCCATGTCACTCATATCTTTCGTAAAGGAAGGAGGCTATTATCTGTGCACTATTTTCATTAGGAATACAGTGGGAACGTCTTCATTAGAAACAGAGAGTGCGCTTGATGTGCTCTGTTGTGATAATGAGGGGAAGGGTGTGAACACGAAGATAAGAGGAGCAAGTATTTAACTGGAAGCATTCCACCTGGCTCCCGCTTCATTTTATTTAATTGGATGAGGAACATTTTCTGCCTGTGAAAACAGCCAAATGTCCCAGATTGGGAGTTGAGAAACCAGGATTTGAGGACCATGGTAGCAGTGCTTCACGTCCCTCTTCATCCTCCATGGGTGTCTTGCTATTTCACCTTTTAAGAGAGCACGTGGACTATACATAGGACATTTGGAAATGTAAGAAAAGAGGCAGTTGAGGGGGAAAAGGCACCGTGGTCTTTTTGTAGCCAGTCTTGAACAAAATTGTGAGCCAGATAAATTCTAGTTTCCAGCCTTTTTAGGTTACCTTTCTGTATGTCTCTTCCACCTTCCGCACCTCTAGGCTTTCTATCCATTGTTTATGTTCTGTCCCCTTTATAAAAATTTGACTCTTTTGTGTTCTGTCCCTTCAGATCTGTGCTAAATAACGTTATGAATTAGTAGGGTTGTCAGATTTAGCAAATAAAAATAACTGGATGCCCAGTTAAATTTTAGTATGAGATACACAACAAATAAAAATCTAGTTTAATTATGTCCAATGCAATAATATTTGTTGCATATTTGCGATTCAAATTTAATTGAAGGATGCCCTGTATTTTATCTGACAGTCCTATATATTAGTGTTTTGCAAATTTATGTTTCAAGCATGTCTAAAGTCCAGCAGAGGTGACTTTGGTGGTGGTGGGGGGGAGGTGTTGGGTGTTGGGGGTGGGAGGAGGTACTGCCACCTGCTAACAGGGAGGTGGGAAGCGATGGCAATTGGCTCTTCCTCTGCTGAGCAAGCTTTGCTCTGATCGGATTTGAGTATTGGCACTGGGTATTCGATTTCATTTGATACAAGGATTTTGTTCCTAAGAGAAGAAGTCTAAAAACTACTGGCTGTTATGGCTGTCGTCCATTTGCCTCTCCAGATCCATTTCCCATCTTTCTCTACCATACTCTGGGTCTGTGGAGACGAATATATGTATCAATAGACCCTCTTGCCTGCTGGCTTCTGGAGAACTGACAGGAGAATGAAGGCAGGAGAGTGAGGCCCGGGTGTTTAGTTCCCTGGCCCTTTCCCTGAAAAATAATTCAGGTAATTTAAAAATTTGTGTTAAAAAGGAATTCTCTTACCCAACTAACTGTGGGTTAACCTGACTGTGATTTATGTAATAAAAAATTATTTTTCTCACATTCTGAAACTTTGGAGGCAGGCAATTACTGGCAGTATTTCAGTGGCTCAATGATGTCAAGCTGGAATCTCTCAGATCTCCTTGATATTTCCCTCATGTTTACAATATGGCTGCCAAAGTTCCAGACATCAAGTACATGTTCAAGGCATTAAGAAGTGAAGAAAGGAAAACGCTTCAATGTTTGAAAGTTTATTAGGAAAGTGAAAATTTTTCTCAATCCTCATCAATTTCACTTACGTTTCATTGCCTAGATCTTTGGTATATGATACCCCTCATTGCAAGGGGTGCTGGGAATATTAGCTTTTAGCTTTTCCAGCCTCTAAAACTTGCAGAGAAGGAGGGAGTTGAGAATGGTGGTGGCTTAATCCGCTAACAGTTTCCAGGGGAAATTTGCTTTTGACAAGAAACATCTAAGAAATCAATGCCTCAATCCTAAGGAATAGCTTTTTAATGGACTAACTTACAGACATTCTAACTAGCTTGTGAAGAACTGTTTAAGGGCAGAATATTTCATCACGGTCCTTAATTTATACTATGTAGATGATTATGTCTGTTCTTTAACTTAGAATTTTAAAGGCAGCATGATTTCAGTGGATTAAGGCCTTGGTCAAATTATATTGCAAATCCTTGCATAACTGTTTGCACTTCCACTTTTTTCTCTGTTGTATTATCTGAATACACAGGCAAACTCAGGGTAAAATAAACACAAAACAATAGGAAGAAAAACACAGGTCTAGAAACTAAGTGACTGGTCTTTTTCTTTCTTTTTTCCTTCCTTCCTTCCTTCCTTCCTTCCTTCCTTCCTTCCTTCCTTCCTTCCTTTTTTCCTCCCTCTTTTCCTCTCTCCCTCCCTCCTTCCTTCCCTCATTCCTCCCTCCTTTGCTTCCTTTTCTTTTTACCACCAAATAGCTATGTATTGAGATAGTTTCTCTTTTGTGAACCTCTCTTCCTTATCTGTAAAAGGAGGGCCAAGCTGGACTAGATAATCATTTTATTCAACAAATATTTATTGAACATCTCCCATGAAACATCCCCTGTTCCAGGCTCCAGGGATTGATAAGATGATGATGATACAGACCAGGTTCTTGCCCTCATGGTGCTTACATTCCACTGGGCAGAGACTGATAAGCAAATAAAGGATAAAAGACATCCAGGAGTTATGGGTGCTCTACAGAGAGGCAGAATGCAGAGGTGTGAGAGAGAGTGCCTGTTTCAGGCAGTGCGGTCCCAGAAGGGCTTTCTGGGGAGCAGCATTTAAACTGACATCTGAATGTCAGGAAACCAGTCCCTTAATAGTGGGGTTTTACCACTCAAGGAAGAGAGAGCTGTAAGTGCAAAAGCCCTAAGGACAATCGAGCTTGACATGTTAGAGAAACAAAAAGAAAGTGAGGGAGATGTTGAACCTAAGCACCATTGTTTTTCATGGCTATATTTCCCGTTTTTTGGAAATGCAAATTCTCACCAATTTTGATTCAGTGTATGTTATTAAAACATCAGTAACAGACTGTCCCAGGGTCCTTGAGGATTTCTTCTCTTTGTCACAAGCTTAATGTTTGGGAGGATAAACTGAGTATGAGAGTTGAGAATGTTGCACATGGGTCGATCCTGGTGGATGGTGGGTCCCAGGCACTGATGGAGTTACCTAGAGATCCCTGGCTGGGACCCCACCTTTCCCAGATCTGTCATCTGCCTGCTCAATAATGAGGTCGCTGATCTTTAGTAGTCTCGGAAAAATAAATCCCATGAGACCACATTCTCTGTAGTACCCACCGGCTTATTCCCCACTGCATGGTGTTGCTTCTATTTATTTGCTCTCAGCTTAATGTCCCCTCCTTTTAATACTCTGAGATATGATGACCTAGGGCACTAATTCCCCGATGCCCATTTGTAAATTAGCACCGGGCTGGACAGTGGACTGGTGCAGGTCCCTGGTGGGGTTTGCACCAGTCTCCAGCAAAATGGGAAACGCAGGCCAGTGAAGTGATTTTTCACAAGGGGAAATTAATGCAACTTATAAAATTTTTTTTCCTCTGAGGTCACGTCCTTCTTAATTTTTTGAATCAATATGAATTGTTACTATAATGATAAAATAAAGGGATATTTCTTTTGGAAAAAATAAATGTAACCTTATATCAAACACTCATGTTTCTCCCCGTGGGATTTTCCTGGGCCCTGAAATCCAAGGGAACCATGGGATTGGTCATAATCCATGTACTCATCTTCACATTGTGTCTCCTATGAACCTGGGCAGCCCTGTCCCCTCTGATCTGGGTGCTGATGGGACAGAATATGTGTGCATGGAAAGAGACTGGCTTTGGAGTTTTCCCCTCTGCTGCATGTTCCAATGGCAGACAAGTCATCACCGTTTCTAACTCTGCTTGTGTAGTTTTGAGGGTTTGCGCTTCATATCTCTGCTTTTGTCATCTTCTAAAAATGTATATTTAGTACTGAAGCAGCTTAGATATGTGCTTTGCTCTAAAAAACAACATGTGAGACATTCCCCCCCCCCCCCCCCGATTTTCTTGGCAGTATTATTCCCCAAGATAATATCTTGGATGTTGTCTTACCGATGACGGCGCTAAAAGGTACATTATATTTTTCACCTTTGCTTTCTTTCTTCTGTCTCCTTATTCATCCATTCACTGGGCACTAACTGAATGCTTGGTCCTGACGGCATGGCCCTGAAGAGCTTTGTGAGGGATTCACCATCCAAGCAAATGTTCGAAGGGCGGTGCCTGAGAGGAGAGATACATACGTCCAAGGGGCGAAGTGAACAGACCCAGTCCTTCTGTCTAGGGAAAGTCACAGAGAAGATGAAACAGGGACTCAAGTAAACTTCCTTTCTCTCTGCCCATTCCTGGGAAGGAGCTAGAATTCTCCAAATGTGCAAGTGTTTTTGAAAAGGCACAACACACGAGGGGAGGGAGTGGTGGTGGTGACAGAGGGAATGGATTCAGGGCGGAGATGAGGCTGAAGAGCAGCATGCCGAAACTCCTGTTCCACTGACGGGGCGTAGGTGCTCCAGGAAAAACACGTCCCTTGGGAAGTCCTTTCAAAATCCATCGCGAGCTTGTGAATTTTCAAATTCTGAGGTTACGTTTAGGTTGGCATAGGGAAATTATTAGCTTTAGCACTTGAGGATTTGTTATATTGATTAGAATTAAATCCAAAAATCACAGTCAGAAGGAACTTTAGCAGCAAAGCTATTTTTCTGTTGTCCCCTATAAAACTGTGTTCGTCCTTTAATTGACCAAGATGTGTAACGCAGCCACCGTGTTCCCCCATGGTCTTCATGCTGACTTCAGCCTGAGCATATCTTGATGCAAATATTGTGATTGGTAGCATGGAATTCTGTCCAAGAGCTGTTGCCATTCACACTTAAAGATAATACAGTCGGGTGTTGGTGATATTTCCTCCTATACACACTAGTGGGCCGGAATCCTGGGCACTAGAAAAACTTGGGTCAGAGTTTCTTAGAGCTGGTTTCCTGTTCCCACCAACATGGAGAAGGAGAGTTTGAAGATAAACGGGCCACGGTTCCATTCCCATGTGTCGGCTCCCTTTAAGGATTTGCTAACTCTGTTCAGTCTTTGACACACCTGAGAACTTGCTATAACACATCAACAACTGAGGGGAAGGGATTCTACTCTGCCTTCCTCATAGACCTCACCTTTTGTTGGTCAACCAGTGATCTTGTCTGTCACCAGTCATTTTAGACTTTCTCAGCCTCATTAGGGCATCTGAGGAAATGTCTGGACAGGGAAGGAGTCGGGAAGCTGTGTGTAGAGTCTGGCTCTCCGTTGCAGTTTTTTGTTTGTTTGTTTTAACTCAGGTGAATCTTTGAACTCTCCAACCTTCATTTTCTCTAGTCATCAGCAGACATAGCATTACGTGTCTTGCATACTCACGAGTGTGTTATAAAGATCAAGATGAGATAGTTTCTGGGGCAATACGTTTGAAAAGTATATAAAACATTATACAAACCCTCATATATAAATAGGGTGTTTAGTCGCACTAGTTCAGAATGACATCTTGTAATCTGGATCGGCTCATGGTACCAACCCTGCCCTGTCTGAATATAAAACTATAATGAGCATGGAGAGCACATATGCCAAGGGTGTTCTCATAACGCAATAAGATGTCCCACAGTCCTTGGCAGGAAGCTGAGCTCTTTGCATGCCTCATTTCCCCTTCAGGATAGAAAATGGGGGAAATGTTTGGTCTACTATTCTAGTGGTATTCTAGGTGGCTGCTCTCTGTTAACTTCAGATTTTCTACCCTGGTCTGGCCAAGGAAGGCAGGCAGGTCAGAACAGAGAGTAGAGAAGTTCACCTCTGTTCTCTTGAACTTCTGCTCCTCCTTCCTGGGGCTCCCATAACCTCAACCTTCATGGGCTCAGGTAAGAATGCTTTGAACACCCAGGACCAATACAACAAAGGGATGGCTGGTACCTCCCGTTACACCCCATACATTACTGCAAGAACCATCCTACTAAATGTTCTCATGATCCTGATAGGTCCCCAAAGCCTTCGCGGTAAAGTCCAAATCCCGAACTTGATGGCTGCTGCTCCTGCTCTGACATCACCACCTTTATTTTCTCAGGGCTGGTACTCCTGTACCTCAACCTGTACCTCAACCAGGGAGCCGCTTGCTGAAGTTGAAACAACCCCTTGGAAACTCATCCTTCCCCTTTGAATACCCTTCCCATAATTAAACTTCAGTTATCTTGCAACTATCAGGACAAGCCCCAAGGACTTTGAGAAGCCTTCTCTGACTCACGTAAGCTGGCTTCAGTGTTTTTCCTTTGCATTTCCACAACAATCTAGGCATGACTTTCACTTAATATGTATTACTCTGTGCTCCAAGTTTTTGAAGTCTGACGAGGCTACTAGACTAATCTTGAAGGCCAGGTCTGATTTGTATTTATATCCCCCACACCTCAGATGGCACCTGGGAGGCTTCCTTTCGTTGATGAATGATGGATGAATGGATATAAACTTTGAGTAGAGTGTTCATGTCATGGGCGTTCTTCCACACTTTTCCCCGTTTTCCTTTCCTGTCCCTTACAACAGGGAAGCTCTCCTAGCCTGCCTTCGATGAATATTTGTCATAATAACAAGTGAATGTGCCTTTTGATGTTTTTGGTAACAATGAGCGGTGTCTTACTCATCTGGTCTATTTCCACATCTGCCAGCATTGGGAATTAGATCCCTTTGCTCTTGGCTACCCCAAAGAGCTACACTTACTCCTGAAGTGGCTGATGGTGCCCGACCTGAGTGTTTGGGGGATGTTTTCAGCTGTGACATTGAATCATTGGCCTTAAGCAATTGTTGCCCCATCCTTTAAACGAAGGCGGAGACCATTCCCTCCTCCTTTCTTAAAGATGTTATGAAGATTAATGAGGTAATGTCTGCAAAGCAGCCTGGAAGAAAGGTACTATTCTAAATACTGAACATTATGGTAACATTGCTTTCATCTCAGTTACCCATTGGTCTGTGTTCATCCAAGCAAGATGAGAAACAGGAGAGTTGCTGGAGCAGTTGGATATGACAGAGGTATCCCAGCCCCTGTTCTGAGCACTGCTGATTACTGATCTGTGCTGTGGGTGTTCCCTCTGCTTCCATCTCTTCTGTCTACAAAAGGTTGCAATAACAGCACTTACCCTCAGTTGAAAGGGTCTATAGGAAAGTAATGAATTTGTTTCTGTAAATTGGATGGGTCCTTGGATAAAAAGCTTTGTAAAGCCACGAGATTTTATTTCAATCCCACGTTTCTATTTCTCTTTCTTTTGAAAGGATATTCACTGAGCTTATCACTTTCTCAGGTTTTTTTTTTTTTTAATTACCCTTAACTCAGTCTTTTATGTACAGCTGTAGACTTCTATTGAGCTGCTTTGTTTCCCTCCAGAGAGGTTACTGTTTGAAATTTCTCAGTGTCATTTTTTTTTTCTGTTTGTTTGCTTATAAACCAATAACCCAACAGTTTTTGGACAATAGTCTCCTTTTTTTTTTTTTTTTTTTTTTTGCAAGGCATTATTTTTATATAGTCCTTTTGAAATGTTTATTTATTAATTCATAAATGGATCCCATCACACCTGTGTGATTTATATTAATTAAAATAATAATGC
The DNA here is from genome assembly GCF_036562045.2 of Rhinolophus sinicus. Taxonomy (NCBI): domain Eukaryota; kingdom Metazoa; phylum Chordata; class Mammalia; order Chiroptera; family Rhinolophidae; genus Rhinolophus; species Rhinolophus sinicus. The sequence goes on along the minus strand of NC_133758.1, from coordinate 15,143,840 downwards.
AGTGAGAAACGAATAGGCTGTTTTGATTTCTGTGGTAATCCAAGTAACCCTAGTGTATAGTATTTGAGAATTGAATTGTTTACTGCAACTCAGAAGAGTAACTGGAATGAGAAGAGAACAGTTTCCACTTTCCTGTGTCTAGGAAGATTTCAGAATTTTAGAATTTTACTGGATAAATGTCATTCAGAGTTTATCTTAATAAATTTTAAGGACACAATCTTAAGTCAATTGTAATAACTAGTACAGAACAATAGCATATAATTCTTTGTACCTGAGTTTCTTTCCTTGTAAATGAAGCATTCAAAGGCAAGATTTGTCTATATGACAGCAAATATAAATTCAGAATTTTAAACAATCAGAAATAGTTGAGTGTTTATTTTCTACCTGTGCTATCGATTAGTTTACACACTACAAATCCAGCAGATAATTCCTGGATTGGACTGCAGGAAAGACGAGGACAATAGAATAGTTATCAGGATCACGCTGACAATGGGCTCTACCTATCTATCAGCTTGTAAGGCAAGGAAAGCATTAATTTGCCTGAAATTGCTGTATTAAAGGTCTTCATTGATCAAAGGTAAATTCCACTTCATCCCTGTAGACACCAGTTTCTTCTGTATTTGCAAGGAAAATATTGCTGTTTTCAAGGGTAAAATTTTATCTCTAACCCTAAAGATATATCAATGTACTATTAATTATCTGAACTAAACCCATCATTTTATAGAAAAGAAAATTGAAATGCTGAAATATCACCAGGTTGAGTGATTGCCCAAGGTTACACAACTTGTTAGTAACAGAACTAGGGCCCACATATCCTGGTGTCTGGTTATTATTAATATCAGTAATAACACATATCCGATGGAAATATCCAGCCAATACTCATAGCTCACGCTCATGAGATGCGGGCGTTGGATGGCAGGGAGTGAGAGACTAGACACTGGATTAAGAGGAGATAACCTGGTTCCATCATGAAATAAGTATTTGTTCTTAGGAATGTGACCTACCTCTTCAGTTTTCTCATCTTTCAAATTCAGGAATTTTACTGATTAGTCTCTAACTAGCTCTGGGGTTCTCTGACTTTATGAATAAAATTGAACCAGAGAATTGATATCACAGGAATGTTTACATAAAATCTCACCCATTTACTCTCTATTAATATATTTTTAAAAATTCACTGGTTGTAAAGCCTGATACAAGCCAAGTATTGAAGGTCCCTTGAGCTGAGTTCTCTTTCCCAGAAGCGTGCAATATTTCATTATGGAGTTTGGCTATGAGGAACACACCAGAAGACACATTCAGAATTTGTAGGGGTTCCCATGAGCACTAATCAGTACCCAGTATCTATTGTGACCAAGACACCGTACTCTGCTAGGTCCTGAGCGGGCTCCAAAGGTAAAGCTGCAGCATCCACCCAACTTGAGCATATGCAAAATCATTGACTGTCCTGTTATGCTCATTCCCTCTTCAAGGCTCTCATGTCATCAAGCCATAGTATTTGAGAGCTAGCAGGGACTTTAGTGGTTTTCCATTCCACATCCTTTATTTAACAGTTGAAGAAACTGGATCCTTATATCTGACAACTCAGCTTTACTCCAGCAGAATGTATATTGTATTTATAATGTATAAAAATATATATATTTTACAATAACAGTGTTAAAAAAAAAAAAAAAAGAGAGCATCTCTTCCCTCCATGGGAATACACAATTGTGTTTTATCCTAGCTATTGGTCTTTGTATTTGGTGTTTCCTTTCTGAATGCTAATTATCTCCTGTTGCTGCCATTTTGATGAAAATCTTGGTCAATAGAGGAACGTATGTAGAAGTCACTAATTTATTTTGTTAAGAGAAATTAAAAAAAAAAAAAAAAGTTTCCTGGAGGTTTCATCAAATACCTTCCATAAAAGCAAAAACATTTAAAAAGTTGGTAGTCTATTATGTATTTGGTTGGAAAGGGTTTCCAGTCTGGAATATTTAATTAGGCATGAATTACTTGGGGTGTTCTTGTCTAGTGTAGTGGAGTCACCAATAGGCCAACAGTCCATTTTTATGTGCAAAGAAAATATAGCGTCTGTATTTTCTGCCACATAAGCAGTTTTCCCTTTAGTACCCACACTCCATGGAGTCTCAGGAAATTCATAGCTCAATATCTTCTGGTTTAAAAAGTCTCCTTTCCATCCGAAGTGCAACTCCCTTTGTTTAAATAGTCTCTGCACTTGATCTCTCTGGGAAAATGGCCAGACTTTCAGATATCTGCCCCAGTCGCTGTCTTTTCTGCAAGTAGGAAGGAAAATGAGCATTATATGTGTGGGGGGGCATGGAGGGACTAACCCTTGCATGTCTTTGTTTTGGACGGGTTGGACTGTGGACCGCTTTGCTGGCGTCTGCAGCCTCCTTGGCACTGAGAGCTGGGCCCTGGTGCTGCAGACGCTCATTTGTATCTGGTCTCTGAACACACTGCAGCCTCTGTTCTCTCATTCCAAAGCACGGGGCAGGTTCTCTCACACTCTCTGCACCTCAGTGACATTTTATGGCTGCCAAGGGAATTTCTGTTTTTCCATCTGCTCTGTCTCAGGGGCATGTATCCAAGTTTCTTCCTGCCATCATCTCGATGTTGAAGGAAGGGTCCAGCCAAAGTAGCAGTGCTTCCAGGAGCCCCTAGTGTCTACTGCTCTTGGTATTTTCAGGCTTCCTTTTACCCATCTTCGTGTTTCTAGAGTCATCTCCCTACCCCATGGCTTCCCTTTGAGGGATGTGGGGAAACATTTTTCACCTTTCCTTCCTGGCACTTGACTTATCCTGAGTCAGAGCCTTCTCATGGTTCAACCAGCACCCCACCTAGTAACACAAATTACAGGGCATTTCCAAAGCAACATGTCTGCTTCCTATTTTCTGGACTGAATACAAAGCCTCTTCCTCCTTCTCCTCCCTGCCCTCCTCCCATCTCCTCGCCCTCCCCCTCCATCTCCAGGATCTTTCCCCTCCCTCCTTCCCTTATCCTCCCTATATTGTTTCTCTGCCTTTCTCTACCACCCCACCCCCGGAGTACCTGTGCAAATCAGTTTACATGTTTTAATCTTAGGTTCTCTACCATTTAAGGTGGGAAATCAAAACTTAAATCCGTTTCTTTTTATTTTTTATAGAAGAAATTACTAGTTGCAATTATAGATGAACTTGAACAAGTTGGATAAAATTAATCACACAGCATTAAAATTGTTCAAAGTACCAGACTTTGAAGAAATTGGAGGGGCAGCAGGTGACCCAATTATGAAGACTGCACCTAAAAGATGGATAAGGTGTGTCTGCTGACCTAAATTTCTAAAACCAAAGGAAGCTAGGAGTATGCAGAGTTATTCTCATTTAGGGTATGTAAAAAAAATAGTTTACATTCTGTATCTGAAAATATGTTTGTCAGACAGTTTGTGAGATCTCTCAATTATACTTTAGAACTTTTTTTATAAATCTGAAACATACATACAGAAATTTACACAAAGAATATATAGCATGATAGATTATCTCACACTGAATATGCCCACGTAACCAGCACCCATATCAAGAAATAAAATATTACCAGTACTTCAAAAGGCACCATCTGCCCCCTTCTAAGCACTACTACCCAAAAGCAACCAGTAGTTTGATTTCTAATACCAAATGTTAGTTTTGCCCTTTCAAAAAATTTTATGTGGATAGAACCATTTAATATGTACTCTTGTGTTTGTCTTCTTCAGTTCAGTATCTTGTCCGTGCGCTTTATGCACTTTGCCCTGAGTAGTTTTGGTTCGTTCATCCTCATTGCTGTATAAAGTTGTCCCAGTTTTGGCTCTCATGGATAGTGCTGCTACACACATTCTTGTATGTATCTTTTGGTGAACATGTATGTACTCATTTCCAAATGACTTTCTACCAGCTGTTATATGGATTTGGAAGACAAAGGAGATGTCTGTTCTGGGAATATAAATTTGGGATTTGTCATTGGAGTAGAAGAGATTAGGCACGGAGATAGTGCAAAGGATTTAGGACAGAGCCATGACAGAATTTGAAAGTTAAATCTGAGAAAGTAATTTCTAGTAGATACAGTTCCTTCTTGGGTTTAAAGTACCAGAAGGACAGTGACTTTGAACAGCCCTCGGAAGCCCTCCCTTTCTTTCTATTCTCCCCATTGACTTGTCTTTGATTTCTCCTGTTAGGGATTGTCTGATTTCACCTGTCTCCACCTCTGCCCCTTGCTCTTACAGAGCTGTATCTTTTCCCAATCATGTCCTCAGGTTCTGTTACTCAAGAGTCTTCCAAGGAAGTAAAACACATCTCTTCTAGTAAGAGATGGAGAGAAAATCCAGCCCTACAGAGGAGGTTCCCAGGTAACATGCGAGCATTTGAAATCTATCATCTATCTATCTATCTATCTATCTATCTATCTATCTATCTATCTATCTATCATCTATCTATCTACCTATCTATCATCATCATTGTAACCTATGCTTGTTATAACAATTAAAACATTTCAGAAATATATAATGTAAAAATCAAGGTTCCATGTCATTTCCTTTACATTCTCATAAACACTGATGTATATTGTTTCCTATGTGGATTCTAACTTTTTATCATTACTGTTTCAACAAAAACAGTTATCATACTATAAGTGTGCTATTCTGTAGCTTGTTTTATTTACTTACAGTATCTGAGATATCTTTGCTATGTATGTCTTGCATGATTACTTAACACTCTTGCTTTGATGTGGTCTTTATCATTTACTTCTAAATGGCAATTCTAATGGCTGAAAGTTTGGAATAAGTATCAAGGGAGGATACCATCATAGTAGGGCATGAAATAGAAATTCTGGGGCCTGTTCATCCATTTTCCCTCCGCCAAGCTGTGTGTAACAGCTTGTCTTTTTACATGGAAAACTCGTCTTTTTCCATACCAAGTATTATTTACTGCACAGCAAATTCACGGATACATTTTAGTCTTCACTAAAAACGACTATGTTCTATATTATCTTTTTTATTTCATGTTTTCAGTTAGTTAAGTCGGTTCACTTCCCTTGTTTCACTCTGGCCTGCAGAGGTTATTATTTCCATCTACTGTGGCATATTTCTTTGTCTTTTTAGTAGCCGGATCTCTATTAACAGCAACAAACTAGCGGTTAGTGCTTAGCTTCTGCAGTCAGAAAATCTAGGGTTGAATCCCAACTCCCAACAAATCCTCGCTCTGCGATCTTGGGCAAGTGACTTAATATTTTTGTGCCTCAGTTTCCAGATCTGTAAAATAAGTGTAATACATATCATCATTTACCCTGTAAGATGGTTGTTATGAAAAGAGCTCAAACATTGAGGCTACTATTATTGTCTATTGCTAACTTTTCATGGCAGTCTGTATAGTTCTCAAATTCTCTTCCTGGACAGGAGGACAAGTCTATTAGCTAAATGAGGTAGTACACCACGGTGCTAAGGGGTACAGGCTTTAAAGTCAGATTACCTGGATTCTTCTTCAGTCTGCTTCTCCTTGGACTTCTGTTTTCTCATGTATAAAAAGGGATAATAGTGACTATGTCAGAAGATTATTGAGAGAATTAAAGAATATAATCCATGTAAATTGTTTCGAGCTGTGTTATTTAATATGGAAGCCACTAACCATATGTTGCTATTGAGCACCTGAAACATGGCCGGTCCAAAGTGAGGTGTGTTGAAAGTATAAATTACACACCAGATTTAGAAGACTTAGTAGGAAAAAAGTATGTAACACACTTCATTAATAGTTTTTTAATCAATTACATGTTGGAAAAATACTGTTTGGGGTAGACTTAAATAAAATACAGTATTAAAATTAATTTCATTTGTTGCTATGGAGTGAATGCTTGTGTGTTTCCTGCTTCACCTCCAAAACTCATATGCTGAAGCCCATCCTCCAGTGTGAAGGTATTTGGGAGTGGGTCCTTTGGGAGGAAATTAGGTTTAGACGAGGTCGTGAGGGTGGAGCCCTCACGCTAGGAGTAATGCCCTTATAAGAAGAGGAAGAAACCAGAGCCCCTCTCTCTCCATCATGTGAGGATGCAGCTAGAACACTGCCATCTGCAAACCAGGAAGAGGGTTCTCAACAGAAAATGAAACTGCTGGCACCTTGATCTTGGACTCCCAGACTCCAGATTGTGAGAACTAAATGTCTGTTGTTTGAGCCACCCAGTCTATGATATTTTGTTATAGCAGCTTGAGCTAAGATCGATCCTTCCTTCCTTCCTTCCTTCCTTCCTTCCTTCCTTCCTTCCTTCCTTCCTTCCTTCCTTCCTCTTTCTTTCCTTCCTTCCTTCCTCTTTCTTTTCCTTCCTCCCTTCCCTTTCCTTCCTTCCCTCCTTCCTTCCTTCCTTCCTTCCTTCCTTCCTTCCTTCCTTCCTTCCTTCCTTCCTTTCATGACTACTTTTACTTTCCTTATGTGGCTCACATTTGTGTCTTGCATTATATTTCTTTTGGACAGTGTCAATCTAGCATATCGTAAACACACACAAAAAAATGTTCAGCAATTATTCCAGGGTACTTTCATGTAAACAAAAAGTACTTCTTTCACATACCTCTTTATGGTCCAGTTGTCCCTCTGACCACATTTAGAAAAATCATCGTGTTACCATCAACTATAGTCGAGGTGAGGGTTTTATCTGCTTTGGGGGAAAGCATTGTCCTGAATTTTGCTCAGTGATAGGAATGCTTTTGGTGTGATCAAATCAAGGGTTTTTTCCAACAGTGGACTGAGTAATGATTGTAAACTAATTACAGCATGCATATTACACTTTGCTGTGCAGTAACAGCTTTCTACCAGCTGTTTCCTTTAGCAGTTGTTCATTTCAAGTAGGTACCAACGTTGCTGGAAGTGAGAGATGCCAGAAAGCAATTTCAATTCTTTGCTTCAAATTGAAATCTGTATTTTATTTTATTTTATTTTTTTTCCTTAAGGGCCCTTCAAAATCTACATAGCTCTAAGGCTAATTTTATAGCACACTTTCTGGTCTCTTTTTCAGAAAAAAAAATCTTTTGAGGATTATACACAGAATGATACAAAATCTGAAGTTTAATTAAGCTTTAGCAAAAATATCCTTTAACCATTACATTTGTTTCTTGCTTTATTCCCTCATAGCCCACAACTCTTCTGAAGTACACTTTCAAGTAGAGATTCAATAGAACCATTCAGAGTAGTTGTTACTGTGGATTAAATAACAATTCCCATCTGGCTCATGAAATATATAATCTGTATTTCTCTCTGGATAATAAATACAGTAAGTAACTACTTACCATCCCTTAGACCATCACTTTTGTCTGTCTTGATGGGTTTTTCTTTATTACCTATCAATGAGGACTTCTTATTAACTCTTTCCTTGCATAGAAACGCATCCTGTGGGCTTGTATTTACAGAAAAAGACATTATCCTGGGTCCTGTGACTCCAGCAGGGCTTTAGATGTGTAATGATGACCAGTGAGAGGAACTGTCACTTACTGAACTCTTACTGTGTGGGACGTACAGACGCATAGGAACAACGCTAAATGATTTGTAAACATCACCTTATGCAAATCTTTCCAAAAAACCTTTTAAGGGGCATATTAACCCCTTAGAGTCTAGGAATTAGATTCAGAATATCAGTGACCACAGCCTATCAGTGATCACATTGAGATTCTAATCTACATTTGTTTGACGAGGGTGTGGGAATAAGGGTAGAACTTTTACTTATATATACATTTCCTTTTTGAAATTCTATGTTTGTGTATGTTTCACAGTGCGTAAGATAGAAAAGTACATCAGCACATGTAGACAATTCTGAAAAATGTCTATGTGTTGGCAATGCATGCTCAACTTTTTACTTTCTTTCTGATAGGTTTTTACCACCAAACAAATTATCCCAGTTTTACCACAGCCTTGGAGGAACTAATGCCTATCACCCCATCCACCCCAAAATTACAACACATGAGACAGCTGATGATGATATATGGAAAACTTTTTTTCACTGACAAAAGAGTCTTTCATTAAAGCAGTATTTACCCTTATCTTTAACTCACACATTCAGGAGGTACTTTCCCTTGGGGTTAAGATAATCTTTATAACTTGCATTCCTAAATGAATAGATTACTCACTTGACCACTGCTGCCTGCTTCTAGCACCTATTCTCCGCTCACCTTGAGTCTCGGCTTGCTTTGCTGCTGAGATCTGCTTCTTGGAACCCTGAGATAAATAATTCCCCATGAGACAAAATTGCTACAGCCATGCAGGCTCCAGCTAAGGCGTAGAAGTGTGTGGTGCCTTCTAGTTAGTGCCTTGGGCTCTAATTATGCCCATATGCAACCAACTAACACATGTCTTTATCAAAGGTTAGTGGCTGAGAAGAGTAACTAGAGGGAATTGAAATGTAGAAAACACTGGATTCTAGATAAGATTCTCTCCAGAAACCAAGAGAAAGAGAAAGAGAAAGCTTGGCCTCCTTGTCTTCAGAATCTCATGATTTTCTCCCTCCTCCTCCCCTCCTCCTCCTTCTTTTCTAGACAGATAGAGACAGAGACAGACAGAGTGAGACAGAGATAGAGAGAAATAGTGTAAGATAGAGACAGATTTCTCTTGAGAAGAAAGAAGGGACAGAGCAGTAGACAGTCAAATGTGAGTGCAAGACTGGGCAAAGAGGAAAATAAATTCTGTTCCTCAATTCTATTAAGGTTTCATTTTACCTTCACACGAATACTTCTCTCTGGGAGCCTTTGCTACCAGTAAAGGAAAATCAAACTGGTAAACAAACACCAGCAGTCAAAGCTAGTCTCTGAAATCCCTTGTCCCCTTCAAGGGACTCAAGAACATTTGCTGACTTTTCAGCAATTCTCACTCCTTACATGGTATTTACCATTCTCTGTATCTATAAACCATATTTATTTCTTGGTTTGTAGCACGATGATTGCAGACTAAGTGCCAGACAGCAGATTACTTCCCAGCCCCTGAAACTGGTGGTGATTTTGCTCTCAGTGGAGTGTATTACAGGACCATCAATGCTGGTAAATGGCCACGGGCTTTTTCTCCACTTCTATCGCCATGATGTATAGGACTGGTGGTTGGTAGCTGTTTCCATCTCACAGTCAGCAACTTTACAAGGAGGCATAAGATACTAAACCTTGTAGTATTTTCTCTACATAATGCATGCATGCTGCTAGCCAAAGTCCAAATAGTCTTTGTCTGGTAAAGTGTGTGTCACCCTTTAACTTACTACTTTTCCATGAGACAACATGCCTACCCCATTATGGTATCACTTCTGCACACGCACTTTTAGGAGGATGGCCGCACTCAGATGTGTCACATGATATTAATAAATATTGGTGTCGTTCGTGGTTTGAATCCACATGCCAGTCAGTTCTTCCATTTCCTCTTTCACCCTGGAAAGAAGCAGGACTAGCCATTCCCTCCTTATCAATATCCTGGCCTACCCATGTCTCAGCCAGTCTTAGGACAACTCTTAGCTTCAGTGTCTTCAGCCACACCGAACCCTTAAAGTGTCCTTAAGTCTACCCCTGTGGAAGAGAAATCATGATTGTAAAATGCCATCCGTTGCCTCAGCTCTGAAATAAGAATGTGGGTAAGGAGGTATGCAACCCAGCATTCCTCGTTCTCAGAGCTGTCACTGTGGTCATTCCCAACTGACACATGGACTGAGAAAGCTTTGAAACAACTTGTTCTCAAACATGGCTGTATTGGCATCGTCTAGGGAGAGTTAAACAGTTCTGATGTCCACTCCCTCCCACTGGCCATTTGCTAACAAGAGCTGTTTTAGGTCCAGCTCGTTGGTCTCATTTCTCTTGCTAAGGAATTATGTGGGTGTAGATGTGTGATGAAATTCTGGTTAGAGAAATGTGAGAAGTGTGCTGGGAAGGATCTCTCGATTATTTAAACAAGACAAGCAGAAAGATAGGGTGTCTTTTTGGGATGTAGTCATGGTCCATAGTCACGATCTTTGAGGGGTAATAACTGCTCTGAGGACAAATGCAGAAAGGAAGGATAATGCTTTGGACCCAGGGAAGTAACTATGCCTGGAGAGCTTGTTATATGAGGTACTAAATGCCTTATTGTTTAAGACTTGAATCAGGGTTTCCTGTTCCTTGTAGCTGAACATACAACTGATCCATTCGGTTTCTTGAGTATGTTTGTGAGAGTTCAGCCTCCCGAACATTTGCCAAGATGGAAAGATATGGCAGAAAAATCAGTATATCATATCACCATACTGCTTTGTAATTCCTTGTAGAAACTGCTCCTAATTTAAAAATAACTTCCCACATTTTACTCTTATTTTTCTTTCCATTTAACTTAATCTTAGCAATAATCTTGACAGATTTAAGGTAAAGTATTTCATTCATGTAATAAAGTTTGATTGACAGTTTTAATGTGAGAAAGAGGTTAAGATATTACTTCAGTGTTAATAAGCTTTTAAGCTTTCCATAGTACAATCCAAACACACATTTAAAAAAATGGATTCAAAACCATGAAAGTCTAAATATTGCCAAGAAAAATTGTCTCAAAAATTAGTCTTAGTTGCTGTTAATATTTATTTTTAAAATTTTTCATATTTATTCTTTAATAAACTTTGTGAGGTGGAATTAATATACAATAAGATGCGCACATTTTCAGTTGAATAAGTATACATGTACATGTACATATATATATATATATATATCTCCACCAACCCACTCAATCATCCCAGAAAATTTCCTTTTTCACTATAGCTTAGTTAATGATCTACTTGTCTGGTCCTATAATTGTGTATAATCTGATAGTTCTCTTTTTGTGTCTGGCTTTTTTTCTCTTGGCATAACATTCATGAGATTCTACCATGTTGTTGAGTATATAATTAGTTTGTTCCTTTTAATTGCTGATGAGTAGTCTATTGTATGAATGTGTCACAGTTATTTACCATTCACCTGTTGAAGGACATACCAATTATTTCTGGTATTTGGTTATTATGAGCAAAACTTTGGTACATTTGTGTACAAGTTTTTTTTGGGGGGGTTGGGGGGACATATAGTAAGTCTATATTTAACTTTGTAAGAAACTGCTAAACTGTTTTCCAAAGTGGTCCTACCATTTTGTATTCTGAACCTCAGCAGGGTATGAGAGTTCCAACCAACATTTGGTATGGTCAGCTTTAAGCCATCCTAGTGAGTCTGATGTCTCTCATTGTGGTTTTAATTTGTGTTTCCCTGGATATCCAATGACGTTGTTCATCTTTTCATGCTTTTACTGGCCATTTATATATCATCTTTTTGAAGTCTTTGTTCAACTCTTTTGCCTTCTTAAAATTGGGTTGATTTTCATCTTAGTTTTGAGTTGTAACAATGCTTTATGTATATTGAATACAAATCCTTTTTAAAATATATGTGTAGCAAATATTTTCTCCCAGTGTGTGGCTTCCTTTTTATCTATTTTATCTGTTTTCTTAATGACAGATGAAGAGCAGAAGGTATAAATCTTGAAGTTCAACTTATCAATTAAAAAAAAAAAATTGGTGTGCTTTTGTGTCCTAAGAACACATGTCTTTGCCTACTGCAGAACCATAAAGATTTTTTTTCCAGGAAGTGTTTAGAGGTTTTATAGTTTATTTCTCAGGTTTAAATCTAATATCCCCTTCAAATTAAATTTTGTGTATATGATGATGTAAGAGTCAGGGTTCATTTTTAAAAATGTAAATATCCAGTTGTATCCTCATAATTTGTTTTGAAAAGATCATCTTTTACTCCTAGAACTGCCTTTGTCAAAAATCAACTGAACACACTATACATGTGGATCTATTTCTGGTCTCTCCATGAGTTCCATTAATCAATTGGTCTATATTTATCCATTACCCCTCTGCCTTGATTAGAGTAAGTATTTTAATAAATTTTGAAATCAGGTAATACATTTCTTCCAACTTTGTTTCTCGTTTTCAAAATGGTTTTGACTGTTTCAGGTTCTTTGTAGTTCCATTCAAGTCATAGGATCATCTTGTCAATTAAAAACAACAACAACAAATGCTTGATGGATTCATTGAATCTACAAATCAATATGGGGAGAATTAATAACAATATTAAGCCTTCTAATCCACGAACATGATATAGTTCTCCATTTATGTAAACCTTTTAAAAGTTGTCATCAATATTTTTGTACTTTGTAATGTATAGATTTACATATCATACCTTTCATTACATTTATTCCTAAGTATTTTATGGCTTTTAACACTTTTGTAATATATTTTCCAATTGGTTTTTGCTTATATACAGAGATACAATTGCTTTTTGTATATTGACCTTGTGTCTTACAACTTTGTTATACTCACGTTTTAAAATGAAAAATTTTAAACAGAATGAAGAGTTGAAATAAAACTACATTAAATGCTCATGTACCCACACCTAGGTGCTATAATTCATATTTTGCTGTATTTTCTTTATCACCATCTATTTTTATATCCATCTATTCTTCTGTCTTATTTATCTTAATTTTTGATGGATTTCTAACTAATTGCAGTCGTCATTATACTTTACCCCCAACACTTCATCATGCGTATCATTAACTGGAATTCAATTACTGTTTAGAATTTATTTATTTTAAGTAAAATCTACCTACAGTGAAATGTACAACTCTTAAGTGTACTGGTCGGTACCTTTGACAAATGCATAGCACCTGTGTTGTCTTATGTCCCTTTTAAGTCAATTCCTGCTTCCACACTCCCAGAGGCAACTGTTGTTCTGATTTTCTTAAAATGATAGGTTAGCCTATTTTAGAGCTGTATACAAACACAGTTATGTGGTATGTCATCTTTTGGGAGAAAATTTCTTTCAATCAGCATGATGTTTCTGAGTTTCATCCATGTTTATATATATATTTCATTGTATAAATTTGTCACAGTTTGCTTCTCCATTCTCCTATTGACGGACACTTGTGCAGTTTGCAATTTTTGGTGCTGTAAGTAAAACTATAAGCATTCTTGTATAAGTCTTTTTGTATAATATGCTTTCCTATCTCGAGTCGATACCTAGGAGTGGGATTACTGTGATAGGTATATATTTGGTTATATGAGAAACAGCCAGGCTCATTTTCCAAAGTGATGTTAACATTTTACACTCCCACCAACAATGTGTGGAATTTGAGATTGCACTACCTCCTTGCCAACATTTGGTGTTGTCAGTCTCTAGTTTTAGCAGTTTCAGTGGCTTGTAGTGGTATTACATTGTGGTTTTAATTTGCACTTCTCTAGTGACTAATGCTGTTGAGCTCCTTGTCATATGCTTTTCTTCTTTATGAAGTGTCTGTTCAATTTTTTTGCTATTTTAAAAAATTTGGTTGTTGCCTTTTTGTTATTCAATTATATAAATTCTTTATATTCCCTGGATACCAATACTTTGTCAGAGATATATTTTGCAAATTTTTTTCTCCTAGTTTTTGGCTTGCCTATTTATTCCCTTAATGGTATCTTTTGATAAGCAGGAATTAAACATTTTTAATGAAGTCTAATTTATCAATATTTTCTCTTATATATATTGCTATTTGCGTTCAATCTAAAGAAACTTTGCCAGTTACCAAGTCACAAAAATATTATCTTATGTTTTCTTCTAGAAGCTTATACATTTAGATTTTTATTTAAGCTTATGATCTATAATTATTTTTTCTATACAATATAAGGTAGGGGTTGAGTTTCTTTTTCCTTTTTTCATATAGATATACCTTTATTCTAGTACCATTTGTTGAAAAGTCTTCCATTTCTCCATTGAACTGTTTTGAAACTTTGGTCAAATTCATTGGACTGTGTAATTGTGGGCCCATTCACGGCATTCTATTCTACTTGATCTGTTTATCTATTTTTATAACTATACTACACTCTCTTGATCACTGTAAATTTATAGTAAGTCCTAAAGTCAAGTAGTTTAAATCCTCCAACTTTTTTTTTAAGATTTTGTTTTATAAATTGAATTTCTAAGCATTTCCCTGTGAATTTTAAAATCAGCTTGTCAATTTCTATAAAAAAAGTACTGATGAGACTATGAGATCGCCGTGACAACGTAGATCAGTATGGGAAGAGTTGACATCTTAATATTGGCTCTTCCAATCCATGAATAGGCCATATCTCTCCACTTATTTAGGTTGCTTTAAATTTATCTCACCAGTATTTTTCATGTTAAATTCTTGTGCATCTTTTGTTGAACTTATTTCTAAGTATTTTTTATGCTGTTACATGTGGTGTTATTTTGATAGTTTTGCTTTCAAATTGATGGTAGGTAGCATATAGAGGTAGAATTAGGTTTTGTGCATTGGCCTTGTATTTGTTTACTAGTTTTATTAGGGCTTTTTTGGGGGAAGGGGTACATTCTTTAAGGATTTCTTACATAGACATCATGTCATCAGCAAATAAAGACAGTTTCGTCTGTGGTTTTTCATTCTTTTCATATCTTTCCATATCTTTTATTTCTTTTTTTTTGCCTTATTGCATTGATTTGAATGCCAGTCTGATGTTGAATAGAAGTGGTGAGAATGGTTATCTTTGTTTTTACTTGATGTTAGGAAAACGGTTCCATCTCTTATCATTAATTATTAAGTTAGCTGTAGTGGTGTTTTTTGTTTATTTGTTTTTTGAGTGCCATTTTGTTGGGTTGAAGAAGTTCCCTTTTGACAAGTTTTTATCATGAAAGGATTTTGCATTTTTTTTGAAATGCTGTTTCTGCAAATATCACAGTGATTATAAGATCATATTTCTCTTTAATGGTTTGAACATATTTTCTTTTAGTTCTTTGAATATTTTTATAATAGCTACTTTAGCACATTTATCTGATCAGTTAAACATTTCAACCATGTTAGGTTTGATTTCTGTTGGCTTTATTTTCTTGACTATGGGTCATATTTTCCTCTGTCTTTGCATATCTAATAATTTTGATGTATTCTGGACATTGTGTATGATACCAGATTTTGTTGTCTTCCTCTGAAAAGTGATGATCTCTTTTAGTAGCTACTTCAATCATTGGCTGATCACCCAGTATTCTGTAAGCTTGGTTTTACACTTTGTTAGGATTAATCTTTGGAAATCCCAAGATATTTCCTAAGCCCCTCTTAATTAATGGGACTCTTTCTGTCTCTCCTCTGTAGATCCTGTCAGGACTTAGTTGTATCCTATTGTGGAGGGATCTAAAGTGGGACTTACTCTAGGTATGGTCCTTACTCCTGTGGTACAGCTTTGCTGATATTTAAACTGGATACCAAAGGATATTACGTCATGTTATAAACATCTCTTCATCCTGACCAGGCAGGAAATTCAACTTCCCAGTACTACTCAACTTCTAGTGCATCTGTTTCTCTCTTAACCCTACAGCAGCTACTCTGTGGTAGGTCTCAAGTGGTTTCGCCTTGTGTGCTTGGCCAAAGACTTGTAGGAAACCCACACACAGGCTTCCGGAGATCTTACTGAGCCCATTTCTCTTCTCTCTGATGTCATGTTTTAACATAGAAGGGTTATTCTGGTACCAGTTACTCAATCATGGTTCAAAGTGAAAAATCAAAGTCCACATTTTTAATCTCTTATTTTATATTTTAAGCAGTCTGATTTATATAAACTCTTATCTGCTTTTTTGAGGGGGGCAGAGTACAAATTACATGATAAAATATAGCCCTTAGCATGCAATTTTTGGTTCTAGACTTTCAGAATTTTTTAAATTGAAGTATAATTGACATACAATATTATAATAGTTTTGGGTATACAACAAAATTATTTGAAATTTATATACATTGTGAAATGATTACCGCAGTAAGTCTGTATATCCTCTGTTCCCACATGAAGTTATAATTTTTTTGTGTTTGATGAGAACTTTTAAGATTTTCTTATTAGCAACTTTCAAATTTTCAATACAGTATTATTGATTATAGCACCATGTTGTACATCACTTCTCAGTGCCTTATTTGTGTTACAACTGTAAGTTTGTACCTCTTGATCTCCTTTAAGACTTCCAGAATTTTAGAGTTAAAGGGACTCTTAGCAATCGTTGATTCTAACTTTCTCCTGTAATGAATGAGGAAACAGGTCCAGAGAGATTAGGTGATGTACTCAAGGTTGCACAGGTTGTTAGTGATTTAAAGCACCTGCTCCTGGAGGCAATAAATACCATAAAATCGCACCATGGTAATGAGTGGAAGCTGCCGTATCTTTGCACTATGTATGAAAAATAAAAGAATTCTAGCAGTAAGCATTTCCAGAGTATAAAGATTGCAAAAGGAATGCTTAGTCTGGCTAAACTGTTTTCAAGTTTTTAAAATCCCTTTAGTCACACTCTTTTACATAAAGCATCAAATGTGCTAATTAGAAAAGATTCAGATCTACTAATCCAAAGGTCTCTACTTGGCACAATTATAAGTAACAAAATAAAGTTTCTCAAATAATTCTCCTTTTGTGTACCCGCCTCCCCGTAAGAAGGAGTAAGTACTGTTATTTTGACACTGTCTTCTGAATTTGACATTAAAAATATCTAGATCATTATATAAGTTAGTATTTCAATTTTATCCATCAGTATTTAAATAAGCATAATGATACGTAGGTAATACAAAATTTACTTTGTAAACTAGTATATCTGTTTAAAACTCAGTTTTCCAATTCCTGTTATATTGCTTTTCCATGAAAATGCCTTGTAAAGGATTTCTCAATGTATCAGTATACCTTATCTTTAAATATGCTTTTATCAGAGTGACATGTGCTATGTCATTTGAGTGCCCTACTGTATAATGCAGAAAGGAAAGAAGAATATGGATTTGAACAATTTCTTAGAAGGCCACTCACAGACCAACTGCTGATATAATTTAAAAAGCCTTGAGAAATTAAGAACTACAAGTCAGGAACATTTAAAACATACTCACTGTGTGCAGAGGACTAGATGTTCTTTTAGAACTAAGAATCTAATAAAGGAGGAAAACACGGTAAAAATAACCATGTATTGAGCTCAATGAAAAATAAGTCCCATTCAATGGTAATAAAACATTATAAAACTAGGAACTAGGATATGTTGGGTTCTCTTTGAAGAAGTCGACTTTACTGAAGGACATTAAACTACTATGTATTTCTCTTTGCTTTGATTGAAGCAGCCTTGCAAGGGTTTAGTTGTTACCTAAAGGTTTTGAGGACTGTGTGAATCGGCCTGATTCAACTGTATATCCTGTTGAATGCATTAAACACATGAAATAATTTCTAGCAGACTATTACAATGGTCAATAAAAACCTACAAAAATTTTTAACCACTAATCACCATACTCTCTTCAGTGTCAACTTGGAGTCTTTTGATATTACAAGAATAGAATTTCTTGTACTTAGGTACATGGATCTTGGTTTTTTTGCCCTTTTCATTCTAAAAAATTATAAGCTCTCTTGAAAAAAATTTTTTACTTTTTAATAGGAAGTTGTTAGGTTTAAAAAAACGTTTTGTGATTATTTAGAAAATATGGATCTAGAATTTTAGCTTATGATGCTGTATGCATTCACTAATTCTACCTAATAAATTCTTTATTCTCCATTAAAAATGGGGGTAATACTATTTATTTTATGGTCATCAGGATTAAATCCAAGAATACAACTAGAATGTGGAGGACAGTACCTGGCACAGAGTTAGCTGTCAGTGGCTTCCTGTTACTTGTAGGATCAGATCCATCTTTAACACAAGCCTTAATAACCTGGCCTCTTTCACTCTCCTTTCCGTCAGAAGCCACTCTCTCTTTTCTACCAGGCAAATACCTGCTCATTCTTCAGGTATCACCTGGAGGTCACTCCTCCAAGGAGACTGTCCCCAATCTCAAGATTAGGTTAAGCTCCTGCTAAGTGTAACCATAGCACCCTCTGCTTCCTAACACACATTACCTTTGTAGTTGATTATTTGTTCAATGCCTGTCTTCCCTTTCTGACTAAGCTGAGGTGGAGAAAGATGGAGAGTGGGTCAAATATACCTTATTTATTTCTGTATACCCAGTCTTTTGATACATGTCTGGTGTATTATAGATGCTCAGTAAATCCTGAACTGAATGAAGCACTTTATGATATGATTCCAGTCCTAGAAAAGTAATAACTGAAAGCTGATCTCCCCTAATAAAATGAGGTATTAATTAGAATGCAGCTTTGTAGCATCTGTAACAATAGCGGGATGAAAGCTGATATCAGAGAATATGTTGGAAGTTGCTTAGACTTCAGTCGGGAGGGAAGATGGTGCCGGAGGACGCAGTATGGGGCATATTGGACCAATGGAGGTTCCCCTCAGGGCTCACACTCCCTATGGCCCTGACGACAGAGTTCCTGGCAAGCAAAGTTTGTGCCCCAGAGTGGTATGTGGCTGAAGTGGCACTCACCACTTGGGTCCCTCATAAGCCTATTTTCCATAATTTTGCAGACATTAGTAAAACTTTTGATACTGTCAGAAAAAATAGATTTAGAGATGTCCTCATATGGTTTCTTGATATAAAATTTTGTTGATGAAAAGTCACTTAAATCATTTTGATTAGGAATTAATATTGAGTATCCTATCTACCAGAAAATGTAGTTAAGTATCTTTTCCCCTTTCCAACTATATACCTACACACTCATATATGATTTCAAGTTCTTAGTTCCAACTATCATCAAAAAATAAATTAAAAATGCATTGTCGATGTTGGACTCATCTTGGTCTAAACCAGGTAGCACAGAATCAAAAAGCCATATACTACTGACTGATCCTATGCCCTTCCAGTTCTTATCATTGAGAAACTTAAGTTACAGATGTACATTTTCAAAGTTGACTGCTTTTTCTTTACACTTTTACTTCATATATAGTTTCAGTTTAAAACTTGATGATATTGTTTATTTGAATTGTATTTTTATGTCCAAAAATAAATACAATTACATTTCTGTTTTCTAGCATGGAATACTGGTTTTCAGTTTATGCAAGTGTTGAAAGTTTTCTTTTAAAATAAAAGTACTTAAGTAAAACAAGTGAATAAGAAAAATACTAAGTGTAGGTGGTATGCTCTGATAAAATCTTGAAGTTTATATATAATTGATTAATATTTTTAAAATCTTGGAATATTATATAGTACTGTAAAAAAACATTTTGGAATATGGTGATACAAAATTTTTAAAGAAAAGTTTTCTCTTGGCTTGAAAAAGTGTAGGTGGGCATTTTCTAACTAAAGAGCACAAATGCACCATTCAAGTAGTCTGGAGGTCTTCAGGATCTTTTGTTTCAGGTAATATCATAGACACAAGGAATGTAAGATCTAAAACCCCAGAGCCTGAGGAGTAAGGGTGTCCACTCTTCCACCAACAAAACAGATATTGACATAGAGAGACTACCCTATGCTTCCACCCGATTTACTGTTGTTATAGTTCAACTTGTTTTATTAACAGTATTAGAAAACTTTAAGCCTCCATGAAGCTCTTAAACCTCGCTAATACTGAAGAGTTGTTGATGATAAAACCACATCCTTTGATCAAATGTTATAGTGAAGAGTCAATCTATAGAGTCTTTATTCAGTTATGGACTCCACCCTTTATTAGCTCTGTAATCTGAGGCAAGAGACCTAACGTTTTATAGTGGAAGTTTCACAACCTATAAAAAATGAGGGATAATAATAGTTGTCATGAGAGTAAGTAAGATAGATATGGAGAACAAAGACAGCCTTGGTTATTACTGTAGGTAATTATTATGGGTTGAATTGTGTCCCCTCCCTCCCAAAAGACAGGGTGAAGTCCTAACCTCCAGTACCTCAGAATATAGCTTATTTGGAAATAGGGTCATTGTAGATGTAATTAATTAAGATCTGGTCATACTAGCACAGGGCTTTTAATCTAATATGACTGGTGTCTTTATAAGAAGATGGAAGATGACGTGGAGACAGACACACAAGGAGACAAGAGAGGTGGAGATAAAAGTGATAGAGCTGCAAGCCAAGGAATGCCAAGGATTGCTGGCCAACACCAAAAGCTGAGAGAGGCAAGGAAGGACTCTACCCAAAGTTCCAAAGGGAGCATGGCCATACTGACACTTTGATTTTGGACTTCTAGCCTCCAGAACTATGAGAGAATAAATTTCTGTTATTTTAAGCCACCTTGTTTGTAGTACTTTGTTACGACAGCCCTAGGATACAACTACAGCAATGCAAAAACTATAAATTTTGTAAAACAGAAATTATATACCTATAGATTCTTCCTCTCTTTCTCTTTGCTGAAGCCCAACTGCCCTAAAACCTCGTTGGTTCTCCATGTACCTCTTTGTACTAATTTTATTTTTCTTCTCTGTCCTTTCTTGGTTTAGGATGGTATGTTAAAAAGCAAAATAAAACAAATATTGACTTGGAAGTATGAGGCGGAAAAAAAAGCAATCAAACAAAAAGACCAAAGGAACAAGAAACAGGGCAAAGACAAGAGATGACCATGTGAGAGCTGAAAGGGATAACTTTCAGAGAAAAGGTAAGAGAAAAGACCAAATGAGTGAATAACACGAAGATAAATGGAAGTTCGACATGAAAATCGTTATTTAGCTGAGTACACAAGTGAAACCTTTCCTTGTCTAATGCCAGCTACCCTATGTTTAGAAAGGGAATTTTTGTATCATAATTTCTACATGCTGAGTATGGAATGGACACTGAATTTCTTCTCATTTGTTTTTCAAGATAAGTTCCTAAATTTTGCTCACTCATACATTTTGGAAGCAGTTAGATTAGATTTTGCAGTTTTAACCTTTTCATGAATGAACACATGAGCATAGAAAAGTACTTTTTTGCCTGTCTCTCCAGGAAAAGTAAATTCAAATGATAAGACACAAAGTCTTCTCACAAGGGAGAAAGACAAGGTGAAGTCTTCAGGCAAATATGTGATTCATGCTTGACTGTCACGCTTCCTACAAGTCCTGGAATGTTCATTATTCTTCCAAGTTCCCAGGTTCAGACTGAGAGTTGGACTCTTTGGTGTCTCCTTGGACCACTGGGGGCTTTAGTCTTAAAAAGATGAGCTCTGCAGATACACTGTCTAGAGAAACAAAATATACGTGTTTTAATTTTGTTATTCTGGTCATGTTGATATTTAATCCAATGCTATAATAGTTTCAATTTGCTGAAAACTATTGGCTAGGTTTCCTTCTTTGCTTTGTACTTCTTCTCTTTCTCTTTCCAGTCCCTCCACCCCTTATTTTTCAGGTGACATGGAAGAGGTGGAGGAGTGATTGGAGAAGACAAGGAGGCAGGCCCTGTAAACAAAATAAATGAGTCTAGCACTGTGTTAAAACTAAAGCAAGCACCATTCTGTTTTTGGGTCATAGGAAAATATGCTGTAACCCTTATGTATAAATATTTGCAAGGGCATTGCCTATCATTACTTATGATTATAGTAAAAATTGTCATGGTGCAATAAGAAAATTTGCCCAAGATTTTGATTATTGTCTTTGAGATAGCTTTTAAAAAAATCAGACATGGGGACAGATTTAAGAATTTAAAAATATAACATATCCCCATATTAACATCTCAACACACAATCAGATGTAATATACAAGTTTGCCTTAATTTCTGAAATTGGTGTGTTATTAAAATCTTTTTATTTACTTAGCAGACACTAATATGGCCCTTCCTATGTATCAGGCATTGTTTCAGTGGCTTTACATATATTTACTTACTTAATTCTTCCAACAGTTCTATGAGTTAGGCATTGTTTCCTTTAATCCTGTTTTAAGGTGAGGAAACTGAGGAACAGAGAAATTAAGTAATCTGTCAAGGTCACACAGCCAAGGATGGGACTTGAACCTGGGCAGTCTGGTTCCATGGCCTATGCTCAGCCCCCATGCTGTGCCATGTCTTACAAACCCCATTTTTGTTCACCAAAGCATTTTATTTGTACTTTTCAGTAGAAGAAATCCAATGGTAAATTTGAAATCCAAGAATCCATTTTGTTAAGTGAACTTTTATCCATCAAACTGATCTTGTATGAAAACTTTTTTCATAAACTCTGTTCCTTAAGGTAACATCGACATGTAATTTCAAATGTCATTGTAAAAAATATAAAATATAAACACATGGAATTATTCCCATGAAGGAAAAAGGGATTTTTGTAATCATGTATATCAGACTCCTTTCTACCATAAAAACTTGTAGCTTCTATCTGAAGTCTGTGTTAGAAAATTCTAAAATTTATTTTGCATCTCTATGCTTCATTTGAGTCAAACAATATGTGATAGAAAGTTCTGGCTCTTGGTCTGGCCCTTTCTTTAAGAAAGGCAACCTTCTCCACAGTTATTTTTTCCTTGCCCCTCCCAGATTATTTTCCAGTGGAGTAAGGGAGAAGTCGTGGAAGATTGCCAGATGGAAACAGTGAGCGATGTCAGTCACGCCCACCAATGGTAAGCAAGCCACCAATGATTAGGTGACTTTTTGTTTATGACCTGATAAGGACAAGTACTGTCCGAGGTACGGATGGTGCATCCGAGGTACGGATAGTGCATCCGAGGTACGGACAGTGCATGTTGTAACACACGCATTGAGAGCTCAGTTTGGAATCCAAGGCCAACTTGATTGGTTTGTAGTGCAAAATCTGAATAGTTAACACTTGTGGCCAGATGCTAGAGATGATATACATCCCGTCATATCTGTACATGAAAAACCTTGTCTGGGGAATTTTAAGAAATCACTAGAATTTCCTTACGGTTTATAGGTATTTTTTTTTCCTGTGGAACCCACACAGATGCTTTTCTGTTGATCTTGGACAAAACGCGCATGTAACGAGAATGTATGCTCCTTTTGTTTCATTCACATGCTATTTTAATGATTGGAAAGTTAGTCCGAATTGCTAAGGATTTGTTTGTTGCTGAAAATCTGCAGGGTTTAAGGGAGAGGTGTCACACACAGAGCAGCAGATTGCTATTGTTCATTCAGTACCAAATTTTTAAAAAGTGTTACCTGCCCTTCATGTCCTCTCCTCCACCTCAAATAAACAGCGGCCAACAACAACAAATTCTTACCCCACAGGACTGTGGGAGTTCGATGACTCAGGTCATCTCAAAGAAAACACAACATCTTAGAGAACAAGCTGTTTCTTTTAGTTGGAACAACAACACAGTAGCAAACAATAACACATAATAATAGCAAAGGTAATGCTGTGAGCATATGACCTCACTCCCATTGTGCATTTCCTTCAGGGTTTTCTGGGAGGGTCCCAAGAGCAGATTTCCTGAGCAGCTGTGCTGTGTTCTCCAAAAAGGCTCTTGTCCTTTACCCTCACCTCTTTTCATGAATGGATCAACATTAGGAGGGGAACAATTGAGTGAGTGTATCATCTCCAACAATCACAAAGCTTTCACTACAGAATTCAAAGGAATATACGCCAACCACAGTAAGCCCTGAAATGTGAGTACTGAGAAAAATCCACTGGATTTTTGAAAGGGCAGTTTCAGTTCTGTAAAAAGCTGCAACTTTATCAACTTATAAAGCAAGCCAGTTCTCCAGTGATTTTAGCATGTTGCTGACATGTTACTTCCCCTTGCTTTGGCAGTCACCCACTAGGCACATGGCTGCTCTGGTTTCAGGAGTAGGTTTGGGTTGAGTGGTTGATGAAGTTGGTTGGTTAAGTTGACTGAGGGATGGGAAAGGACAGTTTTTAATTGCTAAATAGATACCCCCATAGGCAAGAATCAGATAGACTTCTTCCCTTCCCTGAAGAAATTGCTTATTGGGTCACTTGTGGTTGAGAAATGGGAGACAATCATTCATGATAAGCCCTGGTCGTGTCTGAACCTCTTGGAACGTCCAGGCCTTCCTACACCAGGGTTTCTGATACAGTGGGCAAGGTGAGAATACATTCCTGGGGTGGCCCACAGCCAGGGTATTATGGTAGATCCCAGTCTGCTCCAATATGGGGTTCCTATGAGTCCTCACCAAGGAAACATGCAAATACTGTCTAGGTTGACGATTACTCTTCTATTTGGGAAACCCGGCGTAGTCATCTTCATTAGCCACTGGGTCCCTTTTCATAAGCATGACTGTGTGAGTTTGTCTGGGTGTTGGTGTTGCAGATTGCTTTTCCCAGGAAGCGGACACTAAGAGGGAGCTTAGCATGTAGGAGTTTATTAGACTGCTTTTGTGATCAACACCTAGGGAAAGAAAGGGAAGGAAACAGGATTTGGAAGGAGAAGTTGGGCTGTGAGGTAGTTAGTCTCAGTGCAGGCTCCAGCCAAGCCTATGTGAAGTTTGGAGGATGGGAAGACCTTTCAGAGTGTCCCACATCGGGATGTCTTTATACACCAGCCCTCACCCCACCCACCCCCACCCCCACACACACTTCAATCAGTGAATCGATGTGGCCTGCCCTTGGGAGAGATATAAGCTTAGGCTAGGTTTTTTCTTCAGAATATTTCAGAGGGAGGGGAAAGTTTGGTGTATGCAGTCCGGGACAGAATTTTTGCATGTGGTATAAAAATATCTTCTTTGTATCAGTTACGACAACAGACCAGCCCCACACAATGAATCCTCGTACCTGTTAGGATTCCACTGTGATGTGAACTATGAACAATTTATTCCTGCATAGAACCACCATATTAGCAAGAAGCTGGGAGGTCTGAAGGGTTTTCCCTCATCTCTCACACTTCACATGAAGCGTGAAGAAACAGGAGGGTAAGAGCATTTGGAAGACTGAAATGGCTAGCTGTGCTAGCTGGACTCTGAGGGCTGTGCGCTTTACTCCTGCGCTGGATTTATATCCCGCAGCGTTGGGTGTATTCCCATGGGGTGAGGGGCTCTAGGACCTGAGGCCTCAAGTATGATTATCTGACTCAGTGGAAGCCTGTCCAGCAGTGGCGCTATGGGTTAATAAGCTGTTAAAAAAGGAGACAGAGAGAGAGGAAAGCTCTCACCAGATCTGTGTTTGATGCTGGAACAGGGACTGTGTCTGCACTGGAAATTTAGATGGACTTGAAGGTGATAAGCTCACGCAGAGTATACATTGGCGTTTTTGTTATTCGTTGAAGGGCCAAACTACAGAAGCTGCATATGAGAGCAGGAACATAAAGTAGACCCTCAATCTGTACTTGAAATGGTTAATGCTTACCGAGCATGCCAGCAGTGGTGGAGGATGTTCTAGGTCTGCATCTGTATTAACTCTTTTTAACTCCTACCACCACTTTATAACATAGGTACAGCTGTTCCCATCTTCTCATAGATGGGGACACTGAGGCAGAGCTAGTAAATGGAGAAACCAGGGCGCTAACTCTGGAAGTCTGGGCCCACGGCGTGAGCTCTTGGCCACCATGCTTTATCGTCTCTCCTGAGGCCTCTTGCCTGTGGCTTTTATGTGCACTCTTCAGGGTCAGGAGTGAGTCAGGGTCAGGGTCAGGGTCAGGGTGAGAGAAAGCGAACAGCACCTACGAGCCACAATGCAGAAATAGAACATTGGGAGTGGGATTAGGGCCGGGGGTGGTGAGCTGGTGCTGGAGGGGCGGGGTCTACGGTACAAGGGAACGGAATAACGGTAGCATGGAGAAGGGACAAGGCACTGGGAATGAAAATGGGTCTTGTTGACGCTCAAGGACCCAAGAGGTGTTCGTTTCTTTCATTTCTTTCACTTAGGTACCAATCATGCCCTTTCACTAAGTGATTCCTGGTCAGTTCTAGAGTCAGCCATCTTAGGATTGATTGTGTTTCTGGCACAACATCTCTGAGATTTAGTTTCTTCATCTGTAAAATGTGACGAGTATTGAATAAAATAATTCATTTGTATGACCTATCACTGGGCCCAGCATATGCGAAGCCCTAACTTAATGTCCGTTTCCTTTCTTTAGTCCCCCCTCTGCTCTCCCCTGGCCTACCTGCCTGCATATACCCTGTTTCCCCCAAAAGAAGACCCAGCCGCACAATCAGCTCTAATGCGTCTTTTGGAGGAAAAATTAATATAAGACCTGGTATATTATATTTATTATATTATATTATATTATATTATACTATATTATATTATATTATATTATATAAGACTCAGTCTTATTTTACTATAATTTTTGCTCCAAAAGATGCATTAGAGCTGTTTGTCTGGCTAGATCTTATTTTTATGGAAACACGGTAATAATGCCTGATCAACATTTGATGATTGGTGAATTCAAGTATACTCCTACATAAATGTGCGTAGTCCTGTAGGTGCAATTAAGGAAGCCGAACAAATTAATGTATACACAAGTGTCCCTTCATCACCTTCCATTCTGGAGCAACTGGTAACTGATCCATCAGGTGCAAAGTCAAGCTCTGTGTTGACAGATGCACAGTTTGTATAAGCTTTAGCAGCAGTGTCAGCACTAGACACCCAAGACAACAATTAGGAAAAAGAACAAACAACTTCAGGGGAAAGGAGCTCTTAAAAGTGGCGAGCAGCAGAGGAAACAAGCAAATGCATAGAAAGGATTCATCACTCAATCACCGCTGATAGCTGCACTGTCTGGGGGGGATATTATCTGGTGGACACAGCTGTGGAAAGGTGAGCTCAAGACCTGCTTTGGATTCCCAGGCCTGTCCCAGATCCTTTCTCTAGACTTAAGAAAAATCATCTCACCTCCTTTTTGCTTTCAGTTCCATTAATAACAGCTCAGCATTATTGAGCACTTACTATGTGCCAGACACGGTTTGATTTTAATAATAACCCCAGAAGGCAGATGTTATTAATTATTCCAGTGGTGCATGTGAGGAAGCTGAGTTACAGGGAGGATAAGTACCATGCCCGAAGCTGGGATGCAAATCAGGACAGCGTAGCTGCAGAGTTCATGTGCGTAAACACGAAGCTTTATTGTCTCTCAGACTCTAGAAGGATGAGTGAAACTTCACAACATGAAGGAAGCAAATTTCTTATTGAACATTTGGCATCATGCTCCAATTCCTTGCTTTTCAAGGCTGAACAGTGTTACCATTGCAGCATATCAGGTGTAGAATAACTTCCTCAAATGCTTGTAACTGGTAGCGTGGTCTTGATGCTTTGCAGCCTGTTAGATGAAGTGACCTAGTATTTCCTTAATGCTATCTTGAAAATTATGAGCCAGGGATTCATTATGACCATATATTGCTCGTCTGGAGCTGGCAAGTGCCCAGAACAGTTTTATATATTCTCCCAAGGCTAGAAGCTAATGGAGCCAGCCCTCCAGCTACCCAGGAGAACACGAATGCTTCAAGACTAGGTACAACCCCAGTGCACACCTGCATATCATCAGTGAAGTCATTAAGTGAGCAGACAAGAACAGCCTGCCATCACGTCTGCTTATTGTCAACACTGAAGAGGTATTGACAGTGTTGAGACAGGCTGTCACTGGAGGAAGCTGAGGCAGAATCAACAACCAGGAGAACATCCACCCTGATGGAACCAGTTCCTCGAGGTGCTACATCAAAACAAAATGTATGGACCGCCCGCACACGTGGGTGATTCTCCACCGTGCCTGCTCAGACACAAAGGAATGGGTGCTATATAAAGCAGGTATTGCGTAGCTACGTCGGTGAAGAAATGACGACTGAACTGAATTCAAACTCAGAATGGAAGTGCGGTGCCTATTTTTCCAAGGTATAATTGAACCTTACTCCTCTCCTACCCACAGATCAAATAGGAGCCTCTATAAAGCCACATCACAGTCTTTCTCGAAGAGCAGCCCATCTCTTTTCATGGAGAACATAAGAATTTGCAGCATTTTTGGAAGAGGCCAAACCTTACTCCTGGGAAGATTGCATTAATCGTGAACATGTTTTTAAGGAATGAGTTCTAATGAAACATTAACATGCCTAGTGACATAAGTGACTTGGTAGATTATAAAATGGTAATAAGAAAAGAAGTAGGGAAAATGTAATTATTTCAATAACTGGGCAAAGTGAGAGAAGAGGAAACAGAAGAGACAGAAAGAGAAAGAGGGAGGAAGGGAGTCAGGGAATGAGTTTGTGAGTATGTGTGCACGCACATTCCATCTGTGCCTGAAATTTGTTCCATGTTTGCTTAGAGTCCCAATTGCTTAGGGGGATCCATAGTAGATGAGCCTGTTCCAGATCTCATGGAAAATAGTTCCCTTCTCTATTGTTTGGAGTTAGACTCTGCCAGTGGTGAAGGGAAACTTTTAAACACAATTATACTATCAAGATGTACAGTGAGTGAGTCAAAGGCCTGGCCCAGCCTGGCCTGAGTTGATAGAATCAGAGGTAGGTAATAAATCTCCGGCTGTGTGAGAGTGTTTGCCATGATGCAGAATGAGCCAGTGGCCCTGTTTGCGACAATATCCCTGCAGGGGTGATGGATGAGCCAGACTCATATCAGAACAGGTGGGAATATTACAAGGAATATTAACAAGAACCTTGATGAAAGAGCCCCAGCAATTAAGTCCATGGGAAAGGCTTAATTGAAGTCGTAAAAGACATTGTAGATAGGAAATACCTTTTCATTTGACCAATTAAAAAAGTCAGGCCATAATTGTACTGGTAACCTCAAAGTCTTCCTTCTAATTCCATGAGCTATTGTATTGTTAGAATTAAAACTTGAACTTTGTATTTGTACCAGGTAATTGGGTGGCTAGGTGACTATCCTCTAAATTTTAGTCTATTGCTAGTTGCTCTCACTTAACTACATAGCATCACCATTGTAAAGCTGTTGTTGAACATAACCTTTCAGAGAACAGGGATTGTGTTGGTGTGATCTGGTTGATGTTTAGGGAAGGGTTACTCAAAGTATGAAGTTAGATGGCACCTGAGGCCATTGTGGATAATATCTTGTAACTGTGTCCTGGTTCTCTCTTCCCTTCCCCTCCTCACCCCTGTCCTCCTGCCCCCCTCGCTTCCTCCCCTGCTCTCTTCCCCTCCCTTTCCCTCTCTTCTTCCCTTTCTCCCTCCTTTCCTTCTTTTCCTTCTGTTTACTATCTCTTCCCACTTTCTTCTCAATTTTATCCAGGCTTCTACACCCTTCCTTTCCCTGCTGAAGGCCCCCCGCCCCCGCCCCCAACTTCTGCCTGCCTGGCAGGCTTCTGTGGGTATCACTTTGTGTTTCTGACATCTCTCAGGGTAGCATTATGGCTGAGCTTTTAATGGTCCTGAATTTTGTCATGTAGAGTGATTTGCCTGCCTCTGAGACCAGAAATTCCCCTACTTTCTACAGGCCTGATAATCTGAGATGGGGCTAAGGAAGGCTATGAGAAACCATCGTAGACGGTAGAGTCACCAATTGGAAATGGTAGCAAAATATTTCAAGAGTGAACTGATGAACTGCTCACGTTAAGAAAAAAATGTTTAATAAACACATGCAGGATATACCCTAGTGTTGTTGTTTTTTGGTTTTTGTCTGAAATGAGGAATCCATTTCCACCTCAAATTTGGCCTGAAGGCCACTTTCCTTGCTAAAAATAAAAGCAATATAAGACCTCATGTTATCTCTTCTGTAGCTGGTGGAACACATTGCACAGGGACAGAACACAGAGGCAGCCAGTGATGCCTTTGAGAGAGAGCTCCTATTAGAGACAGAGAGATGTAGCAGAACTGCAGCATCATGCACATTGGAGAAGTATAACTAACTGATTTCAGACTTTTAGCAGAATAAGTGTTGGAGAAAGCTACCTCTTTTAATGCTATAATCAGAACTCTACTTGTGTCAACATCGGGCAATTAAATGAACAGAGAATGCAGTGTAACGCAATACAGTGTGATCAAGAATCTGATAGTTGGAACTGGCATCCATCATGAACCAATGAGTAACAGAAAAGGAAGTGGAACACATAGAAGAATCTAGATGAGGCAAAAGAAGAGAAGTCCAGGTCCTGATCAGAACAGCAAAGATTCTCGAGTAGTCACTGATAATTCCTTAATGATATAAAATTAGAAATTGATATTTGAACCCCAATCTTGGTCACTTGTAGTTTTATGTATGTAATTATGCTTAAGATTATTCTAGAGCAGATCTTCTCAAAGTTGGCCACATTTTGGAAGCACCCCAGAAGATATCAATGCCCAGGCCCTACCTCAGAGCAATGAAATCAGAATAACTGGGCATGTTTTCTGGTCTTCAGTATATATTTTTTAAGTTTTCAGGTGATGCAGTCAAGATTGGAAGCCAAGTAATTAATGATTACTAATTATTATGGCTACTAATAATATTAGTAACGTTATCTTCCCAAGTAATTAATTATTCTGAGATTTGTTGAGTACTCACTACGTACCAAGCTCCAGACTAGGCGCTGAGGGTACCACGATAGTAAGACAAGGCTTGGTCCTCAGTGACTTTACAGAGAAATGAGCAGACAAGCAATTGCCCGGAAGTACAATGGGCAATACTGAAATTTTACAGCATGCTATGTGAGTGTTTGTAAATAGGGATAGTAGTGTGTGTATGTGTACTTTCATATATACTATTAATTTTCCCTGGGGAAGGAAGACTTCAAATAGGTGCCATTTAATTGAGTGTTGACCTGGTAGACTTGGTTGCAGGTGAGTAGGAGTGATAGGTTAACCTAAGCTCATTTCTCCTTTCCATTTGCGTTCCAACCGTCCAACTTACCTGAGATCTCTGTAATCTTCCCTCTCCACAAATACAGTTGTTTTACCCTTTATTTTCCAAATATGCCTTGCCCACATACAGACCTTTGCTCATTCCATTTCCTCTGCTCATAGGCCCCCTTCCTCCACTCCCATACTTGCCATTCATTTTGTTCAAAACCCATTTGAACTACGCTAGCATCTGCATAGTTCGTGTTCTGAGACACTCCATAAGGCAAGGTTAATGACAATGAAGGTGGTCAATATCTACCGTAAAATTTGTGCACACCTATGCCAGTGCGGCATTGTGTTTGGCTGTAATGAAGAGAAACTAGAAAGTAATGGCTGAAATAAGTCATGGCTCAATTTTCTTTCACATAAAAAGAAATCCAAAAGTTGGCAGTTTACAGCTGACATAGTCAACAGAAACCTTGCCTCATTCTAGATCTTTTCTAGAGGCTTAAAGGAAAGACTTT
Organism: Rhinolophus sinicus; assembly: GCF_036562045.2. Lineage (NCBI taxonomy): Eukaryota > Metazoa > Chordata > Mammalia > Chiroptera > Rhinolophidae > Rhinolophus > Rhinolophus sinicus. Next base: position 15,112,894 of record NC_133758.1, on the reverse strand, counting down.
ATCCTCATGCTCACAAGATGGCTGCCATAGTTTCAGCCATCATATGTGAGTTTCCATCTATAACGAAGGCAGGAGAAAAAAGGGCAAAAGGAGCCCACCACCTGAGTCAACCCCTTTTAAAGAAATTTCTGAGAAGCCAGAATTGACCAGACGCAGGCTTTACAAGGTCTGCTCTGGCCCTCCTTGGCTATATCCTTCACATTGAGAATTTAATCCAATGGGCCAAAGGAAACGGCTCGCCAAGAGCCCACCCATTCCATCTAGACAATGTTCTGAGTACCCTGAAATTCCAGCCCAATTGGCCCTGAGCCCACTTCTAGGTCTGTATGGGCCTCTCCTTTGGATCTGTTCTCCTGTGGACAGAATGTGCCACTAGTATGCATAGCCATAGCCCTGGGAGTTGACCAAGGGGACATTGTGTGCAGGAGATGGGTGGGCAGGGATGTGGATGGAGCGTGGATATGAAGCCTGGAATGAGCACAGGCACATGCTGAAGTCCCCTTGCTGTGTGGGCTGGAGCTGTGTAGAAGGAGAAACGAAGCAGGCCAACTGGACTGACTCCCCATGGCTTGGAACTTGAAAGAGGCCAAGTATTCCAGGCCTCCCAGCTGTTATAAAGAAGGTACCTCAGTCAAGGTAACAACATAGAAGCAATTTTTTTAGCAGTTCGGCAACTCGATTTATAGTTTTTAAATATTTAGACATCTAGTGTGTGGACCCCCTACTTGTATTCTTGTGCCCATCCCTCCAAATGTTAGGGGCAGGCTTTGTGTACTTATTTCTGTTTACAGCTCGTTGACTACCACATTTGCAAGCGAGGTTGGGAAATGTAGATCTCTCTTCCTCCTTAAGATGGAGGATGGATAGAATGGAAATGGGATACGAGGTAGACTACCAGCGCGGCCGCGTGGTTCTGAAAGAGGTTGGAAGAAAGATGTCTTTGCCTTATCTCCACAGCATTAATGTTTGCATCCCTATCGTAATAAACTGCAAATATTGGAAATGGAGAGTTCATAGGTCAAAATGCGTAGATAATGTTTAGTATGCAGCAATTTGGCAACAAGCCTTACATTAAGGATAAAGGTAAATATAAATGTATATGTGTATACACACACACACATATCTATCTCTATCTATCTATCTATCTATCTATCTATCTATCTATCTATCTATCTATCTATCTATCAATCATCCCCTGGAAAGTGTGTGGGTGGGTGGAAATGCAGAGCTATGGTAACTGACAGTGCTGTGACATAGTGGGTGGGTAACCCAGGACACATAAGAGCTAAAACGCTCCCATAGCCTCCAAGCGGTCAAGGAAAGAATTCAGGATGATAAAAGGAAATGAGGATTAGGCAGGTACACCACAGGGAGGAAGCACGATCTAAAAAGGATCATTTAATTGAGTGGATACTTGCGTGTTAACCATTCTCATTTTCACTGGTAGAAGTTAGTCATGAGCAAAGTATTTTTTAAATAAAGACTACAATAGATCCAAAAGGGAATATTTAATGTGGTTTTGGATAGTTAGCATGGAATAATTTTCTTCCTGTCTGTTGATCCCTTGGGTAATGGATGTGAACAAAAACAACCCAAAAAGATATATAAATCTGCAAACATGAGTAATTAATGTTTGTGATCTGTGAACACACTGTTAGGATTGACTGAAAAGAACACATTTCTTTAAAAATAATGCTTCCAGTGCTTGTGATTCTTTAATAGAAATGTTCTAAGCAAGAAAGACAATCTCTCTTTGTACTTCTTTGGTGTGGAAAACAGAAATGCAGAGTGTCAACAAAGGCATGGGTGTTGGATAAGCGGGAAAGCTGAGTGTCTAGAGTAAAGATGTGTTTCTTGCATGAATAACTTCTGAACAATCTGCTGAAGGAGTGATTTTGTATCAAGCTGAAACCCCAAACCAGCATCATTTTAATTTGCCAAGCACCTGTGAAGGAATACAGCTGCAAGGCCATGGGAAAACAATAGAAACTGTGACAGTTCATTAATATAAACCAGCAACTAGATTTATTTGGAAAAGTCATTGATATAGAATTACCCTGGAGGATGCAATGACATTCCCGAAGCAGGCCAGCAAGCAGCTAACTAAGATTATAGATGTGTGCACATCATTTGAAACCGAACAGTAATTTGGTAACTATTACGATTTATTGTGTATGTCAGACAGAATAACAAATGTGTAAAGAGTCATGATTGCTTCAGGAAAGTTAAGTTTGTGTTGTATTCAGTTGTTTGGCTTTTTGCATGCAAAGTTATTTTGTTCTGGAAAATCAAGATAATGTTGCCTCTAAAATGATTACTCGTGTGTGTATATATGCATAGAAGGAAAATTTGAAAGTACACATTCTTGTCTAACAACTCGGAGCCTTAATATAATGCTGACAAGAAGCTAACGAAGTTGTTTATTACAATCAAGTCATTGCAGCCTTATGTCGGTGGTGACTACAAATATTTCAGGTACGGTAACTCATAAGCAATCTGGCTCGCCTAAAATGAAAGGTATCAACAGATCTGGCGGCAGAGAAATAGATCTGCTAACCACTCACTTTTATTGCAAACAGTAAAATGTAACCCTAGAAAATGGGAGGAAAGCAAGGTTCTTCTTATACTTGAAGCAGCTGGGAAAATCTCAGTGTCTGGCACAAATGCAATAAGCCTGTCCATTGAACTTGTTCCCAGCCATGAGACAGGCAACATTAGCCAATAATGCGGGAGCAAATGAAGAGAATGCCCCCCCCCCACCCCTCTAACGTTTCCTCTTTAAATGCAAAAGAAACTCAACAATCCTCTAGCTAATTTCCTTAGATTGTTTAATCCTTTCACCACCAGTAGTTAGCATCCCTGGTACAGTTACCATTAGAAACTGATTGATTTGAACCTGGTCGCAAAGAGTTAAGGTTTATAGTGACCACTGAGGACTTGCTGAGTGGGTAATGGCAAGTAAGGACACCATAACAAAATTGCCAGCCACTGGGGCACAGGCCATTTTTACGAGACCTCTGTGGTCATGGTACGTTGGGGTTGGCAAGGGACATGGAGAATGTAGAAGGTATGTGCCTAGAATGTGCTGCTGAGAGATAATGGGTTTATAGACCAAGAGCATTTCCCTGGCCCTTTAACGTACTGTCTTCTTAAGATATGAAAGCTCCTTTTATTTTTACCATGAAAAAATAAAAAATAATCTCAAATCCAGGAAAGATCCGATTTGAAACAGAAAAACCTGGGATTTGGGAGGGGAAATCCATTAAGAGACTATTTAAATGTAGGATTCTAAAGGATGGCTCATTTAAAACCCAGGAATTGAAGACGTATTAAATTATTTGTGCTACACGGTTCTTAATTTTAGCATTACTTTCATCCCTTTTTCAAATCCTCTGATTCTAAAAGACTTTTTGAGTGTTTGGACTTACAAAGTACATTATGTGATGGGAGAACGTCCAAAGGCTGGTTCTCATTTTGTGAAATTCTCTAATGGCACTGCTCAAAACACAACCTTGCAAACAAATGCCAGAATTTTTTTTTTTTTTTTTTTTTTTGGTTTTTGTTTGGTTTTCACATCATGATTCAGAAGCATTCTAAAAATGTGAAGCAATTATTAAATTCTTCAGGTTCCCATGTAACAACAGTGCCAAAACATTCAAAACAAAGGCAAATAACATAAGTGAAAGATGTTGAATTTCCTGTAAGACTGTAGCCACCACATCGACTCTGGGCCTTTGAAAGAACTAGACATGGCGCCAATGTGAATTCTATCAGCCGCCCTACTTTGTGCTAGTTCAGTCCCATACCTTTTGTGGGGGGCAAACTCTGTATCTGGTTCATGTGTGAAAATGCAAGTCCCAGACAACAAATTCCTGCTATAGTTGTTGTTGACAAGTGTTTTGAGGAAGGAAAACAGAGGTTGAAACTTAGAAACATAAAAACCGAATTTGGTGTATGGACATACTCTCTTTAGCTATAGACTATAAATTAGTTGGCAACATTTAAAAGTTGTGACTTCCCCATTAAAAATTGGATTTCCAACTTGTCTTGAAACATTAGAAGATACAATACCTAAGCCCATGGTCTTTTATTGCACCAGTCAAGTGGAGGGGAGGTACAGGACTCCTCAGATGGAGCAGAGGCTCTCTGTTAATCGTTCCAGGTGGTTCTCCATGCTGGCTGGGTCCAGCTATTGACACATGCTTCTGGGATATGCGTGGATAATCAGTGTGCTTTATTCCAAAACTCATGTCTCCAAAGATGGCCCAGTGCTCTAAGCAAGGCCAGCTACATAATTTCTGGGGCCCAGTGCAAAATGCAAATGCGGAACCTCTTACCCAAAAATGATTAAGAGTTTCAAGATGACAACAGCAGGCTATTCAAACAAATGTGAGGCCCTTATAATTATGGGGCCCTGTGTGACTGCATGAAGCCAGCCAGGGACATAAGAATAGCTTTGGATCCAGGGACTAACTTTGGTTGCACACGACAACTCAGGAACTGCATTGAGTGATTTTCCTGAAAGATAAAAAAAAGTAAAATAATCCTGAAAGGACTTATTATCCCAGAAGGGATTGCAATGAGGAAATAAATTCTCAGAACATTCAAGTAAAAGAACAGAGATATCTTAAAAACTTTGCTTCCTTGTAAAAAGTTTTAAAAATTAATTTTCTTAAAAATAAATATTTTAGCTATAAAAGTAGTACATATATTGATAAAAATTCAGTTGCATAAAACATACAAATAAAAACCTAAAATCTTCCTTTTCCCTCAGAACTTCAGACTCATACCAAGCTGCTTGTTACATATCCTTGTTACAGATCGTCTTTTCCACATCCTTCTAGAAATTTTCTACTCACATGCATGTAACACAGGTAGGGTCATACTATATTTAACACCTGAACTTTAAGACAATGTTTTAATATAACTTAGAGAACATTATCTTATCAATACATGAGAATTATCTTAATTTCTTTAACGATTGCATAGTATTCCATTTCGTGGATACATACATTGGCTTAACCAAATCTGAAAAGATGAACATCACGTTGTTTCCATTATTTTTGTTTGTTGGTTTATTTTTCCATTTTACATACCCACTGTTGTTAAATATATTCTTTGCCTAAGATGCTGTCCCCTTAGGTTTTTGCATGGGCCTCTTTTCCCAAATGTTAGATTCTTTTTCAAATGTTACCTTCTCAGGGTGAATCTCCCTTGGTCATTCATTTTCTTCTTAACTTATTTCATAGCATTTCATACTAACTCAAATTAAATGAAATATGTTCTTATTTGTTCATATAAGTTACATGGAGGCAAGATTTTGTCTGCCTTACTATTATATCCGTAGCAGGGACACCCATGCTTTGTCGTATATGGGGACTCAGGATAAACAAGTAAATCCCTTACATCCTTTTCCCATGTGGGACAGAGTTATAAATGTGATACTGCCAAATCAAAGGCTCCACATATTAAATTTTTTGCCAGATACTGGCAAATTGCTTTACCAACGGTTGTACCAATTTATACTGTGAACGTTCCTGTTTCCTCTCATGCTAGTCAACATCTTTTCTAGAAATACTTTTCAATCTTCATCACGTTGTTTTATTTGCATTGCTTTAAGTATGGTATATATTAATGAGCAGGGATGGTTTTCTGTTGTATGAAGTTGGCAGGAGGGGATAAAAAGGGGAAAGAAAAGTCTGGTGAAGTTGTAAGCTTTCTTGCTACAGAATTCTTCATAAACTACTGCATGGATCTGGGTGTTTAATGCTACCACACTTGTGCGATGGTTGTCCCCTCAGCCTGGAGAATCCATCATCCCTGCTCTACCTGTCAATATCCCATTCATTCTTCATTCAAGGACCTGCTCAGAGGCCATTTTCCCGAAAATGACTTTCTCTATCTCCCTTTTCCCGTTTCATCCTGTGAGAATTGACCACCCCTCTTCAGCGTTCCCACTGCACGTTGCCGTTGATGCTATCTGGTCTGATTTAGTATGCCTTATCAATGCCTGTACGACATCCGCTCCTTGTGTGCTGGAAGAACGTCATATCTGTAATTCCTCTACATGTGAAGGCATCTTCAGATGATGGCATGGTATGGCATTTGAGACCAACGAGCACTTTCTCCTTTCAGAGAGTCCAGCTGACTAAGAAGCCCCCAGGCTCTCACTCCGCTCTTCCTGGAGTGCTGCCTGCCTACCCTGTCCCTGGATGTCCCTGAGCACACTGTGAGATAAGCAGAACAAACACAGTAGCAGGTCAGCCCCAAGGTCACAGCCCTCCAACTCTCCAGGGCCTGAGGAGTCATTTCAAGCCCACCTAGGGCTTTTGCCAGTACTTTATCTGTGTCACATGTATCTCCTCAAAGTATGGGCAAACAAACTCCAGTGCTTTATCAGGAGTTGTGATTCCTTACATCTCTCTTATCACCCAGGATTACCCAGTCCTACCAGAGCTTTAGGGGTCTGTGTGGAGGATAACAGGGTCTTCTGGTCGCAAGTGGTCTTATCACCCTCACAGCCCTTGAAGAGCTGGGGAGGCTTTCCTTTCCAGCCTGGTATTTTCCTTGATATGCTTTCAACATTTCTAAAAGGCCTGGCATTGTAACGTGGTTTAATTGGCTTTAGGACATTTCTTGCCTCAAAATTCCATGGCGTTTATGTCTGAAGCAAGTCAATAATAATAGCTGCGATTTAGTGAGTGTCTGCTATGTTTCAGATTCCCACATGATCTCATTTCATTTTCACAACTAACCCTGTAAGAAAGGCACCAACCAGTGCCATTATATAAATGAGGAAGCTGAGGATCAGGGCAGGAAAATGATTCCTCCAAAGTCACCCAGCTTGTAGGTGTTGGAGCATGAAGTTGAAGCCAGGTCTACTGTGGACTCCAAAGCGGACGTGCCCACTGTGCTGTGTGAGAGGCAGTACTGAGTGGCAGTTGGGTCCTGGATTTGGGAACCTGGCTGCCCAAGGTTGACTCTTGACTCTGCTACTTACTAGCTGTGTGACTTAGGCAAGTTATTTAACTTCCCTTGGCCTTAGTTCTTTATCTGTAAAATGGGATTCAGAATAGTATCTATTTCATGGCATTGGGAAAATACTTGTAAAATGTTTGTGTGTGTGCGTGCATGGCATGTGTGCCCTTGGATTAGTTTCCAATCTATAAATGATAACTATTAATAATTCTGTTTCCATTGTAACCGCTGCCTCTCTGAAACAAAGCAAAGCAGAGTTGAAGCAATTGTCCAGATGATTCACAAATTAAACATGTGGAAAATAGGAGAAAGATGAAAGAAAAGAGAATAGTGTTTGCTTCTTTCATTGTCTTGTGTATTCTTTCTTCTGTTCTTCCTTTTTCTGGAAGGATATCTATTTCCCTATTTCTTTAATAATAGAAGTCCATCTTTCTTTTGACTTTTCACCCTAAAATGTTCTTTACATGGAAAAATATTACGAAACACTGAAATGGAATTAGTCGTCAGGTCCTTTTCTCCTGTGTATGTCCCTCCCTCACATGCACACGTGAAGGCACACATCTGCACATGGACGCACACACACACACACACACACACACACACACACCTTTTGTTGGCATCTGAGCTCAGGCTCCGCACTCTCATGAGGGGGTGTGTGTGTGTGTGTGTGTGTGTGTGTGTAATAGGAATCAATTCCTCACTTGTTATCACAGGTGCAGTGGCTTGTTTTTCATGAGGTTAAATATTTGTCTCTCTCACAAACTCCTACACTCTCAGGGCTGGGAGGATCATAAAAGTCACTGATTCTAACCACCCTTTCAATGTTTGAATCACCTCTTACAGCGACCTGCCTAGGTGGTAAAATAGCTTATATTTGAGTATTCCAGATGACTGGCAGTTCATGAGCTCCTAAGGTAGCCAATTCCATTCTTTCCATTGCATTAGAATCCCTGGTCAAAGATGACACTGATGGTAACTCTTCCAGGCAAATAGGGAACATCTATTTGAATTAAAATTTAAAACCACTTTTGGCAGAAAAAGCTATTTTCAATGTGTCTGACAAAGGATTAATGTCCTTACTCGACCAAAAGAACTTAAAATTGCAAGAAAATGACAAACGCTCCAACAGGAAAAATGGGCAAGGGATATACATATCTAATTTACAAAAGAAGAAATGCCAGTGGCTAGAAAGTATGTGCGAGATATTCAGCCTCGACCGTAATCAAATAGGTGCTATCCAAACAACAATAACACATCTCTTGTTAGCGTTCAGATCTGTAAAGATAAAATAAACTCTGAGGGTACACAGTATTGAGTACACGAACGTGTGAGAGGGGAAAAAGGTAATGTCCATCACAGCTGCAGGGGTGGGGTGGGGTGACGGTGTAAACTGAGAAAAATAACTTTTCTAAAAGGCAATTTAGCAGTATGGATCAACGTTAAAAATGTGCACAGTGACCCAGAAATCCCACTTGTGGGAATTTATCTAGGAGGTTGTTGTTCATCAGATAATCAAAGAGGGTGCAAAAAAAATGTATACACATTTTAAGAAAGGAAAAAAAAAACTGTATTAAAATTGTAATACTTGGTATATACCAATAACAAAAGTCATGTGTATACATTTTTTTGGCACCTCCTTTGGCATCCCTGGTATTTATGTGTGTGTGTGTGTGTGTATGTGTGTGTGTTTGTGTGTGTGTGTCTGTGTATTTTCTTCACTGTTTTTTTGCTATACCAAAACATTGGGAATAATCTAAATGAGCAAGTAATCATGGTAAAAATACACAGTTGTATATGGTAGAGCTATTTAAAAGGATTATCTAAACAGATCAGTAAGGAAAAATATCCAATATTTTGAGTGAAATGCCATGTCACAAAACAGCATGAATAGTAGTATCATTTTCATAAAATTAATATATGTAAATATCTTGGTCCCTAAACTCAAATATGAAAGAAATAAACATATACATATATGTATAATGTACATGTATGTGTGTATATGTATATATCTGAATTATTGAGATATAGTTCACATATCATAAAATTAGTCATTTTAAAGTGTCCCCTTCAGTGGTTTCTAGGATAATCAGAGTTGTGCCACCGTCAACACTAATTTTAGAAGACTTTTTAAATGACCCCAAAGAAACCCTGTGCCCATTAGCAGTTGCTCCCATTAGCAGTTACTCCCCAGTTTCCCTACCCTCAGTCTCTGGCAACCATTAATCTACTTTCTGTCTCTATGGATTTGCCTAGTCTGGACATTCCTTATAAATGGAATCATTTGTGACTAGCTTCTTTCACTTAGCATGATGTTTTTAAGTTTCCTCTATGTTGCAGTATGGATCAATACTCTGTTCCTTTTTATGGCAGAATAACATTCCATTATATTGATAGACCACATTTCGTTTATCCATTCATCTCTTATGGACATTTGGGTTGTTTCCAATTTGGGGCTATTCCGAATAATGCTGCTCTGAAAATTCACGTACAAGTTTTTGTGTGGACATACGTTTTCAGTTTCCTTGGGTGTATACCTAGGAATGAAGTTGTTGGGCCAAATGAGAACTCTGTTTTCTAAGATTTTGAGGCCCTTCCAAACTATTTGACAAAGTGACTGCACTATTTCACAGTCCCCACCAATAGTGAATGAGGATTCTAATTTCACCACCCCCCGCCCTCCGGAATTGTTATTGTGTGTTTTCTTGATTATAGCCATCCTACTGGGGGTGAAGAGGTTTTATATCCAAATACATTTTAATCAATACAAATCCAGTTCTGAGCCTCTGTCCCTCTGCATTGGGATGAAATTCTTGGGGCCACAGAGTTGTGGTAAGATGGAAAGAATCAGACAATTTGGTTTAGGGAAGAGATGACCAGCAAAGAATGAGAAGAAATGTTCGAGTGAGCTAAACAGGAAGGGGCCCTTTTTGGGTTCTAGATCACAGTGCCCCAAATTGAGTTGCTTCATCATCAAATTGCTGAAACTTAGATATTCACCCAAAATACGTTTCTTTTAACTGTGATTTATAGCAATTCATATTGAATGGGATAGTTTCTAACAGATTTTAAAGACTCTAAAGTTGTAGTTGCTTTTCATTCTTATCTCACTGCAGTACTTTACGGCGTATTCTACTTATAGATTACTAATGGACATAGTGTGGTTTAATTTTCTTATGAAATATTTAATATTCAGAAAATATATTTCATTATTGAGGCAAATTTCTGTATTTCAAGTAGATATTCATTCAGTTTATATTAACTACTTTCACATCTTTTAAAAATCATTTTCCGCGTTGCCAATTTATTTTGCTTTTTTTTTTAGGTTTCTTTTGCCAATTTTTCAAATGTGTTGCATTGCCCTTTACCCATTTTTTAACACTCTTTGGGTTTTTAACTCAATTTATTTTTATTACTTTTTTATATAAGTTAATATATATTGAAGTTTGAAGAATTAATCATATGAGTCATCATAGTAATCTTATCAAGGAGGCTTCAGTTTTGTTTTATAGAAACAGATTTATCATTTTAAGTCATAGCTTCATAAAGCTCTTAGTAAATAAATATATCACGACTGTTCCTTATTAGAAACCATTTTTTTCATTTCATAAAATATAAGAATTATGCAAAGTTTATTGCAGATCAAAGGATTTGGTGTTTTTTTTGTTTGTTTGTTTTTTTTTTTGTTTTTTTTTTTTAGTTTTAGGAGTGATTTGGTTTTATTTTGTATTTACTTTAGGTTCAACACTGTCATTTTACCAAGCAGTTTTTCAGTAGACTTATCAGACCACCTTAGCTGAATGTCCATTTCATGGATGATTCAATTTTCAGACACTGGCCATTTCTGCAATGCTTGAAACACATGCAAAATATTCATTTTATTTAACAGATTTATGTAACTATATATTTAAAAAGATACAAAAGGCAATGTAGCATGCATTATTGTAAAATCACTCATTAAACCTCTTGGTACCTCAAATAGTTAAAAGTTAATTATTTGTTGTCCATCCTATGAATTGCCCCAAATCTATTTTTCAGTAACATTTCTAGAAAAATTTGCATCTCTGTATATAGTACCGTTTCATTCTTTCCATTAGATTTGCCTGAATATACTTACTGAGCACAACCTGTTGGTGCCACCACAATCTGAAGAGCCAGCATGATGTTCTTAGTTCCTCATAATGATAGACGTTAGGATCTGGGTAGAGCTTCTATTTAACATTAAATCAGAAGACTCTAAGTGAGGCGGTATACCAGTCAGCGGTTACCAGACAGTGACGTAACGAAGATATGACCCACTTTGGGAACCACAGATTGTGCTTTTCTCAAGGTCGGGGGGCGGGGGGAGGGAATGAGGGAAGGAAAAAGGACTGTTACTCAAAAACAAAACTCAAATGTAAATGATGTGATAGAAATCAGGGAGGTTAAGAGAGTGTGGAAGAAAAGCAAGCAGAAGGCGGAGAGGATGAATACTGTTGCAGGAAAAAACTGGCTCTGAGTCCAAATTTCTGCCAACCATTGACAGCCATTGACAAGTCAGCCCCTGTAGAGTCTTTATTTTTAACTGAAAAACAAGGGTAGATTTATGTACAGTACTGGAAGAGAAAACACATGAACCTACAATATCATTCCTTGCACAGCAGTGTTAGGTTCTTAGATGTTTGAAGATATATAAGGTGGGGGTAGCTTACAGATGAGAATAGGCAAGTAAAACAAAGACACATGATGTGCACACAGGAAATCTGCAAATTTAAGCTAAACATTAAATAGAAGAAAATACAAAAATCAGAGAGTGGAGGGAGGCTAAGGGAAGACTCCATCATTTTGCCTTCTTTTCTCTGTCTTCTTTAAGTTTTCTTCTCTCCTTCCCTCCTTCTATCATATCCTCCTTCCTTTTCCTTTCTTTTCTTTTAAAGACGTTCTTTTCTCAGATTCATAGCAAAATTGAGAGGAAGATACAGAGATTTCCCATAAATCTCCTGTCCCCCCCACACACAGTCTCCCCCATTGTCAATGTTTCCCATCAGAGTGGTACATTTGTTACAATCGATGAACTGACACATTGGTATCACCCAAAGTCTACAATTTACTTTAGGTTCACTCTTGATGTTGTACATTCCATGGTTTGGTCAAAAGTTTAATGACATGTCTCCATCATTATGGTACACAGTTATTTCACTGCCCTAAAAGTCTTCTGTGCCCCACCGGGTCATACCACCCCCTTTTGCCCCCCTCCCCCCCTTTGCCTTTTCCAGAATGTCGTATAGTTGGAATCATACAGTATGTAGTCTTTTCAGATTTGCTTCTTTCACTTACATGAATTTAAGATTCCTCCATGTCCTTTCATGGCGTGATAGTTCATTTCTTTTTAACACTGAATAATATTCCATTGTCTGGATGGACCACAGATTATTTATCCATTCACCTACCAAGGGACATCTTGGTTGCTGTCAAGTTGTGGCAATTATGAACAAAGCTGTCATAAACATCACGTGCAGGTTTTTGTGTGGGCGTAAGTTTTCAGCTCCTTTGGCTAAATACCAAGAAGTGTGATTGCTGGATTGTATGGTTAAGAGTTTAGTTTTGTAAGAAACTGCCAGACTGTCTTCCAGATTGGCTGCACCGTTTTGCATTTGCACCAGCAATGCATGAGCGTGCCTGTCAGTCTTCATCTTCGCCAGCATATGTGGTTAGTGTTTCATGTTTTGTCCATTCTAATAGATGTGTGTAGTGACATCTCATTGTTGGAATCACCTGTTCTTAGTGAGCCTATGTTAGCTCCCAATGATCACTTTTTCTCTTCAAGTAACCTCTTAATAATTCTTTAGAAAATATTAATGAAGATAAGCATTACACTGACTATTCTAATAGTTCCTGAAATTTACCTTTTTTCTTTTCCCCTCCTTTTTTTGAAAGACAGGACTATATATCCTTATACTGTTATGGTATCTCTCCTCATCGCCATTATTTTTCAGAGACTTCTAACATTGGTTTTGTGATCACACTTGCAAATACTTTGGGCACCCAGGGGTGTAATTTGCCTCTGGAGATTTGAATCCAGTCAACATGGCTACTTGTTATCGTTGCTCTAAATGTATGTTCTCCTTCTCTCTTCACGGTATTTATTCTGTCTTTAAGGTTGATGATTACGATACTGTAGTGAGCACATAAGTAAAACAGGAGCTAAGCAGTGTTGCTTTTATTAAACTCTTTTATCCAGGAATCATATTAATCTATTAGCAACCAGGCAGCAGGACAGTGAATAATCTGAATGGATGCTGAGGATAGATGTTCAAGAGGTCATTTTAGGTGCTCACTGGCTGGATATCATGTTCTTTTTACCCCAGAGGAGACCTCAGGGTCCTTAGGTCTTTCTTGTTCGCCTAACTAGGCATACAAGCCATTACAATGTTGTCCTGTGATTAGTTCCACAACACTGATAGGAGCCTGTTTGGGCTCTGGCTTATCTGTATTTGTTTTTGATTTGACAACTAGATTGTTAGGTCCTTGAAAACAGAGACTCTTTCTTGTATCACTTTGCATCATACTAGCTCACAATGACCTGTTTGTTATTGATTATGGATAGGCCTGTAATATTTTGATTGTAGTATTCTTCAAAGAAAAATCTAATATACATTTTTTAATTGGGCACTGGTGCTTTTTTTGCTTAAATATCTATTTATATAGAAGGATGTCTGTAACTATTATCATTTTCCGCCGTTTCCCTAGTACATACAAACTACCCCAGATATCTTGTAATTTGTACTTGGTCAAATAATATTTTAAAAGTTGAAGTGAAAGCCCAGTATTATATGTCTATTATTTCTCTGGAAACTTCTGCAGGGGAAAAGTCTGTGATTTGGAGATCACAGTTATTTTTTAATGGACGCTTAATTCTTAGGGAAGTTTACTAAATACTTCAGATGCAATTATAAAGATAGGGGTTCAGAGAATCAAAGTAGGAAAAAAAACAACCCTCCAGATGAGAGACAGCCCAGTGTGCCATCACATTTACCTTGCATAATGAATGGTTTCCTGGGTCCTGCATCCCAGGTCAGTGGGCCAGGCTGGCTGATGGGGCCTGTCTGTTGTAGGCTGGGCCAGTGAGCGAGACACCTGCTAATTTCAGTTCCCAAGGTCTCCCAAGTCATACTGCAAATATATTCCTGGGGAATTTCATTGAGCTGTTTTTCAAGCAGTTTATGTGCACTGCAGTAATGGGTAAACTAGCTATTTTGACACATTGCAAAAGAATGTTTTTGAAAAGAGAAACACTCCTAGTGAAAGCAGACAAATGAATGAGGGACATTTCATTGTAGCTGAACTCCGTGTTGATGTAGGTGTTTAAACAGCCAGTTCCCAACTCGCTATTTAAATACCTATATACTGAATTAGTTATTCACCAGGGGGAGATGTTGGAGAGAAGCAAAAATGATACAATTAAGTTACAAATATAGGAATACAGTCCAGAATATCCCAACTGTCCTGTTTTTCTTCTTTAACGAGTGTCATTATATTTTGATGTGTTTAATAATACAGCAGAGGTTAAATGAAACATGAAAAAGGGATGTACATTAAAATTGAGATAACTCTTCCTTCAGTGAAGTGGAACCCAGCAGATGTAGCAGCACACTGTAATTGCTGCCTGTTTCCTGTCAGTCTGATTAAGTTGCATTGTCCCAGCTCCAAGTGTAAGAATCAGTGGCTTCCCATAGGGCACAGCATGGGATGACGGGCGGAGGCGGTGGCATAACTACGGGCACCTCCTGCTTCTCCTGGTAATAGTGTAGACGTACAATATACATTGATGACATATAAAATCAATAGGGTGTGCAGGAGCATACTGTAATCTGTCTTCTCAAAGTTACATCCCAGGAAAGCCAGATAAACAATAACACCCTGAAATTTGAGGCCCAGTGGACCAACATGCTAGCTCCAAGGACTGGGGTGCTCGTTTATTTAAAAAACAAAACAAAACACATAGATTTAGATTAATCTAAATTTGACAATATCGGAGATCTGCCTACTGCTTTTAATTCTCCGCTCCCCCCAATCCCAGTTGTGTACTGTGGTTTCTGAACCAACCAGTCAATTGACGACTATTTATTGGGCACGAAAGGAAGTCCAACATTGTGCTAGGAGTTGTAGCGGAGAGATACCGGAAAGCTTATGACCCGCTTGGGGAGACAATAGCAGCATAACATGGAACAATTATAGAACCATCAAGAGATACAGTGTGTGAGCAAGAGTTCAGGGAAGGGACAGCTTGGTATACCCTGGAGTAGTGGGAAAGGGCCCGCGCGCAGATGGAGCTTGAAATAGGCCTTGGAGGATAGGTGGAGCTTAAAGGGGGGAGGGGAAGAGGGAAGGCGTACAGTGCTTCCTGGTAACTAAATGCCCAGGTGGAAATGAACTTGGGAGAGCTTGAAGAGCTAAGTCTAAGTGGAATGAATGGGATAGGAATAAAGTTAAGCCGGAATTTTATTGTGTGAGTATCTCAATAAAGGCGTCACCCTGCAGTGATCTTTGACCCTCTACAAAAATAAATAGAATAGTGACCGCTATCGACAGAAGCTCTCATATTGATTTAGTTTTACTGAGAAAGTCTCTGATGTGCATTTTCATATTGAATTTAACAAAAGGCACCACAATAGAAATGATTGGAAAATGAGATTTGGGTTTGATTTGGATATTTGGTCCATATGAAATGAATTGACTACCTTCTTTTCTGACTGTGTTAGAGAGATGTACATGTAAATACAGCCAACAACAACATGGTAAGCAAACCAAAACAAACTATATCATGTTGGCTGTAAACAATTGTGGCTCCTCACCTACAAGGGGATATAAGGGCGGTCAGTTCTGGAACCTGCCCTCAGTTTGCTTCCTTAATTAGGTCTGAGAGAGAAGATGAGACTCATATATAAGTAATAAATAAAAATATAAAGAATAATACTACACAGGGCAAAGAGGAAAGTCAGAGGAGAGAGGGAAAACTTACTGCTGCCAGCAGTCAATGTATATCATTTTTTGTATATATATGTTCGACTCCAGTTTGACTTCAAGTTCATGTCCTTAGGCTATATGTTTCATTTGGGGGCCCTGCAATACGTTCCTGGATGTCAGCATCCAGCTTTGACTTAATAACTTGCAATCTAATGAGAAATTCTCAGACCTTAAAAAAAGGGGGGAAAAAGAATCAACCAGTCAATCGATTATTGATTCAGTATAAGCCCTTGAAATAATGTTGGAATAATGGTCCTTTGTATGTCTGGAAAAGGAAGACTTCCTTGGAGCTGTTATGGGCAGAAATCGAATGAATTGAGATTGAATTATTATAACAGGATTCATTTGTGTAGCAGCTCAGACAAAGAAGCCAAGCTGGTTTAGATACTCTTAATGACTAGAACATGTTTTCCTGGGTCTCGTCGTTTCTCCAGCTCATCCTCCTTGAATGTCGCTGGAGGAGTTCCAGGGACCCTTCAGTGACTTCCAACTCCACACTTTCAGGAGAGTTCACCAGTGCTTACAAATGCAATGCCACTGACTTCCGCGTGGCACCTGCTTTTGCCTTTTCCCTGGCTCCTAAGGGTAGCCTCGTGTTTCTCCGTCTTCCATGTATTGCTCGGAAGTAGACTGATGGGAGGGTCCTGGCCAGGTGACATGGGTCAGCGTCTCCTGCTCTGCGGATGTTCTCTGCTCCTCCCTGTGTCACACTCAATGCTCCCATTGAGGACCAACAGTTCCCTCCCCCCAAAACGTCCGCTTTCTACAAAGCTGGTTTAGATTTTTGGTTACCGTCTTCATTCCTCAACAGTCTGACAAATGCTTTGGTGGGAATAGTGGACCCAAAGGCTAATACCATCAACTGTTTTTGTAATAGTTCTTGCCTTCACACAGTAATTAGTCTTTGGACCAAGATGGTATGACGCCACCCTTTCTTTAGTAGGATTTCCTGAGGAATATCCTGGTCCTTCTTAAAGATAGATGCATGACAGAATGACATACTCTACTATCCATACAAATCATACCAACCGTTATTCACATAATAATTATTAATTAAATAGGCATCACATTTATTAGGAGAGTCTCCCTGTTTGAAAAGCAATGTACTTGCTAAAGGAGAAAACACAAAAGCACAATAAATGGGCAAAGATGCCTCATGTATACGAGTATAGTGGCGTTTAAACTTCGTATTACCTACAAAATATATTGAATATTATTTTATTCTTTATGGATAATTTAGTTTCATTGACATGATCATCTTGTGATAAAGTGGATTCTGTTCTCACTACTGAAAAGGCTGAGAAAATGTGGAAATGCTGGAAACCTTGGAAAAAAAGATTATAACATGTTGGAGCCAAATCATGAAAAGCCTGGTTATCCTAGAGTAGGATAACACATTTCAGAAAGTTGATAAAACAGTATGTATTATACTACGCCTTCGACAAAGTTTATGAAATAAGGACCATTAACAGGCGAGTGGATCGCAAAAGGGAAATCCTGATTCTAAAGTGAAAAGTTCTGCAAATGAAAAGATTGAGAGCATTTAAAGACAGAATGGGGGTCATTCCAAAGTCAGCCTGTGGAGTCCCAAAGGCTTGGGTGGTGTCTTTGCTTTGTCTCCTACTCCTGAGGGAACCTCAGTGCAAAGTTTCTCAGCGCTGGCAGTATTGACATTTTAGGACAGTGAATTGTTTGCTCTGGGCAGCTGCCCCGTGCACTGGAGGATGTTTAGCTGCGACCTTGACTTCTACCCAGTAATGGCACCCCCTCCTCCTAATTATGACAACCAAGAATATCTCCAAACCTGGCCAAATGTCTCCTGGGGGCAGGATCACCTAGTTGAGAATCATTGCTTTAGACAAGTTAGTAATTATATCTCTATCTACATCTACATCTATATCTGTATCTATCTTAAAATGCACTACTGGTCTACAATAATTATGCTCCCAATTTGAGCAGACATGAATTTGGGAAGGATCATCCAATCACTTTAAATCTTTTCAAATAGCCTACAAATCAAAGGAATTTTCATATGAAATCTCCGTATCAGGTAGTAATCTTTGTGAAATGGCAAAGAACATGAAAAGAGAATTATGAAAGCTATGGAATGGTAGGATTTATAAATATCCTCAACAAAGTAATATAGCGTATCGTTAAACAGGTGGTTTAATTTAGAAAAGAAAGTATGATCCTAGGGACTATGATGGGTTTCTGAGAACTAAGCAAACAAACAACTTAATTTTTTTTTTTTTTTTTTTTTGGATATTAGTTTGGGCAGTACTCAGACACCAACGGGGCATACTGCGATACAGTTCTGATGGTGACCACCTGGGGTTAGCATCAGTTCCCATAAGTTAAGGGCTCCGTCCTGCATAAGATCCCCCTCACTTCAGATGCAAGGGGAGTCCTCAGGGCACCCACACTTCTGGCAAACTGACTATCAACCCAGGAAGTTCCCATGACTCCCCCTCAGGTTTGATCATTCACTAGGACTATTCACAGAACTCAGGAAAGCGCAATACTTAACAATCGCAGTTTTATTATAAAGAGTACACACAGGGAGGTGTGGAAAGGAGCACAGAGCTTCCATGCCTTCTTCTCTCTTTGGACGCAGGACCTGTCTATCACTCTCCCAACCTATGCATATGTTCAGCAGTCAGCAAGCTCCACTGAGCTTTGTGTTTTATTGGAGCTCAGGCATGATCCATTCAATTAGTGGCCATGTGACTGAACTCCAGTCCCTCTCCCTTTCCTGGAGGTTGAGGAGGCTGAAAGTCTCAACTTTCTAATCAAGGGGTTAGGCTTTCTGGTGACCAGCCCTCACCCTGAAGCTATCTGGGAGCCCATTCGAACAAAGAGACTCCTATCACTCAGGAAATTCCAAATGCTTTTGAAGCTCTCTGTCAGTAGCCTAGGACAAAGACCAGACAAATTCTTTATTATACCACAAATATATGGAGATAGGGAGAATTGAAGAAATCGAAGCTGTCTTTACGCTAGCAAGACACCTTGTAGAGATTCTTTCCATCTTGGTGGACAATGTAGATATATTGGCCACTTAAGGGCATAGTCAGTATAATTCATAGTTAGTTAAATACGTATATCCAAAGCGTGTTATGTAATGGATTAGTCTAGAGAAATAAAAATTGGGTGAAAAATGCATGCCTATCAAATTCCAGATGACATAAAGCTATGACGAATAGTTAATGATATATATATATATATATATATATATATATATACATATATATATATATACACACATATATATAAACAAAAGTTAAAAAAGCATTGCACATATAAAAGAAGTAAAAAGGTATGTATCTCTAGTTATTAAGGACTCAGTCTCCTTCTGTCTTTCTGCTCACCATCTTTGCTTTGCATTTTCAAGGTTACTTCCTGGTCCATAAGGACTGCTGGAGCTTCACCCACAACATTCATATTCGAGGCAGGAGGAAGAAAGAAGGAAAAAGGGAAAATAGGTACACCTTCCAGCTGCTTTAGTTTCCTTTAAAAAGTCTTCCCAGAAGTTCCACAAATTTTTTCTTAAAATTCAAGGGCTTGAGTTTAGTCACTTAGCTGCAAGAGTATCTAGAAAACGTTTTAAGTTTTCTTAGCTGAACACAGTGCTTTCCCACCTCCAGAAACCAACCAAACAGCCAAACAAACAACCTTTACAATCGTAAAAAGCTAAAATAGGACAAAAAAACTAACCAAGTGAAACTAACAAGATGAATAAATAAACTTGATTTTATATTAAAATGAGTTTAAAAATTATAACAAATTCTTCTTTCAAGTATAGGTGAAAAGTTGCTAAATAAAATATTAGCAAATGTAATCCAGTAATGTAATAAGGGAATAATACTCGTCAGAGGAAGCATTATTTCAAAATGCAAAGCTGGTTTACTGTCTCAGTCCAATTTGTTACTCTGCTCAAAATTCAGGTGGGTTGGCTCCTTGCAAACAATTTTTTTTTCTTCTTCTTCAAAATTAAAAACAATGCTGCAAATGAATATACAAACAATGCTGCAATAAACATGTTTGTACGTCTTTTAGGAGAATTCAGCTATAATTCTTGAAAATAGTATAGAATTGGTTGGTCAAAGGGAAGGCACATTTTACATTTTGTTAAATCTGACAACTTTCTCTTCAAGAAAACAGTGTCCATTCACCAGTCAAGGCAATGTGTAGGAGGGCCTGTTTTTTCATAACTTTGCCTAACACTGGTTATTAGCATGTTTTAAAAAAACTGATAATGAGATAATGAAAGAAAAGTAGTACTTCATCGTAGTTTTAATTAATATTGTTTATAAGTAAAATCACTATCTTTCAAAATCCTATTGGCTATTTTTTTTCTCTTCCATATATTGCATTTTCTTGTCCTGTCTCATCTTTCTCTTCCATATTTGGAGAAATACTTTCTGCATTAGAGATACATTTTCCAGTTTGATACCTTTTAACATTGTTTTTAGTGTCTTTTTCCATAGGGCAGTTTTAAACTTTTAGTTTTTTTTTAAATTTATTCCATTTTTTCCCCTTTTTTAATGGCTTCTAGTCAATGTGTCTTGTTACAAAAAGTCTTCCCTACAATAAGATTAGAATTCCTTTTATGTTCTTTCTAGTATCCTTTTTTTTTAAAATTAAATGTTTAATCCATTTTAGTTTTTGCCTTTGTGAATGGTATGAGATAGATATATGGTCCTTCCCCCCCAAAAAAAAAAAAAATTGGGGTATTTTTCTAAAACTTGCAGAAATGTTATATTTACAATATATTAAAGTTTCATTTATATTCATAAATAAATTTTATCATAAACTTGTAGGCTCTATATGAAGAAAATTATGAAACTTAACTGAAGAGCAATTAGTAAAACTCGGATAAACGTAGAGTTATAATTTCCAAATTGGGAGAATTGATACTGCATAGGTTCCCATTATTCTCAGATTTATATATAGATTAACTGCCACTCCAAATAAAAACTCAGTAAAATATTTTTGAAACTTTACAAGGTGATTTGAAGGTTAACATGAAGTAAGTAATCAACCAAGAAGAATTGGAAAAAGAAGCATTTTGAAGGGAAATTGACTTATAGAATATTGAAATACATTTGGAGTAAAATAACAAGGTGAACTGTGCAAAAAGAGACAGATAAATAGAACACAAAGCCAAGAAATGGGCTGCAGTAGTTAGCAATGGATAAAAGAGCATGTCAAACTAGTGAAGAAAATATAATTAAAAATAAAAGGGAAGGGGGCTGGAATATTATGACCTGGTTATTTTGCTAAAAATGTAGTTAGATCTTTACACCATAATCCTGGATAGCTTAGACAGTTAAATGTGAAACACAAAACAGCAACAAACTAGAAAAAAATTGTAAATGAGTGTGCATTTGGTTTTGTAGACGATGCACCCTTTCTAAATATTCAGGTAAAGGAAAAAAAGAAATCACTGAAGAAAATTTTCTTATATTTCATTATATAAAAAGTCAAACTTCCAAACATCAAAACACCATAAGCACAAATATAAAGTGATTACCAGCTGTGAAAATATTCTTACTATAAAAGGATTAATAATCAGATGCCTAATCAATAGAAAAATGGGCAAAAGTTGTGGCAAAGCGATATAGAAAAAAGAAAGATAAATAAAGATGAAAATGTTTTCCTCACTAATAATAAAAGGAATTCAAATTAATACATTAGGGAGATAACATTTGTTACCTAATTTTGCAAAGATTTTAAAAATCATAATGCCATTGTTGGCGAGGACCAGGTGAAACAAGCAGTTGCATGCTTCTCGTGAAAATATAAATTATTTCATGCTTCTGGAGGCCAACATAGCAATGGACATCCAAAATTTTAAATATAGTTTCCCACTTCTACCTAGTAGTTCTATTTTTAGCAAATCACTTCAAAGAAATAATCAAATATTTATATTCGAGCTATATTTAGAAGGTGCCAAAAAAATGTATACACATTTTAAGAAAGGAAAAACTGTATTAAAATTGTAATACTCAATATATACCGATAACAAAGATGAATACAAGTCACGTTTGACTTCTGCAATGACAAGAGGTGCTCAAAGTGGTTCCCATCAGCGTCCAGACACTTCTGAGGACGGTGATCTACTGCTTGAGCAACGTTGACCAAAGTGTCCACTTGTATCGCTGCACATGTCGTTTCAGTTTCTTCACACAGTGTTATGCGTCTCAAACTTATCATGAATGCGTGCAATTGTTAGACGTGTTGGAGGTTCTGTTATATACTCAAGTCTCCATTGTCGTGCTTCCACAATGTTCTCGAATTTCAAGTATCACTTCAAAATGGTCTTGTGCTCCTGGAACGACAACAGTGCATCCATCATTTTCTTTGACTGTCCTGCCTATCGCATGGATATGGTAACACTAGTATTCATTTGATTAACATCATCTTTTGAGCGAATGTCATATTACACATTGCTACCATAATTCAATTCAACTTCGAAAAGTAATACATAGATAACATCTCTTAAAATGTGTATACATTTTTTGTTACCCCCAGTGAGTGTGTGTGTGTGTGTGTGTGTGTGTGTGTGTATTGCTGTATGAATTTCATGCTATAGTATTATTTTTTAAATTTATTATGAAGTATTTAAAAGACACAAAAAGCATGAAGATTAATGCAGTGGACACCCATGAACCCAATGTTCATTTTTCTATCTGCTGATAAATAAATCATTATCAATAGGGTTGAAATGCTTTATGCATCCCTCTCCCAATGCTTTCACCCCCCTAGAGGTAAAGGTGGTATTTATAATTATGATGCAACATTATTTACCGTGTTTCCCTGAAAATAAGACCTAGCTGGGCCTTATATTGATGTTTGCTCCAAAAGACGCATTAGAGCTGACAGTCTGGCTAGGTCTTATTTTCAGGGAAACATGGTAGTTACAAACTTCCTATATGTACAAGTTAGAGAGAATTGATTAAATAAATTATGATACCTTGAAATGGCAACATATTATTTGTGAAAATAATGAATTAAAATTTATTTTTATTATTATAATATAATACATAGACGTTATTGGACATTTAGAAAAATAGTTTCAAAATAGAACAAAACTCTAAAATCACCCATAATTCCACCAACCAGTTGTAACCATTATACTTTTGTTATAGTGTCTGTTGTATCATCTAATCTTTTTTAATATAGTTGCATACTATTAAAAATTAAATCACATTATACACACAGTCATATAATTTGCTTTTCCTCTTATCAATCCTCAATATTTTTTTTCATTTTACAAACTATTCTTTTAAATATAATTTAACAGCTGTGTGGTATTTGATTGTATAGGTGAATATTTACTCTGTTTTTTTTTGATATTTTTGCATTACTCCAATTCTTCCTCATTATAAATGAAACTGCAGTAAATATTTTTGTTGCTAAATCTTTGCTATACAACACTAGTTATTTATTAGGTAAATTCCTAGAAGTGGAATTAAAATTCTAAACAAGAACAAGCATTCTTTAGAAGAATATTTAGTGACCTGATATATTGCTAAGTAAAAAAGTTGATTAGAAAATAGTATATGCAGTATGTTTGCAAATGTTAAAAGACGTATGCAAAGTGAAGAAGGTGAAAGGAATATAGTATATCGAAATGTTCCCAAGGTATTTCTGGGCAGGTGGATAATAAGTTATTTTTATTTATTTCTTTTTGCTTTTCACTGTTGAGTTTTTTGGCAATGAGCATATATTACCTTATTGATCTGAAACAAAATAATAGTTTTTTAAATAATTGAGTAAATATTGGAAAATGACACTAATACAAGGTCTGGGGAATAATAACTTCATTACTATCTTTGTGAAAAAGACCTGAGGGTCATAGTGAACCACAAGCTCACAGTCAACAAGATATTAGAGCAGTTTAAGAATAAAATGTCATATTACATTGTCTAGAACAAAGTAAAATTACAGTCCTTCTACAGTCTAAATCTGTGGGACTACAAACGTAACACTGTATTCTGTAGAGATGATATGGTGTGTTCAGATAAGTGGCACTAGGTTGTTAAAAGGGGTCGGAAGCTGGTACAAATTACTGGGCCCAGCCATCCAGAAAGGCACCAGGGGCTGATTATGTTGTATATCAATACAAATCCACTGTTGCGGGAATGCCTGAAAACAACATTAGGGTTTTAACCCGCTTCTTGGCATCTTTCTCTGTTAAGAATGGAAGTAACTAGTAAACCATGGTGTTGAAGGAGGAATAGTAAACTCAAGTTGAATCAAGGCCAGCATTTAACTACAGAGGAATGCAATCTGGGAAATGGGGCATCCAGACTTTCAGGGGGATGATTAGAGAGAGGCAAGTGAGGGCATCGTTATTGCAGCTGACATACTATTTCGAAACAGGCACTGGGAGAGGGCTCAATCCCAGGCAAGAGCAGGTTAAGTTTTCAAGGAATGGTAGGAGCCCAGTCCTGTAATCACACTATGGAATGTACACGCCACAAAAATGCCCATGCCCAGGACCCATCCTGGTGACATTGTCACAACTACGATAATAAGAAAAGTAAAATGTCTGCATTTTTCTACTGAACTAAATTGTTTTCTTTAATCTCCATCCTACTTTGTGGCCGAAAACTTAACCTGTGTAATCTTTGTTTCCTTGCTCACTGATCAATATTTTTTGCTTACTCTGGGTCTCTATTTTCAGGTACTTTAGGGCTCTGCCTTTCCCATGCCCCATGGGGAGGACCCCCGAGGTTCTGTCCAGTCCTTCTCCCTGGGATAGAGTCTTGCGTTATTAGTGGACTCCTGGTTGGCATTCACTTGGCAGTCTCTGGAGTCCTAATTTCCCCCTGAATTCCTTACCCCTTGTTCTACCCAGTCATGGATAACTCTCCTCTGGCCGTCCATCCAAAGTCAGATCCTTGGACAATTCCCCAGAAAGCACCTTATCCCAGATGTCAGATCCTAGCTGAATCCGGATTCCCTCACCTCCCTGTCATCTCTGGGCAGGCTCTAGTAAATCCACAAGTCCTTCTTTACAGTAACATTTGTCCAATTCCCATCTTCTTATTCCATAATGGTATTGACATCCTGGATTATACTGGGCAACACCATAAAATTTCATCATTAATCTCTATTGAAATGATTTAAATTATTTTAAAGTGAAAGGAAAGATAGAATGTAAAATTGGGACATCCTTCTGGTATGGTTATCATGAAAAAGAAACTCCAGAAATATGTGCAAAATGAAGCCACCTCGAGAGTGGCATATATCAAATTCTTTAAGGAGCAGACAAACTATGGGAACAGATGGACGAACCAAAGACTTACCAAGTTTATCAACTTTTCAAATAAGCTAACCGAATTACTGGCAGATGTGATTTGTGTCGTATTAGAAGAGGGTGAGCTGACCAGGAGCGTATCTCCAAGAACAGTGACAGTTATTTTAATGGAGGGAGAAAAATTTGGCATTAAAAAAATAGGAAATTGATACCACTACTTATTCAGTAGCATTTGTTGACAATATTAGAGAGAGATACACACAGAAAGGGGGGTGTGTGTGTGTGTGTGTGTGTGTGTGTGTGTGTGTCTGTGTGAGTGTGAGCATGAGAGAGAGAGAGAGAGAGATCCTAAAATGATTTCTGCTCACAGTAGAGGCTTAACTAATAACTGTTGAATGAGCACAGTGGAGTTAGTTTAGACTTCAAGTGCTCCAAATGGAATTTGTAGAAAAGTCTTCTCTTAAACACATTAAGTTCAATTAAACAGATCTTTCTTTGAAAAGAAACCTGTTCTTTTGGGTGTAGGAGCAGGAGCTTCTTAGGTCATATTTGCAGGGCTGGTCCGCAGCTGGGATTCACTCACTGGCCAAACCTGATGCTTATGTAATTGGCATATATTTTGATTGGTCGGTGCCTACACAGTACTGGCAGTTTACTACTGTGTTGTGACTAGCCAGCATCTCTGCATTTGTCTCAACCAAAAGAGGTCACTGAGGCGGAGACACAGTGAATCAATGGGGAAAGGATGGTATTGAATTGGTATTGAAAAAACTGCCTCGCTATTAGGAGAAACAAATCAGATCCTCACTTCACAGCACAAGAAATTACAGAAGCGGTACTAAGTTCATTGTAAGAAAAGAATTCATCCATTATAAAAACACAAGTAGAAAAAATAGGTGAAGATCCGGTTTCCTGTAGAGCAAGAGAAAACAAAGAAAACAATCACCAAGAAATGCTTGATACATCTAAGTAAAAATTTTAAATTTTGTATATCAAAAATCATGAACAAAATTAAAGAGTAAATCATGAACAAAAAGGCCAAGAGTAGAATGGGGGGAAAAACATTTGCCACAGTTACAAAAAAAAGGACTGATATAAAGGGTTTATATAAATAGATTAAAAAAGCATTAAGGCCTCAATAGAAAAATGGGCAAAGGACATTAATAGGTAATTCACAAAAGAGGAAATGGCTAATGAACATCTGAAAAAGCTGTGTGATGATAGTAGCCCCAAATAAATACAAATAAAACAACAAAGTCTTTTTTTAACCTATCAAATTAGAAAAGATTTTTTTTGGCAATGACATCAGTCATTACTAGGGATATTAGGAAAGAACAGCATTCTTTCTATATTGCTGCTAGGACTGAAAATTGCTACAATTATTCCTAAAAATCAATTTGTCCATGTATTTCAAAAGCCTTAAAAAAGATTTATATATATAGATCTAGCAGTCTAGCCTACAAAATTATAGAAGTCTGTCCTACAAAAGAATCTTAAACTCAAAGACTTATGCCCACACAGTGTTTTATTTTAGCATAATTTACAATAGCAAAAACCAGAATCCACAAACATTCCATGAGAGAATTATGTTATATTGTTATGATGTAAAATTAGCAAGTCACTACAAATGAAGTAACAAATAATTTTTATTGACATGGGTGAAAGAATTATAAAAAGCAGAATGCAACATTTTATACACAATAGTTTCTAACCAAGGTTTAAAAAAGGAAGGTGAAAAGACTGGAAATCACCAAAATATTAGCAGTAGTTAATTCTTATTGGTGGAAATAAACAGGTTCTTGTTTTCTTCCTTACAGTTTATTCTCTAATATTTCTTATACAATGTTGTCTACAATGAGCATGTATTACTTTCATTATCAGGAAAAATAATTATTTTAAAAGCAAATCTCTAGAATTAATCCAGCTTTTACCTAACAGAAAACAGCAGAGGAAAACATTTTGATGAATTGTTTCATAATTCTTTTTAAAGCAGAATTTCACAGTTCAACACAAGCCTCAAAGTAATAACTATTTTTTGGCAGAGCAATATTAAATAACAACTATACAAAAATTATGTATATTTAGGATTGTTTTTTTTTAACAATGGTTAAAACATCTCAATTATAAAACACTGCAGAATAAAATTCCCTTCGCTCAATGTTTAAGACCACAAACATTTTTGTCCGATGTCTTCATTATTAACTAGTTTAAAAACTACACAGGGCATTTTTATTTCAGCCTCCATTTCTTGCAGTTTCTGAAAGTGTTGTCATTTGATCTCAGGATCCAGAAGATTTATCACATGGGGATCACTTGTTCCATGCTTTTCCATCATCATTCTCCTCCACCTTCTCAAACCTTCGTGGCTTTCTTTTATAGCTGTCTGTCCTCCCTGGTAGATTCAGACACTAGTGAGAACCCATGTCTTTCCCCCAGAGCCAGCCCCAGGCAAAATTGTCGAAGAGCTGAAGTCAGTGGCACTTCCTTTCTCCAGCCCAGCGTCTGGTGCATTCCCACCCTCTCAAAATCTGCTCTCACATGCTTTAATCACACTAAGCGACACTTAACACTTTTGAGCATCTACTGTACACCAGGCATTCTGTTAAGGGCTTTCACCCACACTATTTCATTTTATCCTCACAATAACCTTGCAAAGGTTTATTTGCCTCATTTTACAGATGAGGATGCTGAAGCCCCGAGAGGTTAAGAAACTCACCTATGGTCACACAGCCATAGTTTACACAGTTTGAATTCACAACCAGAGCTGTCTGACCTGAAAGCTGTGCTCACTCTCAGGGGTTGGGGCCAATTTATTGGACCCCAGGGACCCTTTTTATGTCTTTCAAACTCAATCATACAGATAGTCTATTTCCCAACTAAAATTCAAATTATTCTTAAATTTGAAAGAGTCTAGAGCTTTTCTGTTTTCTCCTCAACTAGCAGAAATTTCCTGAAGAATAAGGATGTGTGCCTAATTATAGCTAGTAGGCCTATCAGTTGAAAAGAACATTGCTACATGAATTTGGGCACCATTCAGTTTTTTTCAAATTGGCACACCTTTTCTGAAACCACATAATAGATAACAAGAAAACTCATAGGCTTGTCTTTCTGTGAGCTTAACATCGTTTCCCCACTAATCTAAAGATCCTCCCAGAAGGTAATTAATTTCCCAGCTTCCCTCTGTAACTAATCGAAATTTAAAAACACTAATTCTCAAGGAATTCTTCTTTACCCCTTAATCAATTCTAATTCTGCTCCTAACTAGCTATGTGCTCTCAGGCAATTTACTTTGGGCCTCAGAGTTACAGGTTTCTCATCTGTAGAAGGAAGATGGGATTAAAAATCATACCCTTCTCGTAAGGTTGTGGGGAGAATTAAATGAGATAATGCAGGTAAAGTTTTTGATAAGTGGGGGACTCAGGAAGGTGTGTTTCCTCATTCCACCCATTTCCATGCACTCTCCTTTGCATATTGGTATTTTTCTCAGTGTCCTCCTGCAGGTTTTCTTGACCTTTTCCTCCAGGACACTAAATTCCCATTCCTTAACTCTTTTCTAAGAGACCTTGTTTTTCAATCATGATTTTTATTGCAACTTTTCCATTCCACATCATGTTAAAAACAAGACCTAATAGGGTTTGGATAAAGCCAGTAGCAAATCTCTTTTCCATCTCCCTTTTCACGTATCCCCTTTCTCCCCCCCAAACAAACCCTCCCCACAAATGACAGCCACAAACCCCGAGTGCTAGAGAAACAATGCCCCCCAAGTTATCAAACAATCTTCCTTCAGTGCTTAAAGAATGTTTGTCAACAAGGTAGCTTAGAAGTGAGAAGAAAAAATACAGAGGCTTTTCCTAACCAACTTTCTTTTCGTCATCCATCAGCAGCAGCCTTTGGGGTCCCTTCTCTGCTGAAGGGCAAGGTGCTATGAGGCCCTTTAACACCTGGCCTGGGCCCGTACCTAACGGCAGGGATCACAGCAGTGTTTTTGTGGGGAACAGGATACAAGGAGCTGAGTGAAGGGACTGTTTCTCACCCAGTAGTATTTAATGGAAATGCTTTTCCTGGTTTGATTATAAGGAATTCTTGGTGTTTCAAGAATGCGGGTCTAAAACGCTATAGCTGCAAAAGAGCTGGAGTACCCACTTCATGACTTAAAGCTTCAGGAATATGAAGTCTGTGTTCAGAAAACTTCCCCCCACTCTCCTGTTAGTACATCCACTGATTTAGAAAATGCCAGGGGTCTTGGAAGTGGGATGTTTCTGATAGATTTTTTTTTTAAATTTGCTTAGGGCTCCAAACAGTTGGTTCTTAAGTGTCTACAATTTAAAGTTTTACATATCTTCCTTGGGCTATCATATGTCTACGTATCCCGTCCAGGACATCTCCCTAAATAATCTCTGAGCGGAGAATGAAGCTTTTTTCCTAGGAGATTTATCTGAGAATGAACGTTCGCGGGGCGGTTCAAATTCCATAGCTCAGATTTGGTTCCCCGCAGGTCAGATGGTGCGGTCGGCTGGGCCAGAGTGATGTGTACAGCTGTCGCTATCAGAGGCACGGAGCACAGGTGCTGGGTCTCCCACTACCGAAGTCGCAGGGAAATTTCCGCACTGACATGTGAGTCCCAGGCATTGTAACATCGGATGCGCTAACTAACTGTGTGGGCAAAAGCAAGTCTGAACCACGCACAGGGCTATTGTCACGATGAAAGCCCCTCTGTCCCCCTGCGTCTGGCCCTCCACTAATGCCAACGAGGTGACTAGCTTTGCACCTCGCCGCAGAAGCCCCCGTTCGCTACATCTTTCTCTAATGTTCCGCGCGGTCTGAACGCGTTCGGCGGCGGCCAGGTCTGAGCCCGTCCTGCGCAGGCGGGGGCGCGTCCTTGTCCCCTCGCGGGCGGCGGTGACTCTAGCCCCTCGGCTGGCTGTGGGAGACCCCCGCGCCCTCCTGGAGCGCCGCTGCCTTCTCTGTCCCCAGCCGAGCGCAGCGCGACCTTCCCGCCAGTAGGACTCAGGGCGCGATCCGCTCGGTCGCCGGCTGCCCGCAGCGCCCCCAGCCCCGTCTCGCATCCAAGGGAACCGGGCGCCCCAGCCCCGCCCGGACTCAGCCGCGAGGCACTGTCGCCGCCGGCCTGGCCACGCGGTGCCTCGGCCTGGGCGCCAAGCTGCAGCTGCCTGTCCCGGCCTTGTCGCGGAGAGTGCGGCCGCGCGACACTGGAGACCTAAAGGACGCTGTCTCCTCGTCCGGCCCCGCGGCTTCCCTGAAGTTCAGCGGCCTCCCACCCAGGAGAAATCCACATTTGGTGGGATATTTTATCAATCCCAGCGCTCTCCCCAGGTGTTCAGCTACCTCAATTTTTAATTATTCTACATTCTCTTATGATTCATCTCTTTCCTCGTTAGGATTGCTGATGGTTCAAAGTTTCAACTTGGAATATTAAACACACACACACACACACACACAAAACACGTTTGTGGACAGAAATCATTTCACTGTGTGACCCAGGCTTTTAAATTTTCCTCTCTGAACCTCAACTATTTCATTTCTAAAATAAAATTTAAAACAATCATATCTCAGCTGCCTTAGAGAGTAGGTCAGATGACCTCCTGATGTATCTTTCCGGGCTGGGATCTGTATGATTTTGTGACCTGCAGATCTGAAATTTAGGATTAGAAACCGATCATTTCTTTAAAGTGATGTGTGAAGAGCATTATCAGTGAAATCAAGTAGCAGAAGCAGGGGGCCTTTTTTTCTCTCCCGCTCAGCATTGGGGGGAAGCTTGAAGCCTTTGCACCCTGAATGCCAGTGTCACAATCAGGAAGTCAGATGTGTGGATGATCTAGTCCTTTAGGATTCTTTGTGCCACTGATTCTCTCCACCAATATTGATAATAAAAAGTTAATTATATATTTTGAGTTTTCCTCTTGCCTCATGTTTTCAATCCTGGGGTGGGGGTGGGGGGTGGAAAGTGACTAGTTCTCTTATTTAAAAAAAGAAAAAAAATCAATCCCATTGATCAGTGTGCAAAACCAAAGACCCAAATCTCTTCCATTCCCCTTCACAGTGATTAAAATTGGAGCGTGCTGAAGAATGCCATTTCAAATTGCAAGGCCACAGAGTCTCCCTCCACCCCACCCCTGTCCTTTTTACTTTGGGGAGACACAGGGGCATCTTAAGGACATGCCCTTATAATGAAGGTCTTTTTGACCCAGGAGTTTTAAGAGGCCACATCATAAAGCCAGACAAATCGGCTGAATGGTGACTTTAGGTGTGCCCAGAAGGAGGAATGTAGTGCAGAGTCTTCAAAAAGAATCCAGACTATTTTTACAGAATGAATTACCTGTGCTTACACTAGTGAATCATTTCATATATGTTGTTGTTTTGACCCACCCTTTTTCTCTGGGATACAAGAGGCAACCTTCTGTGAGAGGGGGAGAAAAAGACGGAGATGTGCGAGCTCCCCCTGGTGCTCTCCTACGTTCAGGCCGACTGAAAGGCAAGGCACGGGAAAACGTCTCTACAAGCACAGGAAAAGGAGATCATCTGGATTCTTTCCTTCTCAAAGGCCCGTTTCCATGCTGCTTTGGCCCTGGATTCTGTGTGTCCCCTTGTTCGTGGGGACCTGGCTTTAGTAGCTGTAATGTCGTTGCTGTCAAGAGTTGGAGGAGGAATCCTTGCCTTGTCAGAAAACATGTTTACAAAGCAAAATTCAAAGTGGGGATTTGGCAGCTGCCCTGTGGATGGGATTCCTCTTGGAGTCAAACTGGATTTCTTTTTGTCCAAAATTGTTCTCTTTGTTAGTCTACAGTTATTCATTTGACTGAATAATTTTCACACACATCTCTTTGTACAGGTAGACATCACAGATATGTTATGGGGCTCTAGGATGAGCCAGCGTGACCAGTGGGGCTGCAATTCTAAACCATATCTCCTATTCCAATAATATCTTGTATTCTTAACGGCCTCTGTAACACTCTGCGTCAGAGATCTCTGTGGACTCTGGTCACCTGTAAAGACTGTGGGGGAAATTCCATGCAGTCTACTGGATAAATTCATTCCACTCGCCTCCAACAGTTTATCAATGTGTATTTCTTGGGTCCTGCACTTGACCCACATCGTGGGAAGTAGAAAAGATGTATGCAGCATAATTTCTGCTGAGACCTGGTCAAATCAGCTAAGGGACAAACTTCAGTGTTCATTAAACTCAATGGGTCAATATTATCATGATTCTTTCACCGCATAAGTAAATGCAGAGCTTTTGTTTCATTTAGTTTTTGCAGCCAGAAGATGTTTATTAAATGAAAATAATGAATAATACATGTGTAAGTACTATGGAAAATTATAAAATGATATATAAATGCAAGCTATTAATGTTATCCAATGGTTTGCCTGATTTTTGTTAAACCTGATAAGAAATCATTATTTTTATTTAATTTTATTTTTAAAAATTTTCATTATTATTTATTTTTTACTTTTACTTATTTACTTATTTTTATTATTAGTTTCAGGCATACAAAACAATGTAATAGTTAGACGTTTATACCCCTCACTAAGTGATAACCCCCTTCCCGCAATCTACTACCCCTCTGACATTGCATACAGCCGTTGTATTTCCACTGTCTCTATTCCTTATGCTGTAATCTACTTCTTGTGACTATATACATATATATGTATATATAATTATAGTTGACATTCATTATTATTCAGCTTCAACTTCAGGTGTACAGCATAATGATCAGGCATCTACACCGTCCCTGAAATGGTCTCCCTAATAAGACAGGTGTCCCTCGGATACTCTACAAAATCTTTACAACATTGTTGATTATATTCCCCAAACTGTCTTTCGTATCCCCGTGGCCATCTTGTGGTTACCGACTGTGCTTTCTAAGCCCCTCACCTTCTCCCTCATCCCCACCCCGCTCCCATCTAGCAACCCTCAGTTTTTCCTCTATGTCTCTGAGACTGTTTCATTTAGTTTTGTGTGTGTGAGTTTGGTTGAGTGGGAATCTTGTAAAGCCAAAAATGGATCTGAAGATCCCAGTTCTTCTGGTCGTCCCTGGTGTACCCCTTCATTTGGAACTAAATCACAAAACACGGAAGTTCACTCAAAAGACCACAGCAAGTTTTAATTAATCGAGTTCATAGTCTCCAATTTATTCTGCACTCTGGTTTTTATTTCTCCCAACACACCATGTTTGTTCCTCCCTTTACCTCTTTGCTCTGCCATGCCATGGTCTGCACTACCTGTCCTCTCTCCACCCCAGCCATCCAGCATCTCTACAATTCATTATGTGCAGTGTGAGACTCACCCCTTTGCTGACAATTCTCACCCGCACAAATTGCTCTCTTTTTTAACTGTTTTACAAAGAGTTAGATTTACAAATACCATGTGCGTATGTTACCTGTGTGTTACCTCGTGGCTCTGAATTGGAAGCTCTGTGGAGGAAGGGTAACAACTCTTGTTTCTTCTGTATCTTCACACCATCGAAGTGTGCTGAGATCTTTAAACTTGTTCTCTGATAAAGGAGTAAATTGAACTAATACTCTTGAGGGATTTTTTTTTCAATCTCAAAAAATATTTAATTCCCATGTCTCTTAAATGAAAAATTGTCAAATTAAGGAGCCATTTCCAGGATTTTAATTTAAGTATTAGTTGTGCTTTGCCTCCACCCCAAAAGGATTTAAGGTGGGCTTAAAATATTATGAAAACTAGATGAGATTATTAATTCTGTCCCTGCCAGCTCTACAATTGTAGTTTTAGGTCCCAATTTAAACAACAGAAAGTTTTTTTTAAAAGATAAAAGGCGTGCTTTATATTATATCTCTCATTATCATGTTAAGAAAAAAAAATCACAGATAAAAAATTTCAGAAATATTTTTGCGTCTTCTTTGCACATCACACACACACATACACACACACACTCACACTAGAACTGTACTGGCAGTGAACATAGGTTGTTTAAAGTATAGCTATTCAACTGTCATATAAAGTGAAATCTATATTTTCTCTCCCTATATGACTATATATTTAACATCTCTATGCATATGTGTGTGCATACATATGTATATGTTATATACACACACTCCACATTATTATTTCAAAGGGGATTTTGCTCCTTCTGGCTACCAGCAATAACTAGTCAATATTTATACTCTTGAATATCGATGATATCGTGCATACACAGGAAAGCTGTGGAAAACATCTCCATTTTCAAATAGAGTTTTAATTATTTGTAAAGACTTCAATTGTTCACTATCTAATGTCATGGATTGGTCCTCACAGTATGAAGTGCAACTGTCCAGGACCCCCACAGTATTATAAATAGGCTTCTAAAGCTGGCTTGATTGATGTTTGGCATAAAACGCTATTCCTCTGAGCACATATATTCCTTCTGTTCACCATTTTCATAGAAAAATACCAGGGCTGATTTTTTATTCAAATCTCCAATTTATGCAGGGTTTAAACCACTAAATACTTAAAGCCTTTTTCAGATATTTTTTTCCCTTTTCTGTTAGGTAGGTAACTAAATCTTTTGCTTCAATACAAATAAGAATTGGAGACTTAGCAGAGTCCTGTGGGGGAGAGAAAGAGTTTATTAATTATATTGAGAATCAAATAATATGCTTCTTTGACACTAATGTTCCATCTTTCTTCACCCCAAGTATCCTATGGGACAACTTTAAAGCCTTTATCAGGGTCTAGATTACTGCATTTATGGTTCCTTAGAAGAAGGAATTTAATGAATGGCATTCTGAGTTGAAGAGAGAATTTGAGATGTTTTAAGATTTAAGCTGCAACAGTGAAATGATTTTTTTCAAAGTGTGTCCCAGAGATGTAATTTAATACATCAAGAAAAATAAGCACAATAATATACATTTTATGAGTTTTAATAAATTGTTGATACTGATGAAATGGTACATTTTTCTTCATGACCCTTATCTGCATTTGACAGAGTCCTACAGAAAACTTTAAATACCTCTTTAAAGCAATTTACAAGATATTGTAGAGATTCCCAGCAGTAAATAATGATTAGTGATCTTCTTTAAAATGTTTATATTGACGATATTAAACCAAGTGCCTTGTTTGGATTGAACCAGTTTTGGCAGTGTCTGTATCAGTACCATTCTCAAGAGTTCACGTCCAGGTTCTATATTAGGATCACATTCTACTTGAGTATAATTCTGAAACTACCCTTACCGAACGGATAGCAGAATAGTTAATATTTACTGAGTGCTTACTACATCCCAGACACTGCACTAGGCACATTCCATGTATTATTGCACTGGGCTTTTATAGCTGCATTATAGAGGAAGATACATTATGATCACTCTTTTAAGGATGAGAATTTTGAGGCATACAGAGTTAAAGTGATTTGCCCAAATTACTTGCTGTCTTAGTCAGTTGGGAGGCTAGAACAAAATACCATACTCTGGGGGGCTTATAAACAACACAAATTTATTTCTCACAGTTCAGGAGGATGGGAAGTTCAAGATCAAAGTGCCAGCAGACTCAGTGTCTGGTGAGAACCCACTTTCTGGGTTTTGGACAGCATCTTTTGGTGGTAAACTCACATGGTAGAGTGGGCAAGGAGCTTTCTTAGCCGCTTTTTGTAAGGGCTCTAATTCCATTCATGGGGGTTCCACAGTCATCACCTAATCAACTTCCAGAGGCCCCGCTTATTAATACCATCACCTTGGGGTTGAATTATGGGGGGACATAAACATTCAGACCATAGTACCTGCTTAGTCAATAGTGAAGGTAGGAATTGAACTCTAGTGGTCCGACCCCAGTAGTCACGCTCTGTAAATGGGCCGGGTAGTAAATATTTTAGGCTCGCTAGTCCATACAGTCTCTGTCACAATCGCTCAGTTCTAATACTGTAGTATGAAAGCAGCCATAGATAATATGTAAACGAATTGCATGGCTCTGTTTCAATAAAGTTTTATTTAATAAAAAAACAACAACTGATGGTAGGTCTGATTTGCCTTGTGGGTTATGGTTTGCTGACTCCTGCCCTATGCTGTTCTGCCTGCCTCCTTAACGCAAAGAAAACCCAGTAAATGCCCATGACTTTGGAACAGGCCGGTCTCCATGCCAGCTCAGCCTTCTGGCTACGCAGAAGCGGTGAGACCTGAGGGCTTCAGAAACCACCTCCCACCTTGGCACTTGATCCTGAACACCCTTGTTGGAGACTTCGGGAGGCTCCGCTTAGAATATAATGCACTTAGAGGAGTGGGGTCTTGAATTAGCATGAGTCATCATTATCACTACACTGTAAATTAGGATTACCAAAATGAAGCTGGAGTCTGTGTGGGCCTGAATTTCTGCTGTTCTGGAGGCCACTTAACCTTACCTATAAGACAACCTTACTTTATTCTCCAGGGATTGCTGGAGCCCCACGTTACTCTTGCTGCAGACCCTGTTTTGTTTAATCGGACTTTTAACTTGTTCCCCTGGATCCAACTGGGCTGATCTGGTGACTGGGCTGGTGACTCACTGGTCTTCTAGTCCACTTATGCCTGAAGATGTGCTGTATACTTCCAAGTCTTCAAACCAAATAGCCCAAGGATTAGGTGCTATCCACCTATTGGCCAACTTCTCTGGGGCCAGGTATCTCTCTGGAATCCTATTTTCACCTGTTTCTAGACCCTCCATTACTACAGTTCATTCATGACCATGTGTTAGAAAGCAGAAACTCTCTCTCCCTGCTGATGCCAAATCCACTGTCTGTCCCATCAGATGCTATATTCTATAGGACAAATTGAACTTCTTAGCCACTGAAACCTATCAGTGGCTGCCTGCCTGCCCCAGTGGACAGATGAAGGTCTAGTTCTGGATACTCTCAGCTAACTCTGTCTAAAGGCAGGTTGGCTCATGCTTGACCATAGGGCAGGGATAGCTATGTCCCTATTCTCCAGTTCTGCCCAAAGTGAGACATTTTCTTTCTTTCATACTCAGAAGCTAAGTACTATGACCATAGGGTATAATTGTTATAAGAAAATTGCACAAGAATTTGGCCTTACATTTCTCCGAAATAGCAAAATAATGGGAACATAGTTTTGGCCTGATTGGCAAAATTACATTTATAATTGGGTGAAAGAAAAGCCAAAATGATAGTTGATAATTAAGAAGAACCAAGATTAAACTTAAACTTCAGATGTCTTATGACTAGCAATGTATTGTCTCCTCTTTCTACCCAAACATCCTTTTTAAAACTCAAGTTTTATCATATATCTCAGTGATGAATTTTGTATGAAAGAAATAAGTGGAATGTTTAACTAGGAAGAAAATTCTCTGGTGTTGGATTTAATCCTTGAAATCAATCAACAAGTCTTTTAAAGTCCTTTAAATCATCAAAGATGAAAGTGCTCTTTGGGTTTAAAGCCAAAGAAGTAATCCCTTGTCTTATGCGTGACTGAAAAGAATGATTGTAAGCAGTGATTCTGCTCTTTAGTAGATTATAGTGTCATTGCAGAGATACAATTACGACATAAGAAACAATTAAAACAATGTAACAGTATGGAACCTGTAGTCTCTGAGATTAGAGTGGGAAAGGAAAATGGAGCACTGGAGTGAAGTGCTTTGCAGCGAAGGTTGGGTTTGAGGTAGTTGATACAGGGAGCCACTGCTGGTTTTATACAACGGAGAGACTTGAATGTGGGTTCCTTGAGGTTAGAGGTGTCTTAATCTCGTTGTTGGCTCAAGTATAGAGCACACATCATGGCACCCAGTAGGTGCCTAAGAAAAGTTTATTTAGTATAAACATAGAATTTAAGTGGTACCGAGTATGAGTTGGAGAGATTGACATCAGAATTAGTGCCGTGGGTAGGATCAAGGCTCTGTCCCCTGGCAGACTGGACGAGGGGTCCAGCTTCTGTGTCCCCCAGTCCCAATTCCTGTCTCACTCAGTTAATGCAATATGTTACTTCGCAATTTATACTAAAAGGTAGAGGGCTTATATTTATTTATATATATATATATATATATATATATATATATATATATTTTTTTTTTTTTTTTTTTTTTTTTTCTATCCCTGAGGTAAGTACATTTTTTCACCCTGAGGACGTCCCCCTACTCTCTGCAACCATTAATCCTCTTCACCCCCACCCTCCCACAGAATTAGACAGTTAGATAATGAATCACCCAAAACAAAGGCTGAACATATTTGCAAGTCCTCTGATCTCAGTACAAGTCAGAAAGATTTGGATGCATACTTGTTGAGAAAGTTTTTCTGCCTGCAGACACTAATCTAGTTCAGAGATCAGATTCTAGAACCCCAAGGGCAGGACAGAGGAGTGGAGCAGGGACCAGAGAAATAGAGAGCAGGAGATGAAGAAGCCACAGGACTCTTCCAGGGAAGGCATTCTCTTTCTCCCACTCCAGTGAGGTCCGTGGAAGTCTACTTAGCACCTAGCTGTCCTTCTCGTTGCCAACTAGGGAGGGTCATCCTTGGGCAGCATTTAATATGTCACTATAGAGCTAGGTTTGGATATTCCCCCAAGACCCTGCCCAGGCCTCATCCAATTTACAATAATTCTAGGTGATGGGGCCCAAGGTGGTGATACCAAGAAAAGGAAGCCCTTCCTCCTTTCCAGGGTGACATTAGATGGAACTAGATTGAAATCTTCCGGGAAAAGGAAAGTGTGGAGTACCCGATCCCATTATGTGCATGTTTCTGAGTCCGTCTTCCCCACTACTCAGGTATCCTTGAAGGCAAGAATAATTTCTTTTTCACTTTTGTATACCTAACACCTGGGATATTACTTAGCATGGAGCTTAATTAATGTTTGTTGAATGAATAAGTGACTGAACGGCTGATTGATGAATAAATAAAACTGAAAATGTTTAGAAGTCAGAAGAAGTCAAAGAGCGAGAGACAGAGGAGAGATTAAAGATTTTTAAGAGGAAAGGAAGAATATTTGAACATAGCTGAGTGGTGACTGGGGAAAGAAAGCTTGAAGGGTAAATCCAAGTTCTTTTGGAGCCTAAAAACAGGGATGAGATGATAAATGGTGGGCCTCTGAGATGTTGGGGTAAAAGAAAAAAAAAAAAGGTTCTTTAATGGCCATTGTTAACACTAACTTTATCTTCTTCTTGGTTCCATTTCTGATCGTAATATGTATCCAGTAGAGTTGACAGGTAGGAAATCATCAAGATGGTATGAAAATCTATAAAAGATAAAATCATGAGGTAATGTCTTAATTCTTTCAGTATTCATATTTAGAAAAGCATGTTACTGTCATCATCAGATTATTCTGTTTATGATCTGAAAACAGAATTCTGCTGTAAGAGTATGTCTCAAGTACCACATGTAATTGTGTGATCTTCTATATTCAAGTAGTTTCACATTTGTTTATTCATTACTTT
This sequence comes from Rhinolophus sinicus, assembly GCF_036562045.2. NCBI lineage: Eukaryota > Metazoa > Chordata > Mammalia > Chiroptera > Rhinolophidae > Rhinolophus > Rhinolophus sinicus. The sequence continues at coordinate 15,073,277 of NC_133758.1, read as the reverse complement.
TTCACTCTGCTCCATTTATTCACTCATTTAGAGGCATGGACAAAGCCCCTGTTATGTGGAGACTCTGTGTGGGTGCTGAAGACGCTATGTGGGTGCTGAGGGCTCCTCGGGAAGGAGTTTGCAGTCCAGCAGGGGAGACAGACACCTACATGCATATGTATGAATCACTCCGCTGCACCAGCACAAAAGCCTGAGTCAGCTGTTTCTGACCCCTCACTACCCTGTCCCCACCTCTTAACTCAGACCATCGGGCTACCTGCTTCATTCACCACGCAGGCTGCTCTCAGTCTCGACCCTCTGTGCAGAACCCCAGACTCGAGCAAGGATTGGAGCTCTGAATCTCTGTGTGGTTCTTCTGCCCCATTTCTCTCCCAAGAAGTTAGGATCTTGCCTGCTCCCCAGCAAACGTAGCTCAACCCTGTATTCTCAGTTGGCCTGTATCCCGGTACCACTTTGTTCCAACTGTTACACAACCCAGGTCTGATCCTGCCATGACATTTGCACCTTGGCCTTGGACTATCTGACTACCCTCGTTTAGGGCTGTTCTTGCCATTTGGGTCAGGTCTTCTCCTCCCTCCTCATTGCAGCTCTCCCCCCCTTGTTTTGAGGTCTGCTGGCCCGTCCCAGACTAAATTCTGTTGAAGACAGCCCCCCCCGCCCCCCTTAGCTCTTTCACAGCCCTGTAGAGTCATGGTCCTGTGAATACCTCTTTGGGCAGAGAAATCCCTGGGATGTCCTTTGGAAGAGAGGAATGAGTCTTGCTCTCCTCATAATGGTCAGGACTGGCCATGAGCAGATTTCATCATGAGGGCTAGAGAAAGACGAGTGAGATAAGAAGTGACATATTATCCATTCATTAACCCCACTACTCAGAAGCCAGATGCTCTGTGCTCACTTCAAGGGAGAGGGTAAAACTGTGGATTAAATGACTTGATAGAATACATGCAATGCCAGTGGAAGAGATAGAAATGGAAATGAGTATTTCTCAATCTCTTATTTTAATCCCCAGATCATGTTAATAAATTTTGACATGCTTTTTGGTGTGAGGAGATATTTCATGCGGAATAGGACAAGATAGAAGAAAAAGGTTCTTTACATAATATCACTCCTTAATTTAACTAAGCTTTAGGATTACTTTTGTTATTAAACTGATTTGTCAGATTGCCTCACAATGTTGTATTTTTCTGTGCAGGAATCACTGTTTAAAATATATAAAGACACCACAAAAAAGGGGAGAAAAACCCTCAAACTGTTATGTTTTGAAGGCAAGTGAGCTGTTTTGAAATCAGGCCACTTCAATCTTAATTTCCAGCCTCAACTCTGTTAAAAATTATGTATGTGTATATATATATATATATACAAATATATATATATATACACACACACATATATATGTACACACACATATATGTATAGATATACACACATATATATGTATAGATATACACATATATGCATATGTACATATACATGTATATATATATATATATATATATATATACACATACAAAAATAAACTTCTTTGTGGTAAACAGAATATCATTGAAAATTCAAATTTTTGAGCTGATGGCAAAAAGAATTGTGAATCATCAGTGTGTCAAAAGTCAACATCAGCTCTAACAAATGGGTAGACTTTTCAGTAGGTTTCTGATAGCTGGAGTAGCGGAAATCAGTAGATCCAGGCATGGAAATACTCCCAGTTTGGGATAAATGGCATCTTGCTGCTAAAACAAGCTTCACACGTTAGCCGGCAATCATTAGGCTGGTGACTTTCCTGATACCCAGGAGATGCTTGCACTAGGAATAAATTTCTCTGTTGAAACATTTGACAAGTCTTAGTTCCTGATGTCTCACACTCAAGCCTTACTTTATAGTCACATCTGTTAGTTTAAAGCATTTTTAGTTTATTGAAGAAGGCTTCACAAAGAAAAAAACAGATGATGAAAATCTCATCTGTCAAAACTGTTATTAAAACCAGTAACAGTGTGAAATTTTGTTTAAATTGAAAGCATCATTTATTTTTATCAAACATTTTATAAACAATCACATTTGAGAAAGATTTGGGGGACCTGGAGAGCCCTCAACAAAATGCAACTCATTATGTCGCTTTGTTAAATGTGTGACTCAGAGATGGGTTTGGGCTGCTTCCTTTTATCTCTGGGAGAGACCAGAGGGGTGAGGAAATTACCTGGAGCGGGGCTCCCCACCTTGGTGAGGTACAGTGAGCAGGAAGGGGGAGCAGGCCTGTACTAGAGGCTGGAAAGCAGTGCTGTGGTTGGTGGCAGATGGCCAGGGGCACCTCATTTGCCCTTTTCTGATGGATGAAGGTGGAGCGACATGGCCTGTACCTCAAAGTCCCAGAGAGGGCTTAGGAAAAAGAAAGGAAAGAAAAGAGAACATATTCATGGAAAGAATGAGCAAGCTTCCTTTCTTTTCTTCTGTGCAGTTGATTTCATGCTCAGGTCTGCTACTGATATCAAAGTGTGTTTCACAGCCAGGAGTGAAAGACAGCCTTAAGAAGAGAAACAAGATGAACAGCAAGTCCGTTTAGTTGACTCCTCATTCAATCCAGATGTCTGGCACTGGGGAGACAAAACATCCGACACTTTGCTATTGTGTAGACTCAACCTTAGAATATACAAGAGATCCAGTTTCACGTTCTTAACTGTGTCTCATACTTCTTTGGCTGTGTGGTATTAGCAGAAAATGTATCCTAAGGAAAGTAGAACCATGTAAATCAGAACAGTTTGTTCAAGTCGTGACTTTTCTTTCACACATTGATACTGTACTTAATTTTGTCACACGTTGAGATCTCCCCCTGGGCAAAGGTTTCTCATGGGGTGTGATGCTCTGGAATGGGGGTGTACTGAGTATTAAGGGGCATTCCAGATCCTCAGCTTCCCAGTCTCTCTTTCCTAAAGCTGACTATTCATTTCCCCCTTTCTCAATCCCTCCTTCTTCTATTTATAAAAGAAAACCTTATCTCCTACTCATCTTGGATCTCCCTAGGGAATGCTGCTCAGGGCGTAAAGACCCCACCCCCCAGCCCACCAAACAAGGGACTGCTGGGATCTTTGAAGCCCACAAAAAGCCAGACCCCAGCTTGTGTCTCAGCTGCCTGTTTCCCATAGTTTCAAAGAGGAGAAGGTGAAAATTCCACGTTTACTTCCAAAATAGCAATATTATGTTTTCCAGAAGACGGAGCATATATATAAGATAGCATGTATACTTTCTTGACCGTTTATTCGGTGTCACAGGAAAAAACATTTTCATTAATATTTGCCAGATGATTATATACTGTAAACCTCTATTTTATTTTTAGCATAAGCACAAGAATCTTGCCCCCTAGTAACCTCTTTTCTGCTTATTTATTTATTTTTTGCCATATACTTGTTACAGGAATGTCTTGTGGATTTGACTCTTAAAAGAAATGAACTTAACAAGAATTTATGCACCTTTGGTAGGCTCTGAACTTCCTGTGACCCAGTCCTTTATTTTTTTCCTGTTCATTTAAATCTGAAACCTATATCATTCTAGCTGTAAGCTATACTTATCTATGGACATACAAACTATTGGATGAAAAAGATCTATTCTCATTAAAATATGTATTTCCAATAAGAAATTTGTTATATTCAGTAACTTTTAAATCAAACATTATGATATATTTACGTTGTTTGATCAATTGTGGGTTAATAACCGTAGTGATAATTCATTCAATCCAGGAAAATTTTTGGTAATAGTCTGTAATTCATTTTTATTTCATGAAATGAAAACAATTTAAACCTGTCAATTTATATACAAATTTTTGTTGCAGAGAAGTGATTGAATGATTAGCAAAAGAGTTTCGAGCATAAAATATACATCATTAAGATAAAATTCTGTGAGAAAAAATGGTGTGGAAGTATATGATCACAGAGAAAATGATATACACTTTGTAACTGTGGAAGAAGAGTTTGTGTATTTTCTAAATGTACGATGGTGGATATCAAATTCAGATTCAGGGGCCTGGTGGGGATCCGATGGCGCACTTCAACATGGGGGGGAACCAATTAGAGCTCACATAACCCTGCCTACGTGGGTAGGAGCAACAAAGTTCGGGGTGTTAGGGAGGGAACACCAGCTCACTTTATCTCAGGAGAGAGCTGCCCTATAGTGGCTGTGGCCTTTGGTAGAAGATGGAGGGGACCTGTGTCTAAAAGGAAGGAAATTAGGAGACTAAATGCCCGGACCTTACTTTCTCCCTGTAGTGTCGTCTCCTGTCAGGGCCTCCCATTGGTTAAGCCCAACTTAGAAGTAGTGACACGCCTTCATCTGTTACCATTAATTTTATTATTATGATAGCTGTCCATTTTTTGTAGATGTCCTTTATCAACTCTAGAAAGTTCTTTTCTATTCATAGTTTTTGAGAGCTTTCATCATAAACGTCTGTAGAATTTGGTCAAATGCTTCACTGCATCTATTGAGATAATCATGTTTTCACTTTCATCCTATTAATAAGGTCCATTATATTAGTTGAATTTTAAATGTTAAACTAAGCTTCCATTCTTGAGATAAACTACATTTGGTCATGAAGTATCCTTTTTATGTCTTTGTCCCTATGTTCATGAGGGATTTTTTTTTTCTTTAGTTTTCGTTCTTGTAATCTCTGTCTTGGTTTATTATTAGGAAAATGCTGGTCTCATCAAATGAGTTGGGAAGTATTTCCTTCTATTTCCTGGAAGAGTATGGCATTGGTATTATTTCTTCATTAAGTGCTCTAAAGAATTCACCATAATACCATCTGGCATAAAGCTTTCGTTTTGAAAATTGTAAATTATAAATTCAATTTCTTAATTGACATAGAAATTTTTAGGTATTCCATTTTTTCTTGAGGGAGCATTTGGCTATTTCACCTAGGTTATCAAATTTATTGGCATAAAGTTGTTAATATATTTCCTTATTATCTTTTTATTGTTCATAACATCTGTAGTATTGCTCCCTTTGTTATTCTTCATATTGGTAATTTGTGTTTTTTCTTTTTTTTTTTTTACTTGATATATCTGGTTAGCAGTTTATAATTTTTAATAATCTTTTCATATTATAAGCTTTTGGTTTCATTGATTTTTTTTTTACTATTATTTGTCAATTTTCTATTTTACTGATTTCTGCTCTTAGTTTTATTATTGTCTTTCCACTTTGTTTAATTGGCTGTCTTTTACATTCTTCAGGTGGAAGCTTACATCATTGATTTGAGACTATTATTTTAATATAAGCATTTCAAAATATAAACTTCCCCTAAGTCGTACTTTAGCTGCTCCCAAAGATTTTGACATGTATTTTCATTTTCTTTCAGTTAAAAATAATTTTTAATGTTCTTTTTGAAATTTTCTTTGAATTATGGGTTCAGAAGTATGTTGTTTGTCAAATTTTCAGATATCTTTTGTTACTAATTTCTAATTTAATTGCATACTCTGTATGATTTCAATGCTTTTATTATGTTAAAGAACATACTCTGTATGATTTCAATGCTTTTATTCTATTGAGACATTTTTATGGCCTAGAATATGACCAATCTTTGTAAATGCTCCACGTGCACTTGAAAAGAATGTGTATTCTGCTGCTGTTGGGTGAGTGTTCAATAAATGTCCGTAAAATCTAGTTAGATCACGGTCTTTCTCAAATCTTTTTATGTCTTTGATATCCTGTCAAGTTCTGTCCATGGCAGAGATGTGTTGAGGCCTCTAACTATGATTGTGGATTTCTTATTTTAGTTCCTTCAGTGTTTACTTCATGTAGGTTGAAATTTTGTAATTAGGAGCTGTATTAGTGAGGGTTCTTCAAAGAAACAGGACCAATAGGACATATTAATATATTATGAAGAATTGGCTCATGCAGTTATAGAGGCTAAGGAGTCCCATGATCTGCTATTTGCAAGCTGGAGACTCAGGGAAGTTGGTAGTGTAATTGAGTCCAGTCCAAAGGCCTGAAAACCAGGGAAGCTTAGGTTGCAAAGCTCGGTCTGAGTGCAGGAGATGATGAGGTGAGAAATGTCCCAGCTCAAGCAGTGAAGAAGTGGCAGATTCCTCCTTCCTCCACCTTTTGTTCTCTTTAGGCCCTCAACAGATTGGGTGATGCCCACCTGCACTGGGAAGGGCACTCCACTTTCCTGAGACCACCAATTTAAATGCTAATCTCATCCAGAAACAACTTCACAGACACACCTAGAAATAATGTTCAATGCGGGTACCTATGACCAGTCCCGTTGACACATAAACCTAAACATCACAGAATATACATTAGGGTTATATCTTTTTGATGAATTGTCTTCTTTATCATTATTTATTATCTCTTTTTCATCCATGATACTGTTACTGTGATGAAGTTTACATTGCCTGAAATTAATGTAGCTATTCCAGGTTTCTTATGATTATTATGTGCATGGTATATTTTCTCATCTTATTACTTTTAATTTTCTGTGTCTTTATGCTTAGAGTATTTCTTATAGACAATATATAGTTGAGTCTTGATTTTTCATTCATTTCAGCTATCTATGCCGTTTAATTAGAGACTTTACACTGTTTAGTTTTAATGTTATTATTAATATGGTCAAGTTAAAATATACCATCTTGCTATTTGTTTCCCTTGGTTCCATCTGTTTTGGTTTTTTATCCTTCCTCCCTCTTTACCTTTTTTTGGCTTATGTTTTAATGTTCCATTTTATTTTCACTACTGGCTTATTAGCTATACTTAGTAGTTACTCTAGAGTTTATAATATACATCTCTCACTTGTCACAGTCTACCTCTAAGTTATATTATACTACTTCATGTATAATGCAACAACCTTACAACAGTAAGTTTCTGTCTCCCATCCCTTATCTTTTGAGCTATTGTTGTCGTACATATTATTTCTTCGTGTGTTATAAACCCCACAGTGAGGTTTTTGTTGTTTCTGCTATAGCCATCAATTATCTTTTAAGAAAAATAAAACAGAAAAAATAGTCCCTTGTATTCCCCCCAAATTTATCATTTTCACTATTCTTCATTCCTTTTAATAAAGTCACTTTCCATAGGTATCATTTACCTTCTACCGGAAAAACTTCCTTTAATATTTTTGTAGTGAAGTTCTGCTGGTAAAATACTTTTTAAAAATTTTTCTTAAAATCTTTATTTCACCATTATTCCTAGAACATATTGTGCCGTGTATAACATTCTAAGTTGACAGTTTTTTTCTTTTCAGTGCATAATCTGGTTTCTGCTTTACATATTTTCTGATAAGAAATTTGTTGATAGTTTTCTCTTTTGTTTATTTCTTTCATAATGTGACTTTTTTCTGTCACTGCCTGTAAGATGTTTCTCTTTTCACTGTTTTTCAGTAATATGATTGTGATATGTCTTGGCTTCCTCACCCTTCCTTGCCCACCCTGCTTGGCATTTTTGAACTTCTTGGAGCTGTGGGTTTACAGTTTAAACGAAATTTTGAAATTTTTGCTATTTTTTTCTTTAAGTATATATATTTTTCTGACACCTCATTCTACATGCCTTCTGGAACTCCATTTATACTTATGTTAAACAGATTGATATTTCCTCTCAGGTTAGTGAGTTGTAGTTTTTTGTTTGTTTGTTTTCTTTTATTTCGTTATGGCTGTTTCTTCCTTGATGCTCCCACAGAATAGTGTATATTGTTAAATCATCAAGTTCATTGATTTTTTTGTTTGTTTTGTTTTATAGTGTCTTATCTTCTGTCAATCTCATTCAGTGAATTTTTCATTTCAGATTTCGTACTTTGTATTTCTAAAAGTTATAGTTTTTTTGTATCTTCTGTTTCTTTTCTTATTATGTATATGTTTTTTCTTTAAATCCTTGAGAATATTATGCACATTTAAAATAACGGTTTTAATGTCCTTACCTGTTAATTCTATCATCTCTGCCATTTCTGGGTGTGTTTCTATTGTCTAGTTTTTCTCTGGGCATGACACATTTTTCTGTTTCTTCATGTGCTCACAATATTTGATTTGATGAGACACTGTGAATTTATATTTCTGGGTACTAGATTTTGTTGTATTTTTTAAAAGAAAGTTAGACTTTGTTCAACTGATAGCTAAACTTTTCATAGATCAGTTGGATCATTTCAAGGCTTCAAAAAATTTTTTAGAGCAAGTCTAGATTAGCCTGTACTCTAATACTAATTTGGGCTCGCTCTTTTCTATAGCCTGGTCTTTCTTGAATCTCCACAGAAGTATGTATTCAGTGATGTATTTCCACTTTAACCAATGGGAAATAAAATTAGTCCTGGCGCTATGTGAATTCTGGGAATGTTTTGATCTTACTACTCTCCAGTTGTTTTTTCCCCAGTTGTTGTCACCCAAACTTGTGGCATTTTATCCTATACGTTCACTTAAATCCTTGAACATAGATCAGTATTCAGCCAAAATCTCAAGAATGTCCTTATTCAAATTTCTGGAGCTCCTTCTCTATGTAGTTTTCTCTTCTTTGGTATTTTACCTTGCAAATTTCAGCTACATCTGCCACTATGAATTGTAATATCTATCTCTTCAACTAGCAATGCTATGAAGCTCTGCTTGAGTTTCCCTTCCCTGGGCTTGAAGTTTACAAATTCCTTCCAACAGAATGCCAGTGTAATCGAAGGACTCACCTTATTTTTTCTCTTTTTCAAAGATTATAGTCTTGTGCTGCTAATGTCTGAAAATAGGGTTTTTGGGGGGTTTGTTTTTCCCCCACAGATTTTGTTCAGTTTTCTGGTTGTTTACAGCAAAGATAAGATGATAAATCTGGACCTTGGTACTCCCTTTTAACCGGAAGGAAAGTCCTTGTGTCATCTTTCTCTTTTTTTCTTTGCTTCCACATCAATGTTGCTTCTAGTGCCTTCCAAGTCCTGTCACAGCAATGTCTCTCACCAGCCAACCCCTTCCCATAGCCATGGCCTTACCTTCGGACCACACTTACCTGTCTCCTGAATAATCACAAAAGCATTTTTCCTAGTCTTCCAACTTATAGACTCCGTCCCGCCAATCCAGCCATCACTCTCTTTGCCAAAATGGTTTTCCTAAAATTCTTCTAATTGTGATTTTAAAATGTCTTTAAAATCTTCAGTGGCTTTGCCATGGTAGCAGAGTAATTAAACACTTTTTTACACTGGGATTCAAGCAACTTTATGCTCTTCTCGTTTGCTTTCATCCATCATTTCATCTACCATTATTTTCCTTCATTTTCCTTTCTGTGTAATCTTTTCTTTTCCCTACCTATTAAAATTCTTCCTACTTTTGTGACCAAGACAAAATGGTATGTCTTCTGCAATGCTGTCCTATGTCTCATTTCATACAGTGTCTCCTCCTTCCCTAATTTCTGAGTATAATCCTGTTTATACTTCTCATGACACTTTTACTTTGTATATCTTTATTATAATCCTTTGTGAACAAATACAGACATCAAGTATTAATGATAGGTACTGTGATTTTTTAAAAATCTCCTATAACAAATAATGGCAGTAAATTTCATTGACTTGGTGTCTAATAAAGTGTCGCTGAAGAAATTATTGCCTATATTAACATCTTGACATTTAAAAATCATCTTTCCTTCAGGTCTGCCTCCTTGACTCCAGAACAAAAGTCTAATATTCCCCTTTCAACTGGGATAAGATTTAAAAGCATCTCTTCTGTATCATAGTCTGTATCATATCATTGTTACCATTTGGTAGCACATATGTATCATATTACTAATCTGGTATATTAAAGATAAATAATTCTATTTTTAATTTGTACCTAGTGCCTCTCTTTTCCCTTCTTTTATCTATGCCCATATTTTTGTTTTTAGATGTATATGTTTCTTTCTCACTAGATTGTTAACTCTATACAAATAAGGCTTTTATCGACACTTTAGTACAGCGCTGTGTATATATAATTAGAGGTAATATAAAAGTATAAAAATTCTAGTTTCTGAGACACACAACACACTTTGGTTTACTGAGCACATATTAAGAAACAAATATAATATATATTTATATAATTTATATATATATAATGTGCCTTTAGATAGTGCTCAATATGTGTGCGTTATATGTAAAAATTACTGAGATTTTATTGAATATTACTTGCATTAGTGTAGAAAATAATAGAATATTAGCTGTAATATGCATAGCCTATGTCTGATAAGATACTTTAGCTTTAGTGTCTCAAATTATGAGGATTCAATTATTGTCTCTAGAAAATACTTGCTTCTTTCAACCTCATTATCAAAACACTTTCTGCATACTTTGCCTAAAATTACCTTTTTTTCATTTTAATTATACAACTCTAAATCACGTTTCCTCATTAGTATTTGATAATTATAAGCAAAGAAGCAAATATAAGAACAAGAAATACATGAGCAATGCAGTCATGCATTTCCCTCTTCTTTTTGTTGATAGCACTGGCTTCACTGAGAAGTGTATTTAATTTCAAATCACTGAATGACCACATTCATAATTTCATTTCCATTTCAGGGTGATTTCTTTCAAATTTGACTCAATATGCATAATTTTTTCTTTAAGCATACATGTCTATATTTCTTTAGCCTTATTTTTATCTAAGGAAGGAAATTAACATTTATTTTATATTTCCTTTTGACACAGCCTATTTTGGGCACTTGACACGTATTATCTCATTCAATTCTCTCCACAATCCTGAGATGCTGGAATTAATATTCTCATTTTAAAGATGAAAAACCGATGTCTAGAAACCAACGTGCCCAAGATTGTTTAATTAGGAAATGGAAGAGCCAGAATTGAAACAAAACCATCGTCTTTTTTTTCTTTTTTAAGTGATACTACATTATTTATTTTTAGGCAGAGGTTTTGCAAACACCTCATGAGAGGTTACAAAGTGAATAATTTAAAAAATCATGTTGGTTTATCTGTGGTGTATGTGTGTGAAGTCCGCGTGTTAAAATGCTTATCAGAACATGACACCTGAATATACTCCATGCTAGAATTTTGTGATTTCTCCGAATTTGCTGAAGTGAGGATAGACTTTAAAGGGAAACATTCCAAAACCACATTGTTAATTCGTTTCTTTCTATATGGGCTCTTAATGTCTTTTTTTTAAAGATATTATTGGGGAAGGAGAACAGGACTTTATTGGGGAACAGTGTGTACTTCCAGGACTTCTTTTTTTCCAAATCAAGTTGTTGTCCTTTCAATCTTAGTTCAGCTTCAAGTTGTTGTCCTTTCAGTCTTAGTTGTGGAGGGTGCAGCTCAGCTCCAGGTCCAGTTGCCATTGCTAGTTGCAGGGGGCGCAGCCCACCATCCCTGTGGTAGTCCAACCGGTAACCTTGTGATTGAGAAGATGCGCTCCAACCAACTGAGCCATCCGGGAGGCAGCTCAGCTCAAGGTGCCGTGTTCAATCTTAGTTGCAGGGGGCGGAGCCCACCATCCTTTGCAGGACTTGAGGAATTGAACCGGCAACCTTGTGTTTGAGAGCCCACTGGCCCATGTGGGAATTGAACCGGCAGCCTTCAGAGTTAGGAGCATGGAGCTCCAACTGTCTGAGCCACCGGGCAGGCCTCAATTTCTTTCTTTTTTTTTTTTTTTAAAAAAGACAGTGATAAATTGGTCTTAGAAGCCTATTGAGATCAAACTAGGTAAAAACCATCTGTGCCTTTACTATTACCCACCAGTGTGTTAGGTTCTGGGTGACAATAATGGAGAATATGATCACATTCATTTCCACTCCCAGCAATTTGGTTGCATCTAACATGCCACAGGTTTCCCCAGGAGTCTTACTTAATTTACTTGTAACTTGCCCCGTTTGGAATTATTAAAACTCTAAGCATCCCAGTGAGAGACTGTAAATTGTGTATTATGATCATACTGATAGTGGTTGTTATCTTAGTGACAACACTGTTCTAAGTGTGAGGCCATCTACAGAAAGCACTGGCATCTGCTCCAGAAAATATGAATTACAATCTCAAGTCAGCTATGGGAACTAGAGCAAGTCACTTAACTGGTCCCTAGTCCCAGTTTTTTCCTCCATGCAATACAGAAGGTGAACAACTAAATCACCAGAGAAATTTCCTTTTTAAAATGATTTTCCCCCAAAGGGAAAAAGTAATAAATGAATGTAATGAAAAAAATATATAAATAATACAAAGGGAAAAAAATAAAAAAGAACTCCCCCATTCCAGTCTCCTAGCCCTTCTCCTTAGATGTAACTGCTAGTAACAGATTTTGTGCCTGTTGACACACGTTTCCTATGCCTATACAACCAGGTGTGTAGGTATTCATGTGTGACATACAACTTTTATTTCTTTTTAACTCAAATGGGAATATACTGTACTCACTGTTAAGCTGAATTTTATTAAATGGCATACATCTTGGGTATTTTTCCATATCACCATATTTAGATCTACCTCTTTATTTTTAATGGTTACATAATATTTTTGTATGGATATGCCATAATTTATTTAATCAGTTTTGATTAATCAATTTTAATGGACATTTATGTTCGTCACAATGAACATACTTGTATATATAATATTGCAAATATATGTAGGCAAAAAGATGTGGAATGGATTCTTAGAAATGAAATTTCTAGTTCAAATTAATTTAAAAAATAATTTTAGGATAGCAGAACTGATTTTTTTTTTAAATAGAATAACCTCTTTGGGAAAGATTGCACAAATTTATAAAAATTCAAGCAATAAACAAAATAAAAATTATTCTGATTTACCACCATCTAGAAATCACCATTTTTTTTACATTAGGTGAAAACCATAACAGAGGTATATTAATGCATATGTAGAAAGAAAGCTAGACAGATAAAATTTCATTAAAAAGGACCATGATATATATGCTATTTAAAAAGTATATTACATTTAATTTTTATTTGGATCTAATAGAACAAAAAGAAACTGAGGTAAAACAGAAGGAATCTCTAAATTTTAGGTAAATATTTCGTTGCTACAAGAGATATTAGTTTCTAAAAGTTCTCTAAAATTAAAAAGGAAGTTTCCAAAAATGTCAAGGATGGAATCCACTCTTACACAATATTCTACTTTGCCACCCCAGAGGCACACAGCTCCAGAATTTGTTAATTATTAAAAAAAAAAAAATTGTTAACATCTATAAATTTTATAGTCCAGTCTATAATAATTATTACCTTAGTTTTTGTCGTATTTCTATATTTAATGGGTTCAGGACTTGTTATATTTTTTAAAGGCATGGCTTTTCTATATTTGAATTTTTATTTTGATTTATTTCTTGATTACTTGGATTTAATTGACATTATTTCTTCAAGAAGGAGTCAAATTACTATTTTTCTAGCTGCTTGAATGCTGATGAGAGAACAAGTTTCAGCTATTTTTATAGACAAGGAACAAATTGGTTGAGAATAATGTTCTTGGATCCCATTTTCCTTCAGAATTTTCTAGATATTATTATTTTAGAATAGAGAGCTGCAGTGGAAATTGTCTGATTTCCCCCTTTATTTTCCACCATGAAAATAACGTGTTTTGCTGTAGATGCCTGAAGATTTTTCTTTCACATTAAAACTTAAAAATTTAATTTGAATATGTCTTGATGTACTTTTTCTTCTGTCAGATTTTCTTGAAATATGGTATACATTCGTGATCTGCATATTTACTTATTTCTTCATTCCAAGGAAATTTTTCTTATGTTGTATTTTCTCTTTCATTTATAAAATTTTTCTAATTCAACATTAATTATTTTATGTTTAATCTCCTTTTTCGGTCCTTCATGTCTACTTTCTTCTCTCTAATGCTTTAATCTCTGTTTCACCTGCAGTTTATCTGCAGTTTTTTCTACTAGCAATTTGATTTTCAGGCATGTAGATTTTCCTCTTGCTGTTCCTAACATTTCTATTAAATCTGTAATCCTATTTTTTGGTTCTCAATTTTTCCCCCCCAATTCAATAAGCTCCCTTTACTTTTATTCTCTATGTTTCATTATATAATCTTTTTTCTCCGTACCTCTTATTGAAATAAATTCTTTTTTTTTTTCAGTTCTCTTCTTCCTTTCATTGTAGTGTTTTTTTTTGTGTGTGTGTGTGTTTTTTGTTTGTTTTGGTTTTGGTTTTGGGTTTTTTTTTGGTCCACATGCAGTTTTAAATGTCTTTTATTAAATTTAAATGCCCCATTCAATCTATTTACTGGAGATGGTGCCTGTCATTGTCCATTACTGGAATTTCACAGGGGAATGACTTTATCATAGGTTTTTATTCCTACCATTTCCCCAAGCTGTGTACCCACCCCCTCAATATGCTTGTCTAAATTGGGGAATGTTCATGAGATTTTTCTGAATTTTGTTTTTTGTCTTCTTGCATTTTTTCCCCCTCAGTTCTATTTGTGGGCAGTAAAAATATGGTGATGAGTGATGAAGAGTGGCATCAACATCTTTTATTTATTTCATTGGCGACAACATTTTGAAGATTGTGGAATGAAGCTGTTACTCCTCTCCTTGACTGTTTACTGCTGATACATTTTTTTAAAACTCTGTTTTGAGAGTTGTTACAGCTCATGTAGTATGAGTGGGGGTGTTTTAATCTGGCATTGCCTTTTACATAGAAATACTGTCCATTATAAATGTTGGTAATTTTCCTCTAAATTGTAGCACCAACGTGTGCCCCACCAAAAAGACTGTGTAGATCCAAACTACCAAACTTTTGAATCTTTGCTAATTAGATTTGTAACGTTATTTTATTGTTTTAACAGTTTCTTTTTTATGAATAAGTGTGGGTGGAAACTCATTTTCTGATTGATTTGTAAGAGCTCTTTATACCTTTTGCAAGTATTTTTCCCAGTTTATCATTTTTTGGCTTTGATTACAGTATTTTATTTGTTTTTGAATTTCTCTTTTTTTATGGAGTCAAATGTTACATTTTCCTTATATTTCTGAGTTTTGTGACTTGTTGAGAAAGGCCTTACTCAGCCCTAGATTAAAAAAGAAATATTACTGGAGCTGAAAAAGTAGATTCCTGAGACTCCCCCTTTACCTCCCACTTCCTACTACCTCTCACTTCCCACACACACCTTATACACAAACACACCGCTAAGCCTGAA
This sequence comes from Rhinolophus sinicus, assembly GCF_036562045.2. NCBI lineage: Eukaryota > Metazoa > Chordata > Mammalia > Chiroptera > Rhinolophidae > Rhinolophus > Rhinolophus sinicus. The sequence continues at coordinate 15,058,228 of NC_133758.1, read as the reverse complement.
TTCATGGACAGGGAGCTTAGCGTGTGAGTTTAAAATCTTTCCCTGGCTAAGATTTATTGGATCTTGATAGTCTCTGCTATGCCTTCCAAATATGACATGCTATCACTGGAAGTGATACTTCACCAATAGGAAAGTAACAAAATTTTGTGAGGACAAAAATGAACCATGGGCATTACTTTAAAAAAATAAAAAGTTACGTTTCCAGTTCAGGACTTCATAAGATACAGAGATTTATAAAATATAATTTGTTACCATCATTTAGAGAAAAATGGCAAAATATAATAATCTGGAGGACTTTGTTGAAATGTGGAAAGGGAGAGGATTGCCACTCTTTTAAGCAGAAGAACAAATACTCTTTTATGATATTGATAAACATTTGGAGAAGAGAATGAAACAAGAATGGGTTATTAAAAAACTTATAGACAGACAACAGTATGGTGGTTACTAAAGGGAAAAGAGGGAAAAGGGGAGATAGAAAATGGTAAAGGGGATCAAGTATATAGTGATGGAAGGAGACTTGACTTTGGGTGGTGAACACACAATGCGATATACAAATGATGTATTACAGAATGGTACACTTGAAACCTATCTAATTAGCCAGTCACCCGAATAAGTTGAATAAAAAAAGACTGAGTTATTGCTAGATTGGTAGTGACACAGATCAAAGGGACTGGAAAGGGAAGAAGGGAGAAAAATAAATATTTAGTGGAGCCTTATTGTTACTGTTATCTCAGAAACACATCTTTATCAAAATAATAAAAGAAAAAAGGGTTGGTTAAATTATTACAGACATGTGCCATCCCATCTTCTGAAGTGGTGCTATTAGAAGATCCTGTCATTATTGAGGATGTTTCATAGACAGGGTATCTTTTCTGTTCAAAATGATAAGGTGGAGAACATGTAGCCAAATGAAATTATCCCAGTGACAGAATATTCACATGTAAAATAATTTATAGTTCACTATAAATGTTGTTAAATCTGGGACTTGTACAATGCTGAGTTATGAATTCAGCCCTTGTTAATGTTTCCTTTGCAATATGTGGTGGGAAACAGCTATTAAAAATACTAGCGTCACTATTTATTCAAAGATTCCACATCACCAGAATAAATTGCCTGAGAGGAAACATCTTGTTCATAATGATTTGGAATACAGAACTTAAAGTTTCATGCACTGACTGTTTAGCCTTATAATAAGGAAGCATTCATAATAAATGTGTGATATTTGTTAATGCTAAAGATATAGCTAAATGTTTCATGAAAGAGCTATTGTGCACTTGATTTTACAATAAACAGTTAAAACTCCTGGAGCAGATTTGATGCAAGTGGAATGTTTGCTTAGATTTAGCAAAGAGAAATACTATAAATAATTCACGAGTGTAATTTGACTCAATATTTTTCCTGGCCTATGAGATATATGGACCTATTTTTTTTTTTTTTTTTTTTTTCCATATAGTTTTGCTCTCTTCTTCAGCTAGCAGATCCTTATGGTTTGCAATTCAACTCTGGGGTCAATTGGAAAATGAATTCAGAAGGTCAACTGATGGGAACATACGTGATAGATCAGAAAGAATCTTGTGCCTTCTCTACATAGTCTCAAAGGCCTTCAGAGGCTGCCTCCTCCTTTGAAAAAGACAGTGAAAGAGAAGAGAGGTGGGAGGGCTGAACTGAAATGGTGCCCACTGGTTCCTTTTCGTCAGTGGCAAAGGTCTCTGTCTCTGACTTCTCCCTCCAGCAAACCAAATGTAAGTAGGTGAGGAGTTAAAGCAAGACCAATAAATAATAAATAAAATAAATAGGTAAATAAATACATAAATGGTGACAAGATGGTGACTTGGGCCATTATACCATGGTATAGAGTTGGGTATACACTGCTAACTTGAGCTGTGATGCTTAGGGCCATCCCTAGGGTTGTGTAGGGTTCTGTGCCCCTTCTCCTGGCAATTGTGTTAAAGCAAAATCAGGTTCCAAACAGTATCAGGGCAGCCTTGAAGGGAAAATGGAGGGAAATCTCAGGGGGCTGTCCAAGCATTTCTCTCAGTGATACTCAGGGCTTCAGAGAGCAGCATAGTTGCCAAGGTTACCTTCTCACACACCAACTTCCTCTGAAAACGATTCCTGGCTAATTTCCTTGCTCATTTTTACTTAACTTATTAAGAATCTAAACATGTATTTCCATATTTAGTGATTATCAAACTATAATGAGGTTCTTGGTTTTTTTTCTTTCTTTGATTCATTATTGACATTTCTTTAGAATGCCTCAGAGCAAATATTATTTTACAATAGGCTAGAGATAACCGATTCACTAAGTGCAATTTGAGCCCACAGATGTTTTTCTTTCAAGTATGAGTTGTGTTGATGTAGGCTTCTGAGAGGGTAATTACCAGGCCGTATTCTTCTTCCTTTCATCCCCAACCACAAACACAGAAGGAAAAATAGTTCCCAAGGCTGCAAGAAGGAAATAGCCTCAACTGAGTGATAAATCTCCTTAAATCAGAGAAGGAGAAACAGTTTTGTAGACAGACATCTCTGTCAAGAGCACGAGCGCCCTTCCTTATCTACCTTCATGTGTCTGAGGTGAAGAAAGGGGTTCTAAAAAGGGTTCCTCATTGAGCATCCTGCACATAGGATGCAGTTATCAAAAGCTTGGGAGCCAAGAGATGTGAATCCTGGTCTTGGCTCCAACACCAATGAGCTACTGAAGTTGGCCCCTTTCCCCTTCTGTTTCTTTATGCAGAAGCTGGTTAGAAGTGATTCTCAAATGCTTTCCAGCTTTCATCTCCTTGTTTCCTGAGCTGCTGTCTGAGACATACCAGAAATGGGCAGGAGTTGAACTACCAGGTTCCAATGCAAGAAAATTTGCTCCTTGTAATGTGAACCGAAGAGATGTGAGCGTGTGAATCCACATGTGAGTGTGTTGAGAAGGAAGGATTCTGAGGAGAGAAGTCGAAGGAGGGGAATTTTATCTAGGAAAAGAACCTGGAAAGAAGAATAGTTATTAACTGCGATTCCTCCGTCATCAACTACTTTTGCCGTCTTTGACGCCAACTGATTCTCTAGTAAACTGAGGCTTCAGGGAGGACATGAACTAGTAAACTGAGGACATGGAGACTCTTCCGAGTGTTTTGATGCGCCCTGGAGGGCCTGTGCTATTTCAGTTACTACCAAAGATTCTGTAAAAATGTCAAAATATACACTATGATATTATCATGGTGATGCTGTGTCGTGTCACATTATATCTTACCCGAGGGTTACATAGACTACAGGATGGTTGGTTCCTTGGTGGTTTTACCCTGCGAGTTCCATTGACCTGGAGAAATGGCCTTCAGATGGCCGTCAGAAGTGTTGATCTGCAGACCACTTCAGCTTGGCCACACCACCCTTGAATGCACTCCTTGCCTCCACACCATAAATGACAAACACGTCGAACTCCCTCTCCCAATCTGGAATCCTAATTACCAGAGCAAAATCAGCTGAACCAACCCATCAGACCAAAACCAAATTCATCGAAGTAAATGGAAAGAAAAAGATATTTTAAATGAGGGAGCAAAGAAGAATGCAACAGGTCAATCATTTTATGCCAGGAATGAAAATGTAGGTCCTGGCATACTACTAACACTTAAGATTTCAAGAGTCCACGTGTCATGTTGAGGACCCTTGGGAAGACACTTGGGGAACTCTCCCCTTGTCTACACAGGGTCATCTGCAGTTCTGTTCCTTTTCTTTCTTTCTTTCTTTTTTTTCCTCCCCGTAGCCAGGAACTTGGGCTCTGAACCAGTTTAGGAGTTTGCACACCTCTTTCTGAGTCACTGCTTTCTAAGACAACACTCTGATTTTCCTTGGAGCATGTCCATTCAGGCCATGGCCAGGGTGGAACCTATTTAGCTTATAAAACCTGACAGTTTCATAGCCAAAGGTGGGTGAAGAGGCAGTTCATCAAAGTTCAAATCATGATAAGATATCCGGCATGAGATGGGAGGCTGGACTTGCCATAAAGGGAGGTATTATTTTGGGAAAGGTTGGCATGTTTATGATTCTTGAGGCTATGAACTCAGTTTTTCCCCATAAACATCTGCCACAGGTGCTGGGGGAACACTGCTTGTATTTTTGTATGAACATGGTGTAAATAATGTCCACTTTCAATAAACCTTTAAAACCAAAACAGCTGCCATTTGGGGCTTAAAAACAACTTGTGACTTCCTGTAAGTCTGAGTGACCTTATCACCATTCTCCACTTAAAAATGTTACCCCTCCTCCCGCCCTCACCTTTGGTCTATAGCCCTGCTAAGTTCATTGCCTTGACTCTGTTTTTCACAAATACATGGCAATGGCTTTAAGAAAGAAATACACCAGTTGTCCTAGATTCCAGGAGAAGGTGCTAAAGCTGGAGCATGTACCCCTTTCCTGGTAAAAACACCCTTTGCTTTGCCATTTTTTAAGAATCCTTTTAAAACTCTGGTACTCGGAGCCTTTTAAAAATGTGTGTGACTGTCTCTCTTTTTTATGTTGTTTGTTATATGTTACAAGCCACAACAGGTAGGACTTTATCTTCTAAATTCTTCTGTGATTTCTGAAGATGGACCTAGGGCGAGGAAGCAGTCGATAAAGACTACTCATGTAATAAATATTAAGTTTGGGTTTTCAGGCACTTATATATGTTTTCTTTCTTAGCCCACACAGGATTTTGTTTTTTCAACTACAATAGATTCAAAGGCTAAGAAAGGTTTTCCTTTCAACAGGCTCTTCTTGTGTCCTGGGAGCTGACTGATAGCATCCAACAGACAATGGGGCTCTATTCTCACTTTTAATACAAAGAATGTAATATATCTACTTTCAAAGATTTTGTTTTTAAAGATAAGATGTGGAATGATAGAACAGAAAAGAATCCAGAACACTTTTGCCTCTTGTGTGATTTTTTGTGGGTGTATTGGGATGCTTAATAGCTGCAAGACTGGGTAAGTGAAAGCTTGTTTACTTGGATCTCTAATTTACTGGTTAACATCTCTGTTCCTGGTGATCGGGACAATTTTACCCGCCATCCCGGGGACACTGGGCAATGTGGTTTGGTTGTCATAACGCGGGGAGAAGGTGCTACAGGCATATCATGGGTAGAGGCAAGGGATGCTGCTTCATATGCTACAACGCACAGCATAGCTCTTCGTAACAAAGAATTATTCCGTTAAAATGTTAGTACAGTAGTTCTCCCTAATACTCAGTTTTGCTTTCCACTGTTTCAGTTACTCAAAGTCAACCTTGGTCCAAAAACATGAAATGGAAAATTCCAGAAATAAACAGCTCATAAGTTTTATATTGTACCCCATTCTGAGTAGTGTGGTGAAATCTTGTGGGGCCCAGGACGTAAATTATCCCTTTGCCAGGTGTCTCTACGCTATAGAGGCTCCTCGCCCTATAGTCAGTAGCCCTTTTGGTTACCAGATCACCTGTCGCGGGATCTCAGTACTTGCTCAAGTAATACTTGTTTTGCTTAATAATGGCCCCAAAGCACAAAAGGGTGATGCTGGCAATTGGGATATGACAAAGAGAAGCTGTAAAGTGCTTCCTTTAAGTCAGAAGGTAAGTACGGTACAGTAAGATATTTTGAGAAAGAGACCACATTCACATAACTTTTATTACAGTATATTGTTATAAATGTTCTATTTTGTTATTAGTTACCATTGTTAATCTCTTACTGTTGCCTACTTTATAAATTAAACTTTATTGTAGGTGTGTATGGATAAGAAAAAAACATAGCATAGAGAGGGCTCAGTGGTATCCATGGTTTCAGGTGTCCACTGGGGAGTCTTAGAATGTTTCTTCCATGGTTAAGTGGGGATTACTGTAGTGCTGAGATTGGGAAATTCTGGGGGAAAAAAGTGCCAGAGAAGTAAACACAAGGTTAAGGGCCAAGAATTAAAGAGGGCCTAAGAGAACACTTGAAGATTCCAATCTTCAAATACCAGCTCCTAGCCCATCATTAGATAAGAAAGAGATTCCTTCTTCAAGGCACATCGTGGAGCCTTCCACAGTGGGAGACTTGAGGACACAACCCTATGAATAGCCCTGTTCTGTTGCTCTTTCAATGGAGGTTTTCTTTTCTGTTTGTTTTTTTTTAGTTACATTTTGTTATTGGTTGGTTCTGGTGTTGAGAAAAGGTTACTCATTGAATTTTGTTTTACCTAATCATCTGATTGAACTCTTATGTGTTTTAATATTCCATTTGCTTCTTTTGGATATTTAAAGATATGTTAAATAATCACATATTGTCTCTACAACTAATGGAATTTCATCTTTTAAATTCCTTTATTAATATCATTTTCTGCTCATGTCTTATCGTCTTGGCTGGTACCTAGTACATAGTATTCCAGTCACGACAGGAATTCTTGTCTTATTCCTGAGTGGGAAAGTATCTAGTGTTCACCACCAAGTTTAATGGTACCTGTAGGTTGCTGATAGATAGCCTCCATCAAGGTAAGAAAGTTGTTTTCTACATTTAGAAAATATAATTGAACTTGGTCATGTAAAGTATCAGCATAATTGAGATAATCATTATTATTAATCTTTAATTTATTGAGGGTCTCAATTGCATTTTGATTTTCTTCATTTTGAATCAGTCTCATGATTCTGATATAAACCTTCCTTGGTCCACTTTGTTTTGTATAATACTGCCTGACTAGATTCAATTTAGTAATGTACTATTTAGGATGTTTTGCATTTACATGCATGAGTTAGACTGAGCCATAGCTTTACTTCCTGTATTCTGTCGATTTTGATATTGTGGTTTTTCTCACCTTACGATATGTATTAATGCTTTAATTTTTTTTTGATGTGAAATATAGTAAATAATAGAAATTATCTGTTTTTGAAGGATCAATAAAATGCACTAGGAAGGTGATTAATCTTTGACTAAATTTTCAGTTTCTCTTATGGTTATTGGTCTAGTCAGTTTTTTAAAAACCTGTCTTGACTCAGTGCAAGCTCAAAACCTCTGCATTGCCTTAGAAAATTACCATTTCATCTACATTTTCAAGTATATTTATATAAACTATGCAATGTACTTTTAAGTTTTAAAATTTATTATACTTATAGCTAAGCCCCTCTTCTTATTCCTAATGTTATTTGTATTTTCTTTTTTTCTGACCTTATTTGCTGTACTTATTCTTCAAGTAATAATCCTTTGCTTTTATCAACCAAGTAAACTAGTTATTTTCTATTTTATGTTTCTATCTCTATACCCATATCTGATTCTTAGCTCTTTCTCTTTTCTTTTTTTTGGTGGTGAGGCTCATTTGTTTGTTATCTAGCTTTTAGATGTGTGCTTAGTTCACTTACTTTCAATCCTTTCTTGCTTTCCGTGAAATCCCAAGTGCCCCTAAATTTTGCTATGTAGTACTCGCAGCATTATTTATAAATTGTCTGTAATATAAATTATTAATTTCAATTATTAAATCCAAGACTAACTAGAAAATGTTTTGAAATTTATAATGCATAGATTTTAATTTGACCATTTTTTGTTGTGAATGTTTAGTTTTACTGCATCATAGCTATGGAATATGCTTTGCATGATTTCTAAAATTAAAAAAAAAATGTTTTTGAGATTAGTTTTTGTGGTCTAATATATCATCGGTGTTATAAATGTTCCATGGGCATTTGAAAAGGATGTTTAGTCTGTTTCTTTTGTTACAAAGTTCTCCATTTATTAAATCAAGCATGTTAATTGTGTTGTCCAAATCCTCTTTGTTTTGGTGTGAATCTCCTATCAATTTCTGAGAGACAGGTATTAAAATTTCCCATTATGAGATTAAATTTATCAGTTGCCTTTTGGATTTATAACAGATTTTTTTAAATGTAATTTGATAGTTGACTGTTAAATGTACTGAGTTCCTATCTTCTTTATGAATCATACTGTCTTTGTTTTACTTAATGCTTCCTGCCTTGGCTGTAATGTTGCCACTCCTGCTTTGTAATATTAGCATTTGCCTGCTATATCTTTGTCCATCCCTTTTCAGTTGATCTTTCTGAATCATTTTGTTTTAGGCGTATCTCTTAGAAACAGATATACCTGGATTTTGCTTAAACACCTAATCTAAAATTCTCTGTCTTTGAATTGGGAAATTATCTGTTGCCATTTACTAGGAAAGTGAAAACATTTGGTCTCACTCTGCCATCCCTGGTTGGTTTCCTATTTTTATGTAAATTAGTTTTTACCCTTTCCTGTAGTGACTGAGTTTTCTTTACCATTATTTTTATTTGTTTGTTTACTAGTTTGTAGGTTATACATACTACTACTATTCATCTAGGGCTTATGATTCTTTTTTAATAACATATTTGAACATGTTCCCTTTTATCAATGTCTATCATTAGTGTCTCTCACCTCTTTCTTAAAAAAAACAAGACTGAAATTTTGCCTCTGCCCTCTTTTCTACTCTACTTCCTCCTGTGTTGAAAGAAATTTTATTTCAACTTTGTATTTGATTTATATTATATCTTGTCTCGATTTTTATAAGGAATTATTGCTTAATAAAATAATTGAATTAAGCTTAAAAGTGCCATTGTGAATAATTATTTTGATCTAATCACAAGTTTTGTACTATTTTATCATTATTTCTTGACTCTCATGTCTTTCTCCTTGTTGGATTTGTTTTTAATTTTTCTGGTACTAATTCTTGAGTAAGTTTTGTAAAAGCGTGGTAAATTTTCTGAGTCCATGAATATTTGTAATTGGCTTTATTGAGTTATTGGGCTTAGGAATTGAGATCCCAAATCTTTTCTTCTAAACTTTTATAATATTTCTCCACTGTATTTTAGGATACCAATTTTGATTATTTTTTTAAGTGAAAGACACTTATTCAGTTTTCTAACTACTTATATTTTAGGCACAATATTATGCTACAGGATTTTAGAAAAGGTAATACTGACATATAAATGAATGTTTGTGGGAGGAAGAGGAAAGGAGTAACTGAATTTGCTTAGGGTAGTCTCCTTTGCAGAGGGAACATTTAAACTGGACAGTGAAGTGAAAGCAGAAATTTACTAGAGATCTTATAATCTTATCTACTCCAATTTTGATTCTAATATTAAAATGTTAGAATTAGATTAATCTAGAGTAGATTAGAATTGCATAGATTTAAGAATAAATATATCTTTCACCAAATATCAATCAAGCTTATTCTTATTCTAGTATCTAAAATATGTACTTGTCCCTTTATTAGATTTCCTGGGACAGAGGTTGGTACACTAGTCTGTCACTTGCTTTTTGTAAGTAAAGTTTTATTGGAACATCTATGCTCATTCATCTACATGTTCTCTATGGCTGATTTCATGCTACAGCAGCAGAGTTGAGTAGTTTTAACAGAGACTGACTGCATGGCTCACATAGTCTAAAATATTTATTGTTTGTCCCTTTACAGAAAACATTTGCGGACTGCTGCTTTAGGACATTCATTGGCACAGATGACCAGGGCTCGTGTCAGTGCTCCTACAAGCCAATGAAGGTAGGTTACAAGAGCAAATCTTGACATCCTTAGGGTGACTGATGACTTCCATTGATACAAGTTTAGAAGCTCAGTTTGCCTCTATTTTATATTGAAAGAAATTGAAGCTTATCTCTCAATCATGTACAGTTGTTAATAATAACTTGCCCTTTAAATTATTTCCTTCTTTCATATTTGTTTCTCGTGTTCTAGGAGTTGTGTTCTTCGGCACAGTGATTTTCATTTCTTTGCGTGATGGGAGGGAAGCTGGCATATTTGCTAATGTGCTGTTGTGTGGGCTCGGCTGTTGATTGCTTTTGGCCTAGGTGCTGTGCCGAGCTCCAAGGTTTGGCTTTGTGAACGCTGCCTGGCAAAACGGAAACATTTTGTGAAATTTCACAAATGTTACACACGCACCCGCACACACACATATTTTAAATTACAAAAGTCACCCCCTTGGCACAAAAATTTCCCTGGGTTTTTGCTCCTCATCATAAATCTTTAACCATCGTTAGTCCTACAGTTGCACTCTGGCAGGGTGACTTGCTTTTGCTTTGATAAAACTTGCACTTAAAAGTCCTTGGTTTCCAGGGTGTTCTTCTTGTATTCCCTCTCAAAAAATTTAATATGATTTTTTACTGCAAAAAGAAATCATCTTTATTTCAACCCAAGTTCCCTTGGAAAAAGATCCCTGATTTAATTCACAGTGAAAACTATTTTTCAAGATGTGATCCATAGAAACTGACCTCTCAGTTTCACTATCCTGAACCCCAGAGTGAGACAGAAGGAGCTGAAATCAGAGAAAAACTGGGCCCAGTTTAACTCTTTTTTCTGCGTGAATGAAAGCATCAAAGAAACGATAACAAAAGTACTTAATCTCAATCAAAACAATTCTTGATGTATTTTGATTCTTTTCCTTCATGGGCAGCTAAGAACACTTTACAAAAAGTCATTGACTTGAGAATGAGGGGACAGATATTTATTGTCACTGAGTCACAGATGACATTATACCTGGAGAGGTAAGCTTTTGCTTAAGGTCATTCAAGATGCCAGTGAGGGCCAGGAAGGCTTTAATTTTGTGGTTGGTATATCTGTTCTGAGTGTTCTGCATTTTAGGATACGCTTCTGGTTTAAGAAAAATTTTCCAATTTGACTCCCCAAATTTGTATCTTTCACTGGGCTTCAAGTTCTGTTTTATAGTTTCCTGGCACTTGACTTCCTGAAAGGTTATTTCTGATAATGAGTCCTCACCCCGATCCCTTCAGCTTGACTGCAAGTTCTTCACCCCTGTGCACTGCATCCTGGTGCCCTTGAATAGACAGACTTGGCTGCTCCATGCAGGAGTCGTACCCTCCTCGGTTTAGATCTTTCAGGGTAACAATAATTGGGGAGTTCTATACATCCAAGGCAGGCAAGTGCGACCAGGCCAAATGGGACAGCCTCACCCACACTATGTGAAATGCGTATTTACTGGAGAGCAGACAGTGTAGTTGAGATGCTCTCAAGAGAAAATTAGTGTCTTTGTTTTGTCAATTACAGATCTGGTCCCAACTATTACGGGAAGAAAGAAACTAAACGTCCCATCCAATCTTTTAAACACTACCTTTAGGTAATGCTCAGTGTTCTGGGAGCGTTGCTCAGGATCTGTCATGGAAATGTTAGCGTTAAAAGAGTCTGCTTCAGTGTCAGGCTGTTTGGGTGTAAACCGTGATTTTGCCACTGAGTAGCTCTCTGACCTTGGGCAAATTACATAGCCACTCTGTGCCTCAGTTTCCTCATCGGTAAATTAGAAAAAAATCTACCTTTGTGCTGTCTAACTTGATAGCCACTAGCCACGTATGTCTATTTAAATTTAAAGTAATTAAAATGAAGTGAGGGTAATAATTCATTTCCTCAGTTGCACTAGGATTCAATGGTCGTGTGTAGTTAGTGGCCACTGTATAGAGAACATAGAATAGAATCTTTCTATCACAATGTCTATTGGACAGTACTGGTCTACATCACAGAGTTACAATGAATACTAAATGAGTTAATACATCTGAAATGCTTAGAACAATGCCTGGCATGTAGAAAGACTATAGTATATTTATCATCATTATTATCACTGTTTCTATACCTCCTTCCCTTCCCAAGTCCTCTTCGAAATGGTGGCTGGGTCTATTGGGAAAGGGTAGGATTACTCCATTTCCTGGTTACTAGTTTTTGTACAATTGCTTTATTTCTTGTACCATCTTGTAAGTTTCCATGTAACATGATTTCTTCTTTTTTAAAGAGAGACACCATTGTAGAATGGCTATACTGAAAGCTGTAGAGCCAGAATGCCTGTTCTGACTACCAGTTCTGCCACTTCATAGCTATGTGACCTTAGGCAAATCATTCACTCTTTCTGTGTCTCAGTTTCTACATAGGTGAAATAAGGATAAAATATAATAAGATCCCTCAAAGGTTTTTGGGAGAATTAAATGAGTTAACATAAATACTCAGAATGGGACCTGACGTAAGTTCTCAAAAAGTATTACCTCTCATTAGTATTATTATTTCTGCTTTGTCCTCAAGTCCTCTTGAAAATGGCACTGGAATCTACTGGGGAAGTATTTGGCTCACTCAGACTCCTGGAGTGGCGTCAGAGTCCTCCAGCTCTTCTAGTCTTTGGAGAAATGTCCCTTTGTCCTTCGGCTGGCTTTTGGGAATGGGATTGGTAGTTGATTTGATTTGTGGTTCAGTGGGTCTCAGCTCAGCTAGGGATCTACAGCCCTTACTGTCTGACATGGTCTTTCCTTGGCTGTTGATTGTGCTACAGACCTATTGTGTCACTGCTATACCTTCCTTTTGGTTGCCAGTCACTCTCCATCTCATTATGCCTGATCCCTGAGCATTCCACTCCTCTCCACTGAGCTTTCTACCCCCTTTGGAAAAGCTTCAGGAGCCTCTGGGCTCCATCTGTGCTGGATCCTCAGGTTGATTTCAAGGTAGCTACACTATACTGTGTTTTCCCGAAAATAAGACCTAGCTGGACAATCAGCTCTAATACGTCTGTTGGAGCAAAAATTAATATAAGACCTGGTCTTATATTCAGGGAAACACGGTATGTAATATACCTTTGCTGATGATGTACTAATGGAGTGTTTTGCTTTGGAAGGTTCTGAGAAGGCAGTCCAATGGCAATCATCTCTAAAAGTGATGTAGACATTTATGAGCTTATATGATACTGTGTTTCCCCGAAAATAAGACCTAGCCAGACCATCAGCTCTAATGCGTCTTTTGGAGCAAAAATTAATATAAGACCCTGTCTTATAATAATTATTATATTATATTATATTATATTATGTTATATTATATTATATTATATTATGTTATGTTATGTTATGTTATGTTATATTATATTATATGACCCGGTCTTATATTATATTAAAATAAGATCAGGTCTTATATTAATTTTTGCTCCAAAAGATGCATTAGAGCTGATGTTTCAGCTAGGTTTTATTTTCAGGAAAACACGGTATATAAATAAAACTGGTTTAAAAATATATATAACATTCAGGTAAAATTTGAACATCTTATTTACAACATCAAAAGTTGAGTTTTTCAAATAAAGTCACAAGCAATTGAAATAAAAAATAAAAGTGATTCTCCCTAGGAATAATATGCATTCATTTTTCCCTCCTGATTTGATGATGTGAGTAAGATGCTGCATCATCAGTGTAGAGTCCAGGGTACATCTCAGAAAGGGAAAGTTGTCTTTCCCTTCTTTCCCTTTCTTAAATGGAACTTGCGTGGTATTTAAGATTTTGGTCACTGCCATGGAAAAGTAATATGTCCCCAAGTGCATATAGATATTATTAGATGATGATGAACACTTGTTGTTTATAAGTCCTCTGGTAATAGTAACTATAGATCCAAAACCAAAAAAACAAAACAAAAACCCAAACCTATTAGATTTAAGAATAAGAGGTTAAGTCTGATAGAAAAGTGATCATTTTTAGTGGTTGTGCAGAAAATGTTGAAATGACTAAAGGAACATATGGGGAACTACAAGCAGACCAATTCATGTGTTGCAGCTATTTAACTGAATTACAAATGCAAAATGCATTCTTTTCCCAGTTTCATTCCATTTAAACCCAAATGGCTATGTGAAATGGTGTCATACACCTGGTGAAAAGCTTTGCTTTTTAAAAATGTTATCGCTTCACCAAAGCGCCTGGTGTTGAACCAACAACATCTTTTCTTTATTTTTTAAGCAAGTTTAACCATTTTTCAGAAAATTCGCTTCTCTTTTTATGAAAAAACGAAAAATGAAAAGAAATTTAATTTAACTCCTTTCCCCCACCTCATGTTTCTGTTGACATCCATGATGATGCTCGCCATTTTGAGGAAAGTAAATGAGGAGGATTTTTTTCTTCCCTTTAATCCTGGGTAAAAAAGAGTAAAAAAAAAAAAAGTTTCTTGTTGTTGTTAAAAGTGGAAGATTATGCTGTAAAACAGTACGAAGCACTCTTCCAAACTGCTAAGAGAATGTAACCAAGAATGGAGGATCAGAACCCACAACTTATAAACCTTGAAGTTCTAGTTGAGAGTGAAACACAAAGAAAAACAAATAACATTTAGTTGAGGCAGAAAAAAATTGTGCTGTCTTATAAAACCATTAAAAATAATATTTGATATATTCGGGAACATAGGCTATATAGTATGTATAATTACAACAAATTATATGAATTGGATATTCCAATCTGTTGGTCCTTGAACCACATCTGGTACCAAGTTGTGTTTTATTTGGTTTACCAAATATTCAAAAAAAATTGTTATTACCTACCAACATTTAAAAATTAGGAGCATTCACATAAAAATCCAGCGTCTTTAGCTCTTTTGAGAAAAAGAATCTGTCAGTGTTGGGCTGGTCTTTCTGCAAGGTGTTAGCTGGTGGGAACTGAGACCAACTGCCTCCTTTAGGTGGGGTGTGTATTCTACAGTTTACGCAGCCCCCGCCACTCCCTAGTGCCAAGATGGGCTTGTTTCTCCAATTTTTGTTACCTGATCTGTCTTCTTGGTCTTCTGAGCTTGCAACTCTGCTACCAAGTTTACCCGAAAATAAAACCTAGTCGGACAATCAGCTCTAATGCGTCTTTTGGAGCGAACATTAATATAAGACCCGGTCATAATATAAGACCAGATATAATAATATAATATAATATAATATAATATAATATAATATAATATAATATAATATATCATATAATAAATATAATATAATATATCATATAATGAACATAATATAATACCAGATCTTACATTAATTTTTGCTCCAAAAGGCGCATTAGAACTGATTGTCTGGCTAGGTCTTATTTTCAGGGAAACACGGTAGGAGTAGGCTGTCCATTCACCTGCCAAATGTGATTATGCATTCCTGTAAAATGCAGGGCCAGGATTATGAGATTGAAATAGCACCAGAGCTGGCTTGCAGCCAGATGCACGGAGTTTGGGGTGGTCTGGGGTATGATCTTCCATGTCCTGCTGTGCTTGGGTGCACTTGGTGGCTGTTGTCTGTTCTGACTTAAATACCAGTCAGATTGACTTTGGCTTCCTGTGACTGGCCAGGACTTTCAGGACAGAGGCAGCAATTCCAGAAATATCCTGGTTAGTTGCTGCCCGTCGGTTGGCCTGCTCTGGGGGATTGGATGTGGAAATGAAGGAGCCACAGAGCTCACTTGTCCTGGGAAGCCCTGGGAGGAAGTGCGCAGGGTGTGAGAAGAGATTCCAACTCCCTCACAGCCTCTGAGCTGTACTCAGGAAATTTTGGAGGAAGGAGTTCTGATTCTGAGTCTTTTACCTGGGCTGCATCTCCCCTGGAGGGTCTGAGACAGCTCTTAAAGCCAAACTCACGTGACTTAAGTCATGCAGATTTACGTAGATGCAGAGCTATGTAAACCTGTTCTTGATTTTCTGCAACTGGATCTTTCTCATTGTGAATGACTGTCAATGATTCATATTTTAAATTCTTTGTGATAGAATTAAACTATCCAATAATGTTATTTGGTGGCTCTATTCACAATTTACTTCTGGACTCCATGCAGCACCCAGGTGACCTTTTAAGCGAAAGCACTGAATTACTTTCTACAACCTAAGGAAATGTGAAATTACAAATACAGCCAGATTACTAAAGCACATGTTTGGTTCATAATTTGTCTCTTCTGCTCATTTCCATCATGCAGTGGAATCGTTTGGAGTAGGGAAACATGGAGAGCAGAGGGATGTTTCAACATCACTCGAGTCAACTTTTAAATAAGATTTATTAATTTATTCTTAACAGAAAATTTGGAAAACGATGAAATGCATGGTGGAGTTCAATTTCATAATGTGGCTCCATTATTTATTTGAAGAATTATAGATTTCCAAAACGTAAGGCACTCTGGTAGTAGATAAACATTACAGCGGAATTGCGCCCTATTTATGTTATCTGTATCCCTTGCCAATAATATGCAGTACTAAGAGGTGGCTAATTAGTATTGTGCATTCATGGGTACATAACCAGAGAGCTTATTCATGTACTTTAACATTTTAAGTATCATTCTTTTAAATACAGCTTATGACTAGTTTGTTATGGGAATCTGAGGGCATAAAAAGTTCAGGTTTATTTTTTTTTTTTAAAGTGATTTTTGAATGGAGGGAATTCCAAAAGTTGAATGTGTTTTTTTAAAAACCTAAGTCAAAAATATTGCATTTTCATGACCTTTTCCTTCATGAGTAACTCAGAAAATTTGATTCAAACTTTCCAAAATAAATTTTTCTTTGGCTTGAGATTAAGCATAATAATTTTCAGTTCAAACTCCTTTGGTTGGTGCTGGGCATTTTTTTTTTTTTTTTTGACAGCATGAGAAAGGAAAGAAATTAGGGCCACAAATAGAATACTAGTTGTTGGCTTAATTTGGGAGCAGGGATTCTGGTGCCATAATTACTGGGAGTGATGCATCCACATCATCCATGTTATTTAGCTGGTAAATTTTTGACTTTCCCCTCTGAGAAAAACAAAGATGTGTGTTCTGAACTGAAAAATTCCTACTGGTGTCAATGAACATGACTTACAGCAATGATTTGTCTGTGGGGAGGAAAGTGACACGCGAGAGTCAAATACAATATATGTTTTAAATCATGAGATGAGTGTTCAGAGGGAAAGGTCTGTGAAAGATGGCAGAAGGTAGAGGAAGCAGGGTGAGGACTTGTGAGATTGTGGCGACTTTGCTGACACCTCTCTACACACACAATTCCAAAAGCAAGGCAGAGCTCCTGAGATGTCACAGGTCGATGACAATAGAGGGGGAAGACACAGAGGAGGGAGTTTTCTGCGAGCTCTGTGAAGAAAGGGGGAAAAAAGCTTGGAAAATATTATGAGCATTCTGTTCATATTGTGTCACTTAGTGCATGCAGTCTTGTCCCCAGCCCACTAGTCTGGAACAAAAGTCAGTCTCAAACATAACAACAGACACTGGGGAGCTCTCCAACAAAAGATCACCTCCCAAAGAACAGGATGCCACTGAAGACTGAAACAGAAATATTATGGAGGAACACAAGGGCCCACAGTGTCTCCTCACTGCCTCTGACTGAGCTAATAAAAGACCAAGAACTGTGCTGGGTGGTAAGAAGACCCCAGAACTGCATGCAGGTGGTTTGGGGAAGCACCAGCCACCTCTTATGCCACTTGGGGTTGGCTGCAGAGAACAGCCCATTCTTGGTGCAATACTAGAGAGAGCAGGATTGTGACTCAGAGCTACGGGCAGGTGGGGGGGCCCTGGTTTTCTTCTGGGTCACGGAGCAAACACACGGGGCTCACTTGGAAGAAAGCTAAAGCAGTTCATTCTCTCTTAAACTTTACACCATTTCCTCAAAATTGCCCCCCAACAATGGGCAAAGGAGAAGGCCTCTACTGACCACACAGCATGAGTTGGTAACAGAAGGTTTGTCACCATCCCATTGCTTGGCTCCCTTACCACATTTCCCTTCTATCAGTTTGTATTGACATGCTGTATTGAGTGTCTGCCCATTGCTGGAGACCCTGCCAGACATTGATAGTAGACAAATAGCACTCGATCCTTGACCTTAAGAAGGTCACTGCCTAGTTTGAGGAACAAATAATTTTGACATAAAGTATGAACTGGCGGAGTAGAGCCTGCCTGGGAAGCCCTGGACTCAGAGGAGGAGCCTGTAGCCCGGCCAGTCCCATGGGGATGCAGTGACTCATGAACTTGGCAAGTGATGAGAAGAGGGTGGTAGGTCCAGCTGTTACTAAAGAAAAAAAGGTTACTTAACTCTTCATTTCACCAATGCCAAAGTTTGAGCCTCTGTCTTCACATGCCTCTGTTTTGACTCATCAAAACCTTGGAGTTGGCACCAACTGTGTGATTAATCCCTACCCCAGATTCACTGGAGATGACCCACTCCCATCAGACTACTTATTATTACCCAAGCCATAAACCCCAGGCATCCTAACCCCTCCCTTCCCTTCACTCTACACCAACTGGTGAGTCAATTAGTCACCAAATCTTGACTCTACCTACAAACATCTCTGGAATTGGCCTCTCCTTCTGCACAGTCTCTGTTATCTCCACGTTTCCCCAGCTCTCACAGTCTCTACTTACACTGCTGTATCATTCTTCTATGTAAAATCAGGGTCCATTCTCACTCCTGTTAACCACTGCTGTGAGGGTCATCCTTCTAGACCGGAGATCTTACCATGTTATGTCATTGCTCAAAATCTATCAATGGTTTCCTACTACAAACAGAATAAAACCCCAACTCTTTAACATGATCTAAAAAATTTAGTCCTTTACAAAATGTTTGAACAGACACCATCAGAGAAGATATACAGATGGCAAATAAGCACATGAAAAGATGCTCAACGTTATTAGTCACTGTGAAATGCAAATTAAAACCACAATGAGATACCACTACACAACTATTAGAACAGCTAAAATTAAAAAGAGTCACCATATCAGTTGTTGGCAAGGATGTGGAGGGAGCTCTTATACAGTGTTGGTGAGAAGGTAAAATGATACAACCACTTTGAAAAAGTGTTTCATAGTTTCTTATAACGTTAACCATACATTTACCATATGATCCAGCCATTCCATTCCTAGGTAATACCCAAAAAGAAATGAAAGCATGTGTCCAGGAAAAGACTTATACACAAATGTTCACAGCAACTTTATTCATAATAATAAGAAGCTGGAAACAATCCAAATGTTCATCAGTAGTGAATGGGCAAACAAATTTTGTATTCATATGATGAAATATAGCAGCGAGAAAGAATAAACGATGGATACGTGCCACAACATAGTTATACTGAGTGAAAGAAACCAGACAAGAGAGTATATACTGTATGTATTATTTTGCAGAGACTGCCATAACAAAGTACGTAGACTGGGTGGTTTAAACAACAGAAATTTATTTTCTTACAAGTCTAGAGGTTAGAAATACAAGCTCAAGGTGTCAGCAAGGTTGGTTTCTTCTTAGCCCTCTCTCCTGGGCTTGCCGGTAAATTCTCCCTGTGCCTTCACTTGGTTTTCCCTCTCTGTATGTCCGCGCCCAGATTCCCTCTTCTTGTAACATCACTGGTCGTATTGGATTAGGGTCCGCCCTAATGACCTCACTTTAATTTAATTATCATTTTACACACCTGATCTTCAAACACAGTGCATTCTGAGGTACTAGGGGTTAAGACTTCAACATGTAAATTTTGGGGAAACATGATTCAGCCCATAACATTGTATGGTTCCATTTATATAAAATTCAAACGTATGTGTAGCATCAGGACACAGGAGGAGTCGGGGAGGCAGGAGAGGACATTGTTAAAACTTTGGAGGGTATCTTGTTATGGTGATGGTTTCATATATATATGTCAAAACTTCTTGCTTTGCACACTTTAAGTAGGCACTGTCTACTATAAGTCAATAATACCCCAATGAAGTTGTTTTCTTGTTTTTTTAAAGTGCCCTTTATGATCTTACCTTCCTGTTTGCCTCCAGTTCTAGGTCTGGCTTCTCCTTTTTAAGTATCATGCGCCCTCATTATACCAAATTCTTGCAGTTATTTGAATATTGCCAATCTGCTCAGAGCACCAAGCGAATGCTGTTTCCTCGGCTGCAATGCCCTTCTTCCTTCTAGCGTGGTGACTGCAACTCAGACATCACTTGACAGACAGCAGCCATCTCCAGGTTGAGCTAATTGTCCATCCTTCCTGCTTTCATAGCTTTGTTATAGCACAGGTAATATTGGCTTTTGTCTGTTTATTTTCTTATTTGCATCCTATTAGGTTAAAATTTCTTTTGAGGTGAAATATTTCCCTCTTGGTATCTTTTTTAAAAAACTAACTTTTTTATTTTGGAATAATTTTACACTTATAAAAAGATTGGAAACATAGTACAGGAAATTTCCATAAATCCTTCACTCGGTGTCCCTTATCGACTTTAACATTTTATATTACTTTGTCAAAACTAAGTAACCAACACTGATACATTGCTATTAATTAAATAGCAGGCTTTCTTTGGATTTCACTGGTCTTTCTATGCGTGTCTTTCTGTTTTAAGATCTAAGGCCAGGTACCACATTACATTTTTTCATCATGTATCTTTGGTCTATTGGTCTGTGACAGCTTCTCAGTCTTTTTTCATTTTTTGATATCTTTTTATACCCAGAGTGCAGCCCCTGAAAATAAAAGCAACAAAAAATAGCAAACATTTAGGGGCCTACTGTGTACCAGGTATAGTGTTAGTGTTTCTCTGTGCACTAGCTCATTTAACCCTCACACAAATCCAGCCGTAGATGCTGGTTTAGCAGATGAAGGCATTGATGCTCAAAAAGCATTAGCCATTTGCTAGGTTAGCTCTTAACACTATTCTGTGGGCAACTGATAAATGTTAGGTAAATTGATTAATTCACAAATGCCTTTCTCCATTGGTTGAATTGTTAGGCGGGATGAGGATGCAAAATTTATACAATACCAGATCTTCTTAAGTAAATGGGATACATCAAATTAGAGAGGACGTTTTGGGAAAGGACCAGGCTGTGGTCCTGCTTTGGCAGAAACTGGAGTCTCTGCCTGACTCACCCGCCTTGCTACATGCAGCAGCCAGAGTTCTTCCAGTATAGCATTTATCTTGCCCACTGAGGAGAAAGGCCTGTTAGGAAAGGCAATGAGTTGACCAAACCATAAATGCAAAGCCCAAGACACAGATACTTACGATAAGGAAATGATGTGCGGTGCTGAATTATTTTACAGGGATCGTGGAAAACACCCAAGTCTGTAAAGACTGGAAATGAGCTGAAATGCCACTGAAAAGCTGAAAGCAAACTCAGCATGTGCCCAGTATTGTTTAAAGGTGTGCTTTAAACAATAACATAGGCAAGGCAGCCTCAATGATTTCTTTCTGGACACCTTTGTGGATTCCTTAAAATGCTCTGTCTCCTTCCCTCCATGGCACTCCAGTGTGTCCTCAGTGCAAAGAAATCTTGGGAAAATCTCTTGAAATCGGGCGGGTCATGAATCAAGTCAGTTCACTGCCTACCTTCCAGGGCATGTTAGGGCATCTTTTACCATTGTCCTGGTCCTTCTCATCCTGCGGGCTGGGGGTGAGGCATGCTGGGACGTTGAGTTTAGAGTTAACCACCTTTGTTTGATAAATGAAGAGGTGTAGGGTTTAAGAAAGACCTAGTTGTTCACAAAACGTGATTTTTACTAAGTTTCCCCCAGAGGGTTCTCATTAATGGATTTCCACTGTAAAAACAATCAAAACCTGCGTTGCACATTCAAAGCCTGGAACATAGGTGAACCATGGGACTTGAACAGTTGTGCAATTCCTTGGCTTTCAGGGCTAAAGCCATGTGGGTGTAAAGTGGGAGTGATGCTATCAAACAGGTTTGAGGTTCTCTGCCCTCTTTCTTTGCATCCTTCCAAGGCGAGAGTGCATGGCCTATGTGACTGCTTTGGGTCTCTCAGGACACCAAGTCATTCTGTCTTTATTCTTTCCCATTGCCAGTTTTCTGTCTCTGGAGAATGGGAGTTATCACAACCCCTTCCTGACTTCTGTTCAGTAGGAGAGTGGCTGCCTGGGACAGAAGGACAAGAGCGCAGCATATGAAAGTCGTCTTTCCCTGTCTTTAGAAAGTCCTGTAGCAATCTGCCACAGATGAACTAGGGCTAGGCCAATATTCCATTTCCCCTACTTTGATCTACTTTGCTGAGTGAAAGTGTCCATTGAGCTCTGTCCCTTAGAGCAGGGGTTGGCAAACTCGTTCTGTAAAAGATAAGAAAGTAAATATTTTCAGTTTCATAGGCCATACAGTCTCTGTCACAACTACTCATTTTCACTATTGGGCTTTCACTATAATAACAATAAAAACATGGAAACAGCCATAGACAATACGTAAATGAATGAACATGGTTGTTTGCCAATAAAACTTTATTTACAAAAAACAGGTGGTGGGCTGGATTAGACCCATGTATCATAATTTGCCAGTGCCTGCCTTAGATAATAGACCCTAGAACAGACTCATAGCTTTCCTTGCTTTGTAGCATATTCTGGGGTGTTTTTTGTTTTTTGCTTTTTTTGCTATTGGTATTTTTATAGTTAGGACATTCTTGATGAGGTTTATGGCAGGTATACATGATATTAGTATAAAATTTAAAACTCAGAAAGGATGCAGCATTTGGATAGAATTTTATTTCTATAAAATAAAACTTAGTACTGACAGAGCTTAACCTCGTACATCACAGGTGATACTTACTTGAAAAAGTCTACTGACAGTTAATGCAAACTTTCCGCCTTGCATAATTTGAAATATAATTATTTAGGATCTTTCCTGTGTATTATGTTCTACCTTATCAATTTTCCCCATGTTCAACTAGCCAATGATAACATCCTTCCTTTATACCGGTGATAATAATTATAGTGCCTACGCCTTATCCCTTTGCTTTTCACTGTCCCATCCCTTGTTATCTCTCTGGCATAATCATTAAAACCACGTTTCTTCCAATCATCAGGTATGGCCCAAACCTTTCCTGAAATTTAAATGAAGGTTTGTGGACGTCCAAATACCATAGTCTATCAGATAACTCAGATTAATAGTCACAAGAAAGAGCAGTCCCTTGTAAAACACGGTTAAGACAGTGTCCGTTTGGTGAGCTCTGGCAGTGAGTTAGGCTCTTATGTCTCCAGTGGTGACCTCTCCCAACTGAGCTTCTGTACCCAAATGATAGTGGATACCTCCATTTGCGAGTCTAAGCAATATCCTCCAAATAGTAATATTAAACTTTACACTCTGCAAATCCATCTCTCACCCCAAATTTATTTGAATAAATGGGACCACTATCTACTCAGATGTTCAAGCTCCTGCCCTAGGAATTAGCCTTGATTACTCTTTTCTCCTTACTCCCCACGTCAAAACTATACATAAATCCTGCAGTCTGTACAGTCAGAATATACTCCAAATGTGCCTCGTCTCTCCATTTCCACTGTCATGTCACAGGTCCAAACCCTATAGCCTCTGGCCTGGATTATTTACCACTTTCTGTCTCCCTGCACCCTCCAACAGGCTCACCTGCAGTCCATTCCCTGAGTGGGTTCTACAGTGTAAATCAGATTGTGTCACTCCACTAGCATAAAGCCTTCCAAACTTCCTATTCACAGTAATTTGTCTCTACTCTCCCTCCAAACCACAAAGTAAAATGTATCTACCTCTATTCATCTAATCACAATACATATAGACCACCATCCATTTTGGCTCAAGCCAAAGAGGGTTCACCCCCATCACTTCATCCAAATTGGAACTTCAGACCGTCCAACCCTGGATATGTCCCAAGTCCTTTGCATTTGCTGTCCTTCCCCCTAATATTTGGGTAACTGCCTCTTTCTCAACATGCAGGTCTTTGGATGCCTCCCCTTCCAAAAAGCCTTCCCCTACTATCCTAGCCAGAGCTTGTACCTGACCCTAGTCACTAGCTCATTATCCTGCTTATCTTCTTTGTAAAACTTATCGATTTCTATAATTATTCACTTCTTGGCTTATGTGCTTATCATCTGTCTTATCCAGATACACAGAAACTCCCCCAGGGCAGAGACCTCGTCTTTCCATTGCTGTATCTCCAGCACTTACAAGAGTTCCTGGCACAGAGACAATTGCTCACATAATGTTTATTGACTGCCATTGGACTTGGCACGTCCATATCTTCTCTCCTTTTGTTCTCAGAACAATCCTATCAGGCAGCTACTTTTATCATTATCTTATAAGTGGGGAAACTGAAGCTTAGAGAAGTTAAATAATTGTCTCCAGGAGATAAGGCTGTTAAGTGGAAAAGGAAGACTCATATCTAAGTCTGTCAGCCTGACACCTGTGTTCTGAACCCGAACATGCTTCGTTTACCGCAGCGTTCACGCCTTTGCTCACGCGGCCCCGTTGTCCGAGGTTGTCTTTTCCGAGCCTTGTCCCGCTATCTCTGAATGGTCACCCGTACCCATTCTCCATGGTGTTGCTCAGTTCCTTACTTTTCCTTGAGTCTTTCCTGACTCCTCCCAGCTAAATGTGTGCTCTCCTCTGTTGTCTGAATTTCTTGAGACCAGCCATGTTTTACCTTGTATTATTGTTGTTTGGTGCCCATCTTGCCTCCTCTCCTAGATTGAACAGCACTCAGCTCCAAAGAGCATCTCTGCTCATAGTGCCTCTTAGTAATTGTTCAGGAAACATTGATTGCCATTCGTTCGTTCAACAAATACTGATATTCTACTATATTCCCACTTTTTTATAAGCACAGAGATAATAGTAGAAAATAAAACAACACAATTTCTGCCTTTCTGGACCTTAAATTCTAGTGGGGAACAGACAATAAGCAAGATAAACAGTATATACTACACGGTGTAGCTAGAAGTGCTAAAAGAAATCCAGCAAAGAGTATGTGACGTGTTGACAACTAGATCTTTAGATGTCAGATCTCCCAATGAGTGACCATAGTGATCAGTGCTACAACTGATGGCAAGAGGGGCAGGAAGAGCAACAGGCACCTGACACTCCATTTATATAATAACAGGAGGATAATGTTTTGTGAGCTGGATATAGCACCAACACTATTATGCCAAAAGAAAACCAAAAACACCAAAGGGTAGAGATAACCTCACCATGAAAAGAAACAGAAATGGCTACTTGGGTTATATCTCCACACAAAAGTACTTCTCCTGGACCAACAAGTAGTTTGAGGATGCTAAGGCACTTTAGAACACGATTCCCAGCCGTTTTTTGTCCCCAACCTTGTTCTTACTGCTCCTCATGTATTTTTGAGGTACCGGTAGGCCCAGGATAAACTTAATTTACTATTGTCTGAGTTAGTGCAAATTAACAATTTCGACAGTTTAGACTGTGGCATTAAAAGTTGTTACGTAAAGCAGATAGTTTAGTCCACGTGTTGGGGGCACCAGGAAGGTGCTGGAGCCCAGATTTTTGGAATCACAAAGCTCAGGTGGCACACTGTGCCAGATCCCCACCTGATTTTGCTGTTAATCATTTTCTGGATTTCTTCCACTAATGACTTTCGTTAGAAAATGGGAAATGAATTGGCCTCAGAAGCATAAATGACAGCCCAGATTGTCGCTGCTTTCACAGACTGCATGACATTCTTTGATTCTACATATTTTGAGTGCAGAGAACTCTCAGCATGGTTGAGCCCAGCACCCAGTTTAGGCATTCAGTTCTTTCTCCTTTTCCCCAAAAACCTGGGTTCACATGGGCTCATTATTAAAATGTTCATTATGTCTAATTATGCCCCCGCATTCTTCTAAATGCCGTAGTTATGATGATAAAATGAAATAATAGAAGTGGAAACAAAATTGTGCCATCCCTCCCTTATGATGCTTTCTCTCTCTACCTCGGCAAACATTCATTATAGTACATTTGGAAATACAAAGCATCATAAAGAAGGAAATAAAAATTAGCCATTGTCTCTTTACTTAATTAAAATCACGTGACATTTTGATGTATGTATGATACAGTTTTGTATCCTTTGGATAGTTTGTAGTACGTCTAGATGATGAATTTCTTTCTATTCTGATTTAAGGTGTGTGTACACACACACACACACACACACACACACATATTTCCCCTATTAGAGTGAAGCTCTTTGAAAAAAAAATTTATTTCCTACAACTAATATTGTATGTTATTTATTTTATACAAGAGGTTGAGAAGGCTAATTATTACTGATTATCCTGTCTCCTCTTCCTCCTCAATAATGAACACTGTTGGACAGCAATGAACCCAATTTAAAAAAAACAACAACAAAAAACATATTTCCCAGCCTGGCTTGCAGATGAGGAGGCCATTAAAAAGTAAATATGACAACATGGATGGATCTTGAGAGTATAATGCTAAGCGAAATAAGTCAGACAGAAAAAGCAGAGAACCATATGATTTCACTTGATATGTGGTATATAAACCAAAAACAACAAAAGAACAAGACAAACAAATGAGAAACAAAAACTTATAGACACAGACAATAGTTTAGTGGTTACCAGAGGGTAAGGGGGGTGGGGGGTGGGGGGTGGGAGACGAGGGTAACGGGGATCAAATATATGGTGATGGAAGGAGAACTGACTGGGTGGTGAACACACAATGGGATTTATAGATGATGTAATACAGAATTGTACACCTGAAATCTACGTAATTTTACTAACAATTGTCACCCCAATAAATTAAAAAAAAAAAGTAAATAGAAGTCATTGGGTAGAGCTTCTGGGAAAGTTCCTTAAAAGGGCCTAACTCAGGTAGCAAGCATGATTTTTTTTGTGTTTTTTTTTGCTTCCTCTTTTTTTCTCATTTTGCCTGATATTTGAATGTATTGGCTGGAGCTCCAGCAGCTATTCTGGGACCCTGAGAGAAAGGCTAAGGAAATTAAAGGGTCTTTGGCCCTGACATTCTGAACCATCTGCTGAACCAACATCAAAATAGTTGACCCAGGTTTTAAGTTATATGACCAAAATACACCTTTGTGTGTTTAATCCACTGTATCGCAATCTGTAGCCAGCAGCTGAACTCAATTCCAAACTCACACCATTATGCCTCTTTAATTCAAAAAAGGATTTCAGGGGACCACTAATTCCTCTTTATACATCACAGTATTCTCAAAAGCAACAAGTACTGTGTGTCTTCCCTCGTGGAAAGTATTCTATAAATGTGTTTGTAACCTCTAAAGAGGTTAAGTTCAACCTCATCAATAACGTCATCTTCCTCCAGTGCCTTCACCATATCATTTTCTTGAACCCAAGAGGTCACTTTTATTTTTTTCGAGTAAAAAAATTTAGTGGTTCAAATCTATAAAAGGCATTTATTCTGGGAAAGGTACAGCTAAATTATTTTTTCATTTCGGGATAGCCTTCTTTTGTAGCTTCTGCTATTGCATTTCTTTTATTTTTATGTTCATTAAGTGCCTACACCATAAAAATAATATTTTGCAATTGTTCAGCATGTATAAGGTTGCAGGAGCTCATTAATTCCTTTGTTCTCATTTTGCCCATATCCTGGCAAGGTATTAAAAATAGTGAAGATGACTTAGGTTCTAAAACTCAGATTGAGATAAAAAGGAAATCTGTTGCCTTCCATTGGTAACCAGTCTCTTTTTCTCAGGAGATGTCAAAGATTTCATCCAGGGTGCCAGCTCTGCTCAGGAGGTCCAGCAGAGTTGGCTCTTGGAGCACTGTGTTAAGCAGGATTCTGAAGCCATGTTAGGGCTCAGCAGGGAAAAAGGGCCAAATGCCTGTTATAGTCGTGAGGAGGGAACAGGGAGCTGTCGGTGGCAGGTCCGTGTACCTTGTATCTGCCATCGCACATCTCTTCCAAGAGAGATTTATTTACACACACACACACACACGCACACACACACACACACACACACACAGAGGGTATCCTTTAACAGGATTTGCTCAATCCTAGACTTTCTCTGCCAGACTTTTTCTGCTCATTTAGATTTATTCAGTTTAATTTATATTCATGTAATGTATATACACGTGCTGTATGTACATGTGTGTGTGTGTGTGTGTGTGTATTCTATTTTTCTGTTTCCCAATTTAGATGAGTTTCCCTAGGGTAAATCGTGCACCTATTCTAAGTCTGCTTTTTATAGTTACTAGAATTACCACATGGTTACACTGATGCCAGGGTAAAGTTTTTGATGACGGTAGGCTTCTGAATTAGTTGGACAGTGATCAGTGTGCTATGGTTTATTTTTTTTCCTGCTTAGGAGGGAGACGATGCTAAATGGCACCTTAAAGCCCCTTTCAAGTGTGCAAGTTATACAAAGGCATAGGCCAGGGGTTGGCAAACCTTTTCTTTAAAGACCCAGATGGTAAATAATTTGGACTTTGGGGGTCATCTGGAGAGCAGATTTGATCCCTAAGTGTAGTTTGCTGACCCCTGGACTTGGAAACTGGTCACTGCAGGGGGAACTGGGATGTTGCCCTGCAGGGGCTTGTGTGAACGTTAGTGTATCTCTGCATATCATCGTATCAAGTAATTGTCTGTGCCACGATCGTGACTAGGATGATATGATGACTGTGCTGCTGCTGCTGCTACTTATCTTACAGGGGTGTTGTGAGGACTAAATGTCCTGGTTATGGGTGCATCTGAATGGTACCGTATCTGGCTGAGAAGTGGACGACTCAGTTGATCATTTCCATGTTTTATCCCCAGCTGCAGGGTCAGGTGGGTGGAGCCTGTGAGGCAGCGGGCCTGGTGGAGGAGGGAGCTAACAGAGAGCAAGCATCCTGTTCACCGCATACGCTGCTGCTCTGTTCCAGGCCACTGTTGTTGTCATGTGGGAACGGGGTCTTCTTACTGCCAGGTCTTCTGAGTTTTGAGGAGAAGATACAAATGTGCATTTTAAGTAAAATTTTCCAATTTTTAAAGTTTTGCAAGCTATTGAAAATTTTTAAAAACTGTGGGAGCTGAAAGCAATCTAAGTATAGGATCAAGAAGTGCCAGTGGGCAACCTTTGGTTCACTATTCCCAGAGGCCAGATATTAAGAAATAAGTGGTTCAGTTCGGGGACATGGAAATGGGCTCACATCAACATCCAGCCAGGGTTCACTTACTCTGTGCTAAAGTGCTAAGCACACTCATACTTCAGTTAATCGTCGTAACAACTCGGTATATTTGCTTAATATATACCAATGAGTGTGTGCTCTGTTCCAGGCACTGTTCTACAGACAGGTCATCTAGCAGTAAACAAGACAAGAAGAAATTGTCTGTCCTCATGGAGCTTTTATCCCATGAGGTCAGTATGTTCACAGTAATATATATGGAGGTAATAGAATTGAAGAAAATGACTCTAGGGGCACAACCATTTATTCCCAAAGTTGAAACAGGCCACAATGATCCGCAAACATAAAGGATTGTCACAGGAAGACTACATATTAGCGACCTAGAAAAGTCACTCATTGGTTGTGGAGAAATAAGGTTGTGGCTCACTGAGGAGAAATACGTGGAACGCTGGTACGTTTCCGGGACAGTGGTTGTAGTTAGGTACCAGGGAGAACTTCCTGACAGCCTGGTTGCTAACAGGAAGTAGGTGGCTGAAATTGACTGAGAACTCTGTCCCGCTGCAGAAACTTCAGGAGGGGCTAGTCCACGCTCATCCAAACATACCCACTTTTGGAGGCAGGGAGCTGGACTGGAGCCAGGGTCCTGGGTACCTCAGTGAAAAGACTTTTAGCTTCTGAATTTCTTACTTTGGCCTAGAGAGACATCATGTTTAAAAATTTTTTAAAGGTTGTTGTACTTAGAAAGATCTCTTTTTCCATAGATCAAGAGACCTGGATGAGCTCATGTAAGGAACACATTTTTTTTTTTTTCAATCTTAGCACTTTCTATAAATGGGTTTTCTACACCCTAAGCTGAAGTTGTTACCACGACGGGGAACATGGAGATAATTTTTCATTCTTTCATGCAATGCTGAATGTCAGCGGTAGAAGCTCCTAAAAATAATCATACCTTGTATTTATATAGCACCTTTCCCGGAGGTTCTCAAACTGCTTTGCAGACATCATGTAATTAATCCCTGTAAAGCATCCTGAAGACAGTAGTATAATATTAAGCTGGTATCTGTCTTGCATATACAGGGTATGCATTTTATACTTACATATTATATTTATATTGTGTTCTGTGATCGCTAAATCAGTCATAGAGTTTGCTGTTCAAAAACACTTTCTGATTATTGTATTTCATGGTCTGACAAGCAGGAGAGATGAACATAATCTTCAGCATTCAGGAAGGTTAAGTGCAGGCAAGTAAAGGGGCATTCATGCTGTGGCTTCTGGGAGTTTGTGAAGGTTTAATTTATTTCTAGGGTTCATGGGGGAGCCATTATAGGGGTATGAGAAAGGTACATGGAAAGGGACATGGAAAGAAGATTCTAACACTTCCCAAAAAATAATATGTGTGGCTGTTTGAACAAGGAGAGGTAAATGAGGGACAAAAGCTTTGGAATGAGGTAGGCAATATAGTCGATTTATTATTGTTTCTATGCCAGGTCTCCCCTTTCTCAGCCCTCTTCTCCCGACTGTGACACAAGTTCTCCCTGAGATGATTGTGTCTTCATCTTTCTCAACTCATCACTTCTGCACATTGAGAAATGATTACAACAGGAATTATTCTGTAGTCAGCCACCGACACTTTAGTATAAACTTAAGATGGTGCAACTTCTGCTCAAAATGTCAACACTTTAAACCTCATCTCATTGACATACATACGTGCTCTTAGAATAGCACCAGGCACATAGTAAATGTTTATGGAAGGCATCATTATTATTTGCAAAAATATCAGGCGTGATTGAGTAGGAATAACAGTATACTGGTTCCCTGCAAACGTCCGTGCATCCTTGAAATCAGGCTTCCTGGGTAGCTTTTAACTCTGTCTATGCATAAAACTGGTCCTGGTAGTGAATACAGAAAAACAACAACAAACCAAACAAACCCAAAACCAAAACCAAACAAAACCCCCAAACCAAAAAACTGTCACCTTGGCCCCAGCAGTAGGCTGGAGAATTGATAGAGGAAAGAAGGAGGGAGGTAAAATCTGAGGACATTTGCTAGGGGAGGGAGGGAGTGCTGTGGGTGGTGATACATTGGACAGAAAGGGAAAAGGGGAGGGAGACTGGAGAAGACCCCCAGGTCCCAGCTTGGAGGGGTAGGCCTTCAGCTGCTGCAGGGCACAATATGCAGGTTCAGAAAGGGACACTGTTTACGTAGGCACCAGCTTGTGCCCAGCCCAGCATGCTGCCTGCAGGGTTACAGCTGGGCATTACTGTCATGGCACTTTCTTTTCTGGAGTGGCCAACAGGAGGGAACAGCCAGGGACGTTCCCGCCAGCCCAGAGGTTCTGGTACCGCCCTTGAGTGTTTTCACATTGGCAAGAGTGGGCTGGTGATTTTCCACCAGCCAACTCAATCTTCCATGCTCATGGGCCCAAAATTTAGCATTTGTACTGGTTCCAAACTCTTCTCATTGGCTCTGAGAAGCCCTTTCAAACAAGCTGAAGACTTAGCATCAAATCCACCAGTAAGTGTGAACTAGGCCTTGAGTCGTCCCAGACCCTAAGCCTGAAGTGTCTTATGTTTTTAGGTGATTCTTCTTCAGACACCTAACCTAGTCTTGGCTCACTCTGAAAAGCAGACATTCTTGAGCAAAGGCCCAAGGTTGTGGAATTCTGTCCTTGGCGTTAAAGCAGAAGCCTCAAATGAGGCATTCAGAACAATCTTAGATGCGTTACTTCTGCCATCAGGAACTACCCATGATTCAAGGCCACCCAAGAATACAGTGGACAAGGTTCTCTCAGGAATATTAGCTGCAAGAAAAAGATTGTCTTTTAAAAATGTAATCTATTTTTTTAGACAAAGGGAAAGTCGCCTTGAACATTTCATTAAAAAATAGACATTTCAAAGACATTTTTAAAATATTAAGATTAGCCTGTGAAGTGACGGATACTGATATTAGTGTGTACTATGCCAATATTGGTGTGTCCTCAAAATGGGTGAAACAAAGTTGAATGTTTAGTTTGCCTAAAAGAACATAAATTTTGCCGTTTTCCTGGAAATGTATATTTTCTAACTCAATAATGGAAAAGAGGGGCCTGGCCCTAGGTGAAATCGGTTGGGAGTTTCATAATTTTGGTATTTTCTGCCTCCGTTGGAATGAGAATTTCTTGAAGGTTATATTAGTGAGGTGTACTGTGGGTGGAAGAAACAAAAATACATTTTAAACCAGCTTGAGCAAACAAGGAAATTTATTGGCTCTACTGGGAAGTCTAAAGAATGGACCTTCCTGGATTGGGGAGTACAAACAATGCTTTCAAGGCGCAGGCTCTCTCGCTCCCTCTCTGAAATCTTTTTCTTCTGTGTTGGATTTTTGTTACGTGTTTTCTTTCCACATTTTGGCAAGAATGGCTTCCAGCTGCTGCAGGCCTCCATCACTCTTACTGCTTAGTTTTTCGGCTCAGGCTCGTTTAGTAGCGGAGGACACGGGAAGGATGATGAGATGGGAATGCAGGTTGGATGTCTGGGGCAGAGGCAGAGTTGGGAGGAGATGACGCAAGAAGGCCAATCTGAGCTCTTGCTAGGGAGAGATACCAAACTTAGATGCCATTATCTGTCATGGAATCCATTTTTCATCAACCGTCTTAACTCCCTTGCCGCTCTCCCTCTCTCTCTCTGTTCCTTTTAAATACAGATCTCCTCATACTCTTGGATCGTTGTCCATGCCCGTGTTTGAGGGGCACGCTTGTGCTTGAGTCTCAAGAAATCGTGCAGAGTAAGAAAGTGACACATCCCAGGAGGAAACAAGGTTTCTGTTTGCACAGGGAAGGATGGGCTACTGGGCATCGTAGATCAAAAGAGGTCCCCTGCAAGGGTAGAAGCTGACCTGTGCATTTCATATTCTCCCAGCACCTGCCCATGTGGGCGGCAGCCCGACCGATCTTTGCATAATGACTGTGAGTCCTGCATAATCGTAGCTTCTCAAATGCTTTGATTCTCCAGCAAGCTTAGGTTCAGTCCCTGTGAAGTGGGGAAATCAAGTGGCTTTTTCTAGATAGTCACCATCCTAGTGCTTTATCCATTCCTGTATATGTTTTGATATGAAACTACATTCTCTGCTTTTTACCTAGTAAGAGTTGTGTGTGTGTGTGTGTGTTATTGTTTGTTTGTTTGTTTGCTGGGTGCATAGCCACACAAAATACAGATGATATTTTCAAGTCTTCTTGACAGCTAAGTGTGCCCACTTAAATTTGGGGATATGAACGGAACTTAAGTGGGCACCTTCTGGGTCATACCTTTAGGGACGAGGCATGCTCTCCTCTTTCCCTCTCCCTATTCCAAAGGCTGGAATTTAGACACAGTGATGCTCCATATTGAGCAATGCAGATGCAGGCAAAGCCCTAACAAACTTAGACCAAACAGCAGGAGAGAAGGAGCCTGGGGCTCTGATTCCATGTTGCCCCGTAACCCTGCTGGTCCTGATGACCTCCCAGAGCAGAGCCACCTCTTAGCAGGAATAACAGAGACAAATAAATGTGCAATAAAAATAATCTTTTATCTTGCTCGAACTACTGATATTTGGGGTTTCTATCACATGCGTTAAGCCTGGATCCTAACTAAAATAGTGAACCGAAAGCTCTCATGGGAACATTTGAATCAAGCAATCCAGAAGGTGCAACAATGAGTCCTGAGCTAAAGTCTAAGAACTTAGATTATCTTAAATCATCACTGTTGATATTCAGGAGCAAAAGCACGCAGCTTACAAAATAGAAAGTGATAAAAATAATTCATTGAACTGCCTGAGAGCATGGCATTTACAATGCATTGAGGAAATAAAATACTTAAATGTTTGAACTGGAAGGAATAGGCAACTTCACCTGGTCCTATCACCTTCCCCAATCACCTCATGTTAGAGCTGGGTTTCTCAATCTTGTCACTATTCATATTTTGGGGTGGAGAGTTCTTTGTTGTAGGGGGCTGTCTTATGCGTTATAAGACAATTAGCAATAACCCTGACCTTTGTCCACTGATGCCAGGAGTAAACATTCACCTCCATGATTAGGGAATCATGACAATCAAAAATGTCTGAAGACATTGCCAGTGTCCCCTGGGGTGGGATGGGGGACAAATTTTCTCCCAATTGAAAGCATTATCTTGGAGATCAATAAATTGAGATCCAGAAAGCTAGAGAGTCATATTTCTTCGGTACGCTGCTCTATTAGCAAGTTTAAAACATACAAGTCATTTATAATACTGATTTATTCAGTAGAACTTGGGAAAACATTAAAAGGAAAATGCTTTACAATAAATAAAAATGAAATGAGAGCAATAGCTGATACCTATGAACGTCAAGTTTCTTAGGCATCGTCTTACTTAGTCTTCACTATAACTCTTGGATTCCCCCACGTTAAAATTGAGGGAACTGAGCATTACAGAGGCCACATAAACTTACACAAGGTCACACATCTAAGAAGTAAAAGAACTAGAATTTGGACCTGGCCTCAAACCCATGAACTTTCTCATCACTTTACTATACAGTGAATAATAAGCAAAGCATCCTGCCATGTTGAATCCAATTATCAGGTTAACAAAAATAAGTTGAATATGTACGTCTGGATAAATTCACCTTTTCTTTAATCAACTTATACATTTCTCTCATTCAATAAAAATCTATTGAATGCCAACTATATGCATAGCTTGAAAGATAAAAAATGAAAAGGTGAAAACAAAAAATTTACATTTATTGCCAGACCCTAGTATAAATTTTA
Organism: Rhinolophus sinicus; assembly: GCF_036562045.2. Classification (NCBI taxonomy): domain Eukaryota; kingdom Metazoa; phylum Chordata; class Mammalia; order Chiroptera; family Rhinolophidae; genus Rhinolophus; species Rhinolophus sinicus. Next base: position 15,023,942 of record NC_133758.1, on the reverse strand, counting down.
CATGTATTAATTGTTTGATTCCTTACTGTAAAGTGAGGATAGTAGTTCTCTTGTTATGATCATATTATACGTGAGGAAATGGAGAATCACATGTTTAAGTAAATTACTAAAGGTCACACAAGCCAGTAAGCAGGAGAACAAGATTTCAAATCCACTTTGACTACCCATTAGTTTCCAAGGGCTGCCATAACAAAGGAATACAAATTCTGTGGCTTAAAACAACAAGAAATGTATTGTCTCATAATTCTGGAGGCCAGAAGTCAGAAATCAAGGCGTCAGCAGAGACATGTTCCTTCTGAAACCGGTGAGAGAATCTTTCCTCTACCTCTTTCTAGTTCCTGGTGGCTTCTGGCAATCCTTGGTATTCCTTGGTTTTCAGCTGCTTAACTCTGGTCTCTGCTTTCATCATCACAGGACATTCTCCCAATATATCTCTTTCTTACAAGCCTGTCTTCTTGTAAAAGCATCAGCTATATTGGATTGGGGACCACCCTATTCCAGTATGATGTCATCATAACTAATTATATCTGTAATGACCCTATTTCCAAATAAGGTCACATTCCAAGGAACTAGGGTTAGGACTTTAAATATATCTTTTTTTGGGGACACAATTCAACCCACAGCAACTCTGAACCACCATGCCATAGTGCCTTCCCGTAAGTAGGATGGAATCCATGTCCCTGGAAGCTCACAGGAACACAGGAAATAAGGCGTGTATACACATAATAGCAACTATACAAACTGGAATCAGTGTCATAAGAGAGCTCCAATAGATGAGCCACGGAAATTCAGAGAAGGTGAACAGATTTAACTGAGGCTGTGGAAAGGGGCAGCTGTGGGTAGGCTTTTGCCAGGGGGAGTCACAGGACACATGAGGGGAGACATTCAGACAGATACCACCTCATATGCACACAAACAAAATGCATGGAATTAGGACATCTCAGCTGTGTTCCAGAACAGAGAGCTACCCAATAGTACACTGAATCTACAAGCAATGATGGTGGGGGTCATAAAATCAAAACCTCAGAATCAGAGCTTCATGAGGTCAACTAAGCTAGCTGTCTCCTTTAAGAAAGGTAACACAGCGGGGCTTACGGGAGCCAAGAGAGGGTAAGTGGCTTGCCCTTGTTAGTGTAACTGGGTAATGATAGAGAAAGGTGAATTGGGGAACGCTTTTCCCATCTTCTCCTTGCAGCTGTCTACGTTGTCTACTTTCTCTATAGCATAAAGCTAGAAAAATAGACTGGGGAGGTGCCATGAGGTTATTGAGTGCCAGGCTGAGTCATTACACTGAGTTCCAGAGTGACAAGCTTTCAATATAGTGAAATCATCTCCAAAGGTTTGTGGGAAGACCAGGTGCTGAATGAGAAAGGGGGCCAGCAAGAAGAAGGAGGGCGCTCACCGCTATTCAGGATGAACTGGTATGTGAGTGAAAATGAAAAGAAGAAGGTAGGGGAAAGAGCATATTCAGACATAACACAGACATAAACTCTTGAGTGTTTGGGTGTGGGGGACAGGTAGCCAAGATGACTTTGAGATTTGGGGTCCCAGAGGTAATGCAATGCCATGAATAAAAATGGGGACTTAAAGGAGAAATATAGGGTAATCAGCCATCCTGCTTTGTCGGAGATGGAGGGGCTCCCTAGAAGGCAGGACTTTCCCTGCTAAAACCAGGAAGGTCCCAGTCAAAAGTCCTGGGGTAAGTTCATTCTAGAGCAGAAACAGGTTTTGCTTTTATTTTATTTTTATACAAATAAAATAATTTATATTTTATTTAAATATACTACTGAAGTAATTACTAAATTTAAATTACTATAATACTCAATCTAGTATCAAGGCTAATTAATACTAGACTAAGACTTTTAGAGCCTGAAAGGAGGAGAATTATTTCACAAGTATCTCTCAGCTCTACAATTCTAGGAACCTATGGATACAGCCAAGATGACCTGAACCAGTCGTATTTACAGTGTCAAGGAACGGTGAAAGGGACAATGAAAGAATTCATTTTGGAGATAGCGTATTGGAAGGCCCCTTGTGTATTTCACAGTTTGAAGTTGCAGTAGAATCAGTGTTCTTCTTGCTTTGGAGTAAAACAAAAAGACTTGCAAGGTTTTGACAACACTTTTCCCCTTTTGTTGTGAGCAGATTCTTGATCTCAGAGTTGTTGATATTAAATTCAGCCTGAGGGTCTCCACTAACCTCAGTATTTGCCCTCAGTATTTGTCTGCTAAACGACTTGAGTCCCTAGCTCCTTGTTCACATAGAGATGGAGAAGGTACATTGGAAGAGCTCCTGATTCCTCAGGCTTTTTCTCAATCTTCCTCTAGATAGTAAGAAGTAATTTTTCAGTGCAGTGCACATGAAATTAAGCATGCAACTACTATTATTAATGGGACTTGTGCATCTCATTTCCCCCCCTCCATGGTAACATATACACATGTGGGAGTCTGAGGCTGTGCTACAGTTGTTCTATCAGAATTATAAAATCTGTAATCTGTCCCTGGAGATAAATGCACAATTCATTTTCTCGGGGAAGGAAAACTGAGCCTTGGTCTCTGGAATCTCAAAGGGCTTGCTCAAAAGAATCTCTTTGTGGTGGTAAGTGTTTGAGACTTATGTTTTATTATGTATATATATTTTTTTAAATCTCCGTTTCACTAGACTATGTTGAAAAATACCCACAGCGCTTTCTTTTGTAATGTTGTGAATTCAGTGTTGACCAAATTCTATATATCACCTCAACACATGAGAAATGAATACCCTCTGTTTGTTTATAAATTGCCATGTTTTCATGACAAGAAAAATCCTTCCATGTTGCTTTAGTTATGTTCCTCAACGATGGGGGGAGATACCTGTTCTCCTAGGGTTGAAACCATTTTTGTCTTGAATGCCTGAATTTTGACTAGAGAAAGTTTTTTGACCTTTTTTAAAAAAAATCTTAAATCAGGACTGGAAACCATTAGTGCCCAGTAAATATTTCTGGTGACTTCATCTGTTCTCATCCTCCCTTGGTTGGTCCAGTTTTGGGCAGTTTACAATTTTAGTAGGAAATCTGCATTATAGTAGATAAATGATGTGGAATAAAGAAGACAATAATTAAGAGATGGCAGCTCTTAAGAGAAAGAAGCCAGTGAAATGATCTGGCATAAAAGAACATTAATGACCAGGCAGGATGGTACCACCTGTGATTTAGAAAGGGGCTTACGTATATCCCTTTGAACACTTTGTGGGTTTCTCTTGGTAAAATTATTAATCATGGCTGGAAGCCTATAGGTTGAAAGTCATTACTCAAACTGTAAACTTCATACATGAAATTATAACTCTTTCAGCTTAATCATCTGGGCAGGTTTAGCTATCAGATCCTTTTGCTGGGAGCAGACCCACCATCCAGAAGGCGGTGGATGTTATTAATGTTGCTCACAGCAAAATTCTTTTGTTTTGTTTTCTACGTGTTCCAAACTGACAGTAAGCATAACTCACATCAGTTCAGGAAATAGAACCAAAGATGTAGAACTGAAACTGTTTCTTTCTAACCCAAACAGTCTCTAAAAACTCTTAAGGTGTTTGGTTGTCACTATTTTTCCTCATAAAAAATTTTTTTCTTTCTTTCTATCTTCTCAGTTTCCTTTTGTTAAGAATTTAAACCCTGAAATATGCTTGACCACGAAGTAAAATCCACCCAACACATCTCTCCAGCTGCTATTGATGGTTTTGCAGCCTTTCAGTTAAGTCTCTTGCAGCCTTGAAAAACTGCCTGATTTGGGGTTGGATTTCATGTGTCACCCCACTTGGTATTTTCAATGTCACTTTTAACAGACATGAAGATCATGACAGAATTGCAAACTGGGTGCTCGCTCCACATAATACCGGTGCCCTATATGCATAGAAACCTTATCTTCCGTGGCATAAACTACACCTGCACCTCTGCCAGCGATGAGAATGCAAGAGCCAAAGCTAAGAGGGCGCTAATCCACCTGCCACACTCCCGTAACTCTTGCAGGGTGTTTACAATACCACGGTCATCAGGAAAGTCCTTAAGACTGAAAGCCATTTGTTTCTTATGAAAGCATATTTAGATGTAGGAGAAAGTAGCACCCATTTTTAAAAATCACCAAGCAGAATAACCTGTGTACTGCTACCACACAGAGGACAGCTGCAGGGGGTGGGGGCCTAGGGGGTGGTCAGAGAATATTAAAATAAGTTAGCAAAACAACAGTCCCCTGGGGACTTTCACTTTGCCATACGTGTGTGAAACAAAGCACCTTAAAGGCTTAGGTTTATATACATACAAGTTATTAAATTCCCAAGGACACTCTTCTCAACATCAAGAATGTGTGCATGTGTGTATTTTTTTTTTCTTCGAGAACTTTCTTTATTGAAGGTTTGTGCAACGGCTCACCGGAAATTATGCGGCATCTTTCCTCAAAGAGAGCTGCATTAATGTGCCAATGCCCTTTATTTAATGCACTTTAAAATTCTGACGTGCCTTTTAAAAAGTATGAGTTGTGTTGGGAAAGTCTAATCATCGTTCTGCATGAACAGAAATGTGCTATTTTTGTAAGGGTAGTGCTGGAGTCAGGTTTTAGCATAAGGGTGTCTCTATAGTACAGATGTCCGAAGACATTGGTTTGTTTTGATGCCCAAATCAACCAGCTAGAAATGCTACTTCTGCCAAAATTAGTCAGAGGAACTTCAACTAATCATCATTTAAGCAATTTGGTACTCAAAATTCTTAAGACCGCAGGGAATATTCGCATTAATTCTGCAGAAACCCAGCTTTAAGGGCAAACTTCCTTTGCACTCCGGAGCCTGCATCCACCCCACCAGATTATGCTGTGTGCCTGTAATGACTTCATACAGATTTTTTAGAAGTCTCTTGGGATACTATCGTTTTGGTTTGCTGATCTAATCCATTTCCCTTTCTTCTCTATCACGCACTCACCCTTCTCTCTCTGGACGCCTCTCTTTGGATCCCTTCCCATTCCATTCAGTGTGTCCTTTTTAAAAGTGTTTCATTAAGGTTGAATTTCCAAGGACATCACTTCCCCTCTTTGAATAAAATGTGCCTTCTTTTTTGAATGCAAGCTGCTTGTGCCCTGACTGTACAATCAAAACAACAGGAAATATACCCTGTGCATTCAGGCAAAATTGGTGTGTGAGTCTCTTGGAAATATCCAGTAACAGGTGCAGTCAGATAGGCTGGCAAAGTGTTCTGGTCTCATAACAATTACTAATAAGAAAATAAACGTTAGGTATGCATTATTAAAATATCTTCATGATTTTCTTTGCTACTGACTACCCCCAATCAATCCAATAACCAATTCTGTAGCATTCAAACCCATAATAAAAAAAATACATCTGATTTCATCTCTCCCAGTTTAAGCACTCTTTTCTCTATTTTAGTGAAATTTGCATATGGACGTTTGTTCTTGTAGAAGGAACATATATACAATTCTTACCCAAATCTTTGAAAATTTGTATTATCTGTCAAGTCAGTAGGAGAGTCTTCTCTCTGAGGCTTTTGAGGATTGTACAATCACATTAATTACATGCACCCCACATCCTAAAGGAATGTCAATGGTAATAAATCAGTAGGCATGCATACATTCTTCCCTTTTTGATAAAAGGAAACATTTGCCAATTATTTGGAGGATTTTTTGGTTTCTGTCAATACGAGTTCTGGATAGTACGTATTAGGACCAGCTCAATTGCACTTTGTAAGGAATACCACTTTGCAATTCTTGGAGAATTCGAAAGCATCTAGTAGGAAATTTCAATTTTTAATTTGCCTTCATGCAGTCAGAAACATATATACATACATAGAAATTCGATAATTTAATGTTATTTGCCATCTAGATGCCATTTTGTACAGAACCTGAAAAGAAAAGAGTTTCCTTTTGTAACCAAGAAAAGAGCATTCTATATATTAGAATCTAATACCTTTTTATTTTCTTAGGCTTTTGTTTCTACATATGAATTTGGTGTACAAGTTTTGTTGCATCCAAAGCAAAAAAGAAGGGATGGCTATATTATAGCAATTTTTGTAAGTTGAAACCAATAGAATATTCTTGGGGTGGGGGGATGTAGAGTATTAGTACTTGAAGTATATCAGGAGAGTAGGGTGGGAAGGAAGAAACAGAGAAGATTATGAAAGAGGGGGGCAAGAAGAAAATCTGTATACTCAGCAAAAATGTTTAAGATCCTTAAATTCAAATGAATGTATTGAATTAACTGCACAGAAATGTGAAGAAGTATTTGCTGGAATGGAGTTCTAATTTGACATACTCTACAGGATTTCTAGAGATTAAGGTTGAGAAAACTTAAAAACGACATGGGTCCAGATATCATCAGTGCACTAAAATAGGAAAATGACTGCAGGTGAGAGGAAACAATCAATTCTGATCCTACTTTGAGAGAGGGGGGTGGGGGGGGAGACCAAACAACTGCTTTAATTCTTTCCGTTCATAAAAGCTCTCATCACACCCTGCTTCATGCCCAAATGTTCATATTCAATTTAAATTCTGAGAAGCTAGGCCTCTGGTGAGCTAGTCACATTAAGCGGGGGGATGGGGGACAAACTCCCTTTAGGCCAGTCACCTGATAGGTTTGGGATAAAACAGAAGTTGAAAAATTACTCTTTTCTCAAAACATTTTAATAACTCCAAAGCATCGAGGATTAAAACTGTTGCTGTGTGTGTGTGTCCTTTTATAGAAGAGAGAGAGAGAGAGAGAGAGAGAGAGAGAGAGACACTAATGAAACAGGACTGGGAGAGAGAAGAGCGAGAAGGAAGTTGTTAACATGAGTGAAATTGAAGAAAGATTTCCCTAAGGAGCATATATATATATTCACATATTAAAGAACATATGTGAAATTATATAAATGGAACATAAGTATTTCCAGCCATGGAATTAAAAACACATACATATTGTATATACATGTGCATGTGTATGTGTGTATTTTATGTTTTTTGTTAGTAGTTTTTGGAAGGAAAAAGGAAACAAGTGCTATTTTACCAGTTACATCATCACATTCACAATCACTGGCCCCCAAGTCTCCTGACTACACCAATTAGTCTTGCTTAGCTCTTCATTACCCACTTTGCTCAACCTGCTTCTATGCATAATAGGGTTAATCATAACAAAATGAAATCTTTTGATTTTATTAATTTCTTACTACAGTATGTCTTCCATAATTCTTACCAATGCTAGGACGTCAGAGAATACTACTGGCGTGCTCAATTTTGCTCCCTCTGCTGGCTGTCTCTGAGGGAATGGTAAAACTACTGGCTCATACATAAACAAGGACTGTTATTATTTGTGAACACACACACACACACACACACACTCACACTCACTTATCTGTAGAGAAACAGTACCATTGCAGTGAGAGTTAGCCCTGAACTCTTCTGGAATTGTCCACAAGCACCACCTTGACAACATTTTCTACCCAGAATGCCCTGGTCGCTGAAGGGAGAGAGTCTGGGGTGGGGGTGAGGGTGCAAAGTGGAGTACCAGATGAGGGTTGTGCTTTATCTACGCCTTCAGTAAGCATACAGCTCCTACCTCATGAGCTTATTTCATCTTCTTTGCTTGATGATTATCTGTTAGTTCCTAAAAGAGAGCAGAGAGCTTTATCCGGCAAGCGTTCCCTAGCATTAAAGCAATTTGATACAAATAAATGTGTCACATTTGGTTCCACAGGACTAGCTGGGCATGAGACAGGGTCATGGAGTTGGTTAAAAAGTATGTCCTTCAGGAGTCTAGACATTGGGTGGAGAGCACACAATGCAAAATATAGATGGTCCATTACAGAATGATACCCTTGAAACTTATGTAGTGTTATTCACCAATGTCACTCCAATAAACTTAAAAATAATTAAAAAGCATGTTTTTTATTAGAATCCCCAGATTCATGCAAATATAGGGTTATTTGTACAAAATATGTAAAGTTAGAAAGAATGAGTTAATTTTTCAAAATGAGTTAGAAAATGTGGAAAAATAAGGAGAATCCTGGAAATCTATACTACATAAATTTTCATTTAAAAAGGCATTCTATTTAGTAATAAAACTAGTTCAATAGGTACTTAAAGTTCTAAATGTATTTTACAAATCTAGACGTTAGGAAAAATCAAGCAACTGTGTAGAAATTTCAATAAGTGGATAGATTAGGTTAACCTAACCTGAAATGTGTTTTTTGTCTTGAAGTCAGAAAAAAGTGCCTTTATGTCTGAGGTACAAAAATGATTTCTTGCCCTTTGTGAAAAGATTAAGGGAGCTCAATCTTAGCTTTAGACTGGGAATCATTAGGAGATTTAAAAAAAAAAAAGGAAGGAAGGAAGGAAAAAATGGAGGGAGGCAAAAAGGGAGGGAGAAAAGAAGAGCATGGAAGAGAAACATGTTATCTAATGTATAAATCAATTTAAATTCTTTAATAGTTTCTTAATATGCTTGAACATATAACACAAAATTTCACTTTCCCTTCCTCTCTTACTCAGTAACTTCTTTAGAAAAAAAGCCACAACCAAAAAAGATAAAGAGAAAAAAAGAAATAAGTATAAAAATCTGAATAAATGGGAATTTATACTTATTTAATGTCAATCTGCTCCAATTTTTATGTTTGTTATGTGTACTTGCATGTATGCCTGGCATCGGCATTTAATGAATTGTTTTGGTATCGAAATATACTCTCTTGCCTTTCAAATGCATGCAGACCTTACTTGTCCTTCAAAAAGGAAAACATCCTATTTTGGTTAATGGGCTTAAAAAAAAACAACAAAAGTAAATTGTGATAGCAATTAGGCTTCTCAGTGAGCATGCTCAGTGGGTCTCTCATGGTTGCTAAGCAACCAGCTGAAGGTGTGTGGCAAAAGAAGGCCCCAAATGTAAAAACATAAGCACCTTTGGCATAGGTTTCACCTAGTGTAGAAGCCCACATTCATTTATTTAATTAATTGCGGGATATCCTTGGATGACTTGCATGGATTCCCTTACCACATTTTTGGGGAGAGAGTTGGGAGTAAGGAAGGGATGCAGAATGGGGGATCCAGCAGGATGGGTTGAAGAACCATAGTGCATACTTCCAGAAAGAGCACTGTGTTTGAATTGGGTTGCATTTTTATAGTGTGTGTGTGTGTGTGACAATTTATTTTTCGTTGCAGGAGTCGCAGTTAGCGCTTAACCACTCACTGTACTCTGGCTGCTCAGTCTGTCCCCGCACAACTCGAATCCCACCCCGCCTCAGCGTCACAGTGTACATCCGATATTTAAGCCTTTCACATAAATCCATTTTCACATACTCGAATCATACAACAGAAAATTTCCAGTTCAGCCACATTGTTAAATTAAAGGTTGCAGCCTGTATTCCAAAGCCCATTCTCACACCCCGGGGATTCTGCTGAGGAAGCCCTCACAGTAGTTGAGAGAATGGTGTGGTGAAGTAAAAATGAATCAACTTTTAGAAGCCACACAAATGCGTCGTCTTTGGTGAGTACAGTGCCATCTCCATCAGCACCTCTAAGTAGCAACTCCACCGAACACCTGGTTCGGTCCACAGTGACAGCTCACTGTCTCTCCAGTGGTAACGATTTAGAGGCATGATGCTAAACAAGATATATACACGATGTCAAATATTGGCTGCACACATCTAAGCCAATCACTTCTAAATAAATTAACCATGGCACTGCCTAATACGATCCACCTGCTTTCTTCCTTGCGTTGTTCCAGACCCTACCTGAACCCCCCTTTGATTAAATGTCAAAAGCTTGCCTTGTGCCTACAGATTTCACTGAAGGCGGATAACAGAAAGGTTCCTCCTGTGACTCCATAAAACTGAAATAAATTCCACTGGCATCTTGTAAATTTTTATTTTCTACAATGACTGCAGGCCCCATCTGCGGCCCAGCTGTTATTAGAACGGAAAGCGTTGGCCCTTCTGCATTACAAAACAGCATAGAACAGTAATTGCCAGTGGAAGAGATTAAGTGTAGACACTAAAAATGTTTACTCGCAATGAATATGCATAACGATGGGTAGGAAACAGCACTGGAAGATTAAAAAGAGAGAAGGGTTTGTTTACAAGGCTGGGAAAAAAAAAAAGAGTGGAATGTCAGTTGGCCCCGAGCCTGAAATAGGAACGAAAAACCTTTGGGCAAGACATTAGGGAGAAAAACAGATGGTTTGTGAACCTTTTATTAGATAGAAAAATCATTAATCAAGCCCAGGCTGGAAATGGCAGGGTTTTTGGTAGTTCATATTTTAGTTTATTTTTTCTTAAAGTGACAGTATACTTTTTTTAAAAAATTTTTTTGGTCTTTTTAGGACAGTCGTCTATGGATCTTATATCAATAGGCATTGCTTTTGTACAACATTTCCCGTTAAAGCCAGCTTCCCTTTAGGTTAGCACGAGTGCTGATCTGTTATACAGAGAAAGTTCTTCCAAAGGGTTTCACATTTCAGCACCTGTTTTGCCTGTATAGCAATTAAAAAAAATTGTGGCATGGAATATTTGTTTTTCATTCATGTCCCATTCCTTTGCTTCTAAAACCTGGAAAGAATATGGAAAAGAGGAAACTTTTGCATGTAAGGCCTTGCTGACTAGATTGATTCATAGTGGCTTAAGGAAAATATATAGTCACAATAATTACAAATTGATTCATCTCCTGAGAGGGAATTCATGCCATTTCATTAGAAAAAGTCATCAAGAGAGTGGAAGGATCCCATTAGAAACTGTACCTCCATAAAACTAATCTATACCTGTTGGGCTTGAAGAGGTTGTATTTTACATTTTTTAAATATAATGGTAGCGAAAATCTGAGAGAAGGGCATGTCCTAGAGATTTACAAAGCCCTGAAATTAATGGCAAAAAGCCCAACATTTGCTACTAGCCAGTCATCAAACCCTAGGAAATGCCCTATGTTGGGGACATAGTTGTTTAAATGAAATGTGTATAACATTAAAACACTCTCATAAATACCCAAAGTGTTTGTGTTTGTAAACATATACATACACACATATGCCTACAGATTTTTATGCATATATACTCTGTGTGTGTGTGTGTGTGTGTGTGTGTAACATGACTCAAGTGCAGGAGTTGAATGGCAAGGTAGGGGGTTATCAAAATTAAGGTGCCTATGGTTAGACCCAGGATTAATCTTGGTATCACAGTCCTGGAGTTTTGCTGTGGTACGCCATGTATTTGGAGCTAATAGCTCATTTCTAATTTGGGAAGCTCCTCTACGATTACCTGGAAAGTGTTCTTGTTCCTGCTTTCATGTATTTGCTATTGGATGGGGAATTGACTTCATTTGGTTTGTCACTCCTAGTGCAAAGCATTATTGATGCAGCACTTCCATGAATGTGCACTGGGGTAATTTCTTTTTAAGGAATTAGAAAATATATGAAAAGTATCTCATTCATGTTTTCATTCTTGTGGTGGAAAGCCTTTTCTTTTTAATACCTTTGTTTTCACTAGTAAACCTCAGCAATTCATAAGACACGCTATTCTTTGGCAAAAAGTGCTCAAAGATAACCCGTGGGTTTGTGTCCTTATTTCCTACGAGAGAAATTGTGGAAGGCAAGGCCAGAAAACACATGCAGTGTCCTCTGACAGTTTCTCCGATCATCATACCTCTTCTCCATGTTCAGGAAATGAGACCTATTGAAATGGTCACATTAAAACAAGAAGCATGAGGAGAAGGCTTTTTGACTACAGGTCTCTGTTCTGATGTCATTACTCTCTCCTCTAATGATCATTCTCCTGAAAAGCTGAGCTTCATTCCTTCCCTTGCCTTTCCCCCTACTTTTCTTCATGGGCTTATTTATCTTCATGCGGTTTGTTTGGAGTTAATGTCATTGTCAATAAAGAATGCCAAAGAGCAGCAAGATCAGCAGTGACATTCTGCACAGATCCTCAAACCTCGCCCACCTACCTCTGTGTCCTAAGCTGACTTATTACAGAAACAGAAGTTTAGAGACATGGCGGACGTGCTCCTTTAAAAACACTTCTGCAACACTGTTAACGTTTTCTGTTTTCTGACATTCTTTTTCTAAAGAGATGCTTAAAGCAAAAAAGGTTTCCTGCCATGAAAATGACATTAATATTTCGTAAATCAAGAACTAAGATAATGTTTTGGCTGCTGCAGAGACGTTTACCTTATGTCGTTTATCTAAATGCTTTTCGATTAAAACATGACACAATTTTTGGACTGGCTTTAACCGGAAAAAACAATTCCAAGAACTTTCTTATTTCAGAGCCCGAAATTCTTTAGTATATTCCTCACCAGAATTCACTGTGGAGCATACAGCTTTTCAGCTCATTGAGAAAGACTTCCCAAATAATAAATCTTTCCAACGATCATTCGTGTGCAGTAAGTCAAATAATTTACTAAAAGTCTAGAAGACATCTTATATAAAAGTCCTATAAACAGGTTTGTAAACTTTTGAGTGAACTGCAGTGTCAAAAGCTCTTTTTCCAAAGATACAGTATTTTATATATTGACCTATCAAAGAACTAAACTGTTTAAATAACAGTTTTTTTTGTATCAAACAGCAAAAAAAAAAAAAAAAGCTTTATAGGTAATAAAGTTCTCTTGAATGAGCATCTGCTGGAGGAAGTGTTAAAATCACAAAAGTCATAATGAATTTTAAAGCTTTTTACCTATTTGAAAAATATGGGACGAAATAAGATGTTGGAGACTGTGCTGTAGGGTAAAAGTATGATTTTCTGATATTATATACATTTTTTTTCTTACAAAGTTGCTTAGAATAAGCATTGTATCTCTGATCTGTATCTTACCTATGGTTAATGTATTTTTTTTCTTTTAAAACCTTAAGGATTTTACCAATTTTACACGTTTAGATTTGGGAAAGGAAAACACACTTATGGAGCAGCGATTTCAAAACATTGAGGAGAATAACAGTTACCAAAAAAAAAAACAAAAAAAAAAAAACAAGCATTAAGATTCTGCCATAAACCATTCAACAGCAAATGGAAGACTGCAATTAAAGCCAAGCTGCTTCTCTGGGGAATGCTGCAGAACAATCCCTTTTCCGACCATGCTCACCGCAGAAGAACTGCCCACAGAGTTCCTAAGTCCTGGACTAATAACTCTGGAATGAACTTCCTGCAGGCCATGAGCACTCCCGAAGTCATGAGGGGCTGAAGCAGGCTGTGGCCAGGAGGACGGGGGAGAGGGGCAGGATCTGGAAAGAGAATGCACAGGGCTATAGAAGGAAGAGGAGTTGGGATTGCGAGCCTTGCATGTGTTACGGCACATCGTTAATAACCATGATCAAAAGAAAGAGGATGTCTTAACAGCTGCATTAAATTATTATGGAAATTGGCATTTTAAAATGAATTCAGGGCACGACAATAACAAAAGAGCTGCTACGTATGGAACGGGTCACGTTGTAAGGCCAGATAATAATTCTCAAAGGTAGAGTAGCTGTGATCAGGCAGAGATGCTTCTTTCTTTTTTTCTTCCTTACATTTATAAAATGTATAGAAAGATGGTCTTCACCATAGCCCTTCAATGAAGTGAGATGCCTTAGCAAGACTGTGTTCTCTGGAAGATAAAGGAAATGTCTAGTACCACAAAAATATGTGAATATGCTTGTAAGAAGACCTGGGTGAAAAACTGCAATCGTCTATACTTCCAGTTTAGCAATAATTAAATATTATTAAACGCCACTTTTGAAATGAAAGTGTTTTTAATTTTTTCTCTTTTTTTTTTATGGAAGCAAAAGATATTGAGACAATCTGACTTTGATGTAAACGTGTTGTATTAATAAAAAAAGAAAAAGGAGAAATCAGATGAGGGACTGCTCTACCTTTTAAAGGAAAAAAGGAAAAGATAAATAATTCGGCATTGGGTAACATTGGAATCTTCGATTTTCAAGGTGTTTTCTGTTCTTTCTATCAATAATTATTAATCCATTAATTCTTTTTATGTGGATTTAAAAAGTTATGATTAAGGGGTTTTACTGGTTATAAAATTGATGTTTTTGTAAATTGTCAGAATATCTGATGGAAAAGTGAAAGAAAAAAAGTCTGACAATGAGGTGGATATTTGTCTCTGCAAATCAGATAGCCAAAGGTTGCCTGAATATTTCCCTTGCTGTATGAAAATATTAATCTCTGGTATAGATCTAACCTGCATTTCTTTAACTACTACCAAGAAGCTGTGAAAAGTCTCTCTCAAAACTTGAGAATGGGGACAAATGCTTCATAATTGGTTACTAGTACCATGAGCAAAACAGAATCCTCCCTGAAACACTGAACATGTAAACCTTATGCAGGAAGAGCATTATGAGGGTAAGCTCAACTTTTACTCTTGAAGTCAGTAGGGTACTTTGCAGTTTCTTTCGATCCTTGATACAGTCTTGAAATGGACAGCTGTTGACAGAAGGTAAACGATATCTTTAATTTGGATGACCTTGATTTTGTGATTATTTTGGAAGAAGAAGCTTTATCCAGTTTTATTTTGGCAATCGTTATCTCCATTTTGGATGCACCCATGTTCTATGTGTTTGTGGAGTGCTATCTCCCAGTCATTACTATTAGGAATAGATCTTCCGGAAAACTTTCCCAGGAACATTCCTGAGAAACAAATTGCCATCACAGTCTTTGTGACCGCTGGCCATATTACCTGTGGGACAGAAAAAGAGCCACTGGTACCATGAACTTTAGAAGCCATCTCTACGTTGACTACTATGTCCTCTGCTCTGAATTGTCCCCAAATTCCTGTACATTTTAACACACAAGCAGCAAGGACCTGTATGCCTGCTGTGAACTCAATGGTTTTGCATTTTTATGAGTCTGTAAGTTTAATTTTGCAAGGTCCCACGAGCAGAGTTTTGATAAACATTTAGCTCTTCATCAGTATTTTTTAGTCCTGGTTACATATTGAAAATTATCTGTGAATTTGCATTTTATAAAATATTCAGAGGTAGAGGCCTCAGACCAACTGAATGAGAAAATCTGGAGATGAAGCCCATACTTTGCATTTTAATAAAGGGCCACTGGTCATTCTAATGCACATCTGGGCTTAAGAACTACTACCCTATGTGGTCCCAGAACCAGATTCATACACAACCTTAAAATACAGGAGGGCTAAATTTTTCAGTGCTCTCACTCACCAGTTGACTGGAACACTCCTGAAGTAAATAGTATATCATTACTCACAAAGAATACACATCTAGGAGTGCCCCATAATTTCAGGCTCCTGGGACAAGAGCTTAATTGTCAGAATATTGATTAATATTTAGCAAATATTGTGGGAATATCCAAAATGAGTTTACAGTATGTCCAAACAGCTTTGCCCTGTTCTTCCCTAGCTTGAAGACTTAGCAGGTGCTTTCTACATGTTGCCTTCCTCATCATCAATGGCACTTAGTCCCTGAGGCATCCTGGAGTCCAAAGAAGTGGTGGGACTACAGAATGAACAGCCATGGTGCTCTTCCAAAATACTATGCTCACCTTCAGGTCAAAATGTCTTTCATTCACATTCTGCAAGAGGCTGCATTTCCAGTCCAAGAATGACTTTCGGTTTTTTTAAAAATATGTTTTCAGAATGGAAAAAAATGTGGAAAGATAAGGTCTTCTGGGGGAGTAGATCATCCCTGGGAATGACTTGGAATGAGTTTTCCTGATGAGTTATGGGAGCATGAACACATATCCTGTTTTCCTTCTCAATTCAGAGAGCTTTTCACATAGATGCCAATTCATTCATTCTGTTTGCACTTCTTTTTCTAAGACATCTGAAAGGAAACATTGGCTCAAAGGTTCCATCCCAGGTGTGATGAGGATTTCTGGAAGGACAGTGGTTGTTGAATGTTATTATTGTCTGCATTTCGTTTTTCCTTTCTAAGGAATTCCAAAATAAGTGATCCACTCTACACATCCCAGATGTTGTTGTAAACCAGAATTTTGGAACACTGGAACTAAAGTTCAATCCCCTAAAGTGCAGCTGAGTCCCAGCTCTCAAACCAAACACTGACAAAAATGTATTTGTGCAACAGTTCACACGACTTCCTCAGTATATTGCGTCCTGGGCTGCGTGACTCAGTCCCAAATGAACCGATAACACCGTACTGTAAATTTTATAACAACCAAACACCAGGATGCTAGAAACGAGGCCTTGGTTCATGTTTTCTGAGAGACTAAAGTTCTGGAAACATCCTTTAATGTTGATTTTTGTAAGACCTTTAAGCAGTGTTGTTTAGAAAAACACCTCAGAAAAAATCCTAAAAATTTCAAGTCTGCTAAAACGTTTCCTACATAGCATTGGCAATCATTTCAGTAAGACAAGTGTTTTGAAGAACACATCTTAGGGAATGGATATTAGTCATTATTATCCTGTCAAAATTTAAGCAGATCATTTTGGTAAATGTAAATATCCATGATTTAAAAGTGGTCAAGAGACAGCCCAACATATATTTAATGAAAAATGCGTTCAAAGGTTTACATGCAATCTCCAATTTTAGATTTTAACATGTACGAATCTCAGTTTTACATCCCTCCTTCTGTCTACCATTCACCTGTGTTTGTCTAATGGAAACCCTTTCCTACAGCTCTGGTTACACATCTGTTTCATGCATGTGCGATTACAAGCCATTTTAGCAACTAGTAAAACTACAGGTGTCTGAGTTTTAATGTAACCATTTTAAAAGAGCAGTTCATGGGCCTCTGATTATTATTTTTTATAGCTGGCAATGTTCCTACCATAGACTGCCAGCTCAAGGATTAAACGTAACTCTGTTCTCTCTTCTGGTAGAATCTCTGAAACCACTTGGAAATTCATTTTTTAAACTTTGAATCCATACTGCTGAATCCAGCTATTATTGTACTCTGCACAGATAGCCTCTACTGCTGTTTCCACATGTCTCCAGCAACAACTAACTCGATTTTGAATGCCGGATGCAAAAGTCATTAAGTGTGTGTATCTGTTTGGCTTCGTACTTCTATTCCATAGTAAAGACCACAATTACCATCACATCACTTGGAAGAGTAATGTTGACACATGGTTTCCTATAGCTGTAGAATATCCATCAGTGTCCTTACAATCAGAAGTTCAGTTCTGTATAAATGAAAAAGTTGACTTGGAGATGTCTTCATTTTTACGTCTCATCGTCTAAGTGAAGCTGGAAGATGGAAGAATTCCAAGAACTATTGCAACAGCTACTGAATTCATTATATATTAATAAAATACTCTACGAACACCTTCATCTGCTCCTAAGAGAGAAAGGTGGGTGTGTAAAAATTATAAATGAAGAAAACTGATTTATAGACGAATCTAATTAGACTAATATTAAGATTTTACTTTTTTTTTTTTTTAAATCCTGTCCAGTGCCACCAACTCAGCGTGCATTGTAGGAGGTACTAGTCAAAATCAATTACAAATCTGACTTTCTGCACAGTAATAGAGACAGGTTGCACTGCTATATTTAAGACTCTGGTGACATTTCTATTACAAATATAAGCTTCATTTTCCAGGGATTTATTGCTCAGCCATAACAATTTTTAGACAGGATCATTTATGAAATTCTAAAACTTGGCTCCCAAACTAGATATGGTTATTTACTTCTTTTTAATCAATAAACAGAGTTTAAATGTTCTGGATGAATGAAAGCAAATTAATAGTGATAATTGTAGAAGTTTCCTTCGTTAAATAAAGTTTGGTTATTTCACAGAAGCATTAGACGCTGCAGCTAATGTGTTGGTGATATATTTTCATTTGCCCTTTATCCATAACAGCATGATGACGTTTCTGTGGCAGACATGGAACCTACGATTGATGACACCCCAAACATTTTAATCCTCCATACGCTAATTAGTTACTCAAATTAGTGAGAGAAAAATTTCCTTATAGTTTATGATAGCTTTAAAACACAAATGAAGATAAACTTTCTAGAGTATATGAGAATTTGACTCTAGCATTAGTTTGAATAATACAGAGGGTGCCAAAAAAATGTATACACATTTTAAGAAAGGAAAAAACTGTATTATAATTGTAATACTCAATATATACTGATAACAAAAGATAAATACAAGTCACATTTGACTTCTACAATTACAAGAGTTCTAACCACTTCTACTCAAAGTGGTTCCCATCAGCGTCCAGACACTTCTGATTATGGCGAATTACTGCTTGAGCAATGTTGTCTTGACCACCATGTCAACTTGTGTACATTTTTTTGGCAACCCCGATATTTTAAGGATGTCAAACTCCTGATTAAAATCCGCAGTAGTGTCTGTTGTCTTCTAGATAAAATCCTAATTTTCTTTTCTCCTCTTCTTCCACTCCCCACCCCACACTCCGGTTCAAGCCGTTGTTTCTCAGTCTAGTTGTGTAGGACACAGCTCCCTGGCCCCTGCTGGTATTATGAGCCTTGTGCTCCCCCCACCCCCCTCGCTGAGGCAGTCGGTAGCCCACTCACGGTAGCCCATGGCAGCACACAGCAGCTCACGCTGACATCTGGCTGCTCATGGCAGCCCAGCTCCAGGGAGAGCCGTTGTTCACAATCGTAGCTGTAGAGGGCTCATCTCACTGGCCCATGTGGGAATCGAACTGGTGAGCTCGGTGTTAGGAGTATGGTGCTCCAACCACCTGAGCCACTGGGCTGGCCCAAAGTCCTAATTTTTAAGATGCTCCAAAATCTGTTGGCAGCTTACCTTTCCTACCTCAGCTTTCACTGCTGCTTTTTAATGAATCCTAGCCTACAGCTGACCCAGACTCCCAGCCATTTTCAGACACATCTGACTTTCCTGCCCTCTTGTCTTTTCTCACAACCCATCTTTATGCAAATCCTTCCCGTTCTCCCAGCCTCAGTTCAAATACCACCACCTCCAGAAATGTTTTCCTGACCCTCCCGCAGAAATAACATCTTCTCGGTGAACACTGGGAATATTTTTACAGTAGTTATCTGTGTATCTATTATCCATGTCCTATGTACTGAAAAGAGGTGCTCACTTAAGGTTTGTTGATCACATAAGTAGATGAATGAATAATTAGCTACCACTGAAGTCATCTGTTTTGGGATTTATGCTTTCTGATAGGGTCGGGCAATGGATAACAGACTATGACATAGAAATATGTTAATGTAGATACATAATCTATATGCTAACACAATATCCTTAGGAAATCTTAGCCAATCCAAAAATAAATAACATTTTGGGGGAAAAAAAGTGTAATGGAAACAAAACTGATTTGCTTTAGGGGGTCAGGCTTCTTATTCATCAGGGCTAGGAATTCTAACCTCGTCCTTTCCATTTTATTATCCAAAACGTCCTATAGTGTCTGCCCCCTGCCCTTGCTTTCCCGTGTCAGGCCTCCACCATCTCTTGACAGCAAAATTTGTTCCTGTCAGGTAGGTCTCTTCGATTTAAACTTTATCCATCTTTTATAGTTTGTCAGAATGACCTTCCTAATATGCAGATAAGAGTGTGTCAACCCCCTGCTGAGCAATCTTTGATGACTCACAAAGTAAACTTCTGATGGTCTGTGCATAAAGTGCAAATGCCTTAAACTGTCATTCAGTGCTCTCCATCGTCTTCTCTTGATGGACCTGCTCAGCTCCCTTTCCTCTCACCTCCCACCACAGGCCCTATGCCTGGTCTCAAGACAAATTTTACCTCCTGTGAAAATGCTGTGGACGGGAGCATCCTTCCTTCCCCTTTGCCTCTCGAATACTTTCTGCTGTTCCAGGCTCAGCTCCAGTGCTCAGTTCTCTGATGAGCCTTCTCTGATTCTTTCCGTCAGGATGCGTTGCCTTTCTTGGTATCTTTGTCGCACCCCTTAATTTCACAGTGTCTAAAACTTGGTGAGTAGCTTGCATTTGCAATCCTACCAGATTACATGGATGCTTCTTGAAAACAGGAACCATGTCGCCATTATGTTTGTATCTCTTGGCATCAATGGTGCCTTCTCATACTGCTTTTCATGCAGTAGTTAATTGCCTTGTGATAAATTCAATCACACCTTCATAAGTATCATACACTGTAGTGAGAATTGTATTCCTAAGACAAATAACTTCAGAAAATTCTCATTAGGAATCATTGTTAATAATGTGATTAATTGATGAAGCATTGAATAGTTGGCAGATTTAAATGAATTATCTCTGTGTCAATTATTTCTTACATAAAATATATCGATTAATGAGGAAAAAAAGAAAGTTTGATATTTAACCTCTAAATTCATGTTTTGGAATCTCGGGTAGTTTGGAATTGAATGATATCTGTAATGGTAAATAGACTAATACCTTTAGTGTTGGGCCTTTAAGTTTAGAAACTCAGGTGGAGTATAGTATCTATGAAGTAAATGATGACCTCATTCTCTGTGGCAATAATCTACCTTTCAGAAAAGGTCAAACAAGCTCCTTTATTTATTTCTTTTATTAACCTTTTTATTTTGAAACAAGCTCCTTTTGTAAAGAACAAAATCAGGCTTGAATTTAACTTTGCTGGTTGTCTGGACTGTAAAAATGAAAGTATAAGCCAAGCCACAAAATGAAAAGAAACAGGGGGTCTCTTTCATTTGGAAGAGAAATTATAAAACACTGTTCACACCAGGCGTTTATTCGTTTTTATATTTTATGCATTTTAAGAGTTGCTATTGCAACTATAATATTTTAAATCCTTAATTTGTGTGTGTGTGTATGTGTGTGTGTGTCTAAGGGTAAGATTCTGGATGTCGGATGGGTGGCTCCCTTCTCAAGATGCAAGAGCCCCAGGCAGTTTTACACAGAGTCTCACTCTGAATGTAAAGTTTTTTAATTCCCCAAGGAGTTATTGTAGCTCGTCTGATGTCAGATTTCTACAAAGGGCCCGTGAACATTGTCTGTCGGCCTAGATATGTGGAAGAGAGCTCTCTGATGACATTGGAGGTAAGGGTGGAGCAATTATTTTAGCCTGATAATCTTGGAAGTTCTGCATTATGGCATTTGGCACTACGAAACTATGCTCAGTTTATCCCACACCTAGGAATACAAAATCCAGAGAATGAAAATAACTTCTCTAGACAGGAGCCAATTTGGACCAAGAGTTGTAATGTTCTCAATGCCCAGTTTTTTATTACCAGCTCATTCTTCTCACCATTATAGATTTGGGGGATTTCCTTCTTGGTAAACACTGTGATCTATCCCTTTAATTGATTTTGTTCCCTTTCACAGCTTGGCAGCAAGTTGGAGGTAAGCACAGCTGCATGACTGCTGAGCATGCTTCCAGATGCTTTCATATGGAGACAGAAGCTCTTTTATCCTGTAAGCTCCAGCTGAATCAGGAGGCCAGAGGTCAGGACTACCTGTACACATTTTCTTTAACGTCTCCAGCCTGCTTTGCTGACAGAACTGTATGGCTCCACACTTCCTAATTCAACAGACTTATTTAGCCAGAGATTCCCGGGGAAATGGAGCATGTTGAAAGTAACACAAAGCTCTATAAATGAGTCAACTAGACTCAATAGAAAAGAAGGCGTTGCTTTACATATTCTCTATAACAGTGCGGTCCAGTAGAACTTTCTGTAATGAAGGAAACACCCGATATTGGTGCTGTCCAATATGGTAGCTATTAGCAACATGTGGCTACTGAGCACTTGAAATGTGATTAGTGTGACTAAGGAGCTAAAGTTTAATTTTCCTGAATTTAAATTTAAATAGTCACATGTGCTGAGTGGCTACCATATTGGACAGGGCAGCTTTCTATTAAACATGTGGTTGAAATGTTATAGGAACAAAAGCTTTATCAAGGGTTGATAGTTGTTGCCTATTTTTCTTACATTTAATAACTTATATCTCCTCATTGATAAATCCGTGTAATGGGGTGAGTAATGATGATCTATGTGATAATAGGGTGGAATTACTCATTGAAACTACAGTGATAACAGTCAAATAATAAACCTGCTTGCCACATTTCCATTCTTATAGGGAGTCAACTCATATCTTAGAGAACCAACAGTTCTGGAGGCAGAGGACTTAGATTTGTGTTTGGCCCTATCATTTTCTGAGTGATCTTAGGCAGTTAAAAATATTCATTTGAGTTTGTTATTTTCTTCTTTTATATTGCCAGCTTGCTTTTCATGTTCTCTTTTGCTCTGTATTAGTTAGCTATTACCTCATTAATCCTGCATAGAAATCACCCCAAAACTCAGTGACTTCACATAACAATCATTACTTCTTGTCCATGCACCTGAGTTTGGCCAAACTGCAGGTGTTTACTTGATCGAGGCTGGACTTAACTGATGTTGGCACCAAGCTGAAAGTCAGTCCACATCTGCTCTAGGTATCTTTCATGTTCCTGGTCCCTGTGGGCTGGCTTGGGCATGTTGTTTTCATGGTGATGGTAGAAGTGCGGAAGAGCAAGCCAAACTGTACAAGTCCACTTCCAATCCCTGTTAATTTCATGTCTGCTAAGTCAAGTCACATGATCAACACAAACATCAATGGCACAGGATATTATATTCCTCCTGTGGAACTGCATGGACAGAGTGGATGTTTGCCAAACACTCATGTAATTGTTTAGCCACTCTATGTAACCCACCTTCCCCAAATAGTTATCACTACTACTAGAAAAGCTCAGTGTTCATTTGTAAAATGAGAATACTAGTAATAATGCCTTCTTCACAGGTTATTTTAGGATTGCTTAAGATCTCAGAAAAGGAGCTGCTTACAAAGTGAAATGTATCAAGTGGATAAAATCATTTTAATTATTTTAAGGAATATTCTCCTACATCATAGTTACCACTTTATAAGCAGAACAAACTTTTAAAAACACGTTTCTTTATCCTACTCTGGGTAATGAAATTTAACTTAAACCTATATTCTCTTCCATATTCAATCAAATAACTCACCCCCTGGCACTAAAGGAGACACGTCTATTATCTGAGAGAGTGGATATTGTTGTTGACTCTCCAGTATCCATTCTTTACCTTCTCAGTAAGAGGCAGCAGTGCAGTTAAAGGAATTGACTCCTGCTTAAAGAATGGGCCAGGCTGGTGTAAGATTAAGCCCACCCTTTTTGCTAGTCCTTTGTTTGGGAATGAATATATAAAGGTGATTTTATTCAATGAGACACAGCTACAGGTTATTGGAGGCCTCTAATGATATTTCTCTATTCTTGAGAGAGTTGTGGGAAACCATTCTCTCTTTCTCTCACTAAATGTGAATGAAGAAGCAAGTTGTCTTAGCTGCTGCTCGTAGGTATCCTGAAACTCTGGGTTAGAGAAAGACTGGGATCAGAGAAACACAGACAAATAAAACTACAGTCCTGATAAGACCTTGCCCAAAGCCTACTCTACCTGTGAACTTAGAATCACATCATTTATTAGTTCTAATCATTTAAGCCTATTTGAGTCAGCATTGTATGTATTCATTCTCCTTTAATTAGTCCTGCTATTTATTTCATTATCTCCTTTCTCATTCATTTATTCATTTGTTCACCTAATATGATCACATGAATGTCAATGGAGTACATAGCTCTTACTAGACATTAGTAAAGACGCAAAGTAAATGTAAGAAACAAATTTTCAGAAATTTTGGGTAGAATTGCTAAGTGAATTTATGCTTTAACAAAATCCTCTATTTTAAACACTTGGCAGCTACAGATGGAATTTAAAAAAAAAAAGAGGTATAAAAATGATACAGCTAGGTACAGAAATGAGTAAACATATCTATGGATCACAAATAAAACAGGAACATAAAGTGTAAGCAGAGATGACAGTGTAGACCTGCCAGATTCCAACTCTGGAAGCCGGCAGTGGCAGCTTGGAGTCTGCTTCATCAAGACCGAGGGCAGACCTAGCCAAGCTTACAGCTTGAAGCCAGGAACTGAGGTAGTCCTGCTACCTCCTGAAATGAGGTTGGAAAAAAAGTGATTGCTGACTCACTGCCTGAAGTCATTGCTTTATAGGACTCTGTGGGCCCAGGCAGACAAGCAGACAACAACACTGCCTCAAAACAAGGAATTGAGCCAACTCATCTGCTGAGCGGATTTGTGATATCTCTCAAATTATGATGTAGCAGGAAGAAGGATATACTCTTATATGATCTGTATGTTGATTGAGTGTATATCTCAACAACTAGAGACTGAGCAGGGAGAACCCAGGAGGATAAATAAAATGTGAAGAAGAGATAGGAACAGAGGGGGCATAGAAAAATTCTGCAGGAAAAAAAAATATATCCAAAACAAGAGAAAAAAATCTAATGCTAAACAAAATAATAAACAGAATAGGAATTAATTTAATGATTTAGTCAGAAAAGACTATAGTGAGAATATTTAGAATGTTTAAAGAGATAAATGAAAAGATATTCATTAAAAAAGAAAAGATTATGAAACAAAGGCAGGCAGAGTTGCAACAGGAATAGGAAGTTATAAAAAAATAGCATTCTTAGAAATAAAAATATAGCTATTAAAATAAAAAGTCAATAAACGTGATAATATTTAGAAATGTACAATTGGGTTTTTAGATAATTATACTGAGCATTATCCCATGTTTTAGTACCAAAATTTTAAGACAGTTTTATTATGTCTTTCTTTCTCTACTTCAGAGCACAGGGAAGAAAGAAAAGTTGTAACTTTGGTAAAAACCTCAAAAGGAGAGTAGAAGAAAGAAATATAGATGAATCATACTTACAAACATATTTTCATCATTCTCAACAAAATAATATCATGTTATCTCTACTAGTGTATTTTTACAAACACGAACAAGTAGGGTTTACTTCAGGAATATAAGAATAATTTAACATCAGAAAATATGCTAATATAATTTGCATTAGCTGATGAACAGAGAAAAAGAATGTGATTATTTTAATATATGCAGACAAAATTGGCAAAACTCTTCTATAATTAAAAAACAAGAACAAAATAGAAAACTCAGAGCAAGTTAGAAATAGAAAGAAATTTTCCAAATCTGAAAAATGAACTTTGAAAAGCTTAGAGTAAACATCATATATCTGTGAGCCACTGATAAAAAGCATTCTGTTTTGACTTGGAAAAAGACAAGAATGGATGTCCACTATAAATGAACTCCTCAGTACTCTTTATTGGCAGTCCTAGCAAATGCACTACGACAAGAAAAAGAAATATAAGTATACACATTGGAAAGAAAGAGAAATACTTGTTTTTATTCTAGATACTTTAATTGTTCTGCATAGAAAAGTCAAGAAGCTGTAGACGATCATTCAAACTAACAGGAAAATTAAGAAAGGTTGTCAGGTAAGACATCAATATACAAAATTCAATAGTGTTTCTCCTCACATGAAATAAACAATTAAAATATATTTGAAAGTAAGATGTTTCAAATACTAACAAATGCTCTGTGGTACCTAGTGTGACGGCATAAAGGGCTCTGTAATAAATCCAATAAGTTGAGAGATCACAAGTAACCTCACTGGGTGATCTGATCGTAAATTCCTAACTGGGCAGGTCATTGTGAGTAGTCATGCTCCAAGCCTATAAAAGGTTTATCCTTGCCTTAAGCAAGTCCTGTCCATTTTTCTTGTGTATCTAGGTCAACACACCTTTGAAATGCCAAGAGTAATCTTCTTTTTCATACCCTTTTAATCTAATCATAGAGATTTCCCCACCTTGCTTTCTTCAACTTTCATGTAATCTTCCTTTGTTCCCCCCTTAATTTCAAATATGGAAAAGAACTGGAAAACTGTCATTCTCTGGAGCATTTGAGATCTTGCTTTCCTGAATATGTCAGTTTGGGTGAGATAAATTCTTATTAAAATTCCTTACAGGTTTGGACCTTCTTACATTGACACTAGAAACAAATTTAACTACAAATGAGCAAGATCTTTGTGGAGAACATTACAAACATTATTGAAAGACACAAAAGAATGTCAGAATAAAAAGATAAACCAAGATCCTATGTGAGAAAAGTTAAAAATTTAGAGATATTAAACTCTATCTCTACAATTAATCTATGAATTCAATGCTATTTCAATTTAAAATATCTTGTGTGATTCTAAAACTATTATTAAAACATAGGAAAGCCAAGAAAATTAATGTAATTCTGAAGAATAATAAAATAGTGGAACTATCTCTACTAGTTCAATGAATAAGACTGGAATAATTGGTTTTTCCATGAAATTAGATCTCTAATCATATCAATGCTTAAAAATAAATCCCAAAGAGATTAAATATCCAAAGGTTAAGGAAAACTAGTACCTTCAGAAACAAAAAAAAAAATAGGAAAATATCTTTGTGAATGCTGCTATTTTTCTTAAACAAGATGTAAAAAGCATAAATCACAAAGGAAAATATTTATGACTTGCACTATACTAAAATTTAAAATTATTATAAACAAAAGAAATCCAAAAAAAGTTAAAAACAACAAACAACCAAATGTTGCAAGAAGATATTTGCAACTCAAATAACAAGGGATTACTCTCCAGGACATATAATGAGGTCCTACAAATCATTAAAAAGAGACAATCTAATATAAAATAAGCAAAGGACATGAACAATCAATTAACAGAATAAGTAACCCCAAATGGCCAATATGTACATGAAAACACACTAACCACACCAAAAATTATTGATATACAAATTAAAACTAATCAGATCAAGAAGAAGTTAAGGGAAGGAATTTTCGGGACTTTTCAAAACCACTTTTGAGAGAAATTTGTGACTATCCAGTAAAGTTAAAGAGAATGCCATATCTGACCCATTTCTACATAGGTGTATCACAGAAAATCTCGTATTTTTGCACAAGGAAGCACATACAAGAAGTCAATGCACCATTCTCCCTGTGGCAGATGTATGTCACTTACATGTATGTCACTTACATCTGCCACAGGGAGAATGGGTTTTAAAATTTGGTGTATTTCTACATGAAGATGTCTTTCTAGCTTTTAAAATGAATGTGCAGACTATAATGCATTTAATAATTAAATTTCAAAAACATTTTAAGAAACAAAGGAAACAAGTGTAGGATAATATATACAGTAAGATACCATTTATATATAAAGTTTATAAAGTCTGACATTATGCAAAGAAAGTGCTATATACTGGTTTTTTTGTTTTGCTTTGTTTTTAAGCTATATACTGTTAATACAAATTTATGATTGAGGTTAGTAAGATTCAGATAGCGGTTCCCTCTGGAGAAGGGAATAGGAAAGTGGAATAGAGAAACAGTATCTAGTCAGGCTTCAATATTTTAAAGGTAATTTACATTATTTCTTAAAGAATCAGAAACAAGTGTACAAAAGTATTGAGACTTAACACTGGTGGAGGGAAGGAATACATGGGCATTCCTAATGTTAATTCTCTGCATTTTTCTCTCTGATGTATTTCATGGAGATGATGGCCAAGAGATAAGAGTGAGATTTTCAACATGGAGTGATGATTATGGATTGATGCATGGTGAAGAAAGCATTAGAGTTTACACAACATTGCAGACCGTAATATCGAGGCTTCTGCTAGACTTGTCACTCTGCCTCACAGAGTGTGTTTGCAGTGTCCTCTTCCTGTCCCTCACCTCCAGCTACTTCCAGCTCAATATCCACTTCTGGATTCAGACAAGTGGAGAAGGAGAAAAGCAGTATTTCCAGGCATACTCTCTTTACAGAAACAGTGTGTGTGACTGGAATTCACTTGTCAAGATTACAGAAACAAAAGACATTTTCAGATAGTAACTGTTTGGGGCTTTAGGAGGTTGTGGAGGTCTGTGGTTCCCAACTGGTTCACAGAAGTACCTAATAGGGAAGGGCTTTTTTTTTTCTTTAATTTTTCCAATATCCTAATAGAAGTTAAACAGTTACTCAAACTATATACTACCAAGGCTAAGTAATGTTGCCTTTTTAAAAAACTTTGCATGGACTGTATCAATGACATGTGGTTTTATTAGCTGCCTCTTACTGTTAAGAGGTTCTCATGGACTCTTATAACATTGTAGGAATGTTTGAGCATCTTAGGAAAAAAATAATAGAAGAGTCCAAAAGCTTGGGTGGGAAAGATTAGGAAATACAGGTTTGCATCAATGTCTCTGAAAAAAGAAATGTAGAATGAGTTCATGATTTATTTCAGGTGCATTCAATCAGATATGGCCAGAGCTTAAGCCTGGTTCACCTCATGGTTGGTTCAAGCATTCTTCCCCTTGCTGACAACCCCTTCTCCAGTACTGCCCAGTTTTAGGGTCAGGCTCTAACTCACTCAAAAGCTGTGAAGCAGCCTGAGCCAACTCTGGATGCAGAAGCAGTGTGTGGCAGTCACATTAACACTCGATTTAAAGTCTTATATCTGTTTTGAGTCCTAGAGATTCTGCTTACTGGCTTGTAGCATGTCTTCCTCTCTCATAGAATAGACTTGCACTGAAAACCGTGTTCCTCTAGGCACCATCCTCTTGTGTCCCAATGAGGTGTATGTCTCTTTTTCTAGCCATAAAATATCAGCAGAAGGTGTGTATATCACTTCTGAACCAAGGAGCTTAAATGCATGAATGCTTAATTCCATTTCCTCCTTCCCCATCTGCTTACTGGATATAGAAGATGTGAAGTCTAGAGGAAGGTGAAGTCACAGAGGCAAGGAGCCTGGATCTCTGAGTCACCTCATGGATGACTTTCCACCAATCAGGAACACCTACATGGGTCTCAAAGAAAATTAAAAAGTGAGATTTATTGTACTAAGTTGATAACATTTTGGCATTTGTCTGTTATCGCTGCTAGTCCTGCCCTAACTAGTGTACAAGTTCTGTGACTTTTAATATGTCATTCACTCTTCTGTGCTTCAGTTTCCTTACCTGAAAAGAGGATAGTAGTTCCTGGATTCCTACAGGATTATTGGTTGGTCTCCAGTGCGATTAAGAAGAAGGTGCTTTATAAACTGTAAGGTGGTGTAATTATTATCTTGGAAGCAAATTGAGGGCAGCCACTTGGAGCTCCACAATTTAAATTACAGGAAGCAGAATAGGAATCATTCTGCAGCTGGCAACAAAACAGAATCGAGTTTCACATTTAACCAGTTGCTCTTCCTCGTAATTCCTTAAGCTTCACATTTGCTTCTCTCTGGTGACACCTTTTCAATCAGTCAATCAAACAAATAACTAACCCATAGTTTTCAGTACCTGCCATGCTCAGGGTATGCAGTTAAGCAGTTCCTGTTTTTTATGCATTTAATTCCAGTGATTAATATTTACCCTGATGTCCACTTCCCTATACATAAAGAAAAGGATGAAAGGCATACAAAAACTAAAATAAAATTAGCCATGATCCCACTCCAATGATAATCACACATAGGCAAATATTTTCCAAGCCTTTGCTTCCTATACATATGTAAATTTTTAATGCAAAAATGGGGACCATAGTCTACATACAGATTTGTAAATGTGTATTTTTTTCCACTCAAAATATCATGGACATTATTTCTAAGTCAATATGTTCAGAACTACATAATCATTTTTAGTGGTTATAAAGAGTTCACTGTTTGGACATTTAATTATTTATTTTTACTCAACCAATCCTCTATTGATAAACATTTGGTCATTTAATATTTTTCAATATTGTAAATAACACTGCAACATTATTTTTTTGTACATGTACAGATCTTTGGCACATTTGGTTGACTATTTTCTCAGGCGAAAATCCTAACATTTGCATTTCTGCATCAAAATATATGCCTGTTTTTAAGGTTTTTCATTTAATGCCCAGTTACTCCAAAAACATCTTTACCTTTCTATTTTCTAATAAAGGTGAGTATTTAAAATCCCCTGTATAGGAAAAAATGAAAAGGCAACTCGTGCCCTGTTCTGTGTTATTCACATTAGAACATATCCCAAGATGTCGTCACTTCCCTGTTATTATTCTTCACTTCCTCCCAAGTCTCCGTCTTCAGGAACTGAGCCTTCATGCTGCTCCCTTGCTGCTGTTAGGCATCCACCAGACCACACTCCATACCCCACACAAAATTACTCTTTGCCTCTTACTCCTCTGTACCTTTTTCTCCATCAAAGCCATAACGCCTATGGTGAAGGCTTATCTCATCTAATATTTAGGGCACATGCTTTAGTTTAGGTAATTCATACTCAATGAATGTCAGATAACTGGTTTAATGGGCCAACTCTCTCAACAGACTATACCCTTGTTAAAGGGTCATTTCAATAGATTCTTTTTGATGAAAGACTTCTCTCAGTTCTGGGTATCAAGTGTGAGCTATACAACAAGGCCTTACCCATAAATATTCTGGAATTTATGTTTATTGCCACTGGTTGTCTTCCAAAGTATCCCTCCACCCCATCCTCCCCCAAATCTCTAGCACTTTCCTTTCTGAGTGGCTACTTGTTCTGTTTTATAGGCTAGAATACCCATAATCAATAAATATTGCATTAATCACTTGAAGCAATTTTTGTGATGTAGAGGTTATGATTGAGATAATCATTGTTAATTAATATTGAGTTCCCATTGCATATGTGATAATTATTTCTTTTCTGACAAATCAAAGAAAACATAATCTAGCACACATGAATTTTATAATTCAACTAAAACAACACAGATAACAAATGCAGAAAATGATACAGGAAATAGGTTAAGGATATTCAAAATTAACATACATAAAACATCTCAATTGCCATATTTCACTAATTGAATTGCGCATTGACTGTTCCTTGGTGTGAAAATGTACTCGTGCAATTTACTGAGTTAGATCATGCTTGCTACCTGGAAAGTAAAAATGAATTAAAGATTTCTTAGTATTTATTTTTATCAGCCTCTAGGTAAATGCAATTAAATAAGAATATTTGAGGGGACTAGCATTTATATTATGAATATAAAGATGAACTGTAGTGAAAAGTGGACATCTGTCAGGTAAACTTACATGAATGGCAGAAACATTTAACAGCTCTGTTCTTTTTTTCTTCTCACAACTTTATTGAGATATAATTGACATTTAACATTGTGAAAGTTTAAGATATACAATGTGATGATTTGATACACATATATTGCAAAATGATTACCACAATAAGGTTAGTTAACACCTCCATTACCTCACATAATTACCTTTTTTTTGTGTGTGTGGTGAAAATATTTAGGATTTACTTTCTTAGCAACTTCCAAGTATACAACATACAGTAATCATGCTGCACATTAGATCCCCAGAACTTATTTCTAACTGGGTTTATACCCTTAGACTAACATCTTCCCATTTCCCCCACCCATCAGCCCCTGCCAACCACTAATCTACTCTCTGTTTCTATGAGTTCCGCTTCTTTAGATTTCACATGTAAGTGAGATCATACTACGTTTCTTTTTCTCTGACTTGTTTCACCTAGTGTAATGCCCTCAAGGTTCATCCAGGTTGTCACAGATGGCAGGATGTGCTTTTTTTTAATGGTTGAATAATATTCTAGTTGTGTGTGCGTGTGTGTGTGTGTGTGTGTGTGTGTGTGTTGCATTTTCTTTATCCTTTCATCC
Source organism: Rhinolophus sinicus (assembly GCF_036562045.2). Classification (NCBI taxonomy): domain Eukaryota; kingdom Metazoa; phylum Chordata; class Mammalia; order Chiroptera; family Rhinolophidae; genus Rhinolophus; species Rhinolophus sinicus. Next base: position 14,992,541 of record NC_133758.1, on the reverse strand, counting down.
ATTGATAGATTCCTAGGTTGTTTCTTGGTTTTTCTGTGTTTGCTATTGTGAATAATGGTGCAATGAACATGAAGGTGCTGTATCTCTTTGAGACACTGATTTCATTTCCTTCAGTTGTATACCCAGAAGTGGGATTGCTGGACCATATGATAGTTATAGTTTTAAAATTTTTTGAGGCACCTGCATGCTCTTTTCCATACTGGCCGTACCAATTTACATTGCCACCAAGAGTTCACAAGGGTTTCCGTTTCTCCACAGCCTCACCAGCACCTATCATCTCTTGTCTTTTTGATAATAGCCATTCTGTTATCAAAAAGGTGTGAGGTGATAGCTCATTGTGGTTTTTATTTACATTTCCCTGGTGATTCTCTGTGTACCTGTTGATCATTTGTATGTCTTCTTTGGAAAAATGTCCTTTGCCCTTTTTCTTAATTGGTTAGTTGGGTTTTGTGGTTGTTGTTATTTGGTTGTTTTTTGCTGTTAAGTTGTATGTGTTCCTTATATGTTTTGGATATTAACCCTTTATCAGATGTGTTGTTTGCAAATATGTTCTCCCATCCATAAGTTGATTGATTTTATTTTGTTTCTTTTTACATTTTAGTCTGATATAGTCCTACTTATTGATTTTGGTTTTGTTGCTTGTGCTTTTGGTGTCATATCCAAAAAATCATTACCAAGACTCATGTCAAGTCGCTTTACCCCAATGTTGTTTTCCAGGAGTTTTGTGGTTTCAGGTCTTACATTTACTTCTTTAATCCATTTTGAGTTACTGTTTGTAAATGGTGTAAGATAGGGATCCAATTTCATTATTTTGCATGTGGATATCCAGTTTTCCTAAGAGCAGTTATTGAAGAGTACGCTTTCTGCATCGAGTGTTCTAGGCCCCCTTGTCAAATACTAATTGACCTTAAATGCATGAGTTTATTTTTGGGCTCTTGATTGTATTCCATTGGTCTATGTGTAGTATGTATACCATACCATTTTGATTACTATAGCTTTGTAATATATTCTGAAATCAAAGTTTGATTCTTCCAGCTTTGTTCTTTTTTCTCAAAATATTTTGTCTATTCAGGGTCTTTTGTGCTTCCATATGAATTTTAGCATTATTTTTTTCTATTCCTGTGAAAAATACCATTGGAATTTTGATAGGAATTAAATTGAATCTATACATGGCTTTGAGTAGTATGGGCATTTTAACAATATTAATTCTTCTGATCCATAAACATGGGGTATCTTTCCATTCATTTGTGTCTTCTTCAATTTCTTTCATCAATGCTAATAACTGTTTTTAATTCTCAAGGAATTCTTTAGGGTACTTAAACTGTTTATAATATTTGTAGATTTATTTGCAGGGTATTTATTACTAAAAATCATTACTAGGAATTAACCTAATTCATAGTTTTTAGTTTTGTGAGTTTGGCTGTGTCTAGCCTAGGTGAGAGATAGAGTTTTGGATATTAATATATAGTGTAATTGTCTTGACTTATTATAATAACACAAGTTATCAGAGGGGCACATATGGCTTTCATGTATATTGTAAGATATTTTGTATCATATAGTATACCATTATTAATACCTTATTTTACTAAAAAGCAGTTTAGAGATAGTGGTAGCAACCATAGAATACTAATGCAGATTTTGGTACTTACCTGGAAGTGGGGTACTGTCATATCAAATACCTGAAAATGTGGACATAGCTTTGAAATGGGCAATAGGCAGAAGATTTTGAGAAGCCTGATAAAAACAAAAACAACAACAAAAAAACAAGCCTAAATTGTCTTGAACATACTGTTAGTAGAAATATGGATGTTAATCACTCTGCTGTTGAAGACTCAGAATAAAGTGAAGAGTATAGTAGAGAAAACATACATCACCTTAGAGAAACCTAAACGGTCATGGTCAGCAACAGACTGCTGGTAGAGTTATGGACATTAAAGGACTTTTGGTAATGGCTCTGAAAATGAGGAACATGTTATTGAAAATTGGAGGAAAGGAAATCCTTGTTACATAGCAGCCAAAATCTTAGGAGAATTGTGTCCTGCAAGTATGTGGAAAATAGAACTTGTAAATGATTAACGAAGGTATTTAGCTGAGGAGATTGCCAAGCAAAGTGTCAAAGATGCAGTCTGGTTTCTTCTTGCTGCTGATAGCAAAATGTGAGAGAAAAGAGATACATTGAGGGAAGATTGATAAACAAAAAAGCAAAAGTGACTTGATGACTTGAGAAATATTTAGCTTACCCAGATTGCAAAAGATGGTAAAAATTAATAGACTCACTATCAGGAAACTGTGCACTGAAACAAACAAACGAAAACAAGCAAACAAAAATAACTGAGGTGTGTCTGGAAAACCTTTTGCTAAAATCAGGAAGATCAAAATGTCAGAGTATTCATTCACACACACACACAAAGGCTCTTTGAAAAGATTAGGTATGTGCCTCCTAGAGCCCCTCAGTCGCTCAACAGAAGCCAAGTACAGATGAAGTTATCTTGAATAGAACTGTGGAAAAGCTTCTTGTCTAATTGGTGATATACACAGGAGATCCACAAAGTTTTTGATTATTTTATATCAGCAGAAACACTGTCAGCTTGAACTGAAAGGTACAGAGAGAATATGAAACAAAAGAAGGCTGTTAAATCCCCAAAATTCTATAAGCAGGAAACAGGTTGATAAAACAACTCAGTTTTAAACATGTGCTACCTTTCTTGAAAAACAAAGGCTTCTACATGGTCCTCCTACCTCCTACCTACCAGATTAATTTTGATCACTTGGGATGTGCCACTCCTCAGCTTAAAAATTGATAGTGGATACCCTCAACCTGGTGGATAATGTCTCAGCCTGGCACTCAAGGTGCTTTATAATCTAGCACCAACTTGTATTAGCAGCTTCTATTTCAGAAAAAAACAAACTATTTTTGAAATTCTTCCATGAATACAGCTGATCATATCTTCCAGATATGGTCTAATACGATTTACCACACTGGGAATCAACTGCCTAATCTTCTCTTTCTCATTCTCTAAATTACACCCAGTAAATCATTTCTTGAGATAGTAATAGCTCTCTTAAAATTTTAACATTCTTATCACTCTAAGGAAATGTATACCCTGAGGCCAGGAATAATATCTTACTTATCTTTTTAAACAATACTTGACTGAAGCATAATTTACATACAATAAAATGTTAAATGCACCTTGATAATTTTTTACTTATAATCACCTTCTGGATCAAGATAAAGAACATTTCTATTAGCTCCAGACTTTTTTGTGCCTTCATAAGCCACCACTATTTTGAGTTCTAGCTCATACAGTTGGTCTGTTCTTAAATTTCATGGAAATGCAATCACACAGTCTGTACTCTTTGGTGTCTGCCTTCTTTTGTTTAATATCAGCCATAGTCGGGTCTCACTGTGCATACATACTTCTCTCATCTGACCTCCCATCTAGGCACTACTGTTTGCTCATTGAAGAAGATGTTTGCATTATTTCTAATTTTTTCAGTGCTCTGGAGCTGCTTCCTCACTTTATAGTTAAAGAGAAATATAACGTTACAGAATCACTTAAAGTGACAATTGCAATAGATGATTTATTGCATTTTGCCCTTTTAACGTACACTGTATTTCATTTTAAATAGCATGTCATAATTAACTTCTTTATATTTTTTCTAGTCAGTAAAACCAACTTTATCTTAAGCCCATCTACATTATTTGTTCCTGAGGTGTATCATTATATCTCCTTCTGCATTTATAGCAAATCCATACACTGTGCAACACCTGTTTCCCCCAGTACCTGTATAAACCTTCATTTCTCTGAAATGACAAATGTCTTTTGCTTCCCAAAGCACCTTATACTTTTTTTCCTTTTTTTTTTTTTTTTTTTTTTTTTAGTAGCAGACTTGAAAATGGAGAACTTATATAAAGTTCAGCAGAGTATGAGAAGACTCTGAAGGAGGAAGGAATAAAGAACAATGTTTAAGTGGGTATTTATTTTTTGAAAGTAGACTATTCCACAGATGCCTTGAATGCTCAAAATGAGTTTGTCAGTTTATCCTTCATACACCTACCAAGAGCATAAGAGATGTGTTAAAAAGAGGTTAGCTGTAAGAACCCAGGAATATGTTCCTGTGTATGGACACAGGGAAAACTTAAAATAAAGAAAAGGGTAATTGATTTTACTTTTCTCCTGCAATTTCTGTTATTATGAATTTATTTATTTCTTGAACATTTATTAGACATTGTCTTGCTATAACTTGGGGTAAAATAAGATATGCTGATATTTAGATTTATTTTAATTTATTTGTAAGAGGAAAACAGAGGTATTAGAAAGGCCCAAAGTATTAGAATGTACAGTACTTTATGAATTACCACATCTAATATAAATTGACTTCTTTGTAATTCTTGACCTGGGACAAGGCTTCTCCGTTCCAGCAGCTGTGTTATTTGGGCAGGTGAAGGTAATGTATTTTTATGGCTGGTAACTACCATGGCTAGCAGTTTTTTTCTATGGCTGGTTATTCCTTGAGGTTACTGTAATTAAAAAGTATGTAAAAGTGAGGAAGGAGAGAGGAAAGCAGAGGCCTCTGGAGAAAAGGGGGAGACTGTGTGGAGATTATGGAGAAGGTCAGGGAAGATTCTGTGGTCCTGGAGTAGTATTCCTAGTGGAAGGAGACATCTCAGGCCAGGAAATGGAAAGAGAAGTCTGCAGCCATGATGGGAATGTCTGAAGAAGAGAAAGGAATCTTCTTGGTGACTTAGTACAGAAGAGGGGACTTTAGTCAGACATCGCTACTGTTGTCCTTAAAACCATTTTTTAAATCTGGGCATCAAGGTAATACACGCTGTCATAGGAAACACAGAAGGTAAATTTGCTAAGAGTAGATCTCAAGTGTTCTTAACATACACATAAATGGTAACTGATATGTTAATTATCTTGATTGTGGTAATCATTTCACAATGTACACGTATATCAAAATATCATGTTGTACACCTTAAATATATACAATATTTATTTTTAATCATTCTCAATAAAGCTGGGGGACAAAAAGAAAACACAGAGTTAATAATATAAAAAATATTCTTAGGAACATTTAAGAATGTGTAGGAGAAAGCCCCTTTGTTCCAAAAATACTAGGAATATAATTAATAGCACAGCACATGCCCACTGCTCCATTTGTTCTGCCCTTTGGACATGGGACCAAATAAATATGCATCATTTTAATATCGTTTTCTCAGATTCTGTCTAGTCCCAATCCTGTTGTGGAAAATGAGGCAGCCTTCTACATTCATTACAGCAAATGGTCATTCCAGATAAGAGAATTAACTGAGAAGCTTCAGGATCTCATTTTGGGCCTTGCAAGTCTTGCTTTATTGTAGTCTTTCTTGAGGTATTTATCAAAGTTTAAAAAAAGAAAAATGAATCAAACATAGATATTCTCTTCTAGATGAAGCCGTCCACCGATTTTGAATATGTTCTCTTTCCATTTCTTTCCAACCAAGAAGGTGGTAAATAGTCTATAAGGTCTTGCAAGAAACTAGTTTTCCCTTTTGAAAAAATACCTTTTGCTAGAGTAAGTGGAGCTGCAGTTAGGGTTTGGTATTGTCTGTGTGGGCTGAAAAATATGAATGTTTCACCTTCTAACATATTTATATCCTGATGTTTTGACTTTTTGAGGAGGACATGGAAATTTATAGAGAGATAGAGAGATAGAAAGATACATAGATAAATACATAGAGAGATACATAGATAGATACACAGATGTACACAATAGGGGATATTGTTTTGTTAGAAAATGAACTTTTTTTTTTTTAAAGTTATCTTTCTTGAATTTAAATCTTTAAGTGGTTTATATTTTGGTATCTAGTGATAGATTGTTTTTCACTAGGACTTCTCAATAAATGCTCATTCTTTGTTTCCTGAGAACTTGGTTTTCCTGTAATTCCGGGAATACCAGAAATAAAGCTCTGAAAGTGAGACAGTAAATTGAATCAATAGGCTAAAGCTCTAGTGATGTACTCCAAGGAACACATTTTTTTTTTTTCATTGTAAGGCATGCGTTTTCTAAAAACAGTTTCTCTGTCTGCATATGTATCTCTGCATATGACATATGGCACTTATGAATATATAGGGTTACCTTATTACCATGGGTTACCAGTGGCAACATGTGCACTCAGCTAAATCCTTGCATTTTAATATTCTGACTGTAAGTCATATACTGGGAGATCAGAAGATAGTGAAAATGAACTGGTCTGGCATAGAGTATGATATTTTTAATGGTCATCCTTAATGGTATATATGATGCAACCAATGGAAAAAATAGCAAGAGGTTACAAAAGCACCACATATATCTCAACTGAAAAAGGACAAAGAACTTAGTGAGCTCAGCTCCTCCCTGTGACTTGTTTCCATTGGACAGGCCTTTGGGTTCTCTCTGTGACAGTACAAGTTTCTTCCAGGTTTCTGCAGCTAAGAATATAGCAGATTGTGAAGAATAAAGGCTATGGGTGGACGAGAATGGGTCTCTTCTCTGTAATGAGAATTTTAATTTTGGGAAAGTACCTTATTAGGTGGACTGTTCCACGTATTAAAGAGAATGTAGCCATTTTTTCCATTGTCATCAGTATTTGTGTGGAATACATTCATTGTACCCGCTTGGCCTGGGGAATAGAACCTCTCTGAATGAAGAAGAGGGGACTAAGGAAAATATCATTGAAAATTAGAAATTATTTCTGCTGCAATTTGTATGCACATCGCTCTCCATTATTCATGAGCTGCTTCTTTAGTTTTGAATGATCAGTGTCTTTGCTGTTCTTTCTTCTTCCTTCTGTTTTCACCATGTTGGCATTTCACTGCTCATTAATAATTGTGGGAAGAAAAAAGGGCATACATTACTTGATGAGTGCATTAATCAATACATGATTTTCCACTGGTATGAAGATCCTGGAGGCATTTTTTAAAAGGTAGATTCTGATGGCTGAACTACCAGTGAGAGGTGAGGAGTGGGTTTGTGATTGTTCTTCCCCATCGGCAGAGAATCTGATGTTCATCTGGTTTTCATGAAGCATAGTAGATACCCCAAATAAATGTTTCCAGGAAATAGGAGTCATACATCTTGGAAATTTCTATTTTGAAAAGAGATGTGAGAAATCATTTTAGTGGAGGAAAAACAGAATTGAGAGTTTTCAGAAAGGTCTTATGTATAGCTCGGGTATCAGTACTGTGCACACACTCAGGTGGATAAGTGCACTGTAATGCCAGGATAGAGTTAGACAAGGCACCACCGAACCAAAATACTTGTTATGAACTGTTCTGTTCTTCTATAAGGCATGAACCTTCTCAGGCAAACATAGCAGCCTATCATGTGGACAAATAGAACTGTCAGTAGATTCAAACTACCAGCCTCACCTTGTCCATTTGAATGGATGATTTGGAGTGATTTGGGATAAAACCCAATTTAAAACCCAGTCCCATAAATTCTTTGAATGCCATGTGTTTCTACTCTCCCAAGAGCAAGAACCTGTATAAAGGGTAATATGTATCGATCATCATGTACATGAGAAATATGAAGATGTGTACAACACCTGGGAGAGCATATTATCAAATTAGAGTAAAATAATGTAATACTAAGAAAGCTGAATAACAAGCCAAGTGCTGAGCGAAAGGTACAGACATCACATGCTAGTGGAATTCAAAAGGAAGGGAGACGTCACTGAGTACTGGAGTGTTAAACAAAGGCCTTTAGAGGAAGAGAGAGAATTTGAGTTTGGCCTGAAAGGGAGACAAATGGGAAAGAGGAGGAAGCATTTCAGGGCAGGAGAATGGCAAGCATGGTGGCCCAGATGTGGGAGGAGGGTGGCATTTGGGCAAAGAAAAGTTCCCAAATGGCTGAGTCGAGGACTCACAGAAGTGATAGGAAGGGACTGGTAGTAAGGCATATGGTCTTGAACACCAGGCTAAGGTGTTGGGCTTGCCCAATAGACAGTGAGTGTCTTCAAAAGAGTTCACAACTAATTTTGGAGTCTTTTTTCCCCCCTCTTTCTAAATCAGCAAAGATATCCTTTAGCTCAGAGAATATGGCAGTGGTTTATGAGAAATGGGCCAATTGACTGGTTGTGACTGTTCCCTGTAGAAGAGCTTAATACAGATCCACAGAAAATCATCTGTTGTCCATCAGGCCCTAGGAGGCAGAGGCAGGGAGCACACCTGGTCTGTCACTCCCAGAGCTGAAGCATAACCACTGCATTGTACCACGAAGGTATGGCAGCTATAGACGTGTGAGGGGAAGGCCTGTCCAGTGGGGATTACGTTCTAGGACACATTTCGTCTTCATTATTATTAATAACCATGATGATTGTCTTGCTACCTTCCTTGTGGACTTACAGTCTTCAACACGCTTTCAAGTACATTATATCTCTCAATCCTCACAACAGCTCTGTTAAGTAGGCAAGAATTTTGAATTATAAAGTTATTTCTGGGCTCCCAATTATCTGTGCAATTAATCCTGGTTATATATGCAGGACTCTCATTTGTATTGTCGTAAAAATTATAATGAACAGTTTGCCCTTCTTTTTTCCAAAATAATTTAAAATTCAGGACAGGTTGTTGAAATTCTCTCCAAAAGAGTGGGCTTATTTCAGCATCGTATTTCTCTCAGATTTGGAACCTTCGTTCCACATCAAAATAAAAGTTCGGATGCCACAAAGAATCATTTAGAACAAGGCACTACATCTTTAACACTCCTTAATTACAACTGAATAAAGCGACACACTTGGAAATCCTTGGAGAGTAGGCAGGTGATCTGCTACATGTGTTTATTTATCTAAAACAATTTAGCAATTTACAACCGTATCAACTCTGGTTTGCCTGTCGTGGGGCATTTTCCAGGGCTCTTTGATTTGGTCTACATCAGATTTTCTTTTCTCATCAACTTATTCTCCAAGCAGTATATTTTTGTTGTTCTTGTTACTGAGCCAAAAGTTGCCCATACCCGTTGAGTAAATTAAAGATAATGCTGTAAAATACACGTTTAAAATTCCCATCTGTTGCAGGCGATTGGTATGAAACTCAGACCCCCTCTTATTAAATACTGTTAAATATTCTCTTCATTTTCAAGACAAATATGAACAGAAACACAACCAAACATGTACTGTATTAAAATCATTGATTCACAATATTTAAATTTTCAGCTAGCCTCCAATTAGCAGGCTTTCCAATATTTGAACAGAAGACCATTTTAATGTAATTACAAACACATTTTAGGCATCTAAATTTTTTGCATAATTAGTTCCCTATTAAACTATTTATGTAGCCCTTTTTCCATCAGAAACAGAGAAAGCAGAACAATTTTATTCCTTACTGTTACAATAATTAACTATGCAAGTAGAACAGCATATTAATAGAGTATAATTTGTTTACATTTAAAAGAAAATTGTGTTAGATTAGCATAGCAAAAGACTATTTCCATATCCAGGCAGTAATATGCAGGCCTAATAGCAATTTACAGTGTAGTTAAAGAATATTATTAATAAAGTAATACAGTGTAATTCTGTTTGCCCCACCATATTTCACAATGTCCTTAATTACAGCTAATTCCATCGCAACTAATTTGGGTGTTATTAAGCAGTAGACACAAGAATCTTAAATACAACCTTTGCTAATAATGAATTTAGAAGTTACCATAGAATTGTTCTTATAAAACCTAGGTACAAGGTGAGTGTTTTCTCCCCAGGGTGAAATCTATAAACATACACCTATGTAATTGATATCCCAAAACAAACTTTTCTGGATCCTATGTTTGGTTAACCACTCAATGAGAGGTTCATTATAAATACATATAGTTAAGGTGAGATGGGATATAGGATAGCAAATAGGTAACAATTTAGATTGGCAATCTAGAATTCTCTTAGGTGAAAAATTTCACTTAGGTGTAGCTTGATTTTTTTCAGCTTAAGCAATGATGGAAGTGGCTACGCTATGCAGTATGTTCGTGTTTTGCCCTTGAGAAAAATTAATAATAATACCTCTTATTAAATAGACACATTTCACCAGTCATGTGCCAGATATTACACATACATTATCATCAGTCCTCAAGGTAACCCTGTAAGGTAGGTAACATTTTATCCACTTAGCAAATGAGTAAACTGAGTTCTCAGCAAGTTTAAGGGATTCACTAGAGGCCATACAATTAGGAAAGAGTCGGTGACAATTCTAACCAAGACCTACTGAAGCTTCAAAGCTCAGACTTTACAGATATCATACTGTTCCCTTTTTAGGATATAAACCTTTGATCTAGTCAAAAGTGGGTTGAATTAAAATTCCCTGGGCTTCGTTGCCCTTTTGGTACTGCTATATAGATGTGGAACTAGATAATAGCAAGTCTTTCTATGACAACTGTAAGAATCAATACAAGCAACAGTATGATAACGTTCAGATTCCTCCTTTAATATGTCTGTTTACAAATTTTTATCTTTATTTTTTTTTAAAGAAAATGTGGGTAAAATCACTCTGGCTAGAATTCCAAGTAATATGAATTCCAGTCCTGCTTTTGCCTCCTTTTGGCTGAATCAAGAATCAGAATTGGTCTTTGAAAAGTAGAGGGCTGACACTAATCATATTTGAAAATTCTTTCATCCTTAAAAGGCACAAAGCAATAAATGCTTGATTTTCAGGTCGCTAGTGGACATGCTTGAGATTTAGCTCTTTGCTCAGACTTTGCTCGTCTGCTCTATCACCAGTACATTCTGTAAACCAGAATGGCGCTACCTCATTATGCATTCGTTAAGGTGATATTCAAATTGGTTTGCATTTTTTTAGTGGATGCAACTGAAGGCCAAGGGAACTATGTGTAGAAGAGATGGTGAGAAGAAGCTGCTCTTGGATGAGGCCACAAGACCTGAGGCCAGGAGACCAAGGCCCTGCCTGGCTCTGCCACTTACTAACTGTGTGGAATCAGGCAAGTCACAACCTGTCAGGGCTGTGCCATTCAATGGGATATTCTGCAATAATGGAAATGCTCCATATTTATGCTACTCAATATGGCAGCCATTATCCGCACGTGGCTATTGAGCACTTGAAGTGTTCCTATTGCAACTGAGAAACAGAATTTTCAATTTCATTTAATTGTAATTCATTTAAATTTACATAGCCACATGAGGCTAATAGCTAACTTTGAAGAGTGCTGTCTTAGAGTATCAGCTACCATGCTCATAAAAGAATGATAAAAACCACCATTCTAAATATTTCAGAGGATAGCTGTGGACTTAAATATGCATATATGTAATGTTATTTGTAAACACGAACACATCCCTTAAGTATAAGTCATTAATTATAATAATAATGATAACAATAAGGGTCAGTGCTTTGACATAACCCACAAAGTAGAAAATCCCAAGTTACCAAGCGTGGATTTTATCATTATCTTGACTTTTCTCTTTTCCATAGGCATGTTGATCTGTGATTCCACACTTCCTAGGGGCAGATGGCAGTTACTGCAAGCTTAATTATGTATACTAAGGGGGACCAAAGTAGATAAAAAGGCAGGGAGTCCAGAGAATTAGATTCTAATTGTAACTGTGCCATTGACTAATTGTGTAATCTTGGCTTCTGTTAAACCTTCGGGAGCCAATTTTCTGTAAGTTTTGACCAAGAAAGTTCTTGTAATAGTTTACAGGCTCATAAAATGTTAGTGAGAAAGGGGACCTCAAAGATCATCTTGACGAGTCCTTTTCTTTTTCTAGATGAGGGCTCTGAAGTCTAGAGCTGGTAAATGACTTGCCCAAGGTCGCTAGACTAGTTGGTGATAGAACCGGGCCTAAGATACAGGTCTTTGTTCCCTTTCCCCTGTACTCCATGCTGTCACTGTATGATAACTCAAGGGTGGGGAAGTCACTGTTTAACACCCTTGAAGATAGATAACAAATCAGTGACCACATATCCCCACAGGACTTAATCACAATTCTATAAGAGCTATATGAACCCTATAGTAATTAGCTTAGCACCATGAGGTAGATTCATTCACAGAGCACACATTCCATTAACTAGCTGTGCAATTCAGCTTCCACATTTGTAAAAGACTGGGATTGGATGAGTCAGTCTCCAAGATTCCATCCCACTCTGAAAGTCTGTAATTCTAAAACTCATGCACTGAATTTTTAAAAATTGTAAATGAGTTCCTATTTTTTTATGAGAGCAATTCCTACAAATATTCGAAGAGCAATGATACATATATGTGTGAGTCATATTATTCTAAGTGCAGATGCTGTTTGCTGTACACATGGATCTGCGGGACCCTTGTAGTTCCAGAAGTGCCTGGAATCCCCAGTGCTGCTGGTCTGGGTGACCTTGTCTCTTGGGGCTAAGATGGAATCAACCAATATTTAATTTTTTTGGATTACCAGGAAGATTTATGTTTTTTGGTTTTTTTTAAAGCTAGTTGTTAGGGCTCCCTGTCATTATTTTATATTTTTAATTAAAATTTTTTTGAATAAGTACTACATATACAATACAATCTTCAGAGTTACAAAGGGTATGCAATGAAAAGAATTGTCCCCAGGAGCTAGTGTTAACAATAGGATCAACAACCGTGGGATTTGTCCAGGACTGAGGGGACTTTCAGGGCTAAAATGAAGGAAGTCCTGCACAAATAAGGACATGTCTGTCACCCTAGTAGGTTTCTTCATGCACCCAACTTCTTACACCCTAGCACCAACCTTCACAGTTGTCACTGACATGGAATTCCGGTGGGCACGAAGCCATATGTTTGTAACATTTTTCTCCAGATGACATCTTGAAGTAAATAAAAGTCACCACTCAAAAGATGAACATCTTAATATCTCTTATTCTGTAAGTTTTAGAGGAGAAAGGATGGGGTTGAAAACCAGACCAACTTTTGCAAGGGAAACAGTGCTAAAGTGCCAACCGCCCTTGTAGTACCAGTGACCTGTAAAACACTGGGAACCCAGATTTCATTAACAAGCAGAATTATTACTTATTGATGAAACCAGCCTTCTGAGGAAAAGTGATTTGAGTCATTTAATAGTCATTTGTGAAAAGACTGGAGAATAGACTAAAATTGACTTCTGGTTCCAGTCAAGGTTGGAATGAAGTAAGGAGTTGAGCTGACGGTGAAAAACAAGATGACCTAATAGTTCCTTTTCACTTTCAATTTCTGCAAGTTTTTGTTTGGGAATAATGATAATGCTTTCCATTTCTGAAAGGTGGGCTGCTCATTCTAGAGTGTGAATGATGTGTATTCATTAAGATTTTTTCCTAAAATGAGTTTTTCTATTTACTTTTTTTGAATGCATATTTTATGAATGTATGAGCTGTTGTGGAACATAATGCATTTAAAAATCTACCTCTTTTTAATTAAAATTACATAACATTTTATGTTTCCTTCTTCTTGAATTTTATATTCCCATCTTAGCAAATCAGTATATATTTATGGAGTAGCTATTACGTCTAAGGCACTATTCAGAGTGCCCAAAGAATGACAAACATGAATAAGAGATTCCCTGCCTTCAAGGAGCTTAAACTTAGGTGCAATGAGGTAAATACTCAAATAGCTATAGGAGTGAGCGACATAAAATAATTGCCATAAACAAAGTTTAGTAAAGAAGGGATATGACATCTAATTGATGAATTGGAAGAATTGTGTAAGATGTAAAGAGTGTTTGCAATTGGTCTTAATAATGAGTAAAATTCAGCAATTGTTAAGCATTAAACTTTAGGTTCAGGGCACTATGATAAACATTGTTGGATTGGAGAGTCTAGTGTATAGAGAGGCTCCCAAATCAGTTGGAGCTGTAGTGTGCTGACCCATGAAAGCACTGATGGAGAGTTAGCCATGGAATGGCATCATTGCAGATTTCAGAGCAGGGACATGACTCCAATGTGCATTTTAGTGTCATTCTGGCACTGGTTGAAATTATGAATTGAACTGAAAATAGAAAAGAGACAGGAGACAAGAAGACAAGATGAGAAGTGACAAGAGTCTCAACAAAGGTAGTGAGAACAAGAAAGGAGGGAACACACGTAAGAGGAATGTGGTTAAAAATCTTCATGACTTGGAGGGTATAAGTAACAAGAAGTCAAAGGTGACTCTGAGGTTGAGACTTGATAAGGGAGAGTGAGTTGGTGCCAGAAAGCAGAGGTGGTTAGGGGAGAGAGTCAAAGAGTTGGTTGAATCCCCTTCAACTGATTTCCATTTGTATCGCTTAATGTTGATATTTTCCTCCACATTTTTCTGTTTATTGTTAATTCGTCACTAATTAAGAAAAAAGTTTTCTTTTTTAAAATAGCTTCTCAGCCCCTTGAAGGTACGATTTTATTGCGATTCATGCTCGTAGTACTTTGCTGTACTGACACTCGGTAATACACAGCTAAGCAGAGAATCAACATTTGCATTGTACTAGATTGTACTAATTTGTGCACTTGTGCTATTTCAATCTTTTACTCCATGCAAAACATCACATAGTGTCTCAGAATGTCAGTGGGGGAGCCAGGGGAGCGACAGCAATCACACATTTTCATATGACAGAATTGTCACTGTACTCCCCACTTTGCTTCAACAGAAAGAACGGCTATGTGATGGTGCTTTGGCGTGGGTTAGCATCAGTCTCATTGACCCTGGGTTAGCTACTGATGTTCCCGGCCCTGCCAAGGCAAACCCTCTAGTTCAAGTCAAAATGGACGCTTTCCAAGACTCTTGGGAGAACAAATCATTTTATTTCCCTCCTTCCCTTAGACTGATAAAATATTCCATCAGTCTGATAGTAGAATTGCTGTCCCAAATAAAAGCAGGGGATAGTCCCTGACTGCAGCTATTAAGCTGAAATCTTATCAGTCACAAGGGTGGTAGGAGACCTACCAGCTCTCATCCTGAGTTAATCAAATTAGGTGTTTGTCACTCTTTCCCTAGCTAGCAGGAAATTAAGTTTCACTGAAGCATTTGGGTCACACCCTTAGTATCTGAGAATGATCTCCCTGTAAGATACCTTTACAGTATTCATTTGCTTTGGGGCATTACCTTTAGATTACTTTTTTTTTTTTTTTTTTTTTTTTTTTGTAGAATGAACATGTTTAAGGCAGCTTTAATATTTTACACAGCTGTTCCACTCTCAGAATCAGCATCATTACGGTCATGTGATAACCCTGTCACGTCTCCCCTAATGTCAGAGGAGAATCTGGAAAAAACTGTATGAACACTTTCTCAAAAACGATCAATTTTATTTTTTCAAGTGGGTATTGTTTTAACCATAAAGTAGTATCCAGCTCTGACAGGCATTAAGTAGTCGTGGCAGCCTGATCTTAAATAGAAACACCAAGATTAATCTGACTCCAAAATGATTGCTCTGTACAAATGTGTTTTTCTCATTCACTTTTTCTTTCCTTTTCACCAATTACTCTCCAGCTGTTACTCAGGTCTGGCATGATTCTTGCCTGCTTTTCTTTTTATCCTGTTGAGTATCTGGGACTCACATCTTTCAGTGGCATATTCTTAAAACAAGTTAAGACACTGTTGGTATGTTCTCTGACATTCAACACATTAAGAAAAGCATTCTACAATTCCTGTGTGGTACAAACTTGCAATGTTTCATTCTGAAGTTCTGCTCTCCCTACTTAGATAAATGATTTTGGAAGGATTTGAATTGGGTAAAACTCACAGATTGATTGAAGAGCTAGCAAATCACTTGACTGGCTCTTCCTGAATTTATATTCTCCATCTCACACCTGAACTCCACATGGCTTTCAGGGCCATTTGATAAAAATGGGAAAATTCACCCCACGCCGCCTCCCCCCCCAGCCCCCCCCAAAAAACCTACCAGAGAGGAAATCAGTAGCTCTCTTACCATTCTTCCAGTTGTTTCCCCTTTTGTTAATTCTATAAGAAAGAACCTTCATGAGTGTTTAGCTTTCACTTTGAAATTAAAATTTAGACTGTGATGAGATTCTCTCTGTGGTGTATTAGTGCACATGTCTGAGGCTTTTCAGGTATGAATCACCCTAATTTGACAATGGTGATCAATTCTAAAAATATTTGTATTGACCGTTTCCCTATTTATCTCCCATGTCCTTGACTTCCTGAAAAAGCAGCGATCGTTATAATGGAGGCTTCACAGGAATGTGAGCAGTTCCTAGGCTTATGGAACCCTCCCTCCCTCCCTCCCTCAGAGTTGTTGAGAAGTCTGTACTTCCATTTTTATTTACTTACTTTTTTACACTTTGCACTTTTCAGTTCAGTTGAAAGTTGCCTAGTCAAATGTAATCTTTGTGCTTACAAATAAATTCAAACAGCCTGCTACTGTTTGTCACAATTTTCATTTAGGCCCTTAGAATCTTGCTTTCTTTTTTGTAAAAGCCACATTTTACATTCATAAACCGTTGCATGTTGCTCATTTAACCCTGTTCCCACGCTCCACTCCAAATGCATTACGGGGTGACCCCGCATGTCAGCACTATAGCATTGTACAGTAAATAGAGTGTTTTGCTTCATAAATCAAGCATAGAACTTATAGCCAACTTCAGCATAAAAAAGTCACCGAAATAATATGGCCCAGCTGCAGGAGATGTCTACATTGTATTCATAAAGCTAGCCTTAAATTACTGACATTTAAATCCAGATTTGACAAAGCTAAGACTATTTTGGGAGGATTCTGAGTAATCCTCATGTAATTCCAAATTTCTCTTTTGTTGTTTTGAAGGAGATTCATTTTTAAAAGGAGAGAAGGTTCAATTTTGTCCTCTCCGCCCTGTCTTTGATGGTATCAGAAAGGCACACGTAGGTGGAGGTGGCCAGTTCACTTGATTCTGCAAGTCACTTTGCAAATCATCTATTTTTCTTTCGGGAACCTGCTTTCTGGGGGCAGAGCTCTCTTGCCATGTCAATCAGCAGTAAAATGCAAAGGTGATTTGGAAAACTCAGGTTTGGATTTCTTTCCCATCTAAGTCCAATTGAACATTAACATCTCATTGAGGGTGTCCAAAGATAGAAATTAATTTTATTTCAAGCAGCAATTTGTATTTTTATGTTGGAAAAAGAAAAAAAAAAAGCCCATAAGCCCGACAATTGGCTAGACTTCCAGCTTTGACTGTTCTCTGTTCATCTCCCTTTATAGGTAGCAATTTTAGCATTCAAAATTTAAAAATACACCAGAAGAACATACATTTACAATACTCTCTCCTAAAGCATGCTTTGAAAAATCATGTACAATAGGAACACCATGTTAACGGAGAATTGTAAACATACCATCTAGTTTAGGCCATAACCTCTCTAGCCAACACAATTTGCTGAAATAAATTAAAATCATTTTATTTTCCCATTAAATTTCACTCTCCTCAGCTCAAAAAAAAAATCTGTTTTTTTTTAAAGCACAAAACTAAATGCTTATAACAAATAATTACAACAGTACAAGAATTAATGAGAGATGGGAAAAACTAATGTCTGTATTTTATCTTTCAAGCAAGAGGGATTAAAACCCATTATCATTTTGTTAAAAGCATTTATCTGGTAACTGTAAAATGAGTTAGACTAGATTTCATTTTATTTTTTTTTTAATTTTAATGCCCTTACTATAGGTAATTTCTTTGTTCACCCAAGATAGAAGACTCCAACTGAATTATGTTCTGGCATAAATTGTCTTCTGGAATTCAGCTCCTTCTTTTGGGAAGTAGCAGTATCTTCAAATTAACCTCAGTTAACACGAATGGACTAAAAAAAAAATTGTTCAAAAATTTATGTAGTTCAAAAATTGTCAGATTTGTTGAAATGAATAATGTGTTTGGATTTTTGGAAGACCTTTACAAATTTTGAACCTCCTGCAGTTCCATTTGGTGTAAAGAATTATACTATAAACAAGGGGTTCCATCTGTACTTTTGAAATAACTATTCAGCTTTCCATTTCAGTGCTCAGACAAATTGACACGACAAACTGAAAAGCAGAAGTTAGTGTTCAAAGAAGTTCAAGAGCAAACATTTAGTCAGTTCGTCTGCTCGGGCTGAGAGAGATTCAGTGCATAAGAGTCCAGGATTCTGAATGTAGGTTTCAGGTTGGTGGTGAAGACTCTCTGAACTGTCTTTGCAATCACCTCAGGGTCACGTGCAAAATAGGAATCTACTTATAGGGTACTCTCATTATTTCTGGGTATTTTGTACACATTTTGCAGCATTTATATGAAAATTTCCTTTATTAACTTCTGTGTTTTTCTGGGCCTTTTCACTGATGATTTAGACCACGATCTGGTCTCTCTGTTTGGCAAAGGGGATAAGAAATCACATTTCTAGGAAGAGGGATAAAATGATAATGGCAGTTGGAAAGTTCTTTGATAAGGTTCAGCAAGAAGAGTTACAGAATGCTGTTTTCGTTTTATAAGACTTTTCAGTTCCGCTCGTCAGCTAATTGCAGATCGCCACGACACAAGGTGTTCTGATAATGCTCTGTGATCTGCCCACAGCAAGAGCTATAATTTTTAAGCCAAAATTCAAGGCAAATAGAAATGGGGGAGGGGAAGGTTTCAATAAATCCAGATCCACCCAGAACACCTGGCATACGTCATTCTCCGGATTGCAAATTCTTTTTCCCGCAGTACTTTCTATCTGGGGCCTGTTGCTGAAGGATTCATGGCCAGGTCCCTGTCTTTCTCTTTATGCTGGAGGGTCATCCACGCCCCAGCCAGACATGCATTCGCACTGTGTCTGCAGGAAACTTTGCACACTTCACGCAAGCCCACTCTCACGCCATTTGCCTTTTCAGTATTGCGCTTTCTTTTCCTTTGCCATTGTTTCCCTGCTCGATCTCCTTTTTGGCCAAATTTAGAGCTTCCTTCCTTGGTGCTACCTGGGCCTGTAGTGCTGCACAGTGGGGCTGTGCTCTGCTCGGACCTCCTCCAGCACACGTGGTCTTTATCATTCACTGGGAATGCATCACGCATAGCCTGGCATTGTTACCTATCTTGTAATCTGTATATTTTTCTCTCCAATGACATCATGCAGTCTCTGAGAAATTACGATGCCTCTTGGTACCCTCTGGCCTTAGTACCTCGTAGGCTTTCAGTGACACCTGGGTGATTTAGTGATGAAGCATTATATGGAAGTCCGTGAAGGTAGGGTGAATTGACACGATGTACTCCTATGGCAGTTAATCTATGCAGATTTGTGTTGGATCAAAATCGTCAGGCTTAGATAAGACCAACCGATGCAGCATTATTTTTCAGATGAAAAGACAACTGAATTTAAACCTCTCTGAAGTGTGGCATGCAATAGAAAGCAACTTAAATTTTGCTAAAGGTTATTTATTACAGAAATGCCACTAAATTTCTCAAGTCCTCCCTTTCATAGGGGAACATTATAGTGTGACCACAGTATATGCTTTTCAGTACATCTAGAAAGTCATCATTTTAGTAACCCCTTTAACAGTTGGATTATCTCCACTTAATGTTTTAAAACAGATAGCAAAAAAACTCAGGGTGAGGATAAGGGAGGTAATTAGCATTCACTGAATCCATACTTTTTGGTATTTAATTCTCCATGACAGCGTTACAGAGTGGATGGAATTATCTTCATTGTTTGCATGAAAAACCAGAAATTCAGAGATGTTAACTGAATTGTCCCAAATCACACAGATATAACTCAAGCTGCTCTGTTTTATTTGTCCTTGCCCTATTCCACCACTATTTCAATAAGAAGCATTAGCTCTTCTGACAACAGGTCAACTCTTACTAAAACTCCTCATTTAGTTCCAATCGGAACATTGCCAGCACTTTAATTTTTCGTAAGTGATGCTGTGCCATTTCTACAGGTTTGGGAGGTGGGCATGATTCTGCTTAAGAATCTAGTTTGATTCATCTAGTAGGAGGAACTTTAATGTAAGAGCCCTGACTGCCGTCTCCAGTTACATTTTTCCCCTTGATCAGAGTTTGCTGCTGCTCCCTTCTGAGGAAGCTGAGATATTTCCTGGTTCTATTTATGGAACCCAGTCTAAAGGCATGGGACATCAAGACAATCATTCTAGAGAGGGTCAGCATGATCACTAATAAAGAGTTTGCATGTGGAACGTCATCAGGTAAAGATGGACCACAGATACAATTTGGTGGATATTATATGTTGGACTATCAGTGGTTACCCATCAGATCTCTTATGGATAGCTTGTTCCTCTGGATTGGCTGGTACCCACCCCTTCTAGAAGTTACCATGTAGATACTTTTCCCTACTATTATTCTGGCCTTGGTGCTTTTCTTTACATGTATTTATCCTCGCTCCCTTCATTCCTTCCATCTACCCATCCATCCATCTATAAGACACACATGAATTATCTATCTATTATGTTCATGGCACTGCTGTAAGGCCATGAGAAATTAAAAGGTGACTCAGAAGTGTCTTCTCTCAGAGAGTCTTGACTGAAGAGGGGCAATTATCTTGTCCTCGAAGGAGAAGAGCCCAAGGTCAGCCCTTTAGAAGCTGTTCCTCTACTCAATAAACAGATGAACAGGGCAGAGACAAGGGGCAGATTAGTTCTCTGCTTGATCCTTCTTAACTCATGGTATCTTGTCCTTATTTCCATAGGCATTGGCATTCTTCTTTTGTTTTTGCCTCTTTTTCCTTCATCCTGCTTCGTCTATGGCTATTAGAGAAACAGTTATCCTTTACTGTTCTTAGATGAAGGTGTATGTGTTCAATGCATAATGTAAGAAATATCTTTGTTCCAAGTAGGGTGCACCTAGATTTACGGAAATGAGTAAATATGATAACGTGAGAATGTTTTCTTTGCAGTAACTTGTAAATCACAATGATCTCAGACATACAGTGAAGGTATCAACAAATCTGAGAGAGCAGTTTGAATGTGGGGATCTCTTTTCTGGGAAATCAAATTAACTGTTACAATTGTTAATAGATAAATTTACTGAGCACTTCATGCTTGCTTTGTGCTGAAAGCATCAGCATCATTATCTTTTACTTAATCCTTTCAACAAACCTAGGAGTTAGGTATCATTATCATTCTCCTGTTTCAAATGGGGGAAATTGCTACCCAAGTTCATGCAGCTGAAAGGAAGCTGAGCCAGGACTCAAATCTAGGCAATGTGACCCCAGAGTTTCTTTCCTGTTACCTCGCTCCATGGTTGTCAGACAACAAAATCCAAAAAACAAAAAAGTTTTTTCTGTCATCTCCTGCTGTCCACCCACAAGAGGCAATGTTAAGACTTAGGTTCATCAAGGAATAAATCCAGTAACCATGTCTATGACCCAAAGAATAGTCATGCTTGGCAGCACAGGATGTTTTCATTTTGACTAAATGCTGACAGGACGAGTCTTCTGTAGGAGACAGGAGACCTTGTTTCTGATGGAGGCTCAACCACCATCCCCAAGCTTGGTAACCATCTCTGAGCTAGTGGACCCGATGGTTGCTTTTTTTTCTCCTCTCAGCGTTAGTACATGCGGCTCTTTAGTCTTACATTTTTCAGCTCGCTCTTTTAAAATGTTTGGACTTCATATACACAGGTGTTTCATTGTCACAGATTTTCCCTGTCTTCTACCATGACTCTAAGCTCCTTTAGGCAGGAATGGCCTCTTATGAAATCTGCAATAGCACCACGTTGGATATTTGGATTTAATTAAATTATCTCAGTATTGCTGTTATCTTTTATTGTATCCCTCAATACCTCTCGGAAGCACATCTCCCGCTGAAATGAAGAAAGAATGTTGGTGCTAAGCAGCAATAATTAATAGCTCTACATCAAGAGTTAGAGAGCAAATCGGGAAAGTAAGAAAAAGTGAGAGTAATCAGGCAAGTGCCGTGAAAGGTGACAACGACCAGGCCACCAGGTAGCCCTGTGAGGCTGGACAGAAGCTGGGGTGGTACATGCAGGTGGGAGCAAGATGAGTCTTACCCTAGATATGGACACGTGAGACAGATGTTTATGCTTTTATTTACAAACTTTTATTTCCCACACCTTATGTGTCAAGGAAAAATAAGACAACCCTGCAGGCCAGAGGGGAGAGAGATGTCTAAACAAATACGATTGACAGTACAAAGAGTATCTAGATTACACTGAGAACACAAAAAGAATGATGAACTTACGGAGTAGGTCAGGAAAGCTTTCAGCAAGAAGGGGTGTGAGGTACCGCCTGGAGATGGCCGGGGACATTCTGGGGAGAGCATGAACACAGGAAACAGCATGGCACAGATATTTGTCAGCAGGGACTTGCGGGGCTGGTTTCAGCTAGAGAATAAGGTGCTGTTGGGGTGTGGAGTCACAGTTGGGCGGGAGATATTCATGGGCAGAACTGGTGGTGAAGGACCTTGTTTTGTTGTATCCAGAGCTCGGATGGGGCCGTAGAGTTCCACACATCAATGCAGAGGGCAAGAAGGGTGGCAAAGAAAGGAGGGCTCTGCCAAA
The DNA here is from genome assembly GCF_036562045.2 of Rhinolophus sinicus. Classification (NCBI taxonomy): domain Eukaryota; kingdom Metazoa; phylum Chordata; class Mammalia; order Chiroptera; family Rhinolophidae; genus Rhinolophus; species Rhinolophus sinicus. The sequence continues at coordinate 14,970,159 of NC_133758.1, read as the reverse complement.
ATGACCCCAGGACTCTTCAGTCATGTCAAAACTTGTTGCTTTTTTGCAATAATTTCAATTTTGAATTTCAATAACAACAAACATTTAGGGAGCATTTGCTGTGTGTCACTGTGCTTAGCTCTTCACATGCGGAAGGATTGTTGGGTTTAATTAAATTATCTCAGTATTGCTGGTATCTTTTAACCATACCAACCGTATGGTTAGAAGCTGGAAAGGATTCAAAGGAGACATTACTTTTTAAACTCAAGGACCTGAAAATCTATATGGGAAGATTTGAAATCATATAAAAATTAACTAGATGATGATATAAGAAAGTATAGGGTGAATTGTTGGTATCTCCAGAAAATAGCAAGGTGGGTAGGGAGTACCTACCTTCAAGAAGTCTTTGCAACTTAACACAGTGTTACTCTTCTCTGGGCTTCTCTATGGGGCCTAAAGCAAGAAAATTTGCTTAATGAACACACTGCAGACACGGGAGCTAAACACTATTAGTTCTCAAGGCATTATGTTTACTCATCTCTCCTCTGTAAGCCAGGGGGTTCAAGGATGGAGGAAGTCTAGAAAAGCTCATATGACATAAATAGTTAACCGTCAAACCCTGGGCCCACCCTGAGTCTTTTAAGGTAGCCAGTACATTAAATGCAGCGGCGAGAAAAGAGAAGCACTTCTGCTCACCCATGGAAAGCGTGAAGCTGCCACAATTTGCACGAGGTGCAAGTACCAGATCAGCCTCTCGGACGACCCTGCACACGCTGCACATCACGGCAGTCTCACCTCGGTCGCAGAGCCTCTGCCTCACAGCTGGGCTGGAGGAATTAGTTTGCACACCAGAATATTAATGTCAGCATCTTTTATCACATGGGCTGGGGATTTGCAACCATTTGAAAAAACCACCAACTCTGCTCATGATTAGCTGTGATTTAGAGAAAAGGGCAAAGTTTGCATTAAAAAAAAAGTCTGACATCGAATACACTGTGACAGTCCCTGTATAAGAAAACGTAAGTTAAAATACCTGGAATGCTTCCTTATATATAAGCAGTCAGGATAATGTAAAAACAAAACAAAACAAAACAAAACGCCAGAGAGTGCTTTAGAAAGAGAGTAAAGGGAATGCTTTCTCACTTCTACCCAATCCCCACAACCCACCTCGCTATGAATTACACCATCTAGGCAGAAAATATCATAAAATGCCTTTGGATTGTATGCTGCTATTTGGTGTATCTTGCCCAGCTTGTTTGGATCTGATAACAGCCCAAACATGAACTTGGGGAGTGGTGGGGAACTAGGGGGCAGGAGTAAATTGGGGCTGTTGGGACCCAGTACTCACCAAGGAGGAAGACATTTGCTTGAAGCCAGGAGAGGACTCAGGGCAGCAGATGCCAACAAAGAGCAACAGAGAGCAGCTGACTTTGACATTGAGACAAGGCCATCAGGCACAAAATATCTCTAACTTCTAAAATAGGGACAAGAAAGAACTCAGCTTCGGGTTATAGTAAGGTCTTACATTTTTCTCACCAAATCCCAAAGTCAAAGCAATTTCCCTCCATATTTGGCTGATCTATCAGGGCCTGCCTCAAAGTCAACAAGACTGCCCTAACCATCTATCCATTATTCTATCAAAAGTCAATCAAGTGTACTCGCTACCTCCAAGAAGTGACCATTCTAAGACCGCAGGATATGCACATGGGTCAGTGGAGGTGCAATTCTGTGCCAGTAAAGCCCCTTACAACACAATTTTTATGTAATTTTTTCTTAAAAAAAAAAGAAAGCTCAAATGAAATTCCAGTGCAAGTTGCCTCATATGAATAATTTTCTTGTCAAGATCTTAATCTAGGTAAATCTCTTCCTGAAATGTTTCAAAAATGCAATGTTTAGTGCTTATCATGGTATATGGCTTAATTGTATCCTGTCCTAACACCCACTACACTTGCTGTCTGCCTTTTTAGAAATCTGGCTTTTTCCTTGTTCATTGTTCTTATTCTTTATCTCTTAAAAATTCCCAGTGTTGTGCTCATAAATACATAATTTTGTTTTAAAGAAAAGATGAATTAATAAATTCTATAAGCCACCATCAGTTACATGATGAAATCTAGCAGTGATGTAGTAAATAGCATAACATTTAAGGTTCAGTACTGGATTCTCCGCTAATTAGCAGGAGGACTTAGGAAGGGTATGTAAATTTTCTCTGCCTCAGTTTCCTCCTCTGTACAATAGGAGTGACACATCTGATAGGTAGAGCATAAGGAGCAACTGAGATAACGGACATAAATTACTAGACATAACCTCTATCACAGAGTAAGTACCCAGTAGGTGCCGGTTCCTGCCACTTGGATTTCAGGAAATAATCGCCGATATAGGTTAAATTAAGTCCCTACCCTGGCCCAAGTTCTTTTTGTTTGTGATGTTTTCTGTATGAAGTCAAGCTTGGTGGACTATAGATATAGACACAGTTATATCATTCTAGTATGTATTTAGTCAATTAATGTAGTTTATAGTAATTTTTCTTGTCTGAAGAGGATTCTTTTGTAGAATGAGGCCGAGTGAATGATTGAAGCACATTATTGTTTGTTGGAAATATCACTTTCATCTGTTTGTTGGAAATGTTACTTTCACCTTACTCACATCTGCAGGTACAGGCTTCAGCACATTCAGTCACCAGCTGCAAACCCGGTAAATTCCAGGCTAGCAGTCAGTCAGGGACAATACAAGCTTTGACAGTCAAGCTGAAGAAATGATGTCTACTCCTATTTCTGGGGACAATACCAATATTTCTAAGAGACTGACCTAAGCTCTCATTTGTAAAGTCTTATGAATTTGGGACTTTACCCTTGGGATGAAAGTAGACTCTTGTCCTCTGCTAACATGCTAAACAAAGGAACAAATAACAGACCCACATGAAAAGATGGCGTATTGACCATTGTAACAAAACACATGATTTTTAAGCAAGGGGAGTTGTATTTATTTTCGTACAACAACATACATGCAAGGCAAGCACAGGTAGACATTCTTCAGACTGAACCTCCGTTTCCTTATATTATTGTCTTAATCCTTTCTGGGCAGCTCACGGTTAAGCATATTCCAGGTACTACAGGATTTTGAAATGTAAGAGCAAGAAAGCAGATAAGTAGACAAGCATATAAAGAAATAGCCTATAAGTCAAACTTGCTTCTTTTATCTCTATACAGCATCTCTCCCACTGAACATTCTAAATTATTTGGGATTCAGTCAAAGATGGACAACAAAGTTTAATGAGTCCTCTTGTGAATTTGAGAAGTGCATAGTCCATTATTGTATTGGATTTCAGGGTTTCTCTTGTCCTCTGGTTTGGTCCATAATCAGCCAAAAAGAAATTATTGACACTAGCACTAAGGTAGTTTCTGTAAAATGCAACTTCTCAAAAGCATATTGAATCTTACCAATGTCATTGACAAAACATCAGTAGAGATCTAAAAGTCATGAGTCATGTTTGTAAGAATATACTTAAAACCAATAAAGAGTGCTTTATCCTTTGGTATGTATTTCATGAACAAATGCCTGCAACCAGAGAGGAAATGACCTCTTCACTGGCAAGTCTTGCTGTTCTCACTAAAGTTTCTGTAATGCTTTCCTTGTATAATACAAAGATCTTAGACTATAGACTTCAGAGACAAATTTTTCACCAGCCCAGGGTTTCATTATATTATACTTCATACGATAAAGCCCTGGGTTGGTGTAATAATTTGCTTTCTCATTTTCTTCTTTTCATGTTTTATAGACATTAACTCACTCTTCCTTTGTCCATGTATGCTTGTTTTCCTAACTGGGTCACTAGCTCTTCAGAAGACAATAGGCAATATCAAACTTTTATTGACCTTCAGCTATGGCAATGACATGTTTTGCAAAGAGCAAGCACTTCATAAAATTGACTACTTCTTCTCCACCTGCACTGGGAGCCTCTATGTCTACATGCCTCATTTCTGGAACCAGATGGAATGCTGTCCTGACGTGGGTCTCTACAAGGGTAGGAGGAAGGTATGTCTGAGAGCACTGGAGGGGGATGTTTCCTCCTGTCTTCTCCACTAGGCCTCCAGCTCCGTGGCCCCAATATGACACAATGTGGCATCTCAGCATCCTTGAGGTAAAGTCAAATGTACAAAGGCCAGCAAGATAGATATATGATAGAACATGAAACATGATGATAGAACATGAAACATGATGATAGACCAAAGGAGCTACACAAACTGTGAGAATTAAATCATAATCTGTTGTTCCATGAAAGTGCAAAAACTGCTAATTTTTCTTCAAGATGGGAACTATAAGTAGAGACAAACTATACCATCCTGTGGCGAGTCCGTCTTGTGGCGAGTCCGTCACTACTGCATTAGACTATGCTTCCTGGCCCCTCCCAGCCATTTTGGCCAGGCTATGTCTCTGCTTGGGTAATCATTATTACAGTTAATAACAAGGAGCATTTTTAAATCTGCTAGTAAAAGGGTCTCTCCATTTCTTGATTGAGCAGGCAGTGAATAACCTATGGAAAGATTATTTCAGTGAGAATGAACCATATTGTAGCAAGAAAAAAATTTTTTTTCAGTTTTTTTTTTTTTTTCTTAATGAGTGATTGGATCTCACTAAATTCACCAACTGGAATCAAATAGTAGGGCATCTTGTTTGCTTACTTTATCGTTTACTTATTATTTAATAGAGTTATAGGTTTGGAAGAGAATTCAAGAAGTATAGTAGAGCTCTCTGGCCTCAGGGAAGACCCTCTGAAACAAGAACAGGAGTCTTGACTGACTGCATGTAGCCTCAGAAGGCAAGAATCTACTACTCCAGCGTGGTCTATCGCATCGATTTCTGTTCTTTCCTCCCTTATATGTACATACATTTCAACCTATTTTAGAAGGGAATTTCCTCTGGCATGAATTCCTCTTTACATATTTTTTTTATCTGTTTCAATACATTGTTGTCTTCTAGAAGAAAAAGAGGTGCATCTCTTTATAAATTATACAACTTATTTAAATGCCTTCCCGTCACCTTTCTCTTAAATATGAATGCTATATATATATATCTGCACTTCTCTAGTTTATACTTTTGTGGGGGTTTGGGGTCTGGTCCTTCAAGGACTTATTTTAAAAGGTATTGATTTTTAAATATTAGTTCTATTCCTTAAAAAAAAATGATGTTGATAAAAGCAATATAATCACATTGAAGAAGGCATGGCAAATGGAGAAAAAATATATATATAATCGGCAGGAGTCCCACTGCGCTAGTGTAATCCCTGCTATTATTTTAGTATATTTCTCTCCAGTATTTTTACTAATACAAAGTTTTATCTATAGTTATTATCATAAAATTTTTTTCTTGCTCTTTTTCAGTCAATATTTTAGCAAAAGCATTTCCCAAGTTTTTAGATAGTCTCCATAATAATCACTTTTGCAATCGTATTTTATTCAATGGATCTACCATTCTTATATTTTAGGGCATGTAGGGGTTGTCTCTACATTTTGATCATGTCATACTATAATGAATATCTTTGTATATATACTTAAGATTATTTTCTTAGAATCAATTTCTAAAGAGACTAAAATACATAAACACTTAAGGATTGTGATATACATTGCCAAATTTCTGTGCTAACTGACAGTACCATCAGCAATGTTTGAAAGTGTCCATTTCTTCTTATCCTCACCACCAATGGGATTATACGTTTTTAAAATATGAATTCAACAGACCAAAACAGTATATTACTTAACAAAATAGATTTTTAAAAAATTTCTAGTGAGAAGGAATTTTTAAAAACACTTCTTCCCTTTGTAAATGTTCTCTTTATTTGTTCATTTGTCTATTAACTGTTCATATTAGGCTTTTAAAAATAGTTGGCTTCCAATTTTTTTAAGTCACCTAAAATGCATGTACTCAGATTTTATAATTTGAAAGTATCTGTTTTTTCCATCTCCTACCGTTTTCCCCAATTTTAGTTTAATTTGAAATGCTCGCTCAAGATGGCACATTTTTCTTGTCTCTGTTTTGAAGAGCTGTATCTCTTTCATGACTTCACTCTGCTGATTTGTTCTCATGTAGTGATTCTGGGTTTTGGCATTATTCTTCATGATCTTGGTCTGCTGTACACTATCTGTCATTCTCATTCCCAGGACAGCACCTGCTCGAGTCTAAGATCACCTCTTGATGATTTCACCATGCGCTGCCAATCTAGTGTTACCCATCAGCCTAGTTACTGACCCTCAGCATTCATGGAGAGGCCCGTAGTCTGCGTTGAAGAGAAAATCTTGTCATTTAGCAGGTTTTCTCTTCATCTCATGACACATCACAGTCACTGGTGAGACGATAATATAATAGGAAGAGCACAGTGATGGTGGATGTGATTTTGTTTTTTTGGCCACAGACTTTTCATTCCCAAGGTATAACAGTCATGTCTGTTAGCTAAGCTCAGGAAAGAAATAATGAGAAACAGGTGACGGCCTTGAAAGCATCATGGAATCAGTTCTCCGAGCAATTGACTACTCTCCAAAATGATGCCCTGAGCATGTGCAAGGGAAATTTAAAAGAGTAGAGTATAAATGCAGCAAACCAATCCAAGTCATGCCTGGAGTGAAAGATATATCACACTGGGACATAGAATAGCCATTAGGGTGGGCGACAGAACAGGATCTGTGATTTCAAGAACTACAAACCACATCAATGTGAGAGACTGCTAACCTCTTAAGACAGGATTATATAACTTCTCTCTCCTGTGGTCCAGCTCTTCCATCTCCTAAGAGACAGTCACTGTTTTCTTTTATTTGCCTTAAAATATATATGATGCAAAAAGGTTGAGGTGAAGGTGCAGGCTTTGTGAGCAAACAGATCTGTCTGTGTTTTCATGAGCAAATGACTTAACCTCTACAAGACTCCACATCGTCAGTGGTAAAATGGGAACAATAGAATCTACCTGTTACATTCTTGTGAACTTCGAGGAAATGTCTAAAATGTCAGACTCAGATTTTAGCAAATGGTGGGCCCTAATAAATGGTATTCTGGTTGCTGTTTCTGTTTTTATTAGTGTACAGGGTTAGCTTTGGAGACGTGACCTTGCTATGCATCATAAATTAGCATGTGGAGAACAGAGTTTGGATTTGAGTATGTAGAAACTGTAAATTCATACTGCAGTGTTTGAGGCTGAGAGTGGAAACACATATACATCATTCCCATATCAAACTGCTAGCATTAGGGAAAAATACTTTTGTTTATTTATATTTTCATTGCAATATATTTTTGCATGGTTTTCTATGTTGTCTATATTGGAAAGGAGAAAAGGAATTTGCAGTATCGCTGGTTAGCTATTTGGGGGTCAAGAAGACACAGTGATGGCTTCATTATCTTTTGTTCCCTCTTGGAAATCATGACAGTGCTGTCAAAAGTTATTTTTATCACCCCAAAAAGTGACACACAGTAAACAGGAAATATCTATTTATATATCTATAAACTAGAGCTTCTCAAAAGATCAGAATCTTACTTACTAAATTGGAAAGTAGATTTGGAAAACTACTTCAATCCATAGTCAAATTGCCCTCCCATCTACTTGGGCTAATTTTAAAAAATAAATAGAATGCACTAGCAAAGTGATAAGAAAGAAAAGACACGGATCAATTATTTCAGCCTGATAATGTGGGCCCCGGTAAAAGGGACCCTTCAGAAGTCCCTTGCCATCACCTCTAAAGATGTAAAGTACTGACAAGTAATTCTAGTTAACAATGACTGAAAATAGGTTGGCAATCATAAGTTATAATTAGAGTTTAAATAAGAAATAAAATCATTTAATCTTGATGATTTATGCTGGTTCTCAGAGGCAATTATTTACTAACGCTTATGTTTATTACTCTTTTGACTTTTTTAATTACAGTAAACCCAAAATTCAATTATACACCCTAGTATATATTTCAAGCAATAGTATTGTAAATAAAAGGAGAACCAATTAATAATGTGCTTAGTCTAGGAAAGCTAAATCAAGGATAAAAAACATGGGGCAACTTGATCAAGGTTTGAAAGCTGTGGAAAAGGTCCCATCTGGTTAAGTTGGAAAATCTCAGGTTTGGAAATGATAATTCCTTTTGTCTTTTTTAAAGATACAAGAGCTCTTTAATAAGTGACTTCTAACAGGTTATATAAACTGTAATTTTCTAAATTTGTAGGCAATTAAAAAGATATATATTTGAAAGCTGCAACTTTCTTATCAATAAACAGGGATGTGGTTTTTAGGCCCAAACTACAGTTTCGTGGGTTTGTCGACTTTATTGTCTCCCTCTGGCATGTGCTTTGGAATGATATAGGCTGATCCAGCTGTGTTTGGGGTTCCTTAAACATCTCACACTATTCCTCAAATGTTTGGGGTTTGACAAAACCCTAAACGCATTTGGCCAAGCACGTTTTTCCCTTGATTTTTAAACACATGTGGGTTTTATGGGAAATTTAATCCATGTGTTTTTGATTCCTTTACACTTAACTCATCAAAATGTTGTTGTGTAAGGTCTCTTTGATGTCCAAGAAGCTTTTGGAGCTTTTTTTTTTTAAATGGGACACTTTAATCCTTTTTTCTTAGAAACAGGAAGTTACATGATGCCAAGAAAAAATAAACTCCCACACCAGGATGGTGATATTTGATTGAACATTTTAAAACCATAGCGTTCCACTTGGTTCAGAATTTGACTAAATAATGCTTCTGGTCACTAATTTCTCATTAAATTTGTTGCTTCTTGGTGGTTTTTGAAACAATAAAATGTTACGTTTTTCTTCAGGAGAAGACACAAAGGTGGTAGAAAATTACAAAGGGTTTTTAAATTAATGGTGTTATAAATGTGGTTGGCTTTAGTATATATATATATATAGGAAGCTCTATAAATTGAGGATAAATTATGTGCTTCTCCATACGCCACAAGGGAGTCTGGATGGAAAAAGGGTGTTTTATTGGAAGTTACAGTGAAGGGGGAAAACTACTCAAAACATTTTGGGAAACATGTGCATTGGCTTTATTAGTATTCTGTGCTTAAATGTGTCACAAAGAAAACAGGAAAATGTCATAGATATACATATAAATAAATGAGTGGATCACATGATGAGAAGTGCGTCAACAGAGGAAGGCAGCATATTAGATTTTATAGTCTGTGAAATAAGGATAATAGTGTTTGCCTCCTAGACTTGCTGCAAAGTTTAAATTAGTTAGTACATAGGAGGTACTGTACTGGCTCAGTGTAGGAGCTCAGCGGTATCACTAATTTGATTGGTTAGAGTCAGACTAGATCTGGGTTTGAATTCCAGCTCCAGGCATTACTGTGACCCAGAGCAAGGCCCTCCTTTCTCACGCTCAGTGTCCTTATCTCTTGGAAGTCCTCTCAGAATTGCTGTGAGGATTATGTAAACATCATGTCACATAATCACAGCACGTAGGGATCTTCTACACATGAATACATGAAATATCACCTAGTTTACAGGTGACGAAGTAACTTGCCCAAAGTCATGAAAATGTAAGTCATAGACCAAGAATTTGAACTCAGTTCCTGTGACTAAATAGTTCATGTTCTTTCTATTGCTTTCAAAGAAGGCAGTCAATGAATGTTAAAAGTAAAAACAAAGAACAAGAAAGAAATGTTGATGGTTTTGTCAAGATTGTCAGGGGCCAATACTTTAGTATACATTGGTATTATTTCTTTCTTGGTGAATTTTCCATTGGCAACAGGGGTGTTTTTCCAGAATCATGAAATTATGGCATGTTAAGGCTAAGAAAAGTGTTGTGTTTATGAAAGCCAATATTCTGGTGACTTGATCTCTACTTTCACAGTTCTGATCAGAGGCAAAGCCCTTTAAGCCTTTCTCTCTGTGCTCTTCCTTTGTTCTCTCCTCCTTAAAACCCATGTTTGAGGTTAGAGGGCAGCATGTAATACTGGGGGCAGGATGGACAGACAGACATACTGAAGAGATCCGGCTCTCTCTCTAACAGTACTGTGATGCTGAGAGATTCTGTCTCATATGAAAAGATGAGCTTCACTTCATTCTATCATCAGCATCATCAGAAATCACCTACCAATTGAAATGGTAGCAGTTTACCTTACATGCCTGGAGTTCATCACAGATCATGAGTACCTCCATTTCATTGGTCAGGAGATTGGAATGGTAGGGGTGGTGGACAAATGCCTTGTAAAATTGTATATATCATTAGCTACATGATAGGAAAACTAAACAGAACACGAAAAACCAAAATTTCACATCTCAAGAATGATGGCCATTTTAAGGTCAATCAGATATGAAATTAATAGTGTAAGTTAATGAGAATTTTTTTCTTAAACTGCAAAAGTATTATTTTGCACTCTATTTTGAAAAACATCTTTTGGGCTAAGTGAGGGACCTGTATTGTATTCTTTTGGGAAGGAACATACATGTATGTTACTTTTTGCTTATGCTTGGCAAAAAGCAGCAGACAAAACGATATTCTTATCTTAATTGTAAGTTCCATGAGCTATTATGTGGGAGACTAACTTACAGTAAATTATCAGATAAGCAGAAATATATGGTAGTTTTTCAATCTAAGTCTCACCGTTAGCAACATTTGCTGTTTACATATTTATTTAAGTTACAGTAATAATAGCTAACATTTAGTAAGCCCTCAGCATATACTGTTCTTGGTACTTTATGAAAGTTAACTCATTAAATCCACACATGTACTATCATTATTATTCTTGCTTTACAGATGAACAAACTAGAGTACACAGGTTAAGAAATTTCCCCAACATTATTCAGCTGGTAAAATGCAGAGTCTGAATTTCAAAGCTTTTGCTTAAGTATATAGGTTATTTGAAAGGGTTACTCAGTCTATGATGTTTGTGTCATAAATATAGCTTTCTTTCCTCTTTCACCAGAGCTGGCCCTCTGTAGATATATTCTGCTCTCTAACAGGCTGTTTGGGGTAATGTCTGTGTCGGATTCATCTTTGTGTCCCCAAAGGGTTAAGCAAGTACTTTGTACCTCATTCCTACTCCTATAGCCAAATCCTACTTTCTTTTATATCAAATGAAAACGTGTCTCTACATTCAAAAAAATCTGGCCACACAGAGTACAAATTATGACCAGGGATGTGATGTTTACAGTTTTGAATACGTCTCTGAGTGGGTTGAAACCCCTGGCCAATGGAGGCCATCTGAGAGAGAGAGAGAGAGAGAGAGAGAGAGAGAGAGAGAGAGCGCAAGGAAGTCTTCTAACATCTCTGCCAGGGAGGGTCTGGACAGCACACCCTGGAGACGAATGGAGGAACTGAGCCCATGTGCCTTGAATTACGTGGAGCTGTAACTTCTCATGGTGCTTCTCATCATATCTCCACCCAAACAAACCAAGGATGGCAGCCCTCTCCTGAGAGTATTACTATGGAAAACCATGCTGCAGTAAAAGCAAGGAAAGAAAAAGAAAACTAAGGTAACAGGAAGACGAGGTAACTGTCAGGCTTCATGGCACAGAAAGCTTTAGGAGTAATTTAGAACTTATGACTGGAGTGGGGTGGCCAGAGAGAGCGTGTTGGGGAACAGTTCAGAGAGGTGCAACAGGCAGGCTAGGGCCAGATCAGGCATGGCTTGGAGATCACGGTTGTAAACACAGTATCTTTCCTGAAAGATTTCCTTTATGTCTTTCACAACATAAAACATAATTCTCCTAACATCAGCTCGAAGTAGAATTAAGCTGTAACTATTCATATTCAGGCAATATTTCTCTGACCATCACAGCCAATCCATGTTTATTCTTGAGAGGGGAGACACATACTCTCCTAGCCTCTGAGATAGTCCAACAGTATCTTCTCTGCCATGTGAAGTGCTGGCAGAACAAGCTAAAAGGAGTTGCCAATATTTCTAACTGTCTAGATGCCTGATGATATATTTGTTACTGGATCTTTCCCTCCCCCTGGAAACTATTACCTTAATTTAATCTACCTCCACTTCCACTGTTCTGTCAATCAAATCTATGCAAGTTGCCAAATATGACAACATTAAAATGAATGATATAATTATTTTAGTGGTCTGAAGGAATGATTATATCTCTTTTAAGAGAAGAACAAGAAAGTATATATCCTCAGACTGTTTATTTCCAAATTCCCCTCCTTCAAGTGGTCTGTGCAATTTCTTGATTTTTCTGCTATATAGTTCATGATCTGAACACCTCTCCAATTACTGGAGCCTTGCTTTATCTTATATGTGCTATCCAAAAAAATAAAAATAAAAAGTTCATGAACCATTTGTGTTGATTCTTCTGCAAAAGCTGTCATATATATAAAATTGGAGAGTTTCAAAAGCAATAAGTAAAACTTCAGCCACCTCTCTCAACAGATCTCTTCAAATCTCTGTTAGCCACAGAAATAAAGGGTATAAATTGAAATTGATTTTTACAAAAACCTTCATAAAAATAAATCTGAACATTTGGAAACATCTGTTGGATGGCTCAGGAATTTTATTTTTATTGTTTTTGAATGAGTCCAGCTTTCAAGAGCTGGGACCAATTAAATCTGGCGGTATACAAAATCAATCAGATGTATAGATATACACAATAGGGAGAAACCATCGTAACATTGGTTCTGCTGTTGATCATATCCAACATCAACCTTCAATTGTGTAGCATAATAGGTACAACAATGGGCCTTGGAGATACGTGGCTGTGGTTTGAAGTTCTGGCTTTGCCACTTATTAGCTCTGTGACCTTGGCCAGTTTATTGAAACATTTCTATTCTTCAGTGTGTAGAGCTTTAAAATGGAGATAATATTTCTGTTATCTAGAATGACTGTGAAGGTTAAGTGAGATAATTTAAAGGGCTTAGCAATGCCTTACTCTTTTTCAATGATCAATAAATGTTGACTGTTAATATAATTATAATTGTCAATAAGATCAATTATTTATTACCCTTATTATGTGCAATCCAGTATTTTAAGCACTATAAGGACTCAAAATAAATTCAACACAGTTTCTTTTTGAAGAACTGGGACCTATACATGGAAGTTTAACTCAATGGAAGATCTAGGAACAAGAATAAAAGGAATTTAGAAATAAATTATTAATTGTCAAAGAACTATACAGTCAGAAAAGAAACTTCTGAAAGTGAAAATGTGCAGGATTCAATAAACTAGGAAGAAAGGAATATTCCATTTTTGTGCGTAGAGATTACACAGTAGCAAATTATATATTAAAGATTGCATTAATAGAAAACTTAGTTATTGTTAAATGAATAGTTGTAGTCATAAAAGTAAGATATTGGAATGAAAATAATATAGAGATGGTTAACAACAGTTAACTAGATTAACTAATGTCAATTAAACATACTGAGTTCATTAAAGCCCTTACATAAATCATAACCTTTCTTTTCATGAGATATTCTTGTAGTGGGTTGGAATGTTTCTGCTAGATTTCGATTGCCACTTTCACTCAGCAATTCTGATCTTGTTGAGCAGTGTGATAAGGCTAGCTGCATCCGAAATGCGCATGTGTCAGTATTGTAACACCTTTAGGTCTGTCACCCCTCCAAAACCCTTGTCACTTTAGTTTAATTGCAAATTCCCTGGAGAGACTCCTCTAATGACCCATTTACATTAAAGCTTTTAAATTAGATTTCAATCTTAATTTCACTTGGAATGTTACCCTGGAGTAATCATTCCATTATAAATCATTTTATTTGATTTTATGGAATTGCTCAATTACAAGAAAAGTATTGAAATAAAGTGCAGCTATATTGAGACAAGCAGAGAGACAAAAGCAGAGCCTGTTTGACTTTGGGAAAATGTTATCAGTCAGGGCAAAACTTACTCATTTATAAGCCACACAATGACTTATGGTACTGAACTGTGGTATAGTTTGTACCAAAGAAAATTGGAGTACTGTGACTGTTTGAATGGATAGTAAGGCTTTAAACTTGGGCAGGAAACATGGGAGAGTGCCAAGACTATTCTAGATCAAGGTGTGATGCTTTTTGACCTTCTGGAGAAATTGCAGACCCCGGGAGGCCATCTTTAATGACTGAATGTCATTTCGGAAATTACTTTCTTTAAATTTCTATCCCATGTATACAAGTATGTGCCATTGAGTCTCCATCGGTGAACAGCTCCTCACCTGTGGTATATTTTATTTAGGCTTCACTCTATACCTGGCAACTTTTCTACACTCTCAAAATGAGAACTTGCTGACAATGTCTTTTTAACCTACTTTAGGATGAGCCAAGATGCTTTTTATTACTTATAAATAAGCCAGAAAAATCCTTTGGTTAACAAATTTAGGAAAGGCGGGAAGGAAAGATGGACAGGACTTTTGTATTGCTATGCAGTTAAATCTTGTAATTGGAAGGGAATATAGATACAAATAGTCCCACCCCCAAACGTCACATAATGGGGCACTGAAGTTCAGAGTTAAGTAAATTGCTTCCTCTGGGCCCAGTCATAATTCTACTTATCAGCAGAGCAGAAACTATGAAGAACTTCAGCACATTTTCTCTCTAGAGTGTCAATATTTCGCTGTCTAGAAAGATAAACGTCTTTAAAAAATTCAGAAGGGGTTGATTTACATTTTCTGTAAAGAAATGAAATGATGATTATAAGCACCAACTAACTGTATGTCAGTTATTGTCATGGGATACAGATTCTATCATTTCTAATTTATTTCAGATTTTCTGTGTGTCTAGTACCTGGTCAAACTTTATAAATGTGTTGTATGTACTTAAAAAAGTGTATATTTTCTATTTTTTGGGTGCAGGGTTCTATATATTCATTCATTCAGGAAATATTTAGTATCTATTATGTGTTGAGCACTTTTCTAGGCAATGGGGATACAACAGCGAACTGGAAAATAAAAAATTCATGACTTCTATTAGCTTGTTACTTGTTGTTAAAACTTTCTTCAGTCTTACTAATTTTTGGTCTGATTGATAAATCTGTGAGAGAGATATGTTGAAATATCCTACTATGTATATATTATGTTTTACTTAGACTTCTCTCAGTTTTTGCTTTAATTCTTCAGGCAAAGCCTTTAAGTGAAAACAAATGTGATTGTTATAGTTCTGAAGTGAAAAGCACCTTTTATTTTTTAGAGTGATCCTGTGTTGGTATTTTTTTTTTTTTTTTTTTGCCATAGTTATATTTTGTCTGATTTCAATATTTTCAGAGCAGTTTTCTTTCTACTTGTGTGAAATATCTTTTATAATCATCTCTTATTTTCAAATTTTATGTTATTTTATTTCAAAAGCATTTCTTTTAACAGCTGTCAACTATTTTTTGTTTGTTTTTATATTTTAATTCAAACTTGTAAACACAGTAATTCATCAAGTTCGTTTTTTTCCCAGGTATCGCCCCCTACTTTACACACCTATTTTCCTTCTCTAATTTGTGTTTAGTTTTCTTTAGGTCTGAGGCACAAATATTGTCTTGAGATTTCCCTTTTGTGCTATTTATTGTTAGATATCATATTTACTTCTAAATTTATTCCCTTGTTTTGTGCACCTATATCTTCCAGTAGCTTCTTATAAACAAGTAGTCATATAAGGGGGGAACTAATTGGTACTTCATATATTTGAGAATATTTTGACTTCATGTTGGATTGATTGGTTGGGTATAGAAATCATTTTCCCTTTGAATTTTGAATTGTTCCACTGTCTTCTAGCTTCCAGTGTTGTTCCTGAAAGTCTGATGTCATCTGACTCACTCTCTGTATTCAACTATTTCTTTTTCTCTTTTTAGGAAATATTAGCATTGTAAAATATCTTAGTACATGCCATTGTCTTTTTATTCTATCTCTGGAACCTTATATTTTATTTATTTTATTGATAGTTTATGTTTTCACTATCCCATTTGTTAATTTTCAAGCACTTTCACATTCTCTGCCTTTTTGAACTATGGAATCCTATTATTGTTTCATGTGTACATTGTCTTTATCATATCAAGTGTATTAATAATAGTGTGTGTTTTCATGTCTACTCCTGCTTCCTTCATTATTTTTCTCCACGTTCCTCTTTCCTCTTTGTTTTGGGTTCTATCTTTCATGTTACAGGTGATCTTCAAATTTCTGGTCATCATTTGCTAGCATTTCATATTTAAGTGGTCGGCTTCACTGTAGTGAGATTGGAGGGTAAAATAGCTTTTGTTTGGAGATAATCAAATGGTAGGTAGATAGAGATACATAGATAGATGTATTATAGATATAGATACAGATATAGATATAGATATAGATATAGATATAGGTATAGGTATAGGTATAGGTATAGGTATAGGTATAGATATAGATATAGATATAGATTTTTTTCGCTCTGAGGCTTATCACCTTCTCAGAAGAAGTTCAGGAAAAAGGTAGGAAGGATGGCCTCATTCCCCTTTCACCATGTTCCGCCAAACCAGGTGTTTATTTTTCTAACGTTTTCTAGTTTTCTACCTTACAGATGAGCATACTTTGCATGATATCACACTCCTGCATTTATGCTGTAATGTTCTCTATAATTTTCTCAATTCTCACCATCCTATCTTCTTCCTTTCTTCTAGCACTTGTTGTTCTCATTCTCTGTTGAATCTTCTGTTCAATTTGTCTTTAAGGGTTTATATCATTTTATTCCTTTATTTTGGTGGAATTTTGGGAAGGATTGACACTAAATGCACATGTTCATTATTCTATACTTAACTGGAAGTCCCTTGGCTACGTTTTAACAGTTTGTTTTTATTTTGCTAAGGCCTTAGCTAGAATTTCTGTGAATTGGGGAGGATGGTCTATGGGGGCAGGGGAGTGGTGGGAGGTTAGGGTGTGTCTTTCCACATCAATTCAGTTTTGCATGTTTACTCTTTTGTCTTGATTTCTTATTGAACACTTTATAATCTCTGTTTTAATCTCTGTTTTACAGATAGGGAAACTGAGGCTCAGGGTTAATAAGTCAATAGCTCAAGACAACAAAATCATGTCAACTTGCAGAGCCAATATCTGACTCCAAAGCAAATGATGGTTATGGTTAATGATTAATGATTTAAGAAGACATTTATGGTTAATGATTAATGATTTAAGACGACAGCAAGTGTGTCTATTAATAATAAATCATTTTCACCCAGCAGTGGTCTGATTCGAGAGTGTCACTGTTTATAGTTTACTTATAATCGCCTTTCTGCCATCTATTATTTAGATTCCCACTCTGGGTACTAAGATATTTACAACAATAGATTTTGCCTTTTTGACTACTGACACACGCATACATTATAGAAGGCAATTTGTAATGAAGAGACAGCTAAATACGATCTAATTGGTTTACTGTGGCTTAGTTCCATACTCAAGGTACATAATTAATTAAGTATGTCTGATGGAGTAATGTGGCAGTTTGATAGAGAACCATGGGTCAAACTAGTTGGGAGAAACACTTCCAGCCCATACTTCTTCATGAAGACAGCTAGTAACCTTCAGATACCCACATTTTGCGTGGAGTCTTATATACCGTCTTCTTTTCTCCTTTTCTCCTCTGCCCTGCCTTCCTCCTCTCCTATCTCCCTATTTCTTTTCCCTTTTCTTCCTTCCTTTTTGTTTTTTTGTTTTTGACTATTCCTCAAATAGTGTGCTCAGGATAGGCAAGTAAGGGCAAATAATTCAGAAACATTTGGGTAATTATAAGAATTTTACCATAAGCACTGTGCCTAGTTAGCAAATACCTGTGTTCTGTGAACAAAGAAGTGAATGGGTAATTACACATGTACATTCATGGTGGCTTTCATAACACACGCAACGTGCTCTATAGCTTCTGTGGAAATATGAACAATCTGCGTGGTGGTTTCTTTCATTTCTTCTCTATCTTTTCTCAAGCAAGTTACAATCTTAAAGATTATTTATTGACCCAGGCTATACATACATACATTAATTAAAAACAAATGAATAAAAATACTATATTTTGAGTTGCTCAAGGCATCAGGTACTATAAACACATGATCTGAGAAGGTGTTATGCTATAGAGAAAGATGAGGCCTATTGGAAACTATCATAGGAGTTAAACATTGAAATACTTATAGAGAGTAAGTATATATAAAGCACATGACAGGTACCTATAAGTCTTCTGGCCCCAATTCCAACATATGTATATGTGTATGAGAGAGAGAGAGAGAGAGAGAGAGAGAGAGAGAGAGAGAGAGAGAGAGGTGGGGGAAGGGGGCGGGAGATTCTCCACATCACCAAGCAATTCCCTGACACCAGCTGGGTGTCCTACAATTCAACTCAATTCTCACTCTGTTTACCAAGAGCTAGCATCAGATTCCACAGGTTAAGGGCTTAGTCCCACAAGACTGCCCTCTACTTCAGATGCCAATATAAAGTTTAGGTTGTTACCTGTGCTTCTGACTGACTGGCTATAAATCAGCTAGCCTGTTCTTCAGAACAGTGGCAGAAAATAGGCCCCCATAGCTCAATGGCCACTCTGACAGCTAGAGTCATTCCTGATCTACTCAGATCTGCCAGCAGCATCATGTGCAACGCCGCATCTTGTTATATATGCATTATATGGTTGTATAACAAAATTGTCCCGGAAGATGAATAAAATGGTAACTTTCTGCTAAACTGAAATTTCTAAAGATGTTGCTTATGTCTTAGAAAAATTTTACTTAGGCAGAAAGCAAAAATGGAATTAATAAACTCTGAGAATAGATTTAAAACATCCTCTTATACTCGATGGCATATCCTAACCCTTTCTCCCATCTCTCCTAGACTTCCAACAGTTGGTTTTGAGCTCCACCCTTGCTCCATAGGTATCCTGAATGTACTTCTAGAAACCAAGGCCTTTTTTAGAGCTCCTCGTTTGAAGTTATTGCCCAACAAATAT
Organism: Rhinolophus sinicus; assembly: GCF_036562045.2. Taxonomy (NCBI): domain Eukaryota; kingdom Metazoa; phylum Chordata; class Mammalia; order Chiroptera; family Rhinolophidae; genus Rhinolophus; species Rhinolophus sinicus. The sequence continues at coordinate 14,951,339 of NC_133758.1, read as the reverse complement.
AAGTCATTTCTATGATTATAACTTTCACACTATAAAATTGCTACCAGGAAATTATTGTGTAGCCATCTTGTACTTATTTACATTATAGTACTGAAATATCTTTGAGATATAATTTAATTATTTTGGTATGGTAAGTTGGGTCTCCCATCTGATGTTTGAATTAATCCTCTGTCTACCCAGGAGGGAATTTAGAGTTTTCTGTCTTTCAGAATTGAGGGCTTCCTCTGTGTTTCAGATAATACTGTCATGTTTGAAAGTAAATGGGTTTTGAAATAAGAGCATTGTATCATCGTTATGGTGACGTTCCTTGGCCTTAAAACAATAAAGCTCTTACAACCTCTGAATAGCTCTAGTGGTGCATTGCTCCTGAGGGTACCTCTGAATACATCTTGATTTTTCTCTAGCCCCTGGCCTGTTAGTCTATCCGAATTTCAAATTTTAAATGGGGAAAAAGGATGATCTATAAATAATTGTAAATTATTCTGGCAATGGCAGTTGGGATTAGCTTAGAGCAAGACATCTTTTTCAGCTCTCATGGCACCCCTCTCTTTGGTCTGATGTTTTTTTCTATTAAAAAATATATTAGTTCAAAGTTTTGAAGTTTGACCCTTAATCTTAGTGTCTTCCTCTTGTTAAGAGGCCAAGACCATTCTATTACACTCACTCCCTTCCCCAAATAGGATTGCTGGTTATGTACACCATAGACTATATGCAGATAATTATAGCTATTACTTGAGATTCTCAAGCTCACAATGTTAACATTTTCTGACTATGCATTAGAAAGAAACAGAGCACAAGAAATAAGAGTACATGAGCTATGGAGCTGTCACTTGGGTTGGCCAATTTTCACAAGGTCATCGAGCTGATAGTCACAAGTCTCCCAATGTCACACTATAGTGAAAGTCAGAGCTATTGTGTCAAGAACGCATAACTACAGAAAGAACAGTTAGCTGATAATCAGTTGTCTTCAATATCCACTTTTGCTTCTTTGCAGAAGTGGAATTCTTTAGAAAAGACATATCTTAGTGTTCATGAGACTAAAATCATTGGATGTGAGTGCAAGAGAGTTATATAACGTCTGCATAAAGTTGATAAAAGGTATCAGCTCACTCTCTCTTTCTTTCTGCAATGAGCAAGAAGGAGAACTAATAAGTTAGCTTTACTCATACTGAAGTGGAGACCAGTCTAGATAGTAAAGCAACAAACTGGAAGGAGTCTTGGTGACTGGATGACTTCACAGACTAGAGCTGCCATACTGTACCTGGACCATCTGTTTCTTTACTGCTCAGTGAGAAAGAGATAAATGTCTATTTTATTTATACTTTTGAAGTTTTCTATCACGTCTGAACTAGTTATAGGAACTTAGTCTATAGCCTAATTAATACAGTACAGAATTTTTAAAATGTTCTTTGTTTACTTTCCACTATTTCTTTAATTTCAAAAAGACTGGATAGTACAGTGTAGAGCTCATAACATATTAAAATTGTCTCAGTTTAAATTTAAGTTTTGCAATGTTTTTGAACTGCATGATCTTGAACATGTTATTTGCCATCCTTAAGCCTCAGTTTCCTTATCTTGAAGCAGGCATTTAATATCTATCTTATAGGTCTCCTATGAGTTCAACAATGTCTTTAAAATTTGTCACATAGTGAGTATATAATACATTGCAACTATTTTTTATGCTTGAATTATCAATTGGAATTGCTCCTAAAATGTGATAATGGTGTAGTGGTTATATTTTATTAAAAGAGTCTTGGTCATTTAAGGACATATAATGGAATGTTTACAAACTAAATTAAAGAACAACAAAAAAAGAAAACCTAAGGATTCATCATAATGGATTTCTCTGACTCCATTCTCTAGCTCAGGCAGGCTTATTACCTTTTTCTAGCTTCTAGATTTAGATTCATAAAAAGTTGGTTTTTAATTTTTTTTAAATTTGCTTTGTTTATTTTCTTATTATTGAGTTCTGAGAGTTCTTTATAGATTCTAGATAAATGTCTATTATCATATATGAGATTTGCAAATATTTTTTCCCAGTATTAGCTTGTCTTTTCATTATTTTAACAGTATCATTCAAAGAGCAGGTGTTGCTAATTTTAATAAACTTCAAGCGATCATTTTTGGTTTTATGTATTGCATATTTGGTGTGTGTCTAAGAAGGTTATACTTAATCTAAGTCACAATGATCTCTCCTATATTTTCTTCTAGCAGTTTTATATTTTCAAGCTTCGTGTTTATGTCTGTGATCCATTTTGAGTTTATTTTTACATATGATACATATGACATTCAATTATTACAGCACCCTTTGTTGAAAAACGATTCTTCATTGAAATGTCTTTGCACCTTTGTCAAAAATTCACAGAAAATATGTGTGTCTATTTCTGGACTCTCTATTCTGTTCATTGATCCACTTCCATAATAATTATCTATATATCAACTTGGGGAGAATTGAAATCTTAACAATATTGAGCCTTCAGATCTATGGCAGTGGTATCTGTCTCGATTTATTTAATGTGCTTTTATTTCTCTCAAATTGCTTGGTAGTTCTAGTGTATGTCTTACACATCATCTGTCAGATTTACCCTTACGTACTTCAGGTTCTTTGATGCCATTCAAAATGCTATTTTCAAAATTTCCATTTCTGATTTTTCATTACTGGTATATAGAAACTCAGTTGATTTTGTAGGTACATCTTGTGGTATACAACCTTGCTAGACTCAGGTATTAGTTCTAGAGGCTTTCTTATAGATTCTATAGGATTTTATGTAGGAATGATCCCATCATGTGTGAATAAAGACAGTTTTGCTTCTTCCTTTGCGACCTGTATTCCTTTTATCTCTTTTTCTTGCCGATAGTGTCTATAGTATAATGTTGAGTAGAGTGTAAGAGAGAGGACATCTTTGCCATGCTCCTGATCTTTGGGGAAAGTTTCAGGCTTTCGACATTAACTCTGTTGTTAGCGTTGGCTTTTTTGTAGATACCTTTTAAAAGGTTGAGAAAGTTCGCTACTACTGCTAATTTGCTGAGAATTTCCATCAGAAATGAATACTGGATTTTGTTAAAAACTATTAAGACACATAAAAAAAAGAACTGAGAAAAAAGAAAACATTTTTTTCATGTAGGAAAACAATGTCAAAATATGTTAATTTTCATAATTTGGTCTATATACAGTGTTTACCTCAATTTCAGTAAAGATACAAGCAGATGTATTTCAAAAATAAGTGTGATAACCTAAAGTTTCTATGAAAAAAAAAATCAATTGGCAGAAATAGCAGGGGGGGGAGAGTAATTACGGAAGACTAGATTTACTAGTTATCATATCAATACAGTGATACAATGATCAATCACATTGATTAAAACAGTATGGTACTGGCACATGAATAGCAGATAGACTCTCTATATAAATTGCTAGTGGAAGTATAAATGCCAATAACTTTCATGGAGGGCAATATCACTCAGAATTTTAAAAATATATAACCTGTGATCCAGCAACTCTACTAGATATTTATTCTGAAGATACACTTCCACAAGTATGACATAAATTATAATGAAGAATATTTATTATATTTTTTAATAGGTATTACCTGGAAATAATGTGAATGTCAATGATTCACATTGAATCATTGTGTTAAAAGATAAACTGGGGCATATTAAAAATTTTAAGAGTTTATTTGAGCAAAAATCTATTCAAATGGAAATAAGAAGTGGTTAGGAGTGCTCTACAGACAGGAGCTAGGGAGAGACTTTTATAGAGAAAAGCTGGAAGCAAAGTAAGGAAATTATTGATTGGCTAAAGCTTAAAGCTTAGTTGGCTGTTTGTGATTGGTTGTCCTTAAGGTTTCAATTTTGTGACCGTAAAGCATTTACAGACTTAGGTTTTTATTTGCTATGTAGGCCACTCAGCATTAGAGCCACCTCAATCTAACAGCCTCCTTGTTTAATTAACTTAACAGAGGTTAAATAAATCATGGTAAATCCATGCAATGGAATTCTAAACAGTCATTTAAAACAATCAGTTTCTTCCATATGTAACACTGTAGCCAAGAAACATTGTCGAAATGGGGGGAAAAAAAAGACAGGAGGCAATGCACACAGTATGCTACCATTTGTGAAAAACAAAAGAATATGTATCCATATATGTTTACATATGTAAAGGTTATCCCTGGAAGAGTATAGATAAAAATAGGAAGTAGTTGTTAGCTCTGGTAAGGGGATCTGAGTGATTGAAGGATTTCAGCCAGAAATTAATTTAGTATAAAACATTTGTCTGCTTCTCTTGAATTTTGTGTCATATGCATGCATTATCTAAGTAAAAAAAAAAAGAAAGAAAGAAAAGAAAATCATTAAAACTCATAGCCTAAAGAGTAATGTTCACATCGGGCTAAATTATATTGTTCTTCCTTTATTGTGTATCCCAGAATATCAGAAAACTATGTAGATAAACTGCGTTGGTATTTTATAGATTTGTTTTCAGTATACGTGATCGTCTGGGGTTGTATTGGGGACCTGAAAGTTAACCTTTGCTCTCCAAAGGGCATCTGAGCTCTTGTTCCTCCTCATGGCCCCATTACCCATATTGAAGTTGCTTAACAGTGGGTTATGGAAGCCACCCTTTTGATTTGTCTTCCTTAGGACAGACTTCAATGACCTGAACATGGAAGTCAACCAATGATTCAACAAAAGATTGTTTAATATGAAACATGTACACTGAACTGTAAGGCAAACTAAAATCTCAGAGTATTTTCATAGTCTTTTAAGCCTTATTCACAGCACATTCCCATGGGATACTGTACTGTCCCCATTAGGAGATAACGTGAGTGTGGCTCTCAGAGGAAGGCCTCTCTAAGCTGAATTACACCACCAAATGTAGATGTCATGAAGCTGCTTTCCTCAGAATTACAGGGAGATTGATTTCCACAGTGGCAAAGTGTAAACAAAATTCTTTGCTCCCCTGAGAGAAGCCCCCAAAAGGAAGTAATTCATGGAAAAGGTAATTACCAGTTAAATAGTGAACGTGCTACTTGGCCTGTAAGAAGAATTAAAACATATTTACACTTCAAAAAGAAGTAATTAGTGACAGTTGATTCACTAAGGAAAATGCCAAACCAGGACAGAGGAAAGTGTGTAAATAGATAAAGACAGAGAGATTTATTATTAAATTAAAGTCCTTTAATTATTGCAAATGTTAAATATGCAGTATTCTGACATTTAAATGATGCTTTTCACCATAACGAAAATGGATTGTCCACCTTGTATACCCACTTCTTAGACAGGATGTAAATGTCAGTCCTAAATGAAAGTTAACTAGTTTCTGCTATACATTAAAAAAAATAATTAGAATCAATAAATCATTTAAAAGATGACATTGAAGAGTTCTAGTCCAAACATTGATCCAGTTTCCTAAAAGGAGAGTTATGGTCAAAGGTTACCCCAGGTTTGGCTGTAAGGGGAGACCTCTGCTTCCAAGGTACTGCCTAGGAGGCAGGAGCAGACAGGGCGACAAGTGCAGCTTCCTAGCAAAAACCTGTGCCTTTTTAATCTGCCCTCTCTTCCTTGGCCCTTCAGTGTCCCTAATTGAGTAAAAGGTTGATTCCTGAAATAGCACATTTCTCTTTAGAACATATTATAGCTACCTTTTATGAATCATATGTGTACCAAGAGCTTAACATATATTTCCTTAGTTCAACCTCATGAGCGCCCTCCAAAGTATTTTTCTGTTATTATTTTATACAACCCAAATACAATGGCCAATTTTATCAGGTCCAGAGGCTTAGAAAGAGCTGAGATTCAAACCCAGGTCTCCCTGCCACGACACCATTGCTACCACCATATTAAAAATAAACCTACTCTTAATCACAGCTTTAAAAAGTATGTTGTCATTCTAGGGTGCTCCTGGCTGTGTAGTCTCCAAACTTTTACCTCGGAGGTGTTGGAAGATAGTCACTATCCTTAAAATTTTATTTGCTGCTTAAATTGGACAAAGTTTGTTTCTACATTTGCCCCTTTGCATCCTGAAAGCCTGATTCAGGTCCTCTGCTTTCTTCTTCACTTGTTCCAAGTTTTCACTGAACTCCAGAAGTACTTAAAACTCCACATGTTTAGTGAGTGCCGGGCATAGTGCTGTACACTAGGAAATCATACATTTATTGATTTTGCAACTTGTCTCCTCCTGAATTGGCTATTAATTAAGAAATAGGATACAGTGATGAAATTGATGGAAAACACTGGACTAATCCTGGGGCTTACAAGGTTTCTTCTTCTGCAGGCCTTTTCACAGCTTTTATATACTTACATGCACCGGAATCTTTAAAGAGAGAGAATATGTAGCAATTTCAAAAAATGCTATAATGTGGAACCTTGTTTTCAGGATTCTCGTGTGTAACTAATATCTAAGTAAACATAATAGGGAATGCTGGGGGCAAAAACAGAAGCTAGGAATGAAAGAAAAGGGAGGAACAATTTGAAAAAGTTGAATAAAGGCAGTAGAATTTTAAATAAGTGTGAGGAAAGGGCAAAAGGCGAAGGAAGTTGTGAATGAACTGGCCTCTGAGAAGGCAGATCAGCAAAGTCAAAGTTTAAAAAAAAATGTCTGCTTCAGATCACTGCCACAGCAGTATGTAGCAAAAACTCCTCAAAAAGAATCCCACACAGTATTCTTAAGTCATGGCATATTGGGATCTCAATATGCCTCATTTTAAATACAATATTTCAATAAAATAGAAGTAAGAAGCAGCTGTAAGTTACAGACTAGAGTCCAAAATGGAAATCCACAAAGAAGGTCTATAAGGTGCTGGTCATGTACAGATGCAAACTAGCTCATCTTATCTTACATGTAGTACATCCACAACAGAAATATTTCAAGAGCTGCTCTGATCTGTCTACCACAAGGAAGAGATAAAAAAGCTGGAGAAGGCTGAATAATTAGAATTGTCAAGAGCATAGAACAACTTTGTATGAGGCATGAATGAAAAATATATATATTTAGAGGAGAAAGAACTTAAAAAAAAAAGACCAAACTATGTATCAGTATTCATAACGTACTTGTTATATGCAGGCCTTGAGCTAAAATAAAATCCTCAAGATATGAATAGTAGAACATCAGTTTTCACATTAAATCCTGGAATAGGAAACACTTTTCTACTCTTGCATCATTTCTTGAAGGTTGAAGCAATTGTTTTAGAGAAAATAAAAAGAAACCCTATTTATACAAACCAATCTATATATAAACACCCATTTTCCTAAACAACTTGTCAAAATGTGTCCCATGGTATTAATAGGCCTCAAACTAAAAAAAGAATTCCATAATTCACCCAATTGGCATTCATTTTCAGTGATTTTGATATGCTATAGAGCATCTCCTCTCTACAAGAATATACAGTATTTTGTAAACGTCTCTGATCACACAGTGGTGTTTTGAGACCATCTGATCTTGTGTAAATGTCGATTTACGAATCACATTTTGGAAAATGTTCTTAGAGATGATAAATGCGCAACAACTCAAAGGAGGATTTCGTGAGGTTTTAATAGATCATTAACCCATGAGTCTGATGACCTAAAAGAAAACTACCCCTTTTTCATTTTAGGTTAACTTCTATATTTTCCCAGTGGATTAGAAATTAGGTATGTATTTAGATTATGTATCATTGAGATCTAAGGGAAAAAAATAGATTTTAAAAACATTAACAGCTCGCCTGATGCCTTTACACACACTATCACTTAGTATTTTCACAATAGTCTTTTTTAAGGTAGATATCATTAAACTGTGATTCAGAGATGGCCAGTTATTTCCCCATGATGACATAGTTTGTAAGCAGAAAGGCTGGAACCTAATCCCAGGACATTTTGTATTCTTTCATTACAATCATTCTTCAGAAGATTAAAGAAGAGAAAGTGTAACTTTTCTACTAGTGCAGAACTTGCCCTGAAATTGTGTGTATTGCAATCCCTTGGTCTATATCTGTAGCTATATATATATATATATGAAACCCAAATCTTCCTGTGGTCAGTTTAGATACCCTTTACTTCTTGCCTTATACTATACATAATACAGAATTTCATCCTCAGCTATACCCCAAGGAATAGTGTGGAATTTGAACAATATCTGATTATTACTGGAGTACTTAATACATTAATACATTCATGGGAGAAAACACAGTCCTGACTCCTTTTATTGGGCTTAACAAAACCCAAAATGACTTTCACAAAGCAAAGTTTTCCCTTTTAACTTTTAAACCCATGTGCACTTTAAAGGAAATTTAATAGACATGTTTCTAAATCATTTGCACTTAATTCATCAAATATTTGGTAAGAGCTATTTGATTTCCTAGAAGCCTCGGGACACTTCTGTTTAGACGATTTGAAAGTTCCCTCTTTCCTTGAACTAGTACATCTCATCTTGTATGGTTCTCCACTGAATTTAAGCCACAGATGACAAACTCTGGATCCCTAATCTGGGATTTTTCCGAGGGAACATCTCCCAGATGACCCTTCAAAGGTCAAACTTTCCTTAGCTTCTATGCCATAACACACTATCGCAGAAATTAACCTCTATATTTTCATTTTTACTTGTCATTTTTGCTGTGGATGCAGACAATTTCTGTTAAAGCTAGGCCTCCTTGCCTTTGTAGGATTAACCACAAAATATCTTGTCCTTGAAATCAATTCTCCATTTTTTCAACGTTCTTTCTAATTTTCTTTCCAACATTTCCTGAAAAAAGCTAGTCATGTCCATAGCAACATGATTAGCTATTAATGCATCAGGTCCCTCTAAAACTCTCATTCGTTCTTGCTTTTGGGCCTATAATAAAATAGTATAAAAGGAGAAAAGAAAAAGAAAACCATGTGATTTTGCTACCTAACAAAAAAATGACAGCTGAATTTCTCGTTAGAGAACTGAGAGTTTGATGTCTTTCATAATCAAGCATTTTTCAGAAGGTCTAGGGAAGGATGCCTCAGGATATAGCATTGTTAAAAATTGTATTAAAAATGGCTTATGAGTTTAAGTTGAGTTGCTCATGTAGTATGGTAATAATTAGAAAGGATCCTTTCTATATTATTTTTATAAGTCCTTTTGCTGAAACTCTTTAGCTAATTCTTCAAGAGTACAATCATCATTAATCAATGTTAGCATTAATTAGAACTGTCATTAATAAAACTAATGTTTATGTAATATATGCTGTAAGCTGTACTATATAATTTTGTCCTCATAGTTACTCTAGAGGAAGACATTATTCTCATGCCACTGCATTACGGTGGCCTGAAATTCCACCAGAATGCTTACTGTTGGTCTCTTGCAGAAAAATACCTTATCATCTTCATTAAGGAACAACAGACTTTTGATAAGAGACTGGTCCCCAAACTTAGAAGTTATTTCTCCAAGGCAATAAGCTTAAATAATTATAAAGAAGTTACTTCTTTAAAATTGTTAGAAGGGTCCAACTAGAGCAAGTGTTAACATATTTCTCAAGATATTTACTGAGGATCAAGAAAATTTAAAATAAGAAGGCAGAAAATAGGCTAGAAGTGGAACTTTTGTTCTAAGGAAAAAAGACCAAGTAGCTGGAATAAATAATGTATTCTCAAATTATCTTTTACCATACTATTGGTCATTCACTAATCCATAATGTGGTCAACTCAGACCTCTTCCAATTCCCCTTCTTTTCCCCCAACACATTCTAGTGCACTGAGGAACAGGAGATCATCCTTGCTTAGCTAATTTGCCAATGTGTTTTGAATGGGGTATGCAAGCAGAGGACAGGAGCTGAATTGCAGAGACAATTGGTAACTGATGGTGAGGGATGGGGGGACATTTTTGAGGCTGTGGGGAAAACAAGGTGGTGAAAAAATGAGACATTGGTGGAGAAAACCAATTTTGTGGGAAGATCAGAGATGTCTGATCAGGAATAAGAATTTCCCACCTCTACATGAGATGTTAAGTGAAAACCTTTTATCCCATGTATTCTGGAGTTGGAGCATTAGCGTGCACGCATGAGTTGGATTCTGCTTCAAACCAGGTGCAGAGTAAGAACAGGGGTTGCGCAGAATAAGCCATACACATAAGAATTACAAATCCATTTAACATATTTATCAGGTGCCTACTCTGTGAACGCTAGATACTGAGGCTACTGTGTGACTAAGACGTTTATGTCCCCCAAGACATTTATGGGCATGTAAATAGGCAAATGTAATGCAGCATGTGAAGGGTTAAGAAATAGATACATACAGGATGCTGGGGAACATCAGTGGAGGATGCCATTGCCATAGTAACAGATGGATGCAGGAAATGGGAACTTTGGTGTCAGAAAGTTGAAAGAGACTCTATCTCCATGGGAAGATTCTCTGAAAACTGAGGGGTTGGTGATAGATTTGGAGGCCTGTGGGGACTGAAGTTTTGAACTTTCTGTTTTGGAGAATTAGAGAGAATAACTAGAGGTAGATGTAAGAATTGCGACCAGCCCCAAACGAAGGCTTAGCTAATATGTGGCACAAATCTGCACTCTTTTCTGGCACATTTAGTAGCCTTTAGCAACCACAGAGTAGATCTGCAAAACAATGTCCCTCACTTATTGATTAAAAAGTGCTTTAATAGAGAAGGATTTTCCATATGTGCCCAGAAAGGGCATGTGGATGGACTAGACCATGGGTTAGGGGTAGGAAAGCCTGGTTTGTTTTCCTTGTGTTTTATGATGGTGACCGACGGATGTTAGGCTGAGGTTTGTCACATTAAAGAAGAGTCATGAAGGCCCACTCATCTCCTCCTTGGTCTATAACTCAACACAACAAAATCACATGATTGAATCCCTGACCAGAAACAAAAATATCTACTCTTAGGGTTCACAAGGATTTTCATCACTCCCTGTCTTAGTCAGTTCAGGCTATAACAAATTACAATAGACTGGATGACTTGAACAACAAACATGTATTTCTCACAGTTCTGGGGTCTGGGAATTCGAAGATCAAGGTGCTGGCAGATCAGATGTCTAGAGAAGGCTGCCTTCTTGGCTTATAGATGGCTGTCTTTTCATTTTGTCATCACACAGTGGAGCTCAGAGAGAAGCAATCTCTCTTGGGACTCTTATAAGGTCACCAATCCCATTAATCAGAATTCCATCCTCATCTAATGTTAAGTACCTCCCAAGACCCCACATCCTAATATCATTACATGGGGGTGGGTAGAGTTTCAACATATAAACTTTTGGAGTCACAAACATTCAGTCTATAACACATCCCTTGACTGTGTGTTGCTAATGAACAAGGCCACCATGGAAACCTGTAGATGATTGATAAAGAAGATGTGGTTGGTATATATACACAATGAATACTACTCTGCCACAGGAAAAGATGAAATAGTGCCATTTGGGACAACATGGATGGATCTTGAGATTACTATGCTAAGTGAAATCAGTCAGACAAAAAAAGTCAAGAACCATATGACTTCACTGATATGTGGGATATAAAACTGAAAGCAACAAAGGAACAAGACAAAGAAACTAAAACTCACAGACATAGACAATAGTTTAGTGGTTACCAGAAGGGGAGGAGGGAGGGGAGATGATAGAAGAGGGTAAAGAGGGTCAAACATATAGTGATGGAAGGAGAACTGACTCTGGGTGGTGAGCACACAATGTGATGTATTAACAGAATTCTACACTTGAAATGTATATAATTTTACTAACCATTGTCATCCCAATAAATTTAATTTTTTAAAAAAGAAACCCAATGTAAAGAGTTTGGCAGATTCATACATTTGAACTGAAACATAACTGTGTCATCATTTTTTCTTAATTAAAAAATGTTAAAAGTCCCTTTGTTGGCTAGATTCAATTGTATAAGGACACTATACAGTGAAATTCCGTGAAAATAAGTCTTCGAAAGCCATTTAAACTGTGCAGGCACGTGGCTCAGCCTGTCATCAACATTACATGGCCCTTGACTCCCCAAGCCTGGAAGAGAGACAAAACATTCTGTAATTGGAGATTGTTTTGAATTAGTTTTAATTTGATTAGTAATATCCCACAAGGCCCCACTAGTATATAGAGATTATGTACAATTAAAGCTGTGATCAATTAAATCTACATTGTTAGTCCATTAAGAGGCACTAACAAGAACTCTGATTTTCAAAGTTTTTTTCCCCCCCTAATCTTTCCCTAGCACTCCTCATGATGACAGACAAAAGCTCTTGTATTACTCCCATATTATGCCACAAATTTAGACAAATCCATTTGTTTTATTATTTCGGAGCATGCAACCAGATATCCTAGGTATAAATAATGTTTAAAAACCTTTGCAAATGCAACACACTTTCTTTTTTATCACCATCATAAAACCAATAAAAATAATCATCAGAATGGCTTTAGCAATCCAGAATATGCAGACCATGTGTGCAGTACAAGAACCTATCATCTCTGTATAAATTGGGTACAAATGTTCTCAGATTAGTTGTAAAAGTTTCAGAGCAGTATCTTCAAAGGGCACCTGAACTTTAAAGATATGAAGTGAGAAATAGCAATGTAGAAAAATCCTGACTTCAAATCTGTCTCTCTCTCTGTCTCTCTGTCTCTGTCTCTCTCTCTCTCTCTCTCTCTCTCTCTCTCTCTCTCAATGAACCTGGAAAATATATCTGCTAGAGGAATTTTCAGGAATACATTTCAGTTGCTTCTTGTCAGACCTTGTATCTCTATCCAGGGCAAAAATGTCTCCTATCTTTCCCAATTAAATCCTCCCAAGCCTTCAAGGTACAGGTCGTATGCCACCTTCTCCAAGAAGCTATCCATGTTCAACCCAGAAAATGGACCTCTGAACTCCCATAGATGTTTACTCACTGGGCACCTTACAGGTACAGTGTGATTTTCTTCCTTGTCTTAATTGCCCTGCCCTCCACAGTGTATATTACTTTCTACATTCCATAGTTAAAGGTCCCCTTTGTTGGCTAGATTCAGTTGTATGAGGATACTACAGAAGGCACAAAGAAACATTTGCTGAATTTGTCAGTAACTTCAAAGATGCTCTCTAAAGCTGTGATTAAGAGGAGATGTTTAACACAGCCTTAGTAGGAGTTGATATTTAGAGGAACTTACCTTAAACCGTTTGATAATTTATGAAATCTTATTTTCAGGGGGGCAAAGTCTTAAATGTGAGAATTTTATATATATATTTTGCGTGTAATAGACAATAAAAGATCCCAGGCAATAGTTTATATTTGATTATATATCGTACAAGAGGATGCCGTGTAGGCAACTGTACACATGTACAGCAAATAGCAAAGGGACTGAAGTGATAGAAAAGAGCAAGCTTGTCTGGCTCTGGCTGTGATCACATCCAAAATGACAGCTTTCCAGCTTCAAGACTCTGTCTCCATTTAATAGCAAATGCTCAATCAATGTTAACAATAATCATTTGAATTGCCTGAAGGGGACACTGACAAAGGAGCCAAGGGTGGTACTTTCAGACCAGGAATAGTAAGATTAGGGTTTTCATTCTACCACCATTCCCCTGGAATTCTTGTTTGTGGTAGTTGTGAAATAAAGTAATATTCCCTTCTCTTGTTTGACGTGTTTATATAAATCTAAGGGTCTATTGCCATTGAAATACAGCAGGGGAGGCAGACAAGAAGTGACCTTGGCAAGTCCAAACAAGAAAGGTCAAAGGAAGGAGCAGAGGTTCAGACAGAAAGATGTCCCAATAGAGGTAAGAAAATAGAAAGCTGTGGAGGGTGCTCAGGTGAGGCCTGCATGCCATCCCTGGTTGTTCCATTTCACTTCATTGATATTGCTTCCCTTATTTTAGATTCTTTTTCCATAATTCTTGAAGTCTAAAGATCAGGGAAGAAAAGGGAATTAAGGTAAAGTTAGTGGAAAGAAATTATGAATAATGTGAGTTGGCAAGAACTTTAGTAATTGTGTAGGGGTCAGCACATTTTTAGTGCAAAGGGCCAGATAGTAAATACTTCTGGCTTTGCAGACCCTGTATCTGTGTTATAATTACTCATCTCTGCCATTATAATGCAAAAGCACTAAATGCATAAATGAAAGGGTGTAGCTGTGTTCCAATGAAAATTTATTTATGGCACTGAAATTTGAATTTCTAATAATTTTCACATGTGACAACATATTTTTCTTCTTTTGGTTTTTTATCAGTGACATAGAAATGTGAAAGCCATTTTCCAGATTATACAGAAGCAAGCAGCAGGCTGGATTTGCCCATAGACTGTAGTTTGCCAACTCCTGATCTCATCCCACCTCCTTATTTACAAATATAGAATGGAGGCCCAGAGGGGAAATGAGTTGCCTGAGGTCACACAGCAAGTGTCAGGGCCACTTTTCTTTTCCTGGAAAGAAAGAGACGGACATATCAATAGAGACTAGCCCTAGGTGTTGGATTGTTGAAAATATAAAATGGTGGATAGGAGAACATAATTGTACCTTCTAGGATGTAGTTGTGATTGTGGACATTCCAGAGACCAATTGGGCATTGATCTGATGGGTTAAATATTGCTGTTGGTGGAAATACTGTGACATGCCACTCACTAGAAACCTCACCAAGATAGCAGCTTCAAGACCACACCAACCTTCTAGCAGAGAGAAAGACTTTTTAAAAAATAATGCCAAGAACATACAAAAGGTGATTCTGCCCCTAAACAAACACCTAGATTTGCCCCCTGAAAATAAGATTTCATAAGTTATCAAATGATTTTACATAATTTCCTCTAATTTTATGTAAATGTTTCTAAACATTAACTCTTACCTAAGTGTGTGCGGTTAAACATCTACTCTTGTTTACAGCTTTAGAGAACTTATTTTTATTCATTGCTTTAGATGGAATATTCCTCTCACTCCTAATATTTTTAGAGAAGCTGGAGGTAAAAGGCTGCCCCCAAATATGTGGCTAGTTAGTAATTTGGCAACTGTGGTGCTGCCTGACATTGAGTTAAAGATTCCTTTAAAGATTCTTTCTGTCTTCAGATATTTCTGATTTAGTCAACCCAGGCAGAACACAGGCTGTTCACCAAGGTGTCTTAAAGGTAGATGTTGTACACGTGGTAGTATGTTTAGATGCAATCCTCATGGTGAACGGTGTATGTTACCACCATTCCACAGGTGAGGGAACTGAACTTCAAGCACAGGAAGCAGATCACAGAGCTAGTTAGTGTGAGACTTGGGAAGGAACCCTAGGAAAGAGGGCTTGAACTCCCACAGAGGGCACAAGAAGTTAATGTTGCAGCTCCCCGATGGCACTGATTTTCATTAACTTGGTGTTAATATTTCCACTGTGACACAGTCTAATGAAGTGTTTATTCAATGAAAGGAAGAGTAGGGTGGAGCCTCAATGTCTTATCCACAACACCAAAGAATCAGAATGTCTTCCATTTAATGACTTGTGGGGCATCTGACACTGCTGGGATATACAGATGTCTCTGTGTAAGAAGAACCAATTCAAGGAAATCAAAATGTTTCATTTTGGAAATAATTATTTGCACTGCAAAAGGATTCTTAACAAAAGATGTGCATTCTGTTTCCTCTAAATAATGAGTTACTTATGTGCATTTATAATATGATTTTATCTACAAAATGATTTGATTGACACAATTTCCAAATGGATCCATTCATTGATTGCTGTAAGATAAACAACATATATAAGACTGAATGGAACCACGGTGACACATCAAAGTGATAGGAAGACCTTAGAGAATGTGAGAGTCCTTTGAAGGTAGTCCCCGTGTCCTCCCAGGGCCGGGGAGCCCTCTACAGCAGCTGAAGCACAGAGACCAGCCTTTGCTGGAACAAGTCTCATAATTGGAAAACAAAATCTCTGATCTTTAGAGACATTCACTTCATATTTTGGCAAAATTTGCCTTTCTAATATCTCCACCCCATTCTTTGTCCTGCTCTAGGGAGCAACAGAGAGCAGATTGTCCCTTATTCTCAAATTATTCTCATAATTACATGAAGACAACTTAGACTCTTAAGAAAAAACACACGCATATCTATTTCCTTTGACTCTTTCTCATAAAACTCGGTTTCCAAATTCCCCTCTCCTTTACATTTGTCTTCTTCTGAACAATTCTATTCTAATTTGTCAATGTTTCTCTTACACCTGGGGAACTAGCACTAAAACAAATACATGTAATAAGTGTGTTCTGCAGAGCTCAGAGCATGATATAGAAACTCTACTTGCATTAATGCAGCCTAAGGAAAGAGTTCTTCGAGTCTTAAATCTCCACTGCTGTAAAGAGGTGACTAACTTATACTTTTCACAGTTTTGAACCAACATTATAATACTCAGTCTACATCTGCCAGTACTGTTTTCAATGAATGACTGTTATGAAACATTTCATTTTAAAGCATTTTCTTTTACATTTGTTATTAATTCAAAAGAAAACAGGGGTCACAATAAATCAACTCCGTGAATGTTTACATGCACATTACAACAGAGCTATATATGTTTGCCATATACAGACCCTTAATTCGTTGAGGGGAGCTAGCTTGGGGGCACAGAAAGACCTTGGACTAAAATAGAGATCAGTGGATTGTTTCAATGTTGTTAACTGAAGTGGAAATTCTGGTGACGAGAGACTTCTGTTTACGTGCAAAATGTGATTTCAAGATGGCTTTTTGGTGGAAACCTGCTGTTTCCATGCCACTGGCTTATTACTCACATTTAAAAATGTACTCCGTGCTAGGCAAGACATACACATGTTCAATCACTTAAAAATTATTATGGCTGTTTTTTCATTAAAATGTTTCAAGAACCAATATGAAGCTCATGAAATTAAAAACATGAAAAATGTCGGGGTAATAAACATGTGTTCAAAATTCCAATGAAGCAAGGTGAACTGGGCTTCCGTTACAAATGACTTAAAAAAAAACTAGTTCAATTAAATAAAAGGAGAGGGTGTGTGTTTGCAGGAAGCGAGTGTGGTGATGGTGTGAACCAGTAGTCAATCCACAGTTGTTTAGATGTCACATTTGTTCAACTATCTACTGCAGAGAGGAGACGTGATACTAACCGTTGCCCATGGGTCACCTACAGAAGTGAGTTGTCCATGAAACTGGCTTCTGTGACCCTACTTTCCTTAATTCCTTTGTTATCACTGCTCTTGTCCCCTGGCCTGCCTTTATAATCCAATGTGGGCCCCTAGCTTCTGGACCAAGGATAATGTAAACATGTGGCTCTTATACTGGGCCCACGGCTGACCTCAGTAATCATTCTTGACTTGGTGCCATTGAGTCTGGATGCAAGATGACACTCGCCCTCAACACGGGATTCTAGGCAGCCAGTATCCCAAACTGGTCGAAGGATTTGCCATTCTCATCCAATCCCATTCAGAGAACATATATCCTTTTAATGCTCTCCCTCCTCTACCGTTGTTCTCTTTGAGCAGAGGCTTCCAAGAAATCTTTACTCATCCTAGACTCCTGCATTCCTGTCAGCTCCGATCTAAGGGATGGGAGAGCAGATAATACTAGAGTACAAATAACATATAACAATAACATATAAAGAAACAATGAGCAACCAGGGAACGAAGGCAACATGAAGAAGTCTTAAGTAATCCTCAGTATTCTCCATTCTGTCATTTTATTCCTCAATAGTTGGGTATTTTATTGTCAATGCATTTGCTAAAGAAAGCAAATAGTTGGACAGGGAGTTCTATTCCTCTTCAGGGAAAGTCTTTCTGATGCTTTAATGAAGTAAAAACACTAAAACAGGGCTCATCCTTGCAGACTGTAGCCCATCAAATGCCAACATGAAGGATGTCAGTGAACCTTACTTAGCAGGAGATGATATCAGTTAATTTTTTCTTCCAAACAATTTTATCTAAAAGTCAGTCATCTTTTGCAATTCTCTTTCTCTCTCTTCCTCCCTTTTACCTTCTCTCCCTGCTTCCCTTTCTCCCTCCTTTCTTCCTTTCTTTTTTTTTCCCCCTATTTATGTGACAATTTTCTCCCACTCATGAACATTTGGGAGAAGTTAAGCCAATTCAGGGATGACATTTCATGAAAATTACACCTCGTAAGACAAAACATATTTTGTCCCTTTTTTGGATGCCTGAATTAGAACTAAGCAAATAAACACAGGTGGGAGGTGTCACTCATGCGACAAAAATTACTGTACTCTGACATCTACCTCAATATACTATAACTATTATTTTCTGCATTGGAAAAGGCCTGGACACACATCTTTTTTGTTGTGGGAGGCACCATCAGCACTGTAACAATAGCTAACATATATCGAGTACTGACCTTATACCAGGCGTGTTAGATGCATTACCTCATGTCATCTCCAACAACCCTATGAAGTAGCTTTTCAAATATCTATTTTAGTGATGGGGACAGTGAAGCTTAGAACGGTTAAAAATCTTGTCCCAATGCCATAATTACCAAATGGTGGAGAAGGGCTTTAAACTACCAGGTCTTCTGGCCCCAGATCACGGGTTCTTGATCACTGTGCTTTAGTGCCTCTACGGAAATAGTAAGAGGAGGGATTTCCCCTCCACCTCTGTCATAAATACGCTTTTGTCTACACATTTTTATTGCCACCTGTAAGAAATGAGATAGATAATGACATGAATAAATTAGCTCAAGTATATTTGACTCCAAATTAGAAGGTACAAAGCATTGTTGATCAACCACCAGCTAAGCACCCTAACTCCACATTTCCTGAGTAATAAGAAGGAATTTACAACCTCTCTTAAACCTCTGGGTGTACCGGATGATAATTTCCCAATAAACTAAATCCTGCTACTATCGGAAGATTTGAAAATTTCTAACGGTTATTACCAATGCCTCTAAACAACACGGATAGGAAACAGCCAATCAGAAGCCTCGGCTGGGTTATGCTTGAGTTTTATTTCCAAAAGGTAACTTAGAAGAAATGGAGTAACTGTTCATTATTTTCTGTCATTTTTATATCATTTTTTTTTGCCATGCATATTGTGCAGTAATTGCAGGAAATTAAATTTGAATCTTGTGACACAAGTATGTTGTGAATATCATAAAAAACACATATGTTCATAAATGATAAAAAAAAAGTAAGGTGATAAAAATTACATTTAGGAAACTTTTACAATCTTTTAGAACAACGGAAAAGGAAATTTTTAGGGTTCTTTGTTCAGGCTGAATTCTAGGCTGATGTGCTTCCAGGAGGCAAACTTTTGTGTTTGGTGGGCATATGTATTTGAGTTTTTGCTGTTTCCTCCAGGGCCTAGAAATGGTATCCTGTGAGCAAGAGTACATTTGAAACCCCACCCAAAGTACTGGCTTGAGAAGAATTCCCAGCCATGTCTAGTAGATAGAGAGTCTGCAGGTGAAGTCATTTGTTGTTTACCATGTGCAAGTAAGAATAGACAGGAAATCACAACTTCTTTGTCTTCAGCTTTTGTTTTGTCTCCTCTCCTTTGCTGCTGTTTTCCTTGCTGCCTCTCCCTGGATGAAGTTAATTCCTATCTGATCCTGTTAGTGATACTGTGGAAACATCCACGAAGCCAAAGCTCACATCCGACTGTCTGGTTTGCCTCGAGTCAACCTCCTCACTTGACATGATGGGAAAGTAAGTCTGAACGCTG
The DNA here is from genome assembly GCF_036562045.2 of Rhinolophus sinicus. NCBI lineage: Eukaryota > Metazoa > Chordata > Mammalia > Chiroptera > Rhinolophidae > Rhinolophus > Rhinolophus sinicus. Next base: position 14,931,775 of record NC_133758.1, on the reverse strand, counting down.
ATTCGGCTGCTGTCATCAATATCATCTCACAACCAGCTTTCATCATCCGAATTCCCTGGGGCCATCGGTAGATCTCTGGGGTTTGGAACAATCTCCCTCTACATCTTCTTATGCTGATAGCGGAAAATGAATTCATCCTAACACATTTGCAAAATTATAAACCACTACCTTTTGACAAATTAATGCCACCCAGAGTTGGCAAGGTACATCAGTGCCCAACCCTCTGCTGGCCAAAATCCTCTATCAACCATCCAAACAGTATTTATAGTCCAGCTCAGTTCCAAGATTTCCATGATTTTCCAAACGCATCACAATAGTTCCTCTCTGTGAAGTACTTATTTATTGAGTTATTCATTTCAGTTTAACCGTTAAGCATTAATCACTAGGATCTTTTGTAAAAATTTAAAATCTTTGTGAGTAGAAATTAGGTCTTAATTATCCGTCAGGTCCTACCGGATGCTTAATCGATGTCTTTATCTTCATACAAAACCAAACTTATCATATTTGCCTTCCAAAACTAGTCCTACTGCTTTCCTATCTACTGTTACTACTATTCCTAGTACCGCCCCAGATACCCAAACTCAAGTCTCATAAGGTGAGACCCGATCTCTCTCTCTCGACCACACACCATTTCTAGTCAATCACCAAGTTCTGGCAATTTTAAGCTGTTTTTTAATTTGATTTATTTGTTTGCCTCTGTAACCCTTTTGCCAAAGGAAATCTTATATGAAAGCTCCACATCTAAGAAAAGCAGCTATGGTAAGAACAGGATGAACTCAGAGCCTTAAGCCTACAACTGTAGCCCTTGAAAGAACTTTCAGAATCTCTGAGGCTGAGCATACTTGAAGACCCAGAGTTGAAGAGCTGACCTCCAAATTGCCCCAAAGCAGCACAGTGTGGTAAAATAGAATCTGCACTGAGGATCTGAACTGAGCTTTCATTTTCCTATCTCTAAAGCAGGATATCTTTACTACTTAACCTCACAGGGTTATTGTAAGGCTCAAATAAGATTCTCTGTGTAAAGCACATTGTAAACTGTCAGAGGCTGTGCAGATTTAGGGAACCATCTCTTTTTTCCTGATCTCTAAGGCCCTATTCTTCTTCACATCCTGTCCACCATCTAATGTAACCACTGTTTCCTTTTCAGATTTATCTTCCTAAAGCACATCCCTTTTCATATCATTCCTTGACTCAGGACTATCTAACAATTAGCAGTGGCTACTAAGTTAAGAACAAGAGTCTCAGCTTAGTATGAAAGCCCTTTCCATGAAGTCTAACTTCTCTTTCCAGTATTAGCTGTCATCATCCTTCCACATAAACCTGATGCCTTGGCAAAGTCACCCACCACTTTCTAAATGCATTACCTTCCTTCCCATCTCTCGCCTTGTGTTCTGTCCCCTTTGATACCATACCTGAATGCAATCTGTGATTCAAGTCCCATCTTTAGTACTTCACGCCAATGGAGCCCTTCCTGGTCCCAGTCCATGCATCTCTCTCCTCCACATTCCCTAAAGGAAACAGGACGAATCCTCATGGATTCCTGAGACAGAGAAGTGCAGGACTTAGGTCTCTGTAAGAGGTAATAAGAATTTTACCTCTTACAGTGACCTAAATCCCGCATAAGAGCTTAATAAATTAAAGCAAACTGAAATACATTTGTGAAAGCCATCTCTCTCATTCTCTTGTTTTGAAGATAGGTAGACCTTCACTTGAGGACAGTTTTTCTCTGTATATAATCTTTCCGCTGAAAGACTACACTTCAAGTCAAAGGATGCTGTTTTGGAAAATGAGGTCACACTGGGCTCAATGAAGATCTTCTTTTCTGAAAACATGTATTTCCTAAATGAAGAAATATTGGTATCTGCACACAAAAGACTTCATTTATTTAAAAACACTGCCTACTTATCAATATATAATTTAGACTTAAAAAAGAGCAAGACAGGTTGAATTGGAGAATGTATGTAACGGAAAAAAATTTGTTACTTTAAGGTATAGAAGAGAAAGGGGCCATCTGCTATGTAGAGGTTCTTATCTGTGTTTTATGTCGTAATTAAAAAAAATTGTGGAAAACTAGTGATGAGACAGAATAACTCAAGTAGTCTTTAAAAAACGCATTTGTTTATGTCATAGAGATCATAAGTAACTTATTTAAATAAATAGACAATGCTTCTTTTAAATGATCATTTTTTTACATAATTATCTGCTTATGTTAAAAGTAGTTTTTCTTTTAAATATTTTAAAACTTTCTTGTTGCCATCCTTTACACTGTATACTTGTCTTTTTTTTTCTTATAAAGACAGAATCAATTGAGTCAGGATAAATTTAGTCTATTATCATTGTGTGATTTCTCTTGTCAATTAGAGGGTTTTGAATCAATAATGTTTTACACCGGTACACCTGGAAACATGACATTATATGGAAACTCACCTGAAGCCTTATACTTCCCTCTGTCAGTTAGAGAGAGAATATGCTCATTTTTTTACAGCACTGCTGTTCACTCAGATAACCTTGGAGACCCAATGGTGAGTTGGAATGTCCAACTTATTAATTTGCTAAGAACTGGAACTCTCTGATACCTCACGAGAAATCAATTATAGGTGCTGCTGGGGAAAGAGGCAAATTGAAATATAATAACAAGACTAATGCTTCTGGCCACAGTAAAATAACGGAGACCAGATTTACCTTCCTGCCTGAAACAACTGAATATCTCTCTCTCTCTCTCTATATATATATATATATAGATATCTATATCTATATCTATATCTATATCTATATCTATCTATATATATGTTTCATATATATATATATATATATATATATATATATATATATATATATATATGAAACAATGAGTTTCAAGACATTGGTCAACAACTATTAAAGAAAGCTTAAAACAAGTATATAAGCCACCTATATTACCACCCTGAGATAATTTCTAGGCTGCAGTACAGGAAGGGGAATCAAGAAGAATCTAGCAGAATTCTTGAGTTGAGGAGGCAGAGCTGAGAGATGGACAAGATCAAGAGCATTGGATTATACAGGCAGAGTATGGCAGAGTTTAGAGCTACACACAGAAGGAACTAGATTATACAGGACATAGTATTTTTGAAGAGAGAGCTGCACAGAAAGGGAACTCCAGAGATTTATAGAAAAACTCCTCAAATATTTAGCTGAGTGATCAGATTGTGTGTATGAGGAAACTAGTCAAGGCCAGAAAAAGACTTACCTAAAATAATTAGCGATAACAATGCCTCACAGAGTTAAAAATACTACCTGTTTCCATCAGCCAAAGTGGAGAATCCCATGATTCTCAGGGTATTGCAGGGAATACACAGAAGGACCTTGCCTCAGTAGTGAAGAATAATTAGCCACACACGCATGACTACTGCTATTATCTTGCCTAATAAATCTTAAAAGTTGACTGGAAAACATGAAATTCTTTATAAGTACCTTAATTATGTGGCAGAACAAAACTCAAGAATATTTATAAAAATACAAAAATATTCAGTACCCCAAAGAATAAAATTAATCTTTCATCCTAAAAATTACTAGGCATAAAAAGAAGGAAAACATAACCACTGATGAGGAGAACAAAATCAATTAATAAAGTACAAAAACTGACACAAACATAAGAATTATTTGACCAAGAAAATATGATAGTTATTATAACTATATTCCATATGTTTACTAAATTAAGTAAAAGAAAATTAACTAGAGACGAGGGAATTCAGACATACACACTACAATGTCTGAGATAAAAAACACACTGGATTAGATATTGCAGGGGAAAAAAAAGATTAGTGAACTAGAAGACACAGTGATAGAAACTATTTAAATGAAACACAGAGAAAAGAGTATGTTTAAAAATGAACAGAGCATCAGTCAACTATGGAACAATTTTAAGTGGCCTAATATAGGTAAAAGTGGAATCTCCAAAATGGGTGGGGGGCAAAAACATTTGAAAAAATAATGACTAATAGTTTTCCAAATTTGATGAAAAGTATAATCCTAAAGGTCTTAAGAGTCTCAATGAATTTTTAGCACAGGGAAATATAGAGACAACCACACCAAGATACATCAGGTTGCTCCAAAACAACGATAATGAGAAATCTTAAATGTAGCTATAGGGGAAGGAAAACACATCACTACTGAGGAACAAAGATATGAATTACAGTAAATTTCTCATCTAAAACAGTGCAATTGAAAAGTAATGAAGCAAAATCATTAAAGCACTAAAAGAAAAAAAATTGTCAACCTATATTGCTATACCCATTAAAAATGTTTTTCAAATTCAAAAGCAAACTAAAGACATTTAAAACATATAAAAGCCAAAAGAATTCATCACCATCAGATTTGTATTAAAAGTAAAAGAAAGTCCTTCACACAAAAAAAGAAACAAACAAACAAACAAAACAAAACAATACAGATAGAAGTATGGGTTTAAGCAAAGGAAGGGAAAGGACTGGAAATGGTATCTACGTTGATAAATATAATATTTAAATTACTTTAAAAGGTAATTCATGTGCATTATATCCAAAAGTAAAATGTATGACAACAGTTGCTCAAAGTTTGTGAGGGGAGAAATGAAAGGATACTATTGTAAAGTTCTAGTACTATATGTGAACTGGTGTATCATTTGAATATATTAAGTTGTATAATGTTACTTGGTAAGTTAAAAATGTGTACTATGCATCCTAAAGCAGCCACTAAAATACTATAGCAAAGAATTACAGTTAATATTAGCCAAAAAGGAGATAACAATGAAATCATTAAAAATGCTAAGTTAATCCAAAAAAAGTAAAATGAAAAGGAAAAGTGAACAAAAAACAAATGGTATAAATTGAAAACAAATAACAAGGTGATAGATTTAAACCCAACCATATAAATAATCATACTAAATGTAAATGGTCTAAACACCTCAGTTAAAATGCAGAGGTTGTAAAATTGGATTTAAAAACAGTAACCCAACTACAGTATATGCTGCTTGTAAAGAAGGTACTTTAAATATAAAGACACAAATAAAATAATTGTAAGATAATTGAAAGTGACATACCATGTTAAATTGTACCAAATGAAAGCTGGAATTTACTTATCAAAAGACAAGTAGATTTCAGAGCAAAAAATATTATAAGAGATAAAGATGGTTATTTTTTTTATAATAAAAGGGTCAATTTCTCAAGAAGACATAATAATCCATGTATTCTGTGACAGAAAAATTTCTGTCAATTTGAGGTCCTGTGTTTCCTGGTATTGTATCTAAATTGTTGATACTTATAGAGAGTACCAAAGTGTATGAGTTTAGGTTCTCCTATCTTGAATATTGCCTATCTAGGAGCTTATCACCTTATATAGTCCCTACTTCTCTATCCATGCATGTTACTTTTGAGGGAGGTATTCCTCTATGTTATTTGCCTGAACGCTTAACAAAGGATTTCTTGGCACTGCTTCTGTGCCACACTCAGAGGCACAGGGATTATACCATTGAAGCAAGAAGTTGGAGAAAAATGGGCTTCTATGGCTATGTGGCCCTGTTGACTTAAACCCACCATGTACTACTTCCTCCCTATAACTTGTTGCTTCGTTAGAGGTCTATCATGGAAGCAGAGAGCCAGCCCCTGGGGTCTCAGAAATCACACACCTTAGTCTTCACTTGCCCAGGGCTCTCTATGGGAAGCCACCTCAAACAATGCTCATCTACACTTATTTCTATCTTCTAGAAGGCTGTTCTCACCCAGAGATGGTGACGATGATGATGATGATGATGATGATGATGATGATGATGATTTTGAGAGAGACAGACAGAAATTGTGTGTGTGTTTGTGTGTGTGTGCGTGCGTGCGCAGTTGTACACCCATACATGTTGAAAGATAGTATAGCTGTTCTCAAATGTTTTCTCTATGCCTCTCCCTTCCGAAATGCTTCCAAAAGACAAAGCCAGAATGTACATTCTTTTTTGTCTTCTGATCTATCATATATTACCTTGAGATTATAAGAACAAAAAGGCCTAATTTCTTGAAAAGAGAAGAGATGACAGGGAGTAAAAGTGAAGACCATGAGAAGAATTACATAATAAAATAAAAATATGATTTAAGTTGCATAGACCTTTTATATTTCTTTATCTGATGGCCATAATAAAACTAATACTTAATAATCAGGCTTCCCTGAGTGTATATTTAAAAATTAACCATTGCAAGCATGTATCTTGAAAAAAAACACCTTGATTTTGTGGAAAATCAGAACTATATGACATCAAAAGGTAACTAGCCACTGGAATGCTGTCTTGGAAACCTCTTAGCATCTTGCTGTAGGTAATTAGCTGCCCCCTTCTCTACAACAGCATTCTGAAAAATACATTAACACAAGACCTTCAAAATTTGGCAGACTATTATAAGCCAAGATTTTCCAAAATAAGTAGAAATATTATTTTAAAGGTTTTTGAATGCCTTTTTGCATTATTCACAAAAATGTGTAAATTAATCCTACGTAAACTACAAGTGGAAGTATACGTAAAAGGTTAGATAACAGCCCCAGGCAGAATAAGATGGCAATGCCAAGTGAATGGTAGAGACTGTGTTTCTCAAGCATAAGTCTGAGAAACCTTGAGCTTCCATAATTTCTTTGAGAAATGTACTTAGTCATTCTAGTACCTGAATTTACATCTATGTTTACAAATGCGTTTCTTCCACATGAAGGTTAACTGACAGCACAGCTCACTGGGTACATGCAGGTTTCATAGAAGTCCCAATAGAGAAAAGTAATGGAAGAACTGAGTCATGAAATGTACTGTAATATTGTCATGAGGACTCAAAACGACTTTGAACCATAGCAGGATTCCATCTTCACTGAGCCATAGACAGCCAAGGAGAAAATTTCCATTTCTGACTCCAGGAATTATTAGATTAGGTACCCATTTAATGTAAATTTCCCTAACACTGTCATCTTAATCTTATTTCCAAGTGAGTAAGTCAGCTTTACAGAGCAATCAAATAATACTCCAGTAAAGCTGATCTTTAAAGATTACTCATCATCAGAGTTTTGGTTAAGTATAAGGCTTGATTAACCTTAATTATCAAATAAAGCCTTGACATTACTAATGTCAGTTTAGTTGTACATAGTTAGATAGGCGTTCTCTGTATTAATATTATTATAGTTAAAACACAAAAGCTGGTTTAAGTTAAAACTAAGGCTTCGTTTTTCTCCTCTTGATTAAACCCAACCTTAGAGGTTTGGTTTCAGCAAAACAACATAATCCATCACATCGAAATTCATATTGTCAAACTGAATTTTATTGGCTTTGTGGTTTCGGTGATATAGTTGCATTAATGCTAAAAACATAAGGATAAATGTGCTCATGCAGGTAGAGGCCTTGCTCCAGTCCCTGGTATGTGAGAAGTATTCAATAAAGGTTAGCTATTATTGTTTTGTGGAAATTTATAGTAAATTTTTATTTCAGTGCATGTTTACGGTCCATTTATTAGTACATCCCATTTAAGATAGCACTGAAGTTCCCAATTCTTTTCCTTGAAAGGCCTCTAAACATTACTCAAGTGTAACAAGTACCAAGATGGAAAATAACTGCCAGGAATTCAGTAGTGACCAGGAAAGCTTCCTGGCAGAGAAGAGACTTTGAAGAGATGTTATCTCTCTGTGGAACACCAACAAAACTGCCTCATTATTATGACAAAAGCTTTAAATGGAGGGACAGAAAAATAAAGTGCCTTGTTCAAGCCCATTCATCAGGGCCTCTTGCATTTTTAGTTTCCAGTCTCTAGAATCTTATGAGTCCTTTTTTTCTCTGAAGCCCAAGCATATATAGTACTTATTATTCTTTTGTCTTTACAAAATGTTTTGGGAAGTAAATAACAGTTGATTATATTTGGCAAACAGTACTTCTTACTGTATTTTGATATAATAATTTTTTTTTTCCGTTTGCTTTGGAAATTGACAATTATGATGACATTGAATAGAGGCTAGAGGTGGCATTAATTATCGGGGTAATCTAGATATTTACATGAATTCCAATTTTGATGAAGCGTCAAACTCTTATTTGACATACACATTATCTCAATTGTGAATATGAAGACCACACTGCTGTGAAAATGCTGACAGAATAGCTCTCAATCTGCTTGCCAAAAAAAAGGGCATTTTTTAACCCAAGAAGTGTATCATATCTGTTTAAAAGCTACACAGCACATTTTAAAGGAAATCTATTTTTGTGCTTAAAAAGAAATTGCACATAAAATATAAGCTGTGAAAGACAATCATAGCTGTTGGAGCTCGCCATTAAAAAATCATCACAGCGAAAACTGACTACAAACACTGGAAAGATTTGATTCCTAACAACAAAGTGTGGGAAACAAAACAAGTACATAAGTAATAGTTGCTGAATCTTTCCTTTCTGAGCTTTTTAGCAAAATATCCAAGAGGGCCTTCTGTATGCAAGGTAAATTAATTATGACTGGGAACTTTAAAAGATTATATATATATATATATATATATATATATATATATATATATCCACACACACACACACATATACATATATATATCTATGTACATAAATATTTATATATACACACACATATATATACACACACATATGTAAAGGTATATAGACATATATGTGGATATATAATATACATGTATGTAAATAAATAACATGCACACATAGATAAATATATACTCATGTGTATTGATATATGTGGCAAATCTGGTCTTTTTTTTAGGAATTTAAAAATCTACTTAGAGAAATAAGATTGACAAATGAAGCAAAAGAACAGAATTCAAAGTGAGGTGTAACTGCAAATTGTACCTCCATTGCCCTCCAGCCTTCTGGGTGACACTTGCCTTTTACATCCCAATACCACTGAGAGATCTTTAGAGGTGGAGGGAAAGAAACTTCTATCAAGAGCCCCACATTCTTGGATTCCTTATTCCCAGTCTTTATCCATCCTGTGTCTGTTGCCTTCTCTTTACTAACTGCCCCCTATTCAAACCCCCAGCCCCGTGAGTCATTCTCAGGGTATCAAATAATATCTGTCGTCAGGTCTCTCACTCTCTTACTCCCTCTCTCTCCCACTGTCCCCTTCTTTCTCTGTGCTAACGCCATTCTCTGCACATCCTGTCTGGAGCCAGGGAGACCCGCATTTACTCCCCCAGCTGAGGAAGAACTTATTTCCCTTGTTATCTCTCTCTCCATCCCAGGGGTGGTCACCACTCAGATCCTGACCTACTGCCATGATTTCACAGATCCTTCTTCCTTTTTTGTTCAGCGCTTTCTCCCACCTCTTCTTTTGGAGTCCTCTCTTTCAGAACTCCGCAAACTCCCAACTCCCAGTACATGACTGGGGATGGGGGGCAGCGGCAGAGAATTCCCTGATATTGCATTAGACAGAACAATTGTCTGCATAATGAAACCTGTCTTAACTGTACCCACTCCAGACAAGACCCTGTGACCAGCTTGGTCTAACAATCCATTAAAACGTTTTCTCAGCGGCATCTACCCCTTAGAGGAATTCTGCTACTCTCCTAGAGCACAGAAATAGCATTTTTTCTTAATATTATATAAGTAGCGGTTAAGATTGCAATAGACTATAGGAGCGATACAGTATTCTGTATATTTTCTTGGTAATGAATAAAAATAAAGTGTGAACAGAGAGCTGGAGTGAGGTGGAAAAGACAGTTGGCTGTGTAAGGAGGAGTCAGATGGCGGGGAGCCTTGAACACCAGACAGAAATGCTTTGTTTGGGAGTAACTTCTTCTTTGACCCATATAGTATTCATAATTGTATTGTTTAATTTTTTTAAATCTGGAAATTTTCTTGTTATCTTTTTATTTTTGATTTTTAGCTGAATTCCACTGTGGTCAGAGAACACACTTTGTTTGCTGTCAATATTATGAAATTTGTTGAAACTTGTTTTTATCACTCAGCATTTGGTAAATTTTAGTGAGTACTACATGTATGCTTGAAAAGAACATATTCTCTGCAGTCATTTGTTTCATTGTTTTATAGATGCCTAATGGATCAAATTTGTTACCTTTGTGGTTTGCATCATCTATATATTTATTCATTATCTTGTCTGCTTGTGTGATGTTACTGAGAAAGATATGCTAAAATCTGCCACTATATTTATGGGTTAGTTTATTTCTATTTTAAGATTCATTCCAATTGCAAGGATGTAAAAATATAAAAAACATGTGACTTGGAATCAATGAAATATGGGAAAATATGACACATCTGGATGTATAAATAGTGTGTAGATTTACGCCCAATAGAATAATAAAAGAACTTGTGTACATTCTGGCCAATGGCTAGAATGGAAAGATGCCAGGATGCCTAGGGTTGAGTTAGGGTTCTTTTTTGTTTTTTGTTTTTTGTTTTTGGTGGAGGGGGAGAGATGGAGGGATGACTAAGGACACAAAAGAAAGGAACCTCAAGTTTCCTTTAACTACCCTTTGAGCCAAGGACAAATCCTAACCAGCTTGTTCACTGCTTCCTCACCTGAGGAGCTCACCCGTAGCCCCTTTTCTAGGGGAAGGAATCTCAACCTGGGGTTCCATGGACATCTCAATATATGCATGTCAGGGTACCCTCTCAATTACCTCAAAAACATAAACAAAATTTTGTGTTCATATGTATATGGGCATTTATCTGGGGAGAAGTTCCATCCTCTCACCAGATTATCAGAACTGTCTGTCATTCAAGATGGAGAAGGAAGGACCACTGCTCTGGAACCAATGAAACTTTCAGACAGGATGCACTCAAACCGAAACGAGAGAGGACAGGGAGGGCACAGAAAGGCACAAAAACCCAGGAACGTGCTTTCTTTTCCAGAACGTCCCCAACCCCCTCAAAAGCCTGTTCAACTCTTCTAGATGCTTTTAGAAACTGTAAACCCATTCAGTCCTCCACTGAGGCATTAGTTATCTACCATGTTTTAAAAAATGAATATTATGAGTAATTTATCTTTATCATTTGTGCTGTCTCATCGGCTCTTTACCAAATCTCTCTCTCCTCCATGTCCCTGTTTTTTTCCTGAGGACAAAGTCTGTGACAGGATGTAAGACCATCACTAAAAAAGAGAAGCAGCCCCTCTTTTCAGGGGCTTCTGACTGAGCATGGCCCCTGTGCATTGTGATGTGTACATTCCACACACCAGGTGCTCTGCAGCTTATGGGCCATATAGCAGTCCTGTGATTCTAGAGTGATTTTTGATCCTGGAAACCTTTCTGCTATGACAACAGTGCTAAAGACATGGCTTAAGGTTTATCCTGGACTGTGACCTCATACGTTTTTCCCATGTTTTATTTATAAATACTTCAGGATAACAGTTGACAACAGGGCTTTGCACAGAAGAAGACCATTGTGCAAGGAGACTCAGAAACAGGAAGGACTAATTAAAGTTCAGTGACCTTTCCCAGGTGTGTGTCTTGTGGACCCCAGGCCTAAAAATCTGGATTAGTTGACTCCTTTCCCCAAAGAAATCAAGGAAAAAAGGTATTCCAAACATATCTATAAGGCTTAGTAGAAGTCAGGAAAAAAAAAAAGAAAGATTAAAAAACGCTTTCTCTGATAGGGTCATGTAGAAATCCAATATAAAAAAGGCACTTTTTAATCCAACACACGTGTAATTATTATATAGCTTTTTCAATACAGGTGAGCAGAAGTCTGCAGGAGTGATTCAGGGATTTTTTTTTTTTTTCTAGATTTTAAAAACAGATTCAATAAGTAGATAGTCTTTTTTCCCCCATTTTTGGTTATTGGTGAGTAAAGATGTGATGCATGGAGCTATAGCAGTCATTATGTAATAATGAGGCAGAGCAGACATACAGATGGCAGAGCAGAAAAACAGAAAGATACTCCATTTGTATGACACATTGAACCACTAAATAAAACAATTCTTAAACCTCTCTCCTTCTGGAATTCTTGTTAAGTGAAATTATAGGGTTTTTCATTTGTTTTAGTTTAAGTCAGTTGAGTTGGGTTTTCTTCTAAGAGTAACTAAAAGCTTTCAAAATTATTCAATCATAACGTGCAATTAATTTCCAAAGTGTTTGCATCAATTCTTCTCCTATCAGGAATATGTTGATATATCAGTTTTATTACATCCTCAGTGGAGGTTGTGTGCAGCCTCAGCAGAATCAGTGTGTGTGTGTGTGTGTGTGTGTACATGTACACATATTGATGGGATATGTCTAATGTTTGCTAAATTAAAAATATTGCCTTTTTATTTTTTACTTACCATAAATCAAATTGGGCTGCAAAGAAGACTTCAGTTTTGAACATATTCTCTCTCCACCCCCACCCCACATTTTCTCATCCCATCTCTGTAAATACACTATCCATTTAGGTGTCCAAATCTGAAAGTTTTTCTCTTTACGTTCCTTGCTCTTTACATTCTCCATTTAATCAGTTTCCAAGTCCCCGTGCTTTCATTTCATTTCATCTTTTTGCTATATACTCAAAAACACCTCATATTATCCACTCATTCTCTCTTCTGAATTCCTAAAACAGTTTCTGAACGAATCCAGATTTTTATGCCTGAGGTCCAGAAGACGTACACCTGGGTAAGGTCACTGAACCTTAATTAGTTCTTCCTGTTTCTGAGTCTCTCTACTGATAATCTCAGCCCTCTTCCAACCCTCCCACACATTTTCAAGCAATCTTGTATGAATATGGGTCTTATCACATCCCTCCTTTCTTGAAATCCATCACTGAACCCTTTCTGTGTTCAGCACGTGATCTAAATTCTCACTTGGCATTTAGGGCACTAAGTACCCCTCTAGTTCATCTCCTTCCCAGTCTGTTCTCCCACCATCTTTCATTACTAACATGTTCCAAATGCACCATGTAGTGTCATGGCTCCTTGCTTTTGAACAGTGTTTTTCTAGAATGCCCTCACCCGCACTCCTTCTAATTGTTTAAAGACTCAATTTGGTTATTACCTCTTCCAGAATGCATTTCTGCACCTCACCTAATCTATGTCCCTGCTGCACTTATCTCCATTACTGTCTTCTTCTGCTAGATGGTGAGCAGGGATTATGCTTTATTGCCTAGTACATACTAATAACAACAGTAATTATACGGATGACATTCCTTACAACATGAAAGTAATGGCTGCATAGCTGCTTCTCATATGCTCAATTTAGCTTATTAACTTATTCAGTTTAACTCTCATACCTACCTTATCAGGTAAGCGACTACTATTCATATTATTATTCTCATTTTGTATATGGGAAAAGGGAGGTACAGAATGCTTAGGGAATTTTCCCGAGTTGCACAATCCTCAATGACAGAGCAAGAATTAGGACCCAGGCAGTGGACTCCAGAGCCCATGTTTGTGTCCATGTTGATAAATGGCTTCTCTGGTTATTTGATAAATATCTAGTGCATGGAAATTAGGATGGGGATAGGATGTTTGGGAAGATGTTCCTGACCCTTCCAGCCCTCTTGAAAAGGCAGAATGGTTAGTTAGCCTGGCCTGGGGTCTCTTTCCCACTTACGGCTTCCTTCTCATGAGCCTTTTGCTCTCCCTGATGTGGCATGTATCTTCCTTACTCTCTAATCTTTTGAATATAGTGTTTTCTTTCTCAAGAAATAGTCTACTATCTTTACAATTATCATACTAATAAGCTGCTGATGGTTGCTAACATTTATTAAATGCTTACTGTATCCTATTAAAAAAATTGCTACTGGGAGTAGAATAAAGACTGTATCACCTTGTAATTTTTAATAAGAAAAAGTGCATATATTCATGCCTTATAGATAACTATACTTGCTTGCATGCAAGCTGCCCTGTTTAGGATTTTAAGCTTTCTCCTCTGTGATCAGGACGTAAAGGCTGATTGGTTCATTCTCTGACTAGGCCCAGCCCACCACCCTCGAAAGCCCCTACTTAAGTCTCCCTCCCACCACCGCACCAGTCCCACACTCAGGGCAGCGATGATGCAATAGAAAGGTAATCAGGCTAGGACTTGGAAAACTTCGGTCATCCTTTAGTAGCTGCGTTACCTTAGGGAAATACTTTAATCTTGTTTTGCCATGGTGTCCACATCTTTTAAATGAGAGTGACAGTTATTTCTGCCTCACCAAGGTAAACTTCTCTGGGGTGTCTTCCCTGAACCCCAGGAAAAAAAATTGTCTATCTTGTTCCTACACATGTCTATTGTAGTTGCTTGTTAATTTGTTTGTGCTATCTGCTAGACTGTTAATGTCTCTACAGGGGCTGAGTCATAGTTGTGTTTGGGTCTCCTGTCCCCAGAACATCTGTTAGACCGAATTTCCACAGCTACCCACCCCCCCTGCCTTTTCCTTGAGTCTCCCATTTGTAGTTTCCTTTCATCCTCAAAGCCACCCATGACATCCATTTGGATCGAAAATCACTTGAGTAAGACTGATGGGGTAACACAGGGATCCTATGTATCTTAGATGGAGACCAACAAAATATTTCTGGTCATGGTCTTCAATCTTTGTCCCATCTAATAATAAGAAAATGAGCATCCTATGTCTTTGGTATTGAATATACAAGGTCTTCTACTGAGCATCCAGCCATAATATCTATGACATCATACAAGATGTTTCCATTTCTAAGGCAGAACTTGGACAGGGGAGGGAACTGTGGGTTGATCTCCAGTCGAGTGGCTCTGAATGGGGGATCAATGGAGACATGCTAATGAGACATGTTCAAGCCTGTAACACTTGGTGATAGCTGGTTCCTTGGATGGTACTGTTTCCCATCCCTTTCCTAACCTCGGTCTACTATGGCTCAGGTGTCCAGGGACTTGTTTGAGCTGAATATTGTTTGGAACGTCAAAACAAGCATGCATGCTTTAATGATTAACTTTCTCCCTTTCTGCGGGGATACTACTCATCTGGATAATTTCACCTCAGAGTGTAAAGAAATAGAGGTTGAAGTGTGTGCACTTCATATCATCAAAGAGAAGAGGAGAAGGAGAAGACAGTCTAAGTGTGAGCAAAAGGAATTACTCATACAGATGTGCCCTTTGACTCCCATTTCCTGCTCCTGGCCAACCCATTAGGGATTATTTTCAGAGAGATCTCCCTCTTCCTGTGAGGCCAGAGATTTTTCTAGCTACAAGGCTATTGTGTGTGACATGTCTAGGCAAGCATGCAGCAAAACCACAGAGAAACAAGGGATTAAAGAAGTAAAGCTGGGCAAACTCAAAAACGCCTTCTGCAGAATTTCTCTCAAGCTTGAGGTAAACATCTCTACCTAATCTCCTCCCTCTTCAATTTCACAGTTTATTTTTCACTGTGTTCCACTTGTGGCAGTTCCCTCTATGACCGAGAAGGGGAAGCAATTTGTTCTCTATAGGAGTGGCTGCCCCAAGTAGCACAACTCTCTGTGTTCAGGACTGAGAGAGAGAAAATGCCCGTTGCTGGGTGGGATGATCTCAAGAGGCAAGAATGCAGTGGCCTCAGTCCTTTGAAGTGAGTGCACTTTCCCAGTGGTCACATTGGGACAACTTTCCTTCAGAGCTGTACCCTGTGATCTTTTGATATGGGCACCGAACCACACTAAGTTAGGAAGTAGACAGCTTTTGCTCCTTTTCCAGACATATCAGATTTACAGGAAGCTTCCTTCTGAAGATTCCCATCTTCCTCTTACCTACATTCAGCAATATCTGAATGATGCTTCTGCCGACCAAGTGCCAAGTGCCATCTTGCAAAGAAGAGGCCCATAAGTCCTCACAAATGACTCTCAGCCTTGGCATATGCAGCAGCCTCATCCAGATTCCAGCAAAGAGGAATTGGCAGGGCATGAATAAGGGCAGAAGGTAATTGAGGAGCTGGGGCTGGTTTTAAGGCAGGACAGAGCCCAGCTCCACGAGCTGAGCTGAAAGGAATTTGCTGCGTGTGCCAGATGTCATAAAGAGCTGCTGAGCTAGTTGAGCTTTCTAGTGCTCAGAAGCAAATCAATCAGATGAACTGCGACTGCAGCTCTGCTACAGACCATGAGCTAATGTGGGCCCTACCCCAGTGAGCCAGCGCCACGGGCACTGGAACCGGCAGTGGACGGTGGTGAGAACCCACACAGCTAATGCCTAATGCCAGGAGGGAGAGATGGAAGGGGCTCTTCTTTAACACTGAGAATAGCCCCAGAGTGAATACAGCCTTCAACAGCTGTGGTTTCATTCTCATCACCGCTGGGTGAGTTGGGGGTGCTAATTTTAGAGTGGAGAGCTGTTAAAATCAGACCAGACTTGTTAAAGGAGAGTAGTGACAGTACTTAGACCAGCGTCTGCAGTTGACTATGCACGAAAGCTTTATGTCAGAAGAAGAAACAGAAAGAAAGCAAAAAGGCCATGAGAGAATGAAGGAAGCTGGCTGGCTGGTCCCTCCTCGTTGTTACCTCAGCAACTGGTCCATGTGACTGTTACAGTCTTTATCACACAGTGACAAGGTAATAAAAAGAATAGCTCCCACTTACTGAGCTTTTACTAGGGGCAGGCACTGTTATGGGAGTTTCACCTCCATCATTTCATTTAATCCAGACTCAGAGAGGTTAAGTGACTTTCCCAAAGATACGTATAAATGTGGGTGCGCATGCATGGAGACCCATAACTGTTGACTAGCGATCAGGTTACAAATCCAGCTCTCCCTGACTTCGACATCAAAAATCTCACCCATTACGCCACACAGTGTCTCATTTTTAAAGCAGGTACTACACAAGAATTTGTGAATTTAGAAACTGTGGCCCTGATGGTCAATAAAATAAAATAACCAAGTCACTTAGTTTGGAAATTAAAAAGAGAATATTCCTTGGGAGTCAAAGAGAGGGTCACGCATTGGCCATATGGTCACAGATTGAAGTTTTCCATTTTCTCTGCCTGTAATAGCCCTGACAGACAGCAAATAAGGAAAACATATTGCAAAAGGAATCTTCCCATCTCTCAGATCACATGGTACAGATTTCTGGTAGCAGCAGAGTTGGCTGCAAACAACTAATAATCTGACAATAGGTAAGTTCAGCCCCTCGAATCCTAGTGAGGTCACTATACCAAGGGATCCATGATTTTATACTCAGGTGGATTGTCCCCTTTTAAACAGCAATCGAGGAGAGGCATAGGGACAGTGATTGTCTTTTTAGGTAACCTGTGAGTTCAATAGATGCCACATCGCTCCCTCCATGCTCAGACTGTTCACTTGATGGAATTATTTGAGATTGTTTTAGAGAGAGAGAGAGAGATGCTCATTCATACCAACTGTATAAAGGCAGACAGCCCACGATTACATTTTTACCAGAAAACTTCGAACAAGAAAAGGTCCAAGCTAGCCTAGGGCAAGGAGATCATCTTTGAACGTAAACCATGAGGAAAAGCATTCTTGACAATAGAAAAACTGCAGATCCTTACAATCATTTTGCCCCCATGTTTCCTTTAATTTAAATTAAGATAAAAAGATGGGAAATACAACTCCTTCGAGTGGTACAGAATCCACAGAGCCTTCTAACAAAGCTGTCAGTTCAGACATTTCAGCCTCTTTGGCATTCCTCACCAAAGGAAGAGCGAAACAGGCAGCTGCTTTTGCTCAGTTCTGTTGGAGCTACGTTGGTAACTCTTCTATCGAGAAATTAGCAGGTATCATACAAACACTGTTCTCCTGTGAGCTTTTTCTTCTTTGAACCAATGCACTGTGAGTGCTTTTGTGTTTAGCAAGTCTTTAAAAAAATAATGCAAACGTGTCAAGGTTTATGTATGATTTACTTGTAAAAAGTGAATTTGAACATATTGAAAGTTACCTTTAAAAATATCACTCTATCTCAAAAAGTTAAACTGAGTTGCCATGTGACCCAGCAATTCCACTCCTAGGTACATACCCAAGAGAAGTAAAAACACCCAAAAACTTGCCCTTGAATAGTCCTAACAGAATTATTCACAACAGTCCCTAATTGGAAACAACCCAACTGTCCATGACAGATGAATGGATGTACAAAATGTGTTATGTCCATACAATAGACTATTATTCAGTAATAAAGAAGAATGAAGTACTGATACATGCTACAAAGTGAATGAACCTTGAAGACATTATGCCAAGTGAAACAAGCTGGACACAAAAGGCCATAGATTGTATGGTTTCGCTTATAGAAAATATCCAGAATTAACTTGCTCTTAGCTCAGCTTCCTCGTCTGCAAATCAGAAATTCTAATAGTAGCAGTTACAATGACAATTAGAGTTACAATGACAATTAAGTTAGCTAATATGTGTATAGTGCAGTTTTATCTATCATCATCTTGAGTGTCACAGTGGAAACAATGTGGTGACCTATTTTCTGTGGTGCTTACAACCTCGATTATACCATTAACATTTATTTCTTAGACATCATTGATGATCTATATTTATTGATGAGCCATAGAATAAATACATAATTAGATAATTTGCTTATTTTTATTTATGGACCACATAACGTAGTTAAAAATTATTGGAAAGCAAGAGCCTACATCCGTCCTTCATCCTTCCCACTTGTTTTCTATTCCCCAGCACCAGCTACTCTGTATGTATGAGCTGACCGTTTCCCCAGGATCTGAGTTACTGGTCAGTTTGTCCCAGGACTATTATCATGGCATACTGGGCACAGGCACCACTGACCATGGAAAGGTTGCCAACCTGACTGTGGAATGAATCGCAGGAATTTATACTGTGCTTGGAATTGTGGCTTGTGAGTACACTTTCACTTCTGGCCATAAGGTGCTGAAGCTGAAGTTTGTATGTTGTTCTGGGTCCAAAGAGATGCTTGATGATACGTAGCGAATGTGGTTCATGAAGCTGGCTAAATTAGTTATTATTTGGGGGCTAAAGGTCCGTCAGTGTCCTTAAGGCCTAGAACTGGGAATGGCAATGTCACCAGGGGAATCACAACCCCTCTCTTAGGCAAAAATGTTTTCAGGAGGGAGCTCCCAAGCAAGAACAAGCAAAACATGTGCACATGTGCACACAGCAGCCCCTCATTAGTTGGTGATGTTGGAGGCTGAATGGCGGAACAACTGCTCCTTCTGTCTCCTGACCACGGCGTGCTGCAATGGAATGGTGAGTGCTTCCTAAATGACAAACTCTACATTGCATTCCAAGAGACTTCAATAGTTTCCTCAACTGTTTTCTTCTTTAGGGTATTGTCCTTGTTAATCATCCTTTCCTTGCTCTTTTTATTATGGAAGTCATTTCAGTCATCATTTCTTGTTTATTGTAATACGTGGGGTGCTTGAGAAATACCAGGAACAGGGATCTTGTACTAGCTCTTCACTGACTTGGTGAGTCCGTAAGTGGGGTCTTCTCCAGCTCCTTTCCTCTCCAAAAACGGCCAGAAGTGTCCCCCACTCCAAGAACAGGAGGCTGTCCAGAAGTTTTTCTTAAGGACTAAAACCCAAATCCACAAGACGTACTAATTTAGCATTCTTTTCCCCAAATTATTTTGGGATGCTTTGGAACCTCTGTGTCCTAGACCCTTTGGGTTCTCTCTGGGTGAAAATAGCCACAATGCAGGGAGAATGGCTGGGTGTACCTGACTGGGGGTGTGTGTGTGTGAGATACCCACCTGGAGAAGGCTGTGCCGAGGAGGAGGTGGTCCCAGGCTGTGTCCTGTGATCCTCATGAGAACCTCAGTAAGAGATCATGAAGGCATGTAGCTCGCCACTACCACAGATGGGGAGATTTTCAGCTTCGTGGCCCTAATTAGCAATAGCTAATTAATGCTCAAGCACCTTGGTGGGGACTGGGGACATGAAACTGAACTAGAGAACAAATTGGTTGTCGGAAACCGCCACCCCTGCAGGAGTTGGGATGGGATTATATCCCAAGTTTTCTCTGGCTTCCTGCTGTTTCCTGTGAAACAGCATTTCTACTTCCTATATGGGGGCCTTGGTACAAGGCCTATGTGGGGACAGAGTCCCAGGGAGCAGTTTCCAGGCTCTGGGCCTCACGTGGAAAGGTGTTGGTTTGGGTAGTAAATGGCCGTCAGCTCTGACTAGTTGGCCATCAGCTGTTACTGGTTAGCCATTAGCCACTGATATAACTGCCGTGGCTGAGCTAGCAAGCATGGATTGCATTTAGCAAGGGGGGTTGGTTGGCAGAAAAGTGGACGGCAGGTGGCAGCTAGCAAGTGGGGTTAACAAGCATGGATGGCGGATTGCGGATCGTGTGGATCCTACTTCCTGTGTTTCCCCGGCCGCCAGTGAGACTGGGGTACAGAAAGAGCCCCTGTTGTGGTACTGGCGAATGTTTGTTTTTGTGTCTCGACCAGCCGCCATCAAGAATATAGTGGTATGACTCCCCTATTTATGGCTCCGTTGTTGTTCCTTTTTGGCTTCGCCATGTTCTGTGTCTACCCGCCGAGAGCAGGAGTGGGACCAGAGACCCTGCATGACAGCCTACGATCTCATTCAAGCCTATAATAAAGTCCTGGAAAACTGTGGCTTTTATAGTTCTCTCTTTTTGCTCTCATGTCAAGCCTGGAGCATTGGAGCACCGTACTCCTCAGAAAAACATCCTTTTGCCTAGTAACGGAGAGCACATTTGGTATGCTAGCCTTCTCTTCCTTGTTTATGTTCAGGGTAGTGATAAAAGCACGGAAAAAAACATCAGGGAAAATCAGTAAATTTCAGTAATATTTCAATACATCTGCAAAGGGCAAACAGTTTAGAGTTTCTCCTGCCCCGTCTGAAGTTGGAAATTCTCGCCACAGTGGGAAGCACAGCTATTTTGACTTGGCAAACCAAACCAAACAGCATGCACCTGCAACTGTACAGCTCTGACGTGAATAGCTGTGGCCAGAGGGTCAGTCTGTTCTCAGTTTTTCATCCAGAAACCACATTCTGCAAATGGAGAGAAAACCACTGTTGGATTAAAGGAAATCCATGCCATAGAGACTAAGCACACAACTTTAATTAACTCATCATTTTCTAATTAGCATCCCCAGAGCCCCATGCATGAACAGCTTATGTTGCAGAACGTGCCATAAAATTTTTCCAGTTTCATAAAAATAAAGTTTTGTTTTCATAAATATTTATTTTAGAAAGTTTGGATAATATAGAAAAACATTTTTAAAATGGTGAACTACCCAAAAATCACCATTCATATAAAATCACTTCATCTTTGGCGTGTTTCAATCTTTGGATATATTTTAAATTATGCGTTTTTATACATAGTTAAGATTATATCATCTATAGAAGTGTCTTTCTGCCTTTTTAAATTTAACATTTTATGTTAAGCATTTTATCATTTTAGTACAAACTTTATAAAAATTGCTGTTAAGATCTGCATATTGCGCTGAGTAGAATACTGTAGTTAATTGCTCCTTTATTGTTGAATTATTCCATATTTTCCAAAATGATCTCAAATCTTTGCCATTGTAAATAATGGTAGCATGAATTAATTGTGCATACAGCTTTGTTATATGTATTAAGAATTATTTCCTTAGGAAAGATTTCCAGAAAGAAACACTAATGTGGGAACTCATATTGGCTTCTGATGCAAAATGCCAAATTGATTTCAAAAATTTTCACTCTGCTATCTGGAATGAGGTAGTTCTTTAATTAATAAGTCACTGATTTTTATCTAATAGTATAGGCAAAAATGTAGTTGAAAGGTATGTTTACTTTGCATTCCTTCGATTTGTTTTTCTTTACCAGTTGCCTATTTTTATTTTAGAATGTTTTCTTGTCAATTTATATGAGCTCTTTTTATTTACATAAAAGACATCAACTTTTTGCTCAACATTTTGCTGCAAATGATTTTTCTACTTTATTGTTCTTCTGTCCATTTCAATTATGTTTTGAGATAATAGAAATATGATTTTAGTAGGGATATGATTGATCTTTTCCTTGGTGATTTTCTTTACTGATTATACGCTGAGAAACTTCTCACCCTCTAGAAATTTTCTAAATATTATCTCTATTTTCTTTAGGATTTTCTGTGGTCTGAAATTTTTTGTATCTCTTTAATCTATTTTAAATATACTGTAATGAATGTTGGGCAGTTTAACCAGATTTCACATAAACTATTCTGCAATTGCCTAACTAAATTCCACTTTAATACATCTCTTCTCCACTGGATGTTTCCCTGGTCTCTATGAAGCTGGTGCTCTATCAAGGTTTTATACTCAGTTTTTACTTTGTTTCATTACTATTCTTACAATGCTTTCTTTTAAATGTTATATACTATACTTAAATAATTTTATAATATACTTTGGCCTGTAGTGGAATAAGTTCTCATCTCTGTCAAAAATTTCTTAACTGTCATTGCTGTTTGTATTCCAAGTACATTTTAAAATTATTTTAAGTCCCTAAAATTCCTGATGACATTTTAATTATGACTGCATTCAAGTAAGAATTTCAAGTGGGCTAATTTCATCATCAAAGAGCATGGCGGGTCACAGCACATATTCATTTTTTTCATTCATATGGTCACCTCATATTACTTACTGTTTTTAAATGCATAGGTGACTGTATTCTCATTTTGAAAAAAGGGATGAAAGGGGAAAACTTTTCTTTTGCCAGCAAATTCCTCTCCGGAAGTTTATTTGGGTTAATTTAAAATTTTTACTATGCTAGAAATGATGCCAAAATAAATCTGTGAGGATATCTTTGTGCTTATTTGCAAATATTTCTCTGAGATAAGCTCCTAGAGTGTGGGTGAAAAGGTATTCATAATTTTAATTTTGATAGTTCCTATCAAATTGTCCTTGAATAAGGCTGCACCAATTTATACTCTTATTAACAGTGAATGAAAAATTCTGTTTTCTCACACTGGATCTTAATAAAAATTTAAAATATTTGGCAATCTAGTGAAAAATACAATCGCAATGTTGTTTTAATTTGTATTTAATTTGTATTTCCCTAATTACTAGTGAAGTGGAACATATTTTCTTGTGTATGTGACCATCTTTTTCTCTGAACTGTCTCTTCAAATTCATTTCTTAATTTTAAGTTTGGCTTGTTTTATTTATCTCCTTATACATTGCATATATTAAGCCTTCATCTGTTAGGCTTACATATTTTTCAGATATTTTCTCTTAATCTCTTTCTTGTCTTTTAATATTGTTTTACCATCATTCCTTGTGAAGAAGTATTCGTTTTCTTAGGTAAAATGTGTCAAAATTTTAATTTTGTCTTCTGATTTTTACAATTTTCTATTTTATAATTTTATAGATTTAAAATATTTCAACTTAAGCATGTAGAATCTTTTATATGTGGTATGACAGAAAAAGCTAAGTTTGTTTTTCATTTCTGAGTATCCAGTTATCCCACTTCCAATAAATGAATACTTTATCCTTCACAGGAAATGTCTCTATTACCATATACTAAAAAGCATGTGTGTATCTTTTTGTGTGTGTGTGTGTATTTTGTCCATGACCTATTTGTCCTTTCCTGTAGATGTAATGTTGTATTAGTTACTGCATTAATAATTAAAACAATGATCTGTAACACAATAAAATAAAATAAATAAAATCTAAAACTAAAATAACTCATTAATTACTGTATATAATATTTTAATAGCTTATAAGGAATGGCTCTTTTGTTGTTTTTCCAAAATTTCACAGCCAATTTTTCGTATTTTCTCTCTTAAGTCATATTGTAGAGCCCTTCACAACTGTTTTTTGGGGGCTTTTGATTGGGATTGTTTTGTACTTTTATGTTAATATGGGGGAAATTGACCTTTTTATAGCATTATATCTTCTAGTCAAAGCACATAGTATGTTTGTTCATTCACTCAGGTCATCAAGTTCCCTCAATAAAGTTTTACATTTCTCTTCATATTGTTCTTGAATACTTCTTGTTAGAATTATTTCTAGGTATTTTAAAGATCTATTGTACTGACAAATTATATTTTGTTTTTCCATTGCATTTTAATATTGCTATTGCTGTGCGTAGACACTTACATATAGACCTTTCACTAGATTTGGGAAGGAACTTCTAATAATTTTATAGTTGATTATTTCTAAATTTTTGATAGATCATCATGCATTAGAATATAATAACAGTTTAGTTTCTTTCATTCCTTCCTCATTCTTTTTACTTTCTTATCACATTGGCTAACTTACTTGTATACTATTAATTTGTAATAGCAATAGCAGGCATCCTTGCCTTTAATGAGGATGCTTTAATGAGGATTATTAACAACTAGTATGATAATGTTTGCTTTAGGTTTATTGTAAGTGTATGTGTTAGTTAGAATGTAGGTTTAGCTGCTGTAATAGGAAGACCCAAAGTAACAATGGCTCACAGTAAGTCTGCGTGTAAGCAGTATCGAGTGGTATAGTGGCTTACCTCAGACACTGTCAGAGTATATCATTCTGTCTTGCTGCTCTGCCCTGGAAAAGACACAGCTTCTACCTCAGGGGTGTCCAACTTTCTTCAACGTTTTTTACCAAGGGTCATATGCGATAAAAGACACAAACAGCAGGGCCACTCACTCGAGGCGAAGTACGTATTGCTTCACCTGGTTTGTTTAAGTAAACTAAATATATTTTTGGAATTTGCTACGGGCCAATTAAAAATGGATTGTGGCCCGCAGTTGGCCCGCAGGCTACAGTTTGGACACCCCTGTCTATCTCATGACCTCACGTGGCCATTCCAGCTACCATCATCACGTGGGTATTTCAGCTACCGGGAAGGAAAGAAAAGCAGAAGGCGAGGGCACAGTCCTAGTATAACTGTAGTAGTTGTGAGGCCATACATTTTCAAGGTGACCATGGATCTGGGAATAGGGGATGGTAATAGGGCAAGTTATAACATCATAAAACTCAGTTTATGCTCAGCAAAATAAAGACCTTCCAAAAGGTCCATGCTCTAATCCCTGGATCCTGTGAATGTTACCTTATGTGGCAGATGTGATTGAGATTATGGACTTGAGATAGGGAAATTATCCTGGGTTGTCGAGTTGGGCCCAATCTCATGTCAAGTCCATAAAAGCAGAGAACTTTTCCTACCTTTCATTGGAGGGAGATGTGATTATGGAAGAATGTGATTAGGGTCAGAGAGATGCAATGTGACTGGTTTTCAAGATGGAATAGGAGCCATGAGCCAAGAAATGTTAGGCTGGAAAAGGTAAAAAAAAAAAAACACAGATTCTCCCTTCGAGACTCCAGAAAGGAATGCAGCCCAGTTTATACCATGATTTCAGCCCAGTGAGAACTGTACTGAACTTCTATAAACCTGTAAGATAATAAATTTTTGTTGTTTTAAGCCACTGAATTTATGGTAATTTGTTACATGGGCAATAGCAAAACTCACATACTATTATTACTGAGATTCAATCATTAAAAAAAAAAAAATTAATGCTGCTCAATGTGCCACGCATTTATTTGGTTAATAACCAGGTTTCTGAAAAGGTTGATTTTGACTATTATTTTCCAACGTTCTCATTGCCTTTATAGAGGAATGGTCGTCCTTACGCTGCCATTCTGGAAGATCTTTCTCCCATTTCCTTTTGGCATCTGGTATTGCAAATGAAAATCAGATTTTTGTTGTGCTGTGGATCTGTTCTGTTTTTTGTGTTTTTTTTTCTTTTTCTTCTTGGGAAGCTTTTTAGACTTTCTCTTTATTACTCTGAATTCACTACAGTGTGACTAGTTTGGAATTTTGTTTGCTTTTAATGCACTTTGCTAAATGTTTGGTAAAAACTTTCAATCTAAGAACTCATGTCTTTCTTAAGTTCTGGAAAATTATTTTTATTTGCTTAATAATGCTCATTTTCATTCTTGCTATTTTCTTTAGATTTCTGATTAGATAAATGTTAAAGCTCCTGGATATATTATGCATGTCTCTTAATTATTCTTTCTGTCATTTATGTTTTTCCTCTTGAACTTGGTTTATAGAAGTTTTCATTTCAATTTTCTAGCTCTCTATTTCATTCTTCAGCAGTATACCTTATTCTGTTTTGTCCGTGTATTAAGCTTAAATTTCAACAATCGAATTTCTAATTCCAATGATAGCTAGATATTCCTTTCTTAAAAATATAATGCTTTTTATGTCCTTTGAAGGATAACACAAATATTTATTTTATTATCGTCCTACACTGGTTGTTCTATTAACTTTGTTCCCTCCTTCATAAGTTCTTCTATGAGTTGTGTTTGGTACATCTTTCTTTGTGTTCCTTTCCCCAAATGTTTGGTGATTCTCGGTTGTATGTTCATCTCTAGTTTAGACTTCCTGGAAATGGTTCTTTCATGCAGTCTATTTGGGAAAGCACCAGGACTCACTGTATTACTGCTTGTTTTAAGTGAAATCAGGATAGTCAGGAAGCCTAACGTAAGGGAGGATGGATGGTGCAGTTCTTGGTTTTCACCAGTCTTATAGGGCACTGCCCTGATTCCCTAACACAAGCTCCCACACTCACTGATCTTGCCTGGAGGCAGATTTTCCTCTTACTGCTGTGTCCAAATGGTGTAAGGGGTAAGGTGGAAGACAGTTGTGTTTCACTTATGCTTTCTGATACAATATTACTTGATATATAAGAGTTTATAACTCTAATACTTACTATATAAGTTGTAATTGCCATCAATATAAAGTTACCCTGTTACTCCTTTTCAGTGACTCTTTTAATATTAATGGTTCTCTCAGACTTCCTTTTTTCTTAGCCTTTGCTTGAAGTATCTCAAACTTCCTTTAATTTTCAAAGTTTTAAAGTATTTTTTGTATGTGTCTTTGGTGGGGAGAATATCATTGAATTTTATTTTTATTACAATATGAATATTATGTCTTTCATGAGGAAATTCAAACCATTTTCAGGGGTTGGCTTTATTCGTATGTTTGTCACCATAAGAATGTCTGTCTCCTTGGAGGCATTCAACAAATATGTGTTAAATGGCTATGGAGGAACAATTTTGGGTATTTCGGTTTCCTCACTTTCTCTCTCAGCTTTCAGTAGAAACATTTAAAAATTCGCTCTTTTGTAGACATCTTGCTTATAATTTTATTAGTAGTTAATTATAGGTTTTAAAGAAACATTTTTATGCATATGCTCCCAAGCTTTATTAGGCATCAATTTATACTGTAATAATAATTCTGAAATGTCCAACTGATTTTCAAGTCTATAGCAGACTATGAGCAATAGCTAGCAGTTTGCATAAGAGATTTAAAAGTAAAGAGAACACTCTCCTGGATATGGCAGCAAAAAGCTAGGACCACACATCTTTAAGGGTCTCGTGTTTCAACAATACAAAAAGTTGATACAACTAACTCATATATCAAGAATAATCCCTATACCGAGGGTGCCAAAAATGTATACACATTTTAATAAAGGGAAAAAAACTGTATTAAAATTGTAATACTCGATGTCTACCAATAACAAAAGATGAATGCAAGTCATGTGTACACATATTTTTGGCATCCCCAGTATGTATGTTAACAATCAAGGGATTGCATGTACTTCGCAGAAAGATCACTTACAAAATAAATTAAATTTCAAAGACATGTTTGAGAAGGTAGCTGTAAGATTCAATGATCTAAAGTATTCATTATGTGGAAATGCCTCCAATGCCCTAATTATACTACATTAGCTACCTGTTTAGGTATTATTATTAGTTCCGTGTGGACTGAATCTTATTTTAAGCTGACTCGATTCTGGCACTGTTATGTATCTCTAAATTCCATCTTGTACATCTACAAAGAATAGGATTATAGTACTTAGTGGGGCAGTACTATGCATTATGGTAAAAATTAAATGAAATAATCCATATAAAGGCATTTATACAGGGCCTGTCATCCATTACCCCCGCTGCTTACTAGGTATATGACTTTGAGAAAGTTCCTTAACCTCTCAATGCCTCCGATGTATCATCTCTAATATGGGGATTATAATACTTCTTACCATATAGTGGATTTTATATAAATCGCTTAAAGCAGAGCCTGATACCTCTTAAGTTCTCTGTCATTGTGAACTATTATTAGTAATTAAATGCATTAAGGGCCATAACATGCACACTCTGGCAGCAACCCTCAGAGAAAAGTATCTTTTTTGCACACCAGTCAAGGAAGCAAGAGCTATGATATGGTCGGCCCAAAGAGTAGAGATGGGCTTGACTCAGAAGACTGGGGTCCAAGTCCAGGTCTGCTGCTTTTACTACGAAACCTTGAATATTCTCAGTGTCTATTTTTGTATCACAAGGAAAAAATATCTAATGCAGATTTGATATGAAAATTATATGAATTGTTATATATAAACCTGTTGTGTAATATAGTATCAGAACTATAATGCAATATTAAATGCTATCAATGATGGTAGTGTCAATACTATTTAATGCGGACTACTTTTTTTGTTAAATCACATTGGCATCTCCTATTCTATTAACTTACCAAACCCCATCAATGTTCAGAAAACAATTATGTATCCATGCCAACATAACCTCCCTCTTCTGTACTTCCCCATTGCTTGCATATATGTGTCATTAGCAAATCTGGGTACAGTTACCACAAGGAATAGAAATGAGACAATATTTTGTACATTTCTAACTCTCCCTTTTGTCAGAACAACTCTGGCCCAGCCACTGTAGCTGTCAGGGTGATTTATTATGTTCTTCACCAAGCTGACAGCCAGTGGAGAAAAAACTCCATGCAAGAAAAATTTCTTATAGTTATTCTACTTAGTTTAATACCTGATGAACCAGGTTATAAGAACAATTCTTAAAATAGCCTTGAGGAGAGTATCTCTACATTTCCCAGTTGAAACACTCCATAGAAAATGTAGGGTAGATGGTGGGCTTGCTGTGAACTTGATTGGTTCACAGAAGAGCTTTGGTTGGAAGCCTGGTAAAAACAAAACAAAACAAACAAACAAGCAAACAAACAAACAAACAACCACCAGGCTTTAAATACTGATATTCTTTTACTTGCTTTCAATCCTTTCATCCTTACAATAAGCCTTCCTCCCAGGTATCACTGTTATCATGTAAATATGATTGTAAATAAGATGGGAGAATCAATCCAGAAAGACAAAGCATGATTGCCTCCAAAGCCACTGAATTTGGAGATAGAAATGAAAGGGGACGCGGTCCATCCTAAGTAAGGTTGCCTATGCGTCATGTCTTTCTGAAACCTAGTCTGACCACTGAGGCCATTGCAATCTTCTACTTCGTCCATGTAATTCCTATGACCCCTGTTATATTGACTTATTTTGTATTGCTTGTTAAGACTATGTGATTTGTGTATTGTTCCTTCTCCATTACATAATGTCTTCAACCTCTCCCATTTTCTTTGGTCTCTTCCTCCCAGCCTATAAACATGAAAGTCTCTTCAGATAACAAACCAACACACCAAACAAAATCAGTTCCTTACCTCTTCATCTACTTTTATTACCTCCTTAGGTGGCTCAGTTTCCCACTTCCTAAAAGAGCAGGTAACACTCCTTGGCACTCTGTTCTCTTTTCTCTCTTGCTTCTATTCAATGCGCTCTCCTTTTTCTGCTCAAACTCTTTGATCAGATGTTTTGAGGCTCCTCCATTGGCTCCTCTCTCATTGTCTTCTCCTTACTTGTTGATATTCCGTAGGGCTCATCTACGAGTATTCTTAACATTCATTCCCTGTGATTCTTCATTCACTCCAATATCTTAAATATCATAACAGTTCTTAACTGCATATTTCTAATGAGACATCTTTCTGAAATCTAGAATCATGTTTCTGACTGATTATTATATACCTCAAAGGCAACATATCAACAACAGAATTTATTTTTTCTCCAAAACATTTTCCTTTATTCACCCTCTTCCTTAGGGAAACTCTGGGAATTGTTTTTAATTCTTTCCTCCCTCTCCTTTACTTCTATGGCCTGGTTGATTCTACTCCTATCTCTTGAATTCATCTAATTATTTCCATTCCATTTCCTATGGCCTTATTGTTGTTCTCACTACCTTTCCCCTGAGTTACCAGAACCTTCTTGATCATGTTTCTTGCCTTCATTTTCACCTACCTCCAATGTCATCCTCATCTACCCCACACATCATCATGGTCAACTTTAAAAACAAAATGACACAAAACAAAAGAGGAAAATCCCTTAATTATGCCATTCTCCTCGTAAAAACCTTTGAGTGGTACTCAAAGCAAAGTTTTAATTTTGGGGGCAAGGTCAAGGCACATTTCAATGCAACTCTTATTTGCCTTGTCAATCTAATTTGCATCATTCTCCCCATGCAACCTTTGGTTTCTGTTTGTGCCCTTTCATGCCCACATGCTTTTATACATACACATACAGTTTCCTCTTCCTGGAGTGAGTGTCTTCCCCTTGTTGTTCCGCCTGGAAATCTCCATATTCTCCTTCACAAGTGCATTAGAGCATTATTACTCCTAGGAAAACGTCCCTAACCCACAGTTGCGTGAGACACTGTGTCCTCATAACCACTTACACATCTCTTTATTAGCGGCCTCGTAATGCACTGTAGCTATTATTTTCATGTCTGGCTTCCTTGCTCAGCTGTGAACCTCCTGAGGCTACAACTGTCATATTTATCTTTGCATCCCCACACCCTAGCATAGATTCTGTCACACAGAAGGAACTCCATAAATGCTTGTGGAAAAAAGAAAAAAAGACTAAATAAATGAAGCCTCTTCCTTTCTGAAAGTATGGGGCATGAGGCAATCACCCTGTGTTTTGCTATGCACAAAGCACAAGACTCTCATGAGTAGACTGACTGTTTTACTTTATTATATTCCCTTTGACACTTCTGCTAGAGAGCACTTACTCCAGGGCAAGTATGAGGATTCAGTATTTTTAGCTTCTAATGACCTCAGATCTCTTCCGTATGCATATGTGTTAGCCATGGAGACCAGCCGTGTGTATACACTTTCAAGGAATTACCTCAGAAGGAAACATTGGAGCAGCCGTCATCCGTAGGGAGTGGGAACATTTAACATGTTGCTATTGGGGAAAATGTAGGATCCCTCATTATTAGGCATTCCTCTTTGAACAGTGCTTCCCGTCTGGGTGGTAGAGTTGAGCCTTAGAAAAATGTCTTTGATTCTTTGGGGACCTGTTCTTTAGGTCACCATTAGATCCAACAACAGGTTCGTAAAAGCAGAAGAGCAGGTGTTAATAAAAAAAGCAGAAGAGCATTTGTGTTAATAACCCGACCAGTTTTACCATACATCTGTGTTCCTGACTCATACAGATGACCTAACAGTGCCTGAGGTTTATTCGAACACTCACATCTCTGCTTTGATGAGCCAACACGCACACATGCTAACTCCATTATGTGGCGGCTTATTCACAGGATGATGTCTTAATAGATAATGAAGGACCTGATTTATTCCATTACCTGTCAGTGGCTAATTTTTGCAGAGAAATTTGGATTAAATTACTCATTTCAGCATCTACTTATACAGTATCCTATGATTTCACGTGCTCTAGTCTCATTTCTGCAACTGTATGTTCAGTCCCTTGATTAACGGGGCCACATATTCATATATGTCTCCATACTCCATATGGCTAAGTATATAGAAGCTTCTTGATACTATATATATATATATGATGATGTTCAAATCTGGGAATGATAGCATTAGTTGCAAACTCAGTTTCTTTATGTTTTTCTCAGTTTCATACATTTTATCAAATGTCTACACTAAAAATAGCCATTCTCACGAAGAATGATTATTATTACCAAAGTTTTTCCAACACCTATTTAAGTGATTGCTCTTATTTAATGGTGTTAAGTCAGTGGCTGCATGTGTAGTTGTCTGCATGGTGAAATGAAGCAAAGAGAGCTGAAGCTGAGAGGGAAGTGAACTCTGTCCACTGGAGACTAATTGAAGTTGATCTTGATCTGATTTGGCTTCTCTTGGGGCTCCTTGGAAATAGCAGCCCCAGAGGCAGTCACTAGTGTCCTTGCAGATGTTGATAACAGAGGCTTCCTGTAGACTTCAAAATAAAGAAGATGTCTCTACAGTGCAATGACAACCAATTATAAGGTGAACATTTGGCTCAT
This sequence comes from Rhinolophus sinicus, assembly GCF_036562045.2. Classification (NCBI taxonomy): domain Eukaryota; kingdom Metazoa; phylum Chordata; class Mammalia; order Chiroptera; family Rhinolophidae; genus Rhinolophus; species Rhinolophus sinicus. The sequence continues at coordinate 14,899,847 of NC_133758.1, read as the reverse complement.
GAGATGACGGTTTTAATGCCATGCATCATGCTGGACTGATTAAACACCTTTCCTCTGCCCTGAAATAACCAATTTACTGTCTGAAAAGACAGTATTGTAAAAAGCTGCTATCTGTATAAGCCCGTGGCCCCACCACCCTGTACAATGTAGAAAGAACTGTTTGTTTCAAGAGGGCATTAAACACTAATAGCTTTATTGAAATATAATTCACATGCCATAAAATTCACCCTCTTTAAAGTATATCTCAGTAGTTTTTAGTATATTTACTATGTTGTGCAGCTGTTATCACTATGTAATTTCAAAACAACTTCAACACCCTACAGCCATTAGCAGTCATTCTCCAGAAACTATTAAGGTACTTTCTATTTCTATGGATTGGTCTATTCTGGATATTTCATATAAAGTAAATTGAATCACTCAGCATGTGACCTTTTGTGACAGGCTTCTTTCACTCAGTGTAATACATCCAAGATTTATCCATGTTGTAGCAGGTGTCAATACTTCATTCCTTTTTATTGCTAAATAAAAATACATTCTAGGAATTTATAGTATTTTGTTTACCTAATCACAATTGATGAACATTTGGGTTGTTTCCATTTGGGGGCTATTATAAATAATGCTACTGTGAACATTCATGTACAGACTTTTGTGTGGACATATGTTTTCAGTTCTCTTGAAGTATATTTAGGAGTGGAATTGCTGGGTCATAATGATAACTCTATGCTCAACATGGTAAGAAACTGCCAGGTTATTTTCCAAAGTATCAGCATCATTTAACATTCCCACTGGCAGTGTATGAGGGTTGCTATTTCTCCACATCCTTACCAACATTTATTATTTGTATTTTTAATTTTAGACATTCTAGTAGGTTTGTAGTATCTCATTGTGGTTTTGATGTGACTTTCGCTAATCAAATGACTGCTGATGCTGAGCATGTGTTCATATGGTCATTGGCCATTTGTATATCTTTTTTTTTTTTTTTAATGAAAAGAAAAAGTGTTTTATCTTTTTGGAGAAATGTCTATTGAAATCCTTGGCCCATTTTTTAAATTATGTTTCCTTTTTTTATTGTTGAATGGCAGGAGTTCTTTATACATTCTGAACACAAATCTCTTGTAGGTTATATGATTTGCAAATATTTTCATCCATTCTGTGGGCTGTCTTTTCACCTTCTTGATGGTGTCTTTTGAAGCATAAAAAATTTTTAATTTTGACCGTTATCAATTTTTTTCTTTTGTTGCTTATGCTTTTGATGTCAGATCTAAGAGACCATTATTAATCCAAGGTCAGAAAGCATTGCTTCCATATTCTCTCCTGAGAGTTTTCTAGTTTTCACTCGTACATTTAGGTAGAAAATTTATTTTGAGTTAATTTTTGTATATAGTGTGAGGTAGGGACAAGAGGATCTTATTAAGCATTGTCCCCTGATGTATATCAGTTTAAAATGTGAACATAGAAATCTGTAAGTTTCCTGGAAGTCCACATTATAAAAAGCAACTTGCATGGCAAACTTGACTTGATTGATTATTTATTGATTGGAATTCTATTCAAGATGAAGGAGGGCTAAAATTCTGTTAAAGGAAACTTACAGGATTTTTGGTAGGACTGTGAACCAATTTTAAGAACTTTTGTAAAATTTCAAATGTGATTTTAAAATCTCACAGCTGGATGAAGAGCTCTGAAAAAATTGCCATGGATGTTTTTTCCAAACATTTTTAACTTGGTTCAAACCAATTATTTAATCTTGTATTTTCTGAAGATTTATTTTATAGGCATTTTATTAATTTACATGGCATTCTTCAAAACTGTCTAAACCACATTGTAGCTATCAAAGAAACTCCGAGTTTCTTCTAAAACCTTCTTCAAACACAACAAAATCATGTTAACAACTCCAGAGTCTAAGTTAAAATGTTTCCACTTCAATATAAGATCCATTAGCTTTGAATGTGTCTGGATACAAAAAACCAAGTTTTCCATTTTGCGGAGAAAATCCTTTTTTCAGAGACTCTTCCTTGAAAGTGTTTGTTATAACATATTTGGGCTTAGAACCAAAACCTTGGGTTTGTAAGTTGAAGTTTTCATTTGCACTTATCATCAACACAATGCAAATTAAAAAGAATCTCAAATATCTTTGCTATCCTGAGGTCCTGTGAAGGAAAACCCACTGAGAATAAGAGTGTTTGAATCATTGGACATCACGCTTGCTGTTTGTTTCCTTTCTTTTATTCAAGAAGTACAATTAATTGAGATAATATTTGCAGATCACAATGGCTGGCACATCACAAGTCTTCAAAAATGGTGGATTCCTCTTTTCTTTAAAACTTTTAAGGCATGGAAAGAATGTCTTAAACTGGTTCTCATTTGTAATCACTTGTATGGAGAGGAAAACCTGTAAACAAAAGAAAATTTGCAAATACTCTTTCACTGAGCGTATTACCTATTGGTTATGCAAGGAGTGAACATCCTTTCGGCATAATAAGCAAATATGAACCAATAAGAACTCAGGTGAGGACTTTTTTCCTAACCAGAATAGGGGGCTAGGGTTTATAGGGCAATAAATTAGGCAGTTTGTATCCCCGGTAATATTCTTGTAACCATAATGAGCTTTTCTAATTTATGTCTTTAATGTATTTATTATGAATATATTACATAAGTGGTAGTCTGACCCAGGACTGGAAATTGAGGAGACTGGGTTTTCAGACTCAGCCTATTCACTAATTATTTGGTTGGTTGGTTATTATCTTATTATTTTTAAAAGGTTTGAGAGAGTAGAGACTTGCTAATAAAATATAGTACAGTATCAAAAATTATTCCATGTCTTCTGTCTTAATATCTATGAGAACATTGAAAATTGGCCTGACAATGAATTATGAGACAATTATGCAAAAACTTGGTAGTTTTACTATAAGTATAGTTTACTTCAAAACCATAGAGACTGTTTACAAGCATTGCTATAGGTAACTAAGCAAGGCAATTTAGCAGCAAATACACAACAAGAGTCATGACAAATATTTTCTGGAGTTGATAAATGGAAGCAAACATAGACGGGGTGGGGTTTAAGTGAGTTAAGAAATGTTTTTCTAATTCTTACCTTGATTTATTTGGAATATAAAAAGGTACTCAAAACTTTTGCATCTCAATCTTAATCTAATGAGATTTCTTCTTTCAATTATGTGTTTAAAAGGCAGTCATTAACTACTCACTGTGTGAGGGATTCAAAGGAAAGAGAAGATACAATCTCTAATATGAAGAGACAATTTTTGTAGGGAGCCAAAAACATACAGGAATAATTTAAACACAAATCTCCAAAGAATACAAACTAATGCAGTCGTTCCTAATACAAAATGGTGAGAAAAGAACTGATTCCAGTTCTTACCCACCTGTCTCAGATGTCGTACTTCCTTTAATGCCCAAATCATATTAGACTGAACTTCCACATACTTCACTAACGGATGTCTAGGGTCCCTGATTCATTTGTTTCTCAGGTGTCCCAAAGGGATGCTTTCAAAATTCGGTTTTTCGCTGTTTGATTTCTTAAAAAAATCATTAATTAATTTTGGCCTAGTGCATTTCCTTTTAACGCAATCTGCTGGAATCCAGTAATATATGACATGAACATGTAACTCAAAATCTAGGATATTCAGGGTTCCAAAACACTACACAAGGACTTCAACAGAATATACTCAGGGATTCATTCAGGCATCCTGGCATGGACGATGCTTCCACCATAACATAAAGTGGTGAAGATATGCTTCCATGTAGGACCTGCAGCCTTCTAATACCTATTGGACACTAAATGTTTGGAAGAGATTAACACAAGTCTCCCAAGAATAAAAACTAATTTTTAGAAAAGAAACTTGTCACAAAGTGTTATGATTTTTAGAGAATTCTACCCACAAAAATCAAACAATGCATTTTACAAACAGAATTCTGAATGACACTATTTAACCCATGACATTCACCTCTTTCAACCCAAGCAGCCAAATTTCAGAGCTATAGAAGAAGACTGAAACCTTTCAAGTCTGTGTCTGTCTCTCTGGAGTCTGGACAGAATCGCTTGGTAACTTCCATTGCTTTATTATAGCCCTGGATCCCTTTTAGGCACAGGAGATGAACTTTGAGGAAATAGAGGGGCGAAGTATGACATGCAAGAAGCTACCCCGTAAATATTCTCCTTAGGCTTCTTTGGGCCTTGCCTTCCTGCATCAGCCCATCAGCACCTAATGATCCTCCAGATGACCATCGTGTTCAGCAGAGCAGCAGCTCTCAGTGACCATTTAGGGAGTGCCTGCTGTGTGCTGGGCCCATGAAAGGCTGTGGAGGCAACAGACAATCAAGTCCTTGCAAAGGAGCAACAAAGAAATGCTTCTGATCCCTTCATCTTTGTCCTCAAGGGCTAAGAATTCGGCACATTTTTGCCTGTACAACTAGAAAAAAGAGCCACAGGATCTGCCTCACCATGCTCCTTAGCTATTGCAGATCATACAATCTCAGAGCTGGAAGTGACCTTAGAAATGATCAGATCCACTTTACAAATAAGGACACAAAGGCCCAGAGAAATTGCGTTTTGCCTGAAGTCAGAAAACTCAGTCGTGGGAGAATAGGAACTGGGCTCTGGGTCTCCCGAGTTCAAGTCTAGCAGAATTGTCAGTATAACACCCTGCCTCTCCTCTTGAAAAATTTCTAATGACAAGCATCATTAGAATATATTTGATACTAAAATAATATTAGTACTTCTGGTAGAAATAATAAATATTCCATTTCTACATTATTACAAAATTTTAGTAATTATTCCTAAGAAGACAAGGGGAATATTTCTGAAATTTTGATAGTTCTTATATTCTGGGATTCCAGTTTGCTCTCATGATTTACGTTTGAAGCCTCAAATGTTATTATTAAATTATATATTTAATTATTAAATGTTTCAGTCTCATGATTGAACACAGTAATGGTGTTAGGTACTAAAAAGGCAGCATGATCCATCCAGTAGCTTCATGGCAGGGTCCCTTTGAATGAAAAGTCTTCAAATGTAATTCATATTAATAATACGTATGACATGGTAGTACGTGTCCTACCTTCATGATTTTCTTCTCATCATGGAACACTGAACACTTTTTTTGTAGATATTCCCGATTTTGGCATGGGTTCACAGGACTTGAACAAACAAACTAGCTTCATATTATGAGCACCCAGTAGAAAGAGTGTAGGTTTTGGAGTCCAAAGATTCTAGCTCAAATCCAAATTATTCAACTTCTCTGAATTGTAACGTCCCCAACACTGAATGGTGATAATGATGTCTTTTTTAGATTATATCTGGAATGAGTGCATGTGAAGTGTCTGAGACATACAGGCTCTCGTTCAACGGTAGCTAATTTTAAAGCTACGAAAGAACCACTTTCTACAACCCAAAAGCTTTAGATGTATTATTTAACTTAATCCTTACAGTTCCACTGCAAGGAAACACAGGTTGAGCGAACTTGGGCCATTTGCCCAGTGCCTCCCACGGCACCAGATCATCAAAGAGTGGAACTAAAACTAAAGTTGGCCAGACTCTCAAATCTCAGGCAAATGTGCTATTTAAAACAAACAAACAAACAAACAACAAAAACACCATAATAGCTGAGGAGATGAGGTGGGAAGGGAAGGTAGTGAAAATCTGTGAGCCTTCAACTTTGCAAAGATTCACTACCCTTCCTCCCCTATACCTTTGTAATTCCAAGATAGAATACTTTGGAAATCTTTGGGTTCATCCAATATGCATCAGCTTTTCCGTATAACTACTTCTGAGAAGACAGCAAATGATTCATTTCAAGTTCAAACCACACACGAGAATACATAGTACTAAGAGGAATTAAATTGATTACTAGGGGACAAGAGTAGTATTCCTGCTAATACCCCTTCTCCTCCACCTTTCTGCCTGTTTTCTGGCTGTCAGCTTGTTCATCTTTTACACAGGCGTCTGAGAGCTGACAGGGTGGCAAGATAATCAATAGAAGAGAGAGCAGATGACTATCAAGAGCACAGAAGGCAAAGGTTATCACTATGTGTTTTAACTTCTGTTTAAATTTCATGGGACCCATATGAGGAACGATGAGTATGAAACAATTTGCTAGAAAATACAGAACTAATTAATCTATGACCATATTCCATTATAAGACATTTAAACCAGGCACTTACTCCCTTTTGTAAAAGTTCATACCTCCAATTCTAGCAAGCTGTTTTCCCTCTTTGCAATGTGAAAAACATTTTTTTCCTACAATGCTGAAAATTAAATTGGCTATGTGTACAAAATAGAAGACAATAAAGGCCCATGGCACTAAAAACTCATTAGGGTTTTTTTTGGTGGCAGTGCACAAAATATTATAAAATAATGTGAAATCCAAATATTCTTAAATAATCAAAAACCAAACGAGAGGGAATAGACTCTTTCAGTACCAGAGTTATGTTTCTTCCAGAAACCCTCTGTTAAAGTTATATTTTGAACCAGGTTTGCTGATATAAGTTGATGTAGGATACAGAGGATAATGAACGGACTAATAAGAAATAAGCTATGTTAACTTTCATGTTGACATACAATGTTCAGAATATCGTGTTACACAGATAAATATCATTAGAGAGTCTTCAAAAGGACATTTTTTTCTTTGGTGGCTTCAACTCCCTAATGAGCCTCAGTGATGATTATTTGGCCAGTTAAAATGCTCAGCTTGGTGAATGATTTGGGAGTGGTGATATGATTAGAAGACAGAATTGTGTTTCCTATTGACATTCAGAGGTTTGCACTATGGTCATCTATCTGATTTACTAAATTTCCTCATGGTTTAAAACCCAAGGCAATTCCACCTGCCATCCTGTATTGGCCTTACTCTTAGGCAGAATTAATTTGTGCTAATATGAAGTGATTTTTAAGTTAAAATGTTCTTCTTGCTACAATAGCACATGCCCCTCACACTGGTGAGTTTAAGAGTTTATGAGTTTCTAGCTAACTCATACCATCTTGTTAAAGATCAGTTTGATTTGAGGGATGTTGAAGGTCTAAGTTTGGAACTCAGAGAAGAAAGGTCTCTTTGGGGCATAAGTGCACATCTGTTGTTTTTTCCATTCAGATTCTACCCTTTGCCTTCTGGTCACAGCCACCGCCACCAGCCTCTCTTTTGAGGACTTCCTGTCTTCCCTTTGCCAACAATCATGGTGAAACTGTCCATTGAGATGGCCTGCCGTCCTTAGGCCAAGGATGGGTGCGTGACACCAGCCAAGTTCTCTTTGAGATTTAAATATTGACACCATGACAAGAAAATAGTAATAAAAGTCATTGGAGTTGCTTCATCCCAGGGCTGGCATGCGGAAAAGGCTGTCACTTAGTTCCAGCCACTTAGTCTCTAGAGCTGCTCTTATCTTTCAAGGCCTATTATCTCTATATAGCTTTGATTTTTAATAGCTACCCTAAAGGGAGTTATTGGACGGATATGGTATCCTTTCAATAAACTTCTTTTGTTTAAGGTAGTCACACTTGTTTTCCTATGCTAGTGAAGTTTAACAAGACATGTGCCCCGAAGTATGCCACTTTGGTATGTTGATTATTTTGAACAACAGGCACTTGAAAAACTGTAAATGCGGGGAGAGGATTTCTCTGAATTTGTCTTGTCTGCCTAAAGACAGATCATCCAAAAGGAACTCAGTTGCCATCGATCTCCTCCCCAGGAGTGTCATGAACTGGGGAAGAGGGACTCTTATCATAGGAGAGGAGACTATATGTGGACACCACCATATCTAGACACTTTGTCACAAACTGTCATACCTACCATCTATTTTTCTAAGGCTCATTCATCTTTCCTAAAAGCTGTTTGCTGTCACCTAAGAGAACTAGGTCCCCCCTCCCCTTATTAAGATCATATTTAAATGTGAATTCTAAGCCACCTTAGGCTTACTCATTTTTTCCCCTGGGTATTTCCCATGTATGCATGAGATATACATATTAATAAACTTTTGTTTGTTTTTCTCTTATTAATATGTCTTCTGTTACAGGGTTCTCAGCTAAGAACTCAGAGGGTAGAGGGAAAATTCTTTTTCCTCCTCTACACCAGCAATAAAAAGTCCTAACCAGCATAGATACTCTTTAGGAGATGCTTTCAGCTCCCTTTCCCAGCTTCCATCTGAACCCTGGTCCCCAGTTTCTCTTTTATGCCTGAACTCTGTCTCTCTGTCAGTGTGTTCACGTAGGTGCTGATTCCTTGGCTCTGTCCCCACAGACCATAGCCCTACCTACTGTCCACCTCTAGCCAAGTCTGTTCCACTCTTGACCTCAATCTAAGTTTCAAGAACCTTGGCCCAAGTACAGTTTCCCCCGGCTTGCATCTTCCAGGAGGGATTTGGGACAACTGATTTGATCCCTTTAGGGCATGACAGATTGTGAGCTGAATATGACCACACTACCACCATGCCCCATGCACTAATATATGCTAGTATAGATCAACATACCTTAAGACACTCCACAAGGTCTCTGAATCCTTTCCTTAAGGGGGCTAGGAGGAAGAAAGACTGCTAAACAAGTACTGGAGATGTGACTAGGAGGTCACGCAGGTAGGAGAAAAGAACATGCTCATAGCTTTATATGCAAGAGTAAGGGCAGACACATGCAACTTGCAGATGGCTGCAGGTCAATCCAAGGAGACATGTGCAAGCAGAAGAGAGGAGTCAACGGTAGTAGAAGCCAGCAGATACGTGTACCACTGAAAACCAATTGTCTTATCATCATTTATTCAGGTTCATGGATTGCCATTGTTAAATGTTAATGTTAAAGTAATTAGAATTAAACAATCCATGTTATCTTAAACATGCGCTATGATTTATATCAGCCATCTTAAGATAAATTATTCTACAGTAATAAATTATCCTCAAATCCTGTGGCTGACAACAATAGCAGTTTAATTCTGCTCATGTTACATGTCCATCATCGATTGGCTGTGGCTCTGATCCACATGTCTTTAGTCCAAGACCCAGACTGACCGAGCAGCTCTTATGTATCTAGGATATTACTGAGCTCATGGCAGAAGGAACGAGAACATAGGAGAATCTCATGGCGGCTCTTAAAGCTCATGTTGAGAATTTACACATGACATTTTCACTCACATTTCACTGGCCAAGTCACATGGTCAAGCTTAAGATTGAGAGGGTAGGAAAGTAGAATCCTCCCCAAGGAAGGGTCAGTGGGTGTTTTGAGTCATAATACAGTATTCCCCCACAAGTGCTCTGTTTTGCCTTTCTCATTAAGTATATCCTGAGAAGTGCAGGTGCCAACAGGCTTGAAACATCTTGTTACTCTGCGATTGTAAGGAGTACAATATCTAGAGCCCAGTCTTTACAACTCCTTAAGCTTTCGGATCTTTCCCAAGTACATCACCGGAACTCCACTGAGCCTGTGTTCTGCAGGGGAGCCTGCTTACAAAATGGCAGACACGCTCCCATGTCTGTCAGTGTTTAGAGTGGATAACGCAAGCACAGCATTTCGCCAGAACCCTGGTTGCTGAGTTGCAAAATTATTTATGGCTTTCCCATTTATGGCATGCTGCTCAGTTTCCCATGAGTTGCTAGGAAAGATTCCTGATAGCTACTATGAGCCATTGAAACCTATGAGACTTCATTTATTATGGCATAATATACACATTACCTCACTTGTGTTAGACCATATGGAGATCTCTCTGTTGAATTTGGCATAGTTACTGGGGTGAAACGGGAATGGATTCTGTTCCTCGTCCTCTTCAATTACGCTGTATGTTGGATCAGGCAGCCAACTTCAACAGATCATCTGGGCGTAGCAATCAGTCCTCGGGACAACATCACTGCCGTCACCTATGCCAATGTGAAGAAGAATAAATGTGATATTGAAGAGTGTCTGAGTGGTGGGGAATAGCATAGTCTCAAGAGTCGGTCAATAAGGCTTCTTGCTGACATTAAGCTTGTGTTTGGACGTTGAGGGAGAAGCAGGGCACCCATTTGTCACTCACTGTGGCCTTTGGAAGGAAAGGCAAGAAGCTCAAGAGAAGTTGAAAAGCACAGCCGGTTCTAAATCCAAGGGAAACTAGAAATGACCACTTCAATGGGGAAAGGTTCAACTGGGGAAAAGCCACCGTGCACGACCTGCCTTGCCAATTTGCCTCTTGCTTAAAAAAAGGGAACAAATGAATACTTGGACTCAGTGGGCACTGAAAGAGGGGATGTTAATCCCTATTATGTAGGAACAAGGCGGGGAGTGGCCAACATACGGATATTTCCATGTAGCTTTTGTAATTCTGGGGTTGGTTTATATGATACAAGGTAGGGACTTGGTGTGTTCTCTTACACACGTGAAAGGAAATCCTTTGAGGCTTTTCTACTTGGATTCTGGTGGGGAACACTCATCCTTTTAGGAACTCTCAAGCATTTTACTAATTCTTACAATGAATTCACTGAAAATGAAAGCAACCACATTGAAATCGGTCTGAAAATTCACTTGATAACCTGAGAAAATAATCCTAATGGTTTTCCCTTTTTGCAATTACCATTTTAAGAATCGTTTACCATTTCCCTCTTTACATTGCCAGTCCATCTGTCTATGACATTTGTGAATCTTGAGAGAGACCTACAAAGCAAAGCAAAATGCAGAGTAAGAGGAGTTAGCAAGTACTTTAAGAGGCTTGCTATATAAGCTCCATCCGTCCTCATATTTCTTTTTCCACTTGGATTCTTCAGTGTTTCTCATCTTCATCAAAATGAAACATTAATAATTGAAGAGTTCCCATTGCAAGATATTATTAGTAATAATGAGCTGTGGGTGAAACACACCCTTCCCTTCCAAAGGACCAACTCTAACTTTGCTATGGTTGACTACTATTTGAAATAAAATCAAAAGATCGGTGCTCACCCTCCTCCCCCCCTAAAAAAGTCTAATTAGTGTTCGTCTATTGGAGAGGAAGCCGAACATGCTGCTCCACCACTGCCAAATGAAATTAAGGCCCAATTATTGATAAATGAAGAGTGGTTTGTGCTGGAGCCTGGCCTGGAGTCTCGGAAATACATCTGTCATTTGGCCTGTACAGGAGTCATTCATGTGTGACATAGCATCCTGTGCATTTATCATGCATCTGTAGATTTTTGTTTTAATTCACTTAGCTGTCTAACCAGATTCGGTGCTGGATGCCGCGAATGGAGTCAGGATTTGGACTGACAGATGCAATTCTAGTCTGAAATGGTGTGTGACAGGACTAGCTATCCTGCATATTAATTATTATCGAAACCATTATAGGCAGTTCTTTTACACTAATGGCTGATGCTGTTATCTGTTTTGTGGCTTCTATGGTTAACAATTGCCCAGTTGCTCCAGGGCAGGTAGGAGACACGCTGGATCAATGGACCATTGTTGTTAAGTGCACTCACCATTACCATGAAAATTAGAATGGAAGTGCTTGAAAGGCAAGAATGAAAATGCCCGGTCTTACCATTATGCAAATTGCAATTCTACAAATGAGATAAGTGGGAGGAGAAACACTTTTCATAAATCTTAACTAGGTAAGAGTTTATTAAGTTCACTGTCAAAAGCAAATTGAAAACAAACATTTGTTAAGTTGATAAAAAAATAAAAAAGAAAGAAAAACTGTCTGCAGGGCTATTCCCCTACCTAGCTCTGCACACAAAGCTTAGTTTGGTAGCATGCTATGGTTTAATTTAAAATTTCTGTCGTTTTTATCACTCAGTTGTATAAAATATTGAAAAAAACTGTCACCTTCAAAAAGAAGCCACTAATGCAATTTTAGTCCAAAATCCTGAGAAAATATTGTGTTAGGAGGACTTTAATGAAACCAACTCCAAGGGTAACCATCTTGCCTTAACTTCGATGGTTTTCATTCATTATTTACATGTTTCCCATGTATGCTGGTCACATGTCTGATGCACTTCCCTTTTGTATTACAATCACCTAATGAACTTTGTGAAGCCCTGCAAAAAAACATTTCAGTCACAGAGCATTGAGCGAAGGAAAAGTTGCTGAAATATACAGTGTTTCTTGTCATTTGCTCATCAACCTCATGTGATAAGAATTGTGTGATTATAAACTGTGTGAGTCCTATTTCAGGCATAGCTCAAATTACACATTTCCATTCCTTACAGAATTTGCAAAATACAAAATGGTAATACAATGAAATGTAATATTTTGTTTTTAAATAGAAAATAAACGGTAGAGTTAAAGCAGTGACTATGAATTTTCATCTTTTCAAAAGATTCGTCTTTGTTAAAGGACATTTCATATTGGTGTTTCAGGTCCGAAGAAGCTTCCACTTTCCTAAACAATTAAAAATGTGCATCTTAGAGTAAATGCTTTTTCATCTCCTGATGTTTGAAAATGAGGTGCTTGCAAAGAACCTGGCTTCAATTTAAAAGTTCAATAGCTTGATTATGATAGTGGGTTACAAGACTTTCGTTGTTAAAGATCATTTTGAATAAAGAGCAAATTAGGAAGCAAAGATATATCTTAGTATAAATAGATCTTAAAATATTAATAGTCATAATATTCAGGAAGTATAAGTAAATTTTGACTTCAGAGTTTGGAAGCTATTATCATTTTTTGTGTGATTAAGCTCCTCCAATTTACAATATTTGCCTCTCTGCTTTATTTCTTTCAATGGTTTTTTTTTTTCTTTATAAGACTCCAAAAACTTAATTATGGCTTATGCAAATATCATTTGAGGGGAAAGAAGGTAATATTAAATCTTTAAAAGCATTGTTAGGTTAAATGCTAGGAAAGCCATCGTAGGTATTAAATGGCATTCAGAGGAAAATGGAATGGAGGTGGGGAGGACACTTGAAGAGGTTTCTCATTTCTTTCTTAAAGCTATCTACGTAGGTCAACTCTTCCCAACGTTTCAGCAAAGGTGAAATTTGTAGAAAGCCAAAGAGGGGGGAAAAAGAGTTTTTGCTTCTGAATCATGTACAGATTGAGAGCCAAACTAAGTGCATGTAATGCTGAAACTGCTAAAAAACGAATGCATGAAACATGCAGCTACTTTCTTTACAGGCATTATGTAAAACCTCTTTTTATTTCTTTATTGAATCACCTAAATTTTTCCCATATTGATAGGAATCTCCAGTTGTATGTAAAAAATCTACACAAAAGTACATAGGTGAATTAGAGTAACAATCCTGTTTAGCTAAGCTGGTAAAATTAAAAATTTCATCTAAGAAGACATGAAGTTGGAAATCAGCCATATTTTTGAGCATCCGTAGCCTACTGAGCACTGAGATTAAAGACGGAAGACTGCTTAATAGTATGAAAGTATCAAATGATAAAAATAATGCTTGGGAAGTAGAAGGGTAAAATGACAGGAAGTAAAAGAGGAGAATGGTGAGAACGGGAGCAGACAGAAGGGGATAGCTTATGTTACATAACTCTAGATTAGTGTTTCCCCTATTTTCTTGACTTTGGACCCACCACTATGAGTCTATGAGCAGTCATGAGACTGGTGCTAAGAGGTAAAACAAAGTGCTGGGGAGAGAAACTTTTCTTCTACCCTCTTAGAGTTAGTACCTGGGGGCCTGCAAATTAAACTAACAAAAAACAGATTAATAGGAGAAAAGGCACCAAATTTTAATTAATATTCGTATGCATGGGAGTTCACAGAATAGAAGTGAAGCTCAAAGAAGCGATTAGGTTGGAGGATTATATACCCTTTTCAACCAAGGAAAAGGAGTTTGGGCTTCAAGGAACAATAACTGGGGGGAAGTGACTAGTAATAGCTGAGGGCACTAAAGGACGGTAAGGGCTATTTTAATAAGGTCTCTGCAAATTATTTTCTTGTTACCTCCCCATCTTCAATGGTGAGTCTTTCTTCTCTCCCTGGTTGGGTGGAGGGCATTTTCCTTAAAGAAAAATTTATGTTCTGCTTTTAGGCAGAATAAGGGAAGGGCAGATAATTTTTCTTGGGTCTATTGATTCTGTTGGGGAGCAAAACTTGCCACCCCAAAATGTGTCTCTTCGGCATGAGGATTATTTGAAGCTGCTTATTTTTAAGAAACAGAAGACTCAGGAAGTTTTCTCTTTATCACCCCTTAACTGTCTAAAAGAGTTTAGATAGCAGTCCTGAGCTATACCAAAGATAACTTATTTTTACATTAGAAAGACTTCTTCACATGGCAGGCAAACATTTGTTTACCAAACATTTGCTCTTTCCAAGTCCCTGTGAATTGTCTTCCCCCGCTTTGAAATCCCAAACTCTTGCCCCCTTCTCCTTAGCTCAAAACAGTTCATACGCCTGAATTGCCTGACAACCATGTTTTTATGGCGCCCCCAACATACAAAATTAAATTTAGGTTTTTCTTCTGTTAATCTGCCTTATGTTAATTTGATTATTAAACCAGCCAAAGACCCTAGACGAATAGAAAGAAAAATTTTCCTCCCCAACAATTCCCAATTGCCTTCAGCTCAAAATAACCCTTATGCCAAAATGGCATATTTGGGGGTGGTCTATGCTGATCCGCTTCAAAAGGGGACACAAAATATTGTGTTTGAGAAAATAATGATAAAAACCTTAAATTGAATGGACTGTCTTTTGTTCTAAGATTTCCTTGCCTCCATTTTCAGCTTTTAAAATAACCTTTCTTTCATGAAAATATATTTGTAATTGGCGTTATTTTTCTCTAATGTCTTTCCTTGGCAAAATAAAACCTCTGTGACTCAATGTCATTCCTTCAATTATTTTTCACTTTATTTTATTATTATTATTATTATTTTTATTTCAGTGAGCCATGATTTCTCAAACACTTGGAAACACTGCTCTACGGTAGTGTCTCCAGGGGAAATATTAACATTAGTCACCCTTTCTTGGGTCCCTCCTATGCCTCATACAATATTCAGGGAGATGCACGCATATTCTAACACTAACACTAATTCTAAGGGGCAGACACTATCGTTCTTGTTTAATAAATGAGGAAAGCAAGGCTGACAGAAGTTCAGTTGCTTGGCCAAGGTGGCATAACCACAGGGTGACCTTATCACCTAAACAGGACGCTCTTTAGAGGGAAAGGGGCTAATAGTTACAGTTACACCAGGGCAACCTGGAACATGCAGTTGCCCTGCGGAGCTACTTTTTAAGACAGGATTTAAATCAACTTGTGTCTAAAGCCTATCTCTGCATGCTCCTGTCACTGTATTAGGCTGCCTCTAAAAGTTTTGCAAAAATAAGGATATCAGTTTTGGAGAAATTGAATTCAGCAAACTGTATGACACCAGGGTATACAAAATAATAATTCATTCAGCACTCTATTGAAGATTACTTGTGCCACAAGATATCTACCTCCAATAGTGATTTTACAAATCGTTTGAAAATTAGGAGGTTCTATGCAGAGGACAAAAGCCTGTATAGAGTTATATTAGTACCTGCTCTTAAGAGAGGAATAAAATTTCCATGTGTAGTTGTTAAATTAATGTAGTGGTTTGTGGGACTGTGACTTCATCTAATGGAGCACGCAGGACGAGATATGGATAGCTCCCCTGGTTGTCATTATCCACAGCCCTGCCAGGCAACCCCTGAGATGGTTCTGGGACAGACAGAGCCTAACCCTGTGGAAAGGAAATAGGAATTTGACAATTATTTGCCTGGAAAGGAGAGTTTTATCCTATACAATAGTTAATGCCGCATGCTTTATCTGGGAAAATGCAGGCAAAAGCTGCGTGTCTTGAATAGGTCATGGAGATGGTGGGAATAGAGCTCAAGTACAATAAATCAAAACGATGTATCATCACTCTCCACCTCCCCAGTGTTGTCATGAATGAATGCAGTCAAACTGCGAGGTCGACTCCCGGCTCTTCCACCTGCACTGTGACCTGGAACTTTTCAGTTTTTAGAAAGAGGCTCTTCCCTTGCCAGAAAGTGCTTTCTGTTGGTGAAAGAATATGTAAAATAGTACCAGGTGAAGAACGACTTTTTCACCCAGTCTTGAAACCATCACAAAGAGACAAATTTTGCTGCTTTCGCTTCGTGTGTGAAGTTTTTTTCCACACAGCTCTATTCATGGCTGAAAACAATGTGGCCAGTGTTGGCCAGCAAAGAATAGTGCCATTCATGCACCGATACCCTGCACAGTGCCTGCACTTGTTAGTCTTGGCTGCCCTGCGCTGCTGGCTGCTGGCAAGAAAGTCAGGCTTATGTGGTTGGATGGAGCAGGGCGGATCAGAGGACGAACGCTGGCAGCCAGATGCCCAGATAACCTCAGCTTCTCTAGAAAACGTTGTTGACATAAGCCTGTGCTTTAAGGGGTGTCTGGAATTCCAGGAACTTGGGCCAGGTGTGCGGGCAGGTGCGTGTGCCTCCATTCTAGCCATCCTCGTCCTCCAGCTATAATCAAATGCAACCCCATTCGAGGTTAAATCCCTGGTTTGGGAATCAGACACCCGATCTGGATTCCGGCTCCAGAGCTGACTGGTAGTAGAAACTTGGGCAAGTCTCTTACCCTCTCTGAATCTCCATTCCTTCATCTGCAGAGACGGGATATTGATGCCACTCCCCTCATGGGGGTAGCATGGAATTCAGTGACATAGTATGATGCTATGATTAGCATGGAATAAGGGTTAGTTATTAGTGTCATTAGCAAAAGGCTGATGTAGCAATTCTCGTCGTTAATGAAAGCCTGGTTTCCAGCGATCTCTCTCGGCAGAAAGTTAACCGCTGTGAAATCGTGGGCACCAGCAATGTAATGATGGGTGGCCGGGGGAGGGAGAGAGAAGACAAGCCTCAGAGCTCTGTTCTGTACAGGGAAGGAAATGTACGCTGGCAGAGGCCACTCCATTTCTGTCAAGGACAGAGCAGAAGACGGATTTGCTTTCGTGTGGTGTCATCCCAGAAGGATGGTTCTGCTAATGCACGCCACAGACAGCCTCGCCATCTTCTGCTCTCTCTCTTCAACCTAGAGTGCGAGCAGCAGAAAACATGGACTCTGCCTTTAATGTTCTTTTTCCTTACGTGAGATGAAATCTCACAGCCCTTGTTTGACGTCTGTGGGGAGCAAACTGCCGAACACAGACAACCTGTGGAAAACTTAGAGAGTGGTAGATTCTGGCATGGCCAAGGGCGGGGAGCCCACTGATTCTTCTCTTATCTGTTTGTTTGTCTGTTCGTTTGTTTATTCATTTATTAAATTTATTGGTTAGTAAAATTATATAGGTTTCAAGTGTACATTTCTATAATACATCGTCTATATATTGCATTGTGTGTTTACGAGTCACAGTCAGTTCTCCTTCCATCATCATGTATTTGATGCCTTTTTCCCTCTTCTACCGGCTCCTTCTCTAAATTGCCCCAGTGCAGAGCCCAGCCGACTGCTGGAATCAACACATATTACCAAGGTCAGTGTAGCGAGGGGACTACAATTCAAAAATCAAGTAAAGTCTAAGATCCATGTACGGCTGGAAAGACAGTCTTTTAAGTTCCTTCCAACCCAAGATGTGAGATGTGAAGTTTCCCTCTCAGTAAACATTCTTTAACCACCTTGTGTCTTCTGTGAAGTTGCCACGATGAAAGCTGAACCCATTTGGCACCGATTTACTTGGCACAACTTACATGCCCACACACTTGTTATTATCATTCCAGCACTTTAGACTCTGTTAATATACTATATGAAGCATACAGAGTACTAATCACAAGGGCGATTTTCTATGCTATGTGTATTATAAAGAAAAGATAATGTAGTTTGGGTGATATGTAGACATCTTATCCCAGTGGTTCTGTGAGCAGCAGGCTTCACTGGGTGTAATCACATCATTAGGAGACATTATTGCGGTTCATAAATGGAATTAATTAAAATTTTAATTAAATTTTCAAAAGATAATTTAATAAAAGTAGGATTGATTAGAAAATTATCAATGAATTTACAGATTCATTTAAGACATTTATCTCTGTCACTTTTAAATTTCATTGAAATCTGTTAAGAGTTATAAAGTAGGGATGTCCACAGTGACATTTAAATAGTTACCATATTATTTCAAGAAGCAAATAGTTTCTCAGGTGTGTTTTACTATCTTTCATTGAGTAGTGGCCTGTATCAGTCAGCTCCATTGAACATGATCCTGAAACAAATTAACAGAAAAATGTGAACTGTCCATGTTCACTCGGAAACCAAAATATGTATTGCTATTTTTTTTGTTTTTAAAGAAATACATACTGTTTATTTGGCTGATTACATTTGTCTTGAAAACATAAATAAGGATTTCAGAACAAATATATGACTGAGGCAAATTTTCTGATGGCCTAATTGAGTGTCAGTCATAGAGTTGACATAGAATAATTCCAAATTCTAGCAGAAGATGGACCATAGACTTAAAATTTGTAACAAAATAAAAGCTTTGGGCTGGAAAGCAGGAGATCTAGTACACATGCTAGATTTGCTATGTACAAAATATGTTAGTATTTAGGTTAGACCCACTTTCACTGCAACAGCAGCACATGCAGTTTTTCACAGTGTTTGATGATTTTTATTTTACCAGTGGACCTGGTGTCAAAGAGGGCTTGAAAGTTATGCATTCATTCACTTATTCACTCATTCATTCATTCATTCAACAAATACAAAGCTACGCTGTCTATTGCGTTGGCTATAAAGCCATGAAATAGAGTGAAGAGTCAGCAGATCCACTTAACTCTACTCTCAAAGTAAATCCAGAATCCATTTACTTCTCACCATCTCTGAAGTGACTATTCTCAAGCCACCAACCTTTATCTGCCTAAACAATTGCATCAGCTTCTTAACTAGCCTCCTTGTTTCCACCCCAATTACACCAGAACAGTCAGCCATAGTCTTCTGAAATGTAAGCAAGAGCGTTCAAAACCTTCCAGTGACATCAAACCTCACTCAAAGTAATGCCCCAACCCCTTCCACCTCCTGTGTTGTCCTGCCTGGCTTCTTTTCTGACCCCCATTGCCCATCCGTCCATTCATTCCCCTCTCCTTACACACAATGCATGTGGCATTGAAGGGGGCTGGGTTCTTCCTCTAGATGCCACCCAGGATTTGCCCCCTCGTCTCACTCAGGTCTCTGGTCAAGTTGCCAGAGCTGGGAGGCCTTCCCAGCCCACCCTGTCTCATTCAGATGTTCTCCTTTGCATCACGTACCATCTCCTCATCAGGCTTTGTTTTTCTCCATAGCATTTATCATCACTTGTATGTGTTATGCACAGTGTGTATTATACACAGTATATATTTGTTCATTTTCTGTCTACCCTCCTCCTGGAAAGACAGAGAAAGCATGTGAAGAGATGCAGCCCAGAATCTTTCAGATTTGATGAAGCCTTGGGTTTAGCAGGCCCATATGGGATTAGGCAATACACGGACACGTCTTACAGAACTACCAAAGACCAACAGAAAATCTTAAGAATGACGAGAGAGAAAAGACAGATCATCGCTAACGGAACAACCACACTAACATGAAGGGAACACAGAAGACAAGGCAACGGCATCTGTAGAGTGCCAAGGGGCATAACTGTAGACCTAGATGTTTATATCCAACTACTGTCACTCATGAAGAAGAGTGAAATAGATTATCAGGCAAAAGCTGAGTGCTTGCCGCTATTGGACCCGTTCCAGCTCAGAATAAAGCTGTAGCTCAGGAAAAAGGCATTTAAACTCCAAAGGAAGGAGTGAGATGCAAGATCTTGAGCAAAGAAACTGGTAAATATGTCAGTTTACATAAACAATCCACGATTATATAATGACTAGAGGAATCATTTGGTAGGTTTTAAAATTAGGGTAAAACTAAATATTGGAAAAAATAGCATGTAAGGTGGGAAGGGGTGATCAGAGTTGAAGTGTTCTAAGGCTTTTTCTAAATTAGAGCAGAATAGAAAAATCAATTAACTTTAGACCCTATTAGATCGGGACCTATGTTAAATGTTTAAGAATAATAACTAAAATGATATAAATAGAATAGATATCTTCCAAATCAATAGAGGAAAACAGGACAATAAAGAAAACTCAGTTCACTTCAAAAACAGTATCACGGAAAAAGTATGTTAAGAAAGAAAAAATAAGGTGGAAAAAGTTGAAGTCCATGTGCAATTAAAATGAATCCAAACTGACTAAGGTACTACCAGCAGTGGCAGCAAAAATGTACTTCATCTAGAAAATTAGTGGTATGGCTAGATTCAACAGTCATCTAATGTATTGATTAGAATGTTCTTATCAGCTGTAACATTTGTGATTGTATATAATAGATATACAGATAATAGATATTTCTATACTATTATATATATATACATATATATACATTTATGTAGTTCATGAATATATATTATATATTTATATCTACCTACCTATCTAATCTATTTATATATCTCAATTAAGCAAGCACTAGATTTCCCAATGTGGAAAATCAATGTGACCTAAGGATATGGGTCCACAGAAAGGCAAAGTACCCCAAAATTAACATGACTCACCAATGGAAAGAGGGTGCTCAATGTAAAACTCCAAGGTTTGAGGGACTGACCAGGAGCACAGCATAGTAGGACTGCAAGTTGTAAGACTCATAAGGATAGGGAGATGCAAGATCAAAGCAGTGAAATAAACAGACAAATAAAAAGTGCCAGGAGTTTTAACTTTAGAAGAGCCCTGCATAAGAAAAAAAGCACAAACGGTGCCCTATATTTTTCCAATCTGGAGAGGTCTTGGAAATACTTTGAAATCTGTTCCCCCAGGTTTGTTTTGCTTCCCCATTATACCTCACAAGGAACACAGAGAATGATGTCCTGTCATTTTGATGCCTCTCTCTACTCAAATGGCAGAAACCAACCAGGTGAGTTGTCATAATGTAGATGAGGCTGGGATAAAAATACACCTTGGAGAGCTTGCTTCCTGATGACAGACTGAGAGTAGCTCGTTTTGATTTGAGTGATTTGGAGCTTAAATTCAGTGCCAACCCTTATGAGTGTCTCGAGACGCTGGGTTAGGAAAGCGATTATGTCAGGAGTATAAGGTCTTTTGTCTGCCTTCCCTTAGAATTGTCTTTGATTGATGGATGGGTGACTGTCCAGCATCCCGATTTAAACTTCTGAGTGAAAACAAACAGGTGAATTTTTTTATTCAGTATTCGCTTCTGGGTTTACCTTTACAAGAAGTTCGTCCATTTAGAGTCAAGGGTCCCAACTAATTACACCATCTGAGAATGAAGCTCTTCCATGCATCAATTTAATCATTTTGTTTCATAAAAAGCAAAACAAACAAATGAAAAACAAACAAGAAAAACAACCCTTTGCTGCAGTTTCAAAACAAAACAATTAAAACATTCCTCATCTTAAACCCCAAATCTTGGTCTTCAGTTGGTGTAAGTGGTATGAACTAGTTCGTAGCGGGGCAGACTCTCAGCCTGCCATCTTCCAACTTACTCAAAGTGGGGTTCCAAGGAGCAGAGGAGGCAGGCCATTGCGCCACCCGACAGAAATGCAAAGCAACCTCCTACGATACCTACGAAGAGAATCTCACTGACGTGAGCATCTGCTGTGCCGAGGGTGCCTCTGATTGTGAACAAAGTGGATAGGACGGCTCCTGTTCACCTTTTATGGTATCTTTTGGTGTTAATGACCTTGAGCTCATCACAGTTCATGGTTGGCATTTGTTCTGTTCTGATTGGGTGATACCGGTCCTAGTTTTATGAATGTTTGGAAATCATCCCTGATTTGTAGAGCATCAATACAATACTATTGTTTGCTCGTTTTTGATTTTTAGCAAAGCAGCTATTTCAGTTTTATTTAGCCTTGCCTCATTCTGAGACCAAGAAGGGAATCCATGGGATTGATTCTAAAATAGATTTGAGTGACTGAAAATCATTTCTTCTGCAGTCATGAAACCTCTCATTTTTCAGTGGGGTCTAAAGTATTGTTCAGATCTCATTTTCACCTTTAAATAAATGACTTCCCTGGAGACCTTTAGTCTCAGAGTAATCTCTCTCAACATTTCACCGTATATATACAATCATGTCTGAACCCAGTTTAGGCTCAATTGAAGAGTTGAAAACACTAATAAAAAAAATACGTATTTATCCATGCCTACTGTAGGCTGGGCACTTGCCATTTCATGTAATCCTCACACAACCTTTTGTACAGCAGAACAGCACACAAAGCTCAGATTCAAATTCAGGTTCAAGAGACCCACAAGCCCAAACACGGTGTACGCGTTGTAGACAGAGTCTTCTTCCAGGATAAGGCTCTCAAGGATTGGGAAGCAGGGGGACTTTAAGACCACTGCTTTCCTGCTGGCTAAAACATCTTCATGTTTTGGAGCAATGCGTGGGATATTAACACTTCTAGTCATGGAACTTTTCCAGAAGGTTGGGAACCTATATTTTGGGGGACACTGGGACACAGAGGGGATAGGATGTTGGGGTTCAGAGTTGAGACACTAAGGGCTTGCTTCAGGCTGTAGGACTTACAGGAGAGAAGGGGTTAAATCCAGTTCACCCAACTCTCAATTTTTTTTTCTGTATTCCCTATGATTTCATCTTGTCCATCTTTAATTTATTCTTACATAGCTCCTAGAAGCCCTCTTTTTAAAAACAAACCTAATCATGTCATTTTCTTGCTTAGATTTTTAAAAAATAACTTTTTATTGGACTCATAGAAAATAAACCATTTTAAAGGGAACAATTCAGTAATATTCAGAACATTTATAATGTTGTGCAGCCATCGCCTCCTTTCAGTTCCAAAACATTTTCATTATCCTAAAAGGAAATCCCATAAGCATTAAACAATCACCACCGTCAGCCCCTGGCAACCACTAATCAGCTCTCTGTATCTGTAGATTTCCCTGTTCTGGATATTTCATATAAATGGAGTCATACAGTATGTGACCTTTTGTGACTGACTTCTTTCACTTAGCGTAATGTTTCCAAGGTTTATCCAAGTCGTAGCATTTTAAGCACCTCATTCCTTGCTACGGCTGAATAATATTCCATTGTATCAGTGTACCACATTTTGTTTAGCCATTTGTCCCTTGATAGACATTTGGGTAGCTTCCACCGTTTGCCTATTATGCACTTTCTGTCTTTCCCCACTCCACGCTTTCCCATTCTAACTTGGAGTTACCTAAGTGAGCAAAATCCTGGAGGAACTGGGGGGGGGGGGGGGGGGGGCAATGAATGCTACCTGGGAATAGACCTCAAGTTCTTACTGAAATGTTAGTGTTCTCGATGTGTTCCAGCGTGATACTTTTCTGGAAAAGCCAAACTAAAGACTGAGTGTTCACAAATGACTTTTGTGTGCACTTTGTTCTTATCTGTATCTACGTCACCCCACAACAGTTCTAAGAGGTGATATGCATGATACCATCCCAGAGATTTTCCTCCCGAGTGTGAGGCTAGGCCTGAGGACGGTCAGGGAAAACTGGCCTGTTTGGGACATGTTGTACTGTCAGAGATGTAAACATTTTATTCTGGAAATTTTCAAAGTATAAAAATAGAAAGGGTAATTTAATAGGCTCTCACATATCCATCACCTAGCTTCAGTAATTAACATCTGCTGTTCTTATTTTATCTATTCCCCTACCATCACTTTTTTTTATTGCTTATTTGTCTACTTATTTATTTATTTGTTGCTGGGGTGTTTTAAAGCTAATTCTAGACATAATATCATTTTCACTTGGACATGTTTCATAGGTCTATCTAACTTTCGTTTTTTAACATAACCACGGTATTATTACCAGAGCCCCCCCCCAAAAAAAACACCCAGCAATTCCTCAGTATTATCAATTTGTGTTCAATTTTACCTCATTGCCTCAAATATGCCTTTCTTACAGTTGTTTTGTTCAATTCAGAATCCAAACAAGATTCTGTCAATATTGCTTATGGTTAATATGCTCTTATATCTCTTTCAATGTATAATTGTTTCCCTTTTTTGTTTGGTGCTTTTTTTTAAAGAAATTGAGAATTGGGTCTTTTGTCTTGAGGAATTGTTGGATTTGGCTGATTATGTCTTTGGGGTGTTATTTAATATGTTCCTCCACCCCCCATAAATCAGCAGTTAGACATAGAAGTCGATTTGGGGTGGAGGGGTGGATTAGGAATCATGTATTTATCTCATTTTTCCTATTATAAAGATTGATCAATGGTTCAGTGCTGTGGTTGGATGAAAAATAGTCCCCTAAAAAATATCTGCGTCTTAATCCTTGGGACCTATAAATGCTATATGGCACCTAGAAAAAGGGAGGTGGTGGTGATTGTCTTTGTAGAGGTCGGTTAAGGATCTTGCAATAGGGAGATTATCCTGGATTATCTGGTTAGGATCCCAATGCAATCACATGTATCCTTATGAGAAGAAAGAGTTTCCATTTCATACAGACGGAAGAAGACATGGAGACAATCTGACTAAGGAGGCAGAAGATTAGAGTAATGCAGCCACAAACCAGAGCATACCAGCAGCTGCCAGAAAATAGAAAAAAGCAAATTCTCCCTGTAGAGCCTCCAGAGACCTGCCAGCACCTTGATTTCCACCCAGTGAAACTGATTTTGGACTTCAGGCCTCTGGAACAATGAGAGAATAAATTCC
This sequence comes from Rhinolophus sinicus, assembly GCF_036562045.2. Lineage (NCBI taxonomy): Eukaryota > Metazoa > Chordata > Mammalia > Chiroptera > Rhinolophidae > Rhinolophus > Rhinolophus sinicus. The sequence goes on along the minus strand of NC_133758.1, from coordinate 14,875,306 downwards.
TATTGTTTTAAGCCACCGAGTTTGTGGCGATTTCTTACAGCAGCCACAGGAAATTAATACAGGTGTGATCTGCCTGATCCATCCATTATAAAGTTCCCCCTCAACTTTTCCAATAATAAATTTAGCTGCCATTGATTATGGTTGCCTAGATCCATTATTTCATTAGGGAGTGGAAAATAATTTTCTAATTCTGTCATTTTATTTCTCCATTTAGTACACATGGTCTTTCTATATAAAGAAGGGCTGTTTTCCTCATCAACTATTTGATTAGCCTGAGTTCTAGCCCAAGTAAGGGAAGACAGGAGATATGCTTGAGATTTTTCTTTAATTTATACATTTCCAGAATAATGAGTTGGTGCCCTAGCAAGCTCCAAGGTGATCAGTGATTTATTTTTTAACCTATGGACCTATAGGTTTTCCATATATCTGATAAGTTTCAATTCATTGTAGTCATCGTTATTTATGACCCTCAAATGGTCCCATCTTTAAATTATGGGAACACCTCCAAGTTTGATCTGCTTTTTAAGCCAAATAAACCCTGCAGCTGAATTAAGATGGGGTTTTCCAGATTTGAAAAGTAACAACTGATCATAAAATGCTGACCTGCATCCTGGTCTTCTTGTATGAGTGACACACACACACACACTCACACACTCAAAAAAATTTATTTTCAAAGCAAGGGCAAAGATGAAGAACTCTAAAGACAATAAATCTAACTTCTCCCATCTCTTTATATAATAACTCTCAACCCTCATTTTACAGTAGGACCACCTGGAGAGATTTTGAAAAATACTCCTGCCTGGTCTCTACGCCCAGGGATGCTGATTCTCTTCCCTGGGGTGGGGTGATGATGGGCTTTAAAAGCTCCCCAGGCAATTCTAATGTGTAATCAGGAGTGAGAACAATTGTCTAAAGCATCTGTCATAGTCCGAGATGGGTTTAAAAACAAAAACCAAAAACCAAGCTCCGGTCTTCTGCCGTCTGCAAGTAAGAATTTCTAGCAGTGACCGCACATGGAGCTAGGTTGAAAGGCTGCCCATTATCAACATGTATTCTTGCCTCCTGATCCAAGGAAGATGGTGTCATTAACAGAACTGAATTTAAAAAAGCAAAAATACCATCCTGCCCTAACCCTACTGCCTCTGTTTAATGTTTTAAATCCATGTTCAGCCTTTCCTTTTGGCTTTACCTTCCTTTTCCTGACTTTATGACATTTGTCTACAGGGAAATCTCCGATAGATTGTACGCCGGGTCTGCGCTTTTTTCACCTTTGTAGTCTTACTTTCCCACACATAGAGCAGAGATTTAAACATAATTGACATTTACCGTGTTTCCCCGAAAATAAGACCTAGCCGGACCATCAGGTCTAATGCGTCTTTTGGAGCAAAAATTAATTTAAGACTTGGTCTTATTTTAATATAAGACTGGGTATAATGTAATGTAATGTGATAATATAATAATATAATATAATATAATATAATATAATATAATATAATATAATATAATATAATATAATATAATATAATATAAAACCAGGTCTTATCTTAGTTTTTGCTCCAAAAGACACATTAGAGCTGATGGTCCGGCTAGGTCTTATTTTTGGGGAAACACGGTAGTAAAGTTTGGTTTGGTGCAAGAAAATTACCAGGATAATTCTGTTTTCTATATCCAAGAAATTTTGTTGGATTCTATTGGATAAATGAAGAATTCTTGAAATTTCCAGGCTTTGACTATATAAAGTATAGATAATTACTCATTTTGCTTCAAATTGTGCAGTTAAGGACTCTAGGTAAAAGAGTCCAAATTTTACAAAGACACATGAAATTTAATATGCATCTCAACTTTTTAAAGTTTCTCTTTTTGAATATATCTAGTGATAATAAAGGTAAACAGGTGTTTGAAAACATACTGTCATGAAGTACCAACCTGGCAGAAAACCTGTAGCATTTATAATGAGAACAAAATCCAATTGAATTTGTAATTAGCACTTTTGAAATGTGCTCATTATTATTGTTATTATTAGCCACAAAACTATGCAGCCTTGGCTCACACCCATTGGAATTTTAGCGTGTGAATCTAGCCAAAAGCAGTTAGTATAGAACCCAATAAAAGAAATATGTTGCAAATTTTATGGAAGTAATTTTAAGTTAAATATCCAAGTAGGACTATCAATTAGGTAGAAATTATTCACTGTTATGGGTCAAAGAAAATGTTCACTTCTGAAGCTGCAGATCTTTATTAAAAATGTCCTAATAATTTGAGAAAAATGAACACACCCCTGAACAAAATGTGTTTGGGAAATAATCCTGAAAAAAGGAACAGTCATGGTTGAAGAGATCTATCCCAATGGAGCAGAATTCAGGGACCTGTCTTCATCGAGCTTCCAGAGGAAGCTACTCCAAAGACTTTCCAGAGCCTAAAAGGGTGCTGACCAACTCATTACTGATGGTGCATGTAGGAAAAATGTCTGGACACCCAACAAGCTTGCAGTTCACTTCATTGACAAACATTTCTAAGCAACCAGAATGCTTTGCATTAGGTGCTATTGGAGAAATGTGGATGATCTAGTAAATTGGAGACAGGTAAATAGGAGGGAATCTTGGGAACAGTCATCAGTGAGACCAAGTAATCATCATGGACTCAATATTAATTGCTAAGGGAGATGCCAAGCAGAAGTAATCAGGTAAAGGTCAGGCTAGTCGGGAAGGGAAGATTTCTGGAAAGGATTTATTTTTGATCCAGATTCTAAATTGGGGGAAGGTTAGGAGATGTTTTTTAATAAAAGAACTCACATGAATTAAGGCACGTGGATTTAGTGTCATTTGAGCCTTGAGGAGGGATGGCCAACAAATTGATTTGGTTAAAACAGAAGAACTTGCTGGTGTTATGCTTGGCACATGATCAACAAGTGTTTATAGGTGCTTAACAAGAGTAGATGCTCAAAAAGTATTTGAAGGCGCTCAATAAATATTTGAGTATCAATGACTTTGACCTTCCTATTTTCCCGGGAGAGTATATAAATAATACACTCAACACTTAACAATGATTTAGTCCAACTCCACACAGGACATGCCCATTTGGGAGCAGTCCTCCATGTACCTTATGTCAGTCCAACTCTGCTCATTTGTATCTGTGAGATTCTTTATGCTTTGATTGTATGATGCTTGGTTTGAGTAGCGTGGACAGAATGCCTATTATGTTTTCCTGTATGATCATAATCCTACGTGTTGAGATCAATGCCATATTCAAAGAAAACAAAATAAACACAGGTAATGTCGTGCCTCAATCTCAGGGGTGGGCCCCTGGTTGACCTATTTCTGCAGAGTGACCCTGCCCCTCACTCTGACCCACCGTATTTTTTTTTTCAATAAATAGTTATTGAACTCCTATTTGCCAAGTGCATTTCTAGAAAATGAACATGGCCATGGACATCGCAAGGATCTGTTTTAGGTGGTGACTCAGCGGAGCAAAGAGATGGTTACAAAACAGTGTGATAATTTCTATGAATAGCTTACTGGAGCAGACCACTTCCCAGAGACTCTGATCTCATGGGTCTGGTGTGGGTGGGCCACCGATATTTAAGCCCTACCCCAGGTAATGTGCAGTCAGGGTGGAAAATCACAGTGGTTCTCAAATCTTGGTCTTTGGACCAGCAGCATCAGCATGTCCTGGTAACTTCTTAGAAATGCAAATTCTCAGACCCTGCCCCTGACCCACTGAATCAGAAACTCTGGTGAAGTGGGGTAAAGAGCAGAGATGTGTTTTAAGAAGCCTTGCAAGTGGTTCTGGTGCATACTCGTCTGAGAACTACTGAGTAGAGGAATAGATTGATTCTGTGTCAACATATTGCAGAAGTCTCCCAGGCACCCTCTCCGACACCCTATCCTCCATCAAACCCCAGTCATGTTCTTTATTATTCCAATAGTCTCTTTTGAATGTAGTTAACCAATTTCTTGTTTTTTTTCTTTTTCTTTTTCTATTACCATATATGTTCAGGGCTCCAAGGATGCCAAATTAATTCAACCCCAACTCAAGAAGCATGAACCCAACCTTGTCATAGGCATAATACAGGACTTTATATATTACTGTGTTTCCCCAAAAATAAGACCTAGCAGGACAATCAGCTCTAATGTGTCTTTAGGAGCAAAAATTAATATAAGACCCGGTATTATATTGTATTGTATTATATTATATTATATTATATTATATTATATTATATTATATTATATTATATTATACTGGGGCTCATAGTAAAATAAGACTGGGTCTTAATAATTTTTGCTCCAAAAGATGCATTAGAGCTGATTGTCTGGCTAGGTCTTATTTTCAGGGAAACACGTAGATCCTTGTACATTATGGTTCCTCTTGGCCTCTTTTGACCTAAATGGGTTCAATGATTAGATTGGATAAGAAGGGATGCAGTTGTGGTTAAGAGTGAAAGCTGTGAATTCAGAGGGCCTGGCTGGCTCCCAGCCTTCCACCAAAACATTGTGTAACCTTGACCACATAATTTCATGAACTATCAATTCTCGCTTTGTCATAATCTGGAATAATGATTATTACATACTTCATGGGATTGCTGTGAAGCTTTAATGAGGTCATGCAAGTAAAATGGCTAACGCAGTGCCTGGAACATAGAAGCCCTCAATAACTGTTAGCAGTTATTAAGGTGGGAAAGGTTGTCAGCTCACGAGATAGGGAGCCAGTGCAGGCTGATGATCTCCGAAGGGGTTTGTGTCTCTCTAGGAAGGAATGATGGTCACCTTCTTTCCCTCTGCTTTCTTAGCCTCTTTCAAAGCACCCCACTCTCAGACCTCCCATTAGCAGTTCTGCTGTCTTTTTTTTTTTTTTCCCCTTCAGAAGAGCAGTCAATTATTGAATCAATTTTAGATATGCTGCTCAGGGTACGTAATGGCTGACTTGGGAATATCTTTTTCAGTAAAATTAATACTTGCAAAGGGTCCCGGCCTGCCTCCAAGCCAATACTTTAATTATTTTTTTTTCTGATACTCCAGTGTGTGAAAAACGGTGAGAAGCCAAAGACAAATGTTCTGGTCTCCATTGTGTTCGTTCTCTCCATCCACATCCAAATCTTTCCTACAACTCCAGTCCTCGTTTCCATTATATCCGAATGAATGGAAAGAGCCAATCCAGAGGTAACATTTTACAGCTGATTTACAAACCCCTTACAAGTGCCACGTTTAGCTCTGACATTGTTCCTTGCGCGCCATAAAAATAAATGCATTGAGAAGCCTTTGGGGTCCTTGCTTTGCTGAAGCACTTCCTTTCTGTATTTTTCGCTTCTCATTTTACCTCTTATTACTTCACATGAAGCTGCCGCTCTCGGGACGACCGCACGCTCACTGTAAACCCCGATTATTGATCATGTACTTACATGGTTGGCAGCGTTTTATGTAAGAGGAATAAATGATATAGTTGTTTCTATCCATTAAACTATACTGTTATCAAGGGATTGAGAACTGCCCTAAACATGGCAATTATTTTGGGAGGCTCTGTAATGTTTTCAATATAATTGCCTAGTAATCTTGTATTTACTGTGTGGTGGCAAAGTATAGCTAGCTTCGTGTTTGCACCTTATAAAATGTAAGGACTTTTAACATGCTTATTAATGCTCTGTTGTCTTCCCTCTCCTCCTGACCTTTTCCTTTCCCCAGTGTTCCACCCCCAGGAATTTGCCTATGTGGCTTCTAGAGACTTCCCAAGTGCTGGAATATTTTTTTTCCATATTAACCCATCCTCAGAGATCAGTAACTCCCTACTTAGTATGATGTGGGGTGTCCCTGGCTCTGGCCGTGTGGGAAAGAGAGCTGGGGTCTGGCACAAAACACTTCACATGATTAGTACAGCTCTGAGTCGGGGAAACGTGCCTTGTGAGCAAACGCCCCAGCCTAGAGGAAGCTTAATTATAGTCAAGAGAGACTATTCCTTCCTCAGCAGCAGCTGCCACTGCCCACGTGTGCACACACATGTGCACACACGCAAGCACACACATGCCCTCATGCAGCACCGTCCATACGTGATTTCTTTTTGGAAGCTTGTTTGTTCCTCTCCTTCCCTCCCTTAGAGGACCCTAACAATGGCAACTGTGAACCATATCCTTGCCATCTTCAGCTCCCCAAACAAGCCAGTTCCTACCTTGTTTTGATTTTTTTTCAGCCATCGGTAGAGAAAGCCTTGCAACTTTTAAAGACCAAATACAACAAAGTGATGCAAATAAAAACGGAGAGCTTGCGAAATGTGAGGCCAGGGGCTGTTTCAACTTTTTATTGACATATAATAGAGCCTGAGATTTTGAAACATTTTGCTGTTTCTCTTTGAAGGTGCCAGGAATTTGCACGTGAGGTTTCAAATATGCTTCTGTTACTGATTTGCAAGAGGAGATTTCTAAGCTGTTTCTGCTCATTCGGGTGATGGAATATAAAGCCCCAATACTTGATGCTTTCTTTCTATAGAATTGGACTTTTCCAACCTGTGAAAGAGGAAAGAAGAGGAATAATGCCTTGTTCTATTCCTATAAACAACATGTACAAGAGGAACCCTGGGGATTTGGTTTGGTTTTAGGAGAAAGGTGGTTGAGACCTCAGTGCATTTTAGAGCCTCCTAAGGGTGCCATTCTGTGCCTGCTTTTCCTCACCTGAGGTTCACGGTCTTCTGCCCGGCTGGCCTTCCAGCGCCTGGGAGGCTGTCTGCTTACGCTCACCCACAGCAGAGCACACTTACCTTCTCTTCCTTAGCCGGTCTCTGTCCTCCTTGTGCCGCTCTTCCACCAAACGATTAGACAGCAGCTTGGGCATTTGCCTCGGTCTGCACAAGCTGGCGTGGGGGTGCAGTACAGGGTCATGGATCAGAACGCAGACCCTGGAATCTGCTGCTTGTGTTCAAAACCAGGTTCTTCTTTTTACAGAATGTTTTGTTGTAGACAAGTCACTTACCATCTCTGTTGTCGTGTTCCCATCTGAAAATTGAGAATATTGATAGGAACGACCTCTGAGAGCTATTGTGTGAATTTGTTGAATTAACATGTGTGACAGACTGGGGGTAGTGCTTGCTCTTACTGTTTCCTGAAATCCTTTTTTTTTTCTAGACTAACGTTGGTTCTCCATGTCTTGATGGATCTTATCTTCACTTAGCCATCCTATTTTCTCTTGGTGACGGCCTCTATTTACAAGCCCGACTTCACTGCACCAAAACAACCATTGACTGACTCGTAATGATGACAAGCGTAAAAGCAGTGGAACCTTCCCCCTACAAGCACTCTTATAAGGAGAAGCATTCCCCTTATAGTTAGGCAGTGGAGGTGGGAGGAGGGGTCAAGCCAAGTGGTTACTTGCTTGAATTTTTCACATTACTATGATCTCATATGGATGCAGGTTGGTTTTTCAAAGTTGCCTTTCCTAGTAGCTACAGTAGTTTTTATTTTGTCTCCTTTAAACAACTTCACCCTGAAAGGAGTTTCTTACTACAGTGTTCCATTAAAATAGGGCAGACCCCAGAACTCATGCTTTCTCTCAATCCCCTTGGGCTTTCAGAGAAGCTGTGAACATTTTCCAGCAGAATTTACCCACCTAGGCAGAGACCACCAAAGGACCAAGAAGAAAGGATCCGAGGAGAGGTCAAAGAGCAGGAAATCCCACCTCAGGATGATTCCCAAGGCCTCCTTCTCCCAGTTCTGACTGGTCTACTGTTTCCAGTGCAGACTGTAGGCCTGCATTTAAAGCCTTTGAGCCCATCAAGATTACGATTATTTTTCTGCTGAGCTTAACTTTTCCCATTCTTTACGGAGACGAAAAACAAAATAAAACGAAACAAAAAACCCCGCCAAGAGTAAAAGAGTAAGGGTGGGGTGGGTGTGAGGGGATGGGGGTGATTCCATTGTTGCCTCAGAGAGTTGCCTATCAGGGCTGGTAAATTCTCAAATTCGACACTGCATTATGCCATAGATCAGCTGTTATTTTTTCAGTCTCAGAGGAAACTCTGAGGAATCTCATTCCTTTAGTTATATTAAATGATCTGCCAATATTGTCCTTTTCACTCAAAGTCCTTTCACTGAAGTATTCTGCACAGGTTACAGGAACAGCAAAATCTCTTTAAAGCTGTTGTTTCTTTGGATGTTTGGTTTACCTTTTGGTTCCACAACAAAATAACTTAATAAATGAAGGGTGAGTAGAATTGTTACTATAGCAATCCCCATAGTAACATCAAAATGCCACGCACACTCATCCTGCAAACACTCTGGCAGCGTCTTCCCAGCCCTCCCTGTCTCTCAGGTTAGCTTCCCGGGTTTCCGCCCTGACAGCTTGAGATTTTAGGATATTAAATTAAATCCACTTTATTTCCATCCCAAAGAGTTAATAAAATACCAAGAATTCTTATCCACTTAGGTCCTTTGCAGAAAATTCAGAAGTGAATTTTCTGAGCTTGACAGTACGTACGAACGGCTTGCATTTGAGTTGCTCTTCCAATTTTAGGCCTGCCCTTAAAAATCACAACAATAATCCCAGTGAAGGCATGAATTGTTCTTTGTTGATTTCAATAGTCTTACATAACGTACATGGGGGCAGGACTAGAGGATGAAACATCTTCAGAATGCAGCACTGTGGGAACACACATGTTTTTAATCTCCTATTTTCCAGAAGATAGCCAGAAGGGATCCCCAAGAGGTCACTTGGAGAAGCCTTTTGCCACCTGGTAGGGTTATAAATTGATTCTCTGATTAAGATGGCTGTTATTAGGTTGAATGAATGAGAGGCTATAGAAAAATTAAATGGGAGGCAAAAACTGATTTGAGCATCATGTCATATCTTTATATAATAGGTATTCATGCATACATGTAAATATGTATATCACTGTGCATATTTAGCATAAATTTATAAACCAGCTGCTGAATATCAAATAGTGGATCTGTGTATCCTGTTTCTTAGCTCATTGTATCTGGAATATTAATACTGATACCCTAAAGGCAGAAACTACAACTGGAAAGCAGTTCTGTTAAATTCAGAACCAATGAGGCTATAAAGTTACGCAGCCTAGAGAACTCAGTTTACCCTATCACAAGGAAGAAACTTCGATAGATAAAGAGGAAGAAACAGAAGAAAGAATAATGAGCAAGCCATAAACAGGCAATTCATAAGAAGACAAATAAGATTGTTAATGAAAAATGTCCAATCTGACTTCTAAGCAAGGAAGTGCGAATGGAAACCAGAATACCAGGATGTGGAGAGGGGCTTCCACTTCTGCTCTGGAATCAGCACTAGGCCCCCAGCCAAAAACAGCAGGTGCTAAGTACTCAACATGTGAAAGAGCAACCAGTCCCCAGCCCCACATCACCATTATATAGGCAGAGGACAGGAAGGGGGCAGGAGGGAACAAGAATCAAAGTTGGGAGTGGCCAGACAGTTGCTGAAGGGTTACTTATCAGAGGTTAGTCCTCTCTCCCTTGGGTGAGGGAGGGGGTTGTGAGAGAGGGTTCCCTCCCATATTCTATTCAACCTAAATAGCAGAAGAGATTCACAGAGAAGCACCTGTTTAGACTGCAGGTGCTAACAGGCAGACTGGCATTCACTTTCCTCTCTGGGACTCTACTTCAAGAGTAGACAGGCTTTCTGATCCACTCCTGTGCCTATTTAATCAGGGAAGAGAACTACAAGACAGTCACAAGATGAAGTGACAGATACACAGCCTGAATTTCGGCCAACTGGTATCCCCAAGGATGCAGAAGTTTCTGGTGGGTTGCACGGACCCCAGAGACTATAGCTAGTATTGAGACACTCAAAAAGCTTGTCTAATGAGTGCGGCCATTTCAGTGGTGGGATGTGAGAGGAGATAGATGGAGCCAGATCTCCCAAGGCAGAGAAATATGCAGAGGGAATCCTAAAAGGCCTTCCAGACAATCCAACAAATCAAAAAAGACTTTACAACTACCCCTTGGTAGAGCCAGCACCTGGATGCCTACCACACAGAGATGTCAATATCTAGCTGGTCTAAGTCAGAAAAATACTCATGCTCCAAACAAAGAATATTGCCATTGTGTTCATATAAGTAAAAAGATACTAGCCTTTTCCCCTCACATCCTTCTTCTCTAATAAAAATGGGAGCAAATACATACAAACAAAATATGTTAATGGCAACATTATTTACAAAAATAGAAAGGAGAAAAATTGAATTTCAAGTTGAAAATGGCTAACTAAATAATGGCATGTCCATATGATAAAATAGGTGCAACCATTAACATTATGCTTTAAAGACTGTTTAATGCTATTACATAATGTTCATAATGTAATGGTTAGTGAAAAACAAAGAGGATAACACCTGCATTACATAAGACGGAAAGGAAGAGCAAAAATATCTCTTATAGCAGAAGATACGACTGGCAAGTCCAAATGACTCAATGGAAAAACACCACAGGTAACAAGGCAATTTAGTAAAGTAGCAGATAGGAAAAGAAATCAATATACACAGCTTTCATATCTACAAACTAAAAGTAGTTAGAAGATACATGACAGATATGTATAAGCTGATAATGATGATAACAAACGTAGGCATAAAAAGAAACAAAAATTGTACAAAAGTTGTATGGAGAAAACGGAAAGCACTCCTACAGGATGCAAAAGGAGACTTGAAGAAATGGAAAGACATCAGTTTCTTGGATGATCCGGAGTCAGTTCTCCCTTAGTTAGTTTATAAATTTAATGTCATCAAGAAAACACCATTTTGGAGAAAAAATAAGCTAGAGTAGTCAGGAAATCCTTGCAAAAGGAGAACAATGAAGATGGATATTGGCTCTACCAGATATTAAAACATATTATAAAGCCTCTATAATTAATAAAGACTGGTATAGACACAGGAATTGATTGATCAATGAATAGAAAATCCAGAAATAGACCTAATTGCATATGGAAATTTAATACACAATGAAGATGGCATTTCAAATTGGTGGCAAAAGATGGACTTTGAAATAAGTGGTGTTGGGATAAGTGGATAGCCATATGGAAAAAGATAAAATTGGATCCATTTCTCACATTGTACACCAGGATAAATTCCAAAAGACTCAGAGATCTAAATGTGAAATGAATGAAAGTATACATATTTGAAAAGAAGATGGGTATTTTCCTCCAATAACTAGGATGAAGAAAACTGTCTCAACTATTTAACCAAGTCCAGTAGCATTAAGGGAAAACAGAGGTAAATTTGATGGTGTTAAAAATAAATAAATAAAACGTTTGCAAAGGAAAAATAAGCAACGTAAAAATAATGACAAATACGAAAAATTAGCAACTTTTAATCACAAAGGGTTAGCACGTCAAATATATAAAGAGCCTCTAAAAATAGAGAAGAAAAAGTCTATAACTTGGTAGATAAATGGACTAGGGAAATGAACAGACTGTTTCCTAAAAAAAGAAAGGCAAATGGCTCTTAACCGTATGAAAATATGTGCAGCCTTGCTCCTAATAAGAGAAATGCAAATGATGGTACCCTGAGATACCATTTCTCACATATCAGATTGGCAAAAATTCAGAAGTTGCAGAAAGTCCTCCGGAAGTGGGCAGGACCAGGACCGCTGGGAATGGAGGCCCAGGTAGTGGAGCTGGCTGGGCACTGTGTCTGCAGGGCAGTGGGGCTTCCGCGTCTTCCTCTGCTTTCCTCTGGGGCTGAAATCACTGGCTGCTCAGGGAACAGAGTAGACTGGACTGAGGAGCGAAAGAATACATGTCTAGGAAACGGCTCAGACACAGGATGCCCTTTTCCCCACAAACACAAGCGCTCTATCACAGCACGTTCAAATGCTAAACGGCCCTAATTCAAGAAGAATTGATAAAGTGCCTTCCCTGTGCCAAGCACTGTTCTAGACTCTGGGGATCCAGCAGTGAGCAAAACAGCCCCAAATTCTCATCCTTCTGGTGCTTGCCTTCCAGACTTCTTTATCACCTTTTTAGTGACTGTTTTGCTATCAGGCCTTGGAAATATGCTAACACCCAGGCCCAATCATCCATAAGGTTTACCTGAGGACTGCAATCACCCCTTTGGCCGCATAATTTCATAACTGTGACAAAAATACCAAAATTGAGTTAAAATGCTCCAGGACTTAAAGATGGCCCCATAGCAAATGGCTGACTTTTGGGGCCTCCTACCTTATAAGTCAATTATCATTTGCCACATTCATTTTGTAAACTTGTCAGCTTTCATTTATACAGGTGCAAAAGCCAACATTCTCATAGGATAGGTTCGCATGCATTTTTGTTGTTGTTGTTGGCTTGTTTGTTATTTAACATTGCCTACATTTGGAAAGGGTCAAGCTGATTATTTTACAGCCTGTTTACATAAACTCCATGCTGGGATACAGCATGCCAAGTCTCAGCCAAGTTCAGATGCTCACAAAGCCTCCTAGAAAATTAGAGTAGTGTTTATAACAGGAAACAGTGACCCTGAGCACACGGGAGCCACACTATAAATGTCCTCAGAGCTGTCTTCTGGGTTCTTATTAGGGGCCTTTTTATAAATGAGATTACCTTATAACTGTCTTCTTTACTTATAGAAATAACTGCTCTCTGGATGAGGCCCAAGACACTTCCTAGGTGAGAATCTTTATTGAATTCTTCTCTAAGAGCATGTGGTATGGTTGCAGTGTATTAGGATCTGGTGGAAATTCCAGACCTCAGTGCCTATTTTTTATTTCAATGCCTAGAACAATGCTTTGCACATAACAAGTTGAGTCAAAGACTATATAAGTGCAGTTGGTTCTCATTGTTTATGGCAGTTATGGTTTCTGAAGTCACCACGAATGTTGAAGTACTGAATCCTGAACCATTGCCCCTAGAGGAAGTACACGGTTAGGTTCCTGTGAGCCTCTGGTTACAATGTGTTGGTCAACCAACCAATACATAATCTTGTTTTATACATGTTTTTGTTTCAAGACATCCTATTTGACACGTACTGTTGATTGTTTATGTTGAACTCATGGCCAGCAGCACTATAACTCATGCCGGAACCAAGCTTATCTATCACGGGTATTTTCTCCATAAGGCATATCGCAGGCTTCTTGCACTGAGGAACACTAGACAGCTCTTCATTACTATGCTTGGAGCCATTTGAAGAAGCACAATCACCCAAAAACCCACAAAAACATGGGTTTTCCATGGCACTAAATAGCCTGAGAAAAGGACACGTGTTCAAGTACGAGCTGAAATGAGAAGGAAATGTTGCCTCGTTCGATTTCAGCTGGAAACACACGTCAGAAGACGCAAATTTGTGGCTGCTCTCTATATGTCTATGAGAGACCACGAACATATCACGAGTATTGATGTGGAGGTTAGAAATAAATTTTAGCAACAGGCTTATTCACAAATGTGGAATCTGTGAGTAGTGAGCATCAGCTGTATATCAATGTGTGTGAATTTTACCTTACAGTACGTAAAGGCAAGAAGTAGCATGTGTAAATCTTCTGGTTGTTTGAGAATTAAATCTTCTCTGACTGCACACACATCTGATTAGTAGGAAATTCCATTCACTTATCTAAAAAGTGTTGATTTGTGTTATGTGTGTTATGAGAAAAATCAAGTTCCGTCCTTAGCACCTGTTGGTCACCACGCTGGCCATGTCCCTTTAGTCACCAGTAGTCACCTGCTACTGGTGCCAAGTGCTGGTATTCTAGCATCACGCAGGCCTGTATTCCAGGAGCATGCAAAGGGGGGCTTTCTCAGCAGTCACAAAATTGACCAGGTGACACCCACTGCAAAGGCCATTGATGCCTTCCAGGCCAGCGTGGTACGTGGATCCAAGGGGTGCAGTCTCTGTCTCAGCCTCCCACAGAAACTCCTTGCTGGAGCACATCCTACATGAGGCGGATTGCTGGAAAGTCTGTCTCTCCCCTGTGCCTCCATCTGAGCCTCCCCTGTGTTTCCTGTGGATCCAGTTGTTCCTACCTCTTCAGCTCAAAATGCTCAGAAATCTGTCTCCTGTTACCCAACTTTATGCTACTCCAGGGCCTAAGGAGAGTGGGGGAGGGGGATGAGGTAGTGAGAGGGAGGTTTTCACTTCCCCTACAGGTGTGGGAGTAAAGGCAACTCGGATACTTGGAAATATAACACTGGCTTCTTATACCCAGAATGAGAGTAGGAAAAGGAAATGCTCATATTAATTGCATTTTGTTCTTGATAAATCATTCTAAGTAATGTAATGTTAGGAATTGCTTATTTTCACTTGGTATAATGTTTCCATGTTTGAGCTCTTAGGTAGAAGCCCAAGTTATCAGAGATTTTTTGTGCAAGGAGAAAAGGTCTACAGAGAAGATTAGAAGCTTCTTTGGGGCAGAGACTGTAGTTTGTATTTCTTTGGCACTATTCATAACAATAGGATACTCATAAGCAGAGCTGGTATGTGATATCTCGGTTTTTGAACGTCTCCGTTGACAAATATTTCAGTTTACAAACGCCGTAAATTGTATGTATCTATGGTATCATTATTAGATAGTAAAATTCATGCTAAATTGCTGTTTTAGGGATTGATTTTAAAGGTCTGGAACGGATTAATCCATCTTTGCATTACTTTCTATGGGGAAACTGTGCCTCGGTTTTCGAATGTTTCAGAACCCGAATGGTCCTCTGGATTATGTTCGAAAACCAAGGTACCTCTGTAGATGCATTTAGCAAGTCCCAAATATTCTCTTTCTATTGTAGATGTGAGCTATTGGACAGGGAGGTCTCCAAAGCACCTTTCCATTTTAAGTATCTGTGACACATTCCAGAAAAGTGACACATTCATAGCATTTTGAAAATCACTTCATAGAAAATGGGGAATTGGATGTTCAGAATAATGAATAAGTGATTTTTCCTAATTTATATCTTGTGTGAGTTTAAATTTCATTATATACCCCGTTCTTTCATATGGGACCCATCACAAACTGTTAAAATGATAGGCAAGTCAAAGAATGTGCTTTGCATCTGAGAGGAAATTAATAATAACAATTACTCTGATTTTTGAATCAGCCATATGGTCTCATTTTATGTTCCTGAATATGTCACTTAAACTGTGAGCCTCAGTGTCTTCATCTGAGAGATGGGATTGATATTATCTACTTCACAGAGTAGTTGTGATGCTAAATCAGATATTATACATGAAATTGCATGATGAATTATAAAGTAACATGTAAATGTGAAGAATTACTACGAATGGTATTCTCCCTCCTTTCATTTTTATCAAACTTGTGTCACTGATCAAGACCCGTATAAAGTCCAGCCTTTCCTTGAAGCTTTTCATGGCTACTCCAGCCAACAGCTATCTTTTTCTCCTCTGCATTCCAGCCACGTATGTTGCACTCTAGTCTTCAAATACTTGGTTTTTATTTCTTTAATGTAATTTGTGTATACATTAATTCTTAAAATTAAAATCTAGTAGAAAGAAATGCTTTCTACTAGATTTTAATTTTAAGAATTAAAATCTCTTGTAGTGTTGTACTCCTCACATAGTAGGTTCTTGGTACTTATTGAATGGATGGATGATTAGATAGATAGATGGATGGTTGGTTGGTTGGATGGATGGATGGATGGATGGATGGATGGATGGATGGATGGATGGATGGATGATTGGATAGATGGATGGATGGATGAACAGACGGATGGATGGATGGATGGATGGATGGATGGATGGATGGATGGATGGATATGGTGTCATTTTTCTGTTCGGCAAGATGGTTTAACACGGCTTGAAATAGCCTAAATATCAGAAACCTGATAACTCCTTTTTCTTTACCATCCAAATGAAATGGCTCAGGCCTCTATCCTATGTCCAGTGGGAAGTCCTCCATATCCCCCCGATACCTCTGAGGAGTCCCGAGGGAAGGCTTATGTTCTCCTGGGTCAGTCTCTGTGTAACCTGCCTCCACACTAGTTCTCTCTGTTTCCAATGACCCACATTTTCTTTCTTCACTGCTTTGACCCAGGCTGAACACTGCCATGCAGTCCTGACAGCCCAAACACATCTCTAGTTGCATAGTTACTGTCACAGCTTGTTACTAAAGATTTCAAGTTAGGAAAAGGTGGTTTCGCCACAGCACAAAATAAGAAACAATTGAATATTAATTACCACTATTCTTGAAAGTCCCTCAGCCATCCTTTCTAGCTGACTTTCATATTGGCTGTCTCTTCTTCTCAGGCTCCTTGCCAAACTCTTGCCAAGTTGCTCAGTCCTCTCTAACCAACAATGAGTCATCAGTGACCAATTCCCAAATTCTAGTTCACTTTTTAGGTGGTGCAGTTTAGCTCTCTCCTTTTTGTCATCCTATCTCTTTCATTTATACAAAAGGGGCCCATCCTTTTACAAAAAAGGATATTTTCCCCCCAAAAAAATGCTATCTCCTCTGAGGTTAATAATTCCACTTCTCTGCCAGGTGAAAGTAATGGAAATTCAGTGTTTTGTTTTAAATAGTAAATATTTTCTGAATTTGTCATTTGAAAATTTCTTTGACTTGAGATATCCAGAATGGTGAGAGATAAGCTTGTTCCCTCAGTAGCCTTCTCTGGTAATCAAGGACCATTTATTCCATCGATTTCCACAAGCCCCAAAAATTAGCATCCCATCTTCTCAGAATGCTGAATTTTAATGGACATGAATGATGCCATAAGGTTTGGTTTGTCTTAAACATATTCAGTCAATTATTAATGCATACCAGACACTTGAGTGCATATTTTTTTCACATCATAAACATTGATTATAAGAAAAGCTTGTCTTATTTCCATACGTTGAGCTCATCAACCAGGCACCATCTGGTATTAAAAAAAAAAAAAAAGAAATGTTATTTAGCTTTAGGGCTTTAGGACAAGAAGCTCAACAATGTATATATTGGCATACCAAATTCCTGCTTTGTCTTTTATATAAAGTTTTGTCTTGTAATTCATCCCACAATACTCTTCCCTAAAATCGAATGTCCTATCTGCCTATATCTGTTACTACCATTCCATACCAGCATGTACAATGCCTCCCTTATGTGGTATCCTGGCTCCACAAAGAAATCATACAGCTTTCATTGGCAGGAAGCATGTTTGATGTTTAGTATACATTCACCTTGGTATCTAGCATAGAGCTGAGCACCATAGAATGTACTCAATAAATTCTGTTCACTAAGCAAAATAAAGAATTGCTGAAAACATTTTTTATCATGAGAGTGAAATATAGAAATGGAAGGAAGGATGACATTTAGTCTTCCCTGCTGCCAAGCAGAGAATTTTATTAACCTGGTCATTAGTCAATGAACATTGAGCCCCAATTGGTATACAGTTTTCTGTTAGGAGCAGTGGGAGAGACACATGCAAGATAAGGGACGGTATCGCTCTTATGACTGCTGTTTTCCTTTTGCTGCATTGGAAAACCATCCAATTTGCCATACATTTTTAAGGCATGGACCATGAAACACCAATACCTTCAAACTCAGGTAACATCATGGTGAACAAAGGGGGAAAAAAGGAAGTAGCATCCGTTAAAACATCTAGCAATTACTAATCCTTTCAAGGCTAAAAAGAGTTTGTCTCCACAAAGTCATTTGAATCTAGTCCAGTTGTGAGACAACAACATCTTGCAATGCAGACATTTTTGTGACCATGTCTTTTTTAAAAGGTGCATTTTTAAAGCAAAGACGGTAGAGTTTTGAACTTTCTGTTGTCAGCTCTCCAGCAGACTATATGATGAGCTCATAACTGTCCTGACCCAGTTTCTGTTAGGAGATGGTAATGAGAAGTTTTGGGTTTCTTTTCTTAAATTGTCATCGCCTCTGTTAGAGACAAAAATATGGTTTCCCCTTACAAGTGATTATTTAAAAATGTAAAAGTCAAGCAAACCATTAGCATCCTACCAGCTCATCAGCACTAGTGGTCACAAGGATGGGAAGCTGGGTGGTGACCCCAGTACAAGCTGTCTTTTTGGAAACGTTTTCAGGGGAACCTGGATTGGGAGGTTAGAGACAATTTAAGGAGTAATCTTACATGACAAGAAAGCCAGCTTGGACTCTACCTGGAAAAACAAGCAGACTCAAAGGCCATTCCTGTAAACTTTCCAAAGCACTCCACTGGAGTATTGCAATCATAAAGACACTCCCTGGTAGAAGGGTACCCTGAAACATTGAATCTAGCCAATTCTTTGATCATTTATCACAGCTGTGCTGAGTGTTACCGGGGCAATCAGCTTTAGTTGTGTTATTAATCCCTCGCTCTATGAAATATTGGCAGAAAATGTATGTATTTCATAGGTAATGAAGCAAAGCATCATGGCAGCCTATCTAAGAGTCTTCTCCCATTGCTTTCCCATCAGCTAAGAACTAGATGATACAGACAATGCCAGTGTTTTCTGGGCACTGGCAAAATCAAGTTTTTTTTCTGCACAGAACCCTTCAGTAAATACCTCGGCCTCACTTAGGTAATAGCCAGTCAGGAGAACAGTAACCAGTGTCTCGTTTACTACCTTCTGCTCTGATTTGGTCTATTTCGGACACTTGATTAACGGTAAAACGTGTTATCACCTCTTCATTTATCTTCCGTATCCAGAAGGTTTGTCTAAAAGATTGATCTCATTCCAGATACTACGTATGGAGGCATTATTTCGCCTGATTTTATGCATCTCCTCCCTTGCGGTTTTCTGGTATTCTAACCCAGTGGCTTGTAATCGGGATGTGTTTTCCAATGCAGACTTTCCAAGTGCTATTTCCTACTAGTGTGTGTGGAGAAGCCATGCTGACAGTATTCCTACTTATCTTTTAAGTTACTGAAAGGTGATTATGTAGCATATGGCTGCTAAGTGTAACTATAGTGGGGTTGGGGGGGACACGGGGTAGAAACCCTGGCCGTAAGCACTCAGGAAGCTGGAGCAGCGCCGCCTGGAAGAGCCAGGACGCCAGTGGGCCGGATGTGCACAGCTCCCTGGGGGGGGAAAAAGAAGCCAGAGCAGCTTAAACGGTCAAAGAATCAAATGTAAAGTGAGCTGCAAGGGTCAGATCTGGATTGAAGCCCAAATTCTGAGTCTCCGCATCCGTCCGGGGATAAACTTGGCTCCTAATCAGGGCTGACAATTAGGCCGTACAGTTAATATTTTTACAGCTGTTTTATTAATAACACATACAGTGCATCCAGCCAGGATTTGTTGGAGACACCTCAGGAAAACGAATGATGTAAATAACAGATGGATGTAGAATATTCCTACAAACAGGCATAAAGATATTCCCTTCTTGTTTAAAAAGAATTTAAATAGACAGATTGTAGATAAACAGGCAGACAGAAAGGGGGAGAAAAAGAGGATTTATGACATTTGAGGTAGTGGCTACATGCGTTCACGTGGTGGATAACATGGACATAAACACACATGCTCTCTCTATGAAAAGAGAGACTCAAAGACTTGGCTTCCAGAAAAAATAAATCTCGTGGTGCAGGGGGCTGAGTGCTGTAGTGTGGGGGCCATTTGAAGCAGGTGTGGTTCCTCTGATACCTCCTCTGGCACAGGTCGCAGGTCCAGAGATGGTCCTGGCTCACCCCGTTCTGGCCCAGCCTGGCCTCGACCCACAGCGTGGCCTGGGGCCGTCTGTCCTTTCTTCTTTCTAGAGCTGTCAATCTCCCACTCACATACCCAATTTTGCATCCAATCTAGGAGCAGTGATATTTCAATCTGAAGAGAAATAAAAATTCCAGATCTTCATGTCTTTTGTTTTCACTCCTACTATTTTTTTGTGCGGCTTTTCCATGTGCCTGCAGCACTGTGTTCCTACCATACTTCGCAACCAGATGGCTCAGGAATGAAGAACAAAGGCCACTACAAAGTGTGTGCGTGGGGGTGGGGGGGAGTGGAGAAAAGGCAAGGGAAGCAGAAAACTGCAAGTCAAGGCGAAATCAGAGATCAGAGCAAAACTCCAATGCTGTAGTCCCTGCTAACTTTGGGGAGCATTGTGAGCCTAGACCAGATAACTTTTCTTGGTGGTCCTCTGTGTGTGTTGTGTGTAGGCTGGGGTGTGTCTGTGCCACACGCATTCACATCCCCAGTTATATATCTCATGGACAGCAATCAAAGCCAGAATCCTACTCTCTCCGCGTTGGCTCCACGTGTCCTGCCACGTGTCAAAAGTGGTGCGAGGTGAGAAGTGCTGAGCACAGATGTCAGCACGGGTGTGTGTGGTGGGGGGAGGGAAGGAGTCCCTGCACCCTGGGAGGTTGTAGTGGAGTTAGAAGGCCCAGGAGTTGTGAAACCTACACTTTCACCTGGATGACCTTGGGCAAGTCACTTCCCTTCTCTCACTCTTAGTTCCCTCCTCAGGAAATATCTACTTCAAAGGGATATTGTGAGTGTTAAAGGGGCTAAAACCCCTTATCAATTGGATAACACCCTAGGAAAGCATTGTGGTCATTCTGGAGTACTGCAGCTTCTCCCAAACCTACTTGTCTTATTAGGGAGACCACTTCAGGGACGGTGTATATGTCTGACCACTGTGCTGTACACCTAAAGCTGAAGCTGAACAATAATGAATGTTAACTATAACTATAACTATAACTATAACTATAACTATAACTATATATATATAGACACGCACACGCATATATACACAAGAAGTGGAGTACAGCATAAGGAATAGAGAGTGGAAATATAACGGCTGTATGCGATGTCAGAGGGGAAGGAGATTGGGGGAAAGGGGTTATTACTTTGTGAGGGGTATAAATGATAAATGTCTAACTATTCCTTTGTACACTCGAAACTAATAAGAAATTTTTTTTTTAAAGCTACACATGTGGCCAAGAGCTGTCTTCAGTGCTTTCCTGTGACTCTCTGCACTCTGATTTGGTGCTGCTCTTACACCCCTACCTAAACCCGCCTCTCCACACTGTGCCCTCCACCATCAAGCTTTCCCCTGACCTTCCCCCAAACGTACTGTTTGTGAACCATTGAAATTTTGTTAGATTATAGGATGACCTAATTATGGCTTAGGCTCTTAATTGCTTTGTATGTGAGCCAAAGGTTTCATTTTCAATCAGGAATTTCTATAGAAACAATGGCTTGAAGAAAAAGGAGTGACTATCTCATGGTGAAATTTTATGCAGTGGATGGGACTCAAGAGCTTTAGAAGGGAACATGTATTATTCTCCTAGTCAGGGCTACATACAGGGACTTATTCTAACTCCTGTGAGGCCAGGCGGCACCCATGCATTTGTGGGGGAATCGACTAGGAGAGAAGGAAGATTTCATGTAAGTGCTTCCACTAAAGCTTTATTTGCCCCTTTACCCCCTCCAGGTGGGCTAAAGTTTCCTTCCTACTGCCATGTACTCCTCTTCGCAGCCTCATGCAGGGTGGGGACCCTTGTGAAAATGGCAAGCCTTGATATTTTTATCTCATACGAAACCATGTCGACAGCTTTTGCCTTCTCTGAGATCAAGGGGAATCTGGGAGACAGTGAGAATTCGGTGTCTGATTCAAAGAGATAAAGCAATTAATTTCCTAGTCTTCTCAGGCCAAGCAGGCTTAGGAAATGCACAGTGCACCTTCCCTGATCCAGGGAAGGGGAGTGGTCAGGTGTCATCCTTCACATGGGAATCCAGGCAAAGACCTACGTCCTGTACCATGGGCCAAGTTGCTAAGTGATGCTCAGAATCTCACAGGTTTGGCAGCACATTCTAAGGAAAATTAAGAAGGACTTGTGAGTCAGCCCACAAGTTTCAAATCTTGTTTCTCCTGACAACTATATGTTCTGAACCTCTCCAAGATTGTTTAATTTCCTGAGTCCTTCTAAAACGGCATCATGATTACCTAACACATGGGGTTATTGGGAGTGTTCAGTGAGACGATGCATGGAAAGCAATTAACACAGTGCCTGGAAGCCCAGTAAGTGCTAAAAACGCCACATTTAGTATTATCATTATGGGCTCAGTGAGCATACCCTTTCCATCTCCTAGATCAAAGAATATTAGAGCTGAGCAGAAACTTAGAGGAGTGGTTTACAAATCTTTTAGCCAAAATCCCAAAGAAGAATGCATTGTATTGTATAACCTAGTATAACAAAACAAATATGACTTGCCAGTAAAGCGGGATTATTTGAACATTTCTCAAAAATTGTTAAAAACTGGGGCTTGCTTGTGGCAGCTGCTGACATCTGCCTCCTTAGTATATCGTTTCCTTTTCTAAATTTCATAAGCCTATTGTAGGGGAGCAAAAACAATTTCAATATACATGCTACTGAAACAGAAATTCCATGAAATAAGTTGTACGCTTACTACCTGCAACACACGCTGATATTTTCTTTTTGATGTGCTTTCTTTTTAAATGTTGGTTGTGACCCAATACATTGTTTTCAAAACCGAATGGGTCATTGCTAATGGTTTGAAAGCACTGATAAAGTACTGATAGAGATAAAGTACTTCTTTGTACAGGTAAAGAAGTAAGACTAATTGTGGCTTGTCCAGTATCACCCATATGACAAGGGCAGACCTGGGCCGTGAACCCAAGTCTCTGGGTTCCCAATCCCGGGAGACTTACAATCACTGCCGGGCATTGGGCTACAGAGCCTTGGCCTGTGCTGTTTTCATGTCCTGAATATCCAGAGCAAGGGTTCTCCGTGATTCATTGCCACTCAGAGAAGCCAAACAGACATGTACGGGTCATCCTGAACATATTTGACAATTTCCCGAATCTTAAGAAAGATCTGTTTTCCGCATTGCAGTGGCAACACAGTTGGAAAGTTACTTGAATGTTTTTCAAAAATTGTTTATAGATTTGAAAACTGTTTGGGGTTTGTGATTGCTTCTGTTGTTTGCTTCTTTGTATCGTCTCGTTTTTCAAAATGTAATAAACACTTTTCAGAGGAGCAAAATAATTGGTCACACACTTGTGGGTTCCCAGATTTGTTTTACATGTGTATGCAATACAGTGTAACCCAAAACATGTTCAAGCCCAGTGCGTCAAATTATCTCTGGTGCTGTGGTCAAGACCAAAGCAGAACTCAGGAGAGCACCCACGGCCCCAGACCACATCACTCACCAGCCTCTGACCACAGTGCTTGGGGCCAGATTCTGGCCCCAGTGACGCATACAGACCCATCAAGGCCCGTGGCCGGAAACTGCTGTAACAGGCTCCCACAGAAGGCTAAAGACGCAGTCTGTGGTCCATTAGTATTGGAGACTTGGCCCAATTTGGGCCACTGAAGGAAGCAGCAGGCACTGTAGGAAGCCAGAGGTGGCAGCGGCATCTTTGCCCAGGTTCTTTTACCTTCAGCCCACAAAGGGCTGAAGGCAGGGTTTGTCTTGGGCCCACTTGTAAAACAGGTGAAGATTGACTTATCTCTTTTCCTTCTTTATCTGGTACCTCCAGGACTTTCTTTCTCATCCCGGTGAACCAGACAAGCTCTGGTTATTATTCATTGGAAGGGCACTGAAGTTCCCTTTGGGGTTTCTGTTAGTCCTAAATCCTTTGCTAGTCTTTCTCCATAGAGATCATCGCTTATCCCTTTTTACTTTGGATCATTCATTTCTTGGTTGTCTAGAATGTTGAAATTCATGAGACAATATTAAAACAACCATCCACTAACTCTTTCCATCTCATTTCATCCCAACAGTTTGTACCTAATAAGATCTGGTTAACTTGCAGGTATTTGCTTTGACGTACCGATGAAAAAGAAATAGGTAGAGAATGTTTTATGAAAATGCCAGCAGACCTGTAAGTTGCAACAATCTGTTTCTTAGAGAAGTAAAGAAAAGCAAGCAGCCAGACTATAGAATGAATGTCAGCACCCATCTTGGTTGATCAAGCCCCAAATTTGCATGCCTCTTACAACTGCAACAAGAACTAATCACATATTCATTCATTAAATGATTCATTCATCTCTACATTTCTTTATCAGACATTTTATTTAACGGCGAAGTGTAGGCCTTCTCTGTTCTTCACACTAGACCAAGACCCAGGTTTATGCTGATGAAATGGATTGTAATATTGTATTTCCAGTTCAGATGGGGACATTTATATGCTTTTGCCACAGTGCAAAGGCCCAGAAATCCTAATCCTGCACTCACAGTCTTATTAATTGTCCATAGAGGATCATAGCGGCAGATTCTTTACCTCATATTATAACGGAAGGTTTTGTACTGGTGGCTGTAAGCCCAGTGTTACTGTTCCCATACATCTCCAAAACAGATTTAAAAATGAAGAAAACAGTAATTCACTTGTGACGGTAATCCTTAGAATGTTCCATTTCTGCCATGATTAGACGTTTAGACCTGAGACCTTGAGTCGCATAAATACAACCAAATTGGCTTAACAGTTTATTTGCCCCACGTGGTTATCTGGTTGATTATCTTAATTCAAGGCTACACTTATGTAAATATGTCTGGCCAACGCATGTCCTTCACATATAACTGTGAACTTTCTCATTCCTCACTCACTCTGCGGTGGTTAAGTGATAGTCTCTCACTCCAAGGCTAGCCTTCTGTAATCTGTTCTGTGATACTGGGACTAACACTCTACAAAGTACATTTTCCCTTTGCTTCCAGTTAGGTTCAGCCAGTGAGCAGCAGTACAGGAAGGAAGCCAGGAGTCGAGGAGAAGGGATGTTCTCCTTCTGGATACAAGCTGTTCCAACAGCATAGTCCCAGTAATGGCGCCTGACTGTTGCTCCTGTCAGCACTCTCACGGCCAGCTCCATCACCTCTCCCTGAAGGAACTGCAGCATCTAGGCTGCTACTTTACCTCAAGTTCCATGCCGACCTCCATGTAGCTCCTCCTGGAAACTCCCAGGTCTTTGGCAGTGTTGGGTTTTGTTCTTTTGTACTCCAAAATCCCTTGTTAAATTTTCCAGTTAAAGTACCTAATGGGGTATCTGTTTTCCTCATGGACGCTGATTGTACAGTACTTGCTCCAGAAGTAGTCCCAGAAAAGAGGCCCTCCAAGATGGGGTTACGTGGTTGGCCTACTTCTATCCCTGGGATTGAATGCAGTGTTGGCAAATGTTGCTATTTCGTGGCATGTGCAGCTTTCTTGGGGCTAAATGTGATAAAGGTCCTATGAAGCCAGTATCTTAGGGGACCAAATGCCTGCTTAACTTGGCCTTCATGGTAGCAGAGTAATGATAGCAGAGTGATGACAATTGATGACAATTTCAAGGATAGTGGGGTGAGAGGACTGCTTTGAGTGAATTGGGGGTCTTAGAGAAGGACAATGACAAGGTCAGACCTTTAAATTCTCAGCTCAAATTACCGTCAGAAAACGAGAACTCTTTCAATGGTGGCCCCCAAACATTCTCTTCTTATAACCACAGAGCGGAACTCATTGAAAAGGTGACTCAGAATTTAATTGTGTTGACTGCAAAATGACACAGACTCACCATACCTCTTATGTGAAACTCAGGGCATTGACTGGGAAGAAGGGGGCCCTGACATTTGGGATGGGACATCTGAGTCAAAGCTGAGGATCTTGAATCCTCTGAGCCTCCCTTTCCAGTGGAAGCAGCTACCCTTTTGGGTTTGCTCGAAGACCCTGGAATATCTTTACCTGAGGTAGCTACCTAGCAAGAGAATGTCTATTCTCAAGACTTACCCCAGCTACCACTTATTGTCCCTAGACCTATAAGTAAGATCATCTCAGCAAGTTCCAGGGGGACAAATGCAAAGTCTGATCCAATGAGGAGATAGATTATACTGAAAAATAATAAATAAATGCATAATAAATAAATAAATAAAATTTTGTTCCTTTATAATGACAAAACCTAGCATATGTGTGGGAATGATTTCTAAATGTGTTAGACCAAAGATGACTAACATAACATTGGATTGAGCTGAATTTATTGATCTGAATGCACTTAAGAGAGACTGGATTTGCTATAATTGCCCACTTTCCCCTTACTTCTCAGCCGACCTCCAGTCTCTCCAGTAATCACCTCTATCTTGTTTTGTTCCTCAACTCACCAGGGACAATTAAGTGTTCTCTTGCTCTACCTGGCTCCATATTACATCTCCTTTATCTAATTTTCTTTCTTCTCCTCCTCCTCCTTTTCCTTCCCTTCCTTCTCCTTTTTTTCTCATGAGAGAAAGTTTGTAAAAATAGTGCTAATGATGGACCTATATCAAGGGAAAGGAAATTCATACATTTGGAAGAAAATTAAATAAAAGTAAGAGTTCATGTGAGTTCTAAGTGTATTCATGTATCATAAACTCCCTTTCTGATTTTCCACTGCAATGTCATTCACTTGTTACTATCTTGTTAGGTCCTTAGGTATAATGTCTTTCACAAATGGGCACCAGAGGCCTAGAAATGTTCAATTATCTTCCTGGTGCCATTTCTATTCTCCTTTGTGGAATTTTTCATCTATTTGTCATTACAAATTATAATATTTTACTACCACTAGGGATTTGATTTTTTATTTGTATATTTTAATTTATACTTTTCTTTAATGATATGGAATATATTCACAATTTTATAGCAAAATGGTGTGGGAAAACTCATTCAAAGTGGCAAATAGCCAACTTCAAAGAGAATTTGAAATAGAACCTAATTTAAGTTAATCATTGCTTGGATAATCCTACAAATAATAACTGAGGAAGGAAACCAATAATTAGACTAAATGGTTAAGATCACAAGTCCTGGGCCAGATTGCCTGGGTTCCAATCTGCGCTCTGCCACTTCCTAGCTGTGAGATTTTGAGCAAAATATAAAGAGTCTCTGAGCGTCGGTCTCTTCATTTGTAAAATAGTATCTATCACATGGTGGTGGTGTAAGAATTAAATGAGCTAATAGATGTAGAGGACAGAATCATACTTGGCACGTAGTAAGCTATACATGTGCAAGCTTTGTCATTACTAGCCTTCTGAAGGCATTTTTTTTTAATCCTGATTTTATAGATAGGAAGCTAAAACTTAGAGGTATCAAATAACATACTCCAGCAGTGTAGCTGGTACATGAAAGAGCGGAGATTTAAAACCACATCCATTAGAGTCTAAAAGTCCATGTCTTGCCTATTATGCCATATGGCTTCCCTTTTAATAATCAAACATACAGAAATAGATGTACCACATCATAGAACCCACAGATTAAATAACTTCCAATATATAAGAGTTTCATTCACATGAAGGACTTTTTTTTTTTTTTTTTTAATTTGAAAGGCATTTTTTTCATTTTTGAGAGTATAAATGGGGTTAAGCAATTTGGGGAAAACAATGATTGTGTTATTGACTATATGGAAGAAAAGGAAAAGAAAGTGGACAAAATTGACCTTTCTACAAGGATAATCCTCAAAAATGGACCACAAGTCTTCCTGAAGGAATCACGTGATTTCTGACTTCTAGATTCAGAGATAGTCTCTTGTTGATGCTCCAGTCTCTACCATTCATCTCATGTTTTGGGAAAAGGAGAAAAGAACCCACCATCCCTCCTAATTTATAACTTATTATACAAAAAGTAAGCCTTTAAATGTTATGAATTTTTAATTTTTTTTCATTTAGTTGATTCTCTCACTGAGGAAAGTGACTGCCAAAGAACCATGCTTAGTATGAGCAATAAACATCAACAATCTCTGCTGCATTAATAATTTAAACACAAATAGTCAAACAAAATGATCTGGCAGGTCCCACAGGTGAATCATGCAGAGTTTTAAGGATGCTGGTATGTTTAAAACAGGCAGCTTTTAAATGAAAATTTTACCCCAAGTGTGCTCAGAGATGTGTTAGAGAGGCCACTGATTCAACATCCATTCTACTACCACACTGATCTTACTGTTTTTGCCAGGATTCATCACCCCCAAGCCCTCAATAGACTATGTATCATCCATGGGATCAAGTTCAAGGCCTTCTGTAAAGTGGTTATCATCCCATTTACCCTGAACTGATGATGATGTTCAGCACAGACTTCTGATTGGTTGGGCATACATTTTGATTGGTCAGTTTCTGTACTTTAAAAAGATTTTTAAATTATCATTGTATTAGTTTTCTATTGCTGCAGTAAAACATTGTCACAAGCTTAGTGGCTTGAAACAACACAAATTTATTATTTTACATTTTTATGGGTTAGAAATCTAACACAGATCTCCCTGGGCAAAAACCAAGTTTTGGCAGATCTACACTACATTTTAGAGGCTGTAAGGAAGAATCCATTTCCTGTGTTTTTGATTTTCGAGAACTTGCCCACATTCCTTGGCTTGTGACACCATTCCTCCATCTTTAAAGCCAGCAACAATGGATCGACTCCTTCCCACATCATATCGCTCCAAACTTCTCCTCTGCCTCCCTCTTCTACTTATGAGTACCTTTGTGACTTTAATAGGTTCACCCACATAATCCAGGAAAACTGTCCTATTTTAAGATCAACTGGTTAGCAAACTTAGTTCCATCGGTAATCTTAATTCCCCTTTGCCACATATTCTAACATTCACAGATTGTAGAGATTCGAACATGGACGTCTTTGGATGCCACGGTTCTGCCTACAACATACTTTCTACATGCCCTTTGCTGAAATCAAGCTGAGCTCCTTGTTTGACCCTCAAGGTAAATGTGTTTTCCCTTCTCTGTGCCTTTCCCTATTTAGTTTTTTTCACCTAAACCCACATCTTATATCTACTAACGGTAAATGAGAAGCAGTAATGAGGGGAGGCAGATGAACTGCAAAGGGAGAGGTACATCTAAGTCATTTGGACATCAATGACTTTTGAGAAGATCAGACTTAGGGAAGGCAATTTTGCATTGGTTATTCATTTATCTGTGCACTGGGCTGGAGGCCATTTAGGGGCAGAGGGAAGAAGAACATCTATGGTTTCGTAGGGTAGACTGACACTTGGGCAAATGATTGCTGTGCAGCGTGAGAAGCCCTACACTAGAACTCCCTATACTATGCAGAAAGAACTGAGGGACCCATCACCCAGGGGATGAGAGGAAAGGGGAGATTGGGGAGTTTCTCCAAGAGGAGAATATGTAGAAAATGATCATAGTCAAGAAGGCAATCCTAAGGAAACGCATCTAAATGAGAGGGAACCCAGTTTGTTTAGGGAGCTGTGAGCAGTGAGGTGTGACTGAAGTATGTAAATCATGATGGGAATTTGGGACTGAGAATGACTGGAAATGAGACTGAAGGCATACGAGGCATGATCAAAAAATACAGTGAATGTTTAAATAAAATTTATTACAGTAAAAGACACATTGCCATTAATCCCTCTCAAAATAGTCCCCCTTTCTTCAAACACACTTATCCCATTGTTCTTGCCACTTTCTGAAGCAGTTCTGGAAGTCCTTTTTTGTGAGTGTCTTTAGTTGCGCTGTCATGGCTGCCTGGATGTCCTGAACTGATTCAAAATGTTTTCTTGTCATGGTCGCTGACTTTGGGGGAGAGCCAGAAGTCACACAGTACCAGATCCGGTGAATAAGGTGGATGAGGACACACCATAATGTTTTTATTTGACAAAAATTGCCATATAAGAAGTGATGTGTGACACAGAGCATTGTCATGATAGAAGATGAAGTTAAAGACACTCCCAAAAGAGAACTTTCAGAACTGCTTCCGAAAGTGGCAATAATGATGGGATAAGTGTGTTCAAAGTGAGGGGGAGTATTTTGAGGGGAATTAATGGCAATGTGTCTTTTAGTGTAATAATTTCTTTTCATTTAAACATTCACTGTATTTTGTGATCACACCTCCACCTCATACTTCAGAGTCAGTTTTTAAAGGATTTTGAGTGCCATATTAAGACATCTACTGCTTAAACTGCAAGCAATGAAGAGACTCTGGATCTGTTTAAAGCCTGTGCATTAATGACAGGATTATATTTGTTTGGAGGGCAGTGTAAAGGTTGGACTGGAGTTAGGATGACTCCTGATTTTCTGATATAGGTAGCTGGGCAAATGAGGTGTCATTTAACCTAGGACTGGATTCTAGGAGGAGGAACAGATTTGAGAGGAAATAAAGTGAGTTTGGTTTGGTGATTTCATCATATCAATATCCAACAAACACTTGAAAAGGAAGGGTAGATCCCAGGAGGCATCAATACCTGGGGAACAAGAGCTCATGATGATTGAGAAGGTTAGAGATGAAATAGTGGATGAGATCAACCAAAGAGAGTACATAAAATGAGAGGCGGGATAACAACGGAAACTCTGGAGGCACTAACATTTAAAGATGGGAGGAGGAAAATCAGCCATCAGCCAGGCAAGAAGCTCAGAAGGAATTAAAGGGTTAAGAGAAATGTAAAAAACAGTTGCAATAAATCAAGAGAAGAGGAAGTGTCAAGAAAACAAGTTGCTGCACGCCCTTCAATCAAGAGGGGAACTCAGTATGTTCCATAGGATTTGGCTATTAGAAGGTTATTGGTGATCCTACTGGTTAAAGATTGTATTGCCTGGTCCAGTCAGGTAGTTGAGGGTAAAGGGCAGTTGAAGAATTAGGGGCAATGAAAGTATATTACTGATAATGAAAGAGAGAGACAGGTGGTGGTGGGTTGATGGTAAGAAACAGTGTTTTCAGTGTATGAGAAGCAAAGAATGAAATGGAGAAGGGGTTGGAATGAGGATGAAGAGGGAGAGTTAGTGTTCCAGTGGGAAGGGGCAGATAATGAATGGCCCAGATGGAATTTGAGTCTGGAAGAGGTGTTGCAACTCTTTCCCTAAGACAGAGGTACTACATTTAGTTTCTCCAATGTTCTTTTTCTTTTCTCTCTTTTTTAACTTCACTGGCCTTTTAAAAAGAGACTGATTTATCTCAGGCCTAACGTGGAGATTGCTACTGAGATCATACATGCAAAGCACCTGGCACGGTGCTGGTTACATAACAGAAGCTGAAATAATGTTGTGTCCCTGTCTTCTTTCCTCTTGGGGCTGGACCACTCTCCCTTTCTATTTTCCCTTTGCTTGTGAAGGAGATAAAATGCTCCAGGACTGAATTGCCAAGAATGATGTATCAAGTAGCTGTGACAGGTTGTAAGAAAGGCTGTAAGAAACAGTTGGCTACAGCTCGGAGTTCCATCTTCTAATAGTGGCTTTCCTATTTAAAACATCCTGACCACGGACTTCACAGAGTTAGCCGGTGCAGATATTCTCATTCTTCCACCATTCTACTGTTTAGGGTCAGAAGGGAACGGAGTGTGTGTGGGTCAAGAAGCTCTGGCCAGACAGGGCTAATGTGAGTAGCAGGCCAGCCTCTGATGAAACAAATGAGGAACGTAATTCTGATTGTGTCTGTTCTGTTTCCCTTCCTCTAATCCTAGGTGATTGGTCACAATGGCAGAATATAGATAGCTACAAAAAAAACACACCAAAGAACAGAGCCTTGTGAAGGCACTAGCAAGCCACCAAAAACAGGTTTCCCCAGAGAACACTGGCCCAGTGAGATGCTCTATGAAAAGAGTCTTCCTTGGTCTGATAAATTTAGGAAACACTGTGTAATACACACAATACATATTGGCAATAAATAAATTAATGTTTTAAAACCAAACATTTTCACAACTTATTTGATCATGGGTTCTATTTTTATTTTTTTTAATTGGTTTCAGGTGTACAAAACAATGTAATAGACATTTACACCCCTCACAAAGTGATACCCCCCCTTCCCCAATCTACTACCCCTCTGACATCGTATATAGCTGTTACAGTACCATTGATTCTATTCTCTGTGCTGAACTCCACATCCCGTGACTATATACATATATATAATTGTAGTTGACATTGAATATTATTCATCTTCAGCTTCAAGTGTACAGTGCAGTGATCAGGCATCTACACCATCCATGACGTGGTCCCCCTAATAAGACAAGTGCCCGTCTGACACCCTACAAAATCTTTACAACATTATTGATTGTATTTCCCAAACTGTCTTTCATATCCCAGTGGGATGCTATTTTTTAAAGCTCCATCTTTTTTAGCCACATTTTTAAGTGGAATAGTGGATGAGATCACCAACGATAGTACATAAGATGAAAAGAGGGATAAGAACAGAAACTCTGGAGGCATGGATGTTGAAAGGTAGGAGGGAGAAGACAAGCCAGGCCAGAAGGCTCAGAAGGAGTTAAAGGTTAAGAGAAATATAAAAGAACAATTTTTAGAGCTACGTCCAGTAGAACAGCTATAGAGCAAGACTTGACCATGCTGATGGTCATCAGTCCCAAATAATTTTGAATTGATTTTGGACTTGGTTTCCCAACATAGTTCAACTACACGTTATCACAAGCAACCCAAAATCAAGCAAATTTTTAAGTGGCCTCGTCCTTCACGGATTTGAATGGATAAAATTCCTATAGCATTGAAGAAATATATTTTAAGCCTATCTTTGGGAGAAAGTCTTAATTGGGTATTTCATTTGATTTGGTATCCAAATTCGTAAGTTGCCAACTTTTTCTGTTGTACTTTATCCTAAATATATTCCATAGTATGTTTTCATAATTAATATGCAGATAGATGTATAGTTTATAATTAATCTCAACTGGGTACAGTGAAAAACTTGAAAACCTCAGCATGGAGGCATCTTTTTTGGTAGAAGTTCAATGAAATCCCCAAATGTCTATGTTTTTGTAATCCATAATTTGCAGATTATTAATACAATAAATCCTTGTTGTCTGTGAGAGTTGGCATCATACCCACGAACTCCTGTGCCGTAAGCCCACAAACTAAAAATCCAAATGGAAAGTAAAAACCATGTGGTTTGTGTGTATGCTCATTACCTGTTTCTGAAACCATAATATCTCGGGCTTTTATAGATCTTATAACAGGCTCTGCAGGAAGCAGCTGCAGTCATTAGCCATAGGACAGACTAAACACACATTCTGCATGGAAGGAGGCCTGGATCAGCTTGGTCTTTTGGACCCCCAAATTTAGGCACAGGAAAGCACCATCAATGACACTTTTGTATATGTATTAGAAAAAAAAAAGGAACATATTTTATAACTTAAAGAGATTCGAGAAATTAGAGTCCAAACCCTCTTTCTGCCTTCTTTGGTGTGACGTTTGGTTTGGTTAAGAGGCTTCCCCAAGATCACATGCCTAGTGAGAGACACAGCAAGGATTCAAACCAATTCTGGCTTCTGTATCTATGTCCTTTCCATTCCCCTCCAGTGGCTCTTTCAGGGGCCCTGGGAGAGGAGCAGCAGCAGAATTTGCCAGCACCTACCCACACATTTCGTGCCACTGAGCTTCTTTAAATCTAGACAGGGAACTTCTACCCCAGGGACTCCCAGTCCAGAATCCCTGTCACCACACCCTTCTGAGAAAAACACCAACATGGAGACCCTCATTCCCAAACCCCAAGCTTCAATGCCATACAGCAGTGTCCTCGTTTTGAAATCATCCAGCTCATCACAAATTCAGCGAGACGCGTTGGGGTTAACGCACCGACCAAACCAAACGCTCTGTGACAGAGTCATAGTCGCTTCAGGAGCTAAGGTTCACCTTTCCGAGAGCGCCTCGGTGCCAACCCAGAACCAATATCCCAGCGTCGCTGGAGGGAATGATGGCGCCCTGCATTTCAGAGAAGATTTAAAACTGAGATCCTAGCCGCTCATCATCATTAAAACTCTCCAGGCAGTTTTCATAAGAGCAAGGGGGTGGTTGCCTGAGGTTTTGGCTGACAGTCAGCCCCACTAATTACATTCTGTCTACTGTGTCCTCCCGCAGTTTCAATTGGATGTGTTATATTTTTTTAAACTTCCTGTCCTGATCTGAATGTAGGGTTGCTATGTGTCCTTAAGCAGATGCTGTTCTTCTTCCCGGTATGAGAGGATTTTCACGTTGTTGTTTTTTTTGTGTGTTTTTTTCTTGCAGAAAGTTTTTGAGACTTTAAATCAAAAGAAGTCTTGTAAATGATCCTAAGATCCTGGTACAAAATGTCCAAAGCAGTGATTGCAGGTAACGAGTTATGTGCATTGTTATTTTCTCTCACCAAGCATGGACGTGAGCGGTCATTCTTAACCTCAAGGTAATACTGTCCTATTTAGAGTCAGTGTCACAGCAATGCCCTGCCCTTGCCTTGTCTCCTCTCCTTCCTCACGACACATTCTCCTGTTGCTCTTCCTACTGGTGACTTTCATGGACAACTCACACGTTTTGAGGCACAGTTGCAATGAGAAACCTCAAGTTAGTTGTATCTGTTTGTTTAATTGCCTGTCTGTCTGCTGTCTTTCTATCATCTACCTATCATGTATCTCTCTCTCTCTCTCTCTCTCTCTCTCTCTACCTATCTATCATCTATCTATCTATCTATCTATCTATCTATCTATCTATCTATCTATCTATCTATCTACTTATCTATCTTATCTACCTACCTATCTGTCTCTATCATCTATCAATCTATCATCTATATCTATCCTCTCTCTCTCTCTCTCTCTCTCTCTCTCTCTCTCTCTCTCTCTCTCTCTCTCTTTCGTCACAGTCAGATAAAGAGGAAGGGGAAGAAATTTTAAAAATCCTGATCTTTTCTGGTAGAACTCCTCCGTCAGTTCCCCCAGATAGAGTCATCAATGGAATAAGAAAGGGTTCTTTGGCAGGAGGTCAGAAACAGGAGACATGCTTTTTATTCCTTCTCTCCCACACACCTTGGCTTCCGGTTCCGTGACCTTTGATAGTACTCTTACCTCTCTGAGGTACACGCTCCCCAGCGCTAAAGAGTAAAGTGGTGCCAATGGGGGATCTCCAAGGACTCTTAATTATATATACCTTCTTTCATGTTTGAGAGATTAAGAAAATATGAGCTTGTGCAGAAACATTTTTAAAAAACTTTCACTATAGATATTAACTAGACTTACTGGGGCAATCATTTCATAATATGTTTAAATAATAAATCATTGTGTGGTGCACTTGACAAAAAACTTTAACGATCGATTTTCTGTTTTGACAAGGAAATTACCAAAACTTCTCAGGTACTTCAGTTCATCAGATTGAAAAATACTGGCTAACATGTTGAAAGCCTTACTATACACCAAACAGATCTAGACCCTTTATTTATATTAACTTATTTGATTCTCACTACAATCCCTGTTAGTCCCACTTTAGGGATGAAGAAACAGAGACACAAAAGGGGAGTTTGCCCAAACTAGGAAGTGAGACAGCTAGAATTCACAACCAAGAAGTTCAATTCAGAGTCCATACTCTTCCTCACTCTGCATCGCTACCTTCCTCGGAGAAAGGCATGGTACATACTTCAATTCTCCTCAAACATTCATTAATTCCCATAAGAGTGAAAAATGTGGTTTCTTCCAGGATTTAAAAGTTAGAAAACTAAGATTGTTTTCTGGGAGTCAAACTATAAACCTACACATGAAAAATCAACACAAGGATATCCAAAGTCATTTAAAAAAACTAGAAGGCTTCCTAATATGCTCTCTTCATCTCTGCATGGACCTGTTTTCTTCTAAAACCATTTTCTTCTCAGCAAGGCCTTGGTCAAGACTGGGTCTCCCCTGTCTCATGGCTCACCCACATCCTCTGTTTCCTGGATGGGATGCCAGAAGAGAATAAGCTATCTAAAGGATAACTTATCTACACTAAAAATGGGTCAGTTAGAGGGGTTCGATTGGCCATGCAAACATTGATGGTATGTCCCTGAGTCAAATATCACCAGTGCCTATGGGAACCCAAGCCAGAAGGGAGGATCCTCTGGGCAAAACTCTCCTTGACTGGTATGGTGTCCCTGGGGGAGAATAGATGTCTCAGGCATCTTGACTTGCACTGGCTGTGTTTAGACCACAGAGCGACATTCCTTTGTGCTTACTCCAAGCCCATGAAACTTCCTGTGCTGACTACCTGCTCTGTCACAGCAGTGTCTCCAGAAGAATAAGATGCAGTCCTGCCCACATCACTACACCTTATAGCTGCACTTTCAATGGCAAACCAATGATTGGCATTCTGATTAGACATATTCTCAGGAGCTATGCTCATGTGAGTCTGTCCTTGGAATGACCCCTCATCAGTGTGATTACCAAGCTCATCTCCTGAGCCCGAAAGCCAAGGGCCACACCCCATCCCATGGCAAGTCCATGATGTCAATGACCCTTCTTGGGACCTCTCAAAATTGCCTCTGGTCTCTCCTTATGCCGTGCTTCTGTACTTGGACCCCACACATGTATTCCTTTAAACTCCTGCTTCCATGGTACGGAGTTTCCTATGACACCAATAGAAAGTCACCACAGGTGTTTTTCGGAACTCTAGCTTTATGCCTTCAGTACAATAAGCTGCAGTTCTCGGTAAGGGATGAATATAGCAATTCATATTTATTCCCACGGATATATATTGGTGTTTATATTCACATGGGTGCCTCCATTTGCAAGACAAAAAGAAGAATAACATAGGAAATAGCAGCAAAACTAGAAGGGCAAAATTTGTGTTTATCAGAATGTGATACATGTCAGGATAATAAGCCTGTCAGGGAACAAACAGTCTCCTTGATCATCCTGCCTGCCAGGCCGGATGTGAAGCACAGAGCAGAATCCCCCATGCGTCCTCTTTGGCTAAACGTCTCTAGTGATTTAAATTCAGACATCACGATACCAGTGACAAAGGGATCTCGAGAAAGACATCCTCAGTACATCTGAGGTAGTTCCAGTTCATTGTAAAGAAGGAAATGAATAGATGGCAATTAAAATCCAACTTGATATATCCCAGCTATTGTGTGAAGTTTGTATGGAATCGTGATCAGAGGAAAAACAAAAAACCCCAGTTTGAGTTGTGTTACGTATTGTATGAGGAGAGTGTGTTTGGAAGTAATTGACATTTTAATAAGAGTTCACAGAAATTATTAGTCTTGCTGTCACCTCTATGTAAATCTATCTTAGTACAAGTCAGAAATTAAAACGTTAACCAGCTAGCTTGGTTGTCTCTTTTGAGTTAAGCAGTATTTAAGTGAAGTCGGAGTATCCAGCACTGTGCTGAAGGGTGAGTGGGATACAAGGGTGGTCCCTGCCTGAAGATTCTTATAGTCTAGTAAAATAGATAGATTTACATACAAGAAACAGCTAGAAAATGCAACCTCCATATTGAGAATGAGGTTACATCAGTGATTCTCAATTGGGGGCAATTTTGCCTCCCAGGGGACATTTGGCAAAGTCTGGAGACATTTTGGGTTGTTTCAGCTGAGGGTGTGCTACTGGCATCTAGTGGGTAGAGGCCAGGGTTGCTGCTAAACATCCTGTAAAGCACAGGACAGCCCTCACAACAGAGAATCATCCAGCCCCAAATGCCAGAAGGGCAGAAGCCACTTAGGCACACCCTGTTTCCTTCCCAGGGAGAGAGACCTGGGATGGCGCTTCAGTGGGGGAGGGGGGGACTGAAACTGTCAGAGACTTTCATGGGCCAAGAATTCTTGTTTCACTACCAGATTCTCAGCTGCTACCTAACTCACTGCGCTCAGCTGTCAGCTGAATGTCCTCTTCCCACTGTGTGGTATCAGGCACACGTCAAGGTTTAACGAACATTTAATTAAGCACTTATTATGTGCCAGGAACTTGCAAGCTCTTTACAGCTTTTAAATCATTCAGTCCTTGTAACAATTTTGTGAAGTAGTTCCTACTGTTGTCTCCATTTCAAAGATGAGAAAACTGAGGTACAGGAGGCTGAGTATTTTTTCCCTACACTGCACAACTGGTAGATGATAGAGTTGGACTTGAACCCAGGTGGTTTCAGTTCAGTTGCTACACTATACTGCCTGTCTGGCAGATGATTTCTGTGACATCTTTCACAGTAAAGTGTGTGCTCACAGAAACCACCCAGAGAAGTGTCCAGGTAGGCAGGAAACGCACCTGGGGAATCCAGAACTGCTCCAGGATACTTCTCTGACAATTCCAAGGGAAACTGGTGTGTGTGTGTGTGTGTGTGTGTGTGTGTGTGTGTGTGTGATTCTTTCCCCTTTATTCTTCAGCAAAATCCTGGATAAGAAAAACTGGACTATGAAGTTACATTCAAGTATACTCATATGGAATGATATCCATGTTATATTGCTCATTGAAAGCGAAAAACATTGCAGATCAGTGCATATAGCATAATCCTATTTGTGTCAGAGTAAAATTATGATATTATATGTACAGAAATAAGTCCAGAAGAATCTATACCAGTCTGTTAACAGTGACGGTAGAATTTTAACCTTAGGATGTGGAATTAAAAGAAATCTAAAAAATAAAAAGGAAAAAGCTTCTCTCCAGACACACAAGGAAAGTTTACAAAGACGCCATCATCCAGGGGCAAAGGTCATGTCCTTGGAGATTCTGCTCAAGGTCAGTCCACAGCAGAACTGGGGTTACAGAAAAATGTGTCTCCATGGAACTCTGCTTTCTCTTCTATGCCTGCTTTTGCCACTGAACATACTTCCTCCACCCAGCATCAATCCTCTCACATCAAATTGCATCAAAAAAGAAGAGAGTGCATCAACTCCATCCTCCTTCCACCTTCTCAAAGGAACTGATATCACCTTCCTTACCTGGCGGTGTATTTAAATTAATGGAGATCCCTCTTCTATTCTACAAGAGAGGTGAGGAGTCCTCGGAGGGGTCAGAGGAAGGAGAATTCACACCTGCTTCATGAGTCAGTGTTGGGTCATGAAGAAGGAGGCATCTGAAATGGAATTTGAGGGAGGATAGAATTTTAACAGGTGAGGATGAGCAGGTGAGGCCAAAGTAAACATGAGGAGCATCATGAATAAAGCCTCTGAAGTAGGACAGCATGGAGGATATTCAAAGAACAGTCCAGAGAGCGGGATGGCTGGGGCACGGGATTGTATGAGAGGAGAGGGAGATCCAGTTTGAGAAGGGCCAGAAATATGGTTGTTTACCGGGAAGTCTGAGAAATGCATCCCTAACATGTTACTGGCCACACATATAGGACATCCCCCTCTATACAAGAAAGAGGAGAGAAGGAGAAAAGAAGAGAAGAAAAAAGATAAGAGGGAGGGAGGGGAGAGGAGAGAGGAAAGGGAAAAGGAAATTTCTAGCTGCTGAAATGCAGAAGGAATTGAAAAGCCAGTGTTTGAAGGGTAGCAGTACAGGAGGTTGTACGGTACAATTGGTAGAAGTGTTACTTAGTAACCTTAAAGTTTGAAATAAACTAAAGAATTAACATAAAATGCAGACACAGACTTCTGGGCTATCAAGCAAAAGCAAGTTCAAAACCTCTCCAGAAAAACACATCATCTAACCAGGCCACAGATAAATCCCTGCTGAAGAAAAGCTTACAATTTGAAATTATAAAAATAAAGAAACAATTCTATATGTGGATGAGTCAAAAGACACAAGAAACAATAGGATTAGAATCTCAAAACATAAGATAACAAAAATATTATAGAAAGCATAAAATAAATGTTTAAACGATTGAAGACAAAAAGAAAAGAAACCCATACCAAAAACAACAACAACAAAAAGAAATTAAAAAGATACTATAGGGGAGGAAGTAAATGTTGCTAAAGAGCCAAATGGAATTTCTAGAAATAAGAATTTTAATCATTGAAATTAAAAACCAGATGAATCAAACAGCAGATTAGATACTGAGAGAGAAAAATTAGTGAACTTAAAAATAGTTTAGGGACAAATTTCTGGAATATAATAACAGAGAGATAAAGAAATGGAAAATATGATAGGTTATGAGACTTGGAAGGAAGGATATGTCTGTGATGACTTCTGGAAAAGGAGAATGGTGTAATTGGAGGAATAGCATTATTTGAAGAGAAAATGTCTGAGAATTCTTCCAGGTCAATGGCAGATACAAATCCTCAGATTTAAGAGGCACATAGATGACACGTCTTACCTAGATGCCTCTCTCCTGACTGGCATAGACTGGGATGCAGCATGCAAGTTGGACCAGAGTGGAAGGAAAAGACCCAAACAGGAAATGGCGGCATCTGCAGATGAACCGGCTTCCGCCTTGCCGGAGTCCCACTTTGTGAGTCTTGATCCAGCTCCTTCTGTCCTCCAACCTCCTGTACTTGGGCTTTTGTCTGTGCTTGGCCACCATACCTGGTCTTTGGAGATGTGCTGATTCAAGCCCTCTCCATCTAACCAAAGTACCAAAACATTCCATGTCTTTAATTTCAGCTAAGACTATGAGAGAATTTTACCAATAGAAAAAAAATTAAAAACACACATATGTTTTCCCTATCATTGGCAAATCACACAATGCAAAAAAAAAAAAAAAAAATTAAATTCAAATTTAAGTGAAAGATAGCTTCGATTGACTTGTCCAACACAGCTTCTGGGTACCCAGTCTTCAAATTCTCTTTGTCACTTCTAAAGTAGGTTCTAAATATCCTTGTATGACAAATTATGGAAAGGACCCTGGTTTGAAGGTCAGGAGACCTGAGTCTTAGCTCTGTCAGTGTCTAGCAGCCTATGCCTGGGAAATCTCCTGACTTACTAATAATAAGAGTGACCAGTGTTGAACCCTTGCTGTGAACTAGACCCTGTGCTGGGGGTCTTGCACGCATGCCCTCAATCCTTACAGCAGAACTGTGAGGAAGGATCTGTTATTAACTCCATTTACAATTGAGGTCACTGAGGTCATCTCCCCACAGTCACATGATCAGAAGGAGCAAGAGGTCCTTGTGACTACAAAATCCAGAATATCAATAGCTACAACCTCCGTTCTCTGGTCTTTTGTTCTCTCTATCTCAAATGGGGCCTCTTTACTGCTCTAACATTCTATGATGTGTTTGTATACCTGTTTCTATGAGTGTGTGTAAAATTTCCTTGAAGACAATCAGGAATTTGCATCTACTTCTAGGGAAAAGAAACCAAAGCTACTGACCTATCTTACTTGAGATAATGGCTGACCACATAACCAAACATGGTTTTCAAAATTTAAAAATCACAATTGTAGTTTGTAGAGTTTTATAATCTTATTTTGATAAATTATCAAAATATTGATATCTATGAAGAGAAGTCGATCATCATAGTTAATAATCTTTACCAATTCAATCAGCTTAAAGTCTTGCATTAAAAAACTAAGATTTTAGCCCATAAACAACTTCCAACTCAGGGATAATGGTCCTCTCTGGAAGGAAGGACTTTGAAAGCACATCCATAGCAATTTGCAATCTGAATCCTCTACAAAGCAAGGTTGTTTAATCACCTGCCAACTCCCGAACAAACACCCTCATTGCCTTCTTTCTTGTTTTCTTTTTTTCTTACTTCTTTCCGTCTCTTGTCCTTGACACCTGTCTACACCCTACCTATTCGATTGTTGCGATGCGAGGGGCCCTTCCAATTCTCCTCCTCAGTTGACCAACACACTCTGTGGGCTATGTGGGCTTCCTCTTCCAAATTCTTTAGTGCCTTTGCAATGCTTTCCTCTCACTTATCTTTCACCGCCTGTCCTGTTAGCTAAGAGTCATATAAAAAAGTAGGGGCCAAGTCGTAGTATTGGTCGCTGTTTTAAACCTACTCTCTTTGCACATAGCATGTATTGTATATAAGAATAAATGATATCTACATGTGTGTATATATATGATAAATATAGGTGTATGGTCCATATAACTTCAAGTCCATTACCTTAGTTTCCTTTTGGGTGTAAGAAACAGGTAGCGATGGCCCCTAATTCAAGATCGAAGAGATTGGTTATAACGGTACAGGGATGTCACATAGAACCTCAGTGTGGGAAGTACAGCCAGTCCTCAGAAGACTGAACCAGAACCTGGAAAACCATCCACAGGAAAAGCTGCTACTTTCTTAGTCTCTTTTTTCTCTCTGGGGCCACATGATCTACCATCTGCTCCATTCTCTTGCTTTTCTCAGCAGACAGCTTCTCTCTGCACCAAATTTTCATGGGCCAAGGAGCATCATGACCTCTGGTCTCTTGTCTCTTAGTTTAAATTCTTATGAGAGAGAATCTTAATGGCACAGGTCATGGGTCAGGTGTCCAGCCCTTGGTCCCATCCACTGTGGTAAAAGAGGAGTGAAATCCATAACAAAACAGGCAGGAGGCTCCCAGACCTTCAGCTGGGGCAGAGAGTTGGCACAAGGGCAGTTCTAAAGAAAGGAGTGTATACATATTATTGTCTTTTAAAACGATCTTGATTATATACAGTGTGTGTATGTGTGTGTTTCATGAGCAAGTGAGCAAGTTCACACTTTGAAGATTTTCTTATAAATTTCATGCTGAATAAAAATGAGAAATGAGTTTTTTTCCCCCAGTGGAAAAATAAAAGCAAGAAAAAGTTGTTGGAGGCTTGTAAGGACAGAGAGATGAAAATAGATAGGATATAAAATTCAATAGAAAAAGCACTCTTTTTGAAAATGGTATTTAGGAAAGAATATTCTGACATCTATATGTAGGGTGGGCAGAATCTGCAAACAACAGTGGGCAGGAAGCCCATTTGGAGTGTGGGTTTTATAATCTTCTGCTCATAATATCAAACCAGACCACAAAGGTTTAAAGAGTGGGCTAAGTGTCCCTCGCTCAGCAGATAGCATTTTGTTGAAGATATTTCAAGATTAAAAGCAGAAGTCATTAGTCAACTGTGTAATATTTACTGATTTGAGCAGCTCAACTCTACAGACATCTTCCACATAAATTTCACTATTATTATTGTGTTGCCCTTTTTCAAGAAAGGGTAAAGTAGATTTGTAGGAGCAGTTAACACATGTAAATCCCCCACCTCTTGAAACCAAAGTGCATTGTATTAAAGAGCTACATAAATTTTACAAGAATTCTGTCCTTTTGAGATCATAGCACTATTCTTCCTTGCAATGCAATTAAAATGAGGCCTCTTTGTAAGCTGGTTCCATGAACCCTGATGGAAGATAGCTTACAAAACACACTGCTTCTGCCAAGCACATAACTGTACCAAGGATACCACAACGTGCCGCAGTTGCAGACTTGGATATTGTAAGGGCTCTACCAGCAAATAGTTATTTCATTGGCCTTCTTTGAACTATATTTACTCATTGACTGTGCTTGACCCACTTTTCTTAAGACTGGCTTTAAAAAATGATTTAAAGCATGACTTCCTTCAAACAGCTAACAGTCCATAAAACAGGTTAGTGCTTGCAAGAGAATGCTGAAATTGATAGTGGTGGAATCTTAAATGCTATCATTTTTCCACTGATAAGGTGCAAGCCAGGCAGAGATAGCCTGATTTTTGTCTGTCTCGTCACCAGGATGTTTTCCCCAACTCCGTTCCAAAAGAAGCAAACGTT
The DNA here is from genome assembly GCF_036562045.2 of Rhinolophus sinicus. NCBI lineage: Eukaryota > Metazoa > Chordata > Mammalia > Chiroptera > Rhinolophidae > Rhinolophus > Rhinolophus sinicus. The sequence goes on along the minus strand of NC_133758.1, from coordinate 14,832,212 downwards.
GTAGTTTATACTGGAGGTGGTCCATGCCAAATGATTTTTAATTTTTTGATCCCCTGGAATTACTAAAAATGTAATTTGTCCAATAGGTTGATGACAGTTACTTTATACTATATGTGTGTATTTGACCAAATCATGTATGGTCACCATAAATTCTACTGGAAAGAAACAAGTAAGAGATTTAGTAGTCTTAGCTAATCAGGGTTAGATAGTAACTTTAGGAGAAAAGTTGATTTTGGTTTGGCAAAGTCAGGTGTGGAATTCAACTATTTCTAGACTCAATGATTTCAACATGTGCTATGTGATATCTTTGTCTCCTAAGAGGCTAGATAATATGAGATCATGAGCTCTGAAATGCGCTTCCTAAACAGAACATTTTATAACAGAAATTCGGTGAGTGCATAGTATCGCATGATATGACTCTGGGGTAATTTATTATGATGATTTATTTAGCTAATCCCTGATTGTTAGACAACTTACATTTCTAATCTTTTACCATTATAAATAATTCTGTAGTGAACATCCTTGTAGACAAGTAATATCCTTTAAATTTTCCCCTGGCTGTGGTCTCTCTCTTCTACAATCAACCTAATCTACCCCTGATAAGGCAGATCACTCTTCTGGAAACAACGCTTTGTTGAAAACAGGATAATCAAATATTCTGTGCTCAGATTCTCCTCAACATAGTTTTTATCTCCTATTTCTTCACAATCTCCCAGTGATCTCCCAAGTCTCTGCTACTTGAAATCTGCCTACAACTACCAGTTGATCTCCCGACTAGTATCCAACCATTTTCCCTCAGGGAGAGAGAACTGGGGGCAGGGGAAGGGAGTAGAAAGCCCACCAGGGTCCTTCCTGGAAAATTTTGGAACTAGAACCAAGGAAGAGAATTGTTCTGAGGGAACAATGTGACTGAGGGAGTAATGTGTAAACCTTGGAGGCATATGGTGCCATGGGAACTTAGGAAAAGGCGAAAGTTTGTCTGCAAAGGGAGAAAAGTGTGTGTGGGGGTGGGGGGAGAGAGAAACAGAGAGAGAGAGAGAGAGAGAGAGAGAGAGAGAGAGAGAGAGAGAGAGAGAGAGACTGACAGACATTCTGAGATGAGAAGAAAGGAAAAGAGAAATCAAAGCATTTCTTCCCTGGAGGAATGTTAGCACAGACAAATGGAGTCTGTGGGAGAGGAGAGTCAAGCCTTGGAGAGAGGTTGAACCAGATAATTAGTTCTGCTCGTCTCAGACATTGATGCCCTGCCGCCATGTGGAGCTCACACAGTTGGACTGAGGAATGGCCCACCCAAGTGGGTACATGGTGCATCACCCTATAAATGTATTAAAATATTCTTAGGGATATTTTACCAATACTAACTGGACTAGCCCCAGGACTACTATTCAACAACACTAGAAATGTAGCAAGATGGAGCAAATTGTATTTCTAAAACTCTTCTCAGGGAGACTCCTACCTGTGCAGGGAAGCCTTTCTTTGACAAGCAGCATAGAGTAACAGAAGACACACCCTTCCCCCATAACCTTCACACAAGAGTGGATCATCTTAAAATCAGGGCTTTCTTGTGTTGAGGGAGGTATGTGTGTTTGGAACCAAAGCTGAATTTTTTTGAGAATGAAGGGTTTTGAGTGCTGCCACTCACCTCCTTGTTCTCTGCCCTTCCTTTTAAGTAACTTCTTACTCTTTTGCTTTTCTGAAGAAATTTAGAGAACATCAGTTTGAAGGAGTACCAAGTTAAAAGTATACCTGTAGGACCCCTATTTTTAGCCTATTAAGGGTACCCGCATGATCACCCCCTTCCCTATACCTTTTGTTGGGCTGTTAGCCCCTTCTCTACATAATGTTTTTTTCAAGGACTAGCTAAAATTCTATTTTAGCCCATGACCGACCCTGAATCCTCTACAGAATGAGAGCTAGAAACTCAGCAAATCTGTACCCTAGATGTGAGCCCCACGACTGCTGGTTGACACGAGGGCATCCATGCTGTTAGCTGGCAGGTCTGTCTCCTATGTAGGGTCACCCAGGAACCTCTATGCCCATATGACACCTTGCTTTCTCTGGAAGACCCAGGGCAGAAACTTTAAACAAGAAATGTCCATTATCATAATTATGTGCTATTCTTCTTATTTAAGTCAACTTCTGAACGGCCCTTGAGTTTTGACAAAAATCTGTGCTACATTTTCACAAATGCAGAGAAGGGGAAAGAAATATAATCAGAAAACCCAGTCTCCAACAGGCAGCAGGTGGAGGCTAGTTGAATGGCAGGCATCCGTCCTAACTCAAGGCTGTGACAGCGCTGCCAACTCCTCAACATTTTCACGAAGGAAGTGAAAAGAAGAAAATGTATTTGGCAGTTTTAATCAGATAATTACTTTTAAAAAAAAGAGGTATGTTGACTATAATTCCCAGGTTTTTTCCATCTGTTTAAACTTAAGTGGTAGAGTGTCACTCCTGAACTGACCACACGATGTGATGAATATACTCTTGAAATGAATGCTTTCAGATGGTTTCTTTTTATGAAACGTGCACAAAGATGTATACTGTGGCAATGGAGCCGGCCTTGTGAGACATCTGGTCTCAACATGTGCCTCATTAAGTTACACCTGTAAGTGTGGGGTCATTTTTTATACCAGTGATATTAATAATAAAGGGTTCATTGAATAGGATTATTAATGGTGCCAGGTGGAGGATGTGGTATTGCTTACAGCCTGGTAGGGGATTGGTTAATGTCTCCTCCTGCCAACGTTTCTGGTTTCATGTTTATAGACAGAATGCTCCAGATGATGGCTGGCAACGTAGCCATTGAGAAAGTGAATTCCCTCTCTTTCCCTTCAGCAAGAAAATTTACAACAGTTGGTGGAGAATTTGAATGAATCTATTTTCTAATTTTGAACTCATAATCTCACTGAAGAGCAAATAAGGTATTTACCAGTTAATTCAAGAAATTAAAAAGTCAGTCTCAAAGTGTTACTTTCCCTAACTTGACTCAAATGGAAACTTTTCATTCTAGCCATCTCCTGTCACTTCTCATTTCTAGAGGCGTCCATCTCTGCATTTTTTCTTTGTGGTAACAAACTGAAAATCGGGGAAAGAACGAAGAAGAAATCTAAAACCTTTCCTTCCTTCTGTGGAATGTTTGCTTTTGCTTTTTTACAATGCAAGATTTGTAACAGAAGGAAATAGATGCTTGAGGTAGGGTACTTTTTAATGTGCATTATTACAGGTGTTAGCAAGTCTGCTAAATTCAGAGTATTGTTTGATTTGGCAACCAGATCCCAAGACTTAGAGCACCAACCCATGTTTTAGCTTCAGATTACATGCAACTAGAATAAGATTTTATATTTAACAAAGTAATTGTCGAATGTTAATTTAATTGTATTCAAGTAATAAAATTCTATTGATTACTAAGACCACGCTTATAAAAGGTGTAATGGAAAAAACGTATTTTACATATCTTTAGCCATTCATAAATACACGCATACATCAATTTGTGTACAAACAAAAAAACTACTGAAAATACTTTTAAAAAAAATCTGTGTCTCCCTTTGGAGTTTAAAAATGATTTTTCACAGACATTATATTAACAGCTCCATAAAGTAGGGGGTAGTGTTACCTTCATTTTGTAGAGGAGAAAATTGAAGTTCAGAGAATAATATTCTCAAGATACAAAGCTAACAAGTGGCCTCTTCACAACTAAAACCCACCCCCATTGAATCTAAACTTTTATGTTTGTTCCACTCCACCATCTGTTGCCCCATTCCCAGCCAATTAACTCCCCCTAAGAAAATCTTAAATCCAGGAATGACTTCCACTGCTACCTTGTTTCAGTATAAAGACATTTGCATAATCTGGATGATTTCATCGACACAAAGAATGCATACTGTATGATTCCATTTCAAGTGTGAAAGTCAAGTCAGTCAAAACTAATCTAAGGTGTCAGAAGTCCGAACAGTGGTTACCTCTGAAGGGGGAGGGTACTGACTGAGAGAGAGCCTTCTGGGATGTGGAAATATGCTGTATCTTGATCTGAGTGGTGATGTATATGCACATAAAAGTTTAGCTGAACACTTAAGATTTGTGAAATTTGCTATATCATACCTCAATTAAAAATCAATTTGAAAAAAAGATGTTATTGCAGCAAACATTTACTAAATGTTCCTGAAGTATGTCTTCTTAGTTCTCTTTTGGGAAATCAGATTCTCCAGGCTTTTTCATGCCCCTACCATCTGTTCTAATAGTGTCTGGCTATTTCTTCTGTCTTCTTGTTCACTATATTTTATACAAGGCTGTCTCTCTGTCTCTCTGTCTCTGTCTCTGTCTCTGTCTCTCTCTCTCTCTCAGAGGGCAGGGACTATTTCTTCCTTGTGTATTTCTAGCATCTAGCATGATACCTGGTGTGAGATACTTACTCAACAACTCCTTGTCAAAAAAAAAAAAAAAAGAAAAGAAAAAAAGATGAATGAATGAATGAGTCAAATGGCTTTTCACTTTATTGTTTTACAACTCAGGCCTAGAATATGGGTTATGTTAAGATGTCCTGTAAGACCAGGAAACCATCCCATAGATGGGGCTCTCTGAGAAGTCCTGGGTCACCTCCTTTCAAAAGTTGCTGTGATTAGACCACCATCACCACCAGCAACAATCTGGACATAACAACACAAGCTCCAATGAGACCCCTCCCTTCCACTGTTGGATCTGATTGTCCCCTGTCTCCGCCTCACTGTTTACATGGCTTCCCCTCTTTCTGCCTCAGAGGAGCCTTAAACTATAGTCCATTCTGCATTCCTGCCCACACCCTGGCCTTTTGACCAATTCTCCCCCAAATTCCTTTACTGTGGAAATTTTACTCACACCCTGTCCGAAATGAAGCAAACCAAAACCTTGGCTTCTGTCACTCCAGCCTCATTCTTATCAGTGTTACCTGTCAGCCTTGTTCCTCTGAGTTCCAAGCTCAGCATGAGCAGGTGTCACCATTTCACCAATTCCAAATAACGGCCTCCTCTTTGGAAGGTTTGCAATTTCTGTTCTAGTTTTGGGTTTTTGTTTGTTAGTCTTAGGTTTGTGGCTCTCCTTCTAGCAGGACTGGCCCTTAGAATAACTGTGAAGAAAGCAGCTTCTTCTGGGTACATCCCTTTCTTTCTCCTTTCTCTGTTTCCAACTTTTTTCCTTTTTCTCTCCCAGCCTGGCCCAAAAGGACACCCAATGAACCTGACCAATTCCAGGACAGTCCTTGGACTGGTAATGCTCTGATAACTGAGTAGTTGAATTGTGAATTTTTATCCTCTTGGCCTAAGCCTACTCAGTTGACTTGTTTACTGTTGTCATCTCTACAATCTGCTTTCCATTCAGAATGAAAATTCTCTTAGAAGATTATGTTTTGTTTTGTTTGTTGAGAGTCTGTCATGAGGGGTCTATTGCTGTTTTGCATCAGCTAAGAAACCTTAACAAGTGCTAACATTCACCTGTTCAACAAAAGTATAGTCATCAGCCAATGCCATGTTACCCGAGAAACCATGTTTTTGTTTTCTTTTGATTTGTCTTCATGAAGTTGCTTGGACTGTACAGATATTCAGTAAAAGGTTTGTGCCCTTTATTCTCTAGGCAGGAATATCAGGCAGTCAGATGCAGGAGATACATGAGCAGGCCCGGGAGGGTCATGTAAATGATGGGATTTCAGGACTCAGAAACAACCTATCTACTTTTCTTCCCCCTTTTCATAAAACCTCTTATCTGGGTGCCTGCCATGGAGATAAAGAGAGAGAAGAGCAAATAGAAGGTGAATTAGTACATACTTCAAATGTAAATGTCACAGTTTTGTGTGGTGCAAGTTCCCAAGTCTTGTTAGACCAGAAAGCGTATTGGGGTTGCTCCCTCCCTGCTTAAAGCAAAATCCTCAATATTTGACCCATGTACCTGGGCTATGGCATCTTGTGATGACTGAAGACACAGTTCGTGCCATAGTGAAGTGCAGGATTTGGAGACCTCGTTCGAGTTCTGACAGTTTCTTACTGGTGAACGTTGAGTCTCTTCACTAAATTATAATTTCCAGATCAGTGGAATTAGGATAATAGAGACCACCACAAACTGTTTTAAGTATTAGTCAAGATGTTGTATAAGAAAAAGCCTATAAGTGGAGCAACATTGAACATATGTTCAAATATTAATTGTAATTTTCCTGCCTCTTGCTGGCTGCTGACAGTGCATTGGAAATTCTCCCTTCACTGGTCAGGCCCATGTGAGGATGATTCCAAATCAGGACCTGACTCTAACCAGGTCATGTGTTTGAGCGTGTATCTTGCTGGTGGTGGGGACATGAGGGGGTGTCCACAATGGAATTGAATGGGTTATTCTATCTGCTATGCTCTGGGGCCAGGGTGTTTCCATGCCGGTCGTTAGTCATGGATCAACTTTCTAGACACTGAAACAGTTGAAATATTTAGTCATATAATTTTTTTTTTTTAATTAATGGCAACGAATTCTTAAAATAACACTTTAATGGGTTAACAGCCAATGAATGAGACCTATGTTGATTAAATTTCCCTACAATACACATTTGATGATTATGTGAGTAAGGCACTGGGTAGATTGCCTTCAGGGTATTATTAAATCTAAAACGTGTGAAATGTTTGAGAGAGGAGCCCAATGCATCCACCGTGCTCTGCACTCCTCCATCCCTGGCTTCACACTCTTGATCATTAGGGTGGCTGCAAACTGTCTTTAAGCACAGCTCCTACCCTAAAGATGGAGACAGTAGGAGCCTCCAAACGGTCTAACCAGGAAACTTAACCTAGCTAGAAGCTGTCCTGTTATCCAAGTCACACTTCTGTGCTTGCTGCATGTGAACCTCCAGTAGCCCCCAAAAAATGTCAGGGAAGGGATTCTCTGGGCCTGGTGACACAGATCCACCCATTTTTGCTCCGCCATTTCTCTTTGGCTTCAATGGAAGCAGAAGGGAGGTGATTGGACCTGCTGGTGGTGAGTGCACAAGCCAAGCAGGGTGAGCATAAGAGGACAAAAATGATACAAGAAGCAGAAAGTAGAGTCTGGTAGGCTCTCAAGCATGAGAGGGGACCTTGTGGGCTTGACTGCTTCTTCCCTTTGGGAACAAAAACAACAAAAAACGGAACAGAAAGAGAAAGGAGAAAATCAAATTGTGGGTTGTGGATGGATTAAAAGAATTGTTGGGGACTAATTCGAAGATGATTTATAGGAACAGAGAATACTTCCTTCTTTTTGCTACATGTTCTAAAAGTCAGGCAGCGGAGGAAGAGGGAAGGAACATTTATTACGTGCCAATTCTGTGCCAGACATTCTGCTCACACTTTTAACTTTACCTCCTTTAAACTTCATAGGAATCACAGTAGGTTTTTTAATCTCTGTCCTTCCATATGAAGAAGTTAAGGCCCATAGAAGTTAAATTATCTAAGGTCATACATGAGGAGGCCAGATTGGACCAGGCATGCCTGCCTGCAAAGCACTCCACACGTTGCCTCTCAGTGTCTATGACTTCCATGATATTTCTACAAGTCTAGAGAGAGGGCTAGCAACATAGGATTTGCTGTGTTGTTCCTTCGGATTTTCAGGGACTGAAAAAGGGCAGCCCAGACATTCATAAATGCAAATTATTTATGTAGATAAACCAAATCCATTTTCCTAAAAATCAATTAAAATTCTAAATGGTAATAATTTTTTTAAACAATGGCTTGAAACTAACAACAGAGGCTTCGGTTACCCAACACACTGATAATATAAATTAAAACCCCGAAGTCTGGCTGACTTCTAATGGCTTCATAATAGTCCCAAGGTTTACAAATCAAGTGACCAGGTTTCAGAGACCTCTTCGGGGTCAAACTAGGCTTAACTCCAGTGCTTAACCCATAACACATGTCTTAGGATCTGTTTTGGGGTGAGGACTGGGTAATGTGTGTGCACAGAAATTATATTTCCCTCGAGGCTTACCCTGGGGGTGGTCATTAGGTTAAGCTGCCTTAACATCTTTGAAAGAAATGTAACTGTCTGCCTTGACAGTCCCAACTATGCCTGACATCATCTCCAAGAGTAACCTGGGTTTTCTAAGGGTAGCAAATATCCAATAATGAGAACGTGGGATTCAAAGGGTATTTGGGAAGAGAAGCAAGGAATGGCTACAGAGTTGGGAAAGAGTGAAAATGGAAGGTTTTTCCAAGGGTTTTCTTGGAAGGTAACTCCACCTCCCCCTAATGGAGCAAGAAAAGCCACCACCAACTCCTCCCTGATGGGTGAGCAATGCCTTACCAACTGTGAGCATGATGTATAAAGGAACCCCATAGAAAACTATGGGGGCTGAAACCGGCAAACCAGGCCCACAGAATCCCTTCCCTGAGATTTTTTTCACCCTTGCTAAAGAGGACAAACACTTACAAAGTTACAGCAAATAGAATCTGTCTTTGCAGGGGAAGGGGGTGATTAAGGGAGATGCTACTGGTAACGGTACCTGTCTCTAACACTCAGTACACGTTAGCCATTATTGTAATAATGGTGATGGTCATGATCCCGATGGCGATGATATGAGCATGGTACCTTGCAGAGCACTCCCAGGGATGTTCTTTCATTGCAGTTGGGTTGTACCCTGTGAGATAGTTGGCAGGAGCCCACACCAGAAACCCAAGTCTCCTGACTCCCACCCATCACTTTTCCACTATTCTCTGCTGCCTCCCAGGGAGCTTTGAAGGAGGTGGAAGAAGGAGGAGTGGAATGAGAGAGGAGAGTACAAATAGTGATGCTGCCGAGGATACACCATGGTTCTATTCATTGCATTTCTCAAATGGGGTGAAAAGGCCTCTTTGTCGGAGAGAAAAGAACCCAGAGAGTAGCCTGTTACCCCTTCCCCCACAGGGAAAATGTGGAGGGGTCTCTTACAGATTTATGTCTCTTTTAGGTCTGCAAGCCAAAGCTGGTACTCCATCTTCCTACTAATTTTCAGGAGCAAAACAATACTTTTGTACCTTAAAAGGAGAAATAAACAAACAACAAACAGAAATGAAGGCGGGGGGAAAAAGTCCTAAATTCCTGCATTTAGGTTAGTCCTGAAATGCATTCATCTCTTTCACTTGATGGGGCTCAGTTCATTCTTCCATTTTAATATCTTAGGGGAAAAGAAACCCAAATAACCAATAACAGTTTACAGCTTTGACGCAGAGCACTAAAGTTGTTTTTCTATGAATATAGATTATTACATTTTTTTACAAAGCAAGTAAACAGATGCATAAAAATGCATTATTTCAGGAGCATAGGAAAACCTGCAATAAGTATAGTGGTTTTAATTTGTTTTTATGATTACTTGTAATTAATTAGCATCAAAAGTAAATTATCAACATCCGAAATTGTACCATCAGATGTGAGCAGGGTACTCCATGAATGATTCACTGGTTCATCTTTATACCAAGGTAGGAAAAAGAATGATCTTTTCTTTCACTTTTTTTTTTTTTTTTTAAACTATGCTTAAATGAATGTGCCAAAAGCCAGAGGCAACACAGAGGGAGAAATCTAAAAGTGACTGATAGGAAAGCCCAGTTTGTCACGTGACAAATAGTGTCAAGGGGTAAAAACGATGTACATTAGCAGTCACATCACTCAATCTATCTGGTTAGGCCAAGGATGAAAGTTTCCTTTTTAAACTAACTAAATAAATAAAAAATGGATCAGCTCTGCTAAACTGGAGAAGCTTCACATACTCCTCCAAACCATCACTCTTCAACCATAAAAAGGGAGACATTTTGACAGGGGTTGGTATTTTTTTAACCCACTCTTGATGTTGTCACCATCCTTTTTGCTCCTTAAGAGTAATGATGGAATTCTAGCACTGGTCAATTTAAAACTAACCAATAGGTTCAAACGAGCTATCCCTTTGACCTCTTTCCATTTCGTCTGACATTTACTGCAGCAGCTCACCCTGCTGTGAAATGTCCTTGCTGAGGGAGTGCCAACAGAAAAGAAAAAAAATGGATACCAAGTAAGCAGACTGGTTTTTATCTGCGAGGAATATGTGCTGAGATTTAGAAGACTCACCCACGTCTATTTTATTAACAAGAACGTACTTGAACTGAGAACTCAATCTCTGCAATACAAATAGCATTCAGCAACAGAAGGTGTGGGCGGGAGAGCAGAAATAAGATTAAAAACCCACAGTCTTCTTTCTTGCTTAGTATCTCTCCTAAGAGTTAGGAACTCTCACAATGGGATTATGGAGTTTGCAAGAAAGTTAAATAAAATAAATAGATTCACTTCTAACAAATTTCATTCCATAGCAGACCCTCAAAAGACATGAATTTTTTTTTTTTTTTTTTTTTTTTTAAGCTGTCTGAAGTGAAGCTATATATCTGTTTTTCTAAATAATCCACTGGGAGAAATAAGAAGTATTACAGGTCACTGGGGTGTTGGGGATAGATTTACACTCATTTTTACTTCAATATCGATGAAAGAATATAAAGTCATTTGCTTCCCAATCAAGTCATAGTCAAGGAAGTGTTGATCTCAGATACATTCAGGATTATCTTGTCCTGTTTCTTCAAGGATTCTACTCCAGGTAACCACGATGCTACCAGTGAACTTGGCTGGTTCCTAAAGAACAATGTCAGAGTTAATAGTCCCTAAAGAGAAAATGTCACATCAAGCCAAGGATGTCTTCACTGCAATTATTGTACTAGCAAAATCTCTACTAAATCACACTGAAGTAATAAATTATGGTCAAAGTTAAGGTACGTCAACTGCATTCTTCCTTAAATGTTTCAATTAAGGGATTGTCACAGCCTTGAATTTCTGTAGTCATTCCCATCCACCAGTAAGGAAAACAAGGGTTGGGGAGAAATGAGAAACTCATGAAATTCCTAGAATATTTTCACAGTTTTCCAGTCTGTGTTACCAGCAGTGAACTTGCTGTCTACCCCAAATTCGTCTTTGGTAGGTCACACCACCCTTCCCCAAATACAGTGCTAAGGGACACATAATGAGATGTTGGTTATTATTTTCTGTCATCAATGAGAAGAAAGGCAGAACTAAGGAGAAAAAGCAGTGCCTTGACTTCCTGAGGAAGTGGATCCATGTACCAGGCAGCATTCACTGAAGTCACCAGCTGGGAAAAGGTCATGTTTTGTTCCCTGTCTTCATTTCTAATTTGGAATTTGAGTTCTTGGTTTGAGTCTATCTTGACATTCCATTAGAGAGCTGTTCTCCTATGGATCTAATGACTCATTGGTTACTGGATGCTCATCTCTTTTTAGTTATTGGTCTTTTATTATTCCTTTTTGCATGACTATGTGTGTGGAAGAAGGAAGGAGATGGAGGTGAACCACTCAAGTTTTGACTTTCTAGGTCCACCTGAATATCAGATCCCAAATATGGGTCAAACCTCTGAGCTACAAGGCAGTGTCTAATGACTAGGCTTACTTCAAGGTCATTTTGATACTTCAATAGTGGGGTATATTTGGATGAGGACCAAGACAAACCAAATTACCCTAAGTCTTGTTTTATAGAGAAAGGGGTTCGAATAAAGTTCTGGAAAGTCTAGCAGAGACTTTAAAGAAAATAGAGACCCTGAAGAAAATTATGAAAAAGACAACATTTTCAGTTATCACCCCACACCCTTCTACTGGGCTTTTCTCCCCAGATGCTCCATGGTTTATACCCTAATGAAGCCCCATTGGAGGTACAGGATTCTAGCTTTCTCCTCTCTGAGCACCTCCCTTAGGCCTGTAACTTTTGAAATACCTTTCCTCTGCAAAATGACTCTATCCAGGTACTAGAGTCTCTGGATTCTGCACCTAGATTTCCAGGCTAGCTAATATTTTTATTAAATCAAGTTAGTGCAACAACAAGTAATTTTGTTGTTGTTGTGTTTCCCTCCTGGGTAGCCGATGCACGTTCTAGCAGGATCGCTCTAAATATATTTTGATTAAAAAGAGTGGTCCTTGAGGATGCATTCTAATTCAGTAAGGGAGATATTTGGGGGCAGATGAAGTCTTTTGGCTCCTAAACCACACTGGGACACGGCCATGACTATATGCTCTGACTCTGCAAAGTCTTGCCCTAAAGGTTTATGCTCTATTAATATAAGACACATGATTTCCCCCATAATTGCTTTCATCTACCACTTGATATTTGCCATAGAGGCACAGTCTCAAGAATTGCCTCGGGCAACTATCTTGTTTAAAACCAACATTGCTTTAAATCTACACATTTTAAAAGCAGAAAAGCACACAAGTCACACTTTACCCATTTCCGATTTATAGTGTTTCCTGGAGACACATTTTATCATCAAGGCTTTTGCAATACAAATCTACAAGCTTCCTTCTTTTATTTTAGAAGGAATGATCGATGCCCAAGACTTTCTTCCAAATTCCTTTTTATCAGTATTTTACCATTCTTTTTAAATCTCCCTTTTACTAAACTCCTTTCAAAGTTACACTTTTCCCTCTTAATATTATGATATAGGAAGCTCAATACAAGCATTTGAATACTGTTCTCCCTGCTCTTCAATTTTCATTCTCCAAACATCATATGTCTTATACCTTTATGCTTTTTCCTCTCTTTTGTGTTTTTTTTTTTTCTTTTTTCTTTGATGGCTTTTTCTGAAACACACTGCTGAAAATCTTTCCCATTTTTCTAAACAGTGTTCTTTCCTTGGTGTTAAGCTGTAGGTGGTAGAGGGTCCACAACTTTCTTGTCAGTCCCATTCCTGGCTCTAAGGAATACTAGAGACAGACAGGGGATAGTGATAGAGCTTAGGGTTTCACTGTGAGAAATCCAACAAAGAGTGTTTTAAATAGAACAAATGATCTATGGTAAAATGTGGCACTGAAAACAAGTGTTTTGAGGGTTAGAAAGATGAATGTTCTTCAGCGCTAGACACACCAAAGTTCAAAGAACATTAATCGTTCTTCCAATCCCAATACTTAACGGTACTCATGGTTTTGATTGGTTAATGTGATAATTGCTTTCCCTCACAAAATCCTAAAATAATATCTGTCAAACAAACAAAGAAGCCAAAGGGTCATAAATAGATTCCAAAAGGTTTTAGCTCCAAATTGCAACCTGAGGAGACAGTAGGGGAACTTCCAAGAGTTATGAATGTGGTTTCCTGGGAGCAACATCAGCCAATTGCTGGAGGCAAGCTGATTAGTCTGCTTTGCACAAGAGATCATAAAAATTGCACATGGCTTAGCATGGTATCTGCTAATGGACAAGATCCTTTTCTTCCATTATCCTAAAGAAATATATCTGCCATTAAAACTCAGATTAATCATTTACTCGTGGCACAATTATTTTAGTTATTTCTGATCCAGATAAAGATCTTAAGATATGGCCATGTGTTTACTGTGTGGGCTTCATGGTTTGTTTGTTTTTGTTGTTGTTGTTCTAAAGAGTAAACTTTCAGTTTATTTTGTTTTATTCATTTCACCATTAATGGATGTCCTCTATATTACCTGGGATTAATGGTACTATCCATCAATTGCCCATGGTAGGAAAACTGGATTCATTCTTCTTAAAATTAATATACGAAATCTTACCATTTTTTTTCATCAAACTTATTTGTTCTTCATTAAGTAACATATGAAGATGAGTAATCAACCGGGTACTGTGTATCATCTATAAATCCTGCCAGATAATTTGATAGTTCTGTCTTCAGGGCCTGCAGTGTGAAGCCATTAAAACCCCTCTCTTGCTGATCTAGCCACATTAAATTCTATGCTCACCAGTTGTAGAAAGGAGCCAATTCTCTTTACAGTCAGCAGGTTCTTTACAAATTCTTGCCTTCATGAGGAAATTGGTGAGTCACGATCGTCTAGACCTATCCTACTCAAGTGGTGTTGGGTAATCAGCAACCACAGAACCATTCAATTTTAAATGTCAAAGATAGATAATTGCATTTCTTTTAGATTCTGAGGATTCCATGGAACATAAAACTCCATAAAAACAGCTTTTTCTTGGATGAGGCTGGATAAAGAACTAAAAGCAAATATTCTAATTTGATAATCTTCCTTATGAGATTTAACACTATTTTTTCATGAGACATCTGTGTTTTAGGAGACAAGTTTCCTCTCACTTAGCATTTTAGGGTGTCAGACTTTTTTGCTGAGATGGTGGTGGTGGTATTGTTGTTCAGTGACAGGGAAATGTACTTTGGTAGATGAAAGAATGGGCTAATCACAGTGATTTTCGTTAATTTCAATAGGACGGTATCTAAGTCACCTGGATGGGAAACCCTGGGTTTATTACTCTCAATCTTGATCTGACTCCTTCAAAGGAGACATTTCTCTGGTTGGTGCAAACACAGAGGAAAGCGCACAGTTTTTATGTTTAAGACATGTCCATTCAAATTGTGATTTTGCCACTAACTCTCTGAATTAGCTTCACATGTAAAAGTGAAGCTGTGTTCCATGTATTCACATGTAGAAGTCAAACCTGCATTTCAGGGTTGTACAAGGGCAGGTGCCCGAGAGGAACTCAAGGGTGGCTTTCATTATCATCATTATGATTTCTCCTTCTGTGTAATTCCACCAAAAAGAAACCTGGGAACTTATCAGAAGGCTAATCCAGACTTGGAATCTCTTGAGCTCAGCATCATAAGATTCAGAAATGGCAAGGTGAGGTAGGGATCTGCTATTGCATCTTTAACATAAGACCTAAAATGGAGAGTTTAATGTTCATAGGCTTCTTTTTTAAGACTAGCTATTGGGATACATTATCTGTCAGTCACAGTTTAGTGCTGCTCACTTGTAGCCCATCAGGTTCATTGTTTCACGTATGAATTTCCTACTATGTGTCAGGTGCTGTTTTGATCATTGAGAAATGTTTAGGAGAAACTACTTGCCCTTCAAAAAACTTTACGTCCCTAGAAATTACTGCTTCTTCTTACTTAAGTATTATTTTTTTCTCTATTTACCACTCCCAAGGAGGAAGATACAAAGACTACAAATTATAAAATTTCCCACTAAATATGCACTCTCTTAGTTTAACTGTTCAAAAAAAATAAATAAACTGGGATGGAGAAACTGGCCAATGAGGAGGCTTAAACCAGAGGAGAGCTCTCTGAACATGGACTGATGTTCATGGTTCAAAGCCCCCAAGTCTGGCTATTTTCTGGGAGAAGCCTTTAGACTGACCATAGATTGAAGCATACCTCGCCTGCCTTCTTTCCCTTGTCCCTTGGTGAGTAAAGCCTCGGTAAAGACCCCAGAATCACTTTAGAACATTATCCTTTGAATGTCTGACTCTGCCTGAGCAAGGAAATCGTATTCCACGACAAGATACCTGTGTATATGGATATACCTACTTGGACCAAATTAATCTGCTTCTTACTAGGTGTACTGGTTCATGTGTGAGTACGAGTCCTAGCTATTGGGCCACATGATGTCTGCAGACTTGGGCGCCACTCTTGTTCAATGCGTGGTCCTCCTGAGTGAACAGTTTCTCTGGCCTTATAGCCCCACAGTTTTAGACAGCATTTGAGACATGGTATGAGTCACAGGAAGAGGAAGAAAATTGCACCGAGAGCTCTTTTAATCCTTCTCTAAGTGGTATACCCCAACCTCACACAATGATTTCTTTCTAATTAGCTTGCTAATAAAGAGACATTCTCTTTCTTTTGGCAAAATTTTGACCCAACAATCAGCTGAATATCCTGTCTAGACTTGACTCCAGCTTCTACCCCCACCCCACCCCCCAAAAAAAAGTCTGTTGAGAGCCTCCTGATCTAATGTTTGCCTGGTGAACAGAGAGATTTGAAGCATAACCGCAGTTCTGTTGACTCTTGGTGAGATGGAGTTAATGAAGAAAATGGTGGGGATCCATTAAAACTTCCTGCTGTGTATTAATTTGTTGATTCATTTAAAAGAACTTTTTGGAGCACTAATAGGTAAATGAAAGGGTCTAGAATTGTACAGATGACTCAGGTCTCATAATCCCAGGAATCATAAGCAAGCAAAGATTCACATTATGAAATTGCGTGTCTAACACAACGTTTGCTCAAAGGAGAAAACAAGGGACAGCTTTGTATCTGTTGCTTCCCTTTGTGAGCCTAGGCTGAGTTGCCCCAGGAATCTGAGACTTGGGGCCTTTACTGATGAGAAGTTTATGAAGTGCACACAGGGTCCTGCCACCCTCCACTCCCTTAGCCACGTGTTCTGGGAAGGAATACTGTCTGCTTAAAGGAAAATCCTGGAGCATGCAACCCTGAGGTTTTTATGTTGGCTATTCTCTCAGGGCAGCTTTTTCTAATTCACACAAAGGTAAGCTGACACCCTCCTGAAGCTGGAGTGTGTGTTACAAAGAGGAGAGATCCAAAAGGCCACCTTCTCCTTGGGGAGAAGCAAAATCAAAAGCCAACAACCTGTACAAGAATTTTCTAAAAGTCAGAGAGAAAGAACCCAGGTACCAGGCTCTGAAACTGAAACCAAATAGGAGCATAAAGTTTTGAAACTGTAGAAAGAAGGCAAATTTCTTGAATTGATGGTTGAACTATTACAACTATAATGAGAGCATACTATGTTCCAGTTTCACATTTATCATGTGGCCTAGTTTGTGGGTGGGATGGGAGGTGTCACAGAGCCAGTCTGATGGAGACAGATGTCAAAGAGGGGGTGAATTTGAGCTGTGTGATGGAGGAAGAAAATGAGGCAAGAGAATTCCAGGGAGAGGAACTACCTCTGCAAAGACTCCAAGGGGTGGAAGGTCATGGAGTGATGAGACCACACCAATGCTTGTGGAGCAGCTGGGACCTAGAGTACCCGGGCGATGAGGGGCAGGAGCCCAGGAGCCAGGATACAAAGCGAGAGGCAGGCCCACTCTTGCAGACAACACCCATACTGATGTTCAATATCTCTCATATAATTACCAGGATTATGATTTCCTCGTAGAAGGAAATATTTGTGTGCTTATGTGTTTGCTTTTATTAAACAATTGGATCTGTGCAGCAAATCAGTTTCCCTTTTTGCTTTGGTTGTCATGAAGCTCTGGGCTCTGCTATAGACAGACCACAACCTGGCTCACTGCATTTTATTCCTAGGATCATGTGTTATTGCCCTTGACTTAATGTAATGCTAAGGCACGTATGGTGCTGTGTGTTAAACCACCATAAATCCCTTCTGGAAAGTACTTAAAATATGAGTGATACATAGAAATAATGGATAGTAGTATCTTCTGTTTAACAATCAAATGGTAAATGTGTTTTGAATACCTCTGACAGTCTGCACTATTATTTGGAGAGTCAGAAATACAGAATTTAGTTTCAACATTCAATTGTTATCTTGTAATCTATTTGAGGCTGTAAGTCATGTGCAGATAACATAATAAGTAATGGCACAAGGCATTATACGCAGGGTTAATATTTGATCTTTTTCCCCACTACAGGGGTACTTGTAATTAAAATATTTCAGTATTACTCCTTTGCGTGGTATATAACCAATGCTCTAAGCCTGCTGAGTTCTCCATCCTTTCATACCCTCCCTCAGGACGCCCATCCCTTTGCCCCCACAATCCAGCAACTGAGGAATTAACGCTAGGCACAACTCTTCTGCTCTGGAACAAGGACAATTGTTGAGTCTGATGGGACAGTCCCATGCCCTGATTTTTATTAAATATTTTGAATATCACCCTTGAGTTTATATTAGGTCCTAAGTGATCTGTCTTAATGTTATCATTGCTGCAATAATGGCTACTGTTAGCTAATCACATACTATGTTCCAGTTTCACATTTGTCATTACCCATTGAAGGGTGATCGTTAGTCCCACTTTGCCAATGAGGCAACAGGTTGAGGAAGTATAAACAACTCGAGCCAGGGAAAGCACCTAGTAAGGCAGAGGAGCCAACTTTCCAAGCGTCGTCCTTTGGATTCCATGTTTGGAAAAGACTTTGTTATCCTGCATGGATGGTCAGAGAAGGCATGGGAGAGTGAGAGGAATGGGCTTAAAGGGTGTGGCTCAGCAGTGACAGGAAGGGCATTCCTGGCTGGAAGGGAAGGGGGCATCAAGTTGTGTTAGGTGGGTGGATGAATCTTGCTTACACACTCTTCACATGTTCTAGATTCTTCCATTTTCAGTTGCTTTCTAACCTAATCATAGTAAGAACTCTGAAAGTTGCACCCACTTTTTTTCTCTTCCTCCTCCTCCTCCTCTTCCTTCTTTTTAGGTCACTAATATACTTCATAGTAAGTTCAGCTACAGCAAAGTAAATTGGGGCTTCTTGGCCCCAGAAGGCACCATCTGGTTTATAAAACAACAGTGGATGCCCTCTGAATTATTTTCCCTTAGGAAATGCTTCCTTATCTGCTGCCCGCCTGCTAACTTAAAGATAATTTCATACTTTTTATTCTAATCATTTTGTGCTGTCATTTTTTTAGTTTGCTTTGCTTAGTTTACGAAGAAAAAAAAGGTACCTCTCCTAAAATATACACAGGTTTAGTCTAGCAACAAAAATTTTCTCAGACTGCAAGGGCAGGAACAAGTTGATACGTCACAGTTAAAGGAAGATTTGAGCAATTCAGAGAACAATTTAGAGCAGATTAATTGGAGATCCATTGTGGAAGTGAAGAAGTTTGAAATGGAAGGAAGAATCAAAGAGAAAAAAGATGCTCTTTTGTTGTTGTTGTTGTTTCCTATTCTTGTTTTTAATTCTTTCCTTTCCTAAAAGAAGTGATGAGCACAGAGTTTAAGCTTTAGGCACAATTGGTAAGGCTGGGAAAACTTTGGGAAGAGGAGGGGAGGTGGGGTCAGGGGCTCTAAATTTCAAAATAAGAGTCCATTAAGTTGAAGGGCAAAGATTAAAAAGGTCTCCATCAGTGATATTCAACCCTGTGGTTTCGTAAAGGTCCCTTGCAATTTTGAACATACTCGGCTGCCCCAATATCCAGGTAAGTGGTCAGTCTATGCCTTAGGAAAATGTAATTGGCCTCTACTCACTCTTTGGAGGCCACAGTTTGTTCTCACTCTGATGTGAAAAATCCCAAAGCTCTCCCATCCTCCTGTCACTCATTGCCACCCACCAGGCCTTATGTCAGTCCAGAGTCCCAAAAACATCATTAAAGGGGAGGAACAAACAAATCCTATACAGATTGGCTGGCTCCCTGTCCTGGGCTGGTTCAGGCAGCTCTTGGCTTAGATACCCTGTCTTCCAAACACAATCTGTTTTCAAGATTCCTGGACAATTTCACATTCAAGAGAGGGTTGGGTCTTAACTCCACCAAACTCAAGTCTCCTCTCTCTTCCACTCTGCTGAGACTGACCCATTTGCCCAGACACGGTTTTCACCTATGTGACTAAGCCACGTTCTTGGCTCTGGAAGAATTTCCTGCCCTCACCTAGCTTGGTGTTGTTTTCTTCCTTTCGTAATTTTGCTCTGCCAATGGGCCAAACATGATTCCATTCTAATCTACCCCAGAGGATTTTGAAAATGGAAAACTACCGAGTGGCCACATTTAAATAAGACAGCACTCTGAATAAGACATAAAGACAGAAGCTCCAGAACAAGGGCCAAAACTGGGCCTTTCAGACCCCGTGAGAGTACCAGATTCTATTCAGCGTGTATTTCGCAGCTGGCAAAGCTCCAGGAAGTGCTAAAAATTGAATGCAAAAAAAGTTTTTGAAGCACTCTGGCAAATATTTGCCTGAATGAGAAGTGTTGCCAATTGTGTGTGTTTACCCATGTGAAGAAGTATCTTACAGCTTACTCTCTAGTTCTAAAAAGTAATATACAATTCACTCCTTTTTCAATGCTTGAATGTACTTTTAATCTCTTTGGGTCATCCTAGGAACAGCATTTTCTGGTTCTTCTGTAACACAGGGATGCCCTCAGGAGATGTTAAAGCCCCATGTGTCCCCACCTTACATGGCCCTGGGATGCTATTCTTACTTAAAGTTGCCTTTGCCTCTCTCACTACCAGCTCCGTCAGTTAGCAAGGTGAAGGTGGCTCCACGTTTGATCTTTGAAAACTTGTTTTCCTTGCAAGTCAAGCTCTTTTTCTTTCCCTCTCCTAATTTTCAGGATGATGGTTGTGTTCAGAATAATTGAGGTTTCCAGAAGTCAGGCCTTCCAACAAATGAGATTTCCAGTATTATCATTCTGGATTCAAAAAATGATATGGTAGCATTCTAAAGTAATGTAGTTAACAAAATAGTAAATATAATTTATAAATACAACCCCCTTGTAGGTTAGTATACCAATTATTTTTCATTTTTATGAATTTCTTATAAATACTATCAATTACTTAAATCAGTTCATTTGATCTTCACCACAGGCCTTTGGGATAAGTATTCTCTCATCTCCATTCAATAGATGAGGGAGCTAAAGCTTAAGAAGACCAAGACACATTTTAAGTCATGTATCTGGCAATTGATGGTGCTTTGATTCAAACCCGGGTCATCAGGGCCCCAACTACCCTTGTCTTAACCACTTGCATAGAAGCCTAGATTAAAAATATGACTTTTATTTTTTAACCATGCTTTAAAAATAAAATATAGAGAAATATGTATTTTATATTTTTATTGTTTAAAAATTTTAAGGAGAAAGAACCACCAACTTTTTGTCAGAGTCTCAGTAGTGACTTAAAAATCAATTAGAAACCATTGGTCTGAGTGGACCTATCAGAACTCTAGTCCAGGGAAAGCGAATCGGTTCCAGTTCACTGGGAGGTAACTCTGACCCACAGAGTGAGAGTGGTTTGGAGTGCTTTGTTGAGAAAGATTCTGAAGCCATTTCTGAATCAGCAGAAAAAAACATATATTAGAAATATCTGCTATGGGCTCATTTGGACAATGATTTGGATAACCTATTTAAAAAAATCATGAGACATCAGGGAAATTTGAACACTGAATATTTGATGATATTAAGAAATTGTTAATGCTTCAGAAATGATAATGGTATTGCGATTATGTTTTTGTGATAGTGTCTTTCAGAAATACATTCTAAAATATTTATAGATAAAATGCTATGATCTCACTGATTTGCTTTGAAATGATTAGGGGTTTGGGGAGGGATGTGCGATAAGGTGCTAGAAAAGGAAGTAGGTAGAGGTATAGAGAAAACCGGATTGGCTCTGAGTTTGTAACTGTTGCTCAAAAGCCTATTGCTAGAGAATACAAGGGTTCAGTGTGTCCAGGTCCCAAAGTCTAGTAGGCTCTCCACTACACCTGCCCACACTCCATGGGTGTAATGGCTCAAAGTCCAAGGTTAAAACATTTTGAAATACGCTTTATGTTCCTCTGGGTCCAAGGTATCCTTAAAAGTTGTAGGAACAATTCCATGTCAACTCACCACAAAGGGCTTTTTAACAAATAGTTTAATTGTATTTCAATTGTAGTTTTTGTAAATTGTAGTTTAATTTTGAGATGACTATAGATTTCATGAAGAAAACACACATAATCAATCATATGTCCAACATCAAGAATTTATTTTTGAAGAGAATCTTCCAGAATGTACTATATGGTTGATACTAATTTATCCTATCTGCTATACATTCTGCTCCTGTAGGCCTATACATTGGTCACTGATGCTCTTGATGATAATTCAGGAAAGCTGAAACACTCTGAGATATCTTGTATTTCATCCAAGGAAGAGCCCACTGAGAGTTTTCAAACTTTTGGAAATACAAAAGCTCTTAATCCAATTTATATAAATGAATATATTGACACCAGAAACAAAGTGACTTTTGAATTTCTTATCGTTATTTTATTCTATTCTAATCTTTGACACCAAGATATCTCTTAAATACATAGTCATGGTGAGTTTTCACTTTAATATTTGATTAACCAGGACATGATTTCCTTAAGAAATTGGTGCCTCAGAGAGGTGGCAGCTTGGCAAAATGTGGCAGGAGTGAGATCGTGATCCAAAAGCTATGAGTCCCAGAACAGGCCCCACTACTCAAGACAAATCATTTCACCTCTCTGAGTCTCATGAAGGCCTCAGGGGTTAACCCATCACATTCCTTTAATGTTACATGTCTCTGTTTCCACTAAGTGTTTAAGCTCCCTTGGCTGATATTACATGTCTTCATTAGCTCTCAGAAAAGTGGAAACACCAAATCAAGCACGTGCCTTGTGCATGAAGGTCTACTTTTAGGACGACTCAATTGTCATAAGAATTATTTTTATTCCTATCATGCAATGTGAGTTTTAGTTTTTAAAACAACTGTTATGGAACCTTCTCTTTTTAAATAACCTCCCGCCCCCAAACAGAAACCACCCTGGAAGGAACAGATCTTAGTGGAATTTTTGGAAACAGAACCTTGCCTGAAAGGCTCTATTTAAACACCACTTCTAGTATTAAATGCCAAATCCTCAGCTCTATGCACTGCTTCATTAGTTATTAATGAGGCAACATATTTGTTCCAAATTTATGATTGTTGATTTGCTCCCATCACTGTATGAAATATTAACATAGCATTTGTACTTGCAACCATTTGCAGACATTAGATTGTGTATTTGCATATTCATGAACACTCATAAATGTTTAAGGAGACAGCGCAGAAAGCATGGGAGCTGTCAGACAGCCAGTAAAAAGGCATATTTACAGCGTTAATAAGTATTTGAGTTTATAGGCCAAAACGATGAGTAACAAATTAAGTGAATTTCTGGTTTGCCTATTGCAAAGGATTTTGCCTTTTTTTTTAAAGCTTTGTAAACTTAAAACTCATTTCATAGATGCTGAATAAATGCTTATTGTTTACTCAAAAATGTATGGACTCAGTGCAAAGAAATTCCAAAGAGTGTCAGGCTTTTAGGGATTTTATTTTCACTCTTGCTGATTCATAGTTTTTCTGCCTTGGGCTTCCCTTCTATCAACGTAATGTGGAAAGGCAAATGTGTCATATACTAAGCCAGAATTTTCTCTATTTTAGTTCCATCGAGGAACTTGGACAAATATGATATATCCTGGTGTTACAACACCAGCCAATGTACTTAACTTTGTCAGCCTATAAAAACTTGAGCCTGGAGAGTAAGAGGTACATGGAGCATTCTTGGACAATAGGAGGGATGGGCATGAAGCAACCAGCTAACAAACACCTGACTTACAAATAATCCGTGTATACAAATGGTTATTAACATCCCAACAAACCCATTCTGTTACAGGAAACTTCATCCCTTGCAGAATGAAAAACCTAGGAACTTTTGTAAGTTTATGAGGAAAATATTAATTGGATCCCTTCCTCACACCATACTCACACAAAAAACCAATTCCAGTTGTGTTAAGATAACTGAATTTGAAAGAACTAGTTATAAAATTCATATTACAAAAAAACAATGCAGAAAAATATCTTCATGACCTCAGTGCAGGGAAGAAAGAATTGACTCACCTTATGGACAGGGTCACTACCTGGGCCACATCACTGTTCAATGTCTCAAATATCACCTCTGGGTAAATGGATGTGTGAGGTAGCTCATTATATCCTTGTACCAGCAGGAGAAAGGGGTCATGGATTAGCATGTGGGGCATAGTTGGCCCCTATTGCTATGGCCTAATTGTCCTACTGGTCACTGCTTGTCCTGCTGGCATCTGCTGCTGAAAACTGTAACTGAGAGATTTGTGGTCTTTTCCTTCTTGGCTCAGCAAGAACCTGGTGGCCTTCTCAAGTGACCCAGTCCCAACTCAAGTTTTGCTCATTCTTTTGATCTCTGATATGTGAAAGTGAATTACATTTGATATTTAACCTGGGTAACCTCCTCAGCACACAGGGCAACAGGACCACTTTACTGTCACAGCAGAGATTCTCAGTAACCTCACCAGCCAGAAGCAAGTTGGAACTTGTAGATATGTTTGAAGGCATAGGAAACTAAGCAAGGTAGGGGACCTGGTTCTAGGGCAGTAATTTCAACCTGTCCTCCTCCTAATTATGCCATAGCAACAGTTTTATGCTGATTCATAGATTGGTATAGAGAGGTTAGGAGATTATGATATGGTCTCCTTTCAGAATGTCAAATAAGAAATACGGGAAACTCCCTGTACTCTCAGAATTTTTGTGATTCCCGTTGAGGTGGGAGGGGAATATGGAAGCTGAATCTGGCATATTTGTAACTGATCTCTGTCTCTCTTCCCTTCCCCACAATCACCTTTCCTTTTCTGTGCAGTAAGAACCTCTCCTACATCATATTCTCTTTTTCCAAAAACACATTTACTCTGCTCCTTTCCCTGGGGCCATGATGGCAGAAAGGGTACAGAGAAAAACACATTGACTTTCTGAGAAGGAAATGAAATCTACCTCCCATGTATACAGACTTTGATGAGTCAGAGACAACACACACACACACACACACACACACACACACACACACATTTTAACTTCTACTAATCAGAAGAAATTCATTTATTACTTCAACATATAGTTGTTGTGACTCCCATATAGGTACAGTGGTATAGAAAACAGAGGAAGCTCTTCTTCATATAACATTATATGTTTCATTTCAAGGGAAAAAAAGTAATAAACAAAATAAATACATAATCTATCAGGTAATCACAAAATGCTAAGAAAAAATAAATCAAGGTAAAAGCAAAGAGATTGATAGATTGATGGAAAGAATGCTCTATTGGATATGATGACCAAGGAAACCCTTTTTTTAAAGATGACTTTCAAGGGGCCACCCAGTGGCTCAGGTGGTTGGAGCGCTGTGCTCCTAACGCCGAGGTCGCCGGTTCGATTCCCACATGGGCCAGGGAGCTGGGGCCTCCACAACTACACTGAGAACAACCCTGCAAATCAGAGGGTGGAGGGGAGGGGAAAAACTGATTTAAAAAGAATAAATAAAAATAAATAAGTAAAAGGTGACTTTCAAGCAGGAACCACAATAAAGAAAAGAAATAAGCCATGTGGACATCTGGTGAATGATCATTTGTGGCAGCAGAAACAGCCAGTCATAGTCCCCGAAGCAAGCACATGCTGGGCACGCTTAAGGATGATCATGGAGGCCATTGGAGTGAGAGAGGAAGAATGAGAGGAAGATGCGGTCAGAGAGATGTCAGGGGAAGTAATCACGAACTGAGATCACAGACTTGGATTTTATTCCGCGTGATTTGGGAAGCCATCGGAGAATTTCTAGCCAAAGAGTGATACGACCTGATTGAGATTTTCAAAGAAGCCCTGTGGCTACTGTGTTGGGAAAAGGTGGTAGGGGGCAAGTGAGAAAACGGAGAGACCATGGTGGAGGCTACTGCAATAATCCAGGTGAGACTGGCTCAGACCAAGGAACTCGTTGCAGAAGTGGGGAGAAATTGTTGCATTCTGAAGCTATTTTGAGGATAAAGCCAGTGGCACTGGGATAGGGAGTGTGAAAAAAAGTCAAAATGATTCTGAGGTCTGGGACCTGAACCGTGTTGAAATGAGGACGACAGTGGGAGGAGCGGTTTGGAGATGGGGGTCAAAGTTCAATTTTGGACATGTTTGGGGTGCAGATCTCAACCAAAGACAAATAGGTGCGTGGATTTAAGAGCCTGGAGTTCAGAGAGTAAATCATGGATGGAGCTGCAAATATGAGAGTAATTGGCATAGAGATGACTTTTAAAGCCACATCACTGGATGAGATCACCTAGGGTGGTATTTTAGAAGAGAGATGGGCATTAGTTATTCTTGGAGCACTCTAATATTTAGAGGTCGAGGATCTGAGCAGAACTTAGAAAAAAGAGACAAAGCGGTCATTGGAGCAAGAGGGAAAGGAGAAGCATGTTGAAATGAGGAAAGTGTTTCAAGGAGGCAAGAGCGTGTCAAGTGCGGTTGATCAGTGGGGTGGGAGGAAGGAATCAGCCGTTGGCCCTGGAATGTGAGGGCCATTGGTACCTGGTGAGGTTGTCGTTTGTGGGACCTTAGCATGATGGTTCAGCAGAGATAGGAGAGGTTTCGAGAGCAAGTGGATTTTGGTGTAGACATCTTTAACCCTTTACTGGATGGCCTTCGAAGGGCAGAACAAATTAGAGAAAGCACCTTCTCTTTCTCGGCCAGCCATGAGCAGTCTAGCACAGGGAAGGCAAGTCCCTCAAGCTCCTACAGCAGCAAGCAGTGAGCTCTGCCTGAGCTGCTGGTTCCTACTAATATGCTTAACAAGAGGAACTCATCTTTGTTCAATCGATGCCTCCATTACAACCTGTTTGCAGCTCCTCCTTCAGCTGCTCTGCCCCTCTGCTGTCATTCTAGAAGCATAGTCCAAGTTAAAACGGGCAGCCTGCCCGTGGGAGAGATGAGCAGAGGAAGACTGGAGCCTATTCATGCAGTTTGGTGGAAAGCAAAGACTGAAGGGGCTGGTGAAGTGGCATAACTAATAAAGCTCCTATTTATCTAACCCCACATTCCAAGGAACTCCATGGACCTTAAAGACATTAGCTCATTCCTCCTCCTCCCTATTTAGGGAGTCAGGTTCCTTGGGCTCTATTTCATGGATGAATTAAATAATTTGGGAAACCATAGACCCATGGCACTCTTGGGACATGGATTATTCAGCATTATCTGAGCACCTTCTGAAACAAAGAAGCCACATTAGAGTGTAATGTTTGAATGGGGACACAGAACAACAATGTTAACCCCACATCTTAAGTGCAGGTATGTAAATGTGAAGCCGACCTGAGCTTTGCATAAGTGCTGGGTTGTGTGAGGGCTTAGCTCCAGGCTTCACATTCTGACTTCACTGGGGACACTTGATATAATTTCACTATGTTTCCGCTTCTTCAGCTGGAAAATGGAGGCCATTATAGAGTCACCTGAGGATTCAATGACATAAGACATGTAAAGGACTTAAAATCGTCTGCCACAGAGTAAGCACTCATGAATGACATTTGTTTAAATAGACTTATAATTATTATACAAATATAATACAAGACTAACTACATAAAATAATAAAAATCTTTCTGGCTCATTCTAGCAAGAGGGAGAATAAATAGTCTACCGACTTGCTTCTACTTATAGAGATGATTGAGAAGAAAGAAGCCCTATCCAGAAACTTGGTATCACCAAACAGAAAACTATTGTATTAGGGTAATTCTAGCTACTTTAAGAAGTAAAGCTCAAAATATCAGTGGCTTAACACACTAGGAAATGATTTCTTGATTACATAATTGCACTAAACAGACGAACATGTTGGTAGAGCAACCCTCTTGCACTCAGTAGTTCAAGGACCCAGACTGATTCCACTTGCAACATGGAGCTGTCAAGGTCACTTTAGAGGTCATCTCCTTTCCAGAAAGAGAAAAAGGCATGGAGGAGCATGAATGGTGTGTGTGTGTCTTGAGGGGAAAAGGTTAATATGGACCAAGCCTAGAAATGAGACACATCATTTTTGCTTTCATTCCGTTGGGTAGAACTCAGTGGGATATGTATCTCAACCAAAGGGAGATGTTGAGTAGGCAGTTGGGTGTAAGTATCTAGAGTTCAGAGAATAGTTCCAGGCTAGAGCTGCCAATGTGAGAGTGAAATGCCAGCATTGGGAGGTGGGATATTAGAAAATATAAATCCTGGGTAAGTAGCCACTTCCCAGTGTCAAGTCTACATCATGGAAGCAGGAATACAACTGTTCAGTGAACAACTGGATATCTCTACCTCAACTCTACTTCAAAGAGTCTGCTCATTCTATGTGAACCTAAGGGTGCAGATCAGAGAAAGATGGCTTTTCTGATATGAAAGTTCTCTAATGGGTTTCTTGGATATAAAAAATAGGCTTTGAACCTGATATGGGTTCGAGTTTGAATGAAGTTAGTTTGCAAAACAAAGTAATAGGGAAGTAGCTTCTTCCACTGACGAACTGAGGAGGAAGGGAGATGGGGAGCCTGGGGAAGGGGAAAAGATGGGGAGAAGGGGTAATTACTCAGGAGCAGGGCAGATAGGGCCACCTACTGAAAACAATGGGCATTGAAAACTTTTGTATGGAGAGATAGCCCAGGAAGTTTAAGATATTGACTTTTTGTGTTCCCTGCTCTGAATTATACAGCAGTCTTCATCTGCCCTCCCAGGGGTAGATCTAGGCTTTGAGTGACCTTACGCTTATATAATTTGGGAGGTCATCTTTAAGAAAAAGAACACAAAATTACAAATAACAAAATTTAGTTACAAAAGTGAACCTTTATTTGGAATGAGAAAACGAATCACAACGAATTACATATTTTAAAAGCAACAAATAACCACAGACATCATGAAATCCAGACAAATAAAACAATGTTTTTATTAACTAATGGCCTGAATCACTTTTATAATGCTTTTTTTTCTGTATCTTTTGGCTGCATCTTCTCTGATTGCCACTTCTTATAAGGGTTTCATAATATACTTTTTATAGAAAGAATTAAAAGATAGTTCAATCATTCCTCTAAGATACTTGATTAATGTATATATGTTTGTTTATTGTTTACTGTTTTTAAATGTTTTTTCCAGGTTCACACTTGTTACTGACAATGTCATGTAAGTGTTTAGTATTTTTATCAATGTCATGTAAGTGTTTAGTTTTTTTATAAAAAAACTATCAAGTTTCTTATATGAGCTATTGTAGAATAGCTCACTCTGTAAGAGTGATTTCTTCAAGGTTTACAATTATTTATGAAGAAACACTTAGTTGCTGCTCTAATCACAAGGAGGATTTCCATGTAGTTGTGGAGACTTTGCAGGTCAATCCAGCACCAACCACACCCTTCCTTGTAACAAATGACTCTGAGGCTGGCTGCTGCAGCTGGAGTTGGTCAGTTATTCTAAGATCAAAGTTCAGGGCTTAAGTCTCAAATCCTTCTCTTAGTGAATCAGCAGAACAGCTATTACTTGAGGAATGTTGCCTCCCATGGACTCTTTTATGTCACATCTCTCTGGCTTTTACCCCTCAATAAAGTGGTATTGCCCGTGATGACAAGTTTGCGGGATCAGCCTTGGTTAAAACCGTGTGGAAGGCCCAGTTTGTCATCAGCACCCTTGGCCGTAGGTTTTTCAGAATTTTCCTGTCTTTCCTCCTTCTCTGAGCTTCTATCTGCTGCCATGGCCTTGAGAGATTCTACTTGGGAGGGAGGACCTCATTGATGTTTTACTGTTAATATGATTTGATGCCTCCTTTCCCAGGACTATTCACATTCTTTGTCTGTTTCCAGGAGGAGGGAAAGAAAAAATAAAAAAGGAAAATTCAAAGTCCCTTGGTACCTGGGTAGGGGAGATATTTTGCAACCAGAAGTTTTCCTCATCCCTGGAGTCACCTTCCATGGGAGACAGCCCAGACACTTCCATAAAAGAATCCAGCCCTTCCCAAACGGAAATGCTAATAACTTTGGCATTTAGAAGTCACAGTTTGGTGTAGACCTCTATAATTCACCCCAGGATTCATCAATCCTGGCTCCAGATGGTATCTGGGACATGCGATTTCCCCCCTTGGTCCTTTAGTACTATTCCCTCTTGCAAACAAAAGATTTTTACATGGTGAGTAATTTGTAGAGCATAAATTGGACCCATAAATGGATATTTATTTTTACGTAAATCTTGGCAAACTGAGGTAGCTATTTTACAGAGGTGATTAAAATTTAAAAGGGAGAATTGTGAGTAGTAGATAATAAAGGGTTGTTATTTACAATGGCCATATTTACAATAAAATGCTAAATTTACTTTAATAAATAATAGTTTTATACTTATGGACAGTCATTTATAGAAAAGACAATAAAAACTTCCATTTCTGCTTGCTGGATTTTTCTGTACTGCACGTAAATCAAATCCTTCACTCAGCACTGCATTCATACTTTGAGTGTGTTATGTTTTATCAGAATAGTCAAGTCTGTTGTTTCTTAAATCTGTTTTCTTTATAATAAATGACTTTATTGATTTGGTTGGAGCTCAGCTCCAAATATAATGGAAGAACACTAATGGTCCAAAAAAGAGAGGGAAATGAGAGAGCATTTTATCAGCATGTTTCAGAGTCACAGGTAAAAACCATGGTGGTTTACCATTTCTTTGTACAGTAACCACTTACAAAGACCTTAAATAGCAGGCTGTTAATAGCGGACTCCAAGTCACCACGGTTTTTTCAGGCTCTGACTTTGGGTGACATTTTTATTTTTATTTTAGCAAGTTGTTTTTTTTTTACTTGATTATTTTTAATAACTTTCCCTGATGACAAAGGGACAGTTTTCCTTCAAGAAAAAAATATTTTATAGTTGGAAGTTTTCCAGACTTCTGCCTCATTCTATCATAGAAAAAGTGTTATCCTAATTTTGACCTAAATGACAATATTGTCAAAGGGTTAAAAAATTTTTCATTAAGTTGGACGAAACAGAAAAGTCAACGTATACTAAAATATTATACCTAGTGTTTTTATTTAGTCAGTCCAGAATTATTCATTGAGCACATACTATGTGCTTGTCTCTGCATTAGGGACTAAGTTGTCAGGAAGCTGGCTTATCCCTAGGAAGTTGCTGAGGGTAAATGCATGTCAAAAGACATCCACTGAAATGCTGAATAGATAATGTCCAAGATTTGTGTCTGTAGACATAAAGAATGGGTGGAAATAATCAAGATACCAAGAAACAAATTCTTTCTTATGGGTGGAAGCATTGTAACTTAAACACACTTGACCAGGATTCTTGTTTTAACAACTTCTGATGACCACCATCCAATTGGACCTTACCATTAACTCTGACATCTGAGTGAGAATCTTGTGAACCCTTAGTGATGAACCTGGGATGCCTTATGCTCTCTTCAATATCTGGATATCACAATCTATGAAATGTCACAACCAAGTATGAAATGTTACAATTAAGTAATGAATCCATTGGTTCAATTTGTCTGTTTTCATGGCTGAAGAATGATTCTAAACCTTAGATCTATCCTTATTTCT
Organism: Rhinolophus sinicus; assembly: GCF_036562045.2. NCBI lineage: Eukaryota > Metazoa > Chordata > Mammalia > Chiroptera > Rhinolophidae > Rhinolophus > Rhinolophus sinicus. Next base: position 14,801,414 of record NC_133758.1, on the reverse strand, counting down.
AATATGTACTATAAATACATCCTTGATATAGGGGCCAAAACAGAGTTTTCTTCTGATATGGCACCATGGACCCAAAGTATATTAAACTGTGACCCCAATTGGACTCATACTTCCCAGTAGTTATGCCCGTGTGGTCCCCTCCCACACTGACTCTGAGCTTGGCCAATGGGATATTAGCAAACACAATGTGTATAGGAGATAAATAAGTACTTTCCCATTAGGCTTGTCCTCTTGAAATGCTCATTCTTGGAACATAGCTGCCATGTAAAGAAGTCCAAACTAGTCATGGAGAGAGACAGAGAGAGGGAAAGAGAGAGAGAAAGAGAAAGAGAGAGAGAGAGATCCCAACCTTCAAGCCATCCACACCAAGGCCCCAGACATAGGAGTGGAGCTGTCAAGGTTATTCCAACCTCAGATGCCATGTGACTGTAACCTTATGAGACATGCTGTGTGGGGCCAGCAGAAGAACCATCTAGCTGAGCCCCAGCCATCCCACAGAGTTGTGAGGAAGGTTGTTATTTTAAGCCACCATGTTTTGGGGTGGTCTGTTGAACAAGAACGGATACTTTAAGCATCAGTGGACTTTGAATAAATGTTTAAAGAAGATGAAGAAGAAAAAGGAGGAAGAGGAGGAGAAGAAAAGGGAAATAGGAGAAGAAGTGGAAAAAAAACAATTTGGTTCTCTACATCTAAAGGTTTACACCAAATAAACAGGTTAGCAAGAGTTGCTGAGAACTTTTCAGATCTTAAGCATCGCCTCAATTTTTATATAACCTTTAAAATTAATTATATTGTCACTATCCAGTATATGCCTCCACAGATAGCAAATTCCAAAATCAGCCTCCCAGTGGAAAAGTCACCCATGCAGCTGATCAACTGTGAAAATCTGTGTGCAACTTTGTGAAAGAGCATCAAATTTAGAATCAACAGCAAGGCTTTCGGACGCAGCTATTCCATCTCAAGGTCCACATGAACTGAAAATTGCTCTGGTGGAGTTATAAGCTGCCATCTGCAAAGAATTTGCAGCAACCACTGTTATCTAACACCTACCTCTCCAATTAAGGATACTAACCTTTTTAAAGTTTTAAGAAGGGTAGTTTTAAATTTATTTCTCTTCAGTTATTTTACAGTTGATGTTTATACTAGTCTCGGACACCCTAAATCACATCGTACACTCTCTCAGTTTAACCACATTGAGATGAATCAAGTAGTCAAGGAAGGATGGTCAGAAATAGCTTACAAAGAAAAGCAAAGGGACGAACTTAGTAGAAGCTGCAAAAAAGCAGACATCTGAGCGTTGTGGTCCCTTTTGCTTTGTAGTTATAACTCCACGGTTTCTCTTCTTAAGAGAGAACTAACAACACGTCATACCTGTATTTCTCAGGGGATTCTGGGAGTTTGAAGAGGCCAAATTTTCCTACCTGCAGCTCGAAGATTAAGGACTTAGAGATTTGAGAGGCTGCTTCTCCCGGGTTACTGATAGGCTGAGGACAGGAACTACTGACTGCTCTGCATGGGGAGAAACAGGCCCAGTTTGAGGTTATCTTGCTCTGTGGATGGCAGCTGCCCACCATGACATGGTGGGATATTTATGGTAAATAAACCTCTGGTGCCTGGGAAGAATTGGAAAGAAAAGAAGTGTGAATAGTGCATTCTTAGGTCTAGCTGAGGCAAAGCATATTTAGAAAAACATGAATTCATTAGAAGAATTGCTTTCAAATAAGATCTAAATTAACCAAACTCTTCAGTGAATGTCCATTTTGAAAACTTAACTTTCTCTTTAACTGTATTTTTTTCTGAATTGTGTTAGTTTCCCATTACTGCTGTAACAAATATGGTGGCTTACAACAATACAAATTTATCTTACAGTCTGGAGGTCAGAAGTCAGACATGAGTCGTACAGGGCTACATCAAGATGGAGACAGGACTGGTTTCTTCTGGAAAATCCAGGAGAGAATTTATTCCGTGTCTCTTCCAGCTTCTAGAGACTGTGGTTTGTGGCCCCATTACTCCCACCTTTGCCTCTGTCACTATACTACCTTGCCACCTGATTCTAGTGCCTCCTGTGTCCCTTTTAAAAGGACCCTAGTGATCACACGGAGTCCACCCAGATAATTTAGAATAATCTCCCCACCTCAAGGTCCATAATCACATCCGCCAAATCGCTTTGCTATGTAAACTGACATTCACAGGTTCCGGGGATTAGGATGGGGACATCTTTGAGAGGGGTTCATTATTCAACTCTTCTTTTTGCAACCATTGTTATTTCTAAATCTTTTGGATGAAATAATCGGATTTTCCTGCCTCATAAATTAAGGACTACGCTGAAAAACATGGAGCCATTTTTGCTGTCCAAAGATTTTCAGTGTGCAGAGTCATTACTGTGGATAGTGTATTTTCACTGTGGAGTAGTAAAGACACCAGGCCGTGCTTTCACCAGGAGGGGGGCAACTCTACTGTATGGTTCCATTGGCCAGAACTGTGTCAGAAGAGAGCCGCCTAAGGAGGGGAGCTGTGCACTGCTCTGTTCTCCAGCCAGAAGGAAGTCTCAGGGCCCAGAAAGCAGGACTGGCTCACCTGAGAGGCATCATGACAGGGAGACCAACTCTCATGAAATATCTACCCAGTTCCCCCAAAGCGCTTAGTTAAGACGGACTGCACCAGGCATAATCACAGGATGTCAGGCAGGGCTTTAAACATCATGGGTGCAGGTCCCTCCTTCTGCTGGCGAGAAACCCCAGTCCTGGAGAAGGAAGCGGACTTACTCAGGGGCTCTTAGCAAGATAGTGACAGAGCCAAGATTCAGACCTAGCTCTCTACCTTACAGCACCATGTGTTTTATGTCCCACCATGGCACCTCATATATAAAAGACATACCCTTCATTCAACCCAGGCCCAGAGACTCAAGGTTCTCCAATTTTGCCATCCATTAGGATAGAGGAAACTTTCAAATTCCCCACACGATTTCATTTCAATGTGAGCAGCAGTCCACCTAAACTCTGCCCTTCACGTAGCATGTGAGCAAAAATCAAGCTTGGCTGGTGTCCCTTGACTTCAGACTTGCCAGGGTGGGTGCCTCCACTGTCCCATTTTTCCTTTCCTCCTTAACTGCTGCCCTGCACAGAATAAGGGATTGCTCGCCTATGGAACTGGGGTTTCAGCAGGCAACTGGCTTTGGTTAGTTTGGTACATTTGCTCCAGACATGGAGCATCACGGAATAACAGTATTAATTGTCAAGGCTCCAGGCTTTTCTTATTGAATCTCCACCAAATTTCAGTAGCTACCGTGCAGAGTACCAAAGTCAGGTTCTTTGTTCCACAGCGAGTGAAGATTTGTGCTGTGGCGAGAGGAGGGAGAATGCAGTTCGTGTTTGAATTGATAGAGCACTCATTTCCTGCCTCTGGTACATCTCAACATTCTTGTATTCAGAAAACTTGTCACTCCTCCATCTAATCCATTTGTCTATTTACCAGTCACTTTTGTACCGCATGCTTTCCTCCCAAGAGCCTTTGTGGCACAAATGCTTTTTAGGGGGACTCTGTCGTGAATGGGAGAGGAGTCTCAATACCTTCAAAGAAAGTGGCCTTAGGTTGGAGAAGTTTAAAGAACCTTGTCTCACCCTCCTGAATTCCATATGCAATCTGAGGGTGGCATTGCTCATGGCAGGCTGAAAGCAGTGGCATTGGTCATCCACACACCCCGGCAGTGACAATAGAGGACATTAACTTTGAACTTCACCATCCCAGCTCAGAGTCAGAGCTGCCCCGAAGGCTGTATTGGAGAGGGCTGTGAAAAGCAGCAGGTATTTAAGGAGGCAAAGAAGCAAAAGTATGTTGTTAGGAAAAATTGTCCCCAAGCCCTGAATTGGCCTTTTATCACTGTCACTCTGGCTTACAAACCCCTGTAACGTGTGGCTTTCAAGAAGGGGGAGCTAAGTTCAGTGCCCGATGCCCTGCCAAGAGCTTTATAAATGCATAGAATAAAAAAGACGAAATGTTTTTCCAGCCACATTGCTTTCCCTCCCCACCCAACTCCCTTCCCTGGGGCAGAATCATAAACACAGACAGCAGAATGACGCTCCTTTATTATTTTTGCCAAGTTCTTTCTCTGCAGATGACCTATAGAAGTGATTTAACATAGACCTGCTGGAGTTCCCACACTTTCCGTGCGCTCCTCCGGCCGAGGCTGGTTGATTTCTTTGGGGTGTTATAACTATGACCTGCTCCATTAAGTAGCAAACAAAGTCCAGCTGGATATATCAAGCTCAGCTGGACTCTTTGCTTTCACACAACCTGCTTGATTAGGAGAATCGCTGTGCCCTTGTCACACGGCGCCTCGTGCAGTCTGCAAAGATTAGGCTGCCATTGATTTCGGCACAATATGGATTCACACTGCCTTTCCATAACAGCGTGGCTTTCACACCTGACAATAACCTAGCAAGGATTGTTTTTCCTTTTCCAGTCTTCTTCTGCTGCTTCAGACTTGTGCTGGGGTGTAGTTCTAAAAATTTGTCACTCCTAGAGGTAATGTGCGGCCTATTACCCAGCACTTTACGACGCATTAATTGCAGCTTGATTTAGACAGTTCCCATTTGGTGACTTAGTTGCAATCGTACAAACATGTCGTGCTCTAAGTCAATAACGCGGGAGCAGAAGGAGAGCCAAACAATTGCAAGTGCCTGGTTCTTCTCAGGGGAAGGACCAGGGCAATTGGTATGGTAACATGATGCTCTTTGTTTATTGGAAGGGGTGTTTATCTGGCTCCTTTTCTTGGAGCCGTTATTCATCTTGGACCTGTCTTCAGTAGCCTCACCCTTCCTTTCTGTGTCTATTTCCCTGTTTAAAAAAAAAAAGTCATGGGGTTTGAGAATTAGTGCAGTGAGGTACAGAGGTTTTATTAAGCATTCCATCCTGGAAGATGCAAATCACAGATACAAAATATTTGGTGGCCAAATCTTACCTTTATTCAATCATTATTTTAATTTATGGTCACCTTTTAAAAATTGTGAAGGAAGAATAATTCAGAGTTATGTTATTATGTTCTTTTCAGTATTATGTATATAGTGATAATAGTATATATGGTAAAAATTGGAAAATAGCATAAATATCCAACAATGGAGATGTGACAAATAAGTTATGTTTCACTCATACTGTGGGATAATATCCAGTCATTAAAAAGTATGTAGACCTATATTTTATTAGATATTTATAATATTCTTTAGTGAAAGTAAGTTACAAAACAAATGTATAGTACAATTTTTTTATTAAAAAAATAAAAACACTTTAAATGTGGATATATGGATATATGCACATATTTTCTGGGAATATACAATATCATGAACAGCATTTTAGATATCTATATTCCAATAGGTTATTAGATGTTATCCCTGAGTGGAGAAACTATGACTTAATATTTTGAACCCAATGAAATTGGTGACAGCCTACCATTCTGCCCTTCAAAAACGTCATTTTTTTCATATAGTTCAATCTGACTTATTTTGTTGTGTTTTTATGCATTTTCTATTTTATTAATGTTGATCTTTTTTATGTTTATAATAAGGAAAGTTTCACTATTCTTATGTAGTTCTCTGAACTTATATTATGATAACGCGTATCACTTTGCATTGTAATTCCGCATTTGCTTTCTTCTTTCTCTCTCTGCCCACCCTTGCAACTCACCTACCAGTAAACAGAAATCTAAGAATCTTTTATTTCTGTATCCTCAATGCTTAGCACAGTGCCTGACTCATGTAGACATCAATAAAATTTTATTTAACGAATGAAAAATGTCTTACCATTGAGAAACTAAGAACTTGCCCTGAATTGATGGGAGATTGTCAAGGCATACATGCCTGCGCACGATGAGGACACTGAGCAAGAATTCATTTGGAATTATTTTCCAGAGTGTGGATAGAATTGTTCTGACCCAGTTGTAGTCATCACCCCTCTTCTCTTGAGGAAGGCAGTGCCACCAACACTAGACATAGAATTCTGTTGTTGTTATTATTAAAGGTTAATTGTATAAGTTTTGCATTTAAAGATATGATTTAAATATTAGTTTAATAATTCTATAACACTGATGAATAATAGTCTTTGTTCTAGATGAAGAGGTACTAAAATAGGTGATCAAATCCTCATAGTCTACAAAAAAATCCAGGTATTCTAAATAATATGGCTCATTTTAGTCATTTAAAAAACAATCTCTTAACAATATATAGGCTATAGTCCTAATAAAAATCATTAAAACAACAGATGGATGAATCTTGTTCCTTCCTTCTTTCTCCCATCCATATTTTGGAGAGTCTAAGTAAAAGAAAACTAGGTAGCAGAAAGAGAGAGAGAGAGAGAGAGAGAGAGAGAGAGAGAGAGAGAGAGAGAGACAGAGAGAGACAGAGAGAGAGACACAGAGAGAGACACAGAGAGAGAGAGAGGAAGAGAAAGGAGAAAGGGAGAAAGAAAAGGGAAGAAGAAAGGTAAAAAAGAAGGAAGGAAGGATACAAGAAGAAAGAAAGAGAAGGAAGGGAGAGGGAAAAGAAGCAAAAAATGTAATAAGAGGTCAAGGTGAGTCTATGCAATTGGATAATTAAACCCCACTCATCAGAATTTCCCTGCATTGACATAAGGTGCATTGCACATTACCTACAGAAGACTGTCTAAATATCTGCCTACCTCCTGAAGTCTTTCTAGAAGAAGCAGTTGACATGTTGGATTTAGAAAACTACAAGTGATTCAATTTATTGGAAATGGATGACATAAACAACACTGAAATTAGCCAGTTGAGAGCAATTGCAGGAAGCAAACTAGTTAAACCAAATGAGAGGTACTGAGCAGGCAACGTGGGAAAACGAGGCAAAGTTGAAAGGGAGAATAAACAGCTGGCCCTGATACCCATACTGAAGATTGTGAGCTTGATGACTTTTCTTAAGGAATAAAATAATGGCATCAAAGATTACTTCTTTAAAGACATGAAGAACTGACTGTACGCAGGGAAACCATCAACAAATTCAGGAAAAAGTTGAATATTTTGCCAGGCTTACAGATGTGTTCTGAGTAGTGGGAGTAAAGGAGAAAGAATAGATATTTAACAACTTACACGGAATCTAAAGAAAAACTTATATGGCAAAAAATATGGAAACATAGATGAACTATTTTCTCTTTTAGGTTTTAAGGTCTTGTTTGGTGTTTCACGGAAAGATATTCGCATCTTGCAAAAAGTGTTGGTAGAGTAAAGCCACGTTTGCATCATCCCCTCCCGAAAACACTGAATTGAAAACCTGCCTAGAGATGTGGTGATACGTGAGGGCCATTTCTCTTTGCCAAATATAAATTCTCCCTCAGAGCTTCACTCGAGTCCCCCAACAGGAATAATTTTGGTTGTGAGTTCTGTCCTTTCATGTTAGTTTCTAAGTGACAGGTGCAAGGTACGTGGGACTGGATATAAACCCTTATGCCTTCCTACATTTTGAGTGAGGAAGTCCAGAAATAAATAGGAGGCAACATAAGAACCTGAGGTGAAAGAATAACTGGGAAATTTAATAAAGAAGAAATGACATGTTCAATTTGAGAATGAAATTGCTTTACCAGAATAAAATTCAATCAGATGTGAAACCCAGGGCTTTCAATGCTACCACAGTACCCAACCTCCTTAGATAGGAAGAAATCTGCTTTCTCTGTTCTGAGCTGGAGTTTAAAAGAGTTCTATTCATTAAAAAGCAAAGCAAAGCAAAACAAAACAAAACAAAAAAACACAACTATTTGTTATAAGACTCCAAATCATTTGATGTTAAAAAAGCTTTAACAGTTTAAGTGTTTCTTCAGTGCTTTTTTTTCTATGTTAAACTCTATTAAATTTATTTTTTCACATCACAGATCTGAATCTTGTTTGTTGAGCAAATAGTCCAACCATTCTCTTTAGATTCTCTGGTTTTTAGCTAAATCAATATTTTCTTGAAATGAAAATATAATTTGAATTCTCCAGAGGTCAAAAGTATTTTGAGGAAAAATACCTGTTGTAATTGCAACCCAGGGGTTTGATGCCAAAATCAATGGTAGCAACTTTTCTCGGGGGAGGGTTCCATTTAGCACTGAGCTGCCCTCTTACTTCTTTCCATGACTAGATGAGCCTCCTTCAATCCATGTACAAGGACAGCTTCTACGCAAGGAGCAATAATATTTTCCATTAGCCTTTATAGTTTCCTAAACTCTTCATGCCCACGCTCTCATTTATTCATTAAAATAATTCTCTGAGTGCCTTGAGCGTAGGAAACATGACTTCCATAATCTTATGAACATGACCACAGCGCCTGACAAACATTCAATAGCTATTTGCTCACTCAATGGAGTAAATATCACTAGCCTCACTTTATAGGTAAGGATATAAAGATTTAGAAAAAAATTAGGAGGGTGTCCAAGATCTTATAATAAGTAAAAATCAGTAAAAAAGAATCTTCCAGGCCTTCGGACTCCAAATCTTAGTCTTTTCTTACTAGAACATGCTGCTCCAAAGTGTGCCACCCTAACAATTTTGTTGGCTGAGATGAGACACTAAGATTCACATTCAATTCTATACAAATGAGTATTATGGTAAACTCTCATCAGTCTTTTCAAAGGATGTGAAGCAATATTAATGAAAAATACAAGAATAGTCAATCTTCACAGATTCAATCTCTACCCACCCAACCCGCATACCATGTAATTATAGGTTTGTGTGATTTAAGAGTTCAGTTGAATTGATTAATAAGATGAGATGCTTCCATAGTTTCTGGAGAAACACTTTCTATTAAAAGATTATGGCTGTACTCTCATTGGGCTCCTGACCCATCTTGCGTGGACCACTCTGAAGCTTGGACATCTAAGGTACCACTTCCTAGCTTTATTAGAGTAATAAACCCATATTGTTTGCATTTCATGAAACTCCAACTCTACTGTTAAGTATGTTGCATAGTCATTTTAAAGATTGTTTCTAAACATTTCTGCAATAGCTATAAAAGCTTCCCAACTTAGTTAACAAAAAGAAAAAAATGTTAGACTCTAGGGTAGAGTTTCTTAAAGTGTGATACCTGGACCAGAAGTATTACCGGGGAACACAAATTCTGTGGTCACACCCAGACCTACTGAATCAGGAGCCCAGCAATTAGCAAGCCATCCGGTGACACTGATGCTTGTTCAAGTTTGAGAACCACTGTTATGCAATATAGACTACAACTTTTTGGGATCCTCAGCTAGAAAAAGTGGTTTTAATTTAAAAAAAAAAAAAGATCTCCCCTAGGAAAGGACGACAATTCAAATAGAGAAAGAGTGAGGGAGAGAGTGAGGTAATTTTGTTCTCAGAGGAAATTACCAAGTGCCCCCCAGAGTTTGAATTCCAGGACTTACATTTCTAGCTAAATGTTCCTTTGAGATCCTAATAAAATGTTTCTTTAAAGAGTCCTTTTAGGAGTCACCATCTTGTATGTAATGTAGTAATGATGTTGTCTTAAGCAACATATCAGTATTACTAACGTCAGGTGAATTTTTGTTTTAGGAAAGTTGTTCCTGTTAAAATTTAAAACAACCATTTTTAAACATCTAGCACTTGACTTTGAGTCATTCGTTGGCAGAAATGACTCTTCCGGAAATGGCTACAATTTGATGGAGCTTCAGTTACTGGATTAATTTCTGATGGGAAAATTACAAATGTAAATAAATTAGAATAAACCACTTTACTATTCAGGAGAAATTCTTTACATTCAAACAGTAACTTTATAATGTCAAAATAACCAGTAGGTATTAATCAGTATCTGGGCTATGTAAATATTTGCTTGTTTCCATAGTGATTGGCAAGCCCAGAAACAGAAAAAAATCCACACGTTATCACTTCCTAATAATATGATCATAAAAACATAACTCAGACCAGACTGAGAGGAGAAAAAACACCGTTAATTAAAAGATTTATAAAATAGAGGAGGAGGTGACAAATGAAGTATGGAGTGCAAAACGGCACAAAAGAGGTAAAATACACCTTTTTTTAAAAATTCTAAAAGAAACTTGAGCAACCCTTAATTATCTTCCAAAACGCTATTTAGAATTTTCCAAAAATAAAACATCTGACAACTGCTCAAAGCACACCGCACCCCCACCCACCAAACATACACTTTTAAAGTGGATATACAGCCATGGCTGTGAAGTATGTTTGAAAAAAAGTGAGACTGTTGGCATTTCACTTGAAATCAACTGAGAAGTTCTTTACTAAAGAAGTGAGAAGCTTAAAGCTGTTTTCCCAAGCTTGAGGGGAGTGCAGCATATTATGGAGGAGGAGCATTTGGTCAAAGAGTAAATTAGTAGTGTGGTTCACACATTGCAGGAGAAATCTACACAGGAACCACAGTTGTCTGAAATAATCAGTCCTGTTCACAGGCCTTTGGTTATGAAATTTCTTCACAAAGCAGTCATGAGCGCAAAGGCTGTTTTTAGAAACACTTTGTTCTTCTGATATCTGCTAGGATAATGCAGCACCTTTTTTTTCCCCTGAATAATTTCTAAAAATAAAAACAAACACAAAAAGCACAAACACACCCTCAAGTAGCAAGAGAAGAAACGAACATGCCACAGGAGGTTATTTCAATAGCTGCTGAGTTACATAGCCATTCAGGGGAAAATGCAACACAAGATCCTAAATGGAGAAAGGTCCAAATCCATGACTATCCTGACTGATACTTTTTCTCAGCTCATGGTAAGACCAAGTTTAAAGCATCATAATAAAGACAGAAATGGAAGGAATTGCAAAATGATTGGACACTATCCCACACTATACATATGCAAATATACAAATTAATGACATTTAAATACATTAAAAACTATATAAATTATAAAAGAAAATTTCCATTATGAGGGGTAATGAGGAATTAAAAAAAACACACACACACTATCTAGATTACTTACTGACAAATTTGACTCTGTAATTCAGTGTAAATTTTTGGATAAAAAACTTGAAAAGCAAAAATAAAATAAGTGTCAGATTGGAAGAAAATATGTGCAAACACCATAATAGACAAATATTTTACATCCTTAGTATGTGAAGAATTTTTGTAAATCAATAAGGAAAGATAAGCAATAGACAAAAGAATATACAGGAAAAAGATAAATCCAATACACATATGAAGATATGATCATTTCACTAGTATTCAGTGACTTCATATTTAAAAGAATAATTGTACTATTTCTACCCATCAGATTGACAAAAATTTTAAGGATTATAAATATCCAGTGTTGTCAGACATGGGCTCATTCATATCTTGTTGATACAAATGGATAGCATTTTAAAATAAATTTTTGCATCATTTTTCATAGTTTGAAAGGTATTTGGCTTTTGATCCAGCAATTCAACTTCTAGGAATCTGTACTACAGAAATATGACATACTTGCTCAAAGATTCATGTACAAAGATGTATGTGGTGGTATTTTGTAATGATGGAAATTTGAAAACAATCTTAATGACTATCAAGAGTGGAATGGCTAAAAAAATTATGGTTTATGTACAATATAGACTATTCAGAACTATTTTTAAAAGGAAGGAAGGAAGGAAGGAAGGAAGGAAGGAAGGAAGGAAGGAAGGAAGGAAGGAAGGAAGGAAGGAAGGAAGGAAGGAAAAAGGAGAAAGGGAGAAAGAGGGAGAAAAAGTAGGGAAAGAAGGGGGAGGGAGGAGGGAAGGAAGGCTGGAAGAAAGGGAGGGAGGGAGGAAGGGATCACAGAAAGAAAAATTTCATTTTATTGAATGTTTAGCATGTGCCAGGCACCTTGCATTTTAAAACTCATTTAATTCCCACAATAGCCCTGTGTTGTAGATATTCTTGTCCCCAATTCATTGTTCTAAGCACCTTGCATTTTTTAACTTATTTAATTCTCACAGTAACCCTGTGTAGATATTCTTGTCCCCAATTTATCAAGGTTCTATAACTTCCCCCAGGTAACAAAGTTGTCACACTTGAACATGTTTCCTAATACACCGGACTATGTTAGAAAGATACCAGATCTGTTCATTAAGAAGCTTAGAAGGTGGAGTTTCCAGGTTTTTTATTAATTTTGTGCTTCTTGCCAATTCAACTGTAGAGATTAATCAATGAAATAATCATCCAGGGGAGCTACCTATAGAAATAACTCTGACAGAGTTTTTTCCTGGAGGGAAAAATAGCGTAGAAGTAAATGTAGTCAAAGTTAAAATCCCGATAATCACAAAATGGTAAGATTTGTTTCTTCTCTACTTCTAAAATGTTTGTGGACTGATAAGCAAAGTTACATCAAAGTCACAAACTACCTTTGCTTCCCACAGGTACATATTCCAGAAACATCTAGAGAGGAAGAGAATGAATTAACCAAGTAATTGACTCATTTGCCTCAAATTAATTTTCATATCTTGCTGTTATAGATGTAGACTACATGGCAGACCCCATGTTTACAGTTTTTAATAAATACATTTAACCAAACAATGAGGTTTCTCATGATTGATCCTTTCTCCACAAAAAGTTGACCCCACAGAACATTTGGAAAAACCTTTCGAAGATGAAAAAAAAAAAAAAAAAAAAAATAGCTTGATAAATGGCCTGAGAAACACTAAGAAAATTCTCTTATGCCTCATTCCGTGCTGTAGATTTTCCATGAACACCCTCATGGAGCTTACAGTCAAGCAGGAAAGATGGACGTTACACAGACTGACATAAATATATATGATCACAGGTGTGATAAAATTCTAGGAAAGAAAAGTACGGTGTGTTATGAGAGAAAGTGAGAGGAGCCTGATTTGAACTGGAGGTTCTAGGGACACCCTCCAGAAAAGTGACTTTTACAGCCAGATTTGAAGGATGAGTAGGTGCAGCTGAGTGAAGAATGGGGAGGAAAGAAGCACTTAGAGCAAAGGGGAAAGCTTTGACAAAGGCCCTCATGTCAGAAAGAGGTTGGAGATTTAGACAACCGAGGAGGGATTTGCCCAGGAGAGCAGACAGGGGAGTGGTACAAACCAGCCACGGATCAGAGGAAGTGTGGGTTGGTAGGCCATTGTGCAAGAGATCCGATTGTGTTCTCTGGGCAGTGGAAGTTAGTGCAGGGATTTGAATGGTAAGAGGTGGAGATCTAATTTGCAATATATTAAAACAATCATTGTGGTGGCTCTGTGGAGCAGGGATTAGAACAGGTAAAGAATAAAAGAACAAACAGGACTTTGCAAGATTCCTGAGACAGCAATGGCCGCACTTTCCTGGTCTACCCAGAAATCATTGGTCGAGTGGGGTGGGGTTCTCAATGGTGACTGTCACTGATGAAGCAAGGCCCACCCTGGAGGAGGCTGGAGCCTCAGCAGCAGGTGGAGTGCACACCCTTCCCTGGGTTACTTCCATGAGTTTAGAAAAAGAATAGGTCAGAATCTGCATTCTAACTCACAGGGCTGCATAAATAGAAATGAATCCTCCAAATACAATCACGGCCAGGCTCAGATGATTGCCACAAAGATGCCAGGCCTTTTCCATTATGTTGATACCACAAGTACCCAATTATTTGGCATTATGGAGATCAAATATTTGGACTGCTGGCTGATTTTTTTCTCCTTTTGACTGATGTTGTATAGGCAGGGTCATTACATACTTTCTTTTCCAAAAATCAGAAGAAACAAGGATAGATGGCTGCCCCTGGAAGGGTCACCACTTCATGAAAGTTGTCAAACTTAATATAATACATTTTCTATTGTAAGTATATCATTTATTTGTGCTTTCAAGGAAGTCCCTAAGGAGTCTCTGCTCTGTCATCCCTCATAATTAAAAGGTCAGATATATCCAGAGAACAAAGACCCACAATAAAATATGTTACAGGCAAACTCATGTTTTTAAGCCAATGCTAACTCCTTCAGACTGTCTTTAAGTCTACAATTCTCTAGTTCTCTTGATATGGAGAGCAGAATCAAAAGATGAGCCGTTCTTGCACATGTCCAGGCCTAGAACACAGCTGGGAGTTTTCAAAGAAATATTATTTAAACAAATACTTCCTAGAGTCAAAGAATTCTTTTTGTTTTGTTTTGTTTTTGTTTTTTGTTGGTTTTACTTTTGTGTTTTTTTTCTAAAAGAATTAGAACAAAATTGGGAGGGGTCAGAGCAAATTCAACATAAAAAAAAAATTCTGTAAAGTAACCACATAGTTTGGGTGTTTTGTGGAAAGCTGGAAAAGAAAAATAGATCTCTCTCTGTCTCTCTCGCTCTCTCAGAACTCACCCTCTAAAACAAAAAATATTGATACAGGCTCACAACAAAAGACCCACAGACAACTGCACAAACATCCAAAAAAATATATAATCAAACAAGAGTCTCAGATATTGATAGAAATGTTTCCCAGACTTGTACAATTTGTTTTTGCTGCAAATTTATTTTTCTCACTTTTATATCAAAGATGCATGTGGCTGAGAAAGCGCAGAGAATAACAGATCAAAGGATGGCTGGAGAGAGCAGTGGCCCCAAGCCAAGGAAAGGGCCTGGGCAGGTCCTTCCTGGAGAGAGGCTGCAGAGTCCACTACTAGACAGGGCAGAGCCCGGCTGCCATGGAAGAACTGAGTTCTAATCCTGACTCCACCACTAATTTCCTCAAACTTAGGTTTTCAGTGCCCTTATCTATAAGATAGGAGTCATAATCACTCACACTGGTTATATCACACAGATATTGGACGATAAAAGAAGGCAATTGGCGAGGACATACTTTAAACTACCATGTAGAGATTCCTGGGGAAGATTTACCTTGGGTGCTTTCTGGAGGCTTATTCTTTAGGCACTAGTTACTTTATTTGGACTAAACATCAGGATTCTAGCATTGTTTTATGCTATGTTCACAATAAGCGTAGACACATCTAGAAAGGAACAGACTCTAGTGGTGTTAACCAAAAAAAAAAAAAAAGCTATAAAAATTGCTGAAATCTTGCTCAGCAAAGAAGCTATTTATTCAAAGTAAATGACTCTCTAAAGAGAAAGGAAGGAGGAGTCTGGAAGAGAGAGACAGAAGATAAATTGGAGGTGAAAAGTTGGATGTGAATGTAACCCTCTGAAGCTGTCTCCCCACCTTTGTCCCTCACTGATATTCTAATCAGAAGGCAAGTCACCAAGAATGTGAAAGGGGAAGGATCATCCAGGGGATGAGAGAAACATGAGAAATCTCGTAGAGGGGGAATGTTGCCCCAGGGCACCTGGGAGAGAGGTAGGGGAAGAGGGAAGGGAGGGATCCCTTTTCTTGGTGGAAAAGGAAGCGGAAAGCTGCTTTCCTCTGGGGAAAGTTAGACATTACATGAGAGGGGATGACAATAGCCAAGAGTTTTAGGGTCTTGGGACAACTGTTTACATCTTCCCTCTGCTTCAAATTGCCTGTATGACTAGGTAACTAGTTCCATTTGTTGGGCCTCTGGGAACTTTGGAGGCAATATTATCCTGTCTCTCCCAGGGCTTAGGTGAGCGGTACAGGAGAGACCATCCTCAATGTTTCTGGCACACGGCAGCACTAAGGGGCAGTTTTTTCAGGAAAGGACCATAGAATCAGAAATTTTTATGCATGCAGAAGTTTTTCCATTGACCATTAGTGAAATATAGCCTCTTATTTAAAATGTACATAAGTATTTCAAAAGTAGTTTAATCAAACTCACACAAAAGCATAATTTTTACACATTTCATTGCTAGGCAAGAAATGTTCCTCATTTCATTGGGGAACAAGTCAATTAGAACAATAAAATTTGGCAAACCGAGTTATTCTCTATTATGAAAAGTCCTGGGGAAATAGTTAACTTGTTTAGTCATTATAATTGACTTTATACCAATGTATACTGCTGTTACCGAAAGGGTTCTTGCGTTGTCCCAGGAAGGCATTCCAGGATATACAAAGCCACAAAACCAAAGCCAAATAAGCAGTAAATTTATTAAAGTAAGGAAAAAGAATACACTACCAAAATAATGGGCGTGGACAGGCCAGGAAAAAGGGTGATTGCCCCGAAGAACAAAAAAATTTAGGATTATATTCAAATGAAGGTGCAAAATATGCAGGGGTGGCTTCACAGGCCTTCCCAGGACAGGTCTCCGCTGACCACTCCTTCCTGTGCGGAGGTGGGATTCCCTTGTTTTAATTAACTTGGCCCTTGTTGGTAATGTCATGATGACATGGGGGTGGAGGTTTTTCCCTGCCCACAGTGCTAATAGTCTTATAATCTATTCTAATTAGCTGTAGCTGCATCTTTTCTTAAAAATGATCTGATCTCTTCCATCCTTTGTTTCCCGCACTTCCTCCTTCCCCTCCTCCCCCTTCTCTCCCAGCGGGCCTGTTCTTTCTGCCTAGGGTAACACTGAAACCCGAGGAGTTGGAGAAGTTTGGACTCAACATGGAAACATTGAATTCACTTGCACAGATGAAGCACCTGGGAAAAAGGGGGAAAAAATTGGGGGTGGAGAGAATGTTACAACAATTTAAATCAAAGGAGAAGGCTCCAGGGGTGCTGCTCCCAACTTATCTTCCTCTGTGACAGTTTGGACTTTGATCTTTGTACGTCTTGCATCTGACTCCAGGTTTGAACCACTGAGGGAAGCACCTGGCTTTGATTTTAGCTGCTTCATTAAAAAGATTATGATCCAAATGTTGGCCTAAGTTTGCCCTCAGAGCCAGAAATATAAAGATGGTTCTGGGATCCATACACTGTCTCCTTGGCGAGCCTTGATGGGCTGACCCATGCCAATTGAACAGCTTCATGGACTGTCTGTCAACAATATTAGGTAGGTACTTACTAGATGCCATGGTCCACTTGAGGTCTGGAAGTTAGTTCTCCATAGGCAGCCGGAAATGCTTAAAACAAAATTCATGTGTATACCCACTTGTGAATGTCTTCGAAATGAATCTACTTCAAACAAATATTACACACACACACACACACACACACACACACACAATTGGTGGTGTCGTCCATTCCAAAGAAGGTCAGCAATGAGAAATGAGTACAAAGTATGAAAATCAGTTGCCACACGCCCGATGGGATTCTGAGTACCTACACTTATCTTAAATCATAAGGGTTTGTGCATTTGTCCATATTATTTCAAGTTCAGTGTATTCCAGTGTTTCTCCCTATGACGAAGAAATTGCATTATGTACCACAGAGAGCATGGAAAGTTCCATATTTTAGAGCCCTTGATTCTGAACAATGCCCTTGATATGATGAGATAACACAGTAAGTAAATCATTTCAATCAGATGCTTGGCCAAATTGCCAGGCCACATTTAATTAAATAAATCTCATTTAAAAAATCTCTAATCCTTCCCAAATAGAGAAGATTCCAAATACAAATGACACAGGTCAAGTCACTTTCTCAAGACATCTTGCCACCTGACTCACCTGGAAACTCACCGCATTCATCACTCAGAGCTGGCCTCATGGGCCAGTGACAATGCCAGGTGCTCAGGAGGCCCCATACGTGTGATTTAATACTCTGATTACCACCTTGACGTTCTTAATTTTATCATTGAATGTGTTTTGTAAGTGAAATTCCATAGGACAGTGGAGGGGGCTGTGAGAATGGAGGGGAAGCACGGAACCTCGGTCCACTCCAAGTCCCACCTCCTGCAGCCTCCCTGCAATGGCCCCACATCCTGGTCCACAGCCCCCCATGGCATCACTTTACCCACCTCCTGTACTGTTACACCCACTTCTGCCTCTCCCTAGAGGACCTAGGAGGGTGGGTCAGGGTTGGGCACATTTACTGGCTCTAGCACATTCTATGGGCGATTCTAAGTACCAATCCAGGTGCTTAGTGTAGCCCTGCACTTGGAGGCCTCCCTCCGCCGTGGGTTGGGGCAGCAAAGCCACAGGAAAGGGAGAAGCCTGGCTTGTCTTTCCACCCTGGCTGGGGCCCAGTTTATAAATGCAGGCCCTGGAGGGGAATCCAGCAGTTGTCAGGCCTGAGTACACTGAGTTTCTCAGACTTGCGAGGCAGGGATCCCCCAGGTACCTGGAGAGTCCACACTTAAAAGTATCCAGTGCAGGAGGGGGCACTTCCTCAGACCCACTCTGTGCCTTGGGGTCCCTGTCTTCCTCCTCCTAACATTCCTGAATCTGGCTTGCTTTGACCTTTTCTGGCCAGCTTGAAGCACCCTCCAGGGACAAGCCACTGGGGAAAAAAGTGTATAAATTCAGTGATTCCACCTAGGAGTTAAATGCTCTATTTGCATTTAAAACTGACTCTACACAGTGTAAAGATGAACAAGAAATTCCATGTTAATAATATAATTTTTCATTTTTCTTTACTTAGAATAATATTAAATGGCAAATAAGGACAGAGGAAAGGAAAAAAATATATATTTTAGTGCCTGTAAGGGCAATTGTTTCCTACTTTTTGAACAAGGGTCCCTGCATTCTCATTTTATACTGGGTCCTGCAAATTGTGCAGCTGGCCTTGCCATCATGGCCCCGGCGAAAGCTGTGGATGAAAGAATCATAGTATAAACCACTGGCTTCTCAGTTGTTGGCTGAATTTTTGTGAGGACACAGGTCTCTCCTCGCATTTCTTTCCATTTCGAGACAATTGCTTACATCTCTTATAGATCCCAAGGCCAGGCAGGTCTTCTTTCCTTCTGTTTTCCTACCTTTCATGAACTTTTTTACCTGTACAGTTTTCTCTTCTCAGGCTCCTGCACGATTGGAGCATCGATGATCATGGAAGACCATGACGTCATTTTCTCTCATAAAATATACGCTGCTACTCTTCTTTTTATTTTTTCACTTTTTATAAATGTAACACAAAGCTATTACCCAAATAGTCTAGTCTAAGAGTGATCAGAGAGGCATACTCCATTAACAAGAAATAAAATTCAAAAGAATTCAAATCCTTTAGTCATGGTTTTCCTCTTTGATAATGAGGCCCATGACATTTTTTGAAATTCCTTCCTCCCGTCCACTTACCTCCTGCACTTAAGTTCATTCAACTAGTAAGTGATAGAGCCAGGATCTAAACCCACACAGTTGATTCAAATCATGCCCTTTACAGCTATACTTCTGTCAGTGGTTCTCAAATTTTAGTAAGCAGAATCCAGCACAACTTGGATGTCGCAAAAACAGACTGTTGGTTCCCACTCCCAGAGTTTCAGATTCATTAGGTTGAGATTCCACTTGTAACCAGTCCCCAGCTGTTGCGGCTGGTCCAGGACCACATTTTGAGAGCCACTGACACTGCTGGTCATGGTTTAACGTCTGATGTTAAACTAATTGCAGAAACTTCATTTCCCTTTCTGGCACCAAAGAAGGAATCTTCCTTGTAGGAAGGAAAGATAACTACCCACAGATAGTTTTCTTTAAATCTTCAAGCACGGTTCAAACAGAGCTGTTCTTAAATCTTATCTGAGGTTGCCTTTCTCAGGCGATAGGGAGCAAAAGCTGTCAATTCTACCACAGGCAGTGATTTCGGGACCCTTGCTCCTTTCCTGGGAGGCTTAGACCAGGTCTTCTAAAGGTATTTATCGGTTGCTGGGTAAACTCACATGTTCTGTGTGGGGTGTAGAAACCTACCTGTACACATCTCATCCCACAACTGCAGTGAAAAGATGACCTACTCTCATAAGTGGGGATGACAATTCACTTTGAAATTCTTCGAGGCCATAGCAGTTGTTGCAAAATATCAGCCAGCTTGGAGTTTCCAGCCATACAGAACACTAAGAATTAGAAATTCAAGGAGCTTCCTCACTTTTGCTCTAGAATAAGTTATTGTAGTAAATTCTCTTTTTAAAAATGTGTTCATTATAAAAACAATTTAAAAAATTTACAGGCATTCTGGAAAAGAAGAGGTAAATGACCCATAATCTCACCACTCTGATAAAACCGATATCAGCATTCTGGTTTATTTCCTTCTAGTCTTTTTTCAATCCACATTATTTAACATGGTCATAATTTATTATTATACTGTCAATAACTCTCCTTTCACTTAACATTATACAGTATAATAATCCATGTAATTACCTAGACGTCAAATACAGACGGGTCTTTAAACATCCATAGCATTTCCTTCAAATGGTGTTACATGACACACTCAACGGTTGTTTTTAAGATTAGACCAACCTTTCACGTAGATTCCAGGGATGTTTCTGTTCGTTTTTGCTCTATAGTATTTATTCAAATGGTTCAGTGCTTTCCCCAAGAGATGGGCGCTGGGGTGGGGCTCTCAGGCTCTACTTCCGTAGATGTCTCCAATCCACAGATCAAAACTAGCCCCCTGTCCTTTGGCCAGAGGCCAGCTCAGTCCTCAGATTTCTCTCTCATTCCCCTCCTTCATTTCCGTTACTGTCTCCATTCAACTGGACAGTCCCTCAATATAATCTTCCTTATAAATGCTTCCTTATTTATTTAGGGGAGAAGCACACTTTTCCCACCAGAATTCCTTCACATTCTCCTTCATCCATCCAAGCCCTACCCATCCTGCAGGCCACAGTGATACAGTCTGCATGTGACCCCATCCGGACAAGACTACAACCTCTCAGGGCTCTAATGGACCCTGTGCTCCTTTCATGCTATAGGCTCTGTTAACTCCACAAAGCCTGGACAATCTCTGGGGCAAGGGCCTTTGTCCCCAGTCTCTGCACGGTGCTGACAACACTGTGTAGTAAACACAAAAACAGGGGTCGGGACTGAACCGAGACACAATCAGGGCACCAGGAGCCCTACAATAATCACTGCTGCATTTTGTGAGGTTTTCTTTTAGAAAATTAAATAATTTAGTAGGTTTTAAAAATCAAACATCAAGTAGCAAAGAGATAAATTTTAATAATCAGGATCATTAAGGGAAACTATGACAGAATAATCATAGAGGAGAGTGTCTTAAAACCTAATCCTTTAGAAAAAGATCCTTTGTAAATATACATACACACATGCACAGACACACACACACACACACACACACACATACACATACACAGTCTACACATAAATACACACACAACACACACATACATTTTTTGGCCTGGTCAAGAAATTAGAAAGTTTAATTCATGTATACCATAATTTAAGGGAAACGTCAAGTTTTCAGTACTTTAAGAATTTGTGGAGAATAATAGAATAAAATGAACTTTTTAAAAGGCAGGTGATAAATTGGTCATTCAAACTGAGTTTATATACTGCAAAAGTAAGTTGAGCTATTAAGCAATTATTCGATACTTTTAACGCATACCGAATGCAAGTTTTCTTTATTGCAGTCTTAGATTGTCTAAGTTCTCTAAATACTTGAATCAATGCTACATTTTTGGCTATGAAGATATATCGCGGGTTAGCTTTCTCTTCTACCTTTGGTGAGGGGATGGAGATAACCTTATGCAAAATGAAGACAAATTCCGCCTTCAGATAGTCACCCATAAATCCCTCTAATTTCATGTCAACATGGACATATTTTTCTAAGCAAAAAATTTGGCCGAGATCAACCAAATGCTAATTTAACGTTCTTGTCAGATTTAACAAATTATGTGTAACTCGGTGCATATGCTCATCAAGTTTTTAGAGATAAAGAGCATATTTACCCCAGTCAATATTCATATCTTTGAGAAAAGTTATTTTTTCTTTTCTTTTCTTTTTTTTTAATGTATTGGTGCTTTGACATGAGCTCAAGTGTATCTCATTTATTCTAAGAGGACAGTCTTAATTTGACTATCGGAAAGTCGCAAAGATTTTCTCTCTCATTATGCTGTTTTTTTTAATCAAACCTGAACTTGGAGCAGCAAACTTGAACAGTTAGCTCTGCATTACAATTTATAACAACAGGAAAATACATATGGGTTGCACGGATTTGAAATCTCATCTGACATCTGAGTAATGTTAATCTTGTTTATATGACAACCTCATTATGGTGTCTAATTGCTCAGCAATCTCCTAGCAAATACTGGGTTAAAAACGCATGGAAGATGCTTGTTCTTCTCGTTATTAATTAGCACGTGTCCACTTCGCCAGATCCAGTGCCCAAACTTCATTTGTTATGTTCAGCCAAATGCATGAATAGGTTCGGAGTAATTATTTTCCAACATCATCTAATACCTCTCTGCACATCAATTAAAAATCCTCTTAACAAGGAACTGCATTTTGTTTGAGATCAAATGCCTGGTCCAAAGCTATATCAATCATGTAGAGCTAATTAGTGGCTCTGCTTTATATCATTTGTTTTACTTTATTATTTCATTGTACACTTCCTAATGAAACCAATTGAACAATTTTTAAATCTTTGTTCAATTAATTGAAGGCTTAAAGGCCAGCTACCTAGTCAGGCTTTCTTTACTTTGAAAAGAAATACAGGCAAGGGTGGGAGAGAGGGGGAGCCTGTAGATGTGTTATTATCCCTATTTACTTTCTGAAGTGCCCGCTCTATAGATACAAGTTTTAAAAGGTTTATCACCATTTTTATACTGCGTGCAAATAATTCACTGCTCACCACACCTTTACCGCTTTTCTCAACGTGCTGAAACATCTCAGAAGGATGAGTTGAAACAATAATAGGAGGTGTAGGGCAGTTAATCTTGAAGACTGCTCATAGAAGCTCACTAAATTACTGTGTATTTCTCTCAGCATTTTATAAACTGGTCATCCAGCTTTCTTCCTTAGTGCAAAAAATTGCTGAGCTGTGAAAACTGTTGACTAGCACTCCTTTGGGGTCTGGCTAGAGCTGTGGATTCCAATACAAATATGTATGGATTAAATGCATACTAACTACCTAAAGTGGGAAACTATAATGGGGGGAAGGACAGATTCCAGCTCTTCAGAATTCCCACTTGCTCATCAGAAGCAGGCCTCAGTGCCACTGGGCAGGAGAAGGTTGCCTCATTTGCCCCAAGCATCTGACGTCCTGTCCCATGACCTCTGTCACACCTACCTTCCTGACTGGTATTCATTTTGGTTTATGAAAACTGCCCAATTCGCCAAATCCTTGTTCAGTGGTTTCTCCCTAGTCATGAAGCTTATACAATTAATGCAAAATCAGGGAAGTTAATGTTGGTCAAAGTAGGACTCATTTTCTCTAACGATGGCTCCTCTAAAGGGGCCCCTTCCTCACAAATGTGAATCCATTTTAACTAAATAAAATGGACAAATCAGCAGGTGTCAGGGCCTCCAACAAATGGGCTATGGTTCTCTCTTTGGTCTGTGCCAGGAGGGGAAAAACCAAGACCAACTTTTCTGAATAGTTAGGCTGGATTTTAAAATGCTACAGTGTTGTGCAAGTATATAAAACTTATGGCATGTATTTACACATTTATTATTTTGAAAATAAACTGATGAGAGGAATGCTATCCAAGAATAAGAAGGATGAGAATTTTTTGTAAAGCTCTAACAAGGTTTGAAAATCCTCTAGAATCACTGAGGGGTGGAGATTAAAAAACTTGGGAATCCCCTAATTTACTTGTTCCTCACCCAGACGTCTGTTCTTTATAATGATTAAGTTACTAACATTTATTTGTCAGTAATAATTGAATTTTACACCAAAGTGAATTATCGAAACAAATGAACTGCTCTGCTGCAATTTTAAATAGCCTTCTTTGCAAATTATCTCCCATGATTTATATTAATTCTATGGGGAAGGCAGAGAAAAATTGTATGAGGATGGATGGTTTGCATTTAATGTAAATGGATAAAAGTATGTGATAGCTTCTCTTAGTTCTGCCAATGAATTTAACATGATACCCTTCTGCTTCCAGCATTCATTTCAAAATCTGGGTAGCTAGTCCAAATAAAAATCTTCAAAAGGTCTGGAGGTTAGACCACAGCATGCTCCCCAATAAGAGAGAGAGACAGGGACAGAAAAAGAGATTTCACTTCAAATCACGTTATTTTCATTACCCAGAAAACTCTGTGACTGAGAAGGCAAAGCATCTCTTTAAAGTACCCTTTTGCAACTTGCCCAGGACTCATTTGGTTGTATGAATTTCCCTCTTTCTGATATATGGACTTAAACTCAGTTTCTAT
This sequence comes from Rhinolophus sinicus, assembly GCF_036562045.2. Classification (NCBI taxonomy): domain Eukaryota; kingdom Metazoa; phylum Chordata; class Mammalia; order Chiroptera; family Rhinolophidae; genus Rhinolophus; species Rhinolophus sinicus. The sequence continues at coordinate 14,777,459 of NC_133758.1, read as the reverse complement.
ATCTTATAAGAAGTCTTCCCTGGAACGCTTGCCCTCTGGCCTTTCGGCTTAATTTTTGCCCATCCCATAAGGCTTTTCTTCTATTCCCGAAATCTTCATTTGATCATTCTAGCTCAAGGTTTCCCAAACTTCTGTAATAGGAATCATCTGGGAAATACAGATCCCCAGGCCTCTCCTCTAGAGATTCTGCATTAAGAAGTTTGGAGTGTGGCCCAGGAAACCATATGTTGAACAAAAAAAAGTAGGCTATTTATATCATCAAGAAAGTTCTAAAACACTCTGAGAGAGGGATGGATCATGTTCTCTGAATGCCTAAGCAATGATAACATATACCACACATTTTTGTCCACCATTTTTACTGCTGTGTAATATTCTATAATTATTCCACTGATGTCTCCCCTGGGGAGTTGACTCCCTTAAATGTGGAGAATTCTTTGTTTTGAACACTTTTGCTCCATCGAATCCTCCTAGAACACCAAGAGTAATTTGTAGGTTTTGTTAAGAAATGATTGGATATAATTTAAATGAAAGTGTTGCCAACGCTTAGAAAGGCTGCTGGAGACACAGAAGGGAGATGTGTGGCCAGGGAGAGCCAGAGGAACAGGAAGTGTTTTCTGTCTTTTGAAAGTGAGAAGGTTTGTCATTCCATACTCCTAAAGACCAATGACATTTATTGACCTTTTTCTGCTGCAGTGTTTGCAGAAATTTTAGAAAACATGGAAAAGCACATTGTTTAAACGAGAGTCATCAGTGCAAGCACCAAGAAATTACCAATATGTTGGTATTTATCTCTCTAATTATTACAAATCTAGTTCTTCAACTTGCACATTGCCATTTGCTTTATGGGAAAGTCCCAGGTGGAGATGGTGAATCTGACCTTTCTATGCCCATGATGAGGGCAGTCAGCGAAGTGTCTCTCCTTTGTGTCCTTAGCGCTCACGTTGGTGGGTCCCATGTGCCTGGCACTAAAGACAAGCCCTGGTAAACAAACCAAATCAGCAAAACAGAGTGTTGCTAAAACCCAAAGGAGTAAGAGAATATTCAAACCCAAAACAGTGAGAGACTTGCCACTTGAGAAGACAGCGATGACCAACAAGTAAAATGGCATGAAAGGCAGAAAGATGAGAAATGAGATGTTAGTTTATACATTAATTTAAGGGTGAGGAAGAGGATTTAAAACTAAGGGGAAAGTAGAAATTAGAAAGCTGTGAGGAGTGTCCATTGCCATGAGTATCTTAATACAAAGAGATGAAAGTAAAAATTCTAGTCATAGAGATATTGATGATAAATTGACCTTCCTGGCATTTATTTAAATGTTTGATATTGGGTAGATCCAGCCACGTTTTAAATTAGAAAGCTTTGAGGAGTGAGGGAGCTCTTATGCTCCCTCTTACCTTCTTAATATTATAGTTTCACATATTTTTCTAAGAGGAACTTTATTAAATCGATATTATGCACATTTTCTATACAAAGCTCACAAGGTCTTCAAGATTAATACATACAGAGCCAATGTGAAGGTATTTGATTTGCATCTGTGTTTATTTTAAAAATACATTTAGCCCTACTTCAAATGTAAGAATTCTGTTCAAACTTGAGGGCCAGGGCAAAAAGCATAGATTCATCCACTAAACAATGTCTTCCTGACTATTAGGGAATATGTTAAAACCAAAATTTGCATAAACATAAAAATTTCATCTATTAGAAAATGTTGAAGATATACAAAAAGAAAGAAAAACATGGCAAAATATTCTGTCTAGTATTTTTATTGCTGAAAGATAATTGCCATGTTTTTCTCATTCTTTAAAATTCATTGAAAATTTTAACTGTTTACGGAAGTGTTCCCGACATTTATTTCAGAACACTAATCCCAGGGATGATCCAGTTAAAGGAGCTCTGAGTTCCAATAAATCCCAGAAGTTCTTGTTACCTACTAAATCATTCACTTAGAGCTTCCCAAAGTATATTAGCATATTAAAGTGCTGCAGCAAAGACACATGCTTGCTTGGTTTTATCTGTGATTCCCCAAAATAATTATCCTTGCTCCCACGTATTTTTACCATTACTATGAGTATTCTTTTTATAAAACAACAGGTGTGGTATTCTAAATATCTAACAACTGGTCAGGGAAATGACCAGTCAGGAGAGACACTGGCTATACACAACCAGTATAGCTGGACCACCGCAGCCTGGCTGCATATTAGATCGGATAATTCCCATTAAGAACTCCATGAATCTGTTCATTGAATTCACTTGAGGACACACTAGTTGAAAAGACACTAAAATTAGACTTTTCTTCAGTACCTCAGATTAATCCCTGCCCCTACACTAAATCAAAATAAAGGCAATATTGATAGTTTTTTTAAAAATTCTTATTACAGTGTTTAATAACACTTGAAAAGCTATAGAGGGATTCTGGGCTAAGATGGTGGATTAAAACTCTACTAGAAAACCTCTCACTTTCAATGTGGGGATAGAGTCCCAGAGAGCAGTTTCCAGGCTCTCGACCTCATGTGGAGAGATGCTGGCTCAGGTAGTAGATGGCCATCAGCTGGAACTAGTTGGCCATCAGCTGTAACCAGTTAGCCATTGGCCACTGATGTGGCTGCCATGGCTGAGCTAGCAAGGGCGGATTGCAGTTAGCAAGGGGTGGGTTGGTTGGTTGGTTGGTTGGTTGGTTGGCTGGCTGGCTGGCTGGCAAAGAAGCAGATGGCGGGTTGCGGATCGTGTGGCTCCTGCTTCCTGTGTCTCCAACCCAGCAGCCAGCGAGAATATAGTGGTATGACTCCCCTATGTATGGCTCGTGGGTGTTCCTCAAGCTTCTGGAGGGGAAAACAAACTCCTTAGACTAGATACAATTTCTGAAACTATGTAAACAATCTGTAACCCCCTCTCCCCACAAACACACAAAGAAGCAAGAAGTTTAAAAGAGAAGACAAATCAAAAAGGAGAAAAAAAGAAAGAAAAACAGAAATAGAGACCAGAAGGAAGAAATTACCATGCAAATTTCTGGCAAAAATCTAGAAAAAAAAATATGAGATTCATTTGTTTCACTTCCCTTCTGATGTTGTAGTGATTGCTTTTTAAATGTAAATGTTGTTTTATACTTACATCGTAGGTAGAATAATTACGAGTTTCCAAAGTCAAAACTACAACAAAAAAGTATATTCAGGTAAGTCAAGCTTCTATGATTCCTTCTTTTTTAGGTAACTTTCTAAAAAATGATAAATTCTTCCATTTTTCAAATAGCTCATTCTATATCAATATTTAGAAATATTCTTCATTGCTTTTCGATCTACATAGTATTCCTTTTGTGGAGTCACCATGCTTTACTCAACCCAGTGCTTATCGATTAACACTGGGTTCTTTTCAGTCTTTTGTAACTACAAATAATGTTGGAATGAACAATGTACAACATACCATCTCTTCCATTTTTGGCAGTGTATCTTTGTGATAGAATTCTAAAAGTGAGATTTGGGGGTCCAGGCTTATGCATATGTAATTTTGGTAGACAATGCCAAATTCCCTTCCACACGTCGCTACCATTTTGTATCCCCATCAGGAAAGTTTTGTTTCCCCAACAGCCTTCCCAGTAGAACGTGTTGTCTCACTTTTGCCAATTTGAGACATGAGAAATAATATCCCAACGTAATTTTATTTTGCATTTCTCTTACTACGTATGAGGAAGGGAAAGTGAATACGATTTCATAAATTCAAAAGGCATTGATCCTTTTTTTTTGGTTGGGTAAATAATTTTTTCTTTTTAAATCTAATTTTGCTAGGGTTTTTGGTCCTTTTCTTCTGTAATTAAAAAATCTACTCATATATTGGGAACATTAACGCGTGATGTCAGTTGCAAATAGTTTTCTCCATTTGTGCTTTGTCTTTTGACTTTGCCTGTGATACTTTTGCCATGAGAATGTGGGGTTTTTAAGGAATACAATTATTTTGGATTCTGAGTCATAATTTGAAAAGTTACATGTCTCCCACGTTATAGAATACATAATCTATGTTTTATTCTAACAGTTATATGTTTTCATTTTTAATATCTAAATATGGGCTTTATTTGGAATTTATCCTAATGTAGAGTGTGAGAGAGTGTTTCAATTTTATCTTCCACCACATAACCATCTAGTTATCCCAACACACTTAAATATTCAAATGCAATTACATCAATTTCTGGTCTTTCTGCGCTGTCCCATTGGTCTGTTTATTCATGCACTAGCCCCACATTATTTTAATTACAGAGTGTTTTAACATGTTCTTCTATGGAGCAGGGCTAACACCACATACATTGTTCTTTTTCAGAATTGTAATAGTTTTTTTTTTTTTTTCCTTTTTCTTTCAAATAAACTTTATAGCCAACTTGTCTTGCTAAAGAAAAAGAAAACTATGGTATTTTTATTGATGATAAGTTAAATTCATCTTTGTAATATTGACTTTTCCTATGTAAGAAGAAGATGGGTCTAAAATGAAGTCTTCTTTTATATCTTCTTTTGAGAGTATTCATAAAAGCTACTCTTTCTATGACTTGTTTTATAACATTTTCGCAGTTTTCCCATTGACTCTTGGTTTCTCCAGATTTGTAATTCTATCACTTGCAAAAAGAGATAGTATTTACTTCTTGTACACCAATTTTTTTTTGCCTTTAATGCTCTTGTGTATGTGTCTAATCGTATATTGGCTAATAACTCTAATATATTATTAGATAATAGTGATTATAGCGGGCATAGTATTTACTTCTTGTATACCAATTTTTTTTTTTGCCTTTAATTCTCTTGTGTATAATCGCATATTGGCTAATAACTCTAATATATTATTATATATTAATATATATTAATATAGTGATTATAGTGGGCATTCTTTACTTGTTCCCTCATTTAGCAGACAAACCTTTGGTGTTTCTCTACTAATTAAAAAGCTGGCTCTAAAAAGAAAAGTAACTAGTGAACAGAAGTATTCTATGATCCCACTTAGGCCTTTAAAACTCCTGCTTATTCTAACCTGTCTTTATACTGTGAACACTAAATAAAATTATTTTGAAAAGCAAATAGTTGCTTTCAACAAATTCTAACTATTTATATCATGCCTTAAAAAGGAGAAACAATTGTACTTTTCTAAAAATCTTATGAAAAGGTAATTCTACACTCTTCTTCATGAATTTCACTCATTTTGTAGTCTTTCATTTTAGAGTGTTCTGATATTCTTCTATCATTGGAATATTAATATTCAGGGTTAGTTCTTGTCAGTGTCAGAGAGATCCTCAGTGAAAAGTGGAGACCAGTTGATGGGTATCATTTTAGCATCTAAGGCCCCCAAATTTTATATCTGGTACCTGCCAAATGCAATATCAGGAAGTACTTGATATTTCTATTCTATATCCTACTATCTCCCTAATGCAACATGGGCACTGGACCTCAATGAAGGCTATAATTATTATCATCACAATAATTTATATTAAAAAATAAGGTATTATACAGGGATAAAAAGGGAAAGGACATGTCACTCAGGACAAACAGAGAAAACTTTACAGGAAAGGTGATGATTGAAAGTATACTTTAAAGCAAAATGATTAGAATGCAAGGTATATGTTGATTGAGAGCATACTGTTCACACCAAAATGAATTTACAAATTTAATTTAATTTAATTTGAAAACTATTAAAATATTTTAAGGTTAATTCTATATGAAAAGAGAATAATAAACTCAACAACAACAAAAACAAGCAATCCAATTAAAAAAATGCGTAGAGGACATGAAGACATTTCTCCAAAGAGGATATGCAAATGGCAAATAGACATATGAAAAAGTGCTCAACATCACTAATCATCAGAGAAATGCAAATAAAAACCACAATGAGATATCACCTCACCCCAATCAGAATGGCTATCATCAACAAGACAAATAGTAACAAATTGTGGAGAGACTGTGGAGAAATAGGAACCCTCATACACTGTTGGTGGGAATGCAGATTGATTGATGCAGCCGTTATGGAAGGCAGTGTGGAGGTTCCTTAAAAAATTAAGAATAGAATTACCGTATGACCCAGCAATCCCTCTCCTGGGTATGTACCCACAAAATCTGAAAACATTTATCCATAAAGACATATGTGCTGCAATGTTCATTTCAGCTTTCTTTACTGTGGCCAAGACATGGAAACAACCAAAGTGTCCTTTGATAGATGAATGGATAGAAGTTGTGATATATATACACAATGGAATACTATTCTGCCATAAGAAAAGATGAAATAGTACCATTTGCGACAATATGGATGGATCTTGCGATTATAATGCAAAATAAGTCAGAAAAAGTAGAGACCGTATGATTTCACTGATAATGTTGTATATAAAACTGAAAACAACAAAAGAACAAGACAAACAAATGAGGAAACAAAAACTCATAGACACAGACAATAGTCTAGTGGTTACCAGAGGGTAAGGGGGGAAGAGGATGGTAGATGAGGATAAAGGGGATCAAATATATGGTGATGGAAGGCGAACTGACTCTGGGTGGTGAACATACAATGTGATATATAGATGATGTATTATAGAATTGTACACCTGAAACCTATGTAACTTTACTAACAATTGTCACCCCAAAACACTTTAATTTAAAAAAATAAAATAGAAAAGAGAAGAATAATCATTTACTAAAATTCTGAGTAATGTAAAAAAACTTAGAAATTATCCTGGACAATTATTTTGTTTTGTTTTTATCTGAGTCTTAGTTTCAGACAGTTCAGTTCATGATACTTCTATTTCTGGCATACAATCATTGTAAAGGTATTTCTCTTGTTTTATTTATTCCTTTACTTCCTTTTACCTTCCTTCTACATTCCCATTCTCCAAACTCCTACCAAATGTCATTCTTTTGTTTACATGTCTTTTAAGTATAACACATTTTTATTTTGTACTTCTGTTTTTAATTTATAAAAGTGCTATAATATCTTGCCTTAGATCTTATTCTCTTTCTTACTTTTTTTTTTTTACCACTTGGCACTATGTTTTTAAGACCTACCCATGTTGCTGTGTGTATAACTAGCTCTTGATAGGCATCTGCCTCATCTTCCTCAGCCACTCCCTCTGTGGTGGTCACCAGACTTCCTCCTGTCTTGACCTGACAAAGAATGTTTCAATGAACACCTTCATATATGAGCCCTTTTATGAGAATTTATTTAGGATTAAAAGCCAGGAGTGTAATCGATATTTGTAGCCATAATTTGACTAAACACTACTAATTTGATGTCCAGACTGGCCAAATCAGTCTACACCCCTTCAGCACTGCATAAAGTTCCCTGTATCCCACCAACTCTTGGCATTATCCATCTCTCTATTTTTGTCCATTTTATGTTTTTGTGCTAGTTGCATTTTTCAGACTACCCATTATCCTATTTGGTTTATTTTTATTGCTTTTCAGCAACTCTCTGTATAATCTAGATAAATGTTCCTTGTCTGGTTTAGATATCACAAATATATTCTCCCAACCTATCACCAGTTTGTTAAGTTTTCCATAATATTGAACAGAAATCTTTAATATTAACAAAGTCACCTTTACTTATGTTTCCTTTTTGTTTATGTTAAAAACAACAACAACAACAACAACAAAAAACTTTTCTTAATCATTTATTCATTCAACAAATTTTATTGAGTGCTTACTATGTGCCAGGTACTGTTTTAGTGGCTGGCACTACATTAGTAATTAAACAAACAAAAAGCACTGCCTTTTTGCAATTCACATTCAAGCTGAGAGAGATCCATCATAATCAATAGACATAATAAGTACGTAAATTATATAGTATGTTTGGAGGTAGCAGGCCTCTGGAGAAAAATATGGAGCAGGATAATGGAGATCAGGACTCAATATGCAGAACTGAATTTTTAAATGGATGAGTCGGGGCAAGTGTTATTGATTTAGAGATATAAATTTCCCTCTCACAGCTATTTTAAACTTTGACTTTCTTACCAGCTACATTGTTGTGTGAGGCTCCCGTTGGGTCCCTTGGAGTAATGTTCTAGACCCAAAAGACCCACCAAGGTGCTTTTGTTTATGTATGGTTGTGTAATTCATTGATTAAAAAGGGGGATGTCTTATGCCACCATGTTGCTGATGTCAGCAAGCCTAAACTTAGACTTCGCTTGAGGCCTAAATTATGATCTGTTTTTGTAAATGTTCCATGTATTCTTAGGGAAAATAAAACGTTTTTTTCAATTTCTTGGAGATATATCCAGATGTATTTATATGTACATATGGATATTCAAAATTTATTCACCTTATTATTTATTTCCCCATATTTATTTTCCCCTGCTTGACCTTAGTTTCTGAGAGACATTTGATAGAGCCTCCAACTATAATGTTTGATTTATCAATTTTCCCTTTTATTTTATAAATTAAAAGGCCAGCTAAGATTTCTTGAGTTAAAAATTAATGTACTTTCATCTTCAAGCACTGGCCCAAACCACAGAAGACTTTTTACTGTGTAGGTTTGTAGAAATAAACTATCTACTATGTTAGCAGTGAAAAGCAAAATAAATTTAAAACATCATTCCAATATTGAATACGTCCTCAGCTAATGACCTCAGCAGATTTTGAAACTGCAGTTGTATTTGTAGCCATCAGACTATCTGGTCTTAAATTACCCCAGTGTACAGATTACAGTGGAAAGGGGATGGAATCAATACATTTTGTGACATGAATCTATTGTATAAATAGGATTCAATAGAAGAGTCTCAAAATGCTCCACTGTTGATTCAAATTATAAAAGGAAAAATTACTAAAAGTTAAATAATAATGTAGTAAAAGCCTTTCATTGGTACATCACTAAAGAATACACTTATTGAAGTTATTGTTTTCATGCAATGGGTTTCAAAACTGTACCACTTGAGCACCAGATTTTCTCTTCCTCTTTGGAACCTTTCTTGACTTACCAACCATACTGCTTTTTCTCTTTTATGGGCTGCTATTGCCCTTATTTAGAATCAATATCACCTAAAATAATGCTTGGCTGTTCCCTCTTTGAGTCCATTGAAAGGAATTATTTTGAGCTCTCATTCTATGCAGAACAGTAGGCTAGACATTAATGAGCGTGAGGATGAGAGAGGTCATGGAAATTCTGATGCCAAGACGACCGGGCCATGGTACCTGTCCTCACTGAGGAACTCAGAACCTGGTGATGGAGCAGAAAAACATGTTGCCCAAATGGTATATGGGTATAAAGAACAAGGGGAAGGAGGAAGCCTGGTGCTGACTGTGACCTGAAAATCGAGGAAGTGAAATCAGCAGTGGAGGGGTGAGAGCAGCTTTTCAGCCTCATTCCAGTGGTTCAGGCAACAGTAAACAGCCCTAACTGAACCTGGGCATTCACAAGTGGGATGAACAGTAAAGAACAGAAGAATGGGCCAGGGGCATGGTGCTTCAAAGAGCGGGGCATGCTTTAGGCTGCCTGTATTATCTCTATAAAGAACCTGGCAGACTCTGCATAGAAACTTGAAAACACGTAAGCTTGCCTGTGAGTCTGTGATGAAGCCCAGCTATCTGCTGGTTGAAAAGCTTCCCAAGCAATTCTGATATAGATTGGTTGCAGGTTGTGTTTCAGAATACATGGAGGAGGAGCTTTGGAGTTAGACATAAGTGAGTTGTGTTGGGATCTGTCACTTAGTTGTGTGGTCTTCAACAAGTTGTTTAACTTCTCTAAGCCTCTGTTTCCTCATCTATACAATGGGACTAATTATGCCCACCTCAAACATTTGGTATGAGGATCAAATGAGATAATACATATAAAACACTTAGCACAGTGCCTGGCACATAGTAAGAGTGTGGTAAATAATCGCTACTGACATAATTTCCCTTAGGATGGACCTGCTGTTGCCACAAGTATGAAACTGAATGAGAATGAACATGACTTATGGTCTGGGTCTAGCCTGGCTAGCATAGCTAGAGCTGATGGAAAAAAAATAATGGAAGCAGCAGGCTGTAGACCAGAGCATTCCAACAGAATGCTCTGCAATGATGTAAGCAATCTGTATCAGTGTTCTCTAATACGTTAGCCACTAGCCACGTGTGGCTATTGAGCACTTGGCATGTGGCTAGTGCAACTACAGAACTGAGTCTCAATACTTAAGTTTAGTTAAGATACAAAATTAAATAGCCACATGTATCTAATAGCTACCATGTTGGACAGTGTGTTCCAGAGAAAGTTCTGTACATTGAGGAGCTTCTGTGAGGGCCTGGCTCTAGAGAGGTGACTGAATAAAGAGTCATAGCCAAGATGCTTGGGTGAGACCTGCATCACACAAAGAAAAGGTGTAAGCTTACACTTCGTTGATTACCAAAGAAAATAACCCAGAATAGCAAAATTCATTTGGGGGCTTGATTTGGGGCATGGTTAGTCTACCTGTATAGATCAATTCCTTAAGTCTCAGAAGAAGAATTGGACATAGATGAAAACCATCTTCCCTCTAGAGCCTTATACAATTCTTCCAAATAGAGTTGGTTTCTCCCTCCTTCGTGTTACCCCTACCACTGTTTGCAGCAGCACAGCTATTGCACCAAATCCCTCAGCTGCCTTCCTACGAGCTCCTTGAGGACAGGACCTACGTCCTGTTTGTTTTTGTGTCCCCAGAGACACAAATAATATGGGTGATTTATTAATGTTTGTGAAAGGGAAAGGAGAAGATAAAGGAAAGGAGTTATGAACGAAAAGAGGAAGGAAGGAAGGAAGGAAAGAAGGAAGAAGGGAAAGGAAGGAAGGAGGGAAGTTCTCAGAGATTGAGTAAGGTTATTCTGGTATTAAAGACAGAACCTCCAGGTTCCTAGCTGTGTTCATTTCTCTATACCACATTGGAACTTCCTGTTAAAGATTCTAAAAGAAAACAATCTTAGTACATGACCACAATGTTCCTGTTTCAAGTTATGAAGAATCATTTGACTACAACATTTTCTTTTCCTTTAGTAGCTCAGAAATTCACTTCTAAGAACAGAGGAAATGCATGGTTGGAGTATCAAAAAGCCGTGTCTTAAAGGTATAAAAAACAAATAAGGGAGGTGGAGTGATCAGCCAGTGAACAACTGAAGTGACATATCATTGAGATCAAAGCTGGATACATAAGTGAAAATTAAAAGGTCTAAAGTCTGGCGGACTCTGTGAAGGTGATGAATAAGTCTAATGGTGGTAAAAGACTAAATTCGGGGGACAGAGAGATATAATTAGAGGTTTCAGAGCTGGAACAATTCTGAGTATGGTCAGAACAGTAGGCTATTCTACCACAAAGGTAGTAAAAGTCTTTGGAGTTAACAATTTCAAGGAAAAAATGAGGTTAGAAGGGAATTAGATGGATTATTGAAACATACATTAAAGATACCTGGTTGGCAGAGATTAAAATCACAAGCCATGGTTTGGGGTATAAAGTGGCGAGGACTCAACAGATGACAGAGACAATAAGTTTGTAGTGCAGAAGATAGTCTGGATGGATGCCGTAAGTATACGAATAGATGGAGACAGTCTGCAAGGCTGGAGGAATACTGAGGTGAGAGCGGCCATGGGGGTCCAAGGTCCCCTCCCCTCTCCTGTCCCAGGTCGTTTGGGGTGTAAGGAATGCACAGTGTTGCTCCTTTGATCCCCAGGAGAATCTGTGGCCCCAGAGAAAGCCAAACTTTAATTAAGGCAAGAAGTCTAGTGAATGTTCTTGGAAGACATCCAGGTGGAGGAGGAGGAAATGGGAGAAAGCCCAAGTCAAGGCTGGAAATCAGAATGGGAAAGGTGGCTTCAGGAAACTGGCAAGAGCGTTGAACATTGTGGGGCTCCTGCCAGGGAGCGGGAGGAGATGCACAGGGCAGCTGGGTTAATGATGGTGCCCTCGCAGCCTTGAAGTCAAGTTAAGTTTGGACGTCTGTGGTCAGCAGCAGGCCATCTTCCGGGGGCCTCTGAGAGGGTGATTCATGTGAGTAAAGCTGATGTTTCAAAAAAAAAAAAAAAAAAAAAACCCGTTTGGGGTGCTGATCAGGACAAATGGAGCAGGCGAGAAATTGGAATTAGCGTTTCCTTGTCCCTTCCGGGGCCTGTGAAAATACCCGTTGACCTCATACTCCAGATTTTTTAAATTAGAGTCTATTGAGCTGTCATCTTCTATCTTGGTCTTATAAAGATGTATACATTACTATAAATATATATACGGGGTGTGGCTTAAGTGGGCAGTGATTCGGCTTTTCTGAGGAGAATCAGCTGTTTTCAACCATCTGAGTGGCTGAGTGCGAAGCAGTGGATCATTCAAGGCGTGGTTCCTCCAACCCAGACGGCTCAGCATCTGAATCATGGTGAATAACCCGTCAGGTCACGGCCATCATTGCCCAGAACACAACCTTCTAATGGCCAAGTCAATGCACCACATGGCCATGGCACCTGCCTTAAAAAGTCAGGAGTAGAAAAAAGGGATACCGGCACAGGTCAGTGTGGAGGTGAAACCTTCTCTCCTCATCATGTCACCTTATTTGTCATTTCCATATGGGCCACTGACAGCTGTCAGTCAAGCAAGACTTACCCTGCTGCTGGCAAATCTCAAGGCAGACAAAAAAGAGACTAACGAAAGCCTGTCTTTATTACCGTTTCCCCGAAAATTAGACCTAACCAGACAATCAGCTCTAATGCGTCTTTTGGAGCAAAAATTAATATAAGACCCAATCTTATTTTACTATAAGACTGGGTCTTATACAATATAATATAATATAACACTGGGTCTTATATTAATTTTTGCTCCAAAAGACTCATTAGAGCTGATGGTCTGGCGAGGTCTTATTTTCAGGGAAATACGGTAGGTGATGATTAAACATTCCAGCCAGAAACTTCCAATCAATCTGACAGAACACACCCATTCAAAATAAGGTTTGGCAGCAATATTCCAACTGACTGATAAGGTTTTATAAGGTTTTGCCTCTCTGGGATTAAAAAAACAAAAACCAAAAATCTTCCAAGTCCTCATCAAGTATCTTGCAAGTTTGAGGTGAGGATCAAGCAGGAAAATACCTAAAGGGAATCAGGAAACTGGGGCATCCCTGGGGAGTTGCTTCCTTTTTCCCTGCAAGGGAAATTGGGTTACAGAGAGCTTTGTGAGCACACTCAGGGGTGGAAAAGAAGCCAGAGAAGGCTCCCCACTTCACGAGTGGTGCGCACGCTCAGAGACAATGAATTACAGTAGAACCGTGGCCCTTAATTTGCTTCCTTAGTGGTGAGGAGAGGGGCACAGGCTAATTACCTGTGTACCTGTCAGCCTCCTCACCTTCATGGGTTAGGGTTAGGGTTAGAGCTACCATCCTCACCTCCACATAGCATCTCCTGAGTGACTGTCCAGACCCTGGCCAGCTCTGCTCCCACCGAGACTTCCCAAGAGAGCACTTCTATTTCCCAAAAAGCAAGTCAAAGAACAGGTTGTGGGTCTATGAAACATTGTGAAACTTAAATTGTCCTACCTCGTTAGTCCGTGGCATGCAGAGTTTTAAATGTAGGAAGAGCATTTACACAAAGCCTGTATTAGATTAGCTCTCTGCTTAATTGATATAATTAAATATTGAATCGACTCAGAGTGCTTGCTGACTATTACTTTCTGGTGGGACCTGTGCCACCAAATACTTGAAAGTCTTTTGTGGCTTCATGGAGCCAATGAAGCTACGGCTCCCAGACCTCATCTGACCTAAAATGATTCCAATGCTGAAATGCTTTTCCAGGCACCTCACCGGTCATCTGTGAGCTAAGCCTTAATCAGACCGTCACTTGAAGTTCACACGGAAGCCTGGATTGGGCTGAAGGGTGACACTTCTAGACAAAATTCCTAAGTTCTATTTCTATTTTGTAGCTGTCACCAATCTACACACACACACACACACACACACACACACAGCAGGTAGGGCATTATCTGAAGTGTTATTAATTCTTAGAAATCTTACCACAATTTACACATTTTCTCTTTTCCACTAAACTCTAAAATTAACAAGAGGCAACTAATAAAGAGGAAAAATAAAGTCTCTGAGGATGTCAAGATAGGAAACCCATTAGACTAAAAGTTGCCTGCACAATTCAGTGGGGGAGGCTTCTGTAGAAAGATGTACAAAGAATTAAAATTTCTGCTAATATTATGAAAGGTTGCCTCATTCCACTCCTCCCTTTTAATATTGAGTTTTTTCAGTTCCTCCTCCTTTGTTTCCTCTGAGATAAGAGCCTAATGCCCAATTTTTAAATTTTCCATTCCCAAACAAAAGCAACCACAACATTTTCATTCAACTTCAAAGCATTTTTTTTTATGCCCCTGATATGAGTTTGTGTGTTTTTCTCTGTGCATGCAATTGAAATCACTTTGTGAAAGATGAGAAAACTTGCTCTGAAATTTTTAAGAGGTTTGGTATGTCCGACCAGAAAACTTGTCCACAAAGGACAGGAATACATGACCTGAAGCTTCTGTCTTTTAAGAAAAGAGTTTATTGCAGGTTGAAGTAAAGGCTCTGATTGCCATGGTATTTTCATTCTCCAAGGGTACTGAGAGGTTTCTACTTCTGAATCGAGCATCTTGTGTCCCAAAAAAAAATGTTTCTACCCTGAGGGCCATTTCTTTTGGGGACTGCTTGCTGTCCCCTCCTCCCACCCCAAATAATTTGTGGTTCTGAAGTTCTCAATGTTCCTGCATTGCAAAGACCTCACTGCCGAGCAATGGACCTGACTGTTGGGGTTGATGTTCACACAGATTATGTATTTTCCAGAGTCTTCCAAGTGTTTTCTACCTCCTGTTCCAAATAATTACTCATCTATAGGGGAAGTGGCATACCTAACTGGAGCCCTGGTAAATAAGTATATGTTTCTGGGGTTTAATGTTTGTACTGGTCATTTGCTTCTTGGATCTCACGTCTGTTCCCTTCCTTCCCTTGTTCTGCTCTCTGGAGAGCTCGTCTCTGCATGTTACATTTCCCAGCTTCCCTTGCTCATTGGTTTCCATTAAGGTTAGATCAATGGGCAGCACCAGTAGAAACTGGAGGGTGAGAGGTGGGGAGAAGCCCACCTCACTGCACCTCAGGTGGCACGTCCCCCAACTTCCCCATAGTTCCAGCTCCTGGCATAGTCCCAGCTCCCACCAGACCTTCTCCATGTTTCCAGCTCCTGTGTGTTGAGCATCTGGACCCCCATGTCCTTCCTTTACTTACCCTCGTGCCCTAAGAGTAGCAGCAGCTCGCCTGTTTTCAGCTCTCCCAACTGCTCTGTAGCAAATTCCCTTTATTAAATTTCTTCCATTGAAATACCTAGCTTGGCATCTCTTCCAATTCTCACTGGATCCTCACCAATAGTTTTCTTCATCCCAAACTTTACCATTGAAGATAGATCATTTAGAAAACAAGCAGTGAGGAAAGAAGAAGAATAAAATAGGAATCGATGCCACACAAACACACACAGAGACACATATACCGGTGTAGCAGCTATGACCAAATTACGCCATAAGGGAACTCAGCAGTCGAGCACGAGCTCACCACCTTAACTTAGATGTGAGGAATCCAAGGCTGGAATGCCCAGCAACACATGGTGTCCTCAGTGGCACCAGTGTGAGAAGCCAGACGTCCTCCAGCTCTGCTTGCTGGGACATTGTTCATCAAAAGGGTGAGCACAGAGAGAGCACAAAGGAGAATTCAGATAATTTTGCTGATAACAGGGCCATGGACGCCTTTGCTGTTGTCATTGTTCCCTTGATGGCCAAAGGCTACTAACCAATTTTACAGGCTAGAGTTATCCAAATTCAGTGGCACAGTACAACCAGTATATATTCAAAGAGCCTATTTTCCTAGGAATTAAAAAAAAAAACATTTTTTCTCTCTGCTAAAATTAATACCATATCTGAAATAGAGGAAGGGGTAAGACTCATTGCTTTAATTTTTTTAGAACAGTTTTAAGTTCACAACAAAATAGGTAAAAGGTCCAGAGAGTTCCCATGTAGCCCCTAGGCCCCCACATGCATAGCCTACCCCATGATCAACATTCGTCCCTAAAAGGTACATCTGTGACCAAGGATAAACCTCCCTTGACACCCCATAGTCACCCACAGTCTATGGACTTTACCTTAGGGTTCACTCTTGGCATAATACATAATATGGGTTTAGACAACTGTATGACAGGTACCATCATTATTGTATCATACAGAGTATTTTTACTGCCCTAACAATCCTCTGTGCTCCACCTACTCATCCCTACCTCCCCAATCAACCCTCAATCCTTGGCAATCACCTGTCAGTTTATTGTCTCCATAGTTTTGCCTTTTTAAGAATATCATACAGGAGGACTCATACATTAGATAACCTTTTCATATTGGCGTCTTTCACTTGGTAATACACTTTTAAGTTTCCTCCATACATTAATGTTTTCACGGCTTGATAGTGTATTTTTTTTTTTTTTTTTTTTTAGCACTGAATGATATTCCATTTTCTCATTATACCACAATTTATCCATTCTCCTCAAGTACCTCTTGGTTGCTTCAAAGTTTAGGCAATTATGAATAATGTTGCTATAGACATTGATGAGCACATTTTTGGGTGGACATAAGTTTTCACCTCCTTTGGGTATATGCCAAGGAATGCGATTCATGGATTGTATGGTGAATATGTTTAGTTTTGTAAGAAACCACCCACTGTTCCAAAGTGGAGGTACCATTTTGCATTCCCACTAGCAATGTGTGAGTTGCTGGGGCTCTGCATCCTGGTCAGCATTTGATGTTGTCAGAGTTCCAAATTTTGGTCATTCTAATAGGGGGTGTAGTTGTATCTCATTGTTGTTTTAATTTGCATTTCCCTGATCAAAAAATGGGCATTTTTTTATGTTATTTACCCTTTGTATTGCCTTAATTTTTTTTTTAATTTTTATTGTGGCAAAATACATGTAGCATAGAATTTACCATCTTAACCATTTTTATGAATACAGAGGGTACAAAAATATGTATACGCATTTTAAGAAAGGAAAACTGTATTAAAATTGTAATACTCAATATACCTGTATACCAATAATAAAAGATGAACACAAGTCACGTTTGACTTTTGCAATTACAAGAGGTGCTCAAAGTGGTTGCCATCAGCATCCAGACACTTCTGATTATGTCAAACTACTGCTTGAGCAATGTTGACCAAAGTGTCCACTTGTATACAATTTTTTGGCACCTCAAGTACAGTTCATTAATATTAGATACATTCACATTTTTGTGCAACGCATCCCCAGAACTTTTTTCATCTAGCAAAACTGAATCTCTATACCTATTAAACAATAATTCCCCATTTCCTATTACCTTCAGACCCTGGCAACCACCATTCTATTTTCTGTCTCTGTGAATTAGACTACTCTAACATAATGTCCTCAAAGTTCATCCATGTTATAGCATGTGTCAGAATTTCCTTCCTTTTGAAGATTGAATAATATTCCATTGTATGTATATATCACATTTTGTTTATCCATTCATCTGTCAAGGGACGGATTTGGGCTGCTTCTACCTCTTGGTTACTGTGAGTAATGCTGCTGCAAACATCGGTATACGAATATCTCTTTGAGACCCTGCTTTCAATTCTTTTGGATATATACTCAGAAGGGAATTGCTGGATCATATTTTTTTTAAATTTGTATTCTATGTTCAATTTTTTGACGAACCTGCATACTGTTTCCCAGAGCACCTGTGCAACTTTACATTTCCACAAACAGTGGAGAAAGGATCCAATTTCTCTACATTCTTGTCAACACTTGTTATTTTCTGATTTGTTTTTGAGAGGATAATAGTCAACCTAAATGGTTATGAAGGAATATCTCATCATGATCTTGATATGCATTGTCCTAATGATTAGTGATGTTGAGCATCTTGTTACATAATATTTGGCCATGTGTATATCTTCTTTGGAAAAATATCTATTCAAATATTTTGCCCATTGTTGAATGAGTTGTTTGCGTGTGAATGGGTGTGTGTTGTTATTGACTTGTAGTTTCTCATGTGTTCTGGATATTAACACCTTTTCAGATATACGATTTGCAAATATTTTCTCCCATTCTGTAAGTTGACTTTTCATTCTGTTAATAGTGTTCCTTGATTCATAGAAGATTTTAAGTTTTTATATCATCCAATTTATCTATTTTTAATTTGTTGCCTGTGCCTTTGGTCACATATCTAAGAAATAATTGCCAATGCAATGTCAGAAAGTTTTTTTCCATATCTTTTCTTCTAAGAGTTTTATAGTTTTCACTCTTACATTTTGGTCTTGGATTCATTTTGTGTCCATTTTTGTATGTGATGTAAGATAATTTTCCCATTTCACTCTTTTCTTGTGGATATCTAATTTTCCCAGCACAATTCGTTGCAAAAACAATACTTTCCCCATTGAATCATCTGACACCCTTGTCAAAAATCATTTCAGCTTACACATGAAAGTTTATCTGTGGGCTGTGTGTTTTATTCCATTGATCTTTGTGTCTCTGTTCATACCAGTACCACACTGTTTTGATTACTCTAGCTTTGTAATAAGTTTCAAAGTCAGTGAATGTGAGAAATCCAACTTTATTCTTCTTTTTGAGATTGTTTTGGGGTCCCTTGAGAGTCCATATGATGAATGGAATTTCCTATTTCTGCAAAAAAACACCCTTGAACCCTGACTAATTTTAACAAATTTTAAATACTGCTGAATCCACCACTTTCCAAAGGCTTCCATGATTTTCCAACCTCCTGAAACTAAGTAATATTTTATTAAGATATTTCACTGTAGCTGTCACACAGACAAATCAGCGACTTCATACAAAAGTGTATCTCTGGTTCAGATCCTAGTCTGAGGTGGGTTAGGTGACTTTACAGAATACCACTTTTCCAAATGGTGACTCAAGGATCCAGGCTGCTTTTACTTCACAGCTATGCCATTAGTGACACATGGTCTCTAAGTCTGACACAGCAGAGGAAGAGCAAGATGGAAGAGGCACACTGGTTATTAACAGCCTTTACCTGGATGATACAAAACTCCATTCACATTTCATGGCATGGAGCTAGCACGATAGCTTGGCCTGGTGATGGCAAAGGAGGCTGAGAAATGTTTAGGAGTGTTTCATTTGGTAAACACTGTCTCTGACACAAGCACAGACTGTGGTACCTTTAATTGGATACTTTGTATGCTTTTGAAAGACATCTCTTGTATTATTGGCTTGTCTTCCTATTTAATTTTGTGTCTGTCATGGCTCCCAGTACTAGTGTAAGTACTTTGAGAATAGAAACAATATGTCACACATCTTTGTGTCTCCCTTCATATCCAGCAAAATGTCTTTCCTATAATTGGTTCATTCAACATTCAGTCAATAAATACTTATTGAGTTCCCATTATGTGCACTGTTTTAAGCACTGGGGAAACCTTGGTGTGAAAAGATACTAAATTCTCCATACTGAATTTACACAATCGTTTAAATATTCACACAAGTAAATGTAAAATTGCACCCATGCTGAATAGTAAAAACACATCAAGTTAAAAAATACCCTTGTAACAAAATTTTAAAACAATGATATTATTGAATAAACTAAAAAAAAAAAAAATGTCATGCGGGTGGTGGGAAATCTTGCCCTGTGGAAGTTGCAAGCAGTGGAGAGCAATGGAAGGGTGAAGGGATGGGTAAAGGGATATCTCATTATGGTCTTGATTTGCATTTGTTTAATAATTAGGAAATGAGCATTTTGTTATATGATATTTGGCTATTTGTATATCTTCTTTAGAGAGCTATCTATTCAAATCTTTTGCCTATTTTTGAATGAATTGTTTGTGTGTACATGGGTGTGTGTGTATCTGTGTGTGTTGTGGTGGTGCTGGGCAATTAGCAGGTGCTTCGGAACTCCCTGGAGGGGTGAGGTTTTCAAACAGCATTCGCCAATCTCCTGTACTGTGCCTGGTGTGACAGGCAACATGTCAGGAGTAATAAAGAAAAATGGCAGTGTAACTACAAACAGAAGAAACACATCTTCGGTACATTTCCATCCTGTCAGCAGTTTTCTGTCAGACTAATAGGATCGTATGAATAATTTTGTTTTCTCTAATAGGAACCCCCAAAATATATATAATCTCATCAGGTTGTTGTTATAGCAGTCTATGAAAAAGTGAATATTAACATGATGAAAAGAGAGGATAAGCAACAGAAATACAAGTAAAATGGAATCTTTGTGGACATGATTATTTTAGATATTCATATGGCATCTGTGATAAGGGTGTTGTTTCTGCCTGCTCCTCTGTACTTGATGAACTATGGGTAGTTATCCGAGAATGGCAGGCATCTTTGTCTTCCTATGTTTTTATATTGGGAAAGGAATGTGTCTCCTTGACTTACATATGTTGCTTTATTTATGTATTTTGCTCAGTCGTGTGCTTATGAGCTTTCAGTCTGCTCCCATGGCATAATCCAAATGACTTGGATGGTTTGTAATTGTCAGCTTCTGAGATGAGAACATGAAGGGACCCTGCAGCCCTAAAAACATATCAGTTCCAACTCCGAAAATTGTCATTTGAAATTATTTCAGCAACGGCTCCTCCTTATTTCCAGAATTGTTTGGGGAACTCTATTTGGCTTTTGCCTGAGTTATTAGACAAGTTGTTCATAAGGTGTATTGAAATCCAAAACTGGATCACCCATAATTCACATCCTGCAGTGAATGCATATAATAGGCATTTAATAAACACTGATTGAAATTAAGTTAGTTGAATTGAACTGAACTGAACTGAAAAATTAAAGACTTGTGTGGTTCAGCAAACAACATTCTGTTAAAAATGGACAATCCAGTTGCTTACCCTACAGTGACGTGCTCTGCCTCCATACAGAGTGTAGGTGTAAAAGTAACCATGTGCTTAGCCAGGCACGTATTCAAGCCCTGAAAGCAGGTTATTTTTGTTGCATAATGTCATTGTGAGTTTCCTGTCTTTGTAACTCAAAAAATATGGGCTTTCACAAACCAAGGAAGAAGGGATGAATTATTGAACAATGGCGTTGGTAAAATTGGCTCATTATCTGGAAAAAAAAAATCCTCAAGTTCGAGTTTCACCTCAGACCACACAACAAAATAAATTCCAGCTGATGTTAAAAAGTGAAAAATGAAAAGTAAAATCATCCAAAACTGAAGGAGCATCTGTGGATTGGGATTGGTGAAAGGAAGGGGTAAGGAACGAAGGCACTTCTACGTTTAGTGTATTCTCTGTTGTCTTTGAAAAGAACAATAAGCAACAGCCACACAAAATTTTCAAAATGAGAAAATGTAGATGAATATTTTATTGATCTTGGGGGTGATGAAAAACTTTCAAAACCTAAAAGCAATGGAAGAAGCACCAAAACAAAATCAATAAGTTTGGCACAATTTTTGCCAATGAAAGCATCAAAGTGTAAAAGATGCATGAAAACTTGGGGAAACATTTGAAACAAATATTACAGTGTTAGTAGCTTCAATGTATAAAGAACAATCACAACTTAACAAAAAATATGCACCCTAAATTTGAAACAAGAATAAAATAGATGTTGCATAGAATATAATAAAAAACTGATAAAGTAATAAATACACAATTGTTGTACCAGGATATTCATCATAACTTTATTTATAATATCAAAAAAAATTAGGAGTGATTTCAATATGCAATAAAAAATGTTAAGTGGACTATTGTTTGAAGACTGCATATAATAGTATGGGATATCATAATTATGTAAGTGCAAAAAAGGGCTTCAAAACCAAATGCAAAACATTTGATTTTGTAAAACACATGTGCATATGTTTTATGTACCCATGCATGCAAGAGAACTTTAAAAGGAAATATATCAAAAATATTAGCCATGCTTATTTCTTGACTATGAGATTATTGTCATTTTAATTGTTTTTTCTGTGGTGTTCTTATTGTTTTTCTATAAAAAGGGTGTATTATTTTATAATCAGAAAAAAAATAAAAGAAGCATTTATTTAACCTTAGGTCTTCTTTCCTTACAAAAAAAGTCCACATGTTAACTTTAATATTTTAAACCAGGTAAAATACTGTGGAAACTTTGAATGAAAGACATTGAACATTATTTCTGTGCATCTAACTTTCATGGATTTCTGGTTTATAATAGAACATAAAGACAGTGAACTAATTTAATTTTAACCTGACCCATTTAATATCTAGGCCCACACTCTTGTTTTCTCAGTGTTGTCTCCTCTCCTATGGGTTTGCTTATTTTTTTATTTTTTATTTTTCTTTTTCTTTTTTTTTTACCATAGTGCTAGCTAACATGGGACACCTTGAGAGTGTAAATTGAACTTTTTGAAATAGATCATGTCTGTGTTCACATCCCTTGGAAATTTTTAAATGGAATAAGTGGAACAAGCATCTGAAAGGTAGGCCTTTAGGGATAAGACCTGTTAGATTTTTCTTCATCAGGGATGTAGAGTGAGGCCCACATTATAATTTTTTCTCATCATTTGGACAAGTGCTTCATCATTAATTAAATTCTTCCTACTTCAGGTGTAAAGCATCTAGATCATTCCAAAATAAATACAAGTCATCCTCATGCCTTTAGCCACTTAATATCTTTCTCTAATAGTTTCATTTCTTATCTTTCTTGTCCCGCTGTAACATCACTGGCATCCAGTATGTGTTTTTTTCATTTGTTTGTTTTTAGGGGAGGGTCTTGAGGGGATTGTTGTTGTTGTTTTTTTAAGTAGAGAAGAAATATGGCTGGGAAGGGTAGATAAAGAAGCAGACTTGAAAACACAAAGCTGATAGGAGACACTTTTCAGTGTTATGCTTCATACAGGTTTTTTTAAAAAAGCAGTGAGCCATTTAATCTGGGTTGGGTCCCCCACCCCGAATACATTTATCTCCCTTTGTAATGCCTAAAATTTGATTGTTACTGAATGACTATTTCCAGGAATCATTGCCCTTTCCAGATACCCTCCTTGAAAATGTAAATACTCCTGAAAATGGACTAAAATTAGTGACTAAACCTTTGATGCATAACTTTTTAAATAAATTCTCTTCCTACTCACCTAAGAGATGAGTTTTCTTTAAGATTTCATTTGTTACCAGCAAAACCCCACAGACCTAAGAGATAAAGTTTCTCCAAAAGGAGGATGGGGGAAAACAAAGAGCAAACCTTATAAACTTTATAATATTCTGTTGGGTAAGCGCCACACACATCCTGGCAACGTGCCCAGTGCACTCACACCCACCCATGTCAGTGCTGTCAGAAGGTGGGAAAGGAAGAGTCAATCCAGGGTGACAGCTGCAGGAGGAGCGAGGGCAGCTCTTGCTGCCCACTGCCTCTGTGCCACGAGCGCCCAGGGATACATCAGTGGAAGATGGGCATCTAAAAGCAGCCAGATATTAGCCTTGGGATCAGCTTCTTTATCAGAACAGGAAGGGAATGACAATGAAACCACTAATGAAAAAGTCACATTTTTGACAGCCCTGGCCCTGTCTCAGATAAAACAATAACATGTGAGCTGCAGAACATGACCCAATAACAGGAAACAAGACCAGCTCTGAGGGTGCTTTTGGTAAATAGTGACAGTTTTCCCATCTGAGGTCTTGATTAAAGCTCTCAGCAAATCTAGAGAAAGGGATAAGGTTTCTATGTCAGGAGGGCTGACCACACACTCATGTAATGATATTCATCCATCTCTGACATCTATCCAAGCTGTGCACTTGTGGCAGAACCATATACCTTGTCCTGGGACGAGTGATGAAACATAATGACAGTCTTTGCCTGCTCCATTCCAGCTGCTTCACAATGGCTGCTAATAAAGATGCATGGCTTCTAGGTTGTCTGTCTGTGTCCCAGAAGTAAATGTGGTATTGTGTTTTCCTCTTTGGTTTGCTCCCAACCTAGAAGGAGGTGTCCTGGGAAAGACGAGACAAACTTGAGCTGACTTCTAACAGCTTTCACGAGGCTAGACTTCAACACTCAGACAGTGCTTCCAGAGCTCTTGCTTCCATATAACATAGTTGTTTATTTGAAAAATACAAAAGAACTATAGTTGTCTTGCTTGCAGTCCAACAGAATCAAGCCTTGTTCACGGAGAGCACCTGGATCCCAGTGTGTGATTTAACTCTGGGTTGTTTATTTTCTATTTAATCCAAGAGACTCCGGAGGGTGGGTCAAAGAATGGAAAGCAGGGCTGGAAAAGGAACTGGAGTGGAAACCTACACAAAAATTAGAGATTATTATCTATTTCACTATATTATTATTTTGAGTATTTCTGAGGACAGGTGTTTGAATATAATCATTCTCTAAGGATTTCATGCCCTAACAATTTAGCATTAATATTTTGGGGGACTTTTAAACTAAACACAGTGCTCACACCTAATATTGCCAAAGCAAATAGCATAGATATATTGGCCTTCTGTTCCTTTGGCTCAGAGGCAGTTGAATCAAATCAGCTGAGGTTCCACCAGGAACCTCAAACAAGGGAACTTAGAAGACACAGTTGACTCTCAGTAACTCCCCCCAGTCCTCCTGCCATAGAAGTGGCATTTATGGGAATAATTTGTATGGGAATAATTTTAAGCCAAATCATTCACTCACATGTCACACTGGAAGGGGATCCAGACTTAGGGCTTATTTGACTCTGACAACAAGGCCATTGTACAGACAAGAACAGTAAAAGAGTAATGGAAGCTGGGAGAGGGAAGCCCCAGGGAGTGAGCAAAGGATGCTGGTTAGAGCACACAGTCAGTACAGAGACAAAAAAGATGTCTCTGTGTATAAATAGTATTTGTAGGTGGCTCATATATAGAAACAGAGGGCTGCCCATAGGTGTAACTTTTCAGCTTTTCCCGTAGTGGAAGAACTGTGTTTCCCCCAAAATAAGACCTAACCAGGAAATAAGCCCTAGCATGATTTTTCAGGATGACTTCCCTGAACATAAGCCCTAATGCATCTTTTGGAGCAAAAATTAATATAAGACCGGTCTTATTTCTGGGGAAACACGGTATTTAGAGCTCTCCAAAGCCACCGAAGTCACAGAATCTGCTTCAGATAGGCAGGGTGAACACATCCTCTGCAGGCAAAGATAGTATGCTGTTCCCTATTTTCCTCATAGTTATAAATTCACAAAAAATTTCAGAGTTAAAGAGACCATAGATACTGTCTGCCTAGTTTAATGGAGGCACAAAACTAAGATCTGATGGTTTCTCAAGGACCTATAAATGAGTCTTATTTATTTTAACACAAGCCCTCCATTTGGTTCATTAAGGGCAAGCTTCCTTTATTTAAGGAATGTTTTATAATTTTTAAAGATTTTCTTATTTTTGTTAACACTTTGGGCACCATTTATAATACGTATACTCTCTTGTAAGTATATTGGTGTCACAGAATATACGTGGGTGTGTATGTGTATGTGTGTGTGTGTGCACACATAATTTTATAATTCTCTGTCCTATTACAGAGAGTGTTCATAAGAAGAGCACAGGAACCTCTGTCATATGTCACCTGTGCTGCCCATTTTATTTCTGCTTCTTGAAACTCACCTCCCTATACATACTAGAAAGGAAGAATGAAGTTCTTGAAAATTCACCTCTCTATAGATAATAGGAAGAGTGAAGTTCCTGATGATCAGACACCTATGAGATTTATATTGAATTTTTTGTTGTTGTTGAATTATAACCGGTAAGACTAAGGCATTGTCAGAGCCACACGATACAGTGACTTAATCCTCTGTGCCTCAGTTTCCTTGTATGATAATAATAGCATCCCTCATAGATTTGTTGTCAAGATCAAATGAGATAGTACATATAAAAGACTTGAAATGGTGCCTGACTAATGTTTAACACTTGAAATACTGTACAATTATTAGTGTACAATGCCATAAATTACACAAGAAATGAGCTACCAGTGAATCAGGTAAGAATTGAAGTCAAGTGAGTAAATATGCACTATCTACTATATGGAATCACTACTGTGGAAAATACCTGTTTATTAGTGGACCTCAGTTCATGCTCCATTAAATGTTTATTGGTTATCTGAGTGGACTATGGAAAGTCAGGGTCAGCCTATTATTCTGCTTTCACTAGGCTGAAACTAGGAGAATTTAGGCAGGAAAAATGCAATCATTCAAATTGGGACCTGTCCAGACATGAGGTTAAAGATATCTATTTATAAATTGTGACTTCAGTAATTAAGGTATACACATAGGCTCATGCATGCTAAAATGACATTTTGTTAATAGACTATCCTGGCAGTTTGGGGTGTTCTTTTAAGCTTTTTAGCAGCAACAAGCTGCTTCCTAGTCAGGAATCTTAAAATAACTATGTCATTACATAAACATTCTACATCCACCTTATGCCAATCCATGTTCTGTTTCTTTTGGAAGAGAATGAAATAAGATGAATAGACATGACCCAGGAGCCTGTGTTATAGAATGCTAATGTTCTTTAAGATGGTGGATGTTCTGAAAATGGTGAAAAAGGACCAGTGTTAAAGGTATGGCTGACCTTTGCAAGATTATTTTATTACAAAGGTTCTCTGGTTTTACAAGCTGACATGCCAGAGTCAACACAAATAAGGTGCTACGGGAATATTGCCACAGAGGTAAGAGCATAAACTTATGTAGCTTTCTCAGCATGGCCAACTGGGCCCCAGGGAGGGGACCTGGGAACTCTGAGATGGTCCGCACAGCTAAATAAATAGCGAATATGGCCTGGCCAACAATTCCAAGAGCACTAGATTTATTATCTTCCAAATTAAACTGCGTTAGGAACCAATCAGTACTAGTGACACCCCACGTAGGCAGACAGAGTCTCTAGGCAATTTCAGTCTTGGAGCAAAGCTTCTGCATTAATGGCACTCACGTAGCAATGAGCCAGGTCAGAGTGATGTTTGGGTCCAAGTCAAATAGGCCCCAGAGGGAGAAGTCAGACTTGTTAGTGAGTAAGAGGAGGCCCAGCAAGAGGGGAGCCAGCACTGAAAGAGACAAGGAATAGGAAAATATCTAAGGATGTTTAGGCAGTTGGCATGGAAGGAACGTGGCAACACATGATTAATAGTCAGCTAGAGGCACCGGAAAGCGGGGCAGAGGCCAATGACTGAGTCTGATATCTAGGTAGGATTCAGTTGCAAAGAGCAAGTCAAGAGACCAGGAATTACAATTGACACCAACAGGCAGACTAACCAGATGCTGAGCGACTGGAGTAATCTCCCCGGGAGTTCGGGCTTTATTAATGGAAGCAAACTTGCTTAATATTTTTCATAATTAGTTCCCAAAGATGGTGGCCAGTGAGCAAGAGCCTTACCACATTGAATTTGGGTTGGCCCCGTGACTCACTCTTATCAAGAGGCTGTCAGAAGTGATACTGTGTATCTCTGAAGCAGGTCCTTAAGAGATTTGCAGCATTTACTTTTGCCTTTTGGAATGCTCTCTCTTGGAACTCAGATGCCATGTTGTGAGAAGCCCAAATCTCCTGGAAAGGCCACCTAGAAGAGAACAGAGTCCCTCTGATCAACAGCCCCTGCAGAGTTCCCAGCAAAGCCAGCCCCAACTGCCAGCCATGTAAGGAAGCCACCTTGGGTGTCCAGCCAAGCCAGGCCCCCAGATGCAGCACCCACTGACATCACATGAAGTAGAATGACCACATAGCTGAGCGCAGTCAACTCACAGAATCACCAGAGATAATGAAATGATTATTGTTGTAAGCTGCTTGGTCTGGGGACATTTGTTACATAGCAACAGAAACCTGAGTCTGTGAACCCTTCAGGGGACATAAAAGCAATAACCAACTAAGCAATGACTATATCAGATGGCCCATGAATGGATTTCATCACATACCCAGTGGAGGGAAAACCTCAAACTGTCTCTGTTCACCCCTCACTCCAGTAGGGGCACTGGGGGTTTCCAGCCACAGTACCTGCATCTCTTCCAGGTGTCCCAGGCCTCAGTCTTTGCTCTGTGGAGCTTGTAGATGTCCTCATCATTGGCAAGGGGTTTTTCCACATGGGAATGTGGCAGGGCTGAGATTCTGATGTGATGTGGGGTCCTGACTGCTGCAAGACCAACGAAGGAAGGGCAGACAGGCGTTGATGGGATTAAAAGGCACATAGGCATTTCAAGAAAGTTCTTCCTACATGTGCTTGAGAAAAAATGAGTCCTACACAGAAGGAGCAGGGTGTGGATTGGAGGTAGGAGAGTCAAGATACAGGCAATGCAAGAGCGAGGACCTCAGGCCAACAATGGCGGTGGCAGTGGAGAACACCTGTGGCAGGGTGAGAGTGAGAGCCACTGGAAAAGATGAAGGAGAGGAGGGAGAAGAATAGGATGAATTTCAGGCTTTAGCTCATGTGTCAATAGGTAGCAATGTCATCTTCTAAAATAAGAAACAACCTTGTAAGGAAGAAAAGAATTTAGAATTCTAGAGACAAAGCCAGACTGTGCTGGAAAGAAGAATGAACATCATTTAAGGAAATGGAGGTTTGAACTACTAGTTCAAAAGTGAGGCTATGAAGGGAAGATGGCAGGTGTGGCATGCTGTATACTGCATCCTGAGAAATCCACTCTGGTACTCTAGAATCTATTGCCCTGTTCCAGCACCTGACAGTTGGAGAGGTACAATAAGACCTAGATCTTTCATTAACCTCTTAATTATGGTCCAACCCTCTCTTCTAATTAATGGAAGCAGGTTACCCCTACTCCCTTACACACACACACACACACACACACACACACACACACACACACACACACACTTCAGACTCAACAGGTATTTTCTACTCCTTCCATTTTTATTGTTCTACCTCAAGCAGAAAAGCAAAGGAACCGATCACCATTATGTGCAGAATTTCCCTCCTTGGAAATCAGAGTTAATTAACATTTACTGAACCTTTCCTGGACACATGGCACAGTGCCAAATTCCTAAAGGAAAATGAGAATGGGTGTGTAGGTGTGGTAGTAAAAACACACCAGAGGAGGAGAAGCAAGCCAGCGTAAACTTGGTTAGAGCCAAGCTTAACACTATTTCTACCCATGGCTGCAAAACTCTGCCCTATCAGTAAATAAATACACTCATAGTAGAAAGCATTTGCATACATAAGTACGCAGTATTTAAGTTTCTTAAAATCAATGCATGAGCCCAAATACTGAGCCATTTGTAATCACCTCCCTGACGTGATAAAAGAATGTGAGTAGCAGATGCTTAAAAACCTTTCTGCACTAACATCTGCAGGCCCCATCCAGGCCCTCACAGGCCACAGCACTTGGAGTTGCCACATCTGCAGGCTCATCCTAAGCTACTGCACGAACAAGCCCTCACCCCACATGTTCATTGGCTTCCCTTTTCTATGACACTGGTTCTCAAGAAAGTAAACCATGCTAATGGCTGCCATTAGCATGATAGGGTGCTTTAAAAAGTACAGGAGCCTGGGTTGCCCACCCTCAGACTTTCTGGAAGTTGAGCCCAGTTAATGATGTCTTTGCCGATCTCCAAGAAGAGTCTCAGGTGCAATGCAAAGGGGTGTCCTAAATCTCTAGGCCTATCAATCAAACCTGATTCCCATCCACTTTCCCAAATCTACCTCCAACAATTTCCCACAAACACTAGCAACGAGGAGACAATGGCCTGAGGGGTCCTACTCCCTTCATTGCTCATACGTCCACCTGAGACACACCCCTCCTTTCATCCCCACTTTCCATGTAGCACTTTTGCTTCAAGGCCCAGTTCAAGCCAAGCAGAAAGTAAAGCTACTTCTCATCATGTACATCCTGGTGTTGGGCTATCTCAGCATTTCAGTTTACTTGTAAAGACAGTGGTGACCAGTCTCATGGTTCAAAGGGATCATTATGATGGAGAAAGACCCCCAGCTCTTCAGTTCATCACTGTTGAAGTTCAGGTGTGGGGTTATATTCCCTATGCACAGTGCATACAATTCAAAGACATCTAGTACATGATTAGTTGCAAGATGTAAGCTTCTTTCTCAGAGCTTTGTTCTACACTGATTATTTATCTTGCACTCAAATGCATCCCCCCTGAAAGCATGTTTAAGGGCCTTCAAACTCAATGCTCCATCCATAGGACAGCATGAATTAGGTAGTGTACAACCCAAAGGAAGTATCAGGTATCAGCTGCTCATCCTTGGACCACATGAAGTGTCCATGGAAAAGTTGAGATAAAGGGATGAGGAGAAGCCTCAGAAAGTGTCTGTCCTTCTAATGATAGTCTCACCAAACACTTAGATCTGAGAGGTTTTTTTCTTTATTTTTGACTTTAAAAAATGAGAACAATATGATTGTACTAGTATCTGGTTTCTTATCTGAGGAGCACACACGATAGCCATGATTGGCCAATTTCCAGTGAAACCTAATTCCCAAAATGTTAGGACCCAAACAGTCTGCTCTCTGGGTGGACACTGTTCTGGGGAAGACCAGGGCTTTCTACTAGATGTTTGCCCTAAAACAATGAATGGCATCTACGCCAAGTTTCTGCCCTCTATTTTGAGGCTCTGGATGAACTAGGTCTGCATAGAGGAGACCTAAACTCACATACTAGCAGTCAAGCCCACCTCACCGGCACTAAGAATCCCTTTACTTAATCCTGGAGGAAACAGAGGAAGCACCTGTTAGAGGCAGAATTCTTGGCAGGGGGACCTCTGGGCAGGAGGTAGGTCGGGACTTACAAACATGTCCCTGGTGGGTAATAAGAGATCCTCTTTCTGCCTCTGTCTCAGGTTCAGATACCAGGCCAGTAAAAATCACGACCACCTCAATAACAGGCACTGGAGAAAGAAATAAGAGAATTTCTGATGTGAATTCCTCTCTGGAGGCTTTTTCTGTCACAGAAATGGCTAGGTATCTTCTGAACCCTGAGAGACTGAGTTTTCTTTATTTCATGGTAGGCAAACCGAGTGACTCTTTAAAAATTCTCTTTCTGTAAGACATAGATTAGTCCTCAAACCATCATTATTCCTAAGGACGTCAATCATGCAAAGTGACAGCACATGTTCTGAGAGCTGACTTGATTTGGCTCCTCCAATGAAATAAGAAACTTGCTTTGGGAAACATGAGGAGAGACATACAGGTACCAAGAACTATAATCTGGAAGCCTAAAAGGCCAATTTAGGTGCTCTGCATGAAATTTGATAGAAAACTACAACAAAGGGATAAAATTTTATTCAGTATCAGATCTCTCTCTCTCTCTCTCTCTCTCTCTCTCTCTCTCTCTCTGTGTGTCTCATATCCACAAGTGGATGCATGCACATACACAATGAATACATTTTATTAACTGTCATTTTCCAATTGATGAAACTAAAGCCAGACAGGTAATGTCAGGTCATAGTGAATAACTGGCAGAGATAAGATTCCAACCTGGCTGTGTACCCAGCTGTGTCACCCCTACTTTCAGAATTGCTCATACTTCTGTGGCGAGTCTGTTTTCCCTTCATCAAACTGCTTGCAGGCTCCTATGCCTAAACCAGGAGAGTGGAGAGGTTGAGAGAAGATTCTGGGGCCAGAATGCCTGAGGTCAATGCCAAGCTTCTCCACTTTCCTGCTGTGCCATCTGAGGCAAGTTATTTAATTTCTCCATACTTTAGTTTCCATACCCATAAAATGGGGATGGTGATAATACTGCCTGCTTCCTAAGTTATTAAAAGGCTCGAAGACGATAATATGGGTGAAAGATTGAGAATCGTACCCGGCACTCTAGGCAAAAATAAAGTTTTACTGGTTTAAACCACTATGATTTTAGAGTTGTCTGTTTCTGCAGCATTGCCTAATCTGTCATGAACAATACAGTTCAATAAACGTCAGTTAAATTAATTTCAATTGAGTCATTATGCATAAAAGTTATGTGGCAAGAACTGTCGCTGAAGGGGGTTGTGGTTTTTTGCTTTATTGTGTCCCTAAAGTCAACCAGCTCTCCTTTCAAGGATTATTTTCAGTTGTGTCCTAAAGATCAGATTTCTTCTGATGAACACCATTATCTATCAAAAAGTCACCGTTTTATCATTAACGTATCAGCACGTCACAGAGCACATAATCAGCTAAAGAAATAATGTCTTCTCGTATTTCTCAGGGATTTTAGCAGCTGATACTAATGATTCCATTTTTAAAAATAGCCTGTAGTACACACAAACCTTCTATTTTAAACCTTCTAAATAATATGATGCTTCTAGATGAAAGATAATAGAGATATCTGAAGCTAAATAAATAATAAATTCCCAAGAAGTCCATTTTCAATCAATGAGGAGAATCCAAAAAGTGAGAGAAAAATCTGTCTTGGGGATTCCCATGTGAACGGACAGCCTGATGTTAATTTCCACCAGCGTGTCTCACTTATAAATTTCAACATCCTCAATGAGAAGAGAGTCTACCAACCTTGACTCTGGGTTTCGATTGTTTCCTGGATGAATTCAGGGAATTGGAAGCAGAACACTTCCTTTAGTATGCACTTGGCTGTTGTAGATTTATTCCCCTCAGCTTTTCGAAGGCGTGAAAGCCAAATGAGAAACTCATCGATGTTAGTCGGGATGAAAAGAGGGACCCATGGCGCTGTCTACAAAAGGAGATGTGACATGGGTCTACCATTGTGGCTCTTTACAAACCATAGTAAGCTTCTGTGAGGCTATGAAACAATGAACTTTTAAAAATGCATATCAGCTGCCCACCCATCCATATCACATAAATACATAATTAACTTCCTAAACATGGATATTTTTGGCATTTAAAAATGTATATTAATTACTTGATATTCTGCCCATTCCAAGCTGTTTATGTAAATATTGAGTTGAGAGACTTCTTAAAATGCACAGAATTTACTTGGTCATCTACAGTAGTAATTGAGTAAATACATAATTAGAGTATTTCTAAAACAGGTATTATAGACTCAGTAATCTTCAATGAAATTTCTCATCATTCTAACCTAAGGTGTCAAATCTTAATTAGAAGTTGAAATTCATGGATCATTGACCAAAGCACCATAATTGGTTTGGGCATATGCATTACTTCAGATCACCAGTGAGCCAACTCCTTAAAGCAACCACTCAAAATGCTACATTAAAGGTGCGTTGATTCATCCACTTGGAATATTTTTTCACAAAGAATTAACCATTTTCACATCTTTAAAGAAGTAATTTTAATTTATCCCCAATTGATGTGGAAAAGCTTCTCTTTGCAAATGAGAAGCTTTTTAAAGTATAAGGAATTATAGAAATAATAATAATAATAAAAAACCACCATTTTGAAATCTAATCCCTCACCCATTAAAGCATTGATTCAGACAAGGAACATCAATGGGGTTCAAAACCATTAGATAAAATCTTGTGGGGAGGTAAAGCTAGTCCCAAGGTGTCAGATGTCGTGCCACAGATTACTCACTACTTGCAAAGAAAAATAAATAAATCTTTACAGTGGAGAGACTTGACCATCTTATTTTAGCATCACTATTAGTGGAACCCTCTCAGTGATGTTCCAAGATGCAATATGCAGTACCCACCAATACCTATGAGATCTTCTTGTTAACAATGTTTAACCTAGTTCTAATCAAGCCTTTAGACCTACCTTGCCGTTTTCAGGAAATAGAAGAATAATCTGGAATACTCCAACAGGAAACAATTAGACTCATCAGGATATGGGATACACCAAGACACTGGTAAAGAACTTCAAAAAAGTCAATGTAATGAATTTTAAAAACAAGAGAATATTATAGATTAAAAGATTTTTATAAAACCACAATAAACACAGGCAATGAGTGACCTTTGGATTCTTGTTTGATACAAACATCTATAGAAGATATTTGGGGACAACTGGGGAAATTTAAATTTGGACTGGCTGTTAGATTATGTTAGTAATTATTGCTTATTTTCTTGGTGTATAAGCAAAATATCTTACACTTAGGAAATATTTGCTGAATTATCTCTTCATGATGACTGCAACTTACTCAAATCATACAGGACACACATACAGAACGATATAAAGCAAATACAGTAAAATGTTAATTATTGTATATAAATAGGGGTTATATATGGTTCATTCAGTAATAATTTCAATTTTTCTATATATTTGTGTACACACACATACATATACACGTCTAGCAATTAAGTTCACGAACTTGTTGCAACGATGTTGCTAAGATTTTTTTATATCAGAGGGATTATTCATTATGAATTTGCACCAACTGAACAAACAGTTAACCAATACTATTCGGAAGTGCTGAAAAGGCTGCGTGAAAAAGTTAAACGAAAACGACCTGAACTTTTCGCCCACAATTATGGCTCTTGCATCCCAACAATGCACCAGCTCACACAGCACTGTCTGTGAGGGAGTTTTTAGCCAGTAAACAAATAACTGTATTGGAACACCCTCCCTACTCACCTGATCTGGCCCCCAGTGACTTCTCTCTTTACCCGAAAAGAAAGGAAATATTGAAAGGAAGATATTTTGATGACATTCAGGACATCAAGGGTAATACGACGACAACATTGTTCTGAAGGGTGGACTAGGCACTGGCATCAGTGCATAGCTTCCCAAGGGGAGTACATCGAAGGTGACCATAGTGATATTCAGCAGTGAGGTATGTAGTACTTTTTCTAGGATGAGTTCGCAAACTTAATTGTCAGACCTCGTGTGTGTGTGTGTGTGTGTGTGTGTGTGTGTGTGTGTGTGTATTCATGCGTGCACAGAGGGTGCCAAAATATTGTTTACACATTTTAAGAAAGGAAAAAAATATTTAAATTACGTTGATGGTAACCACTTTGAATACCTTTTGTAATTACAGAAGTCCAACACGACTTGTATCATCTTTTGTTATGGGTACATATTGAGTATTACAATTTTAACACATTTTCCTTTCTTAAAATGTGTATACATATTTTGGTACTATATATATATATAATACACACTATAAATATATATGTATATGTATACATATATATACATATTATATATATACTAGTTCTTCTGTTTGCATATATTATATATTATATGTAATATGTATTATATATATAAAAGTTGGGAGGAAAGAATTCTTGCCTTCGTTTTCACATACTATATTTCTTGCTTTTTCAGTAGTTTTTATAAGTGGGTGCTGTAAGGAATTTTCCTAGAAGTGTGCGTATTTAATAGGGTATGACACATAGCCCTTGTTTACTTACTACTTGTGTTTATTTGGAGCTTATTGAATCAGAACTTATTTTTACTATTTGGTGCTTCCAGAGATGCATTTCTTTTTGCACTACTGAAAGGTTAATTCATTCATTCTAGCTGTATATATTTATTGAGCACCTACTAGTTGCCAGGCACAATGCCTGTTCCTAGAAAATAATGGTAAGCAATTGCAAATATGGACCCAGATGTCCTAAATTGTATAGTGGATTAGAGAAGAGACACTTTAATCAACTTATTACCTAGATAAACAGTAACAAACGAATAATTGTTATGAAAGTAAAGCTCATGACAGGGAAGTAGGAAACTGAGCTAGAAGAGTCTGGTTTAGTGTGGGCAACTCAGTACTGAGAGGTGAAGTAAGCATTTAACTAAAGGAAGGAAGTGAGGAGGGAAACAAGGTCTCTAAAGTAGAAGGGGGCATGCCTATTTCCAGGAACAGAAAGGTCAGTGTGGTTGCAACAAAAAGGACAGAGGATATGAGGGTGCCAATTTGGCTGAGGGGTAAAGAAAGGCCCAATACTCAATGCCATTAGGCCATACTGATGATGCTGATCTTGATCTAAAGAGGATTGAATAGTTTTAGGTGTGACAACAATATCATCTGATTGACATTTAAGAAGCTCTCTCAGGCTATAATGTGGTGAGTGCATAGGAAGGGACCCAGAGTGAAAGCTGGGAAAGCAATGTGGAGGTGACTGTGAAAATCTGGGGAAGAGACAACAGTGGCTTGAATCCGGGTGGTGGACTGGAGATGGAAAGAAGCAGATGGATTAAAAAACTGCTTAGGAAGTGAAACTGACAGGCTCTTTGATTGATCTGATGGGAGTAGAAGATGAAGGAGGCATTAAGGATTGCTCTTAGAATTCTGCTTTGAGCTATTGGGTAGAGAGCCCCGAAGGTGAACCGGGTTTATCTAGAATGATTCCAAGCTGGGTTTTAGATACGCTGTGTTAAAGGTATCCTTGAGCTATCAATGTCAGCACAAACTCCACTAGCTCATTATCTAATTTTAGGCATTCAAAACATGGTTATAGAACAAAGGGAATCATTTTTTATGAAATAAGATTTTACATTTCCAAATGAGGTTTCTACCTTGAGGAGCGATGCGTTATCTCAATCCTGTCATTGTTCGAAACTCATCTGGGGTTCCTCCAAATTGTGCTCAAGAGCCAGTCTATAGCTTCTCTGCTGTGAGCCCTGGATTCAAAGGGTGACTTCCAGGTATTCCCTAAGCTCCTCTGTGTGTCTCAAAGCAGGGCTCACTCTAGGCATTGCATTGTCTATTTCCTCTGCTGTATTGCAAGACTGAGCTATTTGAGTTTGCCCATTAGGTGGTGTATATAGCAGTTCCTTTATAAATATTTGCTAATTAAGTATAGACAATTGATCTCATTATTTTACCATCACACCAAAGTTCTATTTCATGTGACCATCCAACGTGTTTCCTAAATAGTCTCTGAACAACTTGCATCAGTCTCGAAAAATAACAGAATCAACTCATAAGGCACCAAAAGAAGAAGAGGAAGAGAGAAAGGGAATGGAAGGAAGGAAGGAAGGAAGGAAGGAAGGAAGGAAGGAAGGAAGGAAGGAAGGAAGGAAGGAAGGAAGAATAAAGGGGGGAGGGAGTGGTGGAGAAAAAGGAGAAGAACCCATGGATGATAAAAGTATCCTAGGCTCTGAAAATTCTTCTTTCACATACATTCCATAAGAGCCACTGAGATGATTGCAGAGCCTTTCAAAGTGAGTATTTTGAGAAGGGTAAGGTCCATTTGAACACCCAAACCTTGACATGTTAAAGAAAATATGTCTATATATGATGAGTCAAATTAAATAGTCCAGCACATAGAACACAACATTGAGAATTCACCAGAAAACCCTAAACCAACCATTTTAAAAATGTATTGTACATCAGGCACACTTGGGGTATTTCTTAAAAGTGCTAATTCTTAAAACCTATTGAGTCAGAAATGCTCTCTATATCCTGATCCCTCTGTAGCTGAATGAAACACAGATGGAAACCTCTGGAAGCCTGTACTATCAGAACTCTGGTCTTGGCTCTATCTTTTAATATCTGCTTATCTTGGAAATGCCACCTAACTCCTCTGGCCTCAGGATCTTCTGTGAAGGATGGAAGCTACTTTCTAAATACCGTCTAGCTCTAGGATTCTTTATCTATGTCAAACTCTGCTGCTTTTGCTCTCTGAGTGGCGCAGCATACAAAAATTACTCTTAGTTCATGTACATAGACTCTGAACTCCACGATTGTCCTCTGATTGGCTGGTCAACCTGGGCCCTGACCACATGTTTGCCTTCATGATTAAGATAACCATAAAGTGATTGGCCTAGCCCAATTGGCATTCTCACAATTTGTTTCCCACACTTCCAAACTCAATAAGGAGTCCACTACATGAAGGAGCCTGTAGAGCTGGGATCAGGTACTTCAGGGAGACCTGGAAGAATGGGAAGGGGATACATTAATTGAGAAGAGCAGAGGAACTCCAGAGAGGAGAACAGCATAAACAAAAGCATGGGAATAGAAATGGGCAAAGAATGTCCAGGGGTCACTCTACCACGATCAGTGTGTTTGTGTCAAAAAGTGGTTGGATTCAAGAGCTGTATTCTAGAATTCAGATCAAAGTTTGGTTTTGCTTGTAATCCAAACATCCAAGCCAGAGATAAAGAGAAGCTTCAATAAAGAGTTCTGCAAGTATGAAACAGTGCTACAGTCATGCAGTAGAGTACGGTTCTCTCATCGGATATGACAGCAATGGTTAAACTCACACTTTGCATACGCCATTTAAAATGCATGTCACGTATTGGCAAACATAAACATCTGCAAATGAGCAAAGGTAACTAAATGGGGGAGAGCCTGTGTGCGCTT
The DNA here is from genome assembly GCF_036562045.2 of Rhinolophus sinicus. NCBI lineage: Eukaryota > Metazoa > Chordata > Mammalia > Chiroptera > Rhinolophidae > Rhinolophus > Rhinolophus sinicus. The sequence continues at coordinate 14,739,468 of NC_133758.1, read as the reverse complement.
CCAGAGAGCACACTCTTTCAGAAGTGGGGAGAGAATTAGATTGTGCAGGCAGGAGACATTTGGTTGGGACAGGGCTTCCCTGCCAACTCAGCCTCTGCCATGTCATGAGTCACAGAACTGGCAAGCTCTGAGTACACATGCAGTCTTAAGACCCTCTCTGCCTGCCAGTTCTACTGAGTATATGGTACCCAACCAATGCCCGCTTCTTTGGGGAGGATTATTTTTGAGTGGATTTTTTTCCTTTGGGGGAAAAAAGACATACAACATTTCCTTTATAGTAGGTTGATAAAAATGTTCCCAAAATTCAAAAGAAGAAAAGAGTCTACTACATCCCTGACTGGGATTTTCCTTTATCCAGGATAATTTAGACTGAAGGGAGTTTGTTGGCTGCCAAGGCTCCCAGGACAGGCTGTTGGCAGCGAGTTCTCTGAGAAACGCAGCAGATGGCCTCTGGGGAGCATGAGAGTCAGCCAAGATGCCCCTGGAGAATCACTGATTGGGTGTCCCGATTACTTTGGGCACACAACCCCGTAGGCTATAATCAAGTCCAAACTTCACTTAGGGTTTTAAAGCCTGGGGTATGTGTGAGTTGTATGCCACAGAAGACAATGGTCCCACCCAAGAATTGGAAAGACCAATTCGTCTCCCTAAAGTCAGCCTGACTCATGTGTGGCACAGCGATGACTCACTTTTCCCAGACCGAACCTTGAGCCAAGTGCTAATACTGTTCCAGTTGATCTCATGGGTAGTTTTAGAGGTCTCACGACTTATTTACCTGCCCAAGTCATGTCAAGTTGGCTAATTGGTTCATGCATAATATTTGCTCACTTGAACGAAAGTGCCATGAGTTTCATTAAATTGGATAACCTTTTCTGGTGGCAGTTTTATATTTCTGGAGGGAGTTCACAAAAAATAGGAAAAGAGTTTTGTTTTTACCTAGATCAGCCTGAGCTTAGGCTAAATCCTATTTTAACCTTGAGTCAACTCACAAACACACATTGGATACTCATTTCTTGTAGGGCACCTACCATCCTAGGATGAATCAAAGCAAATAAACACAGAATACCACAACAAACGAAGCACAGTCATGGCTCTCTTTTAAACAGTCATTGATTAAAAGGTGTTGAGGCGTACTGATTCTGCTCAACACCATACTTCAAGATATTGAGTGAGGGGCATGGGCGTATTCTCAAGGATGCTTTACTCTAGCAGTGGAACTAGGACTCATACATGAAATAATGTACTAGGAAACAAGACAAAGCACAGTTGGATCGATTGATTCTAACGTCTTGGAATAGGCAAGATATCATTTTGCAAAGTGTTCACTATGGTGCATGGATTTCACTTTGGGATATTGACGTTTGGTGCAGTTGGTTACCTGTTCAAAGAAAGCCTTCCACATCCAATCTGCTAAGGAATTTGGATGCTGTTGGAGAGGTTGGATGACATAAAGGCAATCATTTGTCCGTCCCTTAAGACAGGAACTGTTAGTCATCTTAGCTAAGCATTTTGGGCTCAGTGAAATACCAAGATGTTCCAATCTGGGCTGTCAGACCATTTATTTTGGAAAGCTTCAGACGTACTGTTCTTTGCTTGATAAATATGAAACACTTTGCATTTTAAGTTTTTATTTTCTTTATTGCTCTTCTACTTTAAAAAATATCTTTGTACTGAAGGAAAAAATATCACATAATAGGGAGAGGGCAAGGAACTGATGCAAATCAGGGCAAGGAACCGATGTCTCCGTTTAGGCCTTGCATGTGCCTGGCTCTATGCCTTGGTCATATTGTTCTGTCTCCATTGCCCAACGGGTCATTTCTGGATGTCTAAATTCTCTTCATTCAAAGCCTCCCTCAGATGCCACTTCCAGGAAGTCCTTCCAAATCTCCATCTCCAGCAAATATGACCACTCCCTAGAATACTAATTCTCTCATAGCATTTAGCACTTTCTCCCATATAAAAATATTTAATATTGACTTCTACAGTATATATACCATTCATATCTTAAACACCGTAATATCCCCTGCTGCATTCAATACTTATCATAGTGTCTTATAACCAGTCTATGTTCAGTAAATACTTACTGGAAATATTTATGAATAAATGCATTAATTAAGCACTGCAGGGAGTTAACCCCAAAGAATCTAACATGTATATTCAATCAGGATACAAAAATGGGGATAACACCGTATGTATAATTTAAGAAGATATACTCATACATCCTAAATAAAAATAGTCAATACTTCAAATTATTGCTCAGTTCATTCGGCTTAGTCTAGCTCTTCACCAGGTTAGAGATTTGGCTAAAATCAAACAAAGAATCACCGTGCAAGCAGAGGGACTCTATTCAGACAGGCCATCTCAAGAGTCTGCTTCTTTAGTAAGTACTTCTTCCTTTCTTTCCCTTGGAATTGAAGGGGATTATGGGAAAGGGCCTAATTAAAATATAAAAATATATTGGGAATTAGTTGTAAGTAGGCTCTCTTTCTTCTACGACTTTATCAAACCCAATCCTATTAATAAATTTTAAAATGAGAAAATAAGAAACATGAATTATCAATGAAGGAGTGCTGCCCCATCTAAATATTAAAACGGAATCAAAGCTGATATTAAGAAGATGGGAGAGAAAGACACAGAGGAATATAATCCAACTGTAGATTAAGATGAATATTGGTAAAATGACATTAATATGAACTGGAATGACTTTTTCCCTAATGACTGGAGGGTAAATATAACAGCTACCATTTCTTGAGTACCTGCAAAATCCAAGCAAGTCGAAAGCACACTTTACATATTATCTGATTTATTCATCACAACACTTCAAAGTCAATATTGTTGTTTTGATTTTATAGGGGAGGAAACTGAAGCTCACAGAGGTTCAAAAACTTGCCTAAGTTAACACACCAAGAATGTATTATAGTCATTGTGACTCACCAGTTTCTGCGGAAAAGCAAATCATAGGATTCTCCATTTCTTCAACACTCACCAGCTTAGGCACAGACGTATCTCACCTATGCATCACCCAAACCTCTTCTTAATTAGGCCCCACTTCAAAGGACTGGCTTGTGGGGCTATAGTTGAGAAGGCCCAAGAGCTGCTGTAAATAATACATAAAGTGAATAACCCACATCAAGGTATCCTGTTGTTTTTTAATATTCCTGGTTCCAATTATCTCCCCTACGACCCCAAAGCTCCTTTTATGCTGCACAAAAAGGATAATGCAGAAGCATGCATGCACCATCTGTATATGAAGTTCCTTCTGCTACTCTAGAATGCTTTGGAAAAATACGACCAAGTCTTTCTTCTTTGCCCTCTCCACTTCCCCCAAATTGCCCTTCTCTGTGCTTCATCCCACAGGAAGAAGTCCACAGCATCTGGCCCTGGGTAACCCTGGGAACCAGAAGGCTTGGTTGGTCTAGAAAAAACTTCCAGTTGAGTTTGTAGCCTAAAAAGGGATGAATCTGGAAAAGCTTCAGCTAAGCATTCAAAGTTCCACTTTTATCTACCATAGCTAAGTTTTGATCTCTCACCCATTACTGCAGCTGCCTTGAAAATAGTCTGTAAAAGCATTCCAAGTCTGGTTGTTGGGTGAAATCCCTAAGCACCTAAGAGGCTGGTAGAAACAACAGCCCCTCCACACCCAGGATGCTCAGTGCTGCCTGCTGGAGCAAGGGAAGAAGGATTTTCATGGGAAGGGACCACCACTCCAGTGTCTGTGAGCTCCAGTCTCCACACCCAGATGCACCTGCAAAGCACAATGGGGCAGTTGGGACAGATGTGAGCCTGGTCATCATGATGTTTAAATCCTTGCATTTTGACCCACACTGCTTTGCAATAATCTGTTTTTCTCAACCATATGTCAAGAGTGTGTTTACTTGCTTTTCTAGGCATATGGTCATGGCAGCTTTTTATGTGATCTAAATAACGTTCTAAATATTATACTGCAATAGCAAAGTCATCTGAGAAAGAGGTGGTACATCTCTGGTGCTCAAGTTTGCATCTCAACGTAAGAAACAAGATTTACTAGGACTTCAGAGGCCAAGGATTAATAGAATGAATCATCTTATTTCCCCAAAAAGTTTAACCCAGTGTGTGATTTGTGCCTGCTAAGCTGATAAAATGATGAACAATCCCTTTTATTAATGTAGCTAAAAATGGAAGCTGTGGTAAGACGTTACATAACCTGAAATGACACATGGCAATTGAAGGCCACTTCTCCCCTGAGCTCTTGCACCTGAAATGAAGGTGGCATCTAATGAAAAGGGTAAACTTGGGGGCATTTATCTTTCTCTCTGCATGGTGACTTTATCTAAGTTAGACCTTTCAGCTTTAATAGTGTGAGAAAAATGCAAGCACACAGTTGGAGCCAGGTTATATCAGATAAACATGTTTAACATAGATCTTTCCAACTTCTTCTTTAGTGCCAAGTGCTGAGTGTTATCATTATCATTATTAGAAATAAGAATAGCAATTAATTTATAAGATGTCTACCATTCTGAAGACCCAGATTTTATATATGAAATAATGTAACAAAAAAAATTTTTAAACAAGTGTTATGTTGTGGGATAATTATTGTTTTAGTTTCTCTCAAACCAGAAAGTTTCAAAATACTAAGTAAGGAGAAATTATTTGTGTATCCTAAAATGTTATAGGCTTGATTTTAAGTCTGGGGGTGTATATACACACAAATCCCATTTCAGTTACACCTTTGCTCATTTAGAAGCTAAGTTTTGTTTTGTTTTGTTTTAGTTTCAGGTGTAAAAGTCAATGTAGTAGTTAGGTATTTACATCCCTCACAAAGTGATGACCTCCCTCCCCCAAGCTACTACCACTCTGACATCATATGTAGCTGTTACAATTCCATTGACTATTTTCCTTATGCTGTACTCCACCCCCTGTGACTTTATATATATATATAATTTAATTATAGTTGACATACAATGTTATTCTACTTCGGCTTTAGGTGTACAGCACATTGGTCATGCAGCTAAGATGTTTTTTTGAGTTTGAAATCTCTGGATGCGTTGTTTCACTTGTCTATATTCCCATGGCATTTCAGAAAAGATATTTTTAAAGCCTAAGTCTAGTCAAATGGTTTATTTCAAATTACTTAGTTCTTGGTTATGATGTAGTTGCTTGATGGAATCTGACTACTGATTTTCAAAATAACTACTTGCTAAATCAAAACTTTAAATTTTACAACAAATTTGTATGTCTAGGCCAAAGCTTGTCCATCCAGTCTGTAGTTACGTTTTGCTTATTCAGCACAGTAGGTTTTTAATTTTTTTTTTTAAGTTTTTTAGTTGTTAACTTTTAAAAATCATGCGATTTTCATGTTTAAAGTCTAATTTCTTGACTTCTTTGGAACAAAAAGGTTCACCATCTGACAGCCCTGGACCTACATTTTCGTAATAGACAGGTGCCTGCTTTAGATAAAACGTGGATCTCCAACTCATTGTAGCCCCTGTCCATCTTGGTCACTAACACATACCTCCTGCCTCGGCTCTGCAGACAGTTGTTTGCAGGCCCTGGTGTAGACGCAGCTTGAATGTCTTCCCAGAGTCAAGGGTCAGGGTCCCGCAATGAGAGGCTCTCTCACCCCTAGGAGGCATGCGTGTGCCCTGTGGGAAGACAACCAGCCTGCCCAGATTCTTGCTCTCTCTCTCTCTCTCTCTCTCTCTCTCTCTCAACCCAGGTTCCCTACCTAGTCCCAGCTTTCCCAGAGACCACCTCTGTTTCTCTGGTCACTGAACCCAGTCCAAAGAATTATTTCACCAAGCCACTCAGCCCTATTATTAGAATCTCACAGAGGAGAGAAGCCCCAGGAGGAACTGGGGCCTGAGCCACTTTGTGCCCTAACTGTTTGAAATAACTTCTCTGATTTCTTCCTTTGAAAAAAAAAACTTAGAGGTCACCATCCTTGAAGAAGTAGTTAATTCTTTAAACTATGTCAAGTATCTTGTTAACAATAATTAAATTAAAAAATCAATAGCAGAATGACCACAATTGCAAAGCGTATCATTCACTCATTTTCACAATAGATATGGAGGGTTTATTATGAGTCCAACCTTGATCTAAGTAAAAAAGAAAAAAGTAGAAAAGACCATTAATCTCATCCGATGGAAAGGTAGACTAAGAAGACAAATAATAAACTGGAAAATAAAATGGTAGCTAGTCACATGAATAGAATAAAATAAAACTGAATGGCCATGTCTAAGGAGATTTCACTTAAGTGGATAGCTGAATGCGTGAACATCTGGGGGAGGACCATTCCAGACAGAGAGAATGCTAGTTCCCAGCACAAGGATGGGAATGAGTGTGGAGTGGGCGGGAGTAGAATGGCCAGCAGACCTAACACAGGATGAGTAAGGCAGAGAGTTGTTCAAGACGATGTCTGTAAGCTCAGCAGGAATATAATATGCGGTTCTTAGAAGGAATTTGAATGTTATTCTAAGAATGACGGGAAGTCCTGAGCAAGTTCTAAATAGGGGAGTGACATGAAATAATTCACAGCTTACATAAAGCCCACTCTGGCTGTGAGATTGAAAAGGATTGAGGGAGGATAGGGAATGGGACATCAGTTAAGAGTCCATTGCTGTGCTGTACGTAGACGTGATAGTGGCTCACCCTGCCCCAGAGATCGCAATTGGATTGTTCTGGAGTAAGGCCTAAACAAAGTGTAAAAGCTCGCCAGGGAACTCCAGTGTCCATCCCGGAGTGAGAGTCACTGGTACAATGTAATAGCAGTGGAGATGGGGAGAAAGAGACAGATTTGGGTTATGTTCTCAGGGTAGATTCAAGAGGATCTGATGGTGAGCTAGACGTAGGGAGGAAGTGAAAGAGAAGATACAAGAAGTACTTGTGGGTTTTGAATCTGAAAAACTGAGTTGATGGTTCCACTTCGTGAAATGATGATGCCTAAGAGAACAACAAGCCTGGGCAGGGTGGAAAGCAAGGGTTCTGTTTCACATATATTAAATTTGAGAGGTCCAAGTGGAAATGTCTAATAGTCAGTTCGCTACTCTACTCTGTAGGTCAGAAAAAAGGTCAGAAATGGATGTGTGTGTGTGTGTGTGTGTGTGTGTGTGTGTGCACGCATGCACGTGCATATGTGATTGATACAAAGGTGGTGTTTAAAGCATTGGGGACTGAATAAGTTTACACAGAAGAAGAACACATTGAGAAGGGAGAACGCAAGACTGAACCCTGGGGTACTCCGAAATTCAGAGTCCTGCAGAGGAGAAGTGGCCAGAGAGGTACTGGGCAATCAGCATGCACAGTGTTGCCAAGAGAAAACTAATGTCCCAAGAAGGAAGAAGTGGTCAGTATGTCAACTGTGACAGAGACATCAAGTAAGATGAAGACAAAGAAATGGGAGATGGATTGCACAGTATTGAGAATAGTGAGGACACTGACAACAGCAGTTTGGGGAAAGCAGTAAGGAAGGGAACTCATGGGAGAGACGAAGAGAGTTAGCTGAGATGATGACCACAGAAGGAGAGACATGCAGTAGTAGCATTAGACCAGGAACTCACGTCATCAATCATTTGAACAGGAAAGAAGGCCAAGGATAGACGGCAGTAAAGAGTTACCTCTCCTTGATTCAATTTCCTGAGTAAAGTAAGTGATGAAGTCACCAGTTGATGGAGAGGTAAAGTAGGAGGTAAGGTCTTCTGCTGAGAGAGGGGACAGTATGAAGTAGTTGTTTGGGAGAAAGTTACAGCAGATACACCATGGAAGTGTCATAGGAATGCTGAATGAGGGCCCTTGGAGGTCGGGGGTAGGGAAGTTTAAATAAGAAGAAGTGTGTTTTCTTTGTCTCCAGCAATGGTCAGTGTGTAGGTTGAAGGGCAGAGTATGTTGGTAATTGCATTTAATGAGGTTTTGAGTTTGCAACTAAATACAACAAAGGGAGAAATGGCACAAGGAAAAGTGTTTGCAAGGGTTCAAAATGGACCAAAGTCAGTAAGAGGGGAAAATGAAAACACTGCTGAGTAACAGCGTCAAGGATTGAATGTCTTGATTCGTAACATGGAAGGCAGAACCAAGGGTTTTTCAAAAATGTACCACAAAGTGATAAAGAGAAAATTATAAACAGAAAGGGCCCTCTGAGTGCTGGTCAGAATGAAATGTTATTACCCACACTTAGACAAACGGAGGGCATATTTCATCATACCAACTATACAGAGATATACAAAAGTGATCCAGAATGAAAAAAAATAAAAGCTTTCTGCATAAGAAAACAAAACAACAACAACAAAATATCAACATTTTATTTCTCATCACTGTCCCAGGATTCAAGAGAACAGTGTTGTAAGGTTTTCAAAATGACTTTCATCAGTGTATTAAATAAAACAAAATGCAACCTGATTAACGCAATCCTAACGCAACAGTAAAAGCTCTCACTCAACATGGTACTGAGAGGTCATGCAGAATTTCCTATCCAACTCCAAACACAGAGGAAAAAAAGTAGTAAAATATTTATTTAAAAGCCATAGCAACAAACGGATATCATGTGCCCTCCCTGTGATGTAATAAGAAGCAGATACATTATCTGTGTGGTACTCTGACAAAGCAATGCTTAACCTGAAGCAAATTATAATAAAACAATCAAACAAATCCAAATTGAGGACATTCTACATGGGAACAGGCCTGGAGTCTTCAAAAACGTGTTGGTGCCACGAAGGTCCCCTGGTTGCCCCTCCCCACCCCACAAAAAAAGTGTGGGCAAAAAAGATGAAAGAGAGACGAAAAGAAAGGCAATGCATAACCCATGATAGGATCCTGGATCAAAAACATAGTTATAATGGACGCTATTGGGAAAATCTGGAGTTGGTACGTATGCTAGACAATAAATTTTCTGAGTGTGCTAATTATATTGAAGTTATATAGGAAAATGCTCTGATGCTTACATGATACATGACTAAAGTATTTATGGGTGAAGTTCCAGATAATGATGTCTCCGATGAACTCTCAAACGGTTCCAGAAAAAGAAAAAAAAAAAGAGGAAGAAAGTAAATCTGGCAACATGTTAACAACTGATGAAACTAGGTGAATCTAAGATGTCAATTTTACTATTCTTATCACTTTCAGTAGATTTTAAATTTCCACTCCCCCCCCCAAAAAAAAAAGTTGGGGAAAATAATAATAAAAGACACAACCACCCTCGCAAACAAGGTGAATACTCCAATTATCAGACATACAACCACAGAAACAAAACACCGTAATAAGCAGGGAGAAAGCAGAAAACCTACAGACTCTGGGCCTGGAAATAGGTAAGGTTGTCTTGGAAATTAACTCCTGTGGGATTAAGGAGGATGAATCTGGCTTACTAAAAGACAGGAGAACAGAGCCAGGCTAGTGGCACGAAACCTCAGGCTATGGAATAGCGGGCGCCCCCAGCAATGCACCCAGTTTCTAAGGCAGCAGCACCGCCCAGGGCAGGGGACCTCAAGTGCACTGCTGTGTGAGCTGGCAGGAGGCACGGACAGGAACTGGGCCACACGTCCCACTAGCTTGGAAATTACATCTGTGATAGCTGTACAGGGTCAGAGTCACACAATAAGACACACTTCTAGACTGTGATGTTGGTGGTTTGGGGGAATGTGACTGTAACATGGCCAGACGTGGTAAGGAAAGAACAGTGAATATAGAAGGAAGGAGGAGGAGAAAAAGAGGAAGAGGAGGAGGAGAAGGGCTGGTGTGACTCATTCATACAAAGGCATACCAACAGAATGCTAAATGTCAGAGACTCTAGTGTCGGAACCAGCCCCAGGACAGGAGTGACAGATTCAGCCTCTATTCACTGAGCAGTTACTATGTGCAGAGTGATGAGAGAAGCTTTCACAGATCATCCCCTCCATTCCTCACAGCATCTCTGACTTAGATGGAATCCCCAGTTTACAGGTACTGAGCCAGAGGCTCGCTCAGAGAGGTTAAGTGACTTGCTTCAGGTAACACAGATAGCAAATGAGAAAGTGGGAAAGTTTTTAAACCAGATTTCTATTATCATTATAAATAAAATACATGATTATGCAATTCTCTCTCTCTCTCTGTCTGTCTCTGTCTCTCTCTCTCTCTGTCTCGCGCGGGCGCACACACACACGATAAAATGTGGGGGAGGCTGGGGGGTGGGGATGAAAACTTGGTGGGACCATGAAGGGTGAGTAGCATTTACACGGGAAGAGAGGGGATACATTCCAAATGGGACAGGGCAAGTGGAAAAACAGAGATGGGGAGGCACCAAACCTGATTAGAGGACTTAGCATAAGCCCACTGGGCTGCAAAGCAGGGCTTGTTCTACGATGTACAGGAGCGAACAAATGACTCCCGGTGCCAAGCAGCGAATGAATTCTTATTTGTGCAAACACTGTGTTTTGTGGCTGCAGCACAATCGTGAGGAAATGAATGGGAGTGTTCTCCCTGCTGTCAGGGGCATTCTCCTGGATGATGAATTGACAGTCCTCCAGCCAAGCCCCAGTTGCTTCTGGAGGCCACGACCCTTGGTGTGCACCTGCCACCACAGACCGCAGAAGAAAATGTATTGTCTTCCTCTTTTTCTTCTGAGTTCTGCAGCTGCTGGACTGCTTTAAGGAAATCTTCTTACCTAAAGTACAGACCTGAACTTCTCTGGTTTGCAGGGTCAAAGCTTCACATGTCTGGCATTTTCAGGGAAGTGGTGCTTCAGAGGCTGCTTTGAAAAAGCCTGTTACTCACATGGCACTGAGGGCTGTTCCGGCCTTCTTGCCTTTTTTCACCCAGCGGCTTTCTGACCACATTCCTCAAAGCCACCAGGTGCTCTGCGACAGCTGGAGTGGCTGCCTGGAATCTCGGAGAGGCGGACAGAAGAGCAGAGAACCAGCCGTCACCGTAAAGGGAAAGCAAACTGAGCTGTCGGGGCATAAATTCACAATTTGCCCCTCCATTCCAAACAGTTCCAGAAAGACAAAGCCAGTATGGTAACTGCCTTGTTCAAATGATTTGTGTGGCTTTCAAAGAATTAATTTTCCTTTCCAGTCAAAAAACCACTAAATGTTAAGTTTCTTGGGGCTCATTAGCAATGTTTCTGGTGGCCTCAAATTGGGGAGGGAGGATGTTCCGTGAAGAATTCTAGAGGCCAGAGACTTTTGGGAATTAAAAATAGGATCAACCAGCCCATGAGCACTTACTACCCTGTTTCCCTGAAAATAAGACGTAGCCGGACAATCCGCTCTAATGCGTCTTTTGGAGCAAAAATTAATTTAATACCAGGTCTTACATTAACTTTTGCTCCAAAAGACGCATTAGAGCTGATTGTCCGGCTAGGTCTTATTTTTGGGGAAACGGTGTGTGCCAGCCAGTGTCCTCACCGTCACACATATATCCTCTGAGTTAATTTTATTTAATCCTAACAACTCTTCATTCATTCATCAAGTACTTTTTTGTTGTTGAATGCCGGTTATGTCCCAGATATACTGTTCTAGTGGAATGGAGACACAAAATAAATATATTGAATTAGTAAATCTGACAGTGAGATCAGAGGTGATAAGAACTACGGAAATATTTGATGAGGAGAAAGGGGTCCTGGAATCCTGGAGTGCGGCCAAGACAGGGTATCAAGATCTCATTGAAAATGTTCCTTTTTACACAAAGGAAGCAAGAGTGTGAGCCCCACCTCTTTTGGGGGGAAGAATAATACAAGTGGACGCGACTTACACTGACTTGGTTCAGTACAAGCGGAGTTGGGGAAAATAAAAATAATTTAATGGAAGGATATTAGCGAGTTTGCTGAACCTAAGCAAAAGTGGAAACCGGGTATCATTTCTGTGGTAGGCAGAAAAATGGTTCTCAGCTTGTCCGTGTCCTGATCCCAGGACATTGTGGCTAGGAAGGGCAAATTAAAACTGCAGATGGGATTAAGGTTGCAAATTGGCCGACCTTTAAATAAAGAGATTACCTTGGATTATAAAGGGGGGCTCAGTGTAATCATTAAGGTCCTTAAAACGACAAGACGGAGGCAAAGGGAGAAGGCTGGACTTGACAATGAAGGAAGGGGCCATGAATCCACGAGTGTGGTAGCCTCAAGAACCTGAAAAAGGCAAGGAAATAAATTCTTCCCCGGAGCCGCCAGAAAGGAACACAGCCTTGCCAACGACACCTGAATTTTAGCCCGGGGCAACCTCTAACCTATAGAATTGTAAGATAATAAATGTGTATTGTTTTAAGTTCCCACCACTACATCTGTGGCCATTTGTATAGCAGCTATACGAACCTTACACAAGCACATCGACAGAAAACTTCTCAAAACTCCATCAGCCTCAGGCTTCAGGAATGACAGGCACCAGGGAGTAGGTTGACCTCTCCGGAATAAACCAGCTTCAGCCATTTTCCTTACCTGGGTCACTGCTCTCTCTATCTGGATCGTGCCTGGTCTGCTTGAAGAACATTAGGGACCATGTGGATGGCACTGAGTGAGAAAGAAGAGAGTGGAAGAAGATGGGGTCAGAGTGGTGATGGGGGCCAGGGCTCGCCAGGTCTCCTAGACAACTGTGACACATACTCCATTGGAGGGATATGAAAATCCCCAATCTACAGAGGAGGAAACTGGGAGATTAAATAACTGTCTTAAATTTGAACAAGTGACATTTGACTCCAAGCCTCTCTGTCTTTAAAAGCCTTGCTTTTATTAGATCAGCCAAATTGCGCAGAATAACAGGAGAATGAAAACTGGACCCTGGTGTTGCCGTGACAACATCAATGTATCACCAAATCTTCATGATGGTGTGGTAACATGGCCGCATTTGTTGATGCCACAGTGTGAGTCAAGAACATAGCACCTTCTATTAAAAGAAAAAAGTCTGTGCCCTATTTCAGTATTTTTAGTAGAGTCAAGACACACAATGCATAGACCTTCACTCATTCTCATCCTCTCTCCCTTTCTTTTTTCCCTCACCCCCTGCTTTGCTTCCATTACTGAGGGCCCAAAGGGATCCTTCTGACTTTCCAGCTGTAATTAATTAAATAAGGAACTTCTACACGATTTACTCGGACTTGCTCGTGATCTTACTGCTTTTTCACCATACTGAACCTGAGTCTCTATGATTTTTCCCATCCCTTGAGATTCAAGTTGAGCTCTGCTCTGTGTGTATGTAGGTAGCAGCCCATCTGTTATTTCTGCCTGCCAGTGTTCCTTCCCTCTTCTCTTGCTTAGAGTGTCCTAATTTGTCTGTGGGGAACCACCCTTCCCCCAGTTCATCCAATCTTGGTAGCTCTGTCAATCAAGGTGTCATATCCTCTCCTGGAACTAGACTCAAGCTTAGCCAAACAGGCTTCCTGAGAATTTAGAGAGCAGTGAACTAAGTCTGAAAAAGGGATAAAGCTGATTCATCCTGGGAGATCTAAAGAAACCTGCATATTCCATGGTAAATGTCTTTCCAGAGGCCATGAATTATTGGGGAGTTTTCTGAAGATATGATAATCCCCAAGTTTTACTTTTTCTTAGATTCAGTAAGGTCTCCATAATCTTCCAATAAATTATTTTTAATTTTCTCTGCTTATGTTAACACAAGTTAGTGTTGGTTACTTGCAATTAAAACAAACACACAAATTTAACTGATAAAAATCTTGCCTGTTGAATAACTAGCTTAATTTTCTTAGGCTTTAATATGTTGTACTTCAAAGGCTCTCAGCTGTCTGTAGATTTTGCTACTTAACATGGAGTATGTTTTTCTTTACATGTGTGTTTTTTTCCTAATCATAAACCCCAAGGTTGGGATAAAGCAATTCATCTTGTAATTTATCCAATAACTAGCACCTTACCTTTATTTAGCCTTTTTTTTTTTTTAAGGAGTAAGTGAATAGAGATTTGGTCCAATATTTCAAGCCAGGATCCCTTTCTCATTTGCTTTAAACTTTATAGAAAACTCCCCAAGGTTTCATCTACCTGAAATAGTTCTTTCACCTAATTGTATGGTGTCTACAGAGAAGTAAAATTCTGGAGTGAAAGTGCTATGTACCTAGAAGGTCTTTTGAAAATGCAAAATGGCACTTGGAGAGAGTAGTTTATTATATGTTGATATCCTTTAGTAGTAACACCTTCAGTTGAATTACTTTATCAAAGAGTGACATTACACAGTCAAAATTAAGTTCTGGCCAGTGGTACACCAGCAAATGTGCCACGGACGATTCCCAGTTTCTCCTTCTTGCAGAATGGATTATAGATATGATGGCTGGAGTTCAAGCAGCCATCGTGTGCCATAAGATGGAACCCACACGAGGACAATGGACAGTAACGAGAAGGAGCCTGACTCCATGATGACTTATCAAGCTGCTCTGACAACTCTGGGTTTCCAAATGTTTTTTTACATGTAAAAGAAAAATAAATTTCTGTCTTAGTTAAACCTTTGTTACTTGGATTTTCTGTCAGTTACAAACACCATATTCCTAAACCCTAACTAATATAGCTACCGTGATTCTCTGAAAATAAGACCTAGCTGAACAATCAGCTCTAATGCGTCTTTTGGAGGAAAAATTAATATAAGACCTGGTCTTATTTTACTATAATATAAGACTGGGTCTTCAATATAATATAATGTAATGTAATCAAATATAATATAATACCGGGTCTTATATTAATTTTTGCTCCGAAAGACACATTAGAGCTAATTGTCTAGCTAGGTCTTATTTTCAGGGAAACACAGTACCCTAACTATATAGCTAATATAGTCACCCCACCCCCATCATATAAGCCCTCATCCCTTAGCTTCCTCAGGTGACTTTAAATATGTACAGAATGAATTACATTTAACCAACTAACAAAAAATAAACTATGAAACACACATGTCAAATATTAAAGATGCTCATCATACCCAGTCAGTAAATTCCTAGGTAGGCTAAAACTTGAGCTTTACCTCCCCCACACCCACCGAAGCTACATTCCTTCCCTGACCTTCAGAGCAAGGTCTCAGGTTGGACTGGCCTCTCTATTCCTGCCATGTGACTTGATGGATTTCCTGGAACTCTCTGGGAGGCTCTAACTTTGGCTTGTTCAAGGCCATACAGTCTGAATCCTGACTCCATCACTTACCTGCTCTGTGGCCTTGTGAAATTTATCGGGCCTCTTTGTGTCTCAAGTTCCTCACCTATGAAATGAGAATAATCTTGTAGAGTTATTTGAAGGATTGAATAAAGGAATACATGTAAAGCTCTTGGTGCCTGTTGCATAATAATCCCTCCACCCATATTCATTAAAATTATGCCTATTATTTCACTCAAAAGAGAAAAATTTGCAAGTCATAAAGATCTTGGCAAGGGAAAACTCTGCCATCGGGGGAGACAAGAAAACAAAGACCTTGACGGAGCAGACTTTCTATCACACAAAACCAAGTTCCTATTTCGTGATAGGAAGAAAAGCTATCAGGTGCAAAGATACATATCGTCCCCATTTTTCATTCTTTTCACTTAAAATAGCTTTGTATCTGGTAGGTCCAGTTCTCTCTTTAGAGGCCAGGAGGACAGCAGCAATATCTTCTTAAAAGGAGAGCTACCGGCGAGCTGACAATAGCTTATACATTTCCTTTGCCTTCACTCCATCTAGGCTTGTTCCGGTCCCCTAACCCACCAGCCTCTATCAGGTCTTCATGCCTAAGCAAATATACTGAAAAGAAGCCAAAAAGCCCTCACCCAGCTGGCTAGGAGAAATGCTCTCTCCTCAGCCTTCAAAGACAGGCTTCCTGAAATGAGGAATTAGCCTCCTGCAATGTTTTGCAGCTGTGTAACTATATAAATATATATAAATATATATATATATAAATATATATATATAAACATACATATAAATATATATATAATATAACATAATATAATATAATATATATATTATATAATATATATTACATATATAATATAGTTATATATTTATATACTTATATAAATATATATATATATATATAAATAAATATTTATATAGTCTTAAATTCCTTTCACCACTGTATAGAGTGATCTTTGGGGATTTATCTTATTACAGATTTCTTTAAGTGTCCTTTGTAAGAAACAATCATACTTAAAACCACATATGATATGGCAAACAATTCTCAGTAAAATTTTCTTCCTGATTAATATAGAATGATGATGGCAGAGAATTGAGAATTTGAGCTCCACGACTTTTTTTCTTAAGAAAAAAACAAAAAACAATTTAGCCCTCATTTAACAGTGCCCCTTGGTGGCTTTGAATCTGTTCCTTCGTACTGTTATCTGATTTGGGCAAATTTACCAGGAAGACAAGATTACGGTGCCCACACTCTTCTTTTGAATCTTTCTGGAAACTTCTTTGTATCTCTATGTCAACAGAGTAGAGAAAAGATAGTGTTTCATCTGGAGCTGCCCACAGCTACCAGCGTGCTCCTTAATTAGTGTCTGTGACCAGTTAGCATTATTTAGATTTCATTCAACACAGTTACCAGGAACCGTGCTTCTCTCGGCTGTGGTGGTATGCGCCAGCTGTCTTTGCTCTCTCAGGGCCCAATTCAGAGACCAAAAATTCTCTTATGAGCACAAATGTCTGAGAGTGGGCATTTGTTTATTTTCTGCTTAGGAGACAACTTTCATATATTTCTGCCATTAAAAAATAAATAAGCATATAAATAAATACCCACAAAAACACAACAGAAAAAAGCAGAGTATCTCACTTCCACCTAAAATAAAAGTTTGCCTCATAATGGAAGTTGTGCAGCTCTTTGATTTAAAAAAAAAAAAAGGAAATACTGCTCTTATCTTAGAAATAATAAACTCATCCCTAGAAGCCATTTTGAAGACTAAACATCCATGACAAAGAAGAAGGATAAAGGTGCTATGGTTTCAGGCAGAGAGGTCATTATTTCCATTGGCCAAGCCATGGACATTCCATTTTTATAGAAGTGTGCTACTGAATGGCACTTTCGTCCATCTCCTCTTTTCCTAAATGTGTGAACAGGCATGTCTACAGATGGTGCTTGCGCATGCACCTGGATGCATTCCCCTCATTCGATATTTGGGGCAATGCGGCATACGGCTATCCTCATCAAGGTTCTGTGGAACTGGATGCTGGCAGTGAGAAGATCCCAGTGCCCACTGCGTGCCTTGACTGTGCATTTCCCCAGTAACCTATGCACACTGCCATGACGGCTTCTGTTTTTATGATTTAATTATTTTATAACCCCAGCACTCAGTACAGTTTTGGGCATACAGTGGGTAGTCAGTCAATGTCTAGTAACAGAAAACAGCACTTTATACATGTTTATTATCTGCCAGGCGCTATCCAAGTCCTTTGCAAATATTAACTCGTGTAATGCTCACAACAGCTCTATGGGATAGCTGTTATTATTGTTCCTGTTTACAGATGACGAAACTGGGACATGGAGAGGAAAGGCAACTGGCTCCTAAGTGGCACAGTTGATATTTAAACCCAGGAATTCAGGTTCCAGAGGATATGGCTTTGACCACCATGCTATACTTCTTCTTTCTCTGCTCAACCCCCAGGCCTATTTGCCTCACCTATCCAGGTGGTCCTAAGGTCCCTTCCAATTCTATAGAATGTGATTCTATCCTGATTCTTCGACAACTGATGGGGCACAGAGACTCTTTCATTATCTACTATCCCCCAAAAAATATTCCTGGGTCTTAAATTCCTGATAAAATTATAGAAGGGAGCATGGAGCAATGGTTTTCCCTTTTAAGGAGGATGTTTCCATAAAAACACAAGTATGAGAACAAACAAGAAAATTGCACATGGCCCCAATTCTTCCAATATCATTTTAATAGAAAGTTAGGTCACATGTATCATAAGGATTCCTAGAATTCCATTCAATGGTTTGCACATACCAGCAATGACCCAGCTCAGAAAAATGGGAAGCTATGACAGCACGAAGGGCCCTTACTGATACATGAGAGACCAGAGAATGCAAGCTCAGTCCTGCACCACCCAGGAAGGTATTAGGGAGCCATGAGAGGGAAAAGAAGACGTGACGGCTGTAAACGTGTATATGTGTTTTCCCCTGAGAAGCTAGACTATAAAGGAAAGGAGAAAGGGTCAATGGCAACAACTGGGACATAGAGAGGAAGAAAGATTTTTTTGTTTTTTAAGACGAGATACACATGTCTATAGTTTGCAGAGAAGTAACCTATTGATAGTAAGAGGTAGAAAATACCAGTGAGAGAGAGCATGGATCAAATGTGGGTCTGGTTCTGGTTAGACAGGAGGGTGTGGGATGGAGACAAATAATCTTGAAGAGAAGGAAAGGCACCTTTTCCTTTTACAAAGATGACATGAGAATGGTGCCCAGGTGGCCTCTCCTGATTCAGAATGGAATCTCGAGGTAGTGGGCATAGAAACTGAAAACCATCTTTGAGGTATTCACTGACTCCACATATAGCTTCTCCAGGAGAAAGAAGGAAAAGCCGGTTGCAAACTGTTAGCAGCTACTGCTGGAGATTTAAAACGGGGGACCAGTGCTACAGATATTCATAGATAGAAACATGTAAGTCTGGGGAATGGACCTCAAACAGGTGATGCTGTCCTCAGTCAATCATCTGGGTCCTTAAAGAAAATTTGCATCAGAAAAGAAAGCAAGGCAAGGTAACACTTAATTTTTTATTCCATGAATGTGTATTAAGGACTCTCTATGTGTCCGGCAGATGTGCTAGAGATACAGCAATGAAAAAAAAAGTGCCGTTCTCATGGGATATACATTCCATCTCCAAATGCATCAAGAGAAGTGTGACCTCAGATTGTCAACCCAAGTTTCCTATGCTGTCTGCCTCCTTTCAAAGACCACCCTGAGATGTGAGAATGGCTACACCTGCCATTCTCAATGGCAGGCAAGAGAAAGTGAAAGAGACAGAATGTTTGCACTCACCATGAAAGCAGAACTGGTGAAGGCCACCTGTCCCAACAAGGGAGGAGGGGAGAAAGCTGCCCATGGCCTAGTGATGACCTAGATATCCAGAGTAGGGGCCGCTGTTGCACCTCAACCCCTGGGCGGGAGCCCTAAATCCAGTGTCCTCTCTGGCCTCTGGAAGCCAAGAGGGATCACTGAGTCCACACATGCATGCTAGGATCCTGACTCAGCACGGCGAGGGAGCTAAAGCCTCCAGGCATGGCCAGTTGTATGTCCTAAAACTGAACCAATCCATAAAAACTCCTCTGTGGTAGTAGAGAAATGTTGGAAAGAAGGGAGAGAGGAGCCATGGATTTCCTAGCTCTCAGAAACCAAACTTCACCCAATTTGTTCTTTCTCCTGTTAACCCACGTGTTTGGCAGCTACACCAATGGCGCACACAGTTTCTGACTAAAGGACTCGCGGAGGGTCTTGCACACAACTCATGAGGCCATTTCTCCAATTCTTACTACTATTCTTACATTTGCTGCTGCAACTAACAAATGGGCAGCTTGAACTCACAAATACCTTTTAAAATACCTGTTTAAAGCCTCTCGCTTCTGTTACCATGAAGACAGCATTCACCCAAATAACACAATTAGTAACATCAAACACTTCAAATTGAGGTAGAAAACAGAAGATTCTCCCTATTTTTACCCTATCTTTAGATTCCCAAATCAACAGATAAAAGCAATTTAATTGGTCTTCAACATCATGCATGACCTTGACTCGATGTATCTTTTTGATCTTGAGCTACAGTTTGTACGTTTTGTACACTGCAGTTTTTCTGTTGGCTCCAGACCCTGGCCTGACTTGTGTATTCCTTTACCTTTGCTTCAAAAGCGTAATCTCCCACCTGGTCTGTCCTCTTCCTTCTCCACCTATTTACATGGCCCCTTCTCCCATCTCACCCCTTCCAAGCAGTTTTCTCCAGCGGACTCCAGCCCCTGGGACTCTGCTTTTTCTGATCTCATAGAATACCCATATTTATAGTTAAAAGGGTTGGACCCAATTCCAACATGTGAGTATGTGAGTTTTCCCCACACACATTAAACAAGCAAGTCCAACTGGATGTCTTATCATTCAACTCAATTCTGACATTATCTACCCGGAGATAACATCAGATCCCACACGTTAAGGGCTCAGTCCTACCAGACTGCTCCCCTCCACTTTAGATGCCAGTGACAAGTCCAGGTTATCACCTGTGTTTCTGACTGACTGGCTTTGGATTGGAGGTTCCCATAACCTCCTCCTTGGGTTCGAATAATTTCCTAGAGCTGATCATAGAACTCAGAGAAACATTTTACTTACTAGATCATCAGTTTGTCATAAAAGAACATAACTCAGGAACAGCCAGATGGAAGAGGCACAAAACTTCTATACCCTCTCCAGGTGAGACCTTCTCCTCCAAATTTCCATGTGTTCCCCAACTTGGAAGCTCTCTGAACCCTTTTTTTTTTTTGGTTCTTATAGTCATGATTGATTAAATCATTGGCCTTTGGAAACTGAGGAAACATCCAGTGCCTCTCCCCTCTCCTGAGGTCGAGAAATGGGACTGAAAGTTTCAACCCTCTAATTACTTGGTTGGTTTCCCTGGCAACCAGCCCCATCCTTAAGTTCCCTAGGTACTTTCCAAAAGTCACCTCATTAACATAACGAAAGACACCTTTATAACTCTCCTCACCTTGGAAATTCCAATGGTTTTAGGAGCTCTGCCAGAAACTGGAAGACCAAATACATATTTCTTCTTATAAATCATGTTATCACAGTAGTTCTCCTTGAGAATTTAACATTTAAGGTGGTATACAGATGGCTTGCTTCCCCTGATAAATTACAACTCTATCAAGAAGGCCTTGGTAAGCCCAAAACACCCAATACAGCATCTTGTATGTATTTGGTATACAGTAACCAGTTTCATTTTAAAAACTACACATACCTTGTTTATCTTATAGAGAATTTAAACATGTGGCTTCAGTATAGTGATTGATTGATTCAGTGGCAGTTTCATTATAGGTCTTGCTCATCTTTCTTTACATAAAAAAATTGGGGGTTCATACAGTATGAAAGGCCCTCAGTAAATGAGGCAGATCACCACTGCCAACCTGCTCAATCACGGGATGCAAGTTTTTAGGTAAATTACAGTATAGCAGGTACCCTCTTGCTGCACAGGTGTGGAATCTGAGGTTAAATTTCCTCCTCCACCTATAACATACATAATGAAACAAATATAGAAACAAATAATAGGGAAGTAAGTTATAGATGGTCCTTTAGAAGTCAATTTTATCTGCGCATCTAACCATAAAAGCGGCATCTGCTCTGCTAAATACAGGTGTTTTATATCCTTGTCATTAATTGGAGGGGACATTATGTCATCATACATCAACAGTTAAGGTTGGTTAAAGTGCCACTTATCTCAGGTGCTGTCATTAATCAGGTTCTTTTCAGCTTGGGGACTCCGGAGGCTTGGCTCAAAGCTGCTCTGTGTGAATGGCTTTTCCCTATGGGTTGAAGGTGTCTTTTTATTATCATTTTGAATGAAAACCTTGGGACCCAGACATAAGTGCCAATTACGGTGGCTGTTCTGATGCTTCAGAGAAGAGAAATATTTTCCCTCATCATCTTCACTCCCTCCAGCACCTCACACCACCACCAAGTAGCCACCTTAGAGAAAAAGCTGTGGTCTTATCATGACTTAACCAATTGAAAGAATTCAACGAACCAGTTACAGTGCTTCTGGCACTCAGAGCTGGAGGGCAGCAGAATTCTGTGGAAGGCAGCATCTCCTCTTTCTGCCTGACACACACACACCTAACTGCCTTCCTGGCTACCTCAAACCCACTGTGTCATGTCCATTCCAGACAAGCTTTCAGGATGCATTTTTCCTTAGTCTATGCTTTCAGTGAAAATGGTTGTTTTTTTATCCCATTCTTGCAAGGCCACTTGAAGTGGCATAAGTTGTTTTAGGTTCAGTTGTCAGGGACAATAATGGTGGCTTTTTAAAATACTGGCCTTTATATTTTCATCATCTTAACTGGAAAGGTGAAGGTAAAATGTTCAGCCATTGGGTTGATAATTCAGGCAGGGGGACCAGTTGGTCCCTATTAAATTCTCACTCAGGAATCTCTTACTTTGCCCTGAAAATAAAACTCCCTACACATTCCAAGTTGGGTGTCTGAACCTGGGCAAGAGATTGGAAGAATAAGGGGGAGGGTATTTTTATCATTCATTCATTCATTCACTCAATGGATATTTATTGCCTGTGAGGAATTGTGCTGGCTCTGAAGGCTACAAGGATGATCAGAAAGAGACACAGCCCTTGCTCTTAAGAGTTTAGAGTGCAGATGGGGAAAAAATGACCCAAATAGCAACTATAAAAACATGTGAAATTACCTTGTCCCACATCAATCATAGCCACTGAAAAAGAAGCAGAAAGATGAGGGGGAGAACAAGATGAGATAAATAAGATAAATATCCTTTCTTGAGGACTCACTCTGAGTCCAATAACTATTCTGAAGCTTTAGGTGCAGTTTCATATTGAATTCTCACAACAAACCTCCTATGAGCCTTATTTTACCAATGATGCATTGAGACATGCAGAGGTTTAATAACATCCTCAAGGTCATCAGCTCAAGGGGAGTGTAACTGAGATTTGAATCCAGGCCTGACTGGCTCCAAAGCTGATTGTTTAAACTCAATGCATTAAGACCATGCGCCCATCCTCCCTTGGCCAGCACGGTTTAATGGCTCGTGGTGTACCTTGTCCAAGCCTTGGAAGAGTCCTGTGGAGTTGGCAGGACAGGGATGGGAGACAGGAGAATGCCTTGGCATTAAGGGTCACGTGGACTGGCCCAATTAAAGACGTGCAGCAGGAGTTGTACAAGAGCCCAAGTCACCTACCTGGCTAGTCCTCTTCGTTCTCCTCTACCTTCTTGCCTGAATAAATTGTCAGTGCTTGAGGACAGGAGCCATGGAAGTGGCAACAAATCCTCCTCTCTACAGATTTAACGTGATGTAAAGGGTTTTTGAAATCCTCAAGGACATCCAGGCGCTGCATTGTCCTCCGCACCATCTGGGGGCGCTGTATTTCTCAGCTGGTCAGTACTGAGGAATGCAGGACATCCTGCTAGGAATGAATCCTGCTCATCCATTCCAGGGCAGCTTTGAAGATTTGAAGAAAACATGTAAGTCACCATCAGTGTATCTGTAATCACTTGCTGTGAGAAGTGTATAAGCTAAACCAATCCCATGCCCCTAAAACAAGGGTAAATATGTTATGTATTACCTTCAGTGACTTACAAGAAGTCACATTATCTTATTATGGTCCCTGGAGAATTATTACATTTTTATATTCCTTACCTTCTTGTAAAGAGAAGGATGCACTACTTTTCTAGCATTCATTTACATGCCTTTGATAAATTACTGTAACCAGATTAGGAAGATAAAATAACCAGTCTATTAATTACAATGATTATTATTTAATGGAAAATGGGATCCTAGGCAAAGTGTGCAGCAAGAAGAAAGCTTAGCAATGCATTATACAGATGTGGTATTTTATCTTAAAGAGTAAGATAAGTGTCCAGTCTGTTCCACAATCTAGAGAATATGTTCATTAACTCTGCAAGATTTATATGTGTAATTGACCATAATATTTAACACTATTTGCTTGATTTGGTGGTACATGAAGAACAAGGAAAAGCTGTAACTTCAATTAAATTGAGTAAATCCCTCAATGAACATATAAAAGGCCAGGTCTACCCAGCAATGTAAGTAAGCAGAGGGTTGAACAATGGTTTACAAAACATTTTTTAATTAAACGATGTATTATTTCCATTTCAATTCAATGACAATTTTTTTTTAAATACTAGGGGTTGGGAAGAGAGCTTCCCCCATCCTTTCAATTAATCCCCCAAATAACGAAAAGTATAATTTTAGATAAACGTTGATACTTTCTCAAGAGAAGCTTCCTGACTCGATCACCAGCAGACATCAGATCTTGTCTCACTTCCTTCAGCTATAAAAATGAAAATAATAGTTGCATCTGCCTCCATGGAGTTACATGGATTAAAACAAAAGTCTGCAAACTATGGCCAAATCTAGCCAGCTGTCTTTACTTTGTGTGGCTTGCAATCTATATTTTTAAGTGGTTGAGAAAGAAATCAAAATAGCAATCCTATTGTGTGACGTGAAAATTTTATGACATTCATATTTCAGTGTCCCTAAATGAAGTTTTATTGGAACACAACTACATTCATTCACTTACGTATTGTCTGTGGCTGAGTTAGTGCTACAACAGCAGGGTTGAGTAGTTGTGACAGAGACCACAGGGCTTGCAAAGACTAAAATATTTACTATCTGACCTTTTACAGAAGAAGTTTGATGTCCCCTAGACAAGAGGAATAACACATGGGTTCCCAAAGTTTGCTACACATTAGAAACACCTAAGGAACTTTAAATAAATAAATAAATAAATAAATAAATAAATAAATAAATAAATAAACGCTTTGTCATGTCACACCCCAGACCGATTAAATAAGACTCCTAAGGGTGGACTCCAAGCATCAATAATTTTAAAATTTCACAGGGGATTCCAACGTGCAGCCAGATTTGAGCACCAGTGCACTACTGTGCTATGTATGGTACATAAACGTAACACCTAGTAAGACCTTGATCATTGTTAGCGAACTGATAAAATAAATCCTCCTTTTGTATTCCTCAGTGTTTCAGTAAAAAATTATTAAATGAGCATTAGGTACAAAATGTTTCCTTTCCTTTCCCTCCCTTTTTCTTTCCTGCCTCTCTTCTCACCTGTATGCAAGACTTAAGACAGGAAAAAAACACAAAGTTTCCTTTTATGTTTTGAGTTTCTAAACATTGACACGTTCAATATTTTGTATTTTCGTTTATTCATGCCACAGATTTTCAGAGTACACTATCAAGTTCTATACAATACTCCTGGAAGGCAAGGGCTCCAAATACGTGTTTTCAAAGTTCTAGAGAATGCCCCAGTGTTCCTGTAAACAGCCTCCTATGTTTAGACAGAAACCCCTTGAATCTAGTGGGGTTCTCATAAACAGTCTTGTAAGTATAGTCTAAGTGGCTTAATGGTTGCCTTTGAATTAATAAATTCGTGGCATCTTCAATAGGCAATAACAAGAAAGAACACCTACATGCATGTGTAGCCACGCAATCAAAATAACTGATGGGGTGGATACATATGCTCCACATTAAAATACATCCGAGTATGGTAGAGGGGATACCAAAAGCTGATGTCAAGAGGCCTGTGATCTTGTTAGTAAGACACAACTAACGAACATTAGACAAGCAGGAGAGTCCAGCTCCATCCTGAATTCTTCACTCTTTTGTCACAACCAGTGAGCACCCACTAAATCTTCCCAACTGGGAGGTGGATATAGAGAGATAAGGCTCGGACAGAGAGATGAAGCATATGGGTTTTGAATTCATACCACGAGGGTTCTAATTCCAGCTCCATCAGTCATTTGGGCAAATTGCTTACCTCTCAATGCCTCAATTTCCTCCGCTATAAAATGTGTCTGTCTCTTAGAGCTGAAGTAATTATTTTAAAAACGTATAAGTTAACCTGTGTTGTTGTTGTTGTTGTTGTTGTTGTTGTTTCTAATTCTTGGCCGTAAGGCTAGAAGATGACTTCCAGCCTAAAGCACAGCGATGAGCCTGCCTCTCCTCATCTAAGGACCTCACTTGAGCACTGGCCTTTATGGCCAAATAGGAATTTCCTGAAGGACAGGACTATAATCATTCAGATACTCACAAAATTACATCACTATCTTTTTCCAGAAGGCCTTGCAAAGCATGAACTCCGTGTACATTGAAAATATATGTACCTCACGAAAGCCTTTAAATTACCAGATGCTCTTCTAAGTGATAAACAGAAAACAGATTCTTCCCGAGTGCCAAACAGATGTATACACATGATTTATACTCATCTTTTGTTATCAGTATATGTTGAGTATTACAATTTTAATACAGTGTTTTTCCTTTCTTAAAACGTGCATGCATTTTTTTGGCACCCTCTGTATTTGCAATTTCCCACTACATTAGCCCCAAGACCAAGTGTTTCTTTTGTAGCCTTCATGCCTGGAGTTGGGGATGTTTTCTCCAAAGTCAATCTAGTCTCATTCATAGAAAGACTTTCTGTGCTGTGTCATCTCCTTCTATATGTTTTCTTAATATCCCCACATATATTTTTGTTGCTTTTGTGTCTATTCTAGCGGTCACACCACCCATGTTTCTGTCATTCAAATTCCTACTTGACTCTCCCATGAATAGTCCCATTCTGTAAGAGATCCCAGTGCTTTCTCTTTCCGTCTTCCAACTTCAAGACTTTGCTTAAATGGTCACTAGGCTACGTGACTTGCATTTTAAACTGTTTCACCAGCTACACTGTGGGTAAATCCTCCATTACCATAAGTAACTTTTCCTCCTGAATCCTGCTTTCTTCACCTTGTATGTTTGAAGGTGAAAAACATTTTTCATGCTGTTCATACATCATCCTTCAAAATGCATTTTCCTATTTAATAGGCCAAAAAAGATTCATGGACAATAAAGATTATGGGTACCTTTATATTTCTTGATATATTCATTTTTTATTATAAATTCACCTTCTGATGCTTACAAACTGGTCCTCTATTCTTGCCATAATTTTGTCAGTTTTTTGTATTGAATGAAATAAACAAAGGGGAAAAAATAAAACAAGTAAACCGAAATAAGGCAATGAGAACCCACATGGTAACAGGAACTACATGGCACCGAGGAGGAGGGCTTCCCTCCACTGAGTGCTGGCTGCCTGCACACCTCCATTCCAAACATTCACCTCTGCCAAGAGATGCTTTATATTTCCATGTGTCACACTAATATTTTTGTACCTCTAAAACTGTATTCTGGACCTTATGGAACAACTTATAAAAGGTTAACATTATGGAAATCAACATATATATATATATGCCAAAAATGTATACAAGTGGACACTTTGGTCATGTTGCCCAAGCAGTAGTTCGCCTTAATCAGAAATGTCTGGATGCTGATGGTAACCACTTCAAACACCTCTCGTAATTGCAGAAGACAAATGTGACTTGTTTTGTTATTTTTATATACTGAGTATTACAATTTTAATATAGATTTCCTTTCTTAAAATGTGTATACATTTTTTGGCACTCTGTGTGTGCGTGTGTGTGTGTGTGTGTGTGTGTGTGTGTATTACATAAACTTAACACATAGTAAGTGAGATACATATATATGTCACCAAGAAACTCTCAACTCTGCTTGCACATTTTATTTCTTCATCAGTATTAGCTGATTGATTTCTCTACAACAGAAATCAGAGACCTTAATGCCTATCCACACAAACCAAATAGAAAGGGCTAAGAAATCCAATCACCTATTATATTAATTATATATTATTGAATAACAAATTACCCTAAAACTTAGTAGCTGAAAACAGAAAACATTTATTATCTCAGTCTCAGTGGGTCAGGAATTCAGCCACGGCTTCATGGGGTGCCTCTGGTTTGAAGTCTCTCCCAGGGCTGAAATCAAGGCATTTGCAAGCTACGTGGTCCAACCAAAGGCTTTTCTGGGAAGAATCTGCTTCCAAACTCACCCAAGTGGTTGCTGGCAGGATGTAATTCCTCATACACCACCGTGCCACATGGACCTTTCCATAGCACAGCTCACAATATGGTGGCTGTTTTTCCTCAGAGCAAGCCATCAACAGAACAAGCGAGGGCATGCAAGACAGACACCACAGTTTTTTTATAACCAAATCTCAGAAGTGACATCCCATCATTATTGCTCTTTTCTATTGAGTAGAAGCCATCACTTGGTCCAGCCCACACACAGGTTTGGGATTACACAGGGTGTGAATAATAGAAGGTGGGGCCATTGTTATTGGTATATTGGAGGCTGCCCTAGACCTGCCTGTCCTATACCTCCTCATCTCACTGACTCATCAGCATAATTTATGCAACTTGCCTCTTTTATTGATGTCTGTCCTACAAGTGCAGTCATTTGTTTGGGAAAATCTCAGCAATCTCCACATGTATGAGTCTCATAATTCAAATTAATATAAAATATTTTGCAAAACAGAAATGGCCTTTCCTAACAGCTAAATCTCTTTAATAGAGAGTAAAATGTGTCAAAACAAAACCTTTCCCCATACCATCCAAAATAAGAAAACACAACGAAAGTTAAAAATAAAAGACTGGATAAGATAAATCAAATAATACAAGGAAAACAATTCAGAGGTTACAGTATCAATAGCACACGTGCAGCATTCAAAATAAAATATTAAACGGGACAAAGAGGATCATTTTATTTTTATAAATGTTACCAAATAACATAAAGGTGTATAAGTACTGATTTGTCTGGACCAAATCACACAGTCTCAAAACAAATAAAGTAAAACTAATTGAATTAAAAGTAGTAATTGACATACATAACACAATGCTTTTTTTCATTTCCTGACTGATGAAAGTAAACAGTTTTTAAAGATATAGAAGATATGGAAAGTAAATCTAGAAGTAGATTGACTTAACATTCAGCTTAGAACCTTATCATTAGAATGAAGGGAGAACATACCTTCTATATCAGCACCCATGAATTATTTACCAAAAAAGTGATCATATATTGGTCTATGATGAAAATAAATTTCCTGAAGCAAAAATCAAATAGACCATATACTCTGACTACAGCGCAATATATATACATATACATATACATATACATATACATATACATATACATATACATATATATATATATATATATATATATATATATAATAATTTGTTAAAAAATCAACACTTTACCCTTTCCAATTACATTCCAATTATGGCCGACAAAAAATAAAATAAACGAATGAAATGAAAATGCCTCCTACCTTAGCTGGAGTGCTACAGCTCCTGGTATTCCCACAACTTGGATCTTCTCAGTCTTCAGGGCACTGGGGCTGGCTGTGAGACTGCCTAAGTCCTCCAAGTTCAAAGTTCTTAGCTGTGAGCAGCCTCTCCCAGTTTTCCCAGAGCCCTGTACAGAGCTTGTCTTCCATATGTACCATGATGTGTAAAACACAAATCAAATTTATAGGTTATTTTTAAATTAGTGATAACAAGACTACCATCCTCAATCTTAAAGCACAGGAGGAGGAAAAAAGTAATAAAGATAAAAATAGAAGACAAGAAATCAATTTTTTAAAAATAGAATTGACAAATAAAAGGCTTAAAAGGATGTTCTTTTGAATCAGACAGACTGCGCTCAACAGCTGCCCTGACCAATACTACCCATGGTTCCTGCGATCAGGCACTTAAACTCTCAAAGCCTCGGTGTCTTCATCTGTACTTTGAGGAAAACCAGAAGGTCGTTAGGGGATTAAATGAGATAATACATGTAAAGCAGTTATCATGAAATCCCTAACACACAATGAATACTCAAAAAAATGTCTTGGTTAACTTGTCTGTTAACCAAGTGTGGACTATTTGAAAAGATCAATAAAATAAACACACCGCTGGACAGTCCAAGGATAAAAGAGGGAGAAAAAGAAAAAGAACAACATTAATGATGAGAGTGTGTAGCAACAGATATTGTTATTTTAAAAATTATAAGACAACTATGTTATTCTATTTTACCAAATTAAAAATCTCAATGAAACAGATTACTTTCTAAGAAAATATAAATTACAACATCTTACAAAAAGTTAGAAAACCTGAGAAGACTAAAAATATTCAAGAAATTGAAAACAATGGTTAAAACCTGATCCCCATGAAAAACCTATAATGTTGTTTGGGGGGGGATTCTAACAACCTTTAGGAAACAAACAGCTCCTATATCATTTCAATTTTCCAAGCATAAAAAGATGAAAACACATCAATTCATATTTCAAAATGAGGATAATCTCATTACCAAAACCTGCCAAAGCACAAGAAGAAAATAATTATAACTAACCACACTTATGCCTATTAGATACAAAATGCTAAATAAAATGCTAATAAGTTAAATTCAGATATATAACACAAAGGTTATGTGTCATGACCAAGTATGGTTGATGCATATGATGGTTCAACTTGGAAATGGATTAATATGTTATCATATTAATAGGACAAAGGAAATAATCCATATGACCATCTTGATAGTGGGTGGAGGTAGTGTATATGATAAATTTCACTATCAATTCCTAATTTTTAAAAAATATATATTAATAGAATAGAATAGATATTTCATTAATATTATTTACAGAAGTGCCTACCCTTGATCAATTTTTCCAATAAAATCAGAAGCAATACAGACTTCCATCATCACCACTTCTATTTAAGATTACTCTCCAACTCTAGTTAACGCAACTAAACATGAAAACAAAATATTGTAAAGGAGGAAGAAAAATGGCCAGGAATTATAGATGCTATGGTTGCTTACCTACGAAAGATATTGGGAAAAGGAGATTTATCTGAAAGAATATTAGAACTGACATTCAGTTCACACCCAGTATCAGGGCCAATTGGTTGGTTCTCTGCACCACTGATTAAGTATTTTGAATTGTGGCTGCTAGTAAGGCATATTATTAAGAAGGTCAGCAGTAAACCAAAAAGGAAATGAGTAGCTTTCCTGCTTACCAATTATGATCAGTTAAAAATATATAATGGTAAAGTGATCCTATTCACAGTAATAACCAAAGATATAAAATATCTAGGAATAAACTGAACCAGAAATATGTAAGAACATTTTAATGAAAACTATTAAACTGCACTGAGGGTCACACAATAAGAGTTGAGTACTTAAATTCAGAGTTGTGTTCTCATAGTAAGAATACCTACTAATGTATAGATTCTTCGCAAATGAATCTATTAGGTTGGTGCAAAAGTAATTGCGGTTTTAAAGGTTAAAAATAATTGCAAAAACCGCAATTATCTTTGTACCAACCTAATATAAATGTAACTCAATTCCTCTTGAAAATCCAATGGAGTTACTTTTTTTGGAGCTTGCTAAAATTCTGGTAGAATAAACGTGAAAATGTTTTGAAAAAGAAGAAAGATGAGTTGGGACTTTTCTTAGCAGATATTCAAATGTGTTACAAAACCACAATACTTAGAATAATCTGACATCGGTGCCAACATAGACACATCAGTGAAATCAAGTAGAAAATCCCAAGGCAGCTTAGGATTTAAGAATTTAAAGAATTTAGTTTAAGAATTTATTTAAGAATTTAGTGTATGGTAAAGATGGCATTTTGAATATGTGGGGAAAAAATAAATTATTCCATTAATAGCTGAAGAAACTATGGTGACTAGTTTTTATAATCTTGATGTTGGGAAGGGTTTTCTAAATATGACATTACAAGATGAAACCATATAAGAAAATAAGGATACTTTTGACCTCCAAAAATATTCTACTGACAAAAATTAGAGAACACAGAATAAAGTAAGAAAGATTGTTTTTTGTTGTTGTTGTTGTTGTTTTAAACAAGAGCCAATATTTCCTTATTCATCAATGTTTCCCTACGTACTGCAACAGTGCCTGGCACGTAGTAGGCCCTCAGATAAATGGCTACATAAAGAGATCTTCTAAGTCAGTAAGGAAAAAATGAACATTTCAATTTTAAAATTTAGCAAAAGACATGAATATTAAAGATGAACTATTAAAAGCCAGTAAAAAAACTTTTCAAGAATTATCAATCTCACCAGCAATAAGATAAACGTAAATGAAAATAAGAGTTTACCATATTTCTGCTATTGCTATCTCTCTTTTTACTCTGAATTGGCCAGTATGTGGGGGAAAGAGCACTCATCAACTTCTGATATAAATTCATAAAGCCTCTCTCATAAAAATTTGTGTGATATAATTCAAAGTCTATAAAACTACAAGTTTTCTGTTGTAGCAATTACACTCAGGAATTTTCTCTAAGAAACAATTTTTAAAACATGCAAAGATAGAGATACAAGGATATTCATCAAGCATTGTTTATGAGTGAACAACTAGAAACAAATGTTTAAAAAAAAACAGGGAATTAGTTTCATAAATTTTGGTACATTTTTCAATGGAATACCACCCAACAAGAATAAGCGATAACGCAGATTTGCATTAACATCAAAAGATGTTCATGATATGCTGCTAGTTCATAAAAACCAGTTTCAAAGCAGCATATGTAAAAATTATATCTTTATATGCATAGAAAAAAATGGATGATAAATATGAAAATTTTAAGATTGGTTTTATCATGATAATTTTATTTTATTTTTCATGGTCTCCTATATGGTCTAATTATTTTCAATAAATGTGTTAGTTCTGTATAAAAGTGGTAATTTTTTTTTTTTTTTTGGTCATAGAAAAGTAGCACTTAGTAATCTGCAGAGAAATCTTTTAGTTTCTTTATTGATGTTTCCATCTCCTGAGGTTACTGTTTTACTTTGAATGGCTTCTTTTCATCAGATCTTTATTATCTACAGGCTTTGCTAGAAGATAACACTTAGTTATTATTAAAGGAAACCCATAAATTTTTCTCCACCCCCCACCACTATATTCATTTACTACTTCCCACCCACTTTATCCCAGTACAGTTTTATTTAAAAAATTTTTTTCATAATCTTTGTGAAATCATTCCATTTACATATTTGCCTACCAGTTGATCATTTATGTTTCTCCACTAAAATGCTATCTCCACGAGAATAGGGACTTGAATTGTTTATGTTTAAGCTGTTTGCCCGTTTCCAGAGCAGTGACTGCCACGTGGTAGAGGCTCGATAGATACATGTAGAATGAATGAATGAGTTGATTTTAGAAGAGTCAGTTCACTTTCTATGATTAAGCAAACTTGGGAACGCTTGGGAATTAGATCTGCTAATTTTCTCTATTAAACAATGAGGCCCACCTACCCGGCAATGGTGTAGGGTAGAAATCACTGAAGTCTAGGAGTCGGTAGAGCTGGACTGGTCTCACCATAAACAAACTTCCTTAACAAGTCGGTTTTGCTGTCTTTGTTACACAAGACTGACCCTAATCAGAAGCTGGAAAAGAAGGAGACTAAACTGTTATCCTTGTTCCATCTGCGGGCTGTTTTACCTCTTCAATAGGGTTCACCCTTTTGCATGTGCCCTCATCCTCTCCAGTTTCAAGCCCCCAATGCATGGAGGATGCTTAAGCCTCCAAAGGGTACACGTTGCCCACCTCCAGGGCACTCAGGCTCATATCCTCACACTCACGATCTTCTTCACTTGTCTATCATGGAAACCCACCTTCAGGGCAATATCTGAAAAACTAACACAGATTGACCGTTCTATCTGCTTACTCATAAAATCAAAACAATTTTGTGGTCTGCAAAACAGGAACTCTTGGGCATGCTCATTGTCACCTCATGACTTATAAACTTCAAATGACAAAAATATGCTAGTTAATTATAAGGCACATTTACCAGTCACCTATGTGTGATCCAAGAATAAAGTTATAAAAACAACAACAACAACAAAAAACCCAAAAAACACACAATGCTTTTTAATACAGAATAATCTAATTAAATAATAGATGTTATTATTCAATAGCCAAATAGCCATCCAAGTCTTTAAATGCCATCAGCCCTGTGGAAGGTATAAAAAGTTGGATCTATTTCTAACTCAGTGAGCTCAAGATCTAAATTGTAAATGTGAGATATTATTATCTGAACCTCCCAGGACTGCCTTGGCACTGGGAGGGATGGTATTTTAATCTTCGATTTAATCCTCCCTATTTTGTCCCAGATATTTATAACACAGCTGTGGAAAGGTGCTCCTGGCAGAAAGTTGGCATGCAATTTTTCAGGCTGGGAGCAAATATCTAAATCAAATAGAAAAAAGAAATCCAAATGGATGAATTTATTCAAGTTTTAGAGCTGGGGAAAAAAATCTCAATAGAGTTAAAGCTCAGGACTAGAGAGCATTGAGTGATGTCAGAGGTAGGTAATTATCTGAATAACCCAAGTTCCGAGCCCCTTCTTCAATTTTCCAGGTAACACAGGCCAAAGCTGATTTTGTTACATACGGAGTTGGTGAGCATTCCATTTGAAGATGCTGCATACAATACGCTATTACCAAGCATAGAGTTGAATTTTCCAGAACCCAGTTTTAGAAGTCTTTGGTGTTTAAATAAAACATCTTCATTTATAACAGACTAGCACTTTTCCTTCTTTTTTTGGGGGGTGGGGATGGAATTATGTACTGTGTGTTTCGTATAATTTAAAAACATATTATAAGGATGTAATTAAAGAACTTCAGGGAAGATACTTAAGATCTTTAAGGCCTTAAGTCATCCGCTTTCCCTCCAGCCCAGGTAGTCTCACCGTAGTCTCGCGGGAGACTACCTGGGCTGTAGGGAAAGCAGATGACTTAAGACTGAAAGACCTAACCATTCACTGGGCTCAGAGGACACCAATCATCTTTGTTCTATATGCTAAATTAGACAGTAGGCGCTCCTCCTCAGGAAACAGCAATTAATGGAACAGCCGAAAAGGGAAGGCATTCTCTGAAACATGCAAAGATTGCACATCAGCTTCTGGCTGGCTGGAGAGCTACTGGCAATGACAGCGTCCTCCGCTCCGGCCGTGGAGCCCAACAGCGCCCACATCGGCTCAGCAGTACCGCGCTGCACCCCACAGTTACCAAGGCACTTTAATAAACACCATGTCATCTGATCTTTACTGTTTCTTTTGGGAGGAACAGGCAGAAGCTAGCTTCTCTGGAGCACAGGACCAGATTAGCAACTGGCCTGTGGATATCTTCAAATAAACCAAATCAGTCAGAAACATGGGTCAGGGTCAAGACTGGACGATCTCAGAATTTTAAGAGTCTTATGGGCACGTGCATGTTGTGTATACACACACTTCTACAGCCTCCGCTGCACCTACAGTGGTATTTTTGGGACTAGGTAATGAATTGCTCTCTGCTACTAATAACCGGTGCTGTTGAGCATTTACAATTCTCTATGCAATTTTCTAAGCATATCATACGTATTACCTTGTTTTACTCTCGTAGTAAGTCTAAGACACTCGTTAAACACCCATCCCATCAATGGCCTGACGTAAGTCAATTGAACAGCACTTGGGGATACTGCTTCCTCCCTTCACAACCACAGCATCGTGAGCTTCATTTACTCTACTTGGAAGTCTCTGGATTTTAGGGGCGGAAAAGAGAATGATGGAGGCTGAGTAAGACACCGTCGTTCGCCTCACCAGAAGTTTGTGTTTCTTGTCCCCAGGCCTAGGAAACTCAAGTCCACGTTTCTTCAAGTCGTAGAAGCAATGTTACAGAGCTCAGAGAGGACCTGACCATTATTAGCCCAGTGTAGACATTCTTGACCCACTTAGGATGCAGTTTCCCGGGAGGAATTTTTCATTGGAAAATTTCAGTGAATGCTTATTAAGTGTCTACAGTGTTTGACGTATTCTGGCCCCATAGAAGAAATGCAATATTATTTCTCAGGATAATCATTGTAATAATAGATATCACTCAATGCATCATCATAATAGATACTATCTGTGGCTCAGAAGCCACAGATGCTGATGTTCTGTTGAATAAAAAATATTTAAATCTGAAATCTCAGAAATGAGATCTGGGGTGGAACCATTGGTTTCCATCACTATGGCTTAGGAATCATCTGCTGAAATGGAAGTCATGTGGGAACCGTGGAAATACAGGTGACCACCTAGGCTACACTGTTTGGACTTCATCTTATAGTTAAGGAGTCCTTCCTGTCTGCTTGCCAGGTTTCTCCCACCTGGAGGACCTCACTGCTGTTTGCAATGTCATCATGGGAGTTTTCCCTGCTCTCTCCCTCCTCCGCCACCATCTGGATGATTGCCACCAGGCCTTAAACAAATTCTGTCCTTAGTCAGAGTGTTGTTCCTCCTTTTTTATCCTGTGACGCATAAGCTCTCCATTGCCATCACAAATCGTTGATGGGTGCTCTGCAGTTTTCCACTACAGAAGTACCCCTCTACTCTACCCAAGCTCCCACGCTAGTGCTGGGGGTGACAGAGACATTTCTGAACAGCTGCTCCTGCCACTCTGCCCCAAGTTCAGAAAGAACAGCGACTCCTCAACCAAGCAGAAATGAAGAGTGCCATTTCCCTGGCCTTCTGTGCTCTGTCTCACACACCCACATTTGCATTAGTTCTCAGCTTGTTTCCACTCTGCCAGTTTTGTTTGCATGTCTGGCACCAGGGGTGGCTCCCAGGACTTTTTGCAGCCCTCTTCTTTCACCCAGAAGGAAGGTGGACCACTCTGACCCCAATGAATCACCGAATGCCAACTGGCAGGTGGTGAGGGTGAAGGGAGGGTGATGACTCCCAGGGTGATGGCATCCCCTGGTGACGCAGGGAATCAGGGCACCAGATTGGCACCCACAGTTGCAGCTTGAAACCATCAACAACAGCCAGAATCCTGGATGGTGAACCCTCCTGTCACTCCCCACAATCTTGGAATCTTCTCAGAGTGATCTGAATACTAATCTAAAGGAAATCTCTCAGAAGCCACATTCAGTTTAGGAGTCAGAGCGCAGAGCTAGTGTCTTATCCTCTTCTAGATTCATGTGTCATACAGATGCACTCCCCAAATCAATCTGAATCTCCTCAAAGACAGGGGAGGGAATAATTGCTAGACATAGACCACAAGTTGTTCTTCTTCTGGATACCTCCCAGCTTTTGCATTACTGTTTCTAATATATTGGGTGCAGGGTCCTCTTGCATGTGCTGCTCTTGAAAGATTCCTCCTGCTGTGGAAGAATGCCTCCTCTCCTGCCACTGACGTTCAAGGGATTTTCACAGTGGAATCATAGAAACCATCAGCATCCCAGCTTAAAACTAAGCTTAACTTGTGGATGAACTTCTCTCCAAACCTAGCTCCCACTCTCAGCAGCTCGCCTTCTCCTTTCGCAACTTTCTCAAGGGAGGATGGTTTCTTCCCTCCCTGCACCCACCACTCTGGACATTCACATAATCCCTCCCAGTTTTCTCTCTCTCAATCACACCACAGAAACTTCCCTTTCTAATCCATTTAACCAGATCTCCCCACATCCTATGGGCAACTTCGTGACAAATATCAACAACTCTTCCCATACCTTTTCTTTTAGGCACTTTAAGACATGTTCTGGATATTTCTTGTTCGCCTTCCCAGGTCCACTCTGCCCAGTTCTACCCTGCTCTACGGCTTGGGAGGCCGGTTCTGGAGGACCACACCAATAGGCTCCCAGTTGGCAATCAGAGGTTCCAGCAGGAGCTCAGAGGATGGGAAGAGAGTGAGGTCAGAGTGTTTATCACCCCACCACACACACACACACACACACACACACACACACACACACACACACACAGCACTGCAAGTGGATGCTTCCTTCTACTCTAGGTTACAGTTCTTGTTAGAAGGCCCCCTCCTTTTAGGTACTCTCTCTGGGTTCCCCGGAGCTGTTCGTCTGCTTTTCCCATCAGACTTAAGGGTGGTAATGGCTACCTGCTGTTGCTACCCTGCAATATCCTTCCTTGGCTTCCCAAAACCCTTCCCACACCTTTGTAAATATTTGCTGGATTAAACTCTCCTCAAATACCCAGTTTGAGTGTGTCATCTCTTTCCTGCCAGGACCCTGACTGATACAGGACACTTTTCCTACACAGCAATAGAAGGTTTTTGCTAATTTAATTCAATGTAACTTAACAAATATTGACTGAGTGCCTACTCTGTGTCAGATCCTGTTCTTTGCACTGGGGTTACAGCCGTGAACAAAATAGAAAACTTTCTGCCTTCAAAGGAAGTACATTCTACTGGGGGAAGATAAATAATTTTAAAAAATAAGTAAGCAAACTAGATAAAATATTAGCAGATGGTAAGAGCTTGAAGGACATATGAAGCAGGCAAAGGGGAGAGGGAATAGCAGGGGTTGGCAGACATGCAATGCAATTTTGTATGCAATGGCCAAAGATGGCCTCCGTGAGAAGAGATGTGGAGAAGAATGCAGTGAGGGCACAAAGAAGCATACACAGTACATGGAATGTTGCCCTGGAAGAGTTTATAACCAAGTTATAAAAACTAGGTAACGAATCATTCCCAGGATCAAACTTAAGATCGTAGCTCTCCGTGATGCAGAAAACCAAAATGAAGATCAACACTCGCGCATCTCTATATGATGCTCAATGATACACAGATAATAGTTTAACAATCTCATTTGCAAGTGTCTTTAGTACAAGGGTGGAGAGTGGACATGGAGATGGGCTATTCTGATCCCTCCTCAAAGAAGGACTTGTTGCCATAGCTGCTGATAGTTCTGTCACAGACACCTTTCAGCTCTCAGCCCTTGCAGAGGTGGTCCTAGCCTCAGAGAACTGAGTAGCCCTAGGCCATGCCCTTAAAATTGTTAAGTAAAGGAAGATACAGATTTTGTAGATAATAGGGATCCAAAAAGTAATAATTTTCATGGATGAGATAATTAGGAATTAGCATGGTAAAATGAATAGATTTTATAAGAATAAACCCCAAGTTCTGAAAACAGAGCCAAAACAGCAAACAGTGCATCTTAGAACCATATTGAATAAAGAAATGTAAGAGTTTTCCTTGACGGTGGCCTCATGCATCAGCAGCAAGCTGGTGAACTTGCACAGGCATCCCTGCAGGCTTAGGCCGCATGACATCTGAAGAAGATGCTGGGCCAGCTCGATTGTCCACCAGTCAAATCACAGGTGGAATAGCACATTCGGCTCTGGGCACCACTTGTATATAGCAAAACACAAACCAGAGTATATCTAGAATAGAGGGGCCAGAATGGCAAAGTGACTCAAAAGTATTCCAGAAAGCCTGAGGATGAACAACCTATAGAACCACAGATCTGCAGCAGATATGGTGGTGAATAAAGGCAGCCTTTAAACCTCAGAACCGCTGTTATGAGGAAGAAGAATTAGACCATGTCCCTCCCAGGAGAGGAAAAACTAAGACCCATGAAGGGGATCTGTAGTCTCTTAAGAAAAAGTTCATTGAGCAACCTACCTTCAGCCAGTCATTACCTTGGCTGGTCATAGTGCTGAGCAAAGCAGACATTCTCTGCCCTCAATGAACTTACCATTTAGAGAGGGGACTAACACTAAGCACAAAATCATGATATAAATATATATGGAGAACTGTGAAGGACAAGGAGAAGGTGCGGTCAGGGTTTCCTGAGGTTTTAGGAAATGATCTGTTTGATTTAATTCTTGTTTTGCGTTATTCTATTTTGTTTAGGAGTTCAAGGAACTGAAAAAACAATGTTGCTGGAGCCCCGTGAGTACACGGCAGAATGGTATGAATTATTGGGAGACCAATGAAGATTCTAGAGCAGAAGGCCAAGGACGAGGTGTTCCTTAGGGGCTAAAGTTGGGTGGTGGCCATGCAAATGAAGAGAAATTATTGTAGTCAAGAGGAAAAATCTAAATGGCTTCAGGATAGACTGGACAGAAGTAAGACCTGCATTCATTCACACTCTGATACTTTGTTATTTTCTGGAGAAAAACTGGTCTAAAATACTTTATAGCATCTGTAAAGAAAGTGTTGGTTGAGTCAATGAAGCAAATTTGGAGGAAAAAAATTTGGAAGGGAACATTTAACCTACTTCAGAGAACACATATTTTTAAAGACTTAGGTAAAGGCCATCATGTAAGCAGACTCCTTGGATCTCTATAATTTGAAATAAATTTCTGAAGTTCAGACTTGTCATAGATCCAAATGAGTCTTTATCTCACAATAACTTATTCATTCAAAACATTTTATATAACATTTAAAATGTGCAAGAAGCTATGTGGGTTGCAAAGATGAATCAGGAAAGGGCTTGTACAAAAGGAACAGGAACACAGACTGTGTCCTAACGTGAGGCCCCTGTGACAAGTACAAACCGAATGACCTAGGGAAATAGTGAAGGTGTTCTTTGGGCC
This sequence comes from Rhinolophus sinicus, assembly GCF_036562045.2. Classification (NCBI taxonomy): domain Eukaryota; kingdom Metazoa; phylum Chordata; class Mammalia; order Chiroptera; family Rhinolophidae; genus Rhinolophus; species Rhinolophus sinicus. The sequence goes on along the minus strand of NC_133758.1, from coordinate 14,699,643 downwards.
GGCGCCTTGAAAGATGAGCAATGATGGGGGGTTCAGTAACAGACAAGCAGGTATTCTAAGAAGAATCAACAGCATAAGCATCAACACAGTAGTAAGAGGGTTGGGAACAAGGGCTGAGACAGTAGGAATATTAAAATGTGTGGGGTAGTAACTAGACAGTGTTGGTAAAATATTTAGTTAATGAAAACATGAAAAGAAAAATCAAGTTTTTCCCCAAATGTACTTCATGCGTCACAGATTCATCCAATCCTATGGCTAAATAGGATCTCAAAAGGCAAACTTTCCAACCCCACTGCTTTTCATCATTACCTTGCAATGGCTCGGTCACCTGAATCAGGTCGTAGGACTTCAGGGGTCTTTCGCCCATGGCAAAGGCATGAAAAATACGGATCTAATGTCCAGGTTTCTGATCATTAGACCCTGTTTTCACTCTAGTTTTCCTTCAAACTTCGAGAAACATTGTCCCTTTACAATAAAGCTTTGAGATCATTAAGGTATTCCACCAAGAATCATTTCCATTGATAGGACTTCAAGATGCCAGGTAACTTCAGAGGCCTTTATTCAGGGCACACATGTTTGAGGTTCTCCTGAATTTCCTCATGGCTACTTTTTCCTATCATACCCAAAGAAGGCTGCATATTCCAAGGAAAGAGTGAGTGGAGCCAACTGTGGGGATTCTATACCCAGATGGGATCAAAGAAATGTGGGATCAATGGCCCACAGAGTATCAGCAGCAGACGTCACTCTTGCTGCCCAGTGAGCTGATTTACATCCTTTGGTCCAGAAATACTAGATAATTTTCTTGTAAACATTCTCCCATAACATCACATCCTTTCTTGACAAAAGTTAGTCAACTGTCCGTGGCTATTTCTTTTGAGCTTTTTTTTCCAATCGTTGTCAAGGAGTTGAAATGATCTATCCGTTCTTACTCACCTTCTTAACTAACCATACCCACTTACAAAAAAATGATAATAAAGTAGAACTAAACCCATACGGGACAGAACCCAAGATCTTGACCTCATTGTTACTCTGTACTAACCTGAGATTTTCAATCTTGACAATTAGGTAATGACTATCCAGGGCCTTGATTTACTCTGCTAGCCTTGTCCTTATGCCAAAAATGTCACCATTTGTCTCGTCCTAGGAAACTCAATGCTCACTTTTCCCTTGAGGGCCTCCTAGGGAGTTTCCCACATTGAAAGATGATTTATATTTAACTTACCACAGCAAGCGCTAGTGAAAGATGGTGAGGTTCACAGAATAACGGACCACCTGCCATCTCTTATTAGTTAGATATTTACATTGGAGATGTGTTATGTTAAAGGGCACTGACAGTCCTTACATCAGACAACTGAATGATAGTCAAATGCTATGTCGATTATTAAAATACTGTTGTTCCTATTATAGGGAAACATAAATAATAGCATCAAAACAGGCTTATTACAAAATAAGCTTATTTCTAGACACTCTGTCCATGTGTCATTAAACGGAGGTCTTTCCAGATGTGCCTAGTGTCACATCTCCTCTTCCACCCCCACTCTCCTGAGAGCCCCATTCCAGGTGGACAGAAGACCAGTCACATGCTACAACCAGCTGACAGTATGGACCACCTGGAGCAGAGATCTAATAGCTCCTGTAGGCTCTTCCCCTGGGCACCACTGGGCCCAAAGAGAACCCATGGAAAGATGGACTTATCACCTGGAAAACCTCAAGCTCCTCTGGTGGGCATTTTTGAATATGGGCATTATCTTTCTGTAGCACACAATGTCCATGCTCCTGATTCCCGTCTCAGCTCTCAGACCATAAGGTTTCCACAGCTGGACTCATGTGGAAATGAAGCATGTACTAGAAACACATAAGGAGAGAACCAGGGTGACTTTTCATGGAATCTAGCTGGTATTTATTTCCAGGATGAGCTTATTAGGATTAACCAGAAAGAAAACTACTAAATAATAAGTAAAACAATGTGAAAACTTTTAAATAGCCTTCAAGTTCAGGAAGGAAACCTCCTTTTGGGACAATGCTGACTGGATCCCCACTTAGATCTCACTTAATTACTTCAGTTACCTGGACAACACACATATGTGTGCATATTAAGGACTGTACACGCATGTGGAGATTTCATCTGCATTAGCAGTATCAGCCCCTTTCTCCCCCCAAGCCCCACTCATCAGCAGACAGTGAGCCTACTGTATCCTCAGCTCCACTTACTCCCCGCTGTGTAAACCTGACGGTTCATGTATTGCAGTGGAAGAGCCCAGGCTTCCAGAGGGGGCAGTGCTGAGCTCAAATTCTAGGTACCCCATCACCATGAAAGTAAGTCCCAGCTTTGAAATGGGAATAATAATAAATTCTCACGGTGCTTTTCTTTCTTACCGGTGCTCCATATATGTCATTTCCCCTCAGCCATCCTGGCCAGAGCCCTCTTGCTGGGAGCTGGGCTCTTATGTCCACAGCCTCTACCATGGTGTGGCTCCTGCTCTAAGTCACAAACCACAGGAACTGAAAGTCTCCCGTGACTCTTCCTCCAGACGCACCGCTGCCTGCAGGCGCCTGCTGGTATCCTCTAGCCGCCACACTGGACCCACTTCAATGTTGGATGAGAGCCCAGATACAGGAGAAAGTCACCTCAGTACTTTGAGGGATTGTAATTTAGAGTCCCAGCCAACACCACCCTATCCCCACCCATGCCCCACTTTACTTCCTCTGCCACCAGCTGATGCTGAAGTCCCAGGACATCTCCCTGTAGAGTCTTCAGTGAGCGATCCCTTTTACTGGATGGTTCTCTCCGATGTGGGCTCTGCTGGGCCACCGGGAAGTGCAGACTGCAGCTAGCAAAAGGAAACACGCTTATGTCATTTGACTTGAAGACTAAAGGTGCTTTATTAACTTCTTTTGTTGTGTGACAAAGCCGTAATAAAAATAAATAAATATACATATCATATAAATAGAGGAAACGTCTATCTAGGAGCCATCCAAATTCTGTTTGGTTAGGAAAAGCTATACAAATAAATAGTGGTTAAATGTAGATATTCGTGAGCCGAATTCTGCGGGTTTGAAACCCCTGAATCCACTGTGTCACTTGGGACAATTTACTCGATTTCTCTATGCCTCAGTTTCCTCATCTGTAAGATGAGGATAGTAAGAGCACCTGCCTCATAATGATATTGTGTGCATTTAAAGCACCTGGACCAATGTTGCCACATGGTAAGTGGCACTGTTAGGTGTTAGCTAGTCCTGATAGCAGAGGCTAATGGCAATAGATGGACATTGCCAGATTTAGATAGGAAATTCGTATAAATCTCAAATGTGCGCAATAAACAGTGTGGAGTAATATTATGAGTTGCATTGTGTCCCCCCAGAATGCATATGCTGGAGACCTAATCCCAGTAGCTTGAAGGTGACCTTGTCTGGAAACAGTGTTGTTGCAGATGTAATTAGTTAAGACGAGGTTATACTGAAGTAGGGTGTGCTCCTAACTCAATATAACTGGTTTCGTTGTACAAAGGGGAAATGTAGACACAGACACACACATAGGGGAATGTCACGTGAAGATAAAAGGAGACATCAGGATGGTGCACCTAAACCCCTAAGAATGCCAAGACTGCAAGCAAACCACCAGAAGCGAGGAGAGAGGCATGAAACCATCCCAGAACCAACATCCTCGCCTCAGACCTCACGCTTCCAGAACTGTGAAACAATACATTCCTGTTGTTTAAGTCACAGAGTTGATGGTACTTTGTTCCAACGGCCCTAGTCAATTAATATGGGTACAGATCCAGATGTCAATTTTAGTTGAGGTCAGTCAAGTAGGCACTGCTTGTTGAAATCCTCAGGACACTGTGCGGAGTGTTGAGTGGGAGAAAAACTGTCTAAGGTACAATCCCTGGGTTCAAGGACTGACACTCTAACTGTGGAGGCAGGCACACACACACACACACACACACACACACACACACACTTCAATGTAATAACAGTGTCCAATGAGCAGCTGGACAATCCATGTTACAAGAGTTCAGAGCTAGGTAGTCAGGAAAGGCTCTATCTAGAAAGGCCAAAATGCACTCCACACTGGGTAGAAATAGTTAAATTCCTGCAGAATTCTTTAAAGCCAAGAAATCCATCCTCAAGGAACCCGCATGCCCCTTTTCCGTGCTGTCTCTAATTCTAGCTGCATTTTTCTTGGCACATCCTTTGGGGTGTATCTGTTCAATCCATAGTTGTTCCCATACACATGTGAAATCCCTCCCCTTTTGTTCCTTCCACTTTCTTTGCAAAAGATGCTTCACAGCAACAATCCCATTAGCTTTACAAATGTTGTTTGGAAACCCAAGCAGAGCTACTTCTTCCTCAGATGGTTGGGAATTTGGATACTCCAAGTGATTTTTTTTTTTAATACCAATTTTTGGGTCACACTGCTCAGATATGCAGAATGGGGAGAGAAAGATGGGGGTGAGAAACTCTCCCCCCAACAGAAACACGCAGCTTTCCCTGGAAGGCACCAACACCACAACAAACAAATAAATAATAAATCTTCTTTCACAGAAATGGTAAGTCTCACTTCAGTAAGCAACACATTATGCACCATACTGGTATAATAAAGCACACTTCCCCTCGAATCATTCCCACTAATACAATGTATTCAGTGCTCATATGATTACACTTTTACAGCCTGTTAGCAAAAACACATACAATTGCAAAGCGCTGCTAATGCAATGTGACAGAATACTGTTATTACAAGAAGAAGTTGTCAACACTGAGCAATTGATTTTCCTTCATCTCCTTCCTGCTTCTGCCTGTCCTCCCCACCTCTCCTGGAGATGTTTATTATGTACCCTGGGTGCAGTCCTTTCTCTGAATCAATTCCTATAGAGTGTAGGGAAGGAATACAAAGACAGGAAAAGTTAACGGGATTCTAGGCATTCGAAGGGGAAAAAACTTCCTTTGAGAATATTTTCTCCTCAAAGACTTTTTTAAACCTTCGGGAAGCATGGCTCCCCTCTGGCAGCAGAGAGGCCTGGGTTTTTGTTGTTGTATTATGCCATGCCTATTGATTTTCCCCTCCTCTTTTCTTTCCTTCTTTTCATAAAATAGAAATAGAGATGGCTTTCATCTATTAGGACTCCTACATTCCTGCTGATTCGTTTCCATGCATTTTGAGGAGCAATGGAGGGAAAAAACAAGAAATACAGTGCCAAGAAGAAAAATTATTTGATTATTGCTTGGTCAATATTTTCCTTGTAAACATTAATCTTCATTCCCAAGGTGACAGTAGATACATTAAACAATGCTGTCTTTCTGGAAATGAAAATAATTCTGTGGCTAACACTGGCAACTTAATCCAGAATCATAGAACAGTACAATTGGGTGGGACATAGAGATCGTCAAGTCCAATGTAGTTATTGTACAGGTGAGAAAATCCACACTCTGAGAGGTTAAGGAATTTACCCAAGTTCTCACCACTAGTTAGTTTTAGCTCTAAATCTAGAAGACTTTTTTTTTTTTTTTGCTGTTGCTACTATACTACACTATACTATACTATAATTTTAAATGTAATACACATGTATCAATATAGTTACTGAATTACCAAATGGCCCTTAATGCTCCAGTTTTCTGGTTCTTAGTTATGACGAAATAAAGTTCCACTTGTTCATGTAGTGTGAGGGAAGCGAGACGAGTCCATGAAAATTGCCTGATGGTCTTCTGAAAGAGCAAACACTAAAATAGGAAAGACATTTTAATACCTTGGTTTATCGATGCCATCTTGGGATGTTGTAGCCTCCTAGAACACAAAAAGTGCGCTTTCTCCCCTCCCCTATTTAAATATTTAATTCGCAAATCTTCCTTTTCCCACTGCCCCTCATTAAATGGATGCATCCTTTGTTCGTACCTGACATGAATACTGAGGCTTCCTCTTCGGCTCAGTAGGGTCTCATTATAACATGGCTTTGAAGATCTAAGAGTCACCTGGACCAAGGGTCACCTTGAGGTCCCCAAGCATTATTGCCCAGTAGTATTAGAAAGTTAAAGCCTCATCCAGTTAGGTTTTGACCCATTGGGGCAGTTGCATCTGTGGTTCTGGTTGGACTTGACACTTGTTTTAATTGATGGCAGAGTTTAGGATCTTTTATCTTGAAGAAGGCTTAAAATACTTCCATGTGTGACTGGAGAGGATGTAGGTGTGGTTGTTCTTCATCTGACTTTGGTTTGGGTTTATGATGCCAATTAGCAAACAGTCATGGGTGGAAAGCACTTAACTGGGGCCGAAAATGATCTGTGCTGAGCGGGGCCTTGTAGAGACGGCCTCTATTTGAGAAGAACCACTCTTCTTCATGGCTTCACACACAGGAGTGGCACACATTAAACAGCAAAAACAGAAAGCAGAGGATGCTGTTCTAATCCAGTGCAGCAACCCTTGGGAACTGCGTGTGCCGTGACAGAAGTGACTTGTGGCACGCTTTGTCGAGTTCAGGGAGACTGTCTTTGCAGTACACCCACCTCATCTTTCTTATTCAGCATCACTTCCTGGTGTCCCTTCCTACAAACCCGACTAAAGCCTGTCTCCTTTCAATGGTGTTCTTGGCTTTCCGCTTTCCATAGCACAACTACCATTTCCTAATTCTTTCCGAGTCTGTAAATCCACTAATTCATGGTACCTAATGTTAGGAACCACTGTTTATGACCCTAGCAATGGCAATTTCCTATAATTTAGTCTCCCACTAATGGGTAGCAATTAAGGCATTACCATCTCTGTTTTGTTTTTGTTTTTCAACTTTTTTTAATAAAAAAAAAAAAGTCTTCTTTAGACATAAATTCCTTGAATAGTAGAAATTTCAGGCTGACAAGTGTCTGGTGTAGGGGTGCTGTGACACTTCCAGAAAGCCCACTAAACCTCCGGCCACTCCACAGACCAATTTGGCAACTGATTAAGGAAAGGAACAGGGAGAATTTTCTTACTCCAGATTCCAGCTCAGTTCAACTCATTTTCTTCACCGAACAGCTAAATATGGTGGGCACAGTATTGAATAATGTGAGGAAAGGAGAGATGACGAGTAAGGCACAGTCTGGGGCCTCCAGAAATTCTTAATTCTTAGGAGGACAAATGTGTAAGTGCCATGTGGTATAAGAAAACCACCACCAAATGTTTCCAGAGATAGAAGAGATACATTCCTACTCAAAGCAACATGGAACAGGAGCTGCAGCCATGGTACTTATGGGAAGTAGAAATAGGTAGAATTCTGGATACGGGGCATCCGGCAAGAAGCACGATCAGGACGAATCAGCAAGCAGGCTTCCTTCTAGGAGCTCATTACGCTGCAAATGGTTATGACATGTTTGGTGGAGACCATCATCTCCTGCTGTAACGATGAGGAATTGAAGCCAGCCAAAGAGTTGGGGAGGGGCCCAGGCAACCGTTTGTTTGTATCTCCATGGGTTCATTTATCGAGCACTTGAACTAAGCAGCTATGTACAATCCTCTCCAGAAGAGTAGATCAAATGACAAATGAAACATGGGGCACTAATAGGAAGCTAAGGCAAAGTTGGGGGTTTTCATATATGCCCTTTTGTAGGCAGATAGGCCATAACATGACAATAACAAAATAGAAATGTCCTACATTAAAAAAAAAAAAAAAAGAGATGAAAATCAGGTAATGACTGAACATCAGTTCTTTATGAAATAATTGGTAATGACCTTTGATAAATCACAGTGTGATATTGTCGACAGGACAAGTTTCCACTGAAGCAGTGGGGAGAAATGTAGCAGCTGGTTCTCAGAGTGGGAAAAACCTAAGTTAGTTTGTTAGCCCAGGCAAGAAAACTACTCATTTGTTGGTACAAGGATGAATGAGTACGCATTTTTTAACCGGTGGAAATAGGGGAGGCCAGCTAAATAATGCCATTCTTGGATAATGTGACAGGTCAGCACTAGCTCCCTGTCCATTCTCAGAGGGCACTGGAGCATTCCAAAGCATGCTGATGCCTTCCTGGGTCTTTCTGCCGGAGGGCTTGTCCAGCCATGCTGCCCTGTAGTCTAGAAACACCAGGGTGTTAACACCCCGTGACCAATCCTCAACCAATCAGGGGCAGAACTTGATAGAAAATAATCCAGATTCATGTTGTTACCAGAAAATGGGTTCTTGGCGATTATCATAGGAAAGAATTCAAGGATGGACCGAATAAGCCAAGCAAGCAGTAGATTTATTTAAAAAGAATAGTGTCCTCTCAGGATAGTGAGAGCGGGCAGGCTCGGAGAAGAGCAGCTGCCCCAAAGAGAAGTGAGATTCGGGAATTTATTACACTAAAAAACGAAAGGGTGGAATATCCAGGATTTAAGGGTGGCATTGTAGGCGTTCCTAAGCGGGTCCTTGCTGACCACGCCTTCCTGTTGGGGGGGCATTTTTGTTTGTATTTAGCTCTCTTGGAACTGTCATGGCAACACGGGGGATGGAGATTTTTCTTGGCTGCCATACTAATAGCATTACAATTCATTATAATCAGCTAAAGTTCACCTAAAGTGGTAAGATGGCATCCTGGATCCTCTCTCTGCTGCCAAACTCTAGTTCTGGCTGGATTATGGTGGTGCTTTCTCCTTAACTTCTGACCTGCTGCTCTCTCCTTAAGGGCTGGCCTTGTCTCCTCCTTCCTTTTCTCCCCTTCCCTCAAGGCCCTGTTCTTCCTGCCTATAGTAGCAATGTCACCTCAGTGGCACAATCCTGATGTATGTTCTACCAGGGGACTCAGGATTGAGCTTCAGTTGCCCACAGCTGTAACCCATTCATTAATGTACCTCTTTTTGGGCTTTCCTCACCATCTGTCTCAATTCCTCACTCTCTGTTTTGACTTCCTGGAAATACCTCCCAAATAAACAACCTGTACTTGTCCCCAAATTGGTGTCCCAGAAGCTGCTTGTGGGGGGAGAGGGAACCAAACTAAGACACATCACTTTTCCACTTGCTGAAGTATCAACAAATATTTATTGAGCCCCTATTATCTAAACAACACAATGCTGGACTTAAACTACAAGAAAGCTTAAGGCACGAATTGCAAGGGACTCACAATCTAGGTGGGAAAGTACGAAAGTGCGTGAATTCATCAAGTATTAACTAATGAGATCAGGCAGTGTGTGATGAGTACCATAAGCTAGCCAAGGAAAATTGGGTAATGCATGGATTTGGGTAGGTGGGCTCAAAGCGGGAATGACACAAATGTATTTCTGTCTAAGAAGAAATTCTTCAGTCAAGAAGTCTACCAAAATATGATTAACCCAGTATTTCCCAAACGTTTCTGGTCCTGGGAAACTTTTCTTCATGTAACATCTTCTAAAACTAATGTTCCACAGGACACATTTTGGGAAATGCTAATCTGGAAATCAGATTCCAGCTTCGAGCATTACAATCCAATGCGCTACTCACTGGCCAACTCAGATGGAAAGTAACTCATTCCTTTCAGCCAGTGTGGATAAAACAAACTGAGCAGCCTTCCAACATATTTGAATTTTTCCATACGACATCGGGTTAGATGTATGGTGATAGCTTTCTAATAGTACCAACAGCACCGTTCAAAGCCCTGGTAACAACAAGGAGAGGCTAACAGATATTGAATCTATTGTTTAGAGATTTAACTACTTTGGAGAGAAAGTGATCAGTTTCTTTTCCCTGGGAATATGTATACATGTGTATCCATTCAGCTGTTATTATCTGTATCAGATGAAGCACAGAGAACTTTGGGCAAATCACTTTCTGCACCTCTGCTCCTCATCTGTCAAATGTATTTACATCCCGGGGCTACTCTGAGGATAAAATGAAACAATACATTTAAAGGGCTTAACATTGTTTCTGTCCCATGACAAGGGATCAATAAGGGGTAATTCTAATGCTAGTGTCATTCTCCTTACTTGGTTCTCTTTTTACTTAAGGGTTATTTTTCCCTGTGACCCAAACTGCCTTGACTAGTACATACCCACAATTTGGGCACCTTGAAGTGTCTGAACAGTGCCAGGACGAGCCAGATACAAAATAGACAAGTTCTTAAAAAGAGAACTTAAAGTTCTTCCAGAGGGAATGAGCCCCACTGATACAACTGTGGGAAATCTGGATCTACTACATGAAATCACTCAAAAGTTAACTTTTCAGTAGAGAAATTGTTGCAAAAATAAACAAGACAAACTTGTATATAAGCTTTTCCAGAGAGTTTTGTAAAGTGTTTTTTATCACTTTTTTTTCCCTTGCCTCCTTGCCTCAATGCCTGTAAGCGCTCAGAGGCGCTGTGCGTCAGGGTCACCCTCTCTTTCTCCTCTTCTTCCTGGATTTGGTTTGCTAGACAATCTTACGCATGTACAGGTGGCTCTCTAACATCAAAATGTCACAGAGGCTTAAATAACAAGACTGGGTCATACTGGAATAGTCTTTCTTCCTCCTCTCTTCCTCCCTTTTCTTTTTCTTTCTTCCCTCTCCTCCAAGACCCCTGATTCTCCCCACTTCCCATTTTTCCTCCTGTCACCCCTTCCTCTCTGATCTCTCTGATTCTCTTCTTGCCACATTCTCATTTTTTCCGTTTATCAGTGCACCTTATTTAGTCTCTCTCTCTCCATCCTCTTTCTCACTGGTGTTGTCTCTCTCTCTTTCCCTCCTTCCTTCCCTCCCTCCCTCCGTTTTTCCCTCCCTCAGTGTGCAGTTCACTCCTCCCACCCCAATTCTTTCTTGTGTCTCCTTGTGTCTCTTTGTCCATGTTCTTTTTTTTCTCTGTCACTTTGACTCTCTTTCTCTCTACCTCCATCTCTCTCAAGCGTGAGCCCCAGATGGAACCAAACTCTATATCACGCATTGTCCTTGAGGAGAGGATTTCCTGATGTAAATGGAATGTGCAACATTTAATACTGCTGACAGCTTAGTGAGTGACACAGTACCAGCAGACTTCGCTGAATTTGTTAGGGGGTGGGGGAGAAAACAACCCTCTCAAATACTGCAAACACTGAAGCAGATGAACAAAGGAAATTAAACCAGTTGCATCCAACAGACTTTGAAACACACCCACAAACCTTCCCTGCCCCCTCTCCATCAGCAGATCTTCACACTTTTGCTAATACCAGCTGGTTCATACACTCCAGAAGTATCACCCTCACCAGTTACTGAAAGTGAGACTTCAAATATGGGTTAAATCCACTCTGGTCATTAGCCAGTCTTCTGTCCAATTTCCCCCCTGGATTTTCTTCACCTGGAAAACCTTTATATTTTATATATCCATTACAGGAGGAAAAATACTGCACCAATTGGGATGAGGAAAGGAGGAAGGAAAAACTGGGCAAATGTGGCCCAGAAACTCAATATTTTCCCCTCTCTTTTAAAAGCAATCAAAGGGATCAGAAGGACGTAGCTAGTCCCAATTCAGTGGTAACTGAGTACATGTGTGTTCTACAGATACAGAGAAGTCGTAATATCTATTAATAAAAATGATTTATTCATACACTTAACAAAAATGCTCAATGACTGCCCACTACGTGCCAAGCATTGGGCTAGGTAAAGGGGTCCGAAGGGGAACAAGACAGGCAGGGTGGTAACTAACCTCACAGAGATTATTATCGTCTAGCTGGAAAGGCAGACAACCAAGCAAGTAAAGCAATCTGGTCAACCTTAAAATAGAAATGCAAAAAATCTACTCCAGACTATATAACAACCTAACCAAATTCAAAAGATGGGGGTGGGAAGGAGAAGGACGATGGGGTGGGGGTGGGGTCAAAGATGGCTTTCAATCATCTCTGGGAACTCAAAACATCAGTAGGGGTGAACATCGAAAGTTAACTCAAAATGAGTAAAGAAAGATGAGGGTGAAAAAACAAGAGAAGGGTTGTAGAAGCTTGTTAACCATTTTGACTTTCTCCTAAGGGCCACAGGGAACCATTAAGGCTTTTGAACAAGCTATTGATGGGATGGATATGACAGAATTGTATCAGAATCAGTGCAAAAGGAAACTCTACATTTTGCAAATGCGCCTTATAATAACATATATGGGGCCCTCAAGGTTGTTAACATTTTCTCAAGAAATGTCTGGAAGGCATCAGATGCAAAAGAGCATGATCAAAGCCTGTCTCGCTAAACTGCTCTACACAACCAGACTCTCTGCTACAGTTGCCAGGTCTGGTCCGCCTTCTGTCTTGGCAGGGGGCATGATTTAGAAGCACAAAGGCTTGTCTAGATTTGAGGAAGGTCAGATTAATCACGTTTAAAATATTCACTGTCCTGCATAACATAAGCTACCAGTCAGAACAATCTTTTTCCATCAAAGATTCAGTCAGCAAGACTCACAGCGGCCTGGTCCCTGGAAACGGAACTACAGGAAGAAGATTGGGGAGTTCTAACCCTCTTCTTTGTGCTCTTATAGTTGGATGGAGTACACTTTTGACAGATGACCCTCAGATGGCCGTTGGAACATGGGCTCTGAGAGAAGGCCTCACTTACAGATTTTCTAGTGGTCCTTGGTGAAGCCATGGTGAGGGGGTTTAGTGGCAGATAAAGCTCATCTCTCTCTTGCTCTGTCTCTGTCTGCCAACCTCTTGTGAACTGGCTCTGTTAATTTCATCTGAATCAGCCTGTTCCACCTTGTCCAGAAAAGTAGGGGCCTAGTATCAGGACATGCCGTGCTTCCTGACCCCAGGGGCTTCCACGGGTCCCACAGGCCCCCCATGACAACGTTTGATAGAGCCATTGTTAATTGACTCTGTTTGTTTGATATTATACGTAAACTAGTCTCCAAGGAGTAAGCTTTCCAGTCCGCCATATGTACTATACAGTTAATTATAACACACTCCCTCTCTTACCCATGGACCCTGAACATAAGGATGTTTCTAGTCTACATATGGTGAACAATACTGTTCATGCATTCTCCCCTCACCGCATTTCCTCCAGCCCTCACACAGTGGACATTAATGACTTCTTTGGGCCTCTCCTAGTTCCACCAGATGAACAGAAATGAAAATAAGCAGCTGTCATACTTTAACTTAAAAAAAAAAAAAAAAAGAAAGAAAGAAATTCACGAAGCTTACTTCAATGTGGAGAAGTGTTTGGCTTAGAGAGAGGGGAATAGGCTGCACCACTGATGGCAAAAAGCTCACTTACTAATGCACCACTTCCTGACATTTAATTTGCACAATTTGTCTCTTATTATCTGGCAACTCTCAGAGGATTTTGGAAGCAGGATAAAAGACGGCAGAAACATAATAAGCAGTAAGATTAAAAGTGAAAACGTGGGGGGTACCAAGTTAAGAGTCAGATAACTAAGTCCCAGACTATGGCTCCCAGCCCATCAATAATACCTGTTGACAAACAACTCCAACCAGAGAACAACCATAAAAGGAAACCACGCAGAAGGGTAGCCAGAAGAGAACGCACAATAATAAGACAAAAGCCACTCATGTTAGTTACCCGGCACTTTAGACCCCACAGAGAACTCATTCAAGTCTAAACTCAGATGTGATATATCTGAGAATATTACCATATACCTAGATAGGGAAAATTGCATCTTTTTCATCATAAATATATATATATTTATGATATATATATATATATCTCAAAATGTTTTATCTGTGCTTCTGCAATTCAAAAATGACTGAAGCTGTGAACTTCAAATTTGGCAAGATTGGAGTCCTCATTAAGGAAGGGAATAGAAGCCAATTTTGAAGAAAAATGGTTTCCTATTTTTGAGTGTAGACGGTTGAAACAATAAGTGTTGAGCCCAAGATGAGGAACGTTTCCTCTGCTGTTTCTTTTCCCATTTGGATAAAGATTATTAACCAGAGAATAAAACTAGGCATGTCTCTTTTTTGACTCATAAATGAAAACATCTTTCCTGATTATTTGTTTCTCTTCCACCTTTCTCAATCAAAGTTTGATTTGTTATCGAGAAGCGAAGAGGTAAAATTCAAACACCTTGAAAATCAGGTAATTCATAAAAGGACTTTACTTTGGCCAGCTTAGGCCCAGGGTAATCTATCCTCATGTGTTTTTGGAGTTAAATGGTTGTGGTGCAATATACAGGATGTGCAAGGGACTGAAAGGATACTGTTATAGGAAATGTAACGTTGGAATTTCCTGATTTGACTGCAAAGATTTCAGTCTTAACACTGTGTCAATATTGGTTTTAAATATATACATGTTTGTTTATTGGCACACACACACACACACACATACACACAGGAATCACATCCATAAAACGCACCCACATCTGTGGTTAAACACAGCAGCTGTTTAACAGCCCAGTATAACATTCTGAAAAAATGAGGACCTGACTTAAAAATCCCACATCCAGTTGAAGCTATAGCAAGAACTGAGGTCCTCTATTAGGAAAGCTGTCTTGAGAGCTCTCCAAGCTTCCCCCAGACAGAACCCTTTTGCCAAATTCACAGCACGTTTCCCCAAATTTGGAATCGATCATGAAACACCCTGACTTTATTCCTTGCTCTAATAATGGTATTTTAATAAATACTTTGAAGGCCAGCTCAAAGTGGAACCAAGGCAATTTAAAATTTGCTAAATGTGTACAGTTAACTGTCCCAAGATTTCTGCAACACCAATGAATAAAAGAAGCAGAAGCAATTCAAAGGCTCTGTTCACATAACCACCAAAGAAAAGGCACATGTCCCATGGGTGCTGGCATGAGAGCCAATGCATACCTGTCGCTAGCATTCCATACCACATACCTCCTCTGGCTGCACTCCATGTGTCTGATAACCAAAGGAAGAATAATCTTGGAAATAATAGAGGAAATGCACAACAATCTGAAATCGCACCCTTAAGTCATCAGGACACAGGTAACCTTCAAGGTAAGGCCATCCCTACTCAGTGATTTTTGCCGTTGACTGAGGTTGTTGGAGAGCCTGTGAATGGGTATACAAAAGAGAAAGCATTCCTGTTACCTGTAGCGGCCCAAATCTCCAGATGCACGGATGAGTCATTTTTATTACAAATGAGTTTGCAGATTTTTGTTGCTGTTTTTCACACTGCATTTCCTTTTTCTCTGGGCACATGTTTTCTTTTTCTTTTCTTTCTAATTTTGCTGTTTAACATGTGAGTTAAATCAGTGCATCTTACACCCTATTACCGCATTTTCCTTCCAACAGCTGCACAGTGAATTCCAATTACCCTAGTCTGGCACTCACGGCCCTCTATAATCTGGTTTCATTCATTCCAATGTTCCCTTATTCATTGTTTTCATGAAATTCATATTTAGTGAGCATCTACTATGTCTGAGGTCTAATGACAAAGACTGGACATGCATGAACACGATAAGTTACTGGCACCAAGGAACTCAAAGTCTAGCATGAAGCACCCACAATAACTATTAGTTACAGCAAGGTAATAAGGGCTAAGAGGGAGCAATGTATGTGGCACCATGGGACAACAGAGCAATGTACCTACTTCTGTCATCAAGCAGATAGGAGGTGTGAGCCGAGATTCAAAGGCGGCAGGAATTCACAAAAGGATATGCAAAATGCGGTGACAAGGACTGTGCTAAGTAGAGGGAACATTTTGAGCAAAGTTACTAGGCGGAGAAGAAAAAGGTGGGCAAGATGTCACTAGGGCCCTGCCTGTGATGGGTGGAGCAGAGGGCTGCAATGTGAGAATAGAAAGGCTGGCAGCAGTCAGTCCACAAAAGGCCAGGAAAGCTCTCCAAGGAAGTTTGGATTGTTTAATAGTGTTGCAGACATTGAAAAATTCTAGTTAAGATTCTACATCTAGTTAACCTAGAAAGATTCTAGTTGTATTTCGTAAAAGCACGTGAGTAGAGTGTGCAACATGGAGGCTGTGCCTAAAGAATTTCATCTCCGTCGTTTCCTACCATTCTGCCTTCCCAAAGCTTACTCAGCTCAACTAATGCAGCAAATAGGAACTATTTCTCCAACCCAGGTGTGCAAGAAACAAGGTTATCCAAATTTTAATACAAGTCCTCTTTTCTCAGGGAATAAGGGTCTCTCCCCCTTTTCCCCAGATCCTAAGTTTTTACAGGGTGAGTGCTGGGAAAACCTGAGAGCGCTTACATTTTTATCTGCCCCACACTTTTGTAGGGGACCTGTCCTTTGCCTTTGTAAATGCCCTAAAGCACCCGACTCATTATATACCAGGAAACCAACCCCTACTGAACAAAATATGACTCTTCCTTCATAAAACCTTTGCTCTTCACAAAAGGTTTTGCACTTGGTGTTTTTGCAAGCCTCCTTGGCCAGTACTTTGGGTAGATCACCTGGAGATCCTGTTATTTTTCTCATTCAAGTCGGTATGAGGTGGGGCCTAAGCATCTGTATTCTATCAAGTTCGCAGACGATGCCGAGGCTGCTTGTCCATCCACCACACTTTGAGTAGGTGGCATCTGCATGTTAATCCTGTTCTACTTCTCCTGAGACATGTCCCCTCTCTTATAAACCTATTATTTGGGTTTTTTAAAAATGATTCAGTTATTCACATAACCCAAGAATATTCCGTCTTTGAAGGTAAAGAATATGGCTTCAGCGCTCTTGCACCTCCCAAGTAAAGGTGAGCTCCTCAGTAACCGATGGCTTCTTCCAATTGATTTGCTGACCGTATGCTTCATGCTGCTTTCAGCCCTTGACTGGCTGTCAGCTCTTCTCAGGATTCAGTTCAAACTTCTCTGATGATGCTGAAAAAGTCACATGTGACCTGTCCTCTGTTCCCTGCCGCGCCTGGTCTCCTGATGCGCTCTCACTTCCGACTCACCCCTGGCCTTCACATATGGGATGCTTTCCTTTTTTTTCTCCAAAAAATGTTGTTCTAGTTATTTGTTGCTGCATAAAAGGCACCCCCAAACTGAGCACTTTAAAACAACAAACATTTATTATCTTCAGAGAGTCAGGAATTCAGGAGTATCTTAGCTGGGGAGTTCTAGCACTCCAGATGTCCCTGAGGCTGCAGTCATCTGTATCCACTTCCAAATTCATTCATGTGGCTGTTTTCTAGAGGCCTCCACGTCTTGCAGGCTGTTGGCAGGACACCTCAGTTTCTTGCCACGTGGGCTTCTCCATAGGGCTGTTCACAACATGGCAGTTGGTTTCTCCCAGACTGAGTGATCTGAGAGAAAGAGAACCACCAAGATAGAAGCTGCAGTGTCTTTTATAACTTAACCTCCAACGTGACATACCATCACTTCTGATGCTTTCTTATCCCTAGGGGGGTTCAGGGAGAATACCTGACTATTACGCAAGTAATTGCCTCACCTGAGGACTCTTAAGAAAAGGGTGGGAAATATGCCCTACTTCTCCCGCCCTATACTTCTAGTCCAGATAAAAGGCTTTCCATAACTCAGATACAGGCATGGCCTCACCTCATATCGGAGGTAACAAGAAGCTGGACCGTGGAGATGAGAACTGGACAGCTACTTCCTCTATCCTCTCCTCCCCATTTCTGTTTTTATCCACGCACTGGTGAGTTTCAGCGTCAGTTACGTTCTTCCATCTTCTGATTTAAGTTCTAATTACTTTTCTCTCATTACATTATCATCTTGAGAATTTGGGCTTTTTGTCTTAGAATATCCA
The DNA here is from genome assembly GCF_036562045.2 of Rhinolophus sinicus. Lineage (NCBI taxonomy): Eukaryota > Metazoa > Chordata > Mammalia > Chiroptera > Rhinolophidae > Rhinolophus > Rhinolophus sinicus. Next base: position 14,682,104 of record NC_133758.1, on the reverse strand, counting down.
CCTGTGGCCTTTATTTCTCTTCCTCCCTTAGTTTTTGTTCTCAGTCCTCATTCCTAGCTCTCTCTTCCCTTTTGCCTCCTGTGTAACTGCTCTTACGGTGATTTGGGGAGTGGTTGGCAATGAGCAGCTTTCTCTTCCGAACTGGCCAAGGTGTATACTTTGAGTTTGCTTTCAAGTGTGTTCCTCTTAAAGCAGCTACTGTTCTATAAAATTGGATGTTATGTCTTCATGGTCTCCCACACACCACTTAGCATGTCTTCAATCTCTTTCCTCATCTTAATTAAAGGCTGTTGCACTCACAGGTACAAATGAAAACAAATCTTACACACATTCCCTTTTGTCGTTCCTGGTGATTTGCAGGTGAGCATGGAAGTGAGTACAATACCTGAGGATGTTACAGCCTACAGCTGCTACCTGCTCCAGATACCTCCACGGGGTTTGCTGACAGGCAGCCCAAGTGGTCTCCAGGCTGGAATCCTGACAAGTACTGCACCTGCTGGGGGAATTGATCCAATCAGAGCTTGTTTAGAGGCAGTGACATCAACGAAGATTTCCTTTCTTATCGGGTTGCAGATGGCTTTCCCATAAGCCACTAGAAATCTAAAGACTCATCAGAAACTTAAGGGAAATCCTCACCCAGCTGCTTTCTCCTCTAAATGATTTGCCTATTGTTAGACTGGTGGCTTAGGGCTTGGCATAAGGGTTTCATCCAGATGTGGTGGGCTTCTGGCCCCAGCACACTCTTCCTTTTAAGTGGTGGCCTGAAACCTGCCATCGGAAGACACAAGGCAAGAGTGCTTTTCAGCTCTTCAGAGGATATTAGCATATTGCTCAAATGTCCTCTTGGGCAGATTTCTGTTTTCTGTATGCATTAGATTAGCATGCTAAGGATATGCTTTCTCACGAAAAGTGAGGAAGAGCTGACACCTTCAGCAGGAATGGCCAGGTTCTGTTAAATCATGATACTCTGTAGGGTAGCTCAGCATATTAGCCTGGTTCATAAACATAAGCCTAAAGAAATTACATGGAACCCAAAGGAATCCAGCTGTGGTCCACCCAGCATTTTCATCAAAACAGCAAGCTTTGCTCTTCAGCAGCCTCGGTGAAAACTGTTATGTTCAGTGGCAAGAAAGGTGCCAATGCCATGTAGGTGCGAAGAAATGGGAACCAGCTAAGCTAAACTGGGAAGTCATCAGAGGAAGATTGCTAGATTCCAGGGGAAGGACTGTAGGAAGAAATGTCATCAGGTATCTAGAATTCAGGTACCTTCTATGCACTGTCACTTTGGAAAGAATTTTGACCACTGCTTCAACTTTATAATAACTTTCCAATGCATGAATAATGCGTTATAATTCAAGGTGCCACTCACATATAGGAATTAAAATGTATTGATTCCCTCACTGTTTCCTTCACATTTCAATCTAAGAGTGATAAAAGGGAGAAGCTGTATTTTTCATTGTATCACTTTCCTGCAAAAGGGGGAGAAAACAAACACAGGTGCTTTAAAATTTTCAAGGTGCAAACTAAATTACATGATGCCCAGGAGTGTGCAGTAGCATTTCTTTGTTTGAGCATGGAATAAAAGACAGATAATTAGGAAATTGGGAGTCTATTAATTTTCCAAATTTACTCATGCAAGAACCACTGAGCTATGGTGATATTTGCTTACCTCGTCATTATGCAAAAATATATTAGCTAATTATTTTGACTAATGCAATTAAGATATGCATATTTAGCATAAACCATACAATAGAAATGTTACAGTCAGCAATTGCTGGGTTGCGCTCATGGGTAGCAGAGAGGCAAAAGTCCCTGCTCAGTCTCTAATGGCAAGCCACAAGATTGCTAGGACTCTGCCTGCACTGTTATTATTAGTTCGGTTGCAGTAATTAATTTACTTTACAGCATGACTAGGTGGCACAGCGAGCAGTGGTATTAATTTTTGTTATGAGACACCTGAAGATGTCAGCTTTTGAGCAGCAGCGTCTGCACCTTTAATTGCCTTAATCAGTGGAAATGCAGTATCTCTTTCACGGATCCAATTAAGAACACCATTGTTATTTTTCCCTTCTCCCTAACTCTTACTAATGAATACAGGAGCTAGGGAAAGTTAAGGTGATGTAAGTAGCCAAGAGGGGTATCTTCCTTCGTAACCCGGGAGCCCCACTGAGCCTTGAGCTCCTGAACGACAGAAAAAGCTTTTCCTTGATTCTCCTTGGACTTCGTCCAGTGTAGGCTCTTGCTGCTCGAAATGTGGTCAGTGGACCAGCCTGGGCCCACCGCAGAGCCTCTGAATCAGAATCGGCATTTTAGCACGGTCCCAGTGGTTAGCACACACATTAAAGTATGAGAAATGCTGCTAGAGAGAAGGCGGCAGAGCCAGCCTTCCACCTAAGTGAAGTAGCAATGGCGTCATCAGTGGTGTGATGTGGGAGCATGATGGAAAGGAACCCACAGACAAACATACGAACTCCAGTGCCCACCATTTGTCCCTTTGCATTTGGAAGCATCTCAACCTATGGCAGTTTCATAATAAAATTCATATGCTGTTGAGACAGATGAAGATTTCTCTCAGCTCTCATTTTACCCTGAGTCAGCTGAGACACAAGAAAATTGAAGTGGGGAAGATGCTGGAGAGAAGAGGCCAGGAGAGGAAAAGGTTTGGGGAAAATGTATCAAGAAGACGATGGCTCCACCTCACAGCTCTGCTGCAGAGCTGGGCCCCACAGAGCAGGGTTTCTTCCTGGGATCCAGCATGACCTTGTCTGAGGAGATCAGCCAAGTCCTTTAAACAGTGTATCTTCCACCTGCACCTCCTGGCACGTTCCCACCAAACTCCACCTCTTAGTCCCAGATCTCTCTCTCCTCTTCGGTTCGTTCTCCCTTGGTCCTTACATGGGAAGAGTTACATGGGTCACTTTACTGCCTTATGGTACCCAGATTTCAACTTTCTAGAACTTTCCTCTCTGGCTTATTCTGACTGGCTCTGTCTTCTCTATTCACCCACATTTTATGTCATCCAATTTTACTAGAAAACACCATAGAGACCGTTCGTTCCCACTCCTGGCCATAAGCTGGCACACACAGCTGTACCTCAAATCTGGATCCATTCATTTGTGTCTACATTCAATGTCCAGTTACTGAAATTCTGTGTCTACAGAGTCAACCTCAGTTTCTCATCACCTTCCTAGTTTCTGACATTATCTAGGCCATCACGGTTTAGGAATAAATGGAGTGGCCAAGAGCAATAGTGAAAGACAAACCCCTTTGCTAACAGAAGCAGTAGGACCAATGAGCAGAACGGAAGTGATTGAAGTTATAGTATGGAAACAGGTCACGTACAAGCTCCTGTTAGGGACTGAATTGTATACCCACCCCCTAGAAATTCCTGTTGAACTTCTAACCCCCAGTACCTCAGAATATTTGGAGACAGGGCCTTTACAGGGCTCATTAAGGTGGGCCCTAATTCAATATGACTGCTGTTTATATACAAAGGGGAAATTTGGACAGAGACACAAAAGGAAGACGATGTGAAGACACAGCGAGGAGACAGCCATCTACAAGCCAAAGAGAAAGGCCTGGAATCTATCCTTCCCTCATAGTCCTGAGAAGGAAGCAAGCCCCCCGACACTTTAGCATCAGACTTCTACTCTCCAGAACTGTGAGACAATACATTTCTGTTGTTAAAGCCACCCAGTTGGCGATTCTTTGTTATGGGCCCTAGAAAACTAATACAACTCCTTAAAAACCAGGAAATTTTGTTCACATACACATCCTTTCACAACATCTAAAAGAATAATAGATGTCACATAGTAGATGTTCTATAAACATTCACTGAATGAATGAATAACGGATGAATGAATGGATAAATGCATGAATGAATGATTTAAAGAACTATTCCCAGGTCTTTAAGGTAAGACAGGTCTTTTCTATTTGGGCCCTGATTATTCTGTGGTACTATGTGATACGTGCCTTCCAACCCCAGGGGAAACAGAAGCTTATCCCTAAACAAATCCCCTGGAGAGAAAAAATGCTAGCTTTGGGGCCCTTCTTTCCAGCCCCAAGGGGCTTTTTTGTTGATCCTTCAAGGAGACTCCAGCATCCCAAGGAGCATGAGTCAGCCGGGTGGCAAACATATTTGTTTTCACATATTAGTCATATATTTGATAGAGTGTATAGCAAATGTATGTGATAACATAAAATATATTTTAAAATTACAAATTTGGACAGCTGTCATGACATTTGAAAGAGTACATTAAAAATGTTGCTATATCCATTTTTAAATGCCGTGCCGAATGGCTAAATTTGTCAGTCTTTCCACATATTTTATAGATGCATGTTTGTTTTGGTTTTTCAAAAGGAGCTCACCAGGTGATTTCCAGGCAATTGGTCAGTGTTAATGAAAACTCCACTTTGTAAAAGCTAAATAAAAAGTGAGCGTACGATGGACCCTGCTCAACTCCAACCAGTTTGTCCCATTTCACAGCTCACCCTGAGCAAAACAGACACGGAACTCTCAGGAACTAAGTGGGAGAGTTAGCAAACAGGGTTGGCGGAACAACAAGGAAGCCAACTTTGGGGTTCAGGAATTGACATTTCAAACATGGTACACGTAGGTTGAAGTTGGCACCATGTTGTGTGTGCCCCATCCAATGGAGGGACATTTGCTGCTCACCTGTCAATTTTTACCATAAAGGAACACATATGTAGAACAGGAAATCCCAGAAATGCAAATTTAAAAAAAAAAATCCTCTCCACCTTTTCAATGATAACTTTTTAAGAACACGACACAAAAGCCAAATTAAGCATGTCAAGAGGCCAGATGCGGCCTGTGGGCTGCCATTTTGCAAACTTGGCATTACTCAATACTCAGAAATGCTAGAAATCAGTCCAAAGGATTTCCATTGCACACTGGTTTCTCACCACACCTACCCTAAGGAATTCGGCTTTGGGGCTACCTTATATGTGAAACTGCCTTATAAGTTTTTTTATATATTATATATATTTTTAATATATTCTACAAAATTCTCATAGTGGGAGAAACAAGCATTGGCACAGATAACCCAATGTATTGTGGAGGCTTTTTGGTGATGCTGGTGGTTTTTATTGGCAATTGCAAGATGTGTCTTCCTGGTTCTATTTAGGTTGAGTCAAAATATTAAAACTGGTTTGTTTGGTCTGAACATGTAAGAGCTGAGAGTGAGGAGTGGAAGCCCACATGCATGATGGTGGCAGAAGGAAGATTGCCCAGAACCCGAAATTTGCCTCGGATCACCAAGTGTCAACTGTACTGTGGCAACGTTAAGTTGTCCTTTGGAACTGAGCTAATCCTTAAACTGTGTGCATATCCAAAACATTAGCTATCTGCTGTCAGGCCTTTATGTGCCACATGCTGAGTTAATTAACACAGAGATGCTTGATACTGGAACCCTCCAGAGGGGAAAGCAGAAAGAGGCCCAGGCCTGAGAATAGACAGAGCCCTACAGGGGGTGAGGGGGGAAGGGAGAATAGGGTTGGGGTGGGGGGGGAGGGAGAATGGGGTTGGGGTGGGGGGGAAGGGAGGATGGGGCTGGAGGAGGGGATGAAAAATACAGGGGTCTGTTCAGTTTTTATTTCTTTCTGCTCTTGTGATACAAGGTCAATATGTTACTCAACCCCATTTCTGTTCCATTGTCTGTTGCAATTCCCAGGAGGACATCTTCTATGAATAATGAAGTCTTACTGCATTCCAAACATCCCACACCCAACATTCCCTCCATGATGGTCAAAAGGAAGAGTTCATTGAAAAGATGGCTTATTCCTAAGGACAGGAACTCTCCCCTGGGAGCCCATTACAATAATGATGACAGTTGTCTCTTCTCATAATTTCATCCTTATAAACGTGTTTCTACACGTTAGTGGAAAACATTCCAGTTTTACATTTTTCCACTGTGGTGAATATATACACATATAGACACACACATATCCTTTCTTTTGTAGTTTTAGGGGTTACTTAATAGAGAAGCCATTCTATAATCCACCCACCTCTCTGTCGGGTGGCAGTGGTTATCTCTGAGGCTTGTGTCCAGAAGTCATGACACAATGCAGGGCAGCACAACATTTGAGGGAAGGCATGTGGCAAACATTTTCATAATACTGTGAGGGACAGGAAACCTCTTCTGGAATGGCCATAAGCAACAAGGATGGAGAAGGAAGGAACAAGAAGAGGGATACTCTGAAAGAGGAAGAAATTAGACTTGGAAAGTAATTAAATACAGTGGTACCTAGGTTTTTGAATGTTTCCATTGATGAACATTTTGGTTTAAGGACGCTGTAAATTTTATGGATCTATGGTATCATTAGATAGTAAAATTCATGCTAAATTTGCAGGTTTAGTGGTTGATATTAAAGGTCTGTAATGGATTAATCCATTTTGCATTACTTTCTACGAGGAAACTGTGCCTCGGTTTCGAACGTTTCAGAACTCGAACTGTCTTCTGGAATGGATTGTGTTCGAAAACCGAGGTACTACTGTACAATATTAGTATGTCCCTGAGGTTTCAAGCATGGAAAGCTAGAAGGCTATTCAGGGAAAGCATGGAAACTAGACAAGCTGGTGGAGAGGAGCAGGTCTGGCATAGTGGCCAGTCACCAGCTGTGGAGTAAGACAGACTTGACTCTTACGTATGTCACTCAGGAATTCCTTTCACTCTCTATACATTAGGAATGAAGAAACAACTTCATAGGGTGGTCCTAAGATGAAAAAAGAAAATGTACACATAGGAGGCAGTGGAGCGCAGCATTTATAAGCATTGACTCTGGAGTAGACGAATTCTCACTCTTAATAACCATTTAACCTTGGGCAAGTTATTTAAGGTCTCCAGGCCTCCGTTTCCCCATGTGTAAAATTAAAATGATAATAACAGTGCTTGTCTCATTAGTTTGTTGTAGGGATTAAATAAGACAATCTATGTAAATCACTCCAAACAGTACCTGATATACAGTAACTACTATTAGATAGAGTGCATGGCATAGTATCTGGAATAAAATAAAAGTTCAAATAACGATAGCCATGATAACGCTAATCGTGAGGTGTAGAGTTTTGTACAAACGTGCTCTCACGGAACCTCAGTGAGGAAGGACACTTGACAGAGACACAGAAATGAAAAAACAAAGCCACAGAATAACAAGAACAAGAGAAGTTCTACTGCACCCAAAGTGAGAACACAAAAGGGCTCCCTGGCCCACGAGCTGCGGGCCAGGCTGGATCACTGTGGTTGTGCCCATCACCCTTGGTCTCGGCAGTTTCTCACAGACGGGCTACAGACTGGGGTTCATAGGAGCACATTAAAGCACCACAGTGCGATGATGGAGAAGCATCTCAAACCCTACGACATCTGCCCTGCCAGCCCTCGCAATGCTTGTCTCCCCTTATCCTTTCTTACGTCTCACCCCACAACACCCCACTACCGCCGCCACCAGCAGTTTGGCTAATTTTGCATTAGCCATGTGGACTATCGGATGGTTTCTGCTGTATTTTGTTGCCCTTTCAAATATTTCTTAAATAGAAGATTGTACCATCTGGTGGACAATCTGCCTGTGTGCTATCTCACCTATCACAGCATGGATTCTACTCCTATTAGGGAAGGAGTGAGGCAGAGAGAAGCTGTTTGCTAGAACGCTGCCTCTGGCCACCTGCAGCCCCACTGTCACTGGCCTGCTCCCTCTCTCCCAGTGGCCTGGTTCTGCCTGCACAGCAGTCAGTTTCTGTGTGCTGAGCAGATATTTCTCCCACTCACTCCATGGCCAGGCTATTACTCATGGGGCTTCAGGGAGCAGATGTCTCCATAGATGGGCCTCTCTGACCTGTGCTGACATTTTACCTGCATAAGCATGGAATGGTGGTACAGCTATACTTCATAAGTGGGAGAGAGAGTGGCTAAGGCTCAGTTAAATTCTGTACACAAACTCTCTGACCAAGCAAAAAGAAATTGATCAAAGGTGCTCAGAATCTTAATGATACCTAAAGAAAGAATACATCCACATATATATTAAGGAAAAATATACATATATATAAGATCTCATATACTTCATGGACCTTTACAGAGGGGCTTATGGCATATTTACTTTTATTCTGCTCCAGGGAACACTAATTATGCAATGATGCCTAGAGAGAAATGGAGAGTTGGTGTTTTGGGTTTAGAAGATCACATTGTCAACAGTAGCATCAAGACTTGAGAACGTTATCTGGCAAACCTTGTTTGATGGAAATAAAATCAACCCTCCTAATTTGTTTTCCATTTGGGGATGAGCAATGTGGTCTCAATGAGGCCCATGGCAGAATCCCAAATGATTGTCAAGTACTGCAATGGTCGAGTTGTCAAGAATGGGGAATCTATTAATAGAACCAAAATGCCTGAGGTCAGACCCAGGGGAAAACCTACTACTGTGTTTCCCCCAAAAGAAGACCAGTTCTTATACCGTATTTCCCTGAAAATAAGACTGGGTCTTACATTAATTTTTGCTCCAAAAGAGGCATTAGGGAGTATTTTCAGGGGATGTCTTATTTTTTCATGTACAACAATCTACATTTATTCAAATACAGTCATGTCATCTTCTTCTGGAACATTGTCATAACGTGCTAAATACGTCCGTCTGGCTGACGATCTTAACGAGGGCTTATTTTCGGGGAAACACAGTAGATGCATGACCTCGGGCAAATTATATTACCTCATATTCTTCATCTGCAAAATGGGTATAATAATAATAATAATACCTCCCTCGTAGGGCTATTTGATTTAAAAACATTTATAGCGCTTCCTATATGTCAGACTTTCCTAAACTCGTTATAAATCAACCAAAGGATAGTTCCCCCTTCACTTAAGTAGAATTATGGCCTAGCACCAGAGCTCATTCTGAACTCGTGTTAACATCTGCATCCATTACCGATGTGGCCAGACAGCCAATGTCCCATACTCCTAAACTGAGAAGGTTCAGGGGGGACCCCTCTCCTCCTACACTACATGGGTGAGGGCGGCTGCTAAGCCACCCCATGCTTCCCACTGCCTCGCCTTTGTTACTTGAAATAAGGCAGGATATGAGCAATTTGCCAGATCAGCAGGTTAAAAAAACGAAAACAAAGACACACCGCACCAAAACTTACGTTCAGCAGATGACCGGTGGTCAGAACTCGAATTCTATTAATTTTGGATTTCGACTAATTACAAGGCTGATGGAACTGGGGATGAAAAAACCATTAGTGGCTTTACCATACTTTACCATACTTTGTATTCTGAACTAGAGCAGCCCCATCTACCCAAAAGTAGATTAGATAATTCTTCATTTCTCTCCCACTACCTTCTCCCTCATTTCTAACCACTCATACCAAAAACATGGTGGCTATTTCTCCATTACACAGGGGATAATTTGTGAGGTAATAATCTGAGCTAATATTTATTGAGTTGTTACTACGTGGCAGGCACCCTGCCAAACTTCATATTACATGTTAATGTCGTAAATACCCACAACAACCCAATGAAGTGGGTACTTCATTATTACCCCCATTGCAAAGTTGAGGAAACAGAGGTAAATTAAGTACTTCTTTCCAGGTCTTACAGCTAAAAAATGGCAACCTGGGATTTGAACCCAGACAGTCTAGCTCTAGAACTTGAGTTCATATTCACTATATGTGACTCAGTTATTCCCATCATTCCTCATAGTTCTACATCCATAGAGAGACTAAATGAAAGTAGGTAGAACTCATGACACAAATTGCATTCTGAAAAGCATCGCCCCTACAAGTAAAGGAAAATGGACAATGGTGGGAATACAAACAGCCTTGGTTTCAACACATGCTTGCAAGTCTAGGTTTTCCTCTACCTTATGGGTTCAGAGTACAAGAGAACTAGGCACTGAGAGTAGGGAATGACCTCTATTTGGCCCTTCAAAGCCTCACTAGATGAAGGTCAGCTCAACAATGGAGCCAGAGCTAGAAGTTATGAACATCAACCTGCCCTCCTGCTTAGAGTTTAGCCAACAGTGGACAACAAATAGAATTAGGGGGAAATCTGCAAACTCTTTTGTTTGGTAAATGGTCAGCCTGAGTTGATTTGGCCTTCTTTGAGTTTAAGTAAAAAATTATATACACAGATGATAGAAAATAACTGAAGATCGAAAGAAATGAACATTATCCTAAGACTAAGAAGAAAAGAAAATATGAAAATAATTTACTATAAGGACAAGAACAAATTTTTAGAAAACTCTTCAATATCCTCAACAGAATTGGAAGAGTCATGGTATCTACGAACAGCAGCAGAAATACACAATAGATTACCATGAAAATTGAACTGGACACCATAAGGAAGAATTGCAAGAAAACTAAGATTGTAATGGCAAAATAAAATCTAATTTAGAGACAGTAAAAGAGCAGATCTGACATTGTTAAAAATAAAATCAGTGATGTGGAGGACAAACCAAAGAATTGATTCTTAAGGCAAAGGAAAAAGACAGAGACAAAACTAATGAGAGATAATATCATACTCGTACATGGGACAGAGCATCTAGCTAGAACTTAGGAAGTATAGCTACTCCAGGAGAACAAGAGAAAACTACCAGTGCCAAAGAAATAAGCAAAGATAAAAGTAAAGAAAAGATTTTCAGGACTAAGTGTGCATGCTAAAGGAGCCAATCTAGGCATAAATAAGAGAAGGAAAAAGTAAAGAAAAATTAGAGAGCGTCAAAGAAAGAGAGACGAGGGAATACAGACAGCAAAAAAACTAAGAGAAAGTGAGATCCAGAAAAAATGAAAAAGCAGAAAAGAATAGAGGAAAAAACTGTGGAATTACACTCAATCGATCAATCATTCAAGCCTCAAGCATCCCCACAGAAGATAGAGGTTGTTCTCTCTGGTAGACACTGTTGGTCCCTGGATGTCCATTGTCATCCTGACCACTTAAGTGTAGGCAGCCTGACTTCCAACTCCCAACTCAGGAGTCTTTTTGTCAGGCCTCCCTCTGACACTAGTGCCACCTTGCCTGCCTTTGCAGATGTCTGCGAGCGCTGGGGGATTGATAACTACAAGTAGCTGTGTTCAACCAGTGAGAGACAAGATTTGGTGGCTCAGTACTGGCTCCCTTGCTTCCCTGAGAGGGTAACTTTGAGAAATGTGATTTTCAATGATTTCCAGAATTAATCCTGCATGATTAAGCTCCAGATGTACAGAGTGGTATCTGGCTTGCTACCATACTCTTAATAACACCCCCTTTATCGGCTTCCTTCCATCCCTGTCTTGCCTTTCCACTTCCCCACTTTCACCTCCCAAATAAACTACTTGTACTTGAATCCTTGCTTCAGAGTTTAATCCTGGGGGAGGTCAAAATAACACGTCCTCAATGGAGAACTAAAATTAGGCCAGATTGCGTGCAAATGCTGAATGTGAGAAAACCATGGTGCAAAGTTCATCCAGGTTTGAAAAGAATGATTTGGGACTCATGAATTTAATGCTCAACCAAGTTGTCATTCATATGTGACTATTACAGACTTTCCCACCTAGGCAAGAACTCAGAAAATGCTTTTCTTTAAAGCATCCCTTGAAGACAACCTCCAGCCTTTAGAGAGATGAATCAAAGAAACTCAAAAAGGGGGATTTGTGATATTCAGTGGCTCCTAACCCTAACCAGACACCCTCCTCACAGCTTACATTTTTACTATAGTGCTCTTACCTGGGAGATGTTTTTTAAATCAGTTTTCTTGTGTTTCATATTTTTGAAACTGTTATTCAAAGAATGACTTCCACAATGGAATTCCTAACTTGAACAGGTTGTGAGAGTAATAAAAATAGCTAACATACATTGAACACTCACTTAGAGTTATATGCTGTGTAATATCTCATTTAATTCTCACAGAAATCTAACGAGGTCGGTACTATTATTATCCATAAAAAAGAGACTGAGTCAGAGAAAAGTTAACTTTCCCAAGATGGCATAGCTTGTAAGTGGCTGGATGGATTCAGAAACTGCAGCGTGACTCCAGAGCCCTTTCTTTTAATCACTATGCTTGCCCTTTAAGGTCCTTTAAGGAAATCCCCCAAATATAAACCTCAGTTTACTCTCTCTCATTCTGTCATGGGTCTTTAAGAATGAGGACTGGAGTGGGATTGGAAAATATTGCTGGATGTTTTCTTCCTCATTTATCTTCCATTTCAATAGCTCCAATTCAAGGGAGGGGGTGCTTGTGTTGACCAAAAATATGAACCTATGTTGGTTGATAAGCTATTTTCAAGAGCCACCTCAAAATGGCCACCAGATGGATGAGCGGGTCTCAGGCTAGAGCAGTGCTATCTAACAGAACTTTCTATGATGATAAAATTGTCTTATATCTCTGCTGTCCGATATGGTCTCTAATAGCCACGTGTGGCGATTGAGTACTTGAATGCAGCTTGTGAGACTACAGAAGTAAACTTAATTTTACGTCATTTTTAATTGATGGTGAGAATTTAAGTTTACACAGCCACATGTGGCTAATGACTAACGACTACATTGCACCACGAAGCTCTAGGACCTTTAGAATCAGGAAGGGTCTTCAGCATCCTCAATTTGCATGGCACCAACTAGAGAACTGCCGCCATTAACAAAAATTGTGGCAGAAAGGTTGTTCCAACAATCCCCAAATAGGAGCTGGATCCCCTCCAGGGTGCGTACGGCACTTAAGGAGGAAGGCTCACACTTGTGTCTCACCAGTTTCGGTGGCTTCGTTCCCAAGACACGGCTGGTGCTGCCAATAATCTCTCTGGAAACGTCTTCCTGCAATGCTTTTCCAAACCACGTTCTTCACCCCAGAGTTGGCCCTGGGGCTTCAGGGATTCTGCAAACATTTCATTGGAAAAGCATTTTTGAAATGTTCAACCCTTAAACCATAATTTAAAACACTCATGGGACATGAACACATTTGACAGCACTTACGGTGAGCTGGTACCATCAGGTTAACTTGATTTAAGGCAAACTTTGGAACCCCACTTCTGAAGCCTTCTCCTTGGAAAGAGAGAATGTTCTGAGGTTACAAGGTACATTTAACAAAAAAGTAAAAAAAAGAAAACATCTTACCATTTGCCTCTACCTAAGTGTCTGAATCAGAATTGTCTCCATGCTCTGTGACCAACACAACAATTAGTAAATAAAGCGAACAGAATTGGGACGTGAGGGGTTATAATGTGGCAACAGCCATCCCTAATTTCCAATTTCAATTTTTTGCGTTTAATCCAACAGCTTCCCAATTTTCTTTGAATGCCTTTAAAATAAATTAAGTTTAAAATTATCGTTGCATACATTTCTAAATTACAAAATAAATTCAGGTTACGCAAATGTTCCTTTCGCTGCTCTGCATTCTTAAATGCCAAGTAATGTTTTATTTGGAACAGAAAATATTTCACTGCTTAATAAAAAGTTTGAAAGTCACCGAGTATAGTGACGGAGTGTCCAGCAAGGTGTTAGGTGACCTCCTCGTGCTTCCACTGAAGTGTTCTTTCCACATACCCACCTTCAGTTGGCTCTATGCCATGTACTACAGGATAGAGAAGTGACAAAACATTAGATTTCAATGCCACCAAGAGAGAGGCCAAGTGATAACAGCTGATGTCGCCTTGTCAATGTGCTTGAAACCCAGCACAGAGGACTTTATTTGACCTTACAAAGAGTCTTCCCGTGCGTGGTCATTCAACACCTTTAGGAGAGATGCTCACTGAGTACCTGCAGACCATGACAAAAAAACGAAACCCACCTTGGGGACTTTGAGCTCAGATGCCTGTGAGTAGCTGCTAAGACTTTAACCATGCCTGTCTCTCTTTCATCCAGTTTATTTCTATTTCCTTATCTTTAGAACTAATTTTCCTCCCGGGACTCTACACAATTTCGGTGGCTGCCTGCCTTTTTAAATTGATGAATGGCTGTGACAATTGCTGTTGCATTTTTAAGCATACACAAAAAGTGCGGCCAACAACATGAAGACTGCAGTTGGATTTCAATATTTTAAAGAACACATTTCAACTGGGACTTCATTTGGTGAATGTCTGTGAAAATCAAGCACTGAGGGGGAAATGCCTCTGCTAAAGAACTTGAGAGAATGCATCCAGAATGATGTAAAAGGGACCCCAAGAGGGAAAGGTACTATACTATGATTCAGTGGTATGACTGAACCCTCCAGCAGACTGACTTCTTCTGCTTATCTGATTCTTGTCCACACTTGCTTATTGTAGGATAATTTCTCTAACCACCTTTTCTCCTGCAACACCCTGAAAAAAAAGAAAAAGGGAAAAAAGCTTGCTTTATTTTACAGCTAATTTGCTGTAAGCACATAGCCCAGCTGCTCACAGTGAAGTTAAAGAGGAAATGAGAACAGAGAGAGCCTTCTAATGAAGGACGGTGGGGAGTGGTAAGAAGTTGGAAGAATAGGCTGGATGCTATTCGTATGGTTAAAGACAAACAAACAAACAGACAGTGATAAGCAGATATGTTCATCTTGAGCCTAAGAACAGAGAAAAAAGAGATAAAAAATTACTGAAGAACAAATAATTTATCCAAGATGGTGTTTTAACTGGCCCAAAGAAATCTCCCCCACTTTTCCATTATACGAAGTTACATTTTGGATTCTGCTCTTGAATGCGTGTTGTCATTGACCCATTATTTGTAGACAAGGGATAATTTTAAACACAGATGTTAAAATTTTGCAATTCTGTAAGAAAGGGTTCAGAGAGTGGGGTTTAATTAATTAGATGGGGAAAAGGTTCTGATGAAATAATTTGGGGGCCACTGGGAAAATGACATCTTAAACTTCTGAGTTAGCAGACTGCATGTCTCGTTCTCACAAAATATTTCCTTTTAAAAATAGGAAAGATTGCATTCTTTATTACATGCGCTCCTTTCTGCCAACTCAGCACACACACATCCCCCTTAATAAGACCTCCTCTAACTCTTTTCCCTGGGGTCCACATCAGAATGGGGTACATTTTATAATTCTGTACTTTTTCAAACTGCAGCATGCAATATGCATAGGGAAATGAAGAATTTCCTGAAGTCTCAGCTCTCATAATGTAACCCGTTATGGGGGGCAGATCGGGGAGGGGAGGGGAACTAGAAGAGAAAATAAATAGGTTTTAATATTCAGCGTTGAATAAATGTACTGAATTGGTCTATGTGATAATAGTCCCAAAATAATTAATTCGAGCGTGGGCTTCCCATTTGTCAGTGGGAGCAAGTTGCTGTGCTCTCAGGCTCCTGTGAAACACTGAAGGAGTCGGCCCATCATCACTTTAAAGCTCAGAGCTTCTCTCTGTCTTCCCCTGGTGGGAGCTGAGGCCTAATTTCCTCTGGCCCAGCTGGGGGCTCCATGTGGGCTGGCCTCAGAATCCTGTTCTGAGAATTGTTTGGACACCAAGGGAGCGCCTTGTCGCACCTCATATCCTGTAGCATTTTTTATTTTTTATTTTGGGAGGGGGGTCTGGTGATCTTCAGAGGAAACCAACATTTTCAGTTGCTATTTGATAGCAATGATTGGGAATTCCAAGTCTCTAAGTTGAGTCCCACTTAGTAACTTGGAGTAATTCCTTGATCATTACAGTTGGTGACAAGGATTGAGGGCCCCTGGAGTTGACGGAGCACTCTCTTTGGCACAATGAGGTTTTTAAAAAATCCCCTCCCCCCAAATCCAAAACTACAAACATAAAATGCACTGCATAAAACTGATGCAACACTGGGCAGCCTGCAAACTGGCAAACTGGACATACCTAGAGCTAGGTCCAGTGGGGGGAGGGGGGGAATAACGATAATAATTAAAATAATGCCAAAAAAAATGTACTTTTTTCTTAGAGTTGAAAAACTTTGAGCTTTGAAAATGGAAATTTATTTTTTTAAAAACAGTCACTGATAGGGAAGAGAGAGAGAAACTTGTTTTAAAGCTTAATAAAATGCTAAAAGGTGGAGTCAAGAGGAAGATAAATTATTCTGGTTTTTTTTTAACATTTTCTGTCAAATTTTTCTCAGCCCTTGGGCACTTGAAACTCTCAGAGTGTTAGCCCAAATGGTTATAAACCTATTCTATATCCCTGCATATAAAAGCTGAAAGAATACTAAAATATAGACAGGAATGGAACAATGGAGTACTATATAGCTGTGAAAAGGAAGGAGGAACAGCTACATAATACTCAGGAGTAATCCGCAGGATATATTTTGTGGAGTAAAAAATAAGGTGGAGAAAATGGGTATAGTTTGCTACTCTGTATTAAGAAATGGGAGGAAGAAATGTTTATATAAGTAACCATATTTATGAATGTACATATGTGTGTAAACCAGTGATTCTCAATCAAATGTGATTTTTGCCCCAGGGGATATTTGGCAAGGTCTGGAGACATTCTCAGTTGTCACACTTGAGTAGATATTACTAGCCTCTAGTAGGTAGAGGCCTGGGTTGCTGCTAAATATCCTATAATACACAGGATGGGCCTGCCAACATAGAATCATCCAGTCCAAATATCAATAATCTCTAGGTTAAGAAATGGTCTTTCTCCAGAAAAAGAGAGAGAGAGAGAGAGAGAGAGAGAGAGAGAATGAATCTTCTATTTCAAAATTGGAAAGACAAACCCTAAAAATATAGAAAATGAATTACCTACGGTAGAAGAAGAGAATTAGGGTGGAAGGAATAGGAATAGAAGCAAGATTTACATGATTGATTATACCTTGTTTTGAAGATTTAACTTTGAAAACCATGTCAATATTTTACATAATGACCAAGAAATTAAATTGTAAAAGGAAAACCATAAAATTCATAAAGAAAATTAAACACATGAATCTGTGCTTTGACCAGGCAGCATAACCACACAAAGAGTAGTTGGTGAATTTAAAACGCAGACATTGACTCTATATCCGAATGGGAAAAACCCTAAGGATTACTGCTCAGGCTAAAACTCCCCCATCCCTGAGCCCCCACCCAAACTATTTTGTCACTTTAGTGTGCATCAGAGTCACCTGGAGAATTTGTTGAAATGCAGATTGCCAGGCACCCCTAAAAGGTTCTGATTCCATATGTCTAGGACAAAGGCCCAGGAATGTACATTAAACAAAAGATTCTGATGCAGATGGCCTGGGAACAAAACTCGAGACACACTTCCCAGATCCATCACAATCTTGAACTTCAAATGTGTCATAACATGGTCTTTGATGCTTTGGTTTCTGGCAATACATCCCCTTCAATGAATAAGCAGTTAGTCAACTGCTTCGGAAAGTCTCTTGACGCCTGTTCTCCCTTCCTCCAGAATAATATAATAATAATCACATTTATCATTCTAAAGTTAACATAAGAGCAGTAGAAGCAACGTTCTGAGGAGTATAAAAGCCATGCCAACAGTTACATGCCTTTCTTCCGTGTGACCTGAGTGAGCTGAATTTAAAATTACAGAAGCTCCATGCTATAATTTGCCACCAAGACCACCAACCTAATCCTTTCAGTTCAGCTTAATTTCTATCATAACTGAAGTCTCCCAAGTGCCGAGTGCGATGGTACAGCAGGCACGACAGATGAGTGGGACACAGGCTTTCCTTTGCACACTTTCAGATGCAGAGCTGTAAACAAATAAAACAATATAGCAGAGTATATGCAAAAAGCAGAAGAATGCTACAGAGGAAGGGGCCTCCTTTTCCACAGGTAGTGATAGGGGAAGCTTCTCAGTGGTCCTGAATGACCTGCTCAGGGCTTTGAAGTCTGCTCTGCAGAGGAGAGGGCCATTTCTGTATTGAACACATAAGGAAGCAACATCCCAGAGAGCCCACGGTCACCCTGCTGTCTTGTTTGGGGCAGCTTTCAGGGAGCATAAACTCAGTGTGAGTTTTTTTGTAGAGATGTACAACACACAGGCCTGAAGGAATGGAATGATTTCACTGGGATCTTCCAAGACTTAGTCTCCCCAGGCCTCCCAGGTTACCATACACAACACTTCCCACGATCCGACTCATTTTTGCTCAGGATTTATCAGCCACAAAAATGGGTTTAACCTTTGGAGCTTCAGTTTGGCACCTCATGCTTTCCCATCCTCAAATGCTGTCTCCCACCCCATCTGGCTGTGGCAAGACTCCTTCAAGGACCAGACATCTCTAAAATTAGGCATCGGCTGAGATTTATGCTGATTCTCTTGATTCAGTCCAGACTTGTCAACTTCCCTGGAAGCAATAAGATAGTTCCATAAATTACTGCAGCCTTTAACCGACCGAACTATTTTTAAAGGGTGGTCTATATAAAATGCAATTAAAGCTGAATTGTTGCCTCAATAACTCTGCCTTCTTTGTTTTCTTATTCGCTTATATCCCTACATTTATTTAGCTTGCGATATATTTCAAGTCCAGTTCATCATTTTGGGAGTGGGAGGGTGCCTCTGGAGGAAGGCGAAGAGCAGTGGCATTTTTTGTTTCGGGAAGTGTGGAAACAAAGTCTCTTCACCTCACCTCTTAACATGCACCCTGGTAAATTGTACCTTCCTGATCTTAGCTCCAGCAAACATTTGGTGCTCACTAACAGAGGTGCCCAAGGAATGGAGCCAGGGAAGACCCAAGAGAAAAAACAGTTCTCAGCATCCTCATCAGTTTCAATGATTCCGGCTCCAGTGAGTAGTGTGTGGCCCAACTCTGCTATAGCCCCTAGACCCCATGCCTCCCTCAACTAAGCCAGCCTCCATTTCCCACCTTGCTGCTGTTTTCTGCACAGTTGGAAGGTGCACCATGCAGAAGGAAGGGCCCTGAAAGCCCTATCACTCTCCTCCCTGGTCATCGTCTCAAATGTCTGAGAATAATCAGGATTGAATCCCAAGGAGAGAGGATGCGTGGAATGATGGATCTAAGTTCATCTTTTGTTTGACTGCCCAGATATATGGTCAAACATTATTCTGGATGTTTCTTTGAGGGTGTTTTCAGATGAGATTTATATTTAAATTGGTAGACTTTGAGTAAAGTTGATTGCCCTCCATAATGTGGGTGGGCCTCATCCAATCAGTTGAAGGACCGAATAGAATAAAAAATGAACCTCCCCTGAGCAACAGGGAATTCTGCCAGCAGACAGCCTTTGGACCTGAATTGCAATATCAGCTCTTCCCTGGGTTGCCAGACTGCTGGCCCACCCTGTAGACATGGATTTGCCAGCTTCCATAATCACATAAACTAATTCCTTTAAAAAAAAAAGAAAAAGAAAAAAGAAAACTCTCCCTGTATATATACACATCCTATTGGTTCTGTTTCTCTGGAGAACACTTAGGCAGAATGGTTTTTATATTTTTAAATGATTATATTTTAAATGGTTACATAAGTACCTACATAATGTCCTCGATTTTGCCTCACAGCCGGCAAAGTCTGAAATATTTACCATCTGGCTTTGGAAGAAAAAATTAGCCCATGTCTGTTCTAAGCCAACCATCATTATCCTATTCACCTTCCCAGTGATTGGTTTAAAGACTTGTCAGCATCGTTCTGACAAGTCAGAGGAGAGGGAGGCTCTTCTATGGCTCACGGGAAAGGCTTCTTTGTTCAGAAGAAGGAATGACCAGATACGATGCCTGGGACTGCTGCAGCCATCCTGCAGACACGAGGCAAGACTGCTGGCGCACAAGGCCACCTCAGGAGGATGCAAACAGATGGAAAAGGTCCTCATGGCCTCATGAAGCTATAGAATTAACACTGTCTGAAGGCTTCGTGTTGTGTGAAACAACAACTTCCCTTCAAGTTGATGATGTTTTGAGTCTGAGTTCTTGTTCCTCACAGGAAACAGCATCTGATAGAGCCAGCTGGAAGGCGGAGGGTCAGAGAGGTCCCATTCTTCGTTAACATTCCCAGTTAGTTGGTGAAAGAGCTGGAACTAGAAGACTGTGTTGTTTACATCAGGAACACTTAAGTTTCAAGCAGGATGATAGACTGTGGTTTTCCATGAATGGACTGAGAGTAGCTAAGTAGGTACAATTGGTACTTTGAAGAAGCTGTTTCATAACACATGAAGAATGCACTCACCTTGCATTTATTTTATTTTTTGTTAAATCTCCAAGGGACCGAATCATCGCTATTTTCCCAAGAAAGGGAGACTTATAAAAATACCAAGCTGTACTTGTACAGAGGAAATTGACATCTGTGGCCCTGCCATACTGTTTTTGCTTCTTTGTTTTTTTTCCAATTACGAGGACACACAATTCAATTTCACTAGCTACTGCCGCATAATCCAACAGACAACATATTCTTGTTTCCTTACTCAGATAGCCATTTTCATGCCACAAGTTCAGATGACAACCAGGTTGTTAACTCTTATTGCAGCCCCCTTCATGGTTTTTTAAAAAGTTTTACTGTCCCCATTTCACAGATAGAAGAGGTTAAATGACGTTCCCCAGACTATACAAAGTTCAGCTCACTTCATCCAATGGCATGTGAAGAACAGAGACAATTATGGGATTCCCTCAAGCCCAAGCTACCACTTTTTGGCCTCATTCCTCAGATAACTGCCTCCTGCCTTCCTCCAGGTGTGTCTGCAGAGACCTACCCATGCCATTTGGGTGAGTCATAATAACTACTCTCTACTTGTGGTCTTCGTCTTCCATATAGATCTCTGAGATCCTACACAGATCCACCTTTGCTTAGGGGATGTGACTAATTCTCAGGTATTTTTTAAGACCAGGAATTAATGGGGAAGCAAAAAAAATATATATATGATCAATCCAACTTACAGCTTTACAGCCATAATTCTGTTCTATTTCCAATATTTCAGATTTGTGTAATTGTGATTTTTGAGCTTTGTTAGAAGTAAGTCCATTAGTCCATTCTTTCAAATTATGGAGCCAGATATAAAGAATCATAAATCCCAGGTTGGGAAGGGGCTTTGGTGGTCTGACTCTCCCCTCCACGGCATGAATTCTGTCCAATTACTCCATCTTTGCTTTAGCACATCCAGAGCTCACTGTTAGAAAGCTCTGTCCAGCATTAGGACAAAAGTTTTTTCTCCCTGCACCTTTTACCTACAGGTGTAGTTCTGCCAGCAGGTTCCTCCCTGAACAAATACATTTCCTTTTTCACAAGACAGTCCCTCATATATTTTAAGATTTCTTACCTTGTAACCCAGAATTTTCTCTTCTCCATGCGAAACACCCCCAGGTCCCTCAGCCTTAAAGCAAGGAGCATGGGTCCAAATCTGCTCACAGGTCTGACTACTCTTCTCCAAATAGGAGCCCCAGGAAATGAGAGCAATTTCATTGAACACTAAGACCCCCAAACTTCTCCCTAAATCTACATGCTCTGTAAATTTCCATTGAACGGGTTTCTTTGTTATGGGTATACTTCTTATCACCCTTGGAAAGATACAAATTTAATTGTGTTCCTATGACACTTCCTAGAAAGTCAGAGTGGGTTCACGTAGCAATACCAAGGAGCCCAGTTTTCTTTCTATTACTAACGGGCTGTGATGATATGGGCCGATATTGTCTACATTAACACTCAGCGTCTGATTTCAGATGCATGCTGAACACTGGCCCATTTATTTAAAAATTAGTAAATATCCCCATTATTATGTGTGAACATCTTAGAATTGAGTCTAAAATTTCCATGTGGCAAAGGGAGGTTCTCAGAAGGCTTAGAGGCCAATTTGAAGCAATGCCAAGACTAAAGAATCAGACTACCTGAATTCTAAAATCATCCCCGTAACCAGGGAGTAATTGAAGGCCCAGCCCTCTTGGGAAGATCACAGCCAATAATTAATCAATCAACAATCATTTTTGAGGACCTACTATGTGCTATGCAAAACAGTAACTTGGAGTGAGTCAGAATACAAACAGGTCTGACATGGGCCTAACCTGGAGTTAACCATCGGCTGTGGAGCTAAGACATGCATTGGCAACATAAGGCTGTACCTACTAAGTACTAATACGTGAAGCAGATAATTAGTACCCAAGTTTTGCAACAGAGGAAGAGACCTAACATGTACAAGTGCTTATTACATTCTCACTGTGCTTCAGATATCATCTTCTTTATACTGTCCAGCGGCTTAACCTTAGGTATCGCTGGTCCACTCAGAGATGAGCGAGGAGAGTACGTGCAAGATGGCGGTACATACTCTCATCATGTCTTCCTAGGATGCAAGAGGAAAAGACTCCAAAACAAAACTGCAGGATTAAAAACTTCCCTTATGAGTTGCTTCCAAAGCTAAAAAGGTGACACTGAGCAGCAAACGTCTTGGCAAAGCAGTGGAGAAGGTGAAGAAGGAGCAGGGTGCCACAGAAGGAGGAGGGTGAGTTAGGGGACTGACTATGTGCAGATGGCACCAGGGGAGAGGGAGATGACCCGGCGCCTGTTTTAGGAGAGAACAATGTCACTTGGCTGAATGGGGAGGTTGGGACAGGCCAGGTTGGGGCTCTGCTCTCCCACTCTGAAAGCCAGAACTTCTCTTGCCCTCTGAGTTTCTGGAAGCAGAGGGAGGGGTGACCTTAGCCTTCCTCTAGTCCAGTCCTTCCTTCAGTTTAAGAATGTGCCGATACCACCTTGATAGTCGGGCTGGGATTAACACAGGCTTCTGACGCTCGGTCTGTTCTCTTCCTACTAAATCACACCGTCGGCCCAATCAGGTTTTCCAGCATCTCATCTTCTCACGCCACTCTCTCCATTCTTTACATTAAGAAGGAGCTTGCAGCCCCCTATCTGTACGCTGAAACTAACAGCACTTCATACGAAGCCTGTGACACAAAACTCACAGGGCAGGGGAAATGAGCACTGGGCATAAGTAGCTATAAATAAAAGGCCTAAACTAGTGAAAGTTTCTAGATCTCCTTTTTATTTAAATGTTCCTCATTTATATGCAACCAATTCACGAAAGCCCACACACCAATCTGTAATGCACCTGGTATGGTGCGAAATTGCCAGTTCGGCGGTGTCTTGCTTTTTTTCCCCCACAATAAAAACTGCACAGTGTCATGTCCTTAGGGTACATCATCTCCCTTTCCTGTCTCTTTAATGAGTCCCCAAAGAGGTAGGTTTATAAAATACACCCAACACAGTGGGCTCTGTTTATTCTCTCATTCTGGGAATGCCCATCCAGGGACATTTTTAGAGAATATGTATGTCTAATAGCTCTCGCTGGTATGACCTTGACCACACATGGACCACACCAAATCTGTTTTAGTCAGGTAGGGCTTCTGTAACAAAGTACCACAGACCAGGGGGGCTTAAGAAACACATTATTTCACAGTTTGGAGGCTAGAAGTGTAAGGTCAAGGTACTAGAAGGTGTGCTTCTTCTTAGGGCTCTCTCCTTGGCTTGTAGATGGCCACCTTCTACTTATGTCTTCATACATCATCTTCCCTCTATGTGTATAGCTCTGTGTCCAAATTTCCTCTTATTAGAAGGACATCGGTCGTACTGAATTAGGGCCCACCCTAATAACCTCATTTAAACTTAATTACTTCTTTAAAGACACTATCTCCAAATACGTTTATATTCTGAGGTTGATGGGGGTTGAGACATAATGAATTTGGGGAGTACACAATTCAGCCCAAATACTCTGCCCTCCATGACATTCACCCTTAAATTGCATGCTTTTTTGCATGCAAAATACCTTCACTCCATCCCAAAAGTCTTAAGCCTTCCACCCTCAATGTAAAGACATCTACCTCGAGCAGCTTTTAGGGCTAGAATTGGGAAAGGTAGAGAGGGATTAAAATAATTTGTTATTCTCACCCAAAACTGGAATTTAGTCCTGGTTTATAGCCCCACAGAGAGAGGCTTTGGCTAACTGGGCACTTCTCCGTCAGGAGAGGGGAAAGGCTTTCCTGTGGGTCTCCAGAACAACTCGATTGGGAGAAAGGTCTGTTTCTCCCACCACCACCACTGCACTAAACTTTCAGGGTAATCTGGGTAAACAGCTCTGGTGAGGGAGAATGCATCTCCTATCACCTCTTCCTCAAAAGGCACCCATCTCCTCTGTTCTGGGGAAGGAATACAGAGAGAGCTGATTCAGCTTATTGAAGGTAGAATCGCTAAGTGGGCAGCTTGAGTGAAACTTAGCAGTTCACCTGTTTTTCCTATTATCAACTGCACTCAAGAGTGTATCAAGAACCACAAACATTAGAAGCCATTGCAAAACCAAGGCTCTGTGTAAAAACCATCTTTCTGAAACTGAGAAGTGGTGGGGAGCTCGCTCGGATTGAAAACAGACAGCTGCTTCGCATGCCTCTCCTAGAACAGCTGCCAGGGGAACCGCAGTCAACAGGAAGCCTCAATGGCACTCGTAGCTTGTCAGGGAATGCACCGGAGAACACTTGCCATCAGCGGGATTCCAGCAGATCACAGCCGAAGGGGAAGGGCTGGGCTTCCCATCATGGTTTGCCAGACTTCCAAAGTTTTGCTTTCGTGTCTAGTTAGCTGGGAGCACGTTTGCAGGTCAAGCTCATTTGCAGTGGTACATACAGGCTGGGACCCTTTTCAGTAAAGAGCCATGTTTATGTTTGATTCTCACATCCACTTGGAAACATAGAGTTTCTGAACCTAGCATTTGAAGTGACAATCGGATCCTTCAGCCTGGCTCACCACCGGCATGGAGAATATCTGGAAGAGGTGAATGGAGCGATGTACACGGCCTTTGGAAGTTCTGTTGCCCCCACCCCCCGCCCCTGCCAATGTCATCCTGATGCTTTAAGAAATCAAAATCACTCAATTCTACAGAGGCTTAAAAGAGCCAAGTTAGGGATTTGCTAAGGGGGGGGGGGGGGAAGGGGGGAGTAGGGCTTTGAGATTTTAAAAAACTTTTTTTTTAAATACACACACGTTCACTTTTTAAGAGTGAATAAGGGATGGCTTGAGGACAGCAAACGTGCCCCAGTTTGCCCATCCTTACACATTATTAGAGGAACCTGTCATGGTGACAAATAGCACCCACTAAAGGCAGACCTAGCAGACAGCAAGCACAGGCAGAGTGTTTGCTCCTGCTCCTCCCAAATGCAAATTGTGGAATGAAGGAGGCCTACACCACTGCACACAAATGGTCTAAAAATACCCGGCCTGCCCCATCTCTATGGGGATCTGCTTCCCAGGCCACAGAGGCCCTGAGGCCTGGGCCCTGCCCAGGGGAGGGGCAGGGGCCCCCGTCTGCACCCCAGCTAATTACCAAGGACCTGGGCACGCAGCTGCGCCCCACTCGCGGTTTGTGAGCGCCTTGCAAGGCAGTGGTTCTAACTTTAGAACTACACTCTCAACTTTGATCTTCCAGCACTGCTTGGCTTTAGGCAAAACATAAACTTGAGAGCTGCAACATGTTTTTTAAATTTTATTCCCCTGGCAGTTTTAGAATAAGGACAGGAATTATTTTCAAATGAGAATCTTTGACTACATAACACAGGCTTCCAAAATTAAGCAGAAACACATGGCGGCTCTTATTATTAAATTTCCCTTGGAAAACAATGGTTTAAATTATGGGGCGGGGGGAGCAGGCTGATAAAACTTTGAAATGTGAAGCCTAAAGTTTAAAATAAAATAAAAAAAAAATAGCTCTATTGGGTTTTTTCCAAGACCAGTATGGAGTTTTTCTAGCCCTGCCCTTATTAATCTCTACCTGCCAATGCCTTAAAAATTGAATGCTTAGGGTTTAAAATATAAATGATCATTTTTAAAGCTGAAAATCAGGTGCTAAGGGGTTTCCTGAAGTACAGAGACATTTGGACTGCCCGATTAGAGCTCCCCATAAAGCATGTTTTTAAGAAAATAATGAAGAGGTAGAATTTACCTGTATGCCAATCTGTATCTGATTCTGTGTAGTGTTTCGCAGGAAACAGAAACCTTCTAGCAAAGTGTGCTGTACATTTCAAGCCCGACTTTGGCTAACAACACTCATATGAACCACAACTCGGGCCATTGTCAGCTTCTGTCATCAAAGTAAATCAATGTACCGCTGTCCTCTTTTCCCCAAGCCATTCCCAGAAAGGGATTTGGGCAAGAAAGTGTTCTTGGAAGCTGCACTGCCTCAGACCTCCCAGGCACTATTTAATTCTCCTTTCCCTTCCAGGACTAAATCAATTACTACCTTCTCGGTGAAGCCTTTCTGATCACCTCATTTAAAAGTTTCCCCATGCCCTCGTCAGCCCACATTTTCATCGTGCATATCACTCGCTTGGAACTTACGATTTCCTGCTGGATGTGGTTAGTGATCTTAAAGATGTGACTGTTCCATTCCCAGCTACCTTATAAGATCCGCAAATGGCAAGAACCAGCTCTTTTTATTTTTGGCACCTCCCATTGGGCCCAGCTCCGTGCCCTGGACCCATGGTAGTGTTCCTATGCTGGGGGCCACAGGGGATAATTGCAGGGCTCTAAGAATGACAGGAACTTACCTTCTAGCATCACCCAGAGGATGCCCGGGGCAACAAACATAGAGGGGGGGAAAAAGCCAAACTATTTCCCCTCTTCCCACTCCTGCCCCGAAAGAGAGCCCAGTTATGCTGTCTGCTGGAGTTGGGCAGGCAGCTGGGCTCCCTGGTGAGAGGTAAATACCACTATGATTGCTCAGCTGGACAGAGAAATGAAAGAGGATGTGGGGCAGCCGTTGTCTCCACTCTGATTCTGCAAATGACTTATTTTTTTTTTTTTTTTTTACTTTGGCCATTTCTCATAACCCTGCTCCACCTTGGAGACCTGGCCTGTTTTTAAAGGGATAATTTCTGCACCATGTATTGTTGGTCTCCATAATATCCACCACCCCCAACACACACACATACACACATAAATGGCAGCTTCCCATGCCCTCTTTGTAGCATTTTAGAAACAATATTAATACGAGTTGTAGGAAAACAAGAACATCATTCACAAAACTTTGTTTATGTAACTGAACTCCAGTTTGGAATGACTTCCTTCTTGGTTATAAGGAAGTTCCCTTCGTCTTTCAGATAGCCAACCCAGTAAGCGGACTCAACATCTGGGTAGAGAGTTCATTACCTGGATCATGTGACGATATCACGGGTGTGGAGGAGAAACCTTTGCTCAGGTGGCATCTGTGACATAAGACCTCATCACTCAGAGTGGTCTTGGAGCAGCGTCACCACCTAGGAGCTGGTTAGGAAAGCAGAATCCCAGTTTCCACTCCAGACTTAGTGAATCAGAATCTCCATTTTAACAGGATCCCCAGAGATTCATACGCACATTAATATTGATTTTTATGCATCCTATGAAAGCTTTCTCCCCACCAAAAAGCTTTCTCCCACCAATCTGTCACTCCCGCCTGAAATGCTTGTTGTAGAGATTCACGGGATGAGGTTATCCATGGTATTTTTTCACCTGTAAGTGGCAAATTCACCCAAGAGGAACAAGTTATTAAGGCAAATCAACTACTAGGGCTGAGATGCCCAACCAAACTCATCTGTTCCTTTCTATGGGGAAACCACATTTGCAAGTGAGAAAAAGAATGAGGTACCGTGTTTCCCTGAAAATAAGACCCAGCTGGACCATCAGCTCTAATACATCTTTTGGAGCAAAAATTAATATAAGATCCGGTCTTATTTTACTATAAGACCAGGTCTTTATAAGATATGATATGATATGATATGATATGATATGATATGATATGATATGATATGATATGATATGATATGATATGATGTAATATAATATAATACCAGATCTTATACTAATTTTTGCTCCAAAAGATGCATCAGAGCTGATGGTCTGGCTAGGTCTTATTTTCTGGGAAGCAGGGTAATAATTTGCACCCTCTAAGACAGTGTGCAAACGGGAGTCCCCTGGTATAAAGAGGCCAGGCTGGGAGGGCTCCTGCCCTGTTCTGTGCTGTTTGGATCCAGATGTGGGAGACAGAACCCCTAAGATGGCAGACTTCCAACAGTGAGAAAATAATCTTCCCAAATGGGTAACCACATCCAGAAGGGCCTGAGAGCAAAAGAGTAGAGTCAGGGAGCAAGTGAGGATGAAAGGAGGAAAGAACAGGTTGAAATGGGCAAGTGGGAGAGCGAACAGAGCCAAGGCTGGAGACGTGGGCCTGTCCACTGAGGCGAGCATGGCCACACCTCCTGATGTTGTCACACAGGGGTTAGGTTTCAACACATGAATTTTGGGGAGACGCAAACATTCAGTCTATGACTTTCTGTTAGAGCGATTGCTGAGTTGAGCTGTGGATATCAAGGGGTACAGAGCATAGAGACACCTCCCTAATCCCCTGGCATGCTCAGACGCATCTGTGGAGCTGGCTTCTGGTTTTCTCATAGGAGCCATTCTCTCCAGGACCCCATAGTGTCTTTATGTAATCTGGTTTCTGTCCCTTCCCATTCCTCCCCTGCCAGTTCACAAGACATGTCTGTCCCCTAATTGTGGATATGGCCCAATTCTTTTCCCAATAGGAACAAGGGTGGAATAGGAACAGAGAAGACAGACATAGAAACGGAGATTGTGTGGGGGGATAGCTGGACACCCCCTCTTGACACCGCCAGTTCTCCCCATTCACACTGCAACACCCTGCCACAGTTCATTAGTTTGTTAATTAACCAAGTGAAATAAATTCAAAACAAACTTCAAGGGGAACACAAAGTGACAGCCGCCTGAGGGAACAGCAACAATTCTACCCACTTTTGCTCATTTGTTCAATTATTCAACACCTAGAACAGTGTCTGGCATAGAACAGACCATAAATATTTGCAAATGAGTGACCAAATGAATGAATGAATTTAGGAGACAGACTGAGTGCCTTTGTGTGGGACACTGGACTGCATCCACCGACCAGTCAGTCCCAGCCCTGACAGAGGGTCTAGGGAAACAGATGACACATGCCCGTGTGGCAAGTAAAACAAGCAGGGAATGGGGGAGCTATAGGAGCACACAGAGCACCCCCATGGTGGTGGCTCAGTGGAGTTGGTGGGAGTTAACAGCCAGGGGCACAGATACTGAGTCACAGGTGCTGGGGGTGCCTGCTAAGGGGAGCACCTCCTTCGGCCTCTTGAGGTGTCTCCATGGGGGCAATGACCATAAATCTCCCGTCACAACCTGGGTCCCCAGCACTCTGAGGCTGGACTTCCTCCATTCTTCAGATAGCTCAAGTCCACTGCCAACAGCTGACCATCATTAATGCACACGGTGGACAAAAAATATGGAGCTGTCGTAAACACAGAAGTGGAGGGAAGGAGTGGGGGGAACAGAACAGAGGTTATTGTAGTCCATGTACAACGGGCCTTCGCATTTTAAACACGGAGAGAAAAAAGAGACCGGCAAATTAAAAAGTGAAAAATGGCAGTTTATGGAGAAAGCCTAGTTGTTTTGTGGGAGGATGAGTAAGAGATGGAAGGGAGCAGCTTGATACCCAAACCAGAGGAATTAGACAGTTATCTACTAAAATCTACAGCTTCGGGGAGAAGCTCGAGAGCCATCTAAATTGTTTGACACAGGGAGTAAGATTGAGTTCGGATGGGATTTCATTGGGTAATGGGATCAAAATCCAGGCACCGCTGATTCAATTCCAAGGCTCTGTTGCAACCCGGCTCTGAGCTGGAGGGAAGTGTGTTGTGGTACATATTTATGTTGGAATGCAAGCCGGTACGTATTCTACAGGCACAAAGTTCTTTCATGCTCAAGGAAAAAAAAAAGTTTCTGATCTTATATATTCTTTCATCCTAAATCTGAAGCACTTAATAAGCAGTCAGTGTTGGCAAAGGCCTGGTCTGAAGGAAGGCTGTGTGTGCGTGTGTGTGTGTGTGTGTGTGTGTGTGTGTGTGTGTGTGTGTCTAAGAGAAACATACATCTTTGCTGCAATGGGGAATGGGCTGCGTTTTCCATAAATGGATAAGAGGAATCTGATGAAGCGTTTGCAAAATTATATGCGTTGCGGGTTACATTTTAATGTGCACTATTCCCCAAGCTCCCCTTTGTTTTTCTTCCTAAGCAGTTTCCACCTGCCCCACATGCCACATTCATCAAGACTTTCACTAGGTCTGGTTTTAGTTCCCGTAAACTGCATCAGGTGGCAGTAGTGGAGTCAGTGGTTCCTGGAGCCAGGCTTTTTGGCCACCCCTCCCTACGCTTCCCAAGCTCTCTCATGTCACCAGATTCAAATCATCCAAAAGCAAAAACTAGAATGCAGGCCACGTAAGGCCGTCTGGAATGTGAGCAGTTGGGGGCAGATAAATACCTTAAAGGTTTTCCCTATAAGATTTGAAGCTTTGAAGTCAGAAATCAGTGGCCAGCTTTTCAAAGAAAAGGGTAACAGGTGTGCTCAGGTGAGCCCCAGACAGCTGGGTCTGTGAAAGCAAGTGCTTGTGCAGGTGTGGTGGCTGCCCTGGCCATATGTCCTGAGCAGACATGGGAGACAGAAGGAGGAACGAGACTGTGAATCAGAGAAGACAGGCCTACTCAGCCATCCATGCCTCATTTGTCTCCAGGTACGCAGAGCAATCCACAAGTAGAGTACAAGAATGTGGCAGATGGGACTTTCCAGGAGGAACCTGCTCCTTGCTCCAAAGCGTTCAGAGATAAGTAAGATGTAACTAATAAAATTCTGGCCATACAGCTAATCTCAAAACCAAGAGACTGAAACGGCCAGGACCCAGGAAAAAGAATCTTGCAGAGATGAGTAGTAATGAGGATTTGAAGTAGTGGGGGCGTCTAGATGTTACCAGCAAGGTGTAAGCCCTCAAGACGTCTTGCTGAATGAACTCTAAACGTTGGAATGCCTCAGGTCTTGGTCCTGCCCACCCTTCTCCTTATCCACATGGTCTCTAGGTAACCTTACTCAGCCCCATGCTTTTACACACCACTGATGGCTCCCAACTTTATATCTCCATGCTGACATCTCTCCTAAGCTCCAGACTCAAGAGCCAATGGCATATTCATCCTCTTGGATGTTTCATGGAGCTCCCCAAATAAATATATCTAAACGTGAACTCCTGATTTCCCATGGTACCCCAAATCCTACTATGCATCAGTCCTCCCCATCTCAGAAAGTAACCCTATCATTTCCCAAGGTGCTCTGGCCACAACCTTGGGTTCATTGTTGCCTCTTGTCTTTCTCTCACACTCCACATCCAATCCATCGGCAAGTTCTGCCAGCTTTCCCGTCAGAATAAATCCCATTGCTCCTTTTCGCTCTGTCCCCTGCTACCTGCCATGTCCAAGGCACAACTGTTCCTTGCCTCATGACTAGCATGTCCTCATGCCACCAATATGATCCCCGATCCCACACTCCACCCTGTGTCTTGTCTCCACCCAACAATCCAAGTGACTTTTTAAAAATATAAATCAGTTTTGCCTGTTCTCGTGCTCACATACTCCCACTGGAGTATTACCCTTAAAATGAAGCCCAAAGTCTTACAATGGCCTGACCTCCAATCCCATCTCCTCCCATCTCCCTCACGCCCATTCCAGCCACACTGGCCTCCTGGCTGTTTTTCGAACCACACCATCTGGTTCTTTCCTCAGCATCTTTATAGTTGTGGTTCTGTCACCTGGAAAACTCTTCTCAAAATATTTCACATCCCACCTTTTGCGTCGCCCTGTCTTCCCTTATCGTGTCCTACTTTTCTACAGAGCACTCATGTCATGCTTTTTGGCCGTCCTGCATGTTTTTAATATTCATGCTCTGTTTGGGAAATTTCAAGATTTCCCAAAGCAGAAATCAGTGTAGCAGGTTTAATAGCGTCCCCCCAAAATCCATGTCCACTCAGAACCTCAGAAGGTGACCTTAGTTGGAAATAGGTTCTTTGCCTCTGTAATCAGTTAAGGATCTTAAGATGAAATCGCCCTAGATTTAGAGTGGGCCCTATATCCAATGACTACAATCCTTATAAAAGAAAAGAGAGGGAGATTTGGACACAGAGACACCGACTTACAGGGAGGAAGGCCATGTGACAATAGAAGCAGAGACTGAAGTTATGTAGCTACAAGCCAAGACCCAGGGAAGAATTCTTCCCTAGAGGCTTGACAGGGAAAATGTCTCTGCCAACACCTTGATTTTGGACTTCTAGCCTCCAGAGTGTGAGCCAATAAAACCATCAAATTTGTGTTAATTTGTTATAGCAGTCTTAGGACATTAATACAGCTAGAAAACACATTTCTCTGGATGCTTGGTAATCAGGACACAAGCAGGAGACTAGATGCCCTCCCGTCAGATATACCCACATGAGACTTCCATTTCAGAACTGAGTACCTGAGCGAGGTCACGCCCACCTGTTCATTATCTTCCCAGCCCGTGCCTGGACATCGAGGAGCAGAGAATGAACCCTCCCCATGTGTCCTGTCCAGATGCCTGACCCGTAGACTCTAGGAGCATAATAAAATGATCAGTGTTTGACACCATAAAACTGGGGTGATTTGTTACACAGCCATAGTGACTGCAACAAAAACAAAATAATTCCCTGATGGTGGGGCTTAGAGAAGATGGAAGGATGAGATGGATCAGATTAGCCCTTTGCCAGAAAGACAGAGGGTTTGTTTGAATAGTTGGATCTCATGTTTCCCATCAGAGAATCATGAACTTGAGGTCCTTCAGGGTACGTGAAAATCTTCTCGAATTCTTAAATTTTAGGAAAATAGTTCCAAAATCTGGGTATAGTATACATGAAAGAACCCTCAGTGTCCTCGCCAAGAATACGATTAACAGCAAATTATTAGTGATTATCCATGTTGCAGCAGGCATTCCCATAGTCCCAGGTTCATGTCAGCCGCCCAGGATCTCTGAAAAGCAGACATTTCCGTTCCCATTTACAAATGAAGGCTGGAGAGTATACGAACTTCAACTTCTGCTTTGAACCCGAAAGACACTTGAAGTCCTGGGTTCTGACAGTCCACCTCCCGGAGTTGTCTCTAAATAATAACAGCCCTGTGTACAATGAGGAGGCTGGAATGCCAAGTGATCTCAATGATCCTTTTCATGATATTTTAAGGCTACTGCCAAGAACAGTGCTGACTGAGACAGCTTAGGGTGCTCACCAGGGTGGGAGCAAACTGTCAGGGTGCCTGCAAAGCCCACAATCCGAAGTTCAGAGCAGCAGGTCATACATGATTTTAATAAGAGAGAAAGCCAGGCAAGGGTCCGTTTTAGCAGCCATCTGGCAACTCTGTCTTGCACACTGGATTGAACTTGTACTGAATTTCATGCTTTGGGGCAGAAATTCATACAAGAAAAATATTCCTTGATGCATTTTTGTGCAGTTGGATAGAACCAAGAATTTATTCAGATTTAAATTAAATGCCCCTACAGCTGATATACTACAAAGGCTATTAATCAGGTAGTCCTAATCAATACTGACAGGCCACCCAGAGGCTGCTGGTCGTGACCGGGAACTTGGTGATATCCCTGGAATGAAAAAAAATGGTGGCCTTTTTGGCGGACACAATTCACATCAATAAGTTAGTGAGCAGAGTTGTCATGCACAGTTCAGTGCTAACCTAAGACAAAGCACCCTTGCAAGACTGCTAATCCACTTAAAATAATCAGTACCAGAGCATTAATTTGGCACCCTCCCAAGGATACTACAAGGACCTTGTCAGGTTTCATGAGAATGTAAACCACAATAGGACCAACTTCCCAATAACCCAGAAATCCAGATGTGTACGCTATAGAATACATAGAATCCTACTCTCTGTGGACTATGAGCGAAAGATCATGTAGTCCCACGGTTTCACTCTACAGATGAGAAAATCTAGGCTCATGAATATTACGGAAGGGTCTTTTCAGTGAAAGTTTAGCTCATAGTTGTGTAGACCTCAATCTTTAGGGCAGAGAGATCTGGGTCTCTAGCACTTACTCGGTATATGGCGGCGACCCACAACAAGTTAATCCCACCCCCTGCACTTCAGTTTGTTTCTTCATCTCTGAAATGGAGATGCTCATGGTTTTCACCTCATATAGTTATTGCAAAAACCAAAGCAATGGACATAGAATACCTGGTGTCGAGTAAGGGCTCGATCACCTTGAGTTTTGTTGCTCTTTCCTGGGCTCACACAAACACATTCTGGGTAAGCCAGGAGGAAAACTCAGTTATCAGGACTCTCAGGCTGATCCTCATGTCACGCCATCCCATCCAAGAGAAAGGTATTTACCATCTGTATCCCTGGGTCTACATTCCAATCCTTCAGGACACTGACCAGCTCCTCATAAGTTAAATAAAATCTAAATAACTTCAATGAATCTGCATCTTTCTTCTAAATAAATCAAGTTCAGCAAGTCATCCCATAACTCAATGCCGAATCCGCAACAATGTAGGCAGCAGCTTCCTTTGGGACCAACATTTTCTGGCTAATTAAGATGAATGTTGTATCGATGAAAGATTATTTTAAAATGGCACCGATAGTGTTTAGACGTTGTCATAACATCAGCCGGTGGATCACTAATTTGCAAATTTTACTAAGGATCTTGCCAATTAAAACCCCTTCTAGACACTCTCAGACACACTGACAGTGACAGCTGATAGACCACATGGAAAAGACATGATCACATTAAAATCACACAAGACTGTTCTCCCTGGAAGGGCTGAGGGAGAGACGAGGGCACGTCCCCAAAGCGAGTGCCATTCAGTCGACCCAACCAGACTGTCAGAGGAGAAAAGCAAATCTTTGGGTTTTATTTTACCCGCACTGTTTTCCAAAACAAACAGTGGAACTTCTCAAAAAGTCTATGGGAAATGATCATCCTGCAAAATTGTTCCTGTGTTTCTCTCAGTGAGACAAGCCAAGAGAATTGCATCTGTGGACCAAACTGAAATTCACCACGACACAAGTCAGCTTACCTGGGAATCAGTGGGTGGCAGCCCAGGGTCCTATGGGTACAGTTTGCACTTCTCCACGGGTGTTCATAAGAGGCAAAAGTCATGAGCAGACCATCGCTGGGAGGCCATCCCAGTTAGCAGCACGGTGGATTCCTGTAAAAGTCAACTTTACAAGCTCTAGTCAGCAGTGAGTGATTGGGGGAAATTCTCCAGATTTGGAAGTAAGGTAGTATGACAAGGCCTGTATTTAAATGGACAGATGTCATATGTATAGCCCTAGTAGCCAACATTTATTGAGCACTTACTATGTGCACTGCCTCATTTACTAATTGCAGGAATCCTATAGGCTGGTGCTATTATTATCCCCCCAAAACAGATGAGGAAATTAAGACTCAGAGATGTTGTAGAACGCATTCTTGTAACCACAGTTGTTATGCAATAGAATTGGGATTTAAACCCATCCTGCTCCAGGACATGGTGGCAAATCTCCAGTGTATCTGGCCTTATCGCTGAGATTTGTGCTTTACCCACATAATTGTCCATGGGAAATTATGGCCTTTGCTGAGATCCATGTGTAATATTTCTCCATTCAATGAGATATTCAGGAATATATCAAATTATCCAAGTATAACCACACATCCAGCAACTATACATAGACATTCTATGTAGAAACCATGTGTACTAAAACCTTATTAAGAATCCGGATTCAAACTATTAATATGCAGTTATTTTTGAAGTATATAAAATTAAAGTGGGTTTATTGAATAAAGTGGTAAGTAAATAAGATGGTACTGGTATTCCAACAACTACGGTTGTGTAATGCATTACCCTAAAGCTTAACGGCATGAGACAACCACTTATGCCCATGAATTCTGTTTGTCAAGAATTAGACAGAACACCATGGGGACAGCTTGTTCTTGATCCACCGTGTCTGGGTGGATCCCCTGGGAGACCTGAGGATGATGGCTGGAATCACGTGAAAGCTCCCTCACTCACGTATCTGAGGGTGGTGCTGGCTGTGAGCTGGGGGCCTCTGTTCCTCTCCACCTGGGCATCGCCAACACACTGAAGACTTTCTCAGAGCATGGTGACCAGAGTTCTAAAGGCAGGCATGCTCAGAGAGAGAACGCCAGGTGGAAGCTGATTCACCTTTGGTGACCTAGTCTTGCAAGTCTCACAGCATTGTTTCTACCCCAGTCGATTCATCAGAAGCAAGTCACAAAGCCAGTCCAAAAGCAAGAGGAGGGGAATCAGACACCACCTTTTGTTGGGAGGAATGTGAAAGTCCTGGGGGAAAAAAATGGGATTGGAAATACTGCTATGGTCTTTTATGGAAAATAAAATATTTATTTATATTTATCATATTTAAAAGCACAAATTTTTATACATATACTATATAAACAGATCGGAAGCGTCTATTTACCTATAAACATGTTTATCTAGTCCCTAAAGTAAACTTATAAACACCATACTAATTACAAGCCATTAAAAGATTTTCATATTTATATTTTACACATGTTTTTAAAAGCAGCCCCTCAAAGTATGCTACCTGAAACAGTTGGCTAAATAACCATATATTAGGTTCAAAGACAGTAAAATTATATTTGTCTTTAAATGTTACATTAAGTGCATTTAAAATTTTAAATCAGCTTTTTTCCTATCTAAGAGTTGATGTGATTTTATTTTTTGTGCTTAAAGACCTTGGATTACAAAGACCATTGGGGATCAAACTTGTTGCATCCACTCTTCCTGGGTCAACAAGACTGAATCTAAATCATCCTGATGTCTTTACTGCTTTATTTATTAAAATCCCAAGCAGAAGAAAAATGTGACCTAATACCTCCCACTAGACCCAAAGACAGGCAAGGTATACTATTTGGTTTCAAAATATCTGGGGATTTCCCAGAGATCTTTCTGTTACTGATTTCTAATTCAATTCACCGTGGTCAGAGAATGCACTATGAATGACTTAAACACTTTTTAAATGTTTTGAAACTTGTTTTACAGCCCAGAATATGATAAATGTTCTGTGTGTACATGAGAAGAATTTGTATTCTGATGTTTGGGGGTAGAATGTTCTATAAATGTCAATTAGGTCACGTTGGTTGATCAAGTGTCCAAGTTTTCTATATCCTTCCTGATTTTCAGTTTCCTTCTCCATCTGTTATGGAGAAAGCAGTATTATTAAAATCTCTGACTACAATTGTCTGCTTGTAGACAATTATCTGTTTCTCCTTGAAATACAACCAGTTTGGTCCTCATGCATTTTGAAGTTCTGTTACTAGGAGCATGCATATTTAGAATTATTATGTCCTCTTTATAAAATGACCTTCTTTATACTTGGTAGCATCCTTTGCTACGATGCTTACTTTCTCTGATATTAATATAGCTCAACTTTTTTTCATTAGTGTTAGCAGTTTTTATCTATTCCCATTATCTTTAAATCTACTTGTGTCTTTATTTGATGTAAGTATCTTGCAGATAGTATATTTTTAATCCAATCTGATAATGTCTACCTTTTAATTAGGGTGTTGGGCCTTTTAAATTTAAAAAAGATTATTGATGTGGTTATGTTTGAGTGTATTATCTTGCTATTTGTTTTTTATTTTTCCCATCTGTTTGTTGTCCCCTCTTTTCTTTCTCTGCCTTCTTTTGGATTAATTGATTATTTTTTATGATTCATTTTCTCTCCTTTGCTAGCTTACTACCTATATCTTCTCTTTCTTAGTTATTTTACTGGTTACTTTAGGATTATAGTATACACATTTAAGTTATCCCAGTCTATCTTCAAATGATTTTATACCACTTCCCATATAATATAAAACCAAGCAATAGTATACTTCTGCTTCTCAACTCAGCCTCTGTGCTAGTGCCATATATTTTATTTTTACATGTGTTAAAAAAAAAATACATCTCATTATTATTATTTTAGTTTACATGGCCAATAATCTTTGAAAGAGATTAAAAACCAAGAAAAATATTTGTATTTACCCATACAACTCTTTTGTTTAGATAAGGGATTTTTCAACCTCATTACTATTGACAGTCTTGGTTGGGGTGAGGAGTTTCGGGGGGTGGGGGTGGCATTAGTCCTGTACATTGTAGAATGTTCAGTAGCATCCCTGGCCTGCGTCCACTAGATACTAATAGCGTTCGCCCCTCCTTCCCCACCAAGTTGTGACAACCAAAAATGTTTCCAGATATTGCCAAATGTCTGGAGGGGCAAAACGACCCCCAGTGTAGAGCCACTGGTGTAGAGCCACATCTCCATCTGGTGTCATTTCTTTCTTTTTGAAAGATTCCCTTTAATATTTTGTGTAGTGTGGGTTTGCCAGTGATAAATTCTTTCAGCTTTTGTATTTCTTTAAAAAAAAAAAAAAAAAAAAGCTTTGTTTTGCCTTCATTTTTGAGAGATATTTTCCCTATATCAAGAATCGTAGACTGACAGTTTTGTTCTTTCAGCAGCACTTTCAAGATGTGGCTTTGCTGCCTTCTCACTTGTATTGTTTCCAAGAAGCAATCTATGATCGTCCCTATTTTTGTTTCTATGTGTAATGCATGTTTTTTCTCTGGCTGCTTTTAAGATTTTCCCTTTATCACTGGCTTTGAACAAATTGATTGTGATGTGCCTCAGTGCAGTTCGCTTCACGTTTCTTGTGCTTAGGACTCATTCATACTGGTATGAGTCTCAATCTGCAAACAGGTGTGCAAGAAATATCAATTTTCTTTTTTTTTTTTCTGTTTAACTCATGTTAAATCTAACTCAGAGCCAACCCCTCTCCAACACATTGTGAGACATTCAATCACAGTCATTATTTTCCTTCCCCCACCGAAAAGGGGAAGTAACCTGGGCTGGACACAGATGGGGAGGCCCCTCTAGGCATGGGTCGTGCCCTGGTTGCCATGGTGTCCCGATGTTCTTGTTCACAGCCAATGTTGCCTCTAACCTGTGGCTAAGAAGTGGGACTCTTTAGGTGGCCAGGCCCTCTGCCTGTGCTTCTACCTTTAGGCTGGGACCAATTGAATTCGATCTATGGTATGACTTTGTCCTCTCTCCTTAGGTCTGCTTCTCTCCTGGAGGACCACAGCAGAGTCATGCCTATTTCTACCCCAGGAACTCTCTCCTTCACTATTTTCAGAGCCACTCCTCCTTCTTCTTTGCCCTCTTCCAGATATCCAGCACAATCTCTTCAATATGTCTTGTTTTTGAAGGAAAGCAAACAACCTCAAAGATTTGCTTTCCACCCTACAAAAATCCCTGAAGCAAAGGAATGCAATAACATGACTACCTCGTTGAAAAGAAAATGAAGAGGAAAGTTTGGAAAGCAAAATCCAAATTAACATCTAAGAGTACCGTGCTACCTGTATAAATTATAACATAAGGTGGTAAATGGGATCGTGTACATTAATAAAGTGCTATGGGAATAGTTAAAAACACAGGATCCTATAAGGGAAGCGATCATTGAGTTGGATCTTAAAAGATAACGAAGAGTATGCAAACCGAAAGCATCCCACGGAAAAGGGAGAAACGTGTGCAAAGGCCCCAAGTTGTGGGGTATCCTGGGAACAATGAGAAAACAGAGAGAGGTGTGTGGAGGTACTCATATGTGCAGATGGAGTGGGGAAAGGATAGAACTGTAATAGAAACTGTCAAAATTAGTCAATAAGTAATGGTGACGGGCTTCATATGCTAAACTAAGAAACTCAGATGTGATACTATAGGGAGCAAGCAGTCACAGAGATGCTTTAGGCATGTGAATGACATAAATTGCTCTATTTTTTATTACGTAGTTATAAAAAATTAGGATGTAGCATTATGGCCAAAAGAAAAGAAAACCATTTTTGTTTTCTATTGCTGCATAGAATGTCACCACAAATTTAGTGGTTTGAAATGGCACACATTTATTCTCTCACAGTTTCTGTGAGTCAGGAGTCCAACACAGCTTATCTAGGTCCTCTCTTCCGGGTCTTTCACGACCCTGCAATCAAGATAGCAGGTAGAGCTGGAGTCTCATCTGAAGACTGGACTGGAGAAGAATCTGTTCATGTGATTGTTGGCAGTATTCAGTTCCTGACAGAGTGCTGGGCTGAGGGCCTCACTTCCTTGCTGACTGTTGGCCAGACTCCACCCTCAGTTCCCTGCCACTAAGATTCACCATAGGGCAGCTCACAATCTGGCCACTTGTCTCATCAAAGCCAGCAAGAGAAAGTGTCAGCTAGTAGGAAGGAAGTTACAACCTTAGGTGACGTAATCAGACCAGTGAAATCGCATCACCTTTGCTATATTCTCTTAAGTAGAATCAAGTCACAGGTCCCACCCAATCTCGAGTGGAGAGGAATATCCTAGGGTTTGAGCACCAGGAGAGGATTCAGGGACCATCTTGGAGTCTGCCCACCACAGAAAGAATAGAAGAGCAATTAAACACTGGAAGCTGCCTTCTAGGTTTGGAGTAGGAGATCACAGCTGCTCGTCAAGCTGACAAGTAATTATAATTGAAAATGGACATTAAATAGATCTAATGTCATCAATTTTCTCAGACATTGTTTTCGTTGTTGTTGTTGTTGTCTTTGTTATTGTTACAGGACTTGATTCTAGACGTTAGCAGTGTTTCACAAATTGAAGTCTGAAGCTTTTCCCAAGTGCTTATGAAACTGGTTATGGAGTTCAGAAAGGTCAATGAGCAAAGCCAGTGGACTTGTGTGCTAGGCCAACCTGTTCCAAAAACTTGTGTAACTGAATAATAATTAATTATTCTTGGCTTCAGTTTCCTCATCTGCAAAATGATAACACTGGACTAAATACTGCCTTTCGGCTCTAACAGTGTTATGAATACATACTTTCCTCACCATTCAATCATCTTGAATTATGCCCGATTGTTTTAGCCCAAATTTGAAAGACCTTTGGGGGCTTGGAATTTGCAATCAGTCACTTTAGGATGAGTCTCAAGAGAACAGCCTTGAGATATAAATTGATGCAAAGTGGATCTGTGAGACCTACAAAAGATGACATAGTGACTGCAGAGTATGTGTGTGTGTGACAGGGGTGGGGAGCGTGAGTCCAGCTGTCATGGAGTCACCGGCCCTTCAGTGTCCTGTTTGACACACAGATTTAGCAGGTACATTCTCTCAGAGACTTTCCAACCAAAGGTGCTGGCGTATTTCCAGACTGTAATTATAGACAGCTTTTCTGTGCAACCCCCACCCCTAAGCTAAGACTAGGACTTAGCTCACTCCTGCCCTGAACTACAGCGTCCAGGGTGGCTCCCTCATGACTCTCACTTCCCTTGCCACCCACCGACGTAAAGAGCATTTCCTGTCCACATATATGGTTTGTTAAGCATGTTGCAATACTCTCTGTTCCATAGATATTAATTTAGCAGGTTCTCTGGATGAGAGACACTTAGTGGTAAGTATGCAGACACCTACATCATTATGAACTGCAACAATTCCTTAAAACCAAAAGCAAAAGGAGCTCCAGAAGCATAGAGTGCGGAGAAAGACTCGAGCACAGGGAAGATAACATTGAGAAAGTGATATTTGAGCAACGATTGAAAGGATATCCAGGAGTTAAATGGTAAACAGTGAAAGAAAGCGATATGCTTGATGGGCAAAGAGCAAGGAAAGGATGATGGCAGAAGAGTCTGGGGAAATGTGAAACCCAGATTACAAAAACTCTTCCATCTAGGGAAGCCATTGAAGAGTTTTAAGCTAAATAGTGGTATGATCCAGTTTGCATCCTTGAAAGATCACTCTGGCTAGAGTTTGAAGAGCAGTGAGAAAGCAGTTAGAAGGATATTCAGTAGGCCAGGTAAGAGGTCACAGTAACTTGGACGAGGTAGAGAAAATTGAGGTGGAGAGAAATGGACCTATTCCAGAGATATTTGGAAGTTCTGGGAGGATTTAATGGTGGATTCAGCAGGGGAACTTAGGAAGAAGGAGAGCTCCAAAGTGTCTAGCTTAGACAACTGACTGAATGGCAGTAACTTTCATTAAATGAAGGAACACTAAGGGAGAGTCAGCCTTCAAGGATTGGATTATGAGTATGGGCACAGCCATGCTGACATTGAGGTGCGTTTGTAACCTCCCATTGGAGGTGACAAGGCAGATGCTGTACATTTGCTCTGGAGTTCAGAAGAGATTTCTGAACCAGGGATGAACATATGGGAATCCTTGACCCATAGATGGTAACTGAAGACTCAAATGTGATTGATCCTATATAGGGAAAGAACGTAGAGTGAGAGAAGAACAGAACCAAGACTTGAGGGACCTCAGTGTTCAATGGGCAGGCAAAAGAGGATGACCCAATAAGGAAGGTTGGCAAGAACTAGCCAAAGATATAAAATAAAAAAATCAAGAGGGAAAAGATACGCAAATGTTTCACAGAGGTAATGATCAACTTTAATGAGAGACCCAGTATGATGAGATTTGAAGGCTGTTCATTGTATTTGGTGACATGGAGGTCATAATGACTTTAAAAGAGTCATTTTAACAGTTATAGAAATGCAGATTGGAATGGGTTGAGGGATGAGTGGGGAATGAGAAGAAAGTAGGTGTGGTTTAGCTATGAGGGGATGAGAGAGATTGAATGGGAGCTAGAATATAAGGTGTCTTTGAGGGGGGAGGATTTTAAGATGGATGAGGAGCCTTTACAGTGGTGAAACGCTGATGGAAATGTAAATCATGCAGAGAAGAGAGATCATATTGGTAAAGATGCTCAGAAAGCAAGGTGGATGGGATCCAGAACACACGAGGAGGAGATAGGTGGCTTTAGACAGATGGAGGAATGACAGCTTGTTCCAACCGGGACTTGAGAGGAGAGGCTGGATAAAGATGCAGATCAATTTGTAGGTTTAATAGAGAAAAAGTGGCACATGTGTGTAAGGGAGCTCCTATAAAATGGCTTCCATTTTCTTTTGGAGTTCCTTTGCACATATGTGGGATGGAAATGGTAATGGACTCTTATGTAAGGGAATCTTTCCTGTGAGTACAGGAACTATAAGCTTATATTTTCACGATCTTAT
This sequence comes from Rhinolophus sinicus, assembly GCF_036562045.2. NCBI lineage: Eukaryota > Metazoa > Chordata > Mammalia > Chiroptera > Rhinolophidae > Rhinolophus > Rhinolophus sinicus. Next base: position 14,639,366 of record NC_133758.1, on the reverse strand, counting down.
CAACAAAGTGAAAAAAAAAAAAACTAGTCCATCTGCGTATTAAATATCAGATAAGATTTTCGTGGCTTGCTTCTCTGAAATTAACCGTTTTGCTAGGGTCTGTATAGTGTTTTTTGTTTGTTAACTAAAATCATCTCATTTATGCACATGGACACTTCAAATCACATTTTCAGAGGGACTGAGCTTAAATACATTTTCAATCTACCCTACTCAAGATAAAGCTTCCTGGATCTTGTTTAGAGTTTCAGCAACGTCATGCTACATTTACATTTCAACAATTACTGGAACACTTTACTATTGATGTAATTTCAGCAATAATTCAGATTCTATCCATTTCAAAGAGGCAGTCTCTCAAAACATTCGAATGCTTTTCCAAAAATTTCTAAATCCAAGTATAGCCAAAGTGTTTCAGATAGTCTAGAGGTTAACCGTCAGGTTTACACAAATCTTCCAAATTCCCAAACCTCCAGTGGGACAAGAGGTTCCAAAATGTGGAGGACACCACAACTCCATCTAATATTCCTTGGCATTTACTAATTCTTCCCTAGTCTCCTAATCAATCCTTTTCTTGTACCCATCTGTGGCATATCAAACACCCTTTCATTTAGGGCTCATTTTGACTCTGGTCTCTGAAATTATGTTTATTTTTTAATTGTTCTTAGACTCTGAAGACTTATTAGGCATTAATGAAGAGAACGACTTGATAGGTGTCAAAGGAGTTTCCAATGAAGAGTTGCCAAGGATGAGATTGATTACAGGGATGAGTCTATGAAAATAACAGAGAAGGGTTGAGCTCTGTAATTAAATCTCTAGGTGCCTGAGCTTACACAGGCCTCCAAAAAAGATAAGATGAAACCAATATAGGTGATTATTTAGGCCTATTAGCAATCCAAGCCAAAAAAACATAATCATAACTCATAATTTAAGAGGGGATTTTAATTAAAAAGCAAATGTTGAGAGAATATCTCTGGCAATATGAGTGGTGAATTAATGACAAATAAAAGCACTTTTGCACACACTATTCAGAAAACTTTCCTCTTCCACTTCACTAGGGAATGACTTGTTTTTTTCTTTTTTTTTATATTTGCTCCCTTCAATTCAAACTGCTCTGCTCCATGAGCACTAATGAACTTTTTCAAGAGGGTTGCCAATTTCTTTACCACCAGCTCTGTGTCACTGCATCAAAGTTGTTGCGACACCCTCATGACTATTCTGCCACTCCTGTTATCATCCTTAAGATATGGTTAACACCACCTCAAGCAAGATACCTGGTGTGCAGGATGACAGACCAGGGAGAGGGTTGCCCACAGAAGCAGCAAGTGAGAAAGGAAATTCCCAGGAACCAGTCAAGACAGGAGGGATGTTGTGTCAAGAGCAATTAAGTGGGTCCTGAGCCAAGAATATGTAAAGGTAGGAATCCAAGGTAGCAAGAAGAGACTGGATCATGTGTCTGGTTGAGTAGGCAAGGCCAGGACTTAATGATAAGAAACAACGATGCCTCAATGGGGAAACCAAGAGTGAGTGAGGTTAGGTAGAGCAAGAAATGAAGACCAAGAACACTAGGCATGTGTTGGGATGCACGTTCTCAGTGGCCATTCTCACTAGACATAGATAGCATGCACAGAAAGAATATTGCATTATTGAAAATAATGCTTTTATGCCCACGAAAGGCTTAGTTTGAAATTAAAACACAAATGTATACCTAGCAAGAGGAAAAACAATAAACTAAATCCCATCTTTCCTCCCTGAAAATTCTGCGTGAGTTGAACAGATTTTGTGCACTCATTTTCAAGATCTTAGCCAGTATATCAAGATGGAACATGGACCATGCAACTTTCTCCCGTGCCCCATTTTATTACTGTTTTACAGAGTATCTTCCATGTGCACATGAGATAACTCCATGTTTAGTTGAAATAGATCTTTTTGTGTTTCATACTATTTGGCACTCAGACCACAAGAAAATCAACAAACAGTGTGAGGTTTACTCTTTTTTGTAATCTTGCTTATAGATTGTGTGAAAAGAAACCAATGGTTTTTCACAAAGAAATTTCTTACTTTTTATTTCTCTGGCTTAAAGACCCTCTTTTCCAAGGCATTCTCTCTTCCTCTCCCCACCTCTTCCTAGAGCAAATCAGTTCTTCTTCCATCTCTTACTTCAGGTTCTCTCAGACCAACTTTCCCAAACCCAGACCGAATATCTGGGTTCTAAAGGTCCATGCTTCTCCCCAAAAATGCTCATCAAAGCAGGCTCCCAGCAAATGGTGATCTATCTCCAAGGGGTAAGAGGATGGGAAGAAGGGGTTGTTCATGATTCTACACGTGAGCGTTGTTAGAATCCTAGATTGACATTTAGTTTGTAAGCACACACATGGAAGACAGGTTAGATAGATTGAAAGTCAGCATGTACCCAAATGAAAGGCACAGACTACTAAACAGGAGAGCAGGATGGATCAGGTAGATCAAGGACAGCCTTAGGGAGGAGCTGGTGAGCTGGGCCTAGATTTGTAAAGACACTGGAATCAGGAAAATTCAGGTAGGCAAACAAAAGAGAGGGAGTTGAAATGAACAAAGGTGCAGGAATGAGCATGGATTCTTCTATATTCTGATTAGAACAGAAAATATGTCAAAAGTGATGGCAAGTTAGGTGTGGAGTCCTAACCCTGGAAGCATTTGTGCCAAAGAGATTGGACAAGCTAAGCTGGGTGGCCACCATGAGATGGCCTGTGCAGTGACCCCTGGTAGAGCCTGGTTTTAAAACAAGGAAAAGTGTTCCTCAGAGGGTAGCTGACATCCAAACTGGAGGAGACAGAAATGGACAAGGGGATGGGACAAGACGACTACTCAATATGAGACCTGAAGTCAGGTTGGCAGCCAAGAGAACAGGAACAAACTCTGGAATGAGCCAGTGTTTCTATAGGTTAAGACTGATGTGGGGTCCAGGTGAGATTTCCCCTGTATAACCATACAGACTACCAGGCGGACAAATCTCTTAAAGGTATTGTTCTAGGGTGTGTGCCTCACAAACAAGGAGCAGTAATTTAATGCAGTAATTTCACCAGTAAAAAGAGGTCATTGGACTTTTTTGAGTAGAGCAGCCATGTCCAAGAGGGTGATGGCTTGTAAAAATTGACTAATGTGTGCAGTATGGATTATAACACAAGGAATGAATGAATGAATGAATGAATGAATAAAATTCAATTAATAGTTACGTAAGTAGTTTATCCATTTATTTACTCAATATGTATTTGTTAAGCATCTATTATTTGCCCAACTCTGGTGAGCAAAGCAGATCTAATTGTGACTTCATGGAATTTATCATCTAATGGGGAAAGTGACATTAAACAATCAGTGGCATATGTTACAAATCGAGGTGCTACAAAGAAAAGGTGTAAGATATTATGAGAAGTTATAACAGGGAGTTGTGACATCAGGGACTTGACAAGATGGAGCTAATTTTTACCTTAGCTAGCCTAATTTGAATGTAGTAATCAGGGCAAAGATTGGAGTGGATTGAAAATAAATGAATACAAGGAAGGAGCAAGGAAGGGAAAGAAGGAATAAAATATACAGAAACCCTACCTTATGAAGAATATATCCAAGAATACATGCCCTGTCGGCAGGCAGAGCACTTGAATAGGAGATAAGAGCTGGCTCTATGTAGGATTAAAGGGCAAAGATGCAATTGGGGCCATATTCACCAAGGAAAAGAGTGCAGAGAAAGACACACAGACAATCAACGATGAGCCCGAACAGATGCCCCCGATGGGAAGGGTGGGAAAAGAAAAGGAATTCAGAAAAACTTAGAAAAAGGATACAGTTAAATATCAGCATTGGAGATAAAAAGAGTTTAGTTTTACAAGATGACTAAAAACATTTGTGATCCTGAACAGTTTCCTTCCAGGAGAGAAGAAATTGTTGATCATTTTTAATGGAAGAATTTCTCTAGTGAGAAGGGCCATGACACCCCACGGATGGAGCTAAGAGTCGTGTGGGGGAGCCTACCTGTGTGTGAGCCTGTGTGGAGGTGCAGGGTGGAGACAAACCTTGTCAGGCCTGACCCATGGGGGCCCCGACCCGAACACTGTTGAGAAACTGAATGAACAGACAAATACACACAGGTCTAAAGGCCAGGAGATAAGGGAACAGGGACGAGAAGAGCGGAATGTCAATCACACACACCGCCATTCCTGTTTAGAAAGGGAAAGACCTGCCATAGTCGATGCTTATAGACATCTTTCTACTTTCCACTTCTCAAACGACTCTCACAAAACACTTCTGAGTCTCCACTCCAGCCCCTTATTCCTTTATTTTCTGCTTCATAAAATAAAGGAATAATGGATAGCTCTTTAACAGTACTGAGGTAGATTTAGAAACAAAACTAACTTAAACAAAAATTTAAAAACTCCCAAACCTCAACCAATAAACCAAGAAAAGTGATAAAGACTTCAAGGATAAGTTGAGCAGAAAAGTGAGCCAGGCTGACTTACATTACTAAGTTTAACTTCAAAATGTAGAAAGATAGCTAGGGTTTTTTGTTTGTTTGTTTTTGTTTTGTTTTGTTTGGGTTTTTTTGTTTTGTTTTGTTGTTTTTTTAAGAATCTAGAGAATTCATTAGGGTCTATACTGTGATTTTGCCTAATTAGGTCTCAAAAATTAATGCTATGAGTATAATAGAGAACTAATAGGACAAATGCTGGTCTATGAAGCCCCATGAAAGTAATACATCTTATCTTAGTAATGATTATGTTCCTTTTTATTATTAAAGATGCAATTAAAAGAATTTGTGTTTTCCCCTTTGTATGAAAAAGTAATAAATATTATAGTTGATAGTCTGATTTTTCATATATGGTGACACTGGAAATGTAATTAGCTGTATCTTTTTAACAGAATTACTTAAATGACTATAATGACAGCTTAAACATTCTAAAATGGAAAGTAGACTCATTATTTGAATAGAAATACAGTATTGGTATTCTGTTCCTCTAAGTTGCTACGGACATAGCATCTACCATTTATTAAGTACTACTGCAGGCCAGGTATTACTAAAGCTTTAAAGAAAGGTTGTGCCTCCTGCAAAATGCCAGCAAAAACACTGGGAAAGGAGTGACTTCCTAGTGATTCTTTAAAAAGAGAGAGAAAAGGGAAGGAAGCAAAGGATAGGAAGGGTAGGGTGACTATTTCCTGGATGACTCTGTGTTTATGTTTATACCTGATTCCCACAATCAGAGCTTTCCATAACTGGTTGGGGTTGATAATAATTTTGGTGATGATGAGGATGAGCATGACAAATATAACTTTCTCCTAGTCCCTAAGTGGCATATCAACAGGAAATATTATCATCTTTAATTTGCAGGCAAGGGGGAAAGGGACAGATTAAAATTGTGTAGCAACCTCTTTTGTCTATTTGTCAGACATGATGTGTAATCTGAAAAAAATGGAAATAAGTAAAAGCAACAAAACTTTGGAAAATCTCCGGTCATTTCACTATAAGTCCTAGGAATTACCTTGATGAAATAAACACTTCTGCCTGGCACCCTTCCCATGATTTAAGTCACTCCACATTGTCATTAAATAGTGCACATTCCAATGACATTTTGGCATCAGTCTTATAGCACAACAGAGGTATCTCTGGAGTCTTCACATGCTGATGGCAACATCCCCATCAAGATGTTGTCTTTCCAGGGTTAACAAAACTGAGCTTCCAACTAAAAGATTTTCAGCCTATAGCACAACTTATACGATTCAGCCGTAGCTTCCAGTGAAGTATGAGCAGCCCGGCTCTGTTAATGGGCTTCCCACCCAGAAAGAGGGCACCATCCAAACAGTGTGTGTGCAGGGGGATGCATCTTGGGTTATGGCCGCAGCCAGAGGAAGGACAGTGCTGCTAAAGCCCACACTCCCGGTAATGCCAGAGTGCCACATGCTCTGCACTGAACTGGGTTCTCCCAAACCCATATGTTGAAGCCCTAACCCCCAATGTAATAGTACCGTGTTTCCCCGAAAATAAGACCTAGCCGGACAATCAGCTCTAATGTGTCTTTTGGAGAAAAAATTAATGTAAGACCTGGTCTTATATTATGTAAAACCTGGTGTTATATATTATATTATATTATATTATATTATATTACATTACATTACATTACATTACATTACATTATATTATATTATATTATATCTGATCTTATATTATATAAGACCAGGTCTTATGGTAAAATAAGACTGCGTCTTATATTAATGTTTGCTCCAAAAGATGCATTAGAGCTGATTGTCCAGCTAGGTCTTATTTTCAGGGAAACACGGTATTTGAAGATGTGGCCTTTGGGAGGTGATTAGGTTTAGATATGATCAGGAGGGTGAGGCCCTCGTGATGGGATTAGTGCCTTTATAACAAAGACAGAGAGAGAGAACTCTCCTCTCTCCCTCTCTCTCCCTCTCTCTCTTTCTGCCTTGTGAGTACACGGTGAAAATGTGACCATCGGCAAGTCAAGAAGAGAATTCTCACCAGAACCCGATCACACTGGAACCTTGATCTTAGATTTCCAGCCTCCAGAACTGTGAGAAAATATATTTCTGTTGCTCAAGCCACTCGGTTTATGGTATTTTGTTATGGCAGCCCAAGCAAACTGTAACACCATAAAAGCCATCCTGAAAATATTGAAGGAGAACATTTCCAAAGTCACACGTTTTCACCTTTGGAACAAATAAGAATCTGAAAACTTACTTTTCCAGTACCATTTGGAGAATGACTTTCCAGCCACCAAGAATGCCTAAATGGCAAAGTGCTTCTACTCTTGGTTTCTTCAGAACATCCCTATGGAATAGGCACAAATAGGTATTATTGTTGCCAGTTTACAGGTATGGAAACTTTGGCATAGACTTGATTAATTTCACACAGGATTATCAAAACATTAAGCAAAACTTCTGACTATAAACCAAGATTTCTAATCCCTAAACAGAATAATGAACTATCTCTTTAAAAATGGATAATAATTAGATAGAATTTTAATAGGAAATTTTGAATATGTATACTCAGCATGGCAAAATTAATTATATTAATGTCCTTAAAGTCATTAAATGAATAGTAAAGCAAATCAACAATATGTAGAAGGCGCATCGGTAGCTGTTAAGGATGTAGAAAGATGTGTCAACTACAGCTGCTCTTCAGTAGGGGAGAGAAAATAAAGAACACATTAAAAGATAACTTTTCAAAAAGAGGACTAAGATATCTTTACACTACAAAGCATTGTATAACATCTGGAGTAGGAGTCAGCAAACTTTTTCTGTGAAGGGCCAGATAGTAAATATTTCAGTATCTAGTAGCCATAGGACTCTGTTGCAGCTATTCCCCTCTGCCATTGGAACTTTGTAGCTAGCTTGAAAGCAACTGTAGACAGTGTGGAATAAATGGGTATGGCTGTGTTCCAATAAAACTTTATTTACAAAAACAGACAACAGACTGGATTTGACCCAAGGGCCATAGTTTGTTGACCATTGATCTAGACAACAACTTACCTATGTGGTTTTTAATAACTTAGCTATAGCTTTTAGCTATGTAGCTCTTTCATTTTTCTGATAAAGTCTCTTCCGTAATTATCCATTGTTTATTTTGAATAGGTAATGAGAATACCAGTACAAAAATGCAAGAAGGCCCAAAGGTTACTCAGTGAAAAGTGTAAAGTCTCCCCTCTCCCCTTTTACCATCCTTCTCTCTCTTCCATCCCTCCCCAACGCCCATCCCCAGTTTCTCACGTGTCCTCCTCAAATGGAACCATTTTTGTTAGTTTTTCTATGGTTCCTCCCAGGGATAGTCTAAACTATGTGGCAGCTTTCACAAATATAACCCTTACTTAATTCTCACTACAGCTGTGTGAATAGGGAGATTACCTGTTATTATCTTGATTTTGAAAATGAGGAAACTGAGAGAGACTCAGAAAAGCCAAGTTACTTACCCAAGTCCATAGAGTTAAGAGCTAGGGTTCAAATCCACACTTTTCTACAGAGTCCACTGCCCCAAAAGAGTGGCTCTTTTAAAAATCACACATTTTACAAAATGTGGAATAAAACTATATTTTTAGAAAAAAGGAGAATGACTAAACAAAGTTTATTGGTAAGTATAGCTTTAATTTCAAAGTTGTGATCTGCCCTCCCTTTCTCACCCCCACTCCTCTCCAGGATGTCTTCTTTCCCTCACTAACCAAAAATGTAATATTAGATGTAAATTGTCTATGCCACTGGGGGGGGGGGCTCCAAACTTCGCATTGATAGGTGCCAATATCGTCCACTACAGAATGTCAATAAACTTCTGGGTTTCTAGACAGAAATTGCAAATTCTCCTGTTTTCTCTCATTCTCTCTCTCCCCAAACACTCACGCTTAGTACTTCTTAATGGTCTTTATTTTATTTCCTCTCTACTTACCTGTGTGTATGCAGCACACCATCATACCTACATTTCCTTCCCTACATTTGTATTTACCCAAATCCCGGACTTTTTAAAATCAAATTCTCAACTTTATTTAAGACAATGCATTGGTATGTTATTAATGAAAAAATTTGCTTCATATCAAAGATGGTAGAATAGTAAACGCTGTGGCTGCCACCTCCAATGGCTACATTAAAATTACAACTAAATTGTATAACAATCAGCCTTGAGAACTATCTGAAGACTAGCTGGACATTCTTTAAAGAATGTCAGTCTGACCTATGTTAGGAAGATCCTATGATAATCAATGCAAAATTCACTCTGGCTCCGTGATTACAAAGCTCTCATTCTCTGAATTTGATGGTTCTAGTCTTATTATATAATTATATAATTTTTATTATTAGTGTATAATTTTTCACAAATGGCTTAATATCAAAAAGACTATTTACCAAAAACAAAAAGCGTAAATTACGTTTGACAGTATACCACCTACCTGCTACTCCCGGGCTATATACAGTTCAAATAGTAGGTGCTTGATAAAAATTTGTTGAATAAATAAATAGATGAATGAGATACTTAAACTTTCAGCTAAGAAAATACACTTACCTTCAAGGATTCTCGTCAAGGGTGTTGTTGAGGACATTGCTGATTATAACATCATCATCTTGTCCATGAGGTCTCACAGGAGATATATATTCAGCCTTAGTACCAAGAATGTGTATGCATTACCTGCTCATGGCTTGGCTTTACTCTTAGGGTCACTGTGACTTGTGTGCCTACCGAGCATGTCTTTTCATGGAGGATTTTTTTTTTTTTTAATCTTAAGTCTTACACAGAACCAACACTATATAAAACAAATAAACTTAGAACTCCTCTGACTGAATAGGAGGGTGGAAGGAGCTCTCTTTGCCTGGTCTGACCTACTGTACCTGCCCTTGGGTACCTGCTGGGAAGCCAAGGGCTTTGTGGGACAAGATTTGATGACTCTGACTCTCTCTCTCTCTCTCTCTCTCTCTCTCTCTCTCTCTCTCTCTCTCTCTGCACTGGCCACTAGAAAGTTGGCCCACTTCTAGGAAATGCAGAGGACTTGTGAATTACTAAACTCATTTTTGGCTTTATTTAATCTTTTTTACTATTCTACTTTTGTCCCATGATCCTTAATCATGAGTTTTTAATTTTATTTTCTGTTTTGGAAGGCATCTGAAATGATTTCTGACACAGGCACAGGAAAGCTGGATGGGTGGGTGGATGACAGGTCTCTATAAATCTAGCTCTAGAGCTATAATATTAATTAACAAACAAGGTACATAACATGAGGGAAAAATTCTCATTAATCAACATAAAAACAGTAGAAACTCTTCATAGAGTTTACCACCATTCTCTCACAGTAGAGCCCTACTGGCACCATGGGTGGTGGCTGACTTCAGCATTTCCCTTAATGGGATAGAGCCAATGAAATCCACAGTACAAACCACCCACACATAAATGTTAATATACAGCATAGAAAAAGTGTTGAAAGAATTCCTTTTAACAATTGTTGCTAAATAGCTAAAATCTTCATACTGCCCTAGGGTCAAAAACTTTCAAACTGGGAAATCAGTATTCTTGATGATAAAATCAGTTCTCAAATATCTGTTTAATAGGAGTGAAATGATAGTCTGGATCAGTAGTGGATATTCCCATTCATTTCAGTTTGTCCTCTTGGAGCACTATTTCTCAGCAGATTTATTTCCTTAATAATTTTCCTTTATCTTCACACCAACATTGGTTTGCATTGGTATTATCTGCCTAATGCGATTACAGTTGCTTATCCTGATAGTTTGCTGAGATCTTGGCACCTAAACTTTCCCAGACTCACTTGCTGATGACTATATAAAGTTCAGGATCAATGGTTTCAATGGTGCTTACATGAGTGAATAGGAATACCGATTAAGGACGGGTAATGGAATCGCAGACTTGCCTGTGTTTCCAAAAGCAATTTACCAAGCATCGTTATATGATCTTATAACGTTGAGGGCAAGTGATTGTGTCCACATTTGCACGTGGAGCTGCAAAACGCAGGGCCCATTTCTCTTACGGTGTTATGCCCCACCAACCTGATGATAACCCTGGGAACTCTTGAGAAATCAGTGGGGGAGCCAGTGGAAGCTCTGCACTGCAGGGGTTTAGGGATTAAGCAAGTTTCTGAAGGTGGAACCTGCCGTTCAGTTGTCCCACCAGGAATCACACAGCAGATTGGGAATTTACAGAGATTAGCTCCTTCCAACTGAACTAATGGGTATGTTTTTCAGGTACAACCAGTGTTTCTCATTTTGGAGTTGTTGACCCAGATCCTGCCCACCCAAAGACTCCATCTACTGCTGGCCAGGTAGAGACTTAGAGAATGCAGGATCCATTTCATCCACGGCTTCAGGAAAACAAACAAGATTTATGATTCTGCCTCCTTCTTACAATAACTAAAGAAAAACTTTCTTGAAACTTTTGGTTGACTCTCTCTTTAATAACACTTAAGTTTTTCCTTTCTGAGTATAAAAGCAATTATCAGCACAGAAATTTTGAAAACACACAAAATAATAACATTTAAATTATACAAAAGTCCATCACCCAGAAGTAAGCAGTTAACATTCTTTAAATATGTCCTTCCAGTCTTTTTTTTCTATACAGTTTGTATATAAATGCATATAACATAATTTTGGGGCTTTTGCATTTAAAAATACTTCATGAATAGTTTTGCAGGTAAATAAATATTCTTTAAAACATGACTTCTAAAGGTTTCACCATAGTCCACTGTAAATCATAATTTAATTTATTAAATCATTTTACCGTTGAAATTTAGGTCAATTCCATGTTTTCACCATTATAAAGAATACTGTTGAATATCTTTGTATGAAAGTTGTTATATACATGTATGTCTGATTGTTTTCTTAGGATTCTCCGGAACTGAAGGGTTAAAGGCCATGAAATTTTTAAAGGTGTTTAACACACATAACCTAGTTAGTTGTGCTACTGCCCCTCTCAGAAGATGGTACCAAGTTATACTCTGATCAGCAGAGCCTCAGACTTCCCAAAATGTTCTTGTCATTTCCCCTACCCCTTCAAGTTTGTTCTTAAGTTCATTTTAACATGATTTTTCCTAGATAGAAATATTGCTAGGAGGTGGTATGAGGTGTTTAGAACACAGTGTGATTTTCTCCAATGCCCCAAATCCCCTAAGGCAAGCAATTCTATATGGAGAGCTTTAGGAAAATCAACGGCGTGAGAGGGAGAGTTGACCCATGATTTTGCTCACTTCCCAAATTAAAACAGTTGCAAGCTTAGAACTTGCCCCAGGATTTCCTATATTCAGAAAAGAACCAAACACTATTTGGTTTTCTGCGTATAAAGAATCGAGTCAAATGAATAATCTCTATACAACAAACTTGAAATGTTTTTTTTCCCCTTGTGACTAAAGAGGACAGCTTTCTTATTTTTCAACCCATGTAAATGGCTCGAAGTTTCTGTTTTTTTCCCAAACTGTCATGAAAAAGATTCATTATTCTTTGCACATATACGTCTACATTTTGCTGTGAAAGTCAATATTTATTGCACTTTTTTCCTGCATTTCTTAATGGAACATGTGTGTGATTATTGAATAAACATGAATGTATTGAGTTTTGCAACACTTCTTCTCCAGTAATTTGTTAGGATTTTTTCACTCTTCTAACTCAAAACAGATTTATTTTTCTAATAAGATTTTGCAAGTTCTTCATCCATGTATCCACTAGATTTATTTCGTTTTCAAAATATAAACTGCTGCACCTGGGCTGCAATTTTTTTGATAGCTCCAAATGGTTTATAATGGTTTCTAGCATACAGCAACAGTACGCATACTCACCAGATGTACTTCAGTTCATGCATTACTTTTTGGTTCAATATTTTTTGGTCTGCTTACTCCATCTCAGTCTCTCTGTCCACATTCTCAGGCTTTTTTTCATCCTCATTTGCACATCATGCAAGAGTATTTCAGCTGAATAGAGCCCTTTGAAAGATTTCACATAGAGATGAATGATCTAATAAGTTTCTGTTGAGAAAGTTTATTATTGTTGATGTAATTATTATTTAGCATGGATGAAGCATTCCTACAACACCCTCAGCTTTAAAGGACCTCTATGTGGTCTCGTCTTCCCTCCTAAGTCATCCTAGCTGTATTCCTCAATCATTTTCTCTACATGAATTTAGTGGCCCAATAATGAGGAAGTCAGAGGCCATTAAAGGGAAACAAATTTTGAATTTTTAAAATGTTACTCTGATTAGGCTAGCATATTTATACCTTTTTTTAATGAGCTCAAAATATTTCATAAACAAGCAAGAGGATTTTTCTCCATGTCCAAGTTTACAACAAGATTTTACTCATCTGAAAAATACCCACCAGCCCTTCCTGTATCTCATTGTAATAATGTGAGTCCGTAGCATTAAATGCAAGCATTTGTAATACAAAAGCCTTGAAAATTTACAAATTAGTCAATATGTTCATTTCAATTAGTGTTTTTCTTACTGAAATAATGGTGTTTTTAAGCTTGGAAATTTGGTCTGATGATCGAGCAGCCTTTTTCATAGCGATGTCGATATCTGTGGAGATTTTATTGTGATTAGTAAGCCTCCCCCGCCCTAAAAAACACACAGCTTTTTACAAGAGAAATCAACCCACATTACTTACTCCTCTAGGCTAAGTACATGCTTAAACTTATTATTTCCAATCATGACCTTTGCCCTGATATCAGAATTACAACTCACATAATTGCCAGCCCCTCAACATCACCACTTGGATGATCAATAGAAAACTCAATTTAATAATCTATCAAAAAGAAAACACCCTTGATGTACCACTCCTCAAACTCATCTCTTCTCTGGTCTTTTCCATCTCATCTCAGCAAATGACACAACCATCTGCTCAAGCTAAAACCCTCAAGGCCATCTTTGATTATTCTTCCTTTCCAACATCTAATTCAATCCCAAGTCCTGTTGATACTAACTTTAAAAAATATACCGACTTAGTCACCTTCTCTGCTCTTTCATTGGGACCATCTTAATCCAAGCCACCATCATATCTCACCTGAAATTCAGGAGCCTTTCCATGGGTTTCTCTCTATTTCCATTCTTGACCTACTGTAGTCAGTTTCCTGCAGAGCAAGGCGTAAGCTTCCACATGATACTCCTCTGCTTCAACCCTGCACTGGCTTCCCATCCACTCAGGATAGAGCCCAAGCTGTACCATGGCCTGCAAGGCTCTGCTTCTTTGCATGGAACTCTCTTCCCTCCCTTATTTTTGCATGTCTGATATCTTTTCATCAGTTAGGTCTCAGCACAAATATCATGTCCTTGGAGAGTTCACCCTCGACCACCCCAGTTCTGTCTCTCTCCCATCACTCCGCTTTATTTCCTTCCCAGTAACGATTTCTCTTTAAAATTATCTTCTTGATTTGTCTACTTTATAATAGTCTGGCTCTGCCCTCGAATATGAGCTCCATGGGAGAAGAGAGCTTGTCTCTCATTCACCACTGTAATAAATATGTCAACAGGGACATGATAGATGCTCAATAAATACTCATTGAATGAATGAATTTCTCAACCAGAAAGTCAAACTCATTGGCATGCCACTCAAGGCCCCTCACAATCTAGCCCTACCTATGTGTGCGTAGCCTGTCCCCCAAAACAGTGTATCAGATAAGTCACTGTTTCTTAGACAACAATAAAATTTCATGACCCAATGCCTTTCATCAGACCATTAACTCATTTTCAAGTACACTTTCTCACCCTTCCCCCTCCACCCCCACCCCCAAATCCACTGGGTGATTTGCTACTCAGTTCTCCAGGGCCAACTCAACTGTCTCCTTCTCCACTGAGTTGCTACTGGTTTCTCCTTTGGATCCCAAGCCCTGTCTCCATCAGAGGGTCCTTAACACAGCCCTCCTTCCATAAGTACATGTGTCTATTTCTTGCTTCCCCAGGATATGTTATTGAAAGCAGAAACGTAGTCATCTTCACACCCTTCATAATACATAGTCTAGTCCAAGGTAGGGGCTCCGTAAATGGTTTTTGTATTGAACTGAATGTAATTAAATTGAACTGAACTATGAGGAAGATGGCCCCCAAACTAAATGTGTCTCTCCAATCAGGAGGTTTTAACTCCCAGTTGATTGTAACATACATAGCTCTCTAATTTCATGGAGGAGGAGGTAATGGAGGTCTGTGTGCTGAAACTGTTCTCTGAGTTTTCTCTGCCTGTTGCAAAGAGAGACATGGTCAGGAAACACTGACCTAGTGTTTTCTGTATCTCTGTCTTAAATCACCAGCTGCTTGTTTAGCCTTTATCCCAATATTTGGCAGAAACTGGGTTGCTTCTCTTGCAAATGTTTTTCCTTCAGAGTGTTGATATTGGGCTGTGTCCTATATGATAACAAAATACCAGACTTCTTGGGTCATTGGTTTAATGCAGCTGTGGTTGGTTGAGGTTAATGAAAGTCACCACTTGTCATTTGTTTATATCACTGCCCTAGTGAATTTAGGGCTTTGATAGAGGGTTAGAAACTTTATTTCCAGACTCAAACATTCCCCCATTTCTTGTTAATGGTCATAAGAATGGGGAGTAATGTGGAGCAAATCATCTATAAGTGTTCAGCAGAGATTCTGTAGCAACTTGGTAAAGAGCTCAGGAGAAAAGAGACTTAAGTAGTTCCTCCTTAAATTAATCCACTCTTGTTCTATTGGAGTCTGGAAAAATCTGTAGTATGGCAGTGGTAGACATAGCCTTCTCAGACAAGGCTGGCTGGAGAAGGTATGTGTCCAGAGAACACCAGAGAGTCTTGAGTATACCAGAAAGAAAGTGGTTATATCCAGGCATTCCTGGATCTCTAAAAAGCAGCGTCAAGGCCTGGCTGAAGCAAGGCAGCAATACAGCATAGGAACGCAAAACGCAGTGGGTTTGGGATAACCCAATACCAGCTGGACTGTAACCAGCAAACATTCCCTCCTCAGCTTTGTTCCATAAGTCTCCAGCTATATAAAGGACATCTACTGAGATGCCCAAATGTGGTACAATGAGTATATATTATCACTTGGTAACAACCATTTTGGTGCTTTCTGTGGATTAAGGTAAGGAGATGCCTGAAACTGGTCAGAGAAAGCTTGTATCTTACATTTCATTCTCCTTCTTTACCCTTAATAATTTTCCTACTCTTCAGGCATCCCTCCTCCCCCAAAAGACAGAGAGATCACTATTCAAAAATCACTATTTGAAAATACAAGGTAAAAGCAATGGGCTAAGAATAGACCACAAAAGCTTTAGTTGCATATGGCCCACAAAGCTTAGAGAAGGAAGAAGAAAATGGAGGCTGGCTCAAGACTAGCCAATAGCAACTTCAATTCAGTTTGATTTGGTTAAGTTTAATTCAATTATTAGGGTCAGAGAAGAATGGGGAGAGCAAAGTAAGAACGTTCAAGGCTGAATGGATAGCTCATTGCTCTACAGAGTGACATGGCTACTATAAGGTTTACCAAATGCTGGTGAGAAATAAAAACAAAACAGATTTACATTAACTGTGCTGGTAAGGAAAACCATGACACGTAGGATAAGAGGGCAGTGCAAATAATCAGAGTCAAAATGTGGCTTCTCCTAATGGGGTCTTCCCTATCTGATCCTGAATTGAAGGTCAGTAAGGGTGTGATCGGTCCCCCTGCTTCCTTGCTAAATTTCGAAGGCCAGGATAAGTAAATTAAGCATTATAGGGGACTGTAGAGGTCAAACTTATGATCACACAACTAGTCAGCTACTGACACTTCTCCATTTTTCTCCATTGCCATGGACTCTGAAGTATCTTTCCGTGAGTTCATATCAATGAAGATATGTCTGATGTTTGGGAATTTACCTCACTTCACACTAAATAAAGAAGCTCCATTGAGATGTCACTGGAGAGGCCCTTACAAGAAACTCATTCCTCCACAGATTCTACCCTGGTGTCTGCTACAGAAAAGGCAAGAGGACATATCCCCTCTTAAGATACATTAGCTAACACTGATGGATAAATAGGCCCTTTTCTGTGTGTGTAGTGCATGTGTGTGTGTGCATATATGCACACGTGTGTTTGAGTGTGTACGGGAAAATGTGGGGGAGTTTATTTGTTTAAAGGACTACCTGCTGGGTTGCAAGCTTCATAGAGAAATTAAAGGAAACAAGAAATAATAAATAAGAATGAAGCATGTTGATATAGGACCTTACCATTCACCCTGCTGAGCTTTGAGAAGAATCTGAAAGCATGTTTTGCCAAGAACAACTTTCAGAGTGGATATTCAGTCCTTCAGACATTGAATATTATTGAGACAAATGCTAGATTCTGATCTCTTGTAATTATTTTATACCAAAGGGATTTAATATCAACTTCTCATTACATGGAATAAAACTACTATGCTCCACTAGGCTCCATCAAAGTTTCCTAAGAACAGCAGGTCGATCCCTCATGACCCTCAGGACTGCCTCTTCCTCCAAATATCTCCTAGAAATTCCTACTGAAGTAAAATTTCTGTCTCATTCCAAGATGACAATACAGTGCCTTATAAATAAGAGAAGAAAGATACTTAGGCTAGATTTTATAACAAGAGATATTAAGACAAAGAAGAATCCCTGGGGTTCTGAATCAAATGTGATGAAAGTGGCATAGAGTTTGCTGCCAGATTTAGTTCCTTTAAAACAGCAAAATTATATTTGAAGAAGGCAGGTGGAGGTGAGTGTGTCACATGCATTTGGATCCTGCAATTATAATGTTCAGTTATATTGTTCAAGAAAGCAATATGTACCTTTGGTTGGTTAGTCACACCTGGAACTTAGTTCAGTTTGGGGGACTATGAGTGTACATATGAACCAAAAAGTCTCCAGAGTGGAAAACTAGAGTGTTAAGTGATTCAGGAATTATTTAATGGGAAGCAGAGTTGAGGAAACTGGGGCTATAAATCTGGAAACAAGGAGAATAAAAAAGGGAGGAAATACGAAAGCCAAATTTTCTAATTTTTTTATAGTTTTTCATACCGCATTTCTTCTATTTTCCCAAGCACACTATGAGTTGTTGCTCTGTATATTTTCTTATACTTAAAATGATCTTTCTCCTTGTCCTGACTGTTGATTCCTCCAAATCCAGTTCAGCATCACCTTCTCCAGAAAAACTTTCATGAGTCCCTTATCACTTTCTCCCTCCCTACCACAAGCAGAGAATGAGGCATTCTTCCTCTGCACCCTATTATTAGCCATAAAACACTTTCATTTTATAGTAGAACTTTATATTTCAATGTCTATCTTTCTTCTCTCTCACATTAAGCTGTGGACAGGGAGTAGATCCTAAATTTCTTTCATTAATTTTGTTGGCTGTCTTTTAACAAGTACCTGCTATGTCCTAAATATTGTGATAAGGACTAGGAATACACAGACAAATGTCTTAGCTTCTGTCCCTGAAGAACATAAGAAAGGCAGATGGAAATGTCAGAAACAAGGATGTCTTCTCTCACATATTGTCTTCAACACTGTACTGGAGATTCCACCCAGTGGAATAAGGCAAGAAAAAGAAAAAAAAGGAATCCAGATTGAAGGAAGAACTAAGACAAGATAGTCTGTGTAGAAAATCCAAGAGAATATAGAATAAGTGAAGTTAGCAAGATTGAATGACAGAAAATTCACATATAAAACCAGTGTGTTTCTATACATACTAGAAAAAATGGGAAATTGACATTTATGAATCAATACCGTCTACAGTACAATCAAACATATCAAATAAGTAGGGATAAATCTTGACAAAAATATGAATGAATTTTATACTGAAAAGTGCAAAATATTGCTGAGAGAAATTAAGGCAGATGATTTTAAAAGAACACATATTTGGGTTTGTGGGTCAGAAAACTCAAACTGTAAGATGTCCAATATCTCCAAATTAATCTCTAGATTCAGGACAATCCCAATCAAAATCACAGAAGGCGTCTTCTTTTTCTTTTTGTTTTTCTGTGTAGAAATTGACCAGCTGATTCTAAAAATCACATGAAAATACAAAGAATAGAGAATAGCCCAAATAACTTTGAAAATGAATAACACATTTAGGATCAAGATGGCAGAATAGGTAAATGTTGTGCTTGCCTCCTCTCACAACCACATCAAAATTGCAACTAAACTACAGAACAACCTACACTGAAAATCGCCTGAAGTCTAGCTGAACAGAAATCCAAAAATTAAGGACATACAGAAGAAGCCACCTTGAGACTGGTAGGAGGGGCAGAGATGAGGAAAAAGCTGGCCCCACACCCATTGTGGCAGTTAAAAATCAGGAGGGATATCTCAGCTGTGGAGGTCTCCCCAAAGGGGGAAGGGGCCCCAGCCCCACACTAGGCTCCCCAGCCCAGGGTTCCAGTACTGGGAAGAAAAGTCCCCACAACGTCTGGCTGTGGAAATAAGCAGGGATGTTGCTGAGTGAGACAGAGGGTAGCTGGAGTCCCAGGTATTCTGCTTAAAGGGCCTTTGCACACAGACCTACTCGCTGATGGACTCACTCAGTCTGAGCTCCAGCACTGAAGCAGCAGCTGGAAAGTCACCAGAGAAATGGAGAGGGACTGAATTGTCTGGCTTCAGAGAGGGCTGGAGGGGCAGCTTTCTCCCAGACACAAGTGATGGTAGAATCCATTATTCCTTTGTTGAGCCCTCCCCTGAGCCTCCATCAATGTGGCTAACACTGTTTACCATGCTCTGTTGATTCCCTGAGACTCTGCACCACCCAATTTGTGGACCCACTCCAGTTATGTCCAGCGGCTTTTCATATAAACGACCTGTCTTGGCTTATGCTACGGACTTTCCTAAAATCTCGCAAAGGTTCGCAAACTCCAAAACAAGCAGTATCTGGCCTCAGCATGCCCTGTACTATTTGCCAAGTGGCCACAAACCCAGCACTAGCAACAGCTGGCCTCAGATTCATAGCTTGGCCTCTCAAGGCACCTTCAAGCCCAGCACGGGTGGCTGCCACCTGCAGATTGCTTTGTGGTTCATGCCAGGTGGCCCCAGGTTGGGCACAGGCAGTGGATGAACTTGCCCTGTAATGGAGTCCCCCTCCGCAGGAGGCCCCAGGGCCAGCATGTCCAGTGACCAGCTTCAGCCCAATCCAGAGTACCACCAACAACCTCCACAAATTATACACCCAAAGGGCAGACTGAGCAGGCACCAGAGCACCACTACAGCAAATCCTGCTCCATAGGATCAGCCCCTGCACAACAGCTTCTCCACTACAGTATAGCCAGCCCTCACAGCCAATAGCCTGAGGGCCAATCCCTCCTATTGACATGCAAACATCAACCAAGACTCAACTAAAACAGGAAGGCACACACAACCCACACAAGAGATACTCCTGGAGCACCCATCTCAGGTGATGTGACCAGGGAGACTGTGCCACTGGGCCCCCAGGACACTTACTACATAAGGCCACTCTACTAAGACTGGGAGACATAACAGCCTTATCTAATACATAGAAACAAACACAGGGAGGAAACCAAAATGAGGAGACAACAATACATTTCCCAAATAAGAGAACAGAACAAAGTTCCAGAAAAAGAACTAAACAAAATAGAGTCAAGCCACCTACCAGACACAGAGTTCAAAACAGTGGTTATAAGAATACTCAGTGAACTTAAGGGAAGAGTAGATGAACTCAGTGAGAACTTTAACAAAGAGATAGGAAACATAAAAATGGATATAGAAAAAATAAACTGTCAGAAATGAAGAAGGCAATAATTGAAATGAAGAATACATTAGAGGGAATCAATAGTATATTAGATGAAGCAGAGGATTAAATCAGTGATTTAGAAAACAAGGTAGCAGAAGACACCCAATCAGAACAGAAAGAACAGGGAGATGAAGAAGAAGAAGAAGAAGAAGAAAGAAGAAGGAAGAGGAGGAGGAGGAGGTGGAGAAGAAGAAGAAGAAGAGAAAGAAGAAAAAGAAAGGAAGGAGTGAAGGAAGGGAGGGAGGGAGGAAGGGTGGGGGAGAGAGAGAGAGAGAGAGGGAAGGAAGGAAGGAAGGAAGGAAGGAAGGAAGGAAGGAAGGAAAGGAAAGGAAGGGAAAGGAAAGGAAAGGAAAGGAAAGGAAAGGAAAGGAAAGGAAAGGAAAGGAAAGGAAAGGAAAGGAAAGGAAAGGAAAGGAAAGGAAAGGAAAGGAAAGGAAAGGAAAGGAAAGGAAAGGAAAGGAAAGGAAAGGAAAGGAAAGGAAAGGAAAGGAAAGGAAAGGAAAGGAAAGGAAAGGAAAGGAAGGAAGGAAAAATGAGGATAGGTTTAGGGGCCTCTGAGACATCAAACATATCAACATTTACATCATAGGGGTACCAGAAGGAGAAGACAGAGAACAAGGAATTGAAAACCTATTTGAAGAAATAATGAGAGAAAACTTCCCTATCCTGGCAAAGGAAATAGACATAGAAATCCAGGAAGCACAGAGAATCCCAAGCAAGATGAACCCATAGATGCCCACACCAAGACACATCATAATTAAAATGCCAAAGCTTAAAGACAAAAGAGAGAATACTAAAAGCAGCAAGAGAAAAACTAGTTACCTACAGTGGAATTCCCATAAGACTGTCAACTGATTTCGCAACAGAAATTTTCAGACTAGAAGAGATTGGCATGAAATATTGCAATTTATGAAAAACAAGGATCTACAACCAAGATTACTCTACCCAGTAAAGCTATCATTTAGAATCAGACAGATAAAGAGCTTTCCAGACAAGAAAAAGCTAAAGGAAAAAGCTAAAGTTCGTCACCACCAAACCAGTATACAAGAAATGTTAAAGGGACTTAAGAAGGAAAAACGTAAAAGATAAAGAACATAAATAATAAAATGGCAATAACTACATACCTAATTTCAATAATTACTTTAAATATAAATGAATTAAATGTTCCAATCAAAAGACGTAGGGTAGCCAAACGGATAAAAAACAACACAGATCCATATATATGCTGCCTACAAGAGGCCCACTTTAGATCAAAAGATACACAGAGACTGAAAGTAAAGGGATAAAAAAAGGTATTTCATGTAAATGGAAACAAACAAAAAAAGCTGAGGCAGTAACACTTATATCAGACAAAACAGACTTTAAAACAAAGGCTATAACAAGAGACAAAGAAGGTACAGCAATTCCACTGCTGGATATTTATCCAAAGAAACCCAAAACACTAATTCGAAAAGACATAAGCATCCCTATGTTTATTGCAGCATTATTTACAAAGGCCAAGATATGGAGGCATCCTGGGTGCCCATCAAAAGATGAATGGATAAGGAAGAGTGATACATATATACAATGGAATATTAATTGGCCATAAATAAGAACGAAATCTTGCCACTTACAATAACATGGATGGACCTAGAGGGTATTATGCTAAGTGAAATAAGTCAGACAGAGAAAGACAAATACCATATGATCTCACTTATATGTGGAATCTTAAAAAAATTTTTTAAAAATAAATGAACAAACAAAACAGGAACAAACTCATAGATACAGAGAACGTGATGGTTGCCAGATGAAAAGGGGGTTGGGGCAGATGGGTGAAAAAAACAGAAGGAATTAAGATGTGCAAATTGCCAGTTATAAAAACAGTGACAAGGATGTAAAGTATAGGATAAGAAGTGTAGTCAATAATATTGTAATAACTATGATGAAGTCAGATGGCTACTACAATTATTAGGGTGATCACTGCATAAATGTCTAGTTTCTCTGTTGTATACATGAAACTAATATAATATTGCATGTCAACTATAATTGAAAAATAAGAAACTATTTTTAAAATGATAAAGTACAAAAGAAGGAGAAGGCAGATTTCAGCTTAATATATTTGTTAGATTTGTCTAACAATGGAATAAGTTCCTTGAATAGGAAAGCATTTATCAGAGTAATTAGAAGTCTGATTCTGGAGTAAAGAAGACTTGAGTTCAAATTCTGATTTTGCTTCTTACTATGTGACCTTGAGTAAGTCACTTAAATTTTCTAAGCCTCAGTTTCCTCATCTGTAAAGCAGCAATGATAATATTACCTCTGGTTGTGCAAAAGTAATTGTGGTTTTTGCAATAATTTTTAATCTTTTAAACAACAATTACTTTTGCACCAACCGAATAGTTTCTATATTATGACATGTTATGAATAATATGAGATAAAGCATGTAAAATATATTATTGAATTGACTTGCATTTGAGCCAGTTGATTACAAATTGTTAGATAATAATATTTATATAACTATAGTAACGGGCATTTCATTCAGGGCATCTGGACACTTATTCAGAAATGGTCAAAGGACCACTGATGGGGAGGGTGATGGAGTCCAAGGGAAGCTCAGGCAAACTCAGGGGTGAGTCTTCATTATTGCTCAACCTTCAATCTTTCTAACGGTTTGTTCCATTGATCACTAATAGCACCTGCGGTGTTTGATCAGTCTAACATTTGTAGGTATCCTGTTCCAGAAACTCAGATACCCACAAATCTCCTATAACCTCCCTCCCAGGCATTATAATGAAGTCTAAAAAGCTCAATCACTTCGCTTGTAAGGATTTTGAATTGTAAAATGTTCCTAACAGATGAGTACATCCCACATTCATTTGTGCAAACTCCCCCCCCAAAAAAAAAAAAAAAAATACAAACCAAACAAACCAAAAAAACTATTGTTGTAATATTGCTATAACTCACTATGGCAACAAACACACCATAAAGGGAGTTTAAGGAGCCTATTTTTGATGACACTCTTTATTAATGGATTTCTCTTTGTTGAATTTTCAGTTATCAATGTTTACATAAAACCTTGATTCATGAAAATGAATTCAGTAATTACAGAACTGCCTTTTTGAAGGCTCTAATTGACCATACAAGCTGTGAAAAAAAAGAAATGTGTAACAGGCATGGTTCTTTAGTGTTTCCTCCATTTTATAGGCCAGGAAAAGGAATAATTTCCTTGCTCAAGGCCATGCAGAAAGAGAGTACTAGAAGAGTCTGAGGAACTCAAGAGCTCTTGATGCCAATCCCACGTATGATGTCCTAGGGCCCAGTGGTTTTCACATGTGTGGGCAGTTAGCTCTTTCTTCACTTGATGCTGTGCTAAAATTGAGGATTGCCTTCTTCCAGGTCCAGCTTTTTGTTTCTTTAGACTAATGACCTTAAAACTACAGATGCATGATGCTTACTTATTAGGTGAACCTGGGTTTATTTTTCTATTTTTGAATCAGCAGGTCTCTGCTCTAACGATGTGCGATCACAAATCTGGCAGACTGTTCCATTCCACATGCCGAAAGAAGGCTGCAGGAAGTATTTCCATTCTGAATCGCAAAGAATTTATGATTTGCATGCACCTTTTGAGTCAAAAATCAAACACGTGCCCTGGATGGGCCCAAGTTTAATTAAAATGATGAGAAAGTATGATAGGCATTTGGTCTAAGGCAAAAAGGATGCACAGTATTGAAATTTGGAACAAACATGTTTTAAAAAAAAAAATGAGAAATGCATGGTTGGCAGTGATAAGAAATGCCAAGACTATGTATTACATGGGATCACGGGTTGAAAATAGAAAATATCCTAAAATTCTGGCTCACTGTGAAACTGTCGTAGGAAGGTTTGGATAGGATTACATGCTTTATGGATAACGTCCCTGTAACTAACACTGTAGATGTTTATAATCTTTTCTATAGTCTTTTTGTGGCTCGCCATGTATAGCTGATGGGCTGCTCATCAGTCCTGGCAGATTTTCCCATTTAACCACGCAGAGGAAGAAGAAGAGGATTTTTATCTGGAAGGGTTAAGCGCTGCAAAATTGATGATTATCCAAACACACTGAAGCCTACAAAGTCAGCATGAAACCGTCTAAATGGCCAAGCACAGAAAGCGTAGAATTAATCATTGGAATTGAGGATTATTAAAATTGACCACTTTTTCCATTGCAAACATTTTAATGTGGCTGATATTAAAGAATCTTTCCTATTGCAATTTAAGTTCTATTTAAATAAACACACACATATACTTTGCTAAATAGATTTGCAGGTACATATTGCTTAGGCTTTTGAAGGGAAGATAGTTGAATGAGGAACATTCTGAGCTATGGATACTCTCATTTTACAGGACGCTGTCATGCTTCATAGTTTACTAAGTAAATATTACAACTTCTAAATAAGATACTTGGAATCATTTGCAAGAATTGTCACATTGCGAAAACACATCACCTTAATTATGAAGATAGATCAGCCTAACAAACCCCTCCATAAGCAATGAATAGAGCAGTTCCCATAGATGGGTAGCCTGAAGTCTGGCCTTATTAGGATCATTTTGTTAATCTATATCAATATTCACGAAGGCATTTCCAAATTCCACTAAAAAATGGGTGGTTAAAGGGCCTCCTATACTATCTCCATGGGACTCAAATTCCCAACTTGAATGTCATCTTGAAAGTCTTCAAGTGTGGCTTTGAGCCTCATATACCTCAACCCAAAGAGGAGGAACAGAAAATAGTCTGGAAAAATGGCAAATGGGTTATATACACCTCCCTGTGGAAGATACAAACAGCTACTACAGAACACAACTAGCGTGAATTTCCACTTAGACTATAAGGAGAGATCCTTGCTCTACCTCACAGTCTTTAGCTCCTACTCAAGTTTCAGTGTTTAGTTTTAAATAGTACCAGATATAGTTTCAACATCTTCAGGGAGCTCAATAACAGTGTGAAAAAAAACAAACAAAAACAAACAACAAAAAAACTTTTCATTTAAAAAGTGAAACACAAGAATATAATCTTGAGTTTTAGAAACTGCAAAGTTTACAGTTCTACTTTGCTAACATGGCTGTGGCTTATGTAAAAATATTAAAGAAGAAGTAGAGGACAAAAGATCATCAAATATCCTAAATAAGAAACTGGGGTACAAGTCAGCAATTTGCTCAAAATTCTGCATCAGTTCAAAGGTACACAAAAGGGAGGGTGACTGCCTTAAGTTCAACAGAGGAGTGAACATCTGTTCCAAACATCCTCTCCTGGGTAGAGTTAGACTCATCTAAACAACTTTATATGCCAGACAAATACATTTTATGAAAAGAATCTGGGGCTGAAGACCTCACAGAATCAAAACTCACACTTGTCAAGATTGAGTTTTCATAGGAATAAGTGTAAACGGGAAAATGTGCAAAAATCAACAGCCCTGTAGTTTCTTTTTGTTTTAAGACTGATTTTTAAAACACAGTCTCTCTCTCAGTCTCTCTCTCTCTCTCTTGCTGTCTCATACACAATCAAAATAATTGATATCTAATAACAGTATTTACCACATCTGAATTCAATACCAATATTATTTTTCAGTATTTTTTAACACTGGCACTAAATACTACCATTTAATATTCTCAGATGATACTCATATAGGATATAAAAAATGAATTTATTCATTTACTTATGAATATATATTGAGCACCAACTATGAGCTGGACGTGTTCTAGGCAAGAATTTTAAATTATAATAATGGTGCATATTAAAATAACAATACAATAGTCGCTGGAATCACTCACAGAGGATCCCAAGCAGGTAAGAAACACAAAAGAGTGACAAAGAAGGGTAAATAGTTCTGTAGCCAAGCTGAGTGGTGTTAACAGGTGGCAATGGCATCACCCAGTTTATAAATCACTCAGTTCCCCCAGCTTTGAAATTACAAAATCATTCATTAAGGCTTTTCACTTTTTGCAATTCACATTATTTTCATTCCTGTGCTGAGTTGTTAATATTTTATATAGTACCATTGCAAATTTTCATGACTAAAATTTGCATACTATGCAATCAGGGTGGTTTGCCAGGTCTGCTAGTTGGTTGAGTTGTCTTCCAAATGTCACTGAATAACCAGCTTAATTATTTAACTAGAGAACCTAATCTGATATTTGTGTTTATATTTTGATAGAAAAATCAAAGAACTATAAATGTTAGAACACCATACAGACAAATATCTTAATGATAAATGACCTATTAGAGTGCAGAAATTCACATTTCCCCTTTTAACTACGTTTTCTTCTATGGACGCTGTGTTTAAAAAGTTTTAATCTTCTAAAAAAATCATTAAGCAGAAATTTAACTTGTTTTCCAACTTTTCATTTATTACAGACTCAAAGGACAGTCGATAAGAACTTTAGATCATACCACAATAACAAGGTCACCACACGTTTTGTATGTATGTAACTTTAGTGCAGACTTAAGTACGCATACAATATCCATTAGGCTTTTTGATGTATTAACAAGAACTCCCAGACGTTTCTACCCTATTTGGGAGTTCACAGGATTACCAGCAGAAATTCATGTAGCAAAACCTCTAAGTGGGAATGTGGTTGACCATCATGTTCTTTCTTGAAGAAAAATTGACGATGTTTGCGATAACTTCCTTCTCACAATTTCAGTGGGTGAGAAAGCACCATCCTGTTGTATGTTCTCTGCTGTTTTATACAGTTTCTATGGTTTTCCCTTGTGAAATGTCATCTTATGATATGGAGGGCTTTGTTATAATGTAGGAAGAAGCGAGCTTGGGATTGGACACGGACTATGTCTAGGAATCCCACTAATACCTTGTGACAGAACAGAGTTCTTCAAGATGAAAGGAAAAGAAAATGATTAAGACATGTAACTCTCCATTATAAATTCTTTTGTAAAAAGACAAGTTTGGGAGTTATCCTTCTTGGACTTCCTGGAAGGAGAATCTAAAGCTTCCCTTTTCCTAGCTAGTTTAAAAAAAAAGAAAAGGTTCTCAAGTTTGTATCAACTGATTCCTATGCTTGAGCTTGTTTTCCCTGGTAACCTGCAAGCCGATTAATGGCCCTTCACTGTCCCTTTAAGAAAAGCATATTGGAGAAGCTAAGGTAGACGTAATTGACATTGCTGGAGGCTGAATGTAGGTGTCTCAACACAAGTTAAATGGAAGAAGTAAAAGCAGAAATACGTTTTTAACTGAAAAGTCTGCATATCACAAGCCCTTAGGCTAAAATATTGTTCTTGAAATGCATTCAGAGACAAGAAATCCCAGAACTTAACAAGGATGGCCCTTTACCTACAGCACAAGTTTGGTGGCATTTCTGGAATACGGGTTCACACCCAGTCCTTTGACTTCAGAAGCGTCGTTTTCTTAGGACAGAGCTTGCTGCTAGCAAGCCAACTTCAGCGGGTGGCAATGTCTTCCTCTTTCTCCTTCTTTTTTTTCCCCTAAGCATCATTTTTGTGATTTCTGAAATCCTCAGAGTCAGAGGACTCTCAGAATGATAGTCCGCTGCTCCTGGCATACTCCCACTCTGCCTTAGGTCATAATGAAGCAGGGATTGAAACTGAGTTTGTAAAGGAAGACATTATTTACATTTGGAATTCTGTAGATCTCAGCTTCTGTTTCAAATGGCTAGCTTCTCTGTCTAAAACTCTTCT
This sequence comes from Rhinolophus sinicus, assembly GCF_036562045.2. Classification (NCBI taxonomy): domain Eukaryota; kingdom Metazoa; phylum Chordata; class Mammalia; order Chiroptera; family Rhinolophidae; genus Rhinolophus; species Rhinolophus sinicus. Next base: position 14,611,498 of record NC_133758.1, on the reverse strand, counting down.
GCCCCTCCCACTCTTGTGCCTTAGGTGTCTGCCTCATCCTCCTCTTTCCCCCTTCACCTTCTCTACCTCGTCCCGAATTTGGGGTCTTGCCTAAAAGCCAACGCCTGGGAATTTTCACTAAGAACACCTGAGTTTCTTCTTGTCAAAGGTGGGGAAAGTCCACCCCATGAGGGTAAACTTGCTATGGCAAACACCTGTCTCCCTCTTCTTTCAATTTCCAAATCCTGGGAATTTTTCTCTGAAATGAGTTGACTTCAAAGCATTTCCCAAGTATGAGCATGGGTGTGGCTTTCAACGAACAGCGCTGCCTGCTTCAAACTGGTTAAGGAGCCATTTCAGATTCATAGACCAGATCAAAGGCTTGGTGCTGGCAACCAGAGGATGGGGGCTGTCACACCCCAACTTGCTGGGGAGGGAACTCTGGGTTTTTCATCTGTGTTTTGCAGAATGCCAAATGTGCACTTGCTTTTTGTAAATTATATTAATTATGCCTTCCAAATTATAGCCTAGGCAGATGTGTTAACCAGGCCCTGGGGAGCATTTGTCAACAGGTATAAAACTCCAGACACTGGGCATTTCTATAGACGATCCCAAGGGCATAGCCAAACACACAGCAAACTGTGAAGGGCTGTTCAGCTACTTGAAATCAAACCTCACCTGTTCTTTGCCAGCTAGTTAGAAATTGCTACCAGAAGAAGGAGGATCAGAAGAAGAAAAAGAAAAAGAAAAAGGAAAAACCAACAACAGCATCGTTAGGACTTTCCAAGCATGTGAGACTGTTTTCTCCCCAAGTCTTTTTATTTTTGTACTTTCTCTCTGGCCTGCCCCTTCTCCTGAACTGTTCACAAGCATCTTTCAGGTTAGAGAGGTGGATAACAGCAGTTTAACACCCAAAGGTTTCATGGGGAGGTGGTTGCTTCATGGAGAATATTCCACCCTCACATGTTATTTCTGATACCTAAAAGTCTTAATGCTTCATTTGTTTTTTCTTTTTCTCTTTAACTTTTGATTTTCTTTTTCAAATAACTCAAGGATATTTGTTTCCAGGAGGAACAACATTTCAGTTATCCATTTGAATATTTTCAGACCCTTAACAAGAAGCAGGTTTTTATAAGAAGAAAGGATATCATTATGTGTGAGAAAGGGAGTCAGGAAGATAAAGAAGGAAGAAAGGAGGGAGGGAGGGAAAGAAGGAGGAAAGAAGAGGGGGGAAAAAAAAGATCATGAACAGTTGAAAAGAATGGAAAAGAGATGCCAAGGGGAGTAGAAAGAAGAGACGGGGAAAAGACAAGACATAAGCCTCACCTCCTTCTCAGAGTAAACCAAGGACAGCGTCTTTTATTTCTTATGCTGGACATTTATTTTTCGAGGGGAATTTCCCCAGACCAAAAGATCTTGATTCCAGCCTGAGGAATTAGATTCACAAGTCAAATTTCCATGAATTGCTGAAAGTAAGTCAGGTCCACCATTACTTCCATATAGAAACTAAAGACTCTGTTGGGTCATTTTATATATTTGTGAAGCTCCCCGAGTTATTATCGCATCATTTTGTTCCGAGATGGTAGAAATAGAACTTTGCAAACAGTTACAGAAAGAACCCCAGGCTGAATGGTTCTGCAGATGGAGAGCGGCCATGCTGTGTTCCCCCTCCCTCTAACTCTGCACTGGGGGTTCTGCTCTGGAGCTGAGAAATCAGATTCTCTTTTCAGGGATGTTCTGAGTGGAAGGACACTAACATTTGAAGGGAAAAGACCTGATTTGAAGCCTTGTTCTGAGAGTCACTCAGAAGACGGATCATAGAAGTTCCTCCCATCTGGTCCTTCCAGAATATTCCTCCTCAGGAAAGGAAACAAATCATCATCAGATTCAGTTTGGTGCCAACTACCAAAGACTTCCAAGGGTATAGGCTGCTCCTTGAGGTCCCTGAGAAATAGTCAGATGCGGCCCAGAATGGGACGAGCACCGCAATCATAACAGAATCGTAACCAAACACACAACTTTCCATTTTCAAATCTTACCTCAGACATGATGCAAAAATATCAAAATAGTCACCAAAGGACAACAAATCACAGTTTGAACTACCAATCTGTCCACAACTACAACACAGGTTTGGTATTTTCAAGTGTGATAAGAACACTAACTAGCAAACGGCCTCCTGTTTCTCACAGAGCTGCTCAGCTTCCAAAGCAGCAGGAATTCCAGTTTGAATCAAAGACCATAATAATACTCATTGCTGCTAATGCAAAGCAGCAAGGCCTGAGCCCTTCTGTTTTACGCTGCACACTGATTTGGAGGCAAATATTTTTCCAACAACATCACCAAATTGAAAGCATTTTGAAAAATCTGAAGCCTTTACAGAATACTGTTTTGGAAAAAACCAACTCTCATGGATCTGTCAGTGACATAAGCCATCCCCTTCAGTTTAGCTTGAAAATGAGAACTCGCTCTGTCAAACAGCTCTAAATTACATAGATTTGCAGATGTAAACTGAGCACAGGGAATTCCAAGATCCATTAACAAGGTGGGGAGGGAGGGTGGAAGAAAGAGAGAGATTTTTCCATTATTTTCTTTTGATTATCAATAAAAGCAGTGACATCTTCCAGATTTTCACTTTGTTGTTGGCATATCTATTTATCACCTACCCAATACCCACATAGGTACTAAGGCCTGACTACAAACAAAGCTCTATGATTGTGACAGGTTCAAAGTTATTCAAGAAATGAAGTCAGAAATTTAAGGAACTTACCCTCTATTAGGGGAGAAAACAAATCATGCAAATATCTGAATTATAAGACATCATTATTTTTAAAAAAAAATTTAATGTTTAAATGAATGTTTGATGAATGTAAATGAATGGTGCATCTTTCTCTTTTCTTTCTGAGCTCTGTCGATTTGAGTCAGGCATCAGAATCACGAATGGTCATGCCACATGTCTATCGGGTCACTTACCAATATTTAAGGGAAACTTGTAAAATAAACTGTAAACACCTACAGATTATACTTTTCTACCTCAAACTCTCTGATAAAACACTGCGATACCCAAAACTCCTCAATTTGTCACACTGATTTTTTTCTCCCCTAATCCTTATATTTTTATTTTCTCCTGGAAGTTTTCAAATATATACAAAAGTAGAGTGAATAGATAATGTACTCCTTATACATTTCACCCATTCCAATGATTAGCAATTTTTAATCAATCTTGTTTAATCTGAATCCTCACCAGCCCCTCCCCACTACACACAGGCTGGATTATTTTAAGGCTAATACCAAACATCACATTATTTCTTCAGTAAGTATTTCAGTATTGTGTTGATTTTGAAATTTAGTTTACCATTTAATGAATCCTTGATGTTTTTAGGCGTTAATCAGCCTACTTCACCTGCAACGTATGCTAATTTTCATTCTATCTATACATATAAGTGGTACAGTTGGCCCATCTATTTTAAACAAATTATCACTGAAATAGTCTATAAGTATCATCATTTGTAATCATCATGAAACTTTTGCAACTATGTATCGAATTTACAAGCTCACACTTTGTCAGTCACTTCCACACAATTATTTTGAGCATGTTAGTACTTGCTATTTATTTATTTGGAATATTCTTATATTATAATGAGCTTCTCACATTCTTATTTTCTTTCCTGCTTCAAGGCAGTTATTGATCTGTGAAAGCCTCCTCCTTCCAGGGAACAATTATTCTGTCTTACGAGAGAGAGCTATGCCCAGTTCATGGGTTTTCTTTCCATGTGACATTTAAGGGACAGAGCATCAAGTTCAAAAGAAATTATCAGGAGGAGTATCCAAATGCATTGGGGATTTGTTGGGGAAGAGCAAACTCCTTGTGGTGAAATCAGTAAGAAAGGGAAAATTACATCATGAAGTTAAATAGACAAGATGAATTGAAAGTCAAGCTTCTTTATTCTAAGTGAAGAATTGCACTCTGAAGGCTTACCTCTATTGGGAGAAAAAAAAAAAAAATGAAGTTTTGTGTTCAGAGGGCTGAACCAAAGCATGAAAGGGGAAAATAAATTCCCTGGTGCCAACAAAAAGTCATCCTGTGTTAGTCTCTCTTTGCTGCCCAAAGTAAAAGCAAAAGTTTTGAGACATTCAACAATAGGTCAAAATAACATTCTGTGTTCTGCACATCATATTCCAACGCAAGCAAAATGTCTATGGATATATTTTTTTTAATTTCAAAGCCTTTTGATTAAAGTATACCAGAAGGGCACTGACAGAGCAGTCTGTTTCTGTTCTTCTGCGGAAGGTTTCAATGGCCGCCGTACACTCTCTAAATCTATTTACTTCAAGGCTGGAATGAAACAAACATGACAGATGGTTTTTTAAAAAAATCAAAGGGGAAGTTCTTGGAACACATCCTTCAAAATAAAATTTTGTTTCTTTCTTTTTTTTTCCTTTTCTTTCTTTTTTTTTTTTGCTTTTTTCGAGCAGCTGAAATGATTTTTCAGAACATCTGATGAGCGATTTTAATACTTCAACTTTCTCCTCCATGAAGCAAACCCATTCATTTGGAGACTTCTGTTCTTTTGTTTTATTTCTGTGAGTGTCTTTCTTTGACAAGACATAAAGTCTGAAAACGACAATATGCTAAATGAATGGACCCATAGTATATTTGGCTACACAAGGGCTGCTGGAGCATACTTTGGATTTTGACAGGAGAACAGAATGTTTAATGGAAGAAATCTTGAAGAAATAAAAAGGAAAGGTAATGAGCCTCCATGTGTGTTATTGCTCATGTACATGGCCAAGCAATTTCTCTTCCCGGGCTGCAGGGACAGTAACTAGAAGGCTAGTTCATTCTCCCGAAGGCTGGTGAGCTTGATGGTTTGGAAAACTGCCAGGACAGTGGGGAGAGGGCTGGGGTTTGAGAGTGACGTGTAGTCCTGTGCAGAGTTTGCTTTCTCCCATCCATGATCAGAAGAGTGTTGACTTAAGTATGGCCTGTCTCACTAATGAAGCTGAAATTTAACTTAAGGAAACATGTGAATCCAACCACAGACATTGGCATAGTCTGCCAAAGTAATGGCCCTGGCTGGGTTTTGATGAGGCTGGATGAGAGTGAGAGGGAAGAGTCCATAGGACTCTCACATGCCTTTGGGGTGGGTCACTGGGGGTGGTGCCACAAATCCACAGAAGACAAGAGAAAGAGCAGATGTGGATGCTAACACATTTACTTCCCAAGATATGTCTAAAGACATGCAACTTTAGAAATCATGCCATGTCATGATGTCATAGCCAGAAAGTGGGGGACTAAGACTTTCACAGAAAAGCAGGTATTATTTTAAAACATGGACTTTGGCATGAGAGAGAACTGGATTAAAATCTCTGCATCAATACATCCTCGTTGTGTGACCAGTGGTGATGCAGCACAGCATTTCTGGGTCCTGCATCAATTTTGACTGTCAGTCAAAAATTGATCATTGAAACTAGGTCTTAGGATTTTAAGAGGCTCAAAAGAGGTTATGTGTACAAGAAAGACTCTTTCATAGAAATAGGACCTTAATACAGCTACCCATCCACTCAGGACCCTGAGTACTAGCCAAAAGGAGGGTGTATTCTATAAGGCCACAAGGACCTACCCTGACCATAATCTACCCCACCCTGCCCAAGGAAAAGGGGCATTATGCTAAGTGAAGTAAGCCAGTCACAGAACGACAAATACTGTGTGATTCCATCCATATGAGATATGTAACATATTCAAACTCATCGAAGCGAATGTATGATGGTGGTGGCCAGGGTCTGGGGGGGAAAGGAGTGGGACAGTTCCTTCTATATTCAATGAGTATAGAGTTTCAGTCAAACAAGACGAAAAAGTTCCAGAGATGTGCTACACAACAATATGCACATAGCTAGCAATACTGTACCGTACACTTAACAAGAGGGTAGATTTCACATTCTGTGTGTTTTACCACAATATAAAAGAGGGAAAGAGAACAAAGAAAACAATGATGTCAAAAGCCTGCCAGCCGTCCCCGTGGTCCCAAACTCTGATAGCATTCTTACGAGAACTGAACGAGGAAGCTCACCTAGTTACGAGCATTGAAAGATAATAACAACACAAGGGCAAAATGATGAATACTAAAGACTCAACAAGTAGTAATGACGGAAAATACTTTGAGTTACAAGGGAGAACAATCACCTCCATCCCAGTGGTAAGAAGAGGAGGAGGGAAAAGAAGAAACAGCTAGCTTTGACTGAATGTTCTCTGCCAGGCCCTATCCACAGTGTTTTCAGAAAGTACCGTGGCATGAGAAAGGAAAATCCAGGAATAGATCAACACAGTTTATCCCTTGGCCCAAAGTTAACATTTCAGAAACATTTAGTGAATGAATGCAAAAATCCAAACTTTATAGAACTACCTATTACAAGTATTGTTTTTTTCGCAGACACAAGTTCATATTTACAAAGCTTACAACGAAGCCATTTAGTTGGTGATGTCATTTAACACTAACAATGAGTTTATATTTTGACCCAGCAATTCCAATTCACAGAGTGTGTCTGAAGTACCCTGCATGGAGCACAAGGAGATACGTACAAGGGTGTCCATCACAACTTTGCTTGTCAGGGCGATGGCGGAATAAACGGTGGTAAACTCACACTGCGAAATACTACACAGCCCTGAAAAGGAAGGAGCTAGATCTTTTAGAAAAGAAGGATAATCTTTGGATCCTTTGTTCTGAGGGGGCAGTGCCTCTTCTGCAGAAGAATCTTCCTTAAATCCCCTGAACTACACTTGATCTAGACTGACAGCCCCCTGAGGTTCTTTACAATACTTGTCACAATAATAACTGATCAATCCATGGAGGATGGCCAGCATCCTGCTCAGAGCCTGGATCACAGTGCGTGCCATGTAATGTGTTAAAATACTGAATGAATAATAATAATACAACAATAGCATAAAACGTCCACTGAGAGTTGACCATGAGCCTATGTCAAAAATTATAAAAGTATTAACTCATTTAATCCTTGCAACATCCTTGTGAGGTATACAATACTTTTTTCATATATTATCATGGAGAAGACAGAGGCAAAGACATTGCTTGAAAAAAATAGAAATACAGCAAATCTTACTAATCAGTCCATCTGGGATGACACCCTGTCAAGTTGCCTTTCTAACACTGGGGTTAGCCAGCTGAGATAAGAAGACCTCTACTCTCCTAGAATACATCACCACCATTAATAAATGGAAACACAAGGAAAATATTCATTCTTGCTGAGCAAGCTGTTGCCCACCATAATTGTGGACTGGAATTTTCTAGTGAAAATAATAATGACACTGATCCAGAAAGTTGGTTGACTAGCAGAAGAAACGGTCTGGTATATAGCAAAAATGTGCATGGTAGCACCTGAGTTCTGAGCCCTGGAGGGTGCTGGGACTCAGGGGGTGGAAGCACCTGGGAGGTCACCTCCCAGAGGAAATGGCTAACTCTAGCTCTCTGCATAGGCCTGGCCATGACCTTGGGTCACAATCTGGTCCTTAGGAGAGCCCCACCCCCAAAGGATGCAGCTTTCCTCCACCACTGGCATAATAAGGGCCCTTCTCCAGCTGAGAGAAAACAATCTGGTCACTTTGGCTAACCTGATTTGGACAAGGTTTATATTCAGAGAAACACGTGACATTAGGGGAAGCGCAAGAAATAAAAACAGAAGGCAAGTGGCAGGGCTCCTCAGAGGATGTGACAGGAAAACAAGACACGGAGAACAGATAGATTGGAGGGATAACTAAGGATATCTGATACTTAATTGAAGAATGAGGTTAAATGTAAAACATAGCCAGATGGATCTTATAATAGCAAGATTACGTCTCTCTTCCATTATAATACTTGCCAAGCTTTGTAGCCTGGGCTAGTAGCCACATGTTCTTAAATTCATGGTATAAGCTATATCCTTTCATCAGAAATTGATATGCCAAACAATTTCTCCTTGAGGAGTGATTAGATCATTAGGTTTCTCATTATATAATTAGTGTAAAACTGAGAAAATAATCAAGATAACTCAGGGATTTCTTTAAGCACCTTTGACTACTAGCTATATATGGCAAACAAAAATTGTCGTAGATAACAATTTCTGAATATTTTCTCCCATCTTCATTGCTACTTGGCATTACATACGGGCGTAGACACACAAGACAAAAGAATATAAGACCATAAGATTCAGATTATGAAATCTGAGGTCTTTTCCTCTCTTCCTTCCATAAATTTTTTTTCAGCTTTATCGGGGGTATAATTGAAGACTAAAAATTGTCTCCCCCAAAATTATATACATGAAAATCATGTTTGGTTATAATCATTTTTAAATTTTGTCTGGCTATAAAGTAATAGTAATTCTCAGTTTTTGGTGTCATACCCTGATAGGATGTCAATCACTTCAAAAGCTATCACAAAATTCTTAAAACGATATTATTTTTCCTTTATTGTAGGGCGTTTCCTTCAAACTGTTTACCACTTTAGCAAAGGGAGTCCAGGGTATCAGCACGGAGTTTCAGAATAAAATGGACAGTTTCAGAATGTGGTCACTCACGATTGGCAAACATAACGTCAAGAACCTATTACAGCTGACTTACAGATTTAAATTCACTGAAAGTAAGGTCCTTGATATGTTTTCTTTCCACAGCAAGCTTAGCACTGCATTTTATTGATTCTTTCAACAAATATATACTAAGCATCTTCTACGTGTAAAACTTCTTCTTGACACTGCAGGCAGGAGGGTGAGGAGGAGGCAGAAGACAAAATTAAGTAAGAGCCTGACCTTTCGGAATTTATACTCTAACAATGGACATGAATTCAATATAATGAAGAAAATAAGAGAACGAGATGGATGTAACATTCACAGAAAAGAAAGATCATCTTCAGCTAGCTGGTGTTGGGATTCAGGTCTCGAATTTCTCAGAAGATACAGGTTTGAATGAATGTTCTTGGGGAAATAAAATGTCGGTGGAACATTGGTAAGCAGAGTTAGAGACAGAAGGAAATTAATTCCACAAAGAACATGAACAAACAGAAGCCCATCTGAGGAAATGCAGGGTCATGCCGAGCGTTACAGAAAGTTCCAACTCAAAAGTCTATTAACTGTCCATCTCTTTGAAAACCACAACCCTCTCATAGACCCAGAAATGTTATCTTGTGCATTTGTTGTGAGACTATCTACTTATTGATTCCTTCTGGGTGACTAAATTGAAATCACGAGGCTCTAGATACACCCTAGTCAGCTCTCTTCTGATTACTTTTCCCTTGGGCTTTTCTTCACAAAATAAAGCCAAGTGCATTGAGTTTCTGGGATTTTTTTTTTTTTTTCGGTATCCTTTTGAAAATGCAGAGTAAATATTATGTATGCTGTCTCCTTTCTGCAGTCCGTTCATGTATCCTTCTTGCCAATGTCATAAATATAACATTTTTCAGCTGATGCTTCTCTTGTTGCATACACATGCTATTGATAATTACTTGTTTTTGAGTTCTTAACCACTTTTGCATGGAAATACATCTGAGGTTTAAATGTCAGGCCTATTCGGTTACCAGATGTCTTATTTTATAAGTGAATAGGCCATCACAAACCCTATTCTATGTGCTAAAATTGCACTTGCCAACGGAACCCCTTTACCATACTGAAATCCTAAAACAATCAGGCATTCTTGCAAGAAAGTTAATACAACATCCCTCTCTGTAATCAATTTCCTGCAGCTTCTGTATGATGGCAGCTTAGGTAATTCTCTGGTTTTATTTTCTATGCTTAAATAAAAACAACAATGATTCAATTAAAGATGCTCGATCTTGAAAATGAATTTGAGGGGGGTCTTGTTAGGGTCTAGAGTAAATAATTATGGCATTTTTCTATGGAACTGTGAAGAATGATGGGATTGGGGAGGACCAGAATGAGCAACGGAATGAATCACTGAAGAGACATAACGTTCCCATATTAAAATATTTATGCCTGTCTCTGCCCCTTTTTATTGCAACGAGTAGTGGACTGTTTGTCTTGGTATAGAGTAATCATGAATTTTCTGCAAGACCCCTCCAGGGGAAGTGGAAAATTCAGTTGGTTTTTTAAGTCTGACTATTGTGTCTTTAAAAAGAGCACTTGAGACACAGAGAGCTTAATGGGTGTTCTACAAATTTGTGGGTAATGTTTGAGAATCTCTCTGCCACTTCCACTGCTGTAATCAACTCATAGAGGGGGTAGTGTGGGTTTCCCTTTGCCATCACCCTGGAATGACACCTAACTGGCCTGCATGCCTTCCTGTTTTACGAAATGGGCTGTAGCTACAGACAAAACAGAAAACTAAAAATAATAATAATGCGAGTTTCTACCCCATTCCAGAATGCTGACTCTTCATGAGCCCATGTGCCCGCATTTCTTAAACCCAACTTGTGTCAGGGCATTTTCAGACTCCTGTTGCTGAGTGGGTCTTCCCTGGGAGATACTATGTTAGTTTATTTGGCTCATCTTGATAATGATAGTACTCAACTTGATGAATAAGGAAAAGCCAGTGGAGTAAGCCACAGGAAATAAACTCAAACCTGTTTAGTCTAGATTTATTAGGAGGTCTGAATGAGCTTTTTCAAAGTGTAAATTATAAAATTTTGAAGGAATTATTTACTCCTAATTATATTGCTTTTAGCGGTAACAAACTATTACCAAGTAAAGGTCCTCTGACAAGAAATACATATTTGCATTATGCATAATTTTCCCATTAGTTTTTCAAATGTAAGGATGCTCCTGGATGATTGTTACATTATTACTCTTAAATAGGCTCGAGCCTGTCGTCAAACCAGCTGCCAGTGTTTGTTTGCTTAGTAAACTCGTACATCCATCAGGCAAAGTTACTACCAGCCTAGCCCTATCTGAATTATTGATATTTATTTAAAATAATGATGCTGCCTTTATAGCAAATTGGCTTTGGCTGAAGATGTTTCAGTGACGTTTTTAACCATCCACGACTTGCCTTACGCTTAGAAAGAGCATCAGACTCATGTTAACCCAGCACTGTCGGATAGAAATAGAATGCTAGTCACACATGCCATTTTACATTTTCTAATATCCACATGGAAAAAAGGAAAAAGAAACAGGTAAATTTCATTTTAATGACATATTTTATGTAACACAACATATCCAAAATATTATTTCAATATATAATCAATGTAAACATTACTCAGATATTTTACGTCCTTTCTGCTGTCCTAAAGCTTTGAAACTCACTTTGATGTGTCATTATAGGACATCTTAGCTCGGACCAGCTGCATATCAGGGGCTCAGTAGTCACTGATGGCTACTGTATGGGACAGTACAATTCTAAATAATTGCAGTACTTATCACAATTTTTCTATAGAAAGGGACTTCTTTTTAGCTTTGAACGTAAAGCTCTAAAATTACCTCCCAAAACAACAACAAAAAAGGAAAAGAAGAAGAAAGATGAGTTGGCCCAAATTTCGTAACTTGACCTGAAAAAGACTTCATGGATCGGCCTCTATACTCTCTGCAACCTCATCTCATCTCACTTGCTCCCTCTCCACCTTCCCTTGAACTTGACACTCCAGCTAAACAGCAAGTCTTTTGGTTCTTTGAATGCCCCGTACTCTCCTGGCCCAGTCTTAATAGTTGCTCTTTCTCTGCCTCAATAACTCTTCCCCTTCCCTTTGCCTGCTGACTCCTACTCATCCTTCCGCTCTCAGCCCAGAAGCTCTCCACTCGCCCATGGAAATACATCTGAGGTTTAAATGGGAAGCATGCCTGGACCATGTGTGCCACTAAAGCCACCACGAGGCCTTGCACTTCCGCTTCCATGTGGCATTCCTACATTTGAGGGTCTACATCCTTACGTCTTTCTAAACTGTCTGTCTTCCCTTCTAGGACGTAAGCTCCACAGTGGCAAGGACCATTCCATATTTTTTTAAATTGTTGCCTTCCATTTCCTAGCACGCTGCTTGGCTCATTAAAAGTGCTTACTTTAAATTTTGTCCGATGAATAATGAATGAATAGATGGTGAAGAAAGAAACAAATTGTTGGAACTCAAGATAGCCATCTCTTCTCCTGTTTCCAGTCTCTGACTACCGGGTTGAAAAGTTGGTCAGTGTGCCGTGATAGACATGGTATGGGGATCGTAACATCCCACATACACTGCTTACGTGAACTACTTGGTTTCACCTGCATCCTGCTATTAAATAGCCTTGTTGGATTCTGCACCCTTCTATCCCGCACTGGCTAAATGATTCATTCATTCTAGAGCGAGGTGAGAGGACAGACATACACGAACTTAGTGGGTATTAGACCCTTGGGATTCCGTAGAAGTGAAGGGTCTGTATCTGTTCAACTTGCTGCTTCCTGGAGATATTTAAAATATAGCACATCAAATCTGGGTTTTACTTTTTGTGGTTGAGGGCCTCCCTCCACTTTTTAGTTCCATACCTATCTCATCCCCACCCATTGTTTTAATCAAATCACTAAGATACCTATTCCCCAAACGCATCCCAAGTTTCCCTGTTTTTATGCTTTGCTCCTCCTCCTGGAAGGACCGTCCCCAGCATGACCTGTCAAATCCTTCTCACTCACTGCCAGCCAAAGACCACACCTTCTAAGAAATGTTTTCTCTAATGTCCCCAATTAAAAGCTCATTCCTCTTCCAAACTCCCTATACCCCTCTATGTAATTATAGAGGCTGCAATCACATCCCGATTTGAATTATGGAACAGCTTCACTTTGTTACCTCCCATGCTGGACTTGGTTAAGAGATAAATAGAGGCATTTTTAGAATTTTAAGAGTTTATTTGAGCAAAACTTGATTCAAATCGGGCGTCGCCAAACCAGAAGTGGTTAGGACTGCTCTGCCAACAGGAACAGCCAGGGGAAATACTTATACAGAGAGAGTGCAGAAACAAAGAAAGGCCATTATTTGGTTGCTATAGCTTAAAACCTAGTTGGCTGTTTGTGACTGGTTGTCCTTAGCTTTCAATTTCATAACTTTGAGGCATTTACAGGCTCACGTTTTGGTTTGCTTAGGTAGGCCACCAAGCATTAGAACCACCTCGGTCTGATGGCCTCTGTTCAGCTAACTTGCCAACCTAAAACTTTTAGAAAATGAGGCCATGATTTTGCATTCTTACATATCTTCAATGCACCTAACACAGGGTTTTATCCACAATAGGTGCTCAGCAAACTTTTGCTGAAGAAAGAAGTGCATCAAAGTGTTTTTAAGTCCAGAAAATAGAACCATATATTATTTTTTTAGCAGTAACCAGAGGCTAATGCAAAACCTAAGCCTTAGTTTCATACCTGACCATGATCCCAGTGTATACTCGTATATGACAGGGAAATTGTGCTTTCCAAAAGATGGATTTATCCCACCCTTTACTGCCTTAATGCGCTTCATAATAAACGTTTGACTAAGTCCTGCAACTGAGTAGCTATATGACCTTGGATTAGATGGGGCCCCTTTGGGATACAGTTTCCTTATTTGCCAAATTAGAGAATTGGATTAACTAATCTCTACTGTCTTTTTCAGTTTGAAAACTCCAATGATTTTTTTCTTTTTTCTTTTTTTTTTTTTTTTTTTTTGGAGCACTCCTTTTTTGCCCTGATTAAAATAGGAGGGGTGGATATAATTCCGTGTTTCAGTATCAATGCAATCCCCAGGGAAGATAAAGAAAAATAAATGTCTAAATTTACCAGCAGTTTCAGCCAGTCACAGAAGCAAGCAGTAATCTCAATCATAAAATATAGGTGTAAACCTGATTTCTCTGTAGATTTATCTGGGCAATGTTTTTATTTTAAAATATATGAGTATAATGTAAAGACTTTGAAGGTCAAGGAGATTCTGGGTTGGTTGTCTACTGATTCATCTTATACCATTTCCTCAAGAGATGGTTTCTACATGCATTATGGTGGTAACTTGGGGAAAATCCAGACTGTGGTAAGAATGGTAATGTACATACTAGGGCATTGCTGAACATTAGAACCAAAACTTAAGTTTGGATTCATTTTGATGGGGTTTATTTTTTTTTTCCCTTGGAGGCAGGTGGGGGGGAGTGTTGAGGAAAGAAGTGTTGTGTGATTGCTGTTAGTTTTTTTTTAACCGAACCTAATCTGAATGCCTCTTGTTTGTAATTGAACACTATTTAATATTCACTGTACACCGTCTACAAACAATACACAAGGCAGAGAGAACTTGCTCTTTTGGAACTCAGAGAGAATTCAGGGAGGAGAGGAGGAGATAGGATCTACATTATGTAAATAAAATGATCTCTAATGAAAACGTTTTCCTTGAGGCGTGAACAAGTGTTCTAACTACCAATTTTTGACGCAGCAATCAATCGCTTTGCAGTCCTAAGACCCACTGGCATAACAACCTTGTAAAGACTCTGGATTCAGTGATCAGGCATCTAGAAGCTGAAGCTGAGCAATAATGAATGTCAACCACAACTACGGTTATATATATATATATATATATGGTTACAAGAAGTGGAGTACAGCATTAGGAATAGAGGCAGTGGAAATGTAAGGACTGTATGCGATGCCAGAGGGATAATAGATTGGGGGAGAGGGGCTATCACTTTGTGAGGGATATAAATGACAAATGTGTAACTATTACATTGTTTTGTACACATGAAACTAATAAAAATGTTAATAAAATAAAATAAAATAAAAAGTCATAATCAGGAATAAAAAACAACGGCTGGATTCAGGATGTAAGAACTCTTCCTTCCTTTCCTCGGCCTCACAGGACTGACTACAAGCTGTGCCCCTAAACCCTCTTCACAAGGGGTCCTGCCCCTACTGTGTGGGCATCTAGACACAGCCAGAAGACAGGACCTCCTTATTCTGCCCATTTACTTCACTTTTTATATTTTATCAGAAAGAACAAGAGCTTTTCTTTTTGCCTTCTTTCTCAACACAGTCCCTGCTGGTCAAATATTGCTTGTGTATGTACCTTGTCAAAATCTTGAGGGATTATCATTATTATCAGGCACGATGTTAATGGGCTGTCATCATTGGCTGAAGTTGACTTATTCTAGATGCTTTGTTTACTCAGCTAACAAAAAGGCAGCTTGGAATTAAAAAAGGAAACGTGCCAAGCAATTAATCCATAACTTGGTTGGAATGCTTTGGGGATTTTCTAACATTTCTTTTATTGAATTTTTGTTTAAGTGCAGTATCCTTTTTTCCTCTGAAATTTCATTCTGGAGTGTTTTATTACATGCCATTTCTGCAGGAGGCACATTGAACCATTGGGACCTTCTGGGTAAATACCACGTGTTTTAAAATATTTATCAATAATGAGGCGACTTGCTCACACTTTCCTTGAAAATGCCAGGCTGTGAAGCCAATTCACTGCACAAGTTTTAAAAAGATATCAAAATGTTCATGCCATAAACATTTTTGTTACAAGGTACTTTTCTTTTGAACAGCATACCAAAACGAAGATCAAAAAATATTTCTGCAATTAGAAGGATGAAATATAGATAAATCTATAAGCATAGGAATAAATATAAATATAGAATTCTTTAAATGTTAAACTAACAGACAATATCAAAATCTCTTTATAGAGAAATAGTAGTAGCCATGTATTAAGCACATAGCCTCGTTGCACTCCTTAATTTTCTTGAGACTGTCAACTCTATCTTTTGGCTTGGTTGATCGATTGCCAAAATATATGAATCTGTCCTTAACCAGCTGCACACAAAAAAAGTCTCACTGCATGATTTTTCCAGAGACTATTACCTTGAACTCTTTGCTGTCCAAAGAGTTACATCAAAAAGCTTGGTTGTGAAAAACAATATTCATTGTATTTATTGTCTGAAGAGTGCACATATGTATTCCATCGATTTCGCTAGATAGTCTAAATTTGCCCTTCGTTCAAACCAAACCATCAGAAAACTGCATACTTGGGTGGCATTGATTTATATCCTAAAGCAGTTTTTATTGAATTTTGCTTTGGCATTATACCAATGTTTGCTTTGATGGTACAAATAGAATCGTCAATGAAAACAATGGAACAGTGGAACAATAGAGCAAAACACCGCTGTATTTATTGTATTCATTGAGGTTGGTGTTAAGGACGTTATGTTACCATATCACACTGTGTTCTTTCAGGTCTCAGAAATACTGTTCTTCTGGTCAACTTTTTTGTTTTGTGTTTTGTATTTTTTTAAACTTAGGAACACTATGTCACTTTTAACTGATCATGTTCCTTCTCAGCTTTGAATGTTAGGATGTTCAGAGTCCAAAAGTGTGGCTCAATTCTCAGAGACACACAAGGTGCATTAGAAACACGTCATGGATTTTGTATACTACTTCTCCCCTTAGACTTATTCTACTTCATTTTCATAGTCTCCTGTTACCCTGATGTTCCCATTTATTTATCTTTGTGTTTTTATGTCACCTTATATGTGTTGTCCTCAGACATCCTAAACCAATTTTAGGGGCAAGAGAGATTTACATCAGTCCATAACACTGGACCTATGACAGGCCAGGACCAGATATGCGATAGGCCTAATGACTCAGTAAAAACTAGAACAGAGAAGAAAAAAGAAGTCCAAGAATTAAAATACAAAGTAATAGAATGAACTCTGAGGACTGACAGAAACCATTTCTCAGTCTGAGGCTTAAAATATTTAGAGCCTAAGGCTCTGGCCACGTGATCACTGTCTCCTTCTGGGGGCTGCAAAGAACACTGGACTTCAAGAGCATGTCCAGGACAACCTAGAGTGGCAGGTGTGGCCGGGGGAGCGGGAAAGACTCCTATAAACCTGCATCCACTTACTTGGATTCTGATCTTGCTTCTGTCCTCTGTACTGCTTATTTGCTGGTTCAGAAGTCAATCAAACTGAAAGCAACCTAAAGTCCCAATCCTCATCCTTTCCGCTCTAGCTCGGAGCCTGCAGCAGACATTACCAGTGCCCCACTCAGGTCCCTCAGCCACTCACTATCCTAAAACATGCCACATGACCCCACTGTAGCTCCCACAACTGCCTGAGTGTTTCCTCTCCGGATAAACCTGGGCCTGGCCAGATCCTGGAAACCTTTTTTATTCTTCTACAGCTCACAAAACCATGTTTGATGATAATAGCTATCATTTTGTTCACAAATATTCTTCTCATGTTTTTATATTTCAAATAGAATATCTTTCATATTTACTATAAAAGTAGTGCATGCTTATTATGAAGAATTTCATAAGATGACAAAAATTATAAAATATAATCTATCACAGACATGATCATTTTTAATATTTCGGTGTACAGCTAACATTTTTTCTCTTTGTATACAAATTTACATGTCGTGTTTATGACTTACCTATTCATTTTATCTTATTTTATTTTATTTCTCAAACCACTTTATTGATATGAAGATGGATTTTTACTTTCTATACAAATAGCTTCATAACGTATCTTTTTACTTTATGGACATCTTTTCATGTGATTAAGATAAATTTACCTAAGCGTTGCAATGGCTGCATGGTATTCCATTGTTTGGATAGAAAATAATATTTTAAATTAATTTCTTATTGATAGTCATTTGGGTTTATATTTCTTGCTGCTAAAGTTATTCTTTGTTTCATATATTTTATTATTTTCATAGGAAAATTTTGTAATTAAAATCAGATGAAAGAGTACCTTTGCTGATTCTCATTCAGAATGACTGCACAATTTACATTCCCAAAACAGAGTAGATAATTTTCTACTTTTCTTCATCTTGTAAAATATAGTATCTCAACATTTTATGATATTTCAACATTTTATTTCATGTTTCTTCATTAATTTGGGGGGGGACATTAGTGTAAATTTTTGCACAAATTTCCCATTTTTATTCCCTTCCCCATTTTCTTATCCTAGTGTTCACCTTTTTCTTATTGATTTGACAGACTTCAGTATTAGGTTAGTGCAAAAGTAATTGCAGTTTAAAAGGTTGAAAAATTGCAAAAACCTCAATTACTTTTGCACCAACCTAATATAAAGATAAAGTTCTCTTTAACATGTGTGCTTCAAACATATTTCTTATCCTGTCCTTTTTATGTATAAATGATATTTTTCATCATATAAGATTTTGTTGCTTGCATTTTAGTTTTGTTTTGTCTTGATTTTATGTGGTCTAACTTATCCTTTTTTTTTTTTTTTTTAGTGATTTCTATCCTGGGTATCATGTGCAAGAGGCTTTTCTACCTCAATAGTACAAAAATATTATCTTAAATTTTATTCTAGTCATTTTATGGTTTAATTTTTTTTTAATTGAAGATCAGTTTTACTATAACCAGAATTTAATTTAGGTAAAATATGTGAACTGGAAATTTAACCTTTGTAATATCATTTAATTTTAATAAGCTTAAATTTTTGTAATTTTAATAATTTAATAATTAGCCTATTGTTGCCATGTCAATTACTAAAAGTATTATTTCCCCATTAATTTGAAACACCATCTTTATGATAGGATAGCTTTTATACATAATTCTGTCTGTTTCTGATCTATGTATTATGTTTTATTAAACACAGATATTACTGGCTTTACTCCTGATTCCACTTTCAGTTCATCTTAAAATTATCCACTACACTCAAATTATTGTATTAACTTTTGAAGAATATTGGGTCAGCTGAAGAATTCTCACTTCTCTTCTGTTACATGGCTTTCTTTTGATTAAAACAAGTTCAGTGCATTGTGCTCGCTGTTGTAACACATCTACTAAAATTGGGACAATACAGAGATTGGCATGGCCCCTGCACAAGGATACACGCAAATTTGTGAAGCGCTCCATAGACGCGTATTTTAGAAGATACTATCTAAAATGTTTTTGGCTTTTATTTTTGAAAAATAAACAAAAACTACTTCGACTTAAAGAAAAAAAGTTCAGCACCATATCCTCTTAGTTTTAAGGAGGCAAATATGAGGTATCCCCTCTCAAGTTCAAGTAAAGGTATCAAATCACAATGGTTTTGATCAAATATAATAGAGTCATTATTTTCCAGGCCTTTCCTTGCTTGCTTTACAACTGTTTCTTATAGCTGAACTTTTTACTTTGGTTTTTCTTTCCCTCATTTTTCCTCCTCATCTGTCTGTGCCTAAAGCCACCCACCACCTCCCATGTGCATCTACATTCTCATTACTTTCCTCCTGTCCTGTATATTTTCCCCTCCTCCACTCCTCTTCTACAACCAGAGCACACAGCCCTTGTTAAAAGCAAACAGTGAAAGAGACATTTAGGAAAGATGCAGACTCACTTCACAGACATCAGGAGCGGACAGAACCTTAGGAATTGCTTTGTTCTGGTCTCCCATTTTATCAATGAGAACTCTGAGTTCCAGCAATTACAAAATCCCACTCACTCTGACCTAGTAAGTACTGGAAGCCAGGTCTCCTTGCTCTCCAACCAGGACTCTGAGTCCCACTCCCCACGGTCCCCCCACTGAGAAGTAGGATGATTGGAATTACCATTCCTGGAAACAAGCTTTGCCCAAGCCCTCCGTAAGCAAGAACTTAACGTCTCTTTAATTCGGACCTTAAATGCCAATATGTACATAGAGTCAACACATTGCTATATTTAAGAAGCTAGGATTCTTCCACGAGATTACCTTTATTCACACAATCAACTTAGTGACTCTTCCTTTTGGACAGAAGAAACAGTAAGGCTAGCCCTTAAACCAGAGAGCTAGAGACCGACCCTCATGTAACTGCAGGATATCCTTACGGAAACATTAGCTAACATTTATGGAACACTTATGTGTCAGGTACATGACATGCATTATCTCATTCGATTCTCCCAACAGCCCTGTGTAGCTGGGTCCCATTAACTTCATTTCACAAGAAGGAAGGGACGGCTCCAGGAGGTGTAGAAACCTGCCCCAGATCCCATGAGGAGAGAGCAGCAGAGCTGGCCTTTGTTCCCAGGCAGCAGGACTGCTAACCACTCCCTACAATCAGAGACACGGCAGGAGGATCAAGCCACCAAGCTTTGGCGTCAGCCTGCCTGAGTCCTGATCTCAATTTTACTATGTACTAAGCACGTAAACATTGGTACATGTCTCAATCTTGTTCAGCCCCAGGTCCTCCTTTTGTAAAGGGGGATAATAAATATCCCTCTCCCTCAGATGATTGCCATGAGAATTAAATAAGGAAGCAAAGCTCTTAGTTGCCTGCTAAGCAATGGGAAAATATTGGCCATATGGGAGAGTCATTTTGACTACTTGAATGCTAATAGTCCAAGAGCAGCAAGAAGCCCACAAGAGCCCACCAACACACCACTGGTTTTCAAACCCATTCAGTAGGTGGGAGTCATTTTCTCACTGTAGCAAGCACCGGACTAAATTGAAAATGACCTGCCATGAAGCCACACTCCCACATATACTGCTGGGAGAATGGAGAGTGTCAGGATTTAGCATAGCTGTGCAATCCATGGCAGTTTGGCTGGTTATGATGGTAGAATTGGCATCTTGAAGGAGAACTCACGTGAAACCCAAGCACAACAAAGCACTGGTTGTGCCCTAAGCAAAAATCATTTTTTTCTGACTTACAGTCTCTGCAGAGGAAAAGAAAAGTTGTAAGCTGGATCTCCTGGAGGAGGCCTCCGAGCCCTGCTGGTACTGAGACCAACTCAGAAGGAGTCTTTAGGCCAATCGCTACAATTTTCTGATCTGTCTGTTGTTGATTGCCCAGGTAGTTTGAATTTGCATCATTAATGCTCCCCAAGATACATTGTCATCTTAGAATGCAGAAAGAAGAAATCATACATGTGCATTCTAACAATACAATCATGGAAGCAATTTATTTTGAACATTACTTTGGAATGAGGCCTTTATGCAACCAGAGATTTAATAAATACATGGATATGAGACTGCATTTTTCACTTAGGTTCATCAAACACAGAGAGATTTCCCATTATGGAGAGAGAGAGTTTGGAGTCAGGCTGAGGTTTTTCTTGCAGAGATTAAAAAGACAGATGGCAAGGTGCTGTGCTCAGGGAAAAGGCTTTTATAATCAAAAATTAGAATTTATTCCTCAATCTGCCATTTAAGTTCAGCCTCTATACACAGGGTCAACTCAGTGCTACCAAAAGATTCCATTATTTCAATTTCCTGTGGACCATCAAGCCAACATTACCAATTTTGTGGGTCTCAGGGTAGACATACTTCAGGAAATTAAAATATCTGCTTCAATGGTGTCTAATTTCACCGTGTAGATGTATGTATATGGGTATATATATATGGTCAATAAATGGCTCTTCCATCACAATGATGATAGCGCCTATTGATTTAGGCCCCAAGCTTTCCATACATCACTATGTCTAACCACCTGGACAGCCTTATGGGGTATGTCATTCAGATGGTGGCTCCTCACTTGTCCACTCCTGCTGCTCTGTTTTAGCCCTAAGGCAATCTGGACACAAAACCAGCTCTTGCCCTGGTTTCCACAAAATATCCAATCACATCAAGGATTCTACAGTTTTATTTTTGTACTTACTTAAAGATCATGGGATCTTGGCAAGGAATCACAACCCAAAATATTGTCATTTATAAAAACCAGGGAGGTTGACATGCCCTCTTCCTGGGTTGACAGAATGTTCTAAGGATTCATTTGCTATGATATGAGATCCTCTGAAAATGTGACTTATTTTTTGAAGATCACCATTTCCATTTTAAGGAACGCCTGCATTTGTGAAGCTAAATCATGAAGAGAATTCTCCCCTTGGAGGTGCATTTTGTAGTTCCAATGATGAACTCATTGAGTACCCCTGTATACCAGGCACTGTGGATCTAGAGAAACAGTCCCCACCCACAAGAACCTAAAAATCTGGTTAAGGAGATATCATAAATAAGCCCCAAATATTCGGGGTTTAAACAACAATAAAAAAATGTGTCACAAGGTGGGACATGGGGATGTGCTAAAAGATCATTTACCAGAGCTGAAAAATCATAAGAGGGGGGATTTTTTCTGAAGAAATGAGCCAGCACAGGCTTGGAGGTAGGTGGTGTTAGGATGGGCAAAGAGAAGGGAAGGCGGGGAGGCAGCCCACCTGGACGGACAGTGGGTCAAGCAAACCTGCTCTTCTTCTCAGAGATCAGGAAAGACCAGAAAAATGGAGACATCTGGGAACCTTGGCAGAGCCAAGGAAAAATATACCAGTAGAGTCATCATCCGTGCTCCTCCCAGGTCTTCCAGAGTCAAAGATCCTGATACCTATGCAAATTCACTGATGGGTCTGAGGTATGTTATCACAAGGTATCTCGTCCTGACTCTCTCACCCTCGGTCTCCTCTGCTCAGCTGTGCTCCTTGGGAAATGGTTCAGCGATGACAAGAAGGCTGGAGGAGGTTTCCTCTGGCCAGAATGAGTTCAAGGTTATAAAGAGGTTTGAAAAATGACCGTATTACATGATCACAAAATCGGTCAGTCAAAAAAATCTATCTTGGGAAAATACTGTATGCCAAACACCTAAAATAACATTGAAAACACCTTAATACGCTAATATGTTTCAGATTCTGTAATGAGAAGTAGAAAGAATTGTAGCTTTTCCACAAAAGGTTAACTCTTCTCCACAAAGAAAAATGATATTTGAGGTGCTAGTTGTGGGCCGAATTGTGCCCCCCCTAAAAAAAAGTGGAAGTCCTAAGCCCCTTACCTTAGTCTGTTTGGGCTCCTATAACAATACCACAGACGGGATGGCTTATAAACAGAAATGTATTCCTCCTAGTTTTGGAGGCTAAGTCCAAGATCAAGGCGCCCACAGATTTGGTGTCTGGTGAGAGCCAACTCCCCAATTCTTGATGCTGTCTTCTCACTGCATCCTCACATGATGGAAGAGGCAAGAGAACTCTCTGGGGTCTCTTTCATAGGGCACTAAGGCCATGCCTGAGGGCTCCATCCTCATGACCTAATCACCTCCTAAAGACCTTGCCTCCTAAAACCATCATCACCTTGGAGATTAGGTTCCAACATATGAATTTGGGAAGACACACGTGTTCAGTCTATATCGTACCTCAGTACTTCAGAATTTGACCTGATTTGGAAGTAGGGTGTTTGCAGAGGCAATAAAAGTAACATGAGGTCATAAAGGGGGGCTTTCATCCAATATGACTTGTGACCTTTTAAAAAAAGAGACATTTGGGCACAGAGACAGACATGGACAGAGAGAAAATGATGCAAAGACACACAAGGAGGAAATGGCCACGTAACTGGAGTGATGCATCTACAAGCCAAAACCCACCGGAGGCTACCAGAAGCTAGGAGGGAGGCCTGCAACAGAGCCTTCCCTGGTGCTTCACCAGGAGCATGGCCCTGTCAACACCTCGATTTCTGACTTCCAGCCTCCAGAACTGTGAGACAATAAATGTCTGTTGTTCTAAGCCACCCCGTGTGCGGTACTTTGTTACAGCAGCCCTAGGAAACTAATACAGCACTTTTTAAAATCCCTTCTGAAATCATTTATAGATGGTAAAGGAGAGTGAGTGAAAATGCATGCGTCAATCTTTAGCCATTTTAATGCTTTAATGGACTTTTTGGGAAATAGTCCAATAATCAAAGATGCCATTTTTTACATCTCTGGGTTAAATTCCACTCTTGTTCCCAACTGCAGGGAACGTTTCTTTTTTTTTTTTTGTCCCCTCCTATTACTGTTTAGAGAAAAAAAAGAGTTCTTCTGTAAGTCATTATACTCTGAAGATATTGAGTATCAGCCTGATTACTGAATATAAAGATCTGGTTACCATCACATCTAATCCACCAGAACTGAATTATATCTACTGCATGTCTTTTTCCTCCATTTCCTCCCATTTCCCTCATTTAACCACCTTTGACTGCTTTCCAGTTTCTAGCACATGCTGCTGAAGCTTCAGCTATTTTCCTTAGATTATATAATTTTTCAGAAAACTCAGCAGTTGATCTGCTTAACAATGTATTCATTTTTCCTCAAAGAACAGTATTATTTTCCATGTCTAAGAAAGTGAGCTTTGTAATACTTCCTCCCCAATTTAAAAGGAAGCATTAGCCAGCTTGCATTGAATATTAAAAAAAAATAAAATAAAAAATACCCTGAATGCTACTCTGACTCTCACTGGAGTGAAATATTTTCTCCATGTAACCAGAAATAGTGATAGAAAATCTTTTCCTTTCACACAATATTTGAGTATAATTGGTAAAAGCCTTCAATTATGGAGAAAGTCTTATAAGAACTAGTCTTTCAACAAAAACTCTAATCTATTTGGATTTATATGACTATCAGCTGAAGCCTTTCTGTTTAGTTAATGATATTAAATAGTATTTTTTATAGTTTGCATATATATATATATATATATATATATATATATATATATATAATCTCCAGCCATTTCCCTGTTCACCATAAAATTTAACTGTAGTAACACTTTGCACCTTAGTGCTATTGTATATAAATATTACAACACTAGCAAATTACAGCAGTACTCTACAAATTGAGTCTATGATTGTTCATCAACATAGGAGAACAGATGAGATAAATTAGCTTAAATAATTGGGCATTATAAAAAATGAATTATTAAATCCAAAATTATCTTTAAGATAAATCTTTCCCTTTTTCATAATTAATAAAGAGAGCTGACTTTGAACAGTGCATAACAGATAATCTATAACATCTAAGACACTCAATTTGAAGGAACTGGGATGGGAATATTGGACAAATCATAGGACTGAGTCTTGATTCTTACACTAATTTCCTATAAATTCATGCAAAAGTAACCTATCTTTTTTCACTTTCATTCCGTCTATCAAAGAAAATAATAATATCTACCTAATAGGATCCTTAAGATGATCCAATAATATAACGTGCCCAAATATAATCCTGTTTATTTCTCAGGCTTTATAGGAACCAATGTTTGTACACACACAAATCAAACTTGTGATGCAAATTACTTATGAGGTCTACACCCCTAGTATATACAGAACATACTCGTGTATGTCAATACATTTGCAATAAAACTGTAGCATATTAATCCAACCTTCTCACCAATGCAGGAAAAGTCCCTAAAAACCCTCCAAAGATGGACACCATGCCATGGCACGAACACTTACAGTGGTGGGGAGCTCACTGCCTCACAGGGAGACCCATTCTGTGTTAGAACAGATCCAGTTATAAGGACGTTATTATTGCTGCACCCGTTTAATTTATCATGTTCCACATCTGTGTTTTAGTGCTATAAAGAAGAGGTCGACGTTTCTTCTACATAACAGCTCTTTGGTTATTTAAAGAGTAATACCCCTACACACACACACACACACACACACACACACACACACACAGAGTAAACAGCAGATATTATTGGATCCTTGATGCAGAAGCTGATATAGTGATATAGGAGGTTTATTTACATTTCTCTCAGATGAAAGAACTGAGGCTCAGAGAGGGTAGGCAGCCTACCCAAGGTCACACAGCTAATAATAAAAGAGCCAAGATTCAAACCCAAATCTGCCAGACTTCATAGCTATGCTCTGAAAGCACCTTACTTCTAGATATTTCTTCTTTTGGCCAAACATTATTTAAGCCCAGTTCCTTTAGTCCTTCCTCATATGGAACATGTTCCAGAGTTTTCCTCAATCCTGCTCCGTTTACAGGACTCTCTGAATACCTCTGTTAAAATATGCCCATTTCAACATGAACCATATATAATGATCAATGCACATATCAACAATTTCAGAAACTCTTACAGTACCTCCCTGGGAGATTTGCTCCCCAACTCTCCCCAAAGATAATTTCATACTTTCTTCTTTCTAAAACTGCCTATACCTCTCAGCTTGGGGCCATGCCTCATACTCCTCTGAGAAAAATAAATGCAAACCAACTGGAGTTCCCTCAAGTCCCATCAGCAAAGGTAACAGCCCAACTGCAAAGTGTCCCTCTCCCATCCCTCCTGTCTCATGTCTGCCCCATCCCATGGCTGGAATTTGTGTCTCTGTCTTCACGTGGACTGCGCTCTTGGCATTTAATCTTCTTTCCCTGTACCATTGCTCGCCCTCAGTCTCATGGTTTATCCCCATCAGAACATAAATAACATCTAGTATCTCCCACTTAAAAAGAAGGAAGGAAGGAAGGAAGGAAGGAAGGAAGGAAGGAAGGAAGGAAGGAAGGAAGGAAGGAAGGAAGGAAGAAGGGAGGGAGGGAGGGAGGGAAGGAAGGAAGGAAGGAAGGAAGGAAGGAAGGAAGGAAGGAAGGAAGGAAGGAAGGAAGGAAGAAGGGAAGGAGAGAGGGGTGAAAAAGAAGCAGGGAGAGAGGAAGGGAGAGAGGGAAGGGAAGATCAGGTCAGGTGTCAATCCCGTTATTCCATTTCCCATATTTTAAAAGAGGTATCATTTCCTCCTGTCCATCTGCCCATGCCTCACTCCAAGCAGCGTCAGTCCACAACACACTGTAAAAGTACTCTGACTTCTCCATTCTTATCTTCCAGCTGTTCTCCCTAGTTCACTTTGCTCCAGTCACATGAGTCTTCCTTACGTCTCCCAAAAACGTGTTATACTTGTTGCCATGTTATAACTTCATCTCCTGATTCAGGTCTCAGCCTAAACATTATCTTCTCAAACAGGTTCCCCTCTCATCCCACACCCAGGCATATTCTATCAAAATTTCCCTATTTCATTTTCTTCATAGACTTTATTAGTCTCTGAAATTATATCTGTTTGTCTCTTCATTTATTCTATATATCTGCATTAAAATGAGAGCTGGAATCTTAAAAACACCTGGCTGCATAGTGCACACTCAGTAAATATTCATTGAACGAGGGAATAAAATCAACAAATTAACCAACAATATTGTATAATGCAACAGTTATCCTAACCATGACCATTGTTTTAAATTCAACAAAATCATTTTTTCAACCATTATTCATTTCGTTAAATGTAATTTAACTCTACACAAACTTATTAAGCATGTACTATGCACAAGGTACAGCAATGGATGTTTTGTGTGACTTGAGAATAAAATATTGCCACAGTCCCTGCCCCTGATGAAAATGGATAGGAAAAGAGATATCCATAAATAGTGTGGATAGTCTTGAAAGTTTAACACTCATAGAATTTATAATTTTGCATGTTTTAAAGATATGGGGAGGGGAGGTGACAACTAAAATAAACAGGAGGCTGTTAGAAAGCTACAAAACTCTACAGAATTTCTAAGGACATTGAGAGAAATTCCTCTTGGGGAAGAATCTGGGTACACTGTTTCAGCTAAACCTAAAAGAATACATTTGGGTTTTGACAACCACATATTCTAAAAGGAGGGAAAACACGAGGAAGATGCCTAGCCAAGGATAAAAGTATTCCCTGAAGGGCAGAGTATTTCTTAAGCCTTTCTCAGTGAGCACCAGTGGCTGGCCCCATATTTAGGGTCTACAACAGCTTACAAGTCCATAATACTGCACAGAAGATTTCCATGTTCTAAATGTAATCCAGATCCTAGAGATGGTCACACCTGGTCCTATTTTGAGATGGACTCAGGAAGGATCTTCTCACTCAGAAACACCAGGTTTGGATAAACACGCTCAGGCACATTCAAAGACAAATCGAAGGAAACATTTCGAAGAGTTAAAACCTCTGCGTTAATACAAGATGTTGTTGCTGTTAAAAAAGTAAACCAGTTTATGGAAGATTATTATTGAATGGCGACAGTATCAGTGATTTGGGATAAGTGAGTCTAAAGAGACGTAGCATAGTTAATGTAATTACACATCCATTTCTTGTGATGTACGACCATGTGAAGCATTACTAATCCCCAACAGATACCTGCCGGGAAAACTATCGAAAACAGCTGTTTGGTCCACCAGAAATGAACCAAGTGAATTCAAAGTACTGCGGGCATTCAGAGGATGGATTCCCAGCGTCAGACTCTGCCCACTAAGCCCAGGATTTATAAGAAATTAAAGACGATTCCATCAAAAGGTACATTTGTTTCAAGCATAAATCACCCTGCCAACTCATTTGTTATTGTAATAACCTCTCTCAGCATTTCTATTATTGGAGAGGACTTCTTTTCAAATGAAAAATGGCGTACCTGATTACTTGCATGGACTTGGCGGCATACTCATTTTGGCTTCTTGTTTGAGGCAGTGAGAGGGCCAAGGAAAGGCCTTTACATCCTTGCACATGTATCGATTACAGTTAATAGATTTCATAGGTTTATTGTGTGTTGGGGAGTTAAAAAACAAGAATTTGTAATGATGGAAGCCATACCAGTCTTACCGGCATATCCAAGAAAGTGTCAAGACTTCAAGCACTAAAAATAGTTTAAACTATCTCAGAAACTGTTTACATTCAGCAAGGATAATTATGTGAGCCCTATAACTCCTTCCCATCATATTAGAATATTTTAATAACCTATATTTTATTTATATCTTGTTGCTAAGTTTATTAGTGCTTATTATAGGATAGGCTTTTAATTTTATGTTTTACAAAACAATTTGAATAATCAGAATTACTTTTGTGAATCTTTTTCCACTTACAACAAGATGAGTGAATTATAAAAAGCCATTTTCTAAACACGCTAACAGGTGCAGGAAAGATTGACAGAGCAGTATAAGAAACGTATTCTTAACGTAGGCTTTCCAAGATTTTAAATGGAATTTCTTTAATGAGTGCGTATCACTTCCAACAGTCCCAGTTCACTACTTACAGGATGCTGAACATAGGACATATTAGTGTCTTTTATTTAACAATAACCACAATCAGAGTTACGTGATATATAGATGTGTGTATAAAATGAGAACCCAGTAGAATCAGAGATGAGTTATCTAAAAAAAATTTAAAAGAAACATTGGCAGAACATGCAACGCAAGAGAAACTGACAATTTTGGATTATTGAAGGAAACTTCAAATTACAGGTGTTAATGAAAATAAATAATAAAACTAGCCCCAGGAAAGCAAAAGGAGGTCATGATTTTTAAGCTTTCCTTTTGTGCCTGTGACGATCGCCCTGTCTTAATTGATTCATTCCAGTATTCCTAAGCAGTTACTGTGTGTGCTGAGGTTATAAAGAGGAAGAATACACAAGGTACCACCAATGAGAAGCTCCTCATCCACAGGATGGTCATACATTATAAACCTGAATCAAGAACTTTCCTGGTCTCTCAAGTTCATAACCCCTCTCTACTGGACTGGGATGTCCCTTAGATATTTTTAAAGACACCGTACATGAATCACCAAAAATCTTTCTGAGTTTCCTTTACAGGCTTTCACTCTAAAAGGAATTTTACCTGAGTAAGATTTTCAGAACTGAACTCCGATGTGAGGCCTCTAGGAAGTGAGTTGCCTTTAAGAAGTTCTGAACATAAATCGAATTACCAAGAATTCTATTCATTGAAAAACACATTATATTGCATCATGTCCTTTTCAAATAGAGTGAAACTTGCTTATATTAAATTTCTGGGAACCCGAGGAAAAAAATTTGATATAGGATGGAATTTGATATACTCAAGAAATATTACATGTGCGTGTAATAGACCTGGATTTTCAATTTGATTGCTATACACAGGGATTCAATATAGGTAGGTTCAATATTAGGGGGTTTCATTGAATTTGCGTTTGTGTTTTTCAGGACATATATGGTATGTGTTTCCTTGAGATAAAAATCAGGTTGATTCCTGAGTCCAGGAAAGCTAAATATTCATGGGAACAGGAATTCTGGGAGGAATTTGACCAGCTGAAAGTAGTGTAGGCAATCTAGTTTTCACTTCATTCCACTTTAATATTAATTTAATTGACTGGAGTTTAGACTATTGAATTCTGGGATGGCATCTCTCTCTCTTTCCATCGCTCTATAATTCTCTGGACTATAATTTCTCTATCCCCTTCTTTCATTTAACATTTTAATATTCATCTGAATGGCTGTGTTCAAAAGAAAGGGATTACCGAAAGGTTTCAACATGTGAAGAATTTTTCTGTTCCTAAGAATGTTGCAAATCTTGGAAAACCATAAAAATAATGAAAAAGTAGTAACTGTTATAAAACTGAAATAAATCATAATATTAATGTTTATATAAAATGTACCACCCCTTAAATTATAGGCCCTAACAATTATTATCATTTTTGCACATACTTTTATTGTTCCATTTGTGTTTTAATTCTGAACTTGAACACTATCATTCTAAAAATTCACACTTGGGTGGAAGGGCCTAGGATTTATAAAAGTTTCCCTCCCCCATGGAAGACTCTAACATAAGACAGGCCAGAGAATCAGTACTCTTTGCTGAGGGAATGAATGGGTGCACTAAGTATGTAAACTTTTTAGGAACTCTCAAGTACTTTGATAAACATGCTACTTTTACATGAAAGAACCAAAAGCTAAAATCAAAAAGTTTGTCACCATACAGTTCCATACTCACTTCTAAATTCTGTTGATTTCACCCAGTGTTCCCAAGTAAGCAAGTGTAATGAAATAAATAGAAACATATGCTTTGAGTACCATAACAGATTGACTTCTCAACAGATGAGAAAATCTGAACTATTTCCTATTACAAACAAGACAGGTCAGACATACATACAAAATAATACTAATCTCTTTCACTTGAAGTATTTTACATAGTGGCCTTAAAAGTCATTTTCATCAACAACAACAATAAAAATGTATATATTTAGCTGGCTGAGCTCTTTATACATAGGGTGTGGTAGGGACTCAGCAGTTTATAGAGGGAGCCATTGCCTTCTTAGGCTCTATATACTTGTTTATTCCACAAAAGAATCTCTTCATGAGGGCGGCCAAATCAATTATTGACTTAAATGCCTGGTTATTTCACTGAAATGACAAAGTATCCTGTGCAAAACCATTGATCCAGTATCATCATATAACCCCAGCTTCAGATATATCAAAAGGAGGCAAAATTGACATATCTAAAGGAGATACCACTGAGTAAACATACGCAAGTAACAGAAATGCATTAAACAGTAGAATAAGTAACTCAGAGTCAATGCAACTATTACACATTGGCTCCATGAAAAACTCTCCTATAATCTCTCTCTCTCTCTCTCTCTCTCTCTCTCTGTCATTGTCCTCCAATTCTGTGGCCACTTGCCCACAAGGCTCTGTACATGGAGGACTCAGTTGCCTCCGCGCAGACAGGCTGTGCTCAGCAAAGCACATTGGGTTCAGGCTGCCTTCTCTTTACGGTTTTACCTTCCAGACCAGATTAAAAGCTTGGGGGCCCTGGGGAGTATAACATTGGAAGCCCCTTCATCCACGGTATTGAGAACTCCAGTTTGGACCTTTCGAAGGAACTGAAAAGTCTGTCATTTGTCAAGCACACAGTCAGGCATGAATCCCACTTCGGGTTCATTTCCTGCTTCTATTAGGCAGGTATATAACTTCATAAAAGAATTTATTTATAAATTCACATTCCTTCCCTTGACCACAATGACGTTGACTTTCTCACAGACACCCCCGCCCCCAATATCACGGTAGCTGTTATCGAGCAAAGGCCCTTCAAGGAGCAGTAGTAATTCAGTATTTCTGAGTACAGATGCTCCTCAACTTACAGTGGGGTTACACCCCAGTAAACTCCTCATAAGTTGAAAATACTTTCAGTGGAAAAATGCACGTAATACACCTAACCTACCAAACATCATCGCTTAGCCCACCTTACACTCAGAATGCTCATGTGAGCCTACCGTTGGGCAAAACCATCTCGCTGCCGCTGCCCAGCATCACAAGAGAGCATTGTACTGTGTATCACTAGCCCAGGAAAAGATCAAAATTCAAAGTGTAGTTTCTAATGAATGCATATCACTTTCATACCATTGCAAAGTTGGAAATACTATAAGTGGAACTATTGTATGGTCAGGGACCATCTGCACACAAATTAGACAAAGACTGTCCCAAAATTTCCCTCTGTAATCACTGCTATTAGTGACCCTTTCTTTTTTTCTCTTAGTATATGAAAATGTAAAGTAACTGCTTAAAATACCTCAAAAATTATTTTCAAAGCTCCTACAGCAATTCAGAAGTATAAGTTCACTTCAAGTTTTGCTATCAGGGCAAGTTTGATCATTCTTATGGATTCACTGATGGTCTCTTAATAACTGCTACTTAAACAACATTTCTTTAGCCTTGTTTGTGGTATTTAAAAATAATCAAAGGGCATTTTTGTAATCAGCCTGCGAGTTATTTCCTTCCAAACAGGCTAAATTAAAGTGGGAGAGGCAAAGCAGTCCCTTTGCAGACAAGCACGCTGCCAGAAACCACCTTCCTCTTTTCCACATGGCCCCCACTTTCCCGGTAGCTGGCACAGACCCATCACAGCCTGGCACAAGGAGGTGCCCTGGTCAGAGGGTGTGTAGAAGCTCTAGCCCCCCAGAAACTTAGGGCTCTATTCCTTCATCCGAAGCCTCAAGTGCCAGTTTTAGATCTTGACCACCCCCAAGGTTTTAGTCTGGGCACCTCACTAAGCTGACTCCAACTCTGCTTTGACCCCAGACTTTGGTCTTGACCCCTGCCATAACTGCCCCCAAACTCCTCACTGAATTCAGCAGCTTCCAGCCTCTCTCCCCTGGATCCTTCCTCCCTCCTCTTGGTACTCTCACAGCCAGCCAGCCACAGCAGTACAGAGCCCCAAACGAAATACACTAAAGTCCATTAAGAATCACCTAAAATGTCAACACAATTTGAAAGTGGGCTATTAACAGTGCATATGTGAAGTTGACAGCACTTGTGATACGGAGAAAAAACAACAATGAATACTAATGTCTTATATTTGTATAGCGCCTTAGACTTTTCAAAGTGCTGTCAGAACACTGTTGAGATAGGCGGAAAGGGGTATTATTTTCCCATTTTACACATGAAAACACTTGAGTTTGGAAGGGTTAAATGGATGAGGCAAAACAAAAAGTAAAACTCACTTCTAAGACCTACAAAGTAAACTGTTCTGATGCCCCATTGAAAGCTACTTGTAAAATCCTTAGGCTTCAGGAACTTGTTTTTAAAATGCTGTCAGTCTCTCCAAGGTGACGGTGGTTCACCTGTGTCAGCCATGAGGACCACTCATCATACCTGCACATTCCCAGGTCCTGCCCCAGCATACAGAAGTCGGAGCAGGAGCAGGATTTGCATTTTAACTAGCACCCTAAGCAAGACAGGGTGAGTGAAGAGCCAGTCCCCACCAATGCAGAAGTCTCCTTAGAGAGGAGACCTTCACTGCAGAGAAGCAAGGTCAGCATGAACTCTCCTTCCAAGGAGCAACCAATGGGTCAGGATGGCACCGAGGTCCTACTCATCAACCTTCGAAGCCAAATAATGGGGGAGCTTCACCCATCAACAAAACCCTTTAGAGTTTAAGGGCATGGACACTGGAAACAAACTGCGTAGGTTCAAACCCCAGTCCTTCCACTTACAAGTGACCATGGGTAAGTCGTTTAATTTCTCTGTGCCTCAGGTTTCTCATTTATAAAATGGAGACAATACGCATAACTGGGTTATTTTACCTCATGGGATTGGGAGAGTAAATGAGTTTATTGGAGGTAAAACAATCAGAACAGCGCCTAGCACAGAGTAATTGTTGAATGAGTGTTGGATATTAATAAATGAAGTATTCCCTTATTGTACACCTTTGAAATGACACATGTGGCTAATAGCCAACACGGGGACTCGGGCTGATGAGATTTCTGGCACCAGGCAAAATATCCACACTTGCCATGGTAAGTATTTGATACATATTCACTGATTATAAAACGGGACAAAGTCCATTTTACCTGCATGGACAATTTAGAAATAAACTCGATGGAATCAAACATTTGTTATTTGGTCCTATAGACCAGCCCTATTCCCAAGGCCTTTGAAGAGCATCCTGAGTAGAGACAAAGGATATTTCCTGAGTTTTTGTTTCATTTTCTTTTAATAAGCCTTCATGTAAATTCTAGCTGAGATCAGCATCGTTAGCCTTTCTGGAGACAAAATAGGGGACCCCCCCCCCTGCTGGGTTGTGACTGTCCTGTGCAAATATCCACTCCAGCAACCCTATCCACCCGTGCCCTCTGCTTTCCTTCTTCCTACCCCCTCCTCTGAGAGCAGGCCAGCAATCACAATCTGTTTCTGCTGTTCATATCTTCTTAATTCAACACCATCACTTAGCCATTATAGAAAGCAACATAATAAGCAAGAGTCTCTCGAGTTATTAATACTTTCCAATGAATAATTGAATTGCGGATCTACTATTTGACTACAAAGAGAAGTTGATAAATTTTGAGTGCTTCTCGACATTAATGCACACATATGCGTATACCCCACAGTATTTTAGCATTCTACTATTTGAGAGAGAATAAAGAGAAGCTGTCACTCTGCACATGGTAAAAATGGCAGCCATTTGGAGCCACCCATGAAGATGTTAAGACTGAGCTCTTGGAGAGCCGTAGATATTTTCAGCATGGGCAGGAAAGAGCAAGTTTCCCTAAAAGAAAACACATTGACAACAAGGGAACAGGTTGCTTCCATTGTCAATGCCCTAACTACTTTCTTAAATTAGCTTTTTATGGGAACCCTTTCTGCATGCTTGATGACGCTCAGACCACCCAAGTTAATTTGATACAAATGTAATTTAAGAGATTCCATGTGTTTCTTAAAGAAGATTTGAGTATATGGGGTATGAGCGTTGTTGTGGGTTTTTTTTCTTTTTCTTTACTTGTTTTTTTAACTTGGTACAAGTTTTTTTACCATATACACACTTTTTAAATGAGCGTTTTCTGGTTAAGTATTACGTATAATCCAAGATAACACTTAAAATAAATGGATTATACAATTTCTATCAGCAACATATACAAATCAAGAAGTTGGTTCTTCCATTGAAGCATGCAGATGCCATAGGAGTAACAGACGAGAAAAGTTGATGAGTTGGTGATGTACTTAACTTTATCTCTTGGCCCAGGAAAATAAAAATGAATGATTTTACAGAAGACTGAAAGCAGAGAAGGAATTTGAGTTGTTTAATCAAACTTCCTTTTTTTTAAGGATGTGGCAACTGAAATAAGACCTCCCGTGCTGTATCCATGACTCTTTGACACTTTTTTGGTATTCCACAGAACATTGAAAAGTAATCAGAAATGCTGTTAAAAGAAGAATTTGTGGGATGGTTTTGTTCAATTTATTTTTATCCATCATATTTAATTGGCAGTTTCTTATTTTCTTACACGTAATGTCAAACTCATAGCATAAAAATTCACAGGGCTAAAATTAGTCTAGCTTTGGCTAAACATGTCTCAAGTTGAGATTTGATTCTATTAGGTTGGTGCAAAAGTAATTGCGGTTTTTGCAATTATTTTTGCACCAACCTAATATGTTTTAAAGTATCCATAGAGAAAGTGGAGAATGCAAGCTTTGGAGTCAGACATTTCTAGGTTCAAATCACAGTTCTGCCACTGGGTCTCTGAACTTTGGGTTAACTTCTCTGTGGGTTAGTTTCTCCAGCTGAAAAAAATTGAAATAAGGCCATTATAAAAATTATATAAGGTAAACTCATAACCTTTGTGAAGGATTAAATACATGGTAAAAAAAAAAAAGGGCGGTGATTCAGGTATGTGTTTAGAAGTCTTGGATGCTCTGAGGGTTCCCAAGTGTGCCCAGCCAAGCCCCCAAGACACCGATCACCCAGGTTGCAGATTTGTCCTCAATGTTTGCCTGAGAGTCAAAGGAAATCAATCTCTCCACCAAGACAGATTACTCTATACTACTTTGACAAGGATGAGAGTGGAACAAATGATGATCCAAAGAAATGGTCAGGGGGGAAGAGACAAATCAGGAGTTTCATAGATTTACGCACCATAAAATATATATATATATACAAAACTTTCCTATGCTTTGCTCAAAGAAAAATACTGATAGGAGGCCAAGTGTCAAATACGGAGCAGTCAGAAAAGGTGAGTCATAAAGCTGTCAAGAAATGACATCCTTTAGAAAAGCTCCACTAAGATTTCTTCAGACAGGTTAAGGAAAGGCAGGAGTGAGCCTTGGAGAAGAGATATCTTAGGGCAAATCATCGGACAGAAGTTGAAGTGTGGCCATGGGCTTAGTACCTAAGCAAAACATGCTTCAGGAAAGGATTCTCTCTAATTCTTTAGATGGATTACATCATTTGAATGAGGCTTGAAAAACAATGCCACGAAAACGGTGAGAAAGAATACCTAAAACAAAAGAAAAAAAGTTTCTTTAGGAAAAGTAGCCACACCAGTCTGAAGCACAAGGGTGAAACAGTGTTTAGGACCAAATCTGGAATATTCTAAACTTTGAACTTTCTTGACTGAATTCCACTCAAATAAAACCTGTTGACATTTGTAATGATACATACGCAAAAGTGAATTCATTTGAAGATGTTATGGTTTTCATGTCTTATGTTTAAGACCTTAAGCTATTTTGAATTCATTTGTATGTATATATATGAATATTATTCAACCTTAAAAAGAAGGAAATCCTACCATTTGCAACAACATGTATGAACCTGGAGGCCATTATGCTAAGTGAAATAAGCCAGAAAGACAAACACAAAAACTGTATGTGAAACTTACACACGGAATCTGAAAAAGAGGAAAACTTACAGAAGACAGAGTCAAGAGGTGGTTGCCAAGGGCTAGTGGGGGGGGGGAAATGATGAGATGTTAAACGGTACAAACTTTCAGTAAATAAAGTTCAGTAAATAAACGAACAAAGTTCTGAAGATCTAACAGAGAGCATGGTGACTATAGTTAATAATACTGTATTGTATACTTGAAATTTGCTAAGAGTAGATCATAAGCATTCAGTCAATGACCAAAACATCGTTCTGTGGTACGTACGTATATTACAATTTTATTTGTTAATTACACCTCAATAAAACTGGAAAAGCATTGTTAACCAAAAAAAAAATTAAAGACACATGTAAAAAAAGAGATTATGAAATAAAATAATGAAGTACCTACTATATTACCTTGCACATAATTCTACCCAATAAATGAGAATGTTATTATTATTATTAAATAAACAAATATCTCAGCAGTCCAAAAATAATCTTCACTGACATAATTTTATTCCATCGCTATGACTCTGATCCCCATACAGCTATTTAACTCCATTCAATCATTAGCACAGAGGGTCATAAGCAATTCAATAGTTATTGTAATATTCTCTCATCTTTTTAAGCCCTTCATACAAGTTCTTTTGCCTCTTATCACAGGTTCTGTTTTTCGATACTTTGATTTCCTTTCTGGATTTTGTCCTAAATTCTTTCTGTCCTCTTTCAGTGCTCTTTGCAGACCAATCAGCACTCTAATTCTACATTTTACCTCATATCCTGACCCTCTCTGTTACCTGAACTTTTGATCCCATCAAAGATATCATTTCCAATTTGTTTACTCCCTTCTCCTATTCAGTTATCCATTCATGGTTCACTCTTGTTTTAATTCAATGGTTCTCAAACTTTTTGGTCTCAAGACGCCTTGACACTTTCTAAAACTTATTTAGGATGTGAACGAGCTTTATTTATTTATTTTTTATGTGCATTATATCTATCAGCACTTATTGTTTTAGAAGCTAAAACTGAGACATTTAAAAATATTTCTTTATTAATGCATTTTAAAGTAACAATCATAATCCTTTTACATGTTAACGTATCTTTATGAAAATGAACCATGCTTTTTAAAACAAAAGAAAAGTAGTACAGAGAGTGATGTTGTTTTACATTTTGTGTATTTGGTTTAATGGAAGACATTGGATTATAATATCTGCTTCTACATTCACTATGTTGAGATATGTTGTATTGGTTGAGGTAAATTACAAATATTCAGCCTCACACAGATTTACAGTTGGAAAATAAAGAAGTATTTTTATAGCCTTTTCAGGTAATTTTGTATTTTCTCTTCTTTGACACTATGCAATGCGCAACAAGAGTAGTTTCTTAAAGGTCAGTTCCAATATGGAATGTGAAACCATATCAGTCAAATGTGTGTAATCTGTTACATTAAAATCAATTGGTCTATCTTACATATTAAATGGATCGAGGTCCCATGCATGAGTTTATATTAGCAGCATTAGTCATTTGGAAAATATTGGTTCCCCAAGTTATATAGATCTTCCAAATGTTGACACATTTAATTATACAATATCAAAAAACTGCATTTGTTAATACCACCACCAATCTCATAACAAAAGTCTTTCAATATTGTGAAGCTGTCAAGTTCATGGTGGTGGATAGAAGTTTTCCAAAATTCTAATTTT
The DNA here is from genome assembly GCF_036562045.2 of Rhinolophus sinicus. Taxonomy (NCBI): domain Eukaryota; kingdom Metazoa; phylum Chordata; class Mammalia; order Chiroptera; family Rhinolophidae; genus Rhinolophus; species Rhinolophus sinicus. The sequence goes on along the minus strand of NC_133758.1, from coordinate 14,573,328 downwards.
CACTTGAAAGCTCAAATTTTTATCATAAAAAAAAATACTGTCAGTTGTTTCCCTTGAAGTGACAGGTTCACGTTTTTCATTTTTGAGAAAGTGTCTGCCAAATACACAAATATGAATAACTCTAGTTTTTCTGCCAGTCATTCTTTCAAGTAAAAAGTGTTCCATGAAAAAATGGCTAGATCAGTTCATAGCTCAAACAATCTCATGAGTGAGTACTTTTCCCCGAGGGGACCATCATCCTTTAGGAACCAGCAAAAGTGCTTTATTTGTTCTTCCCACTGAATCATCTGAAATGTTGAAAAGATATACTCGAGAGCTTCATTAAGGACATTCTTAAGTGAAACTGGCTTATATTCCCCAATGAATGCGTGACAATAAAGAATAAAATGACTACCAGTGGAGTCTGGCTCCACTCATTTGATTTATGCTAAGGTGTCAGCAGTGTTTCCTGTGCTTGAGAACATTCTTTTAGATGTCTCTGCACACTTTTTAAAACCACACTTTCCCTTCTTGAGGAGAGTTTCAAGAATGGAGATTGAATAAATTTACTTCTGCCCCCCCCCCCCCTTAAACTTGTGCATACTGGTATGTCCCCAAGTCTCTCCAGATCTTGTCTTGCCGTCATTTATATTTAAGTATTTATAAGAAGCATTTAAGGGATATAAATTCTGGCTGATTGCTTGATTGATTTTTTAAAAGCTTTAAAAAGCAACTGCACATTTACAGGTTAGAATGCACCTGGCTTAAGAGTTCCGAGTAACTGACTCATTAAGGAGGAGGTTGGAAAACTGAAGGGTGTCCAGGAGAGGTCAGCAGGGTTAGTGGAATGACTGAAACCACATCCTGTTAGTGCCTGTTGCAGAACTAACGATGCTCAGACAACAGCTCTCTTGAGAAGACAGATAGGCTATCCAAGAATGGTGTTATGTGGAAAAGAGATTAGATGGCTCCCTAGCAGTTCTAGGAGACCAGAGAAGGACAATGAGTGAATTTTAATTCAGAATTAAAAAAAAAAAAAGAAGAAGAAAAAAATTTTTCTAAGAATTTCCTCTGTCCACCAGTGGAACGGGTTATATTGGAAACAGGAATCAACATGCCCAACAGAGGCTGGATGATGCAAAGACATAGAACGGACGGGAGACACCAGTACAGAAATGTGTACACAATGTCAAGATGGCCAGGAAACCAAGGATTAAGATATCCCAGACAGGTGACTAAGCCCTTTCCAATTCTCAGATTCTATAATTCCATCCATTTTAGGCACTAGAGTGTCTTAATGATCATTTTCGTAATTTCTTGTTCCATTTTTTTGTGAGAATAAAAAGAAATATGTGATGAATTAAAACTGGAGTGATTCATTCTTCTGCACAGCAAAGTCAAGGAAGGTATTGCTTCCTGTTAATGTGGGGAAGGAGGTTATCTTCACATGCGTCAGAGAAGCTTGTGAAGGCCTCCCAGCGCGGTGGAAACATGTGGAGGTGGGAGTCAGTCAGTGGTAGAGTCAGGACTTGTAGTATATTGATCTGAATGTGCTGAACCCCACCTATAAAACATAACTGTTTTCACACCCCTCACAGAAATGTGCTTACAGAGTAGGTGACACTTTAAGAAATAATTGGTTTTATTTTCCCCCATGATAAAGCTCTACCTTACCAATGCCAGGATGTATTAAAATTTGTTTGAATGCTTGCCTCAGGAAAGTATTTGCTGAGAGAACTGAAAAATTAGCTGGGCAACGGAAATGCAGCTAATGCTGTGTGATTAGAGTGGCACGTTTAACACAGCGTCTCATTGAATGCTCTTTGATAAATTTACTCAGATTATGTTGGTTATGACTTGTGTGACAAGGACCGAGAAGTGGCTTGAAGGCCCTGCAGGCCAATGTGACAGTGAATGGTCACTGAGTTGTGAGAAAATATATGGTGGGGAGGAGAGGTGGTGGGGAGAGAAGAAGGGTGCTTTGGGATTGATGTTTGATCTGGTTTATTTAATATCTTCATTAATGATCCAGAAGAGGGGTAAATAGCCTGTTAATTAAATTTGCAAATGAGACTAAATTGGGAGATGTTGTAAACATGCTCAAGGACAGAGAAGTAACATGAAGGCACCTTGAGAGGCCTACATAGAAAAAGCCAAAAGCCTGTGTGTGTTCTAGAAGGACCCAGTGGGCCAGCAGCAGTAAGGGCCCTGTGCATGTGTGTCTGTGTTCTCTGGTTCCTTCATTTATTCTCTCAGTGTTTAGTGTAGCAGACACAGCTGATACCTGACAGTACCACTTGTTGAAGTGGTGTTCACTTCAACACACCTGCAGCCTGCTCACTGATTTGGCCTGAGGGCCTTATTCTGGCCATAGCAGCAGAACAAGCCAGAAATATGGGAAAGTTAATACCCCTGAAACAGCTCTCACCAATGATGCATTAGATGGGGGTGCATAAATACTCCACCTTCTTGGCCCTTCATTTTGGGTAGCTCTGGGTGTCTCCCAGAATTCCCAGCAAAACTGAGCTCCTCCTTCCCACAGAGGTAACTTTGCTTGAAGTCACACCTTTTACTCACTTCCAACCCGGGCTGAGTGGACACCTCCTAAACAGATGACTTGCACTCAAATAATTATCTCAGTATCCTTCTGGGAGAACCCAATCCAAGGCATTTATCAACTCTTTCCATGTACTTAGCACATGGAAGTCTTTGCCCTCAAGGAGCAGGCTAGATTGGCTAATGGATTAGTGAATGTCAAGTGGAAGTTACTATCTGTAATATCCTCATGTCTGCCATAGGGCATAAGGGAATCTAGGTTCTAAATACCCAGTATGCTGAAGAAGGCATAGGACATTCCTTTCATCACTCACTTCACTAGGTTCTCCATAATATTTCTCAGTTTTTAATGCTCTCCTTCTCCATTTCCACAGTTGTAGTGAGGACTTTAAATTCCTTAGAACTCAGTTATGGATCTGGGACAGAGGGCTTCCAAGCCCCCCATTTCAGTCTGCCCTATACCCAGCAGTAAAGAAACTTCCTCCCTCAGCTACCACTCTGATCGTATCATGGGCCTTTGGGTGACCCTATAATGACATCCAACTGCCTCAGAAATTCATTAGGATCCCTCCTCAGGAATTTAGGCTGCTGTTTAAATGCCTTCCCATTTGACCCATTTGTCTCCATTTTTCTGCCCATAGCAGCCAACATTTTTACATCTCCCTGATTCTCCCTGAAACTGGACTATTTGCCCCTGTGGCATTCCTTTTCCTCAAAAGATCTTTCAAATGACTCTTCTTCAAGTCATTTCTTGTTCCTTTGGGATCCTGCTAAAGAATCCTTTCTCGTAAATTCTTCCTAAATTAACTATTCCCAACTCTGTTATCTCCAAGGCCACCTAAAATGCCTCAAACTCTAACAAGTTAAGAATATGTTTCATATACTAATAGGTCTCTCTTACCAGAATTTTATAAAGATGTACTTGCACAATGTACTCCAACGTCTGACAATTAAGTTCGTGAACTCATCCTAGAAAAAAATGCTACACACCCCATTGCTGAATATCACTACAGTCACCTTCGAAGTACTCCCCGTGGGAAGCTATGCACCAATGTCTAGTCCACCCTTCAAAGCAATTTTGGAACTCTTTTGCTGGAATGGCCATCAGAGCTGTCGTCGTATTATCCTTGATGTTCTGAATGTCATCAAAATGTCTTCCTTCAATATTTCCTGTATCTTCTGGTAAAGAAAGAAGTCACTGGGGGCCAGATCAGGTGAGGAGGGAGGGTGTTCCAATACAGTTATTTGTTTACTAGCTAAAAACTCCCTCACAGACAGTGCCAGGTGAGCTGCTGCATTGTCATGATGCAAGAGCCATGAATTGTTGGCGAAAAGTTCAGTTTGTCTGCTTTTTCAAATAGCCTTTTCAGTACTTCCAAATAGCAAACTTGGTTAACTGTTTGTCCAGTTGGTACAAATTCATAATGACTAATCCCTATGATATCAAAAAAAGATCAGCAACATCATTGCAACAAGTTTGCGAACATAATTGTCAAACCTCAGATGTAAAAATTCTTTGTAAATGATAAAGCATCACACTATCATATATGTGACTATTTGTTTTCCTCCTGCTTCTTTGTTGTGTGGTAGAAAGAATAATGATTGTGTTCTCTCCTTTTATTTTACCTGCTTGACATTTAAATTGGATACTTTCTTATATCGGGAGCCAAATCTATTTCTTTTGTAATTTTTGTACCTCTATGTACATGCTCAGCCTTTCAAAATGTGAGCAAAAGGGTTAATGATTGAATATCCTATTACATATACATGAACACCATCTTTAGGTGACATACTTTATAAGACGTATATTCCAGATTGTATTTTTCAAAAATGGCTGCATCAGTAGATAGAAGTCAATCAACTTTTCAGTTTGACTCATGTTTCTGAAGATACAGTGTAGAACAGGGATTCTCAAAGAGTGCTCTCTAAACCAGCAGCTATGGCACCTGGGAACTTGTGTGAAATGCAAATTCTTGAGCCCCACCCAAATCAACATAATCATTAACTCTGGGAATGAGGCCCAGCAATCTGTGTTTTAATGAGCTCTGCAGGATATTCTGATACCTGCTAAAGTTTGAGGACCATGGTCTACTAGGACTGAATCCAGACTCATATACCATGATACCTTACTTGAGGTCTCCTGCCCTCAGTTTTCTCATCCATGAAAAAAGGGATAATAAAAATAAAACCATCACCAGAGGAGTGTGGTGAGGATTCAGCAAAATGATGTTTACAAAGCACCTAGTGTATCTTCTCGCCCACTATAGCTTCCAAGTAAATATCAACCCTTTTCTTCCCTTCCTTTCTACTAAGACTTCCAGATTACAGGTCAGTGGAGCCTTTGATTCTAGAAACGTAGCTCTAACTTAAACTATAGTGGATTGTGCTGTGTCCCATGGAATTTGCAAGAAGGAACTCCTGTAACGAGGATGCTCTCAAGTGACTCAGATCAGACTGGGAGAGACCAGGTTGCTACACTGGCATTTGTCAGGATAATTCCTGGAAAAAATTTTTGGCCATATTGAGTCTTTCTAGTTCAAGTTGTGCTTCATTTTTCACTGGCTTATTTATCATCAGGAGCAGATATCCGAGATACTAGAGCCTCCACATACCCCATGAATGACAGCACACCTGAAGATATGGCCAAATCCCAAAGGCCATTTCTCCAGATAGTACCTCTTTTGACTTTTTCATCATTATGTAACTTAACCACATGTCCCTGACACCCTTGGCACTCGCTGGAAGGGCTAATTGGTTTGTTTCTTTGCATTTCTTATGCTCAAAAGAAAAGCATCATGTCCATGTCTCAATATCCCAATGTCCCAACCACAGAACGAAGCATTCTAACCTCACCATTTGTCATGGGGCAAGCAACCAAATGTCACCTCAGTAAATATTAATGGTAATGAATTGACTAGAGAAACCAAAAACCCATGGGACATAAGGAATTACACTAGACTCTAAACAATGGGCTGATAATGGTAATAAACTACATCTGAGGAGAGTTTTCAGAGAATTGAAAACATTTTACAATAAAGTGCCATGTCAGTGCTAAATTTATTAGTGGGTAATTGGATGCAGCCTTAGCAAAACTCGAGCTGGACAGTACCGCCCCGACCCAGTGGGACACTATTCTTTCCATCATTACCAAATAAGCTTCTCCCAGCATTCTCTGTCAACAGGAAAATACAGCAGGTTCGAATCTGAACACTAGTGATCCAGATCGAGGTTATCTCAAAAACATTACAACTGAAAATATATCTATCTTTCCACAACACAAAGAGATAATCCACATCCTAAGATTTATATTTTTAGAATAACAATGGTTTCAGCAGGAGTGCTATATCATACAGTGGAGTTCAAGCATCCTTTTCAAATATATTTGAATCTCAATGCCAAGGGCATTGAATTCATTTCTATGCTTGATCCTGAAGAATGCTTATGAGAAACACAAATAAGTGGTTTAAAAGGTCCATACGAATGCAAAACATGTCATTTCATTATGGTATGAGACAAGGATGATAGAATATGAACATGATAATGAAAAAAAAAAAGGGAAGAAGTTTCCATCATCCCTGGCTTCGAACACATTTAACCTACGAAATCTGGATAAAAACAGAACCACTTACAGCAGTCTAGGGAATGAAAGACATCACCAGTGCAACACATTTTGTTTTCATGTATCTAACTGGTTAAATTTGGCAATTCATATTTGAAAACTAACTGAGAAATAAAGCTGGAGACTGCCAACTTAATACTGCAACTGGATAACAGCTCTGGACACAACACCATCAGCCTTCCCACAAAAATACTTATGGAGACTTAGAAGATGAAACGTCACAGCACTAAGAAAACTGATTCGCAGTCAAACTCTTACCAGAATCTTAGAGAACGTTCTACTAATTAAGAAGCAGATCAAACCAGATTAGAAATCCATTTTGTGATTCACCATTTGTGCCTCATTGAAAAGATTCCCCCATTGTCCACCGAGATTCAGGAATTCAACATCTGTGCCAACAACAAAATTGGACAGCTGCCTTTCTACCATGGGGATGCTTCTTTTTGAAATTATCAATATACTGTTTCATGCCCTCCACTCCAACCAATATCTCTCTTTATATCTCTATTCAAAGACAGAACAGTAGTATTAATAATGAAAAGAGTAGCTAATCTTTAAAATTTACTATGCACTGTGCTAAGTGCTTTACAAACATTTCATTTAAACATCACAATACTCCATAATAATAGCAATAAAGTTCACAAAGCTGATCAAAAGTAGAACTGGGATGTGAACTCAGATTATGAGACTCTCAAGCAAGTCACTATTAATTAAATATCTCACAGCCCTTATGAGATACTTTTCAAGAAATATAGAGAAGCTGAGAGTAACAGTTAGGATCGTGGGAGATATTGTCCTTCTAGATGATGTTCTATAAGAAGAATGGGGAAGCAGAGACATGGAAAACTCTAGTAGAAATATCTGCTGGGAATTTTTACTTTTGTGCACGCCGAAAAAATATTTTCAGAATATTAGAGCTAGAAAGCACAGAAAGAAATTTCCATCTCATTCCTGAAGAGTCACCCTAGAAATGAAATCGAGAAAGGATATGACCAGCACCAGAAAGCAAGGCCAAGAGTAAGTGAAACATCCTTTCTATTTGAAGACAAAACAAAAAGAAAAATATTAAAACATGAAGAACAAGGGGGAAATTGAATAAAAATAGGCAAAAATATCACTATAAAAATTCAAAGAATGAGCAGACTTCTGAAAAAAACTGGAATTAGAAAAATTGGCCTGGGATTATTATTTAAATAGAGAATGATCTGGCCTCCATGAGACAAAAAGAGAACATTCGTAAAGATAAATGACTGAGGTGAAAAGTCAGCAGAATGAGATTAAATGTGATACAGGTCATATAGAAAGGCTTCAGGAAAATTAGGAAAGCAATAACAGAATATAAAACTACATTGGAGGCAGTAAAGAACATAATTGACATTGAAGAAAATCAATCAGTAACATGGAGGGCGAACTTCAATAGTTCTCCTAGAATCCAGACAAAATTTAAATGATGGGAGAAAATATTTTAAAACATAAAATAGACATCAAAGTGGAACAATTAGAATCAACACAATATCTACAGTCATAGTTAAAGAAAATCTTCCTCCAGAGAGAAAAAGAAATATGAATATGTTGATCAAATAGCTCATCATGTTCCAAGAAAACCATAGGGGTGGCAGAGGGTGTGGAAGCAGGGAACTCCATGGACTCATCCAAAAATGTATAACTACTAGGAGAAAATTTAAAATATTACACATTTATAGGCAGAAGATAAAATCAGTTCACACACAAATAAAAGTCTGACTGGCCTCATACTTTTCAATACTAAATGCTAAAAAACAGTGAAGCAAAGACTAACACATTTTGAGGACAAAGTTGTAAACCAAGAAAGAGTATTATACCCTGTCAAAGCATCCTTCTGAGTGATGGAACAGAAACATAGTCTGTCTGGGACTGACAAGGGGTCTGGTGATATATCAGCTGTTTGCTCTTCTTTTAAAATTAAAGTTAGGAACTCAACAGGGCAAGTCACACTATAAAAGGACTGATGACCTGTCTTGTGGAATCTCACTAATCTCGGAGAACCACACCTGAGTGAACTAATGGACCTGCAGGAGCTATGGGAGGCTGTGGGAGGCGGTCTTTCTTTCACTCCAGAGTGAAAGAAAAACAAACAAACAAAAAAAACATTTATAAAGAATTGTTACTCTTAATTACTCAGACTTAAGAAATCATTCTGGAAAAGAGAATTCAGAAATTCAAGTAAATGTAAATACCATTATGCAAAACAAACAAAAAATTACCCACCTACTTCCATTTAAAAAAAGATTGGGGGGGGAATTTTGAGGTCATCTCTAATGAATGGAATGTGTTTTTCTCTTTCTTTCTTTCTTTCTTTCTTTCTTTCTTTCTTTCTTTCTTTCTTTCTTTCTTTCCTTCCTTCCTTCCTTCCTTCCTTCCTTCCTTCCTTCCTTCCTTCCTTCCTTCCTTCCTTCCTTCCTTCCTTCCTTCCTTCCTTCCTTCCTTTCTTTCTTTCTTTCTTTCTTTCTTTCTTTCTTTCTTTGAATTTACCACATTTCCTTTATGGAGCTCATATAATTAAATGAAAAAAAAATAATCTATTTAAAAGAGAAAATAGCACCATCAGAATCCATATCACTTCACCTAAAAGGATCAATATCTTTGGCTTTGCTCTGCTGGCAGTAAAATGTTCCAAGTATCTGTTTTAAAGAAATAGGACAGTGCTTCTGGCTGATGGGTTCTCTGAACACTGACTGGTGCACAAAGGAGGTTGATGAGATGACCTCTAGGCCCCCATTCAAAAACCCAATGGCTCTTCTGATCCAGGAAGCTTGACCAAAGCGTCTGTCCAATTCTGTTGGTCAGACTTGCCCTGGGAAGCAAGTCTTGTCGACTGTGGTGCATTTGAGAAGCTTGATTCCCTGGATTTTTAAAATAACTTTTTTTTTCTAAGTACAAATGTAGTCATGCTTATAACAGAAAAAGGAAAACCCTAAAGTATAGGAGAAAATCTCCCATACTCTCACGATTCAGAGTCATGATTTTTCATCTCCCAGGTTGCTGGGGGGCAAATCATTTAAAGGCAAAGACCACATCTTGAAGGGCGGCCACAGTTTCCAGGGCTCCCGTTTGGAAAGGAGACAAAGGGACTTAAGCAAGCTGATGCGCGAGGATTTAAGGGCTTCTCGGCTGAGCTGTCCACATACTCAGTGCAAGCTGAAATAAAATCCATAAGAGAACACCCATGAAAGCACTTGATAAACTCTCAAAGATTATACAAATGAAACTGATAATTATTCTCAGCAGCAAATGGGTTGGGATCTTGATATTGTCATGATCGCACAAAGGGCAAGTGGTTTCCAAGGAACGTTTTCTGAATTTCCTGCCTTTAGAGATGTTGCTGCCGTTTCGGCTTTTCTTTGAAGAGGCAGGCTGCTCTCTGGCATTTCATCTCCCAAAGGATCTGGCAGGGCCCATGGTTGATCCTGGCAGACACGCACCTCGTCTCAGGAAAACGCTGCTCCATTCTCTGCACTGCACACTTCCGTCTGGTGCTCAGATCTGTTTTGACCCCAAATAAAAACATCACTTCAAATGCTTGGTTGTAAAGCTCACCACAGTTCGGAAGTCTTGCCTCCCAGAAAAATGCAGCAAGAGCCCAGCTTTATTGCAAGCATGTGCATCCGTGTGCGTATATATTTTATCCTTCCTTATCGCTGTACATCATTTGCAGTCAGGTGTGAATGATGTTAGATTAAAGCCTCTTGAGAAAAGGCCAAGAAGGGAAAGTTGTAAGTTGTCAGGAAGTAAGGGTGGGTATGTAGTTTTGACAGCTCCCTCTCCTTATGTTCCTGTCCCCTCTAACAGGGCTTTGGGCTGTTGTCCCTTATTCTGGAAACAGTCTCTTCTCTAGGCTTACCTAACCACTCCCCTCCTGGTTTTCCAGCCACATCCCTGGCCATTCATCCCTGGTCCCCTTAGTCGCTGCTCCTCCTCTGCTCAACTTTAAATGTTGGTGTAATCTCAGCCTACAGCTTCCAGAGAGCCAGGCTCTCATAGGGTGGTTTACCTCTGCATCCTCAGTGCTGACAATAATGTGTGGCACTTAGCAGATGCTCACTAAGTATTCTGAGTGCATGAGTGAGTGAATAAGTTGCTGACAAACTCTCCATTTCCTTAACACATTTCTACACATTTCCAAACAATTCATGCTCATGCCCAGAGCTGCCACCATTGCCAGGACACGCCACTGACTAAGATTCATGGATCCACCCATAAGTCCAGACCCCAGAACCCCATTCCCTTCAGGGGCTGCCTAGAGCTGTGTAGCCTATGGATCCCGGCCTCAAAATCAACTCTCCACAGAGTATCCACTTCTAGGCTCTTCCTAGTCTCTCAAATCCCTTGCAACCAAAAGAATTATAGTGTCTTCTCTGCGGTATTTTCCCAGCCCAAATCAGGGAAAGCTCACATCCATTCCAAATACTTTGACCTGGGAAATTCACCCAATAGTTCTCCTCTATTGAATAACTCCAAAAAATGTTCTGCAGGGTGGGGTTATGTAAAATTGCTAGTTTCAGAAGCCCATTATGAGTGCAAACTCAGTGATTTTCTAAGCCTCGATTTCCCCTTCATGGAGGCAGGTATAATAATATAGAAGATAATAGTCCATTGTATATGAGTATACTTACCACTACTTTATACAATCGTCTATTGATGGACACTTGGGTTGCTTCCATATCTTGGCTACTGTGAATAGTGCTGCAGCAAACAAAGGGGTGCACATATCTTTTCAAATTAGTGTTTTGGATTTTTTTTTTTTTTAGATACTCAGAAGCACAATTGCTGGGTCATAAAGCAGTCCTATTTTTAACTTTTTAAGGAAACTCCATACTGTTTTCCATAGTGGCTGCACCAATTTGCAATCCCACCTATAGTGCATAAGCATTCCCTTTTCTCCACATCCTCGCCAACACTTGTTGTTTGTTGATTTATTGATGATGGCCATTCTGACAGATGTGAGGTGATATATCATTGTGGTTTTAATTTCCATTTATCTGATTATTAGTGACGTTGAGCATCTTTTCGTATGTCTATTGGCCATCTGTGTGTCTTCTTTGGAGAAACGTCTATTCATGTCTTCTGTCCATTTTTTAATTGGATTGTTTGTTTTCTAGTATTGAGTTGTATGAGTTCTTTATAAATTTTGGATATTAAGCCCTTATCAGATGTATCATTAGAGAATATCTTCTCCCATTCAGTAGGCTGTCTTTTTGTTTTGTTGGCGGTTTCCTTTGCTGTGCAAAATCTTTATAGCTTGATACTCACCCATAAAAAGAATGAGATCTTACCATTTGCAACAACATGGATGGACCTAGAGGGCATTATGCTAAGTGAAACAAGTGAGACTGAGAAAAACAAATGTCATATGATCTCATTTATATGTGGAACCTAAAGAACAAAATAAATGAACAAACAAAACAGAAACAGACTTATAGATACAAAGAATAAACTAATGGTTTCCAGAGGAGAGAGGGGGTTCAGGAGCTGGGTGAAAAAGGAGAAGGGATTAAGAAATAAAAACTGGTGGTTACAAAATCGTCATGGGACTGTAAAGTACAGCATAGGAAATATAGTCAATAATACTGTATTAACTATGTATAGTGCCAGGTGGGTACTGGACTACTTGGGGGGAATCACTGCATAAATTATATAAATGTCTAACCACTATGCTGTATACCTGAAACTAATATAAAATAGTATTGAATGTCAACTGTAATTGAAAAAAACTAAATAAATAATTTAAAATTTTTTTAAATTAAAATTTATTGGGGTGACAATCGTTAGTAAAATTACACAGGTTTCAAGTGTACAATTCTGTAATACATCATCTATATATTTTTTAAAATAATAATATAGAGAAAGAATTAGGTAAAATAATGCCCCAGAAGGGGTCTAGAACAATGCTTGGGACACAGAAAGCATTGAAAAGACACTGGTTGAATTTGAGTCTTTAGAACCCCTATTTCTAGAGTTCATTTATTCTCATCCCAGAGAACAAGAAACAGAAAACCACACAAAACAAGGGAGGTGCAGGAGTTGCCACTGGGAAAGGAGAGTTTTAATTGGTGGAAGAGAAAGACCTTACAGAAGGCTGTAAAATGACCAAGCAGCCAAGTGCAGACAGCACAGAGTGGGGAGGAGAGAAGAAGATAGGAGACTGTGCATGATCCATTAGTTCTCCACCACCCAGAGCAGTGCTGAGAGAAATCCCAGCAGCTCATGAATTGGCAGTTTTCCGAGGACCAGACTTGGGGGAAGCAATTGCAGAAACCTGGGAATGACTCCTTGAATCCTACACCCTGGGTGTTTTGCTAAAGGATGCTCTAATCCTGGCCCTTCCCAGTGGACACCCACCTCAGGAAACAACACTGAAAACTGACAGGCTGCTTCATGCCCTGTACACTGGCCTCCACACCATCAGCATCTGTGTGCCCATAGTTAGGAATCCAGTGGCAGCTGGCAAAGCACTGATGCCACCTTTGTATCCAAACCACCAAATTAATGCTGTTTTATCCCAGTCAACGAATTACCACCACTCCACCATGGGAGAATCCATTTTGTATTTCAGATTTCTCAAGAGTGCAAAAAAGGGGGAAATAGCTAAGCCAACAATAGATCTAATTGCCTGGGAAATTCACAAAAGAATACACCTGGCTTAGGCATTACACTTGAATGTACGGAAACACCTAGATCACAACACTCTAAAACTAATGAATAGGAGTTATCAACAAGAGAAGAAAACTCTAGTAAAAGAGTATAGTTCCTGGTAAAGTATGACGTTATTAAGAATCAGTAACCACAGTTCTTCTATGGGGATATGAAATAGGAAACAATTTAATTTCCATCGCATTTTCTTTGTTTCATGGGGTGTTTTTATATCTGTGACAGTGAGACTATCCTTAAAAGGACAAATTGTAATACATTTGAATATCAGATATGCTTAAATTAGAAGCAATCTTAGGCATTGTCAAATCTAACACTTTTATGGTTGAAGAAACTGAGGAACAGAGAGTATGTTACAATTCTACCCCGAGGTCTCACAGGTGAGACAATATAGGAACCCAGGAATCTTTTAATTCCTGATTTTTTTCCTTATTTGCTAACCATTTCTATGTGGTTTACTTCAGAGTATGCTTTAAGTCAGCACATTTTTTTTCTTATCATAAGTTTACTGTTAAAAATGGAAAACCTGTATCACTATAAACAAAAAACAACCATAAACATAAACATAATTAAAGAGAAACAATGTTAAGTTCTAAGTAAGAAGGCTCTGAGGACACTTCTGTTTAGTAATATTAGCAAGTTAAACGTCTTTGATAGCTCAAGAAGCATTGAAAGAGAATGGAAAAGGCAATGGTTTTCTCAATATGTGACTCCATGCCATTTAAGTTGTATATGTGTATCAACTGCTATGTGATTTCATTCTGGAAAGCCCTCCACTACCCTCTAACATGAGCCAGGAGGCAGGCTCACCTCCTTCAGGCAGCCCACCAGAATCCCAGAGAAGTAGCCTTGTCAGTAAATTAAGTATCACTTTCTCGATGACTACATACCCTTCCCCATCACTTTATTTGGAAAATTGAGAACGATTCCTGGATTTTCAGTAAGAATTGTTGAGAATATGCTCAGGGAGTTAGAAACACACTGTCGTGCGGGGCGGCCTGCGGGGTCTCTGCTCCCGCCCCCCACACAAGAACGCAGGACATGGTGAGGCCAAAAAGGAACACCCACGGAGCCATAGGTAGGGGAGCATACCACTACGGTCTCACTGGAGGCTGGGCTCACTGGACGTGCGACCTGCTGTCCATTTTCTGCAACCGACCAACAACTCTCCTCTGCTCTCCTTCGTAGCCGCAGCAGTTATATTAGTGGCCAAGGGCTCAATGGCTACAACTGACGGCCAATCAGCCACAGCTGACGGCCATCTACTACCCGAGCCAGCACCCCTCCACGTGAGGCCGAGAGCCTGTAAACTACTTTCTGGGGCTCTGCCCCCACACACACTAGGAAAGGAAACTCAATAATAGCTTACAAAATAAAAACTGAGTCCCTAATTATAATCACTGAGATTCAGGTCCCCATAAAGGAAACAAATCTGGAAGGATACATACCCACTCTGTGCAGGCAGGACATATGCTTATCATCTAATCCCACAGCAATGTGAGGAGGCAGGCAGTACCCGCTCCAGTTCACACAGGAGCAAACCAAAGCTCAGACAGGTTAAGTAACTTGGCTCAAGTCATACAGCTAACAGGAAGATTCAAATTCAGATCTGTTACGCCAACTCTAACTGCATATTATAACCATCTGGGAACTTCCTTAACAATCAGTATCAGAGCCTCGCTCCCATTGATTCTAACTCAACTAGTCTGATATGCAGGCCTGTCATTGTATTTTTATTATTTATTTTCACTAAAGTATAGTTGATATATAATATTAGTTCCAGGTGTGCAACACATTGATATAGTCCATCATTCTATCAATTTTTAAGCTGCCGAGGTAGCTCTAAAGTGTAGCTAGCACTGAGACACTCTTGCTTTATACTATAACCTTTGTTCTCTGGTACTCCCTTATCACTTTTCCAGTTATTTGTAAAATCTGGTTTCCTATATTTCCTTTATCACTTCCTAGTGAAATTTCAGTGAGCAGGTCACCACACAAAGCTGGAGAGCCCTCAGACTGAGAGTAGCGAGTCCTGGGCCTCCCTGCTTCTGCTCTGATTTAGCCAGGACCTTGGCAGAGCACCCGGACTTGGTTTCCTCACCTGCAATATCAAGGCTTGAGCTTGGTGATCTGTAACCTCCCTTCCAGCTCTGAGTCGCTGTGATCAGGCTCCAAATGCTCCCAGCCGGCTACAAAGCCCTGTGGACGTACAACCGTTTTGCCTTGCCATCCCGCAGGCCCATTTCTCTTTAATGAGCTTCGGCCCAAATGTACCTGCCTGTCTCCCGAGTCCTGTTGGCCTGAGCCTAGGTCCGTAGATTTTGTTGTTGTTGTTGTTAACCATAGGAACATGTTTGTATTACTAATTTGCTTCTACTTTTTTGCTCAACACCACCTCACTGCAGGATATGGGGACTCTATTATTATACCCAAGTACCCTTCCGTGGGCCTTAATTGAGTGCAATCGTTTTCTAAAACTCCTCCCGAGGTGGAGCCAGAGCCCAGTGAGTGGGGGTGGGGAGAAGCCCACACAGGAAAGAGGCAACTCATCAAGGTTGTTAGAGGAGAAACGCCATTATCAGATTCACCGCAAAAGCAGACAGGGAAGTTAAAACTCAGCGTGCGCATGTGCATGCAAACACATACACACATACCCAAATTTCTAAACTGGAAAATACTTGCATTGTCTCTGTTCTGGATCCATTTTCTCCTGTAAATTATTTATTTTCGGGATGCGGATCATTTCACTTCCATGGAATAATTTTACTTACTGCTGTTTGCGTATTTGTTAGTTTGTTTCTTAGACATACAAGCCTCAGGCTACATCACCATGAAGAAATTTAAAGAAACTCAGAACACAGGTTAATACTTGCCCCCATCCTATGTTGTCCCTAAAGCCAAGTGTGTGGAGTTCCCAGAGTTCCAAAGGTCTGATGAGCCAATGGGAGCGTCTGGCCTGGGCCATCAGCCATGCCCCTTCGATGGGTTCCCACAATAGAGGGTATATCTTGTCTCAGCACACACACCTTTCATGGTCACTGGCCCCCAATGTCCCCTAACTGCAACAGGCCTTGGAAAAATTGTAACGTTAAATCTGAGGCTGATTATTCCACAATGACACTCTGAATTTTGTAGGGCATAACAGACCTCATGAAGCCTTTGAACAGCTCTATGTCCCACAGGAAGAAAGAATAATTTCCAGGCTGTGTCAGGACAGAGGATGGGGAGGACCCGACAGTATTTCTCAAGGAAACAATTCTGTTGATTGGAACAGTATTTTGCACATGATGAGTTTTCTTAGGTTGCCGTTTTTTCAAATCTCCTAACATCAGTTTTACATTTGTCCTTGCTGTTTGTTGCTTTTTTTAAGTGGAACTAATAATCAAGCCTTTCAGGCAAGTTTATTGTTTTGGCTACAACTGTTCCTCATCCAAATCCACACAACTACCTTCCCACTATTAGGTGGGAAGAAAAGTTTTCAGTTCCTTTCATTATTCCGGCTTTGTCATAAAATCATTGGTGTGTTTTGGATTTCCAGAGAGAAAGGAGAGTGTGTTTATGGTTTTGCCTTTATTTTTAGACTGTGTTCCTCAATTCTTCTAACAGTGTATATTGTTATAGCAATCTCAAGCTCTAATTTATTTATTGTTAAAATGCTAATATGCACTTGCCTTGTTTTTATTGACACTAAATAAGTACAAAGTTTACCTAAGAGCGTTTCTGGCTATCCTATTGATATAAAATCAAGTTTGAATGTAAAATCAAGCCTTGACAGACTGGGACAGAAGCTAGGATTTCAGACCCAGGGGTCCCTTTTGGATGAGCAACTAGCTGTTTTAACAAAGAGGCATCTAACTTATTTCAGTGGCTACTTTTAATAATAATAATAATAATAATAATAATAATAATAATAATGGCATATGTACCAGAGGGAGGACACAAGTCCCTCAATTATATTCCACCTTCATATGGAATATGCCATTAGTGAAAGCACAGGAAGTCTCCAGTTTTTTCAATGAGTGTGATGGGAATGGCCCCTGAAGACATTCCAGAAGCCATGCCATCAACTGTCCACAACAAAAAGCCCCCCATTAAATCAGAAGGTCAGAGCTAAATGGAACTTGGAGACCCTCAGCCCTGATCCCCATCTTATACTTGAAGGAAACTGAGACCCAGAAATGGGAATTTCGTCACAAACACTTAGCAAGTTAATCCTAGAGCCATTGTCCACAAACATGGCCTCCTGCCTCTCAGAACGGTGCTCGTTCCCAAAGAGAGCTCAAAGCCTCATCAGCGTGTCGCTGCACAGGACCCTTCACTCTGCACCTACAGGCTCTAAAACAGTAAAGGAGGGCCCTGCTTCTTAATCCTTTAACACACATGCCCAGCTTGGTGCTAAGTCCTTTGCCCACGTCATTCTCATAACAATTCTGTGAGGTAGGTGAAATTACAGATAACTCAACTGTGAAGCAGAGAGTTAAGGAGCTTGCCCAAGGCCATACAGCTGATAAGCAGCAGATCCAGAATTCAGTGTTGGGTCTTCTGTCTCCATAGCCCATGATCCAACTCACTACCTAGTCTGTCTCTTACACTGTTTCTCTCAACTCTTAGCTATCAGACACCAGCACGTCCCACAGGCTACACAGACACAGCCCATGACCTCCTTCCCTGATGACAGAACTCAGACAATGAGCTCAGGTAGCAGACAGATGTCCCTAGATCTCATTATTTTGTATCCGCCATGCATTGGTAAATTGCAAGACTCTTCACACTCAGTAGCAAATTGATAAGGATTCAAACAGAACCCAAATCTTAGCCCTTCAAGTTCTGCCTGAACCATATACACTATATACGCCTCAGTCAACAGGTTATCCACATAAAGAGAAAAGGCAATGCCTGAGAATCTCTACAAAGAGCCCATTCTTGCAATGTTTCCTTCCCCAAATCTACAATTCTTTTCTTCCACTTTCCTGTAAGCATATTCTAGAATTAGTTTTGAATACATTCATAGTAGGCATAAATTAGCATTCGCTGTTTGATGCTCTTATTTTGAAATATACTCCAGTACTTTATCACACAGAAATATTTTCTGAGATGCTCTGGTCCCATGCCTGTCATCCCTGCATTGTCATTTATTCAATCAATAAACACTGGTATATGATGAGCAGTGTGTTGAGAACTTAGGATACATGTTTGAAAAGGTTGGGCCATGAGGTTGGCTCTTTTTGAGCAATAACGCAAATAAAAATGATCCCAGCCTGAAGAAGGTATGGTACCCTGTTATTCTTACCCAAGACGTCCATGCCCAGCCCTGGGAAGGGAAGCCAGAATTGTTAACACTCCGTTCTCTCTACTCTCCTGCTAGGAGGAGAACCAGTGTGAGCAAAGCAGCCGGCTCAAAGACTGTAAGACAGCATCACGTTCCTTGAGCTCTTTACTCTTCCATGGACTTGGAATACAGGGAAAATAGGAAAAGACAGAATCACCTTTCTTGTTATCTGGACCTTTTGTATTTAACAGGTTCTTTATGAGAAAACTAGATAACTAGGTGAGACAACTTGCTTCTTAAAACCCTTCAAAAGAGCCACTCACTGGAAAGGCTAAACTTCCTGAGGGCACAAGGTGTGTTTCTTATTCATTTTTGCTTCCCCAGCACCTAGGGTAGTACCCATCACAAAGCAGGTACCCAAAAATGTGTGTGTGGTAAACGAATAAACAGTATCTATTATTATTATTGGATTGCTAAATTACTATTATGATTTATTATCCTCTTCATTATCATCATTATTTTATACAGATAGTTCTAACTTTGCAGCTTTCATTTGGGGTACAGTAGATAAAGTAATACGGTCTCTAACAAAGCATGGTATTCTGATCTAGTTTTCAAAGTCTGAGCTTCAAAAGCATCACAATATGTAGAGCTGTGTTTAAGTGAAATCTTATTTTAAACTTGCATTTTAAAAACCCTGGAATGAAAATCTAAGTTGAGGATCTCAACCTTGTTACAGAGTAAATTATTAGGCCCCTTCTTAATACACTCTAAAGTGAGAATATTGACTTGAAAATGCACCCAATGCTGGGTCCTCTTAGAACCTCCACAAGAAACAAATCCCTGACACAAAAACACCTGATTTTCTGATCAAGCATTGTATTTGTCAGAATAGATGATTGGGGTAGCACTGACAGAAATTTTATCACATTTAACATTTGTTCATTTCACACTTCAGGCTCTCTCTCGATCGCAGAATTTGTTTCATTGGCATTTGTCATATCTCGGCTATCTTCCTTCACCACTTTGTAGATGGTGGCTTTTTTAGGCGACTTTTTCTGAGCTGAGGATTTTTTTTTCTAGGATGCCAATCCAATCTGGTATTTCAAAATGCCAACACCATTGGCCCTGCTGGAAACCGATTAAACAATTTCTATGCCTAACAGCTCTTTTCAAGTTGCTGAGTTTTTGATTTTCATTTCTTAAGGCTAAATTTTCACACACACAGAAATTGCCCACTCTTTGCATGCAAATGAAGCAGTTTAGAAATGGAAATTCAAGCACAGTGAGCCCTGCATTAATTTACAAATCCATGGCATATTTAAAATATTTTTTCAAATGGCTTCACACGTTTTGGGTGTGTGACACATCGCCATTTAACTTAGTCAAAGTTATTTTGCTGATAAACTTTAGATAACTCTAAAGAAGGCATCTTCAGGAGAACTTTATTATCTATTCTGTAATTTTTTCCCCCATTAAAATGGGATCAAATTGCGTGAACTAGAGCTCTCTGTAAAGGCAGGATTTTCTCACTCAGGTGGGCCTTTTAGAACTTAAGTGAATGGAAGGGGAGAGTGAAATGAATGGCCTTGTGAGTAGAAGTCCATGAAAGTACAAATGTGTATGTCCTCAACGCTTAACATTTCAACTGCTGATTTCTGGTTCCTATAAGAAGAGAACCCAAATGTATCTTCACACTTCTGCAAAGAAGAAAACAGGTAATCACCACTAGTCTGCAGCAAAGTGTATTCTAGCTTTCTGTTAGATATTTGCCAAAGAAAGTACATTTGGTTTGAGTACGGATATTAAAGGGAAAGACTTTTTAAAAATCATTTCATTTTCTTATAATTCTCAATGCCAGCACGATTTAGAACTGACATTCCTGAGATTTTTCGAATTTAAAGGAAGTCTTCTGTTTATCTGTCAGCCTAATCCTGACTAATTCAGATTCCAATCAGACTTTAAAAACTATAATGTGCCCCACCAGACAAGAACAATTATAAAACCATAGAAAATAAAACAGTGGAATTGATGCAGAGACAGACGAATAGTCTGTGGAACAGAATAGAGAGACCTTAGAAGACCCACACATATATGGAAGAAATGACATTACAAGTATGTGAAAAAAGAAGAACTCTTCAATAATGGTGTTGGGACCAAAGGTTAGCAATATGGAAGAAAAAGAAAGAAAGACAATGAATCTACCCCTCACACCATTTGCTAAAATAAATTCCAGCTAGATCAATGACAATGGAAGGGGAAATTTTACTATTTTTAGAAAAAAGAGAAACACATGTTTTTGACCTCAGGATAGGGAATGATTATTAAACAAATCACACAAAGAACAAACTATAAAGAAAAAATAGTGATCGCTTCAACCACATTCCTGTCCATTCTTCAGAAGATACAAAAAAGACAGTAAACAGACAAGCTGCAAACTGCGAGAAGAGATCTGCAATACCTAGAAATAACAAAGGATTAATATCCAGAAAGTAAAGAACTTCTATGTCAATAAGAAAAAGACAAACCACCCAAGAAGGGACACATAATCCATGGGCAAAAGAGAGGAAGAGGCATTTCATAGATGAGGCAAGCTAAACGCCCATTACATAGGGGGAAACATTCATTAATAATCAGGAAAATGCGTAAGAAAACCACAGTGAGACACCATTCACTCCCACCTGGTAGGCAAACATTTAAAAGTCAGATGATATCAAGTTTTAGTAAGATGTGGAATAAAGATAAACAATAACGGGCACCCCCATACACTGCTGGTGGGAGCAAGCCACTGCTTTGTTACTCTCACTTGAGGATGCTGTTTAGCACCGCCCAGCAGAATTGCATGTGTACACACCCTTCAACCCAGAAGCTTCACTTCCAGGTGCACAGCCAAGAGAAACTCATGTACATGTTTACCAGGTGACACGTATAAGAATATTCATAGCAGCATTGTTCTTCAAAACAAAGCAACCCAAACATCCATAAACAGAATGTATGAATACATTTTAACATAGTCATACAAGAGAATGCAACATGTCTACATAACATCAGGTTTCAACGGGGATTCCTAGCAGTTGAAGGGGGAGGTGGGGAAGCAAAGGTCCCAGAACACAGAAAGCAAATGTCACACTCCCTAGAGGCTGGAAATGACTGCCCACAAAAAGTGATACCTGAGAGCCTCTCTTGTGGGCGGGAAAGCAGAAGCTGGGGGAGGAAGAAATAGATGGTTCAGTTTGAACCAAGACATTCGTAAATGTGTGCTTAACTTTTTGTGTGTTCGGTTCAAAACACTCACAGAGAGAAATGCATTAAACCTCGACTGTTAAGGACCCTCTGACCAACCCTGACTTCAGGAAGCTTCCAGCAGAGCTCAAATTGTTCGGCCAAGATAAACACAGGTAGTGTCTGCCACAGTGTCTGTGGTGCTGTGGCTGCTACAACCCCAGCCACAGCACCTGCAAATAAAGCTCAGCACCACCACCAGGGACCACATGGACAGTCAGCAGTGAGAAGGAGAACAAGTTCACACCAGCCACTTCCAAGTTTGGAGGGCCAGAGTGTTTCTTCGCTGAAGGCAGAAAAAAAAATACATCTTAACCTCATCCTTAACCTAAAGACTGATAGAATTCACAGCCACCAATTTGTATTCATCTTACATCTAATTGGGCTATCTCCGCACCCCTATATCAGGACAGATAATTGTCAACCTTGCACAGAAAAGGCTCCATAGATCCTCTCAGCTCCTTGTACCATATCCATTCAATACACATGATTCATTTCACAAATGCCAGCACCGGACCCACTATTGGGTGGTTGGTGGTAGGAATCGGGACTGAAAGAGGCACATCTGATTGAGTTTCGACTCAGAAAACAATGAGTAGGGGGACGTTTTGCCATCCGTAGTCCTAAGAGGATAGAACAGGCTTTTTACCAAAATTTCTGGTTAACAAAGAGTATGTGGTGTGGCCCAGGGGGTCTTGCACAAGTGGTATGAGACTCATGAAGGAATCGACTTGAATGAAGAATCAGTGATTCAAAAATCACCAGGACTTGCAAAATCCCCATAGAGCAATAAATAAATAAATACATAAATAAATAAATACATAAATAAATAAATAAGGGGGTGGGGGTCCTCCTTCACTAGCTAACCTGACCCTGGCTCAACTGCTTTATTTTCATAACTTGGTCACTGATGTATACATCACCAGATTGAGGATTTACCAAATGATGTGAAGATATATTTTTATGTAAAGTCTCTAAAAAAAAGTTATTTGTTTCTACAGATCCTTTAAGCACGATTTGATAGGTTTCAATTCAGGAATTGTAGGGTATATTTTGGGGGTTGGGCACCAGTGTTCTTTAGGATGTCAAGGTGAGATGCTTTCGGTGGTCAGCAGGAATTACCTGGACTTGTAGTAGTTTCACCAGCTCTCCCTCTGCTCACGGCAAAGCCTCCTGACAGCAGGATGTACTAGAAGCGGGGCCATGATCATCTGGTTTGGCGTGTTAGCGATAGAGCCAAGCTCCACACCAGGTACACATGGCACTTAGTAAGTACAGACTGTTCAGAGTGCAAATGGATTTAACCTGGGCAGGAAGGACGAGCAGAAATTGATCAGCACATGTTTGGCTTGTTTTGAGAAAACAACACTTATCCGACCCAGCATGGTCCAGATTGATGTGGTTCAACCTGCTTACCCTCAAGGTCTAGGTAGCCGGTATCCTACATCCCTGAGGGTAATCAAGATACAGATATAGCTTCCCTTACTGTAAACGAGACTTCAACAGAGAAAGAATTAATGTAGGTAAAACACCGGCCTGGCAGCCTGAGAGCTCTTTGCCACCTGGCCATTGTAACATCTTCAGAGTCCCCGCCAATGCCAGGCTTTCTTTCCACTCCATGGAATAAAGGGCTGGGGACAGATACTGGGTAATAGTTTGCCTCCAGTGCTCTGATATGTGACAGTTTCCTGCATGGGACTTTTATTCTTATTTGGCATTTGAACTTGTAAATGACTCAGTGATTAATGCTTCAATGCTACACGTGATAATTGCCTTGGCAGAAAAGGATGTCTTTGTTCTTGCCCACTAGTCTTTTGTATGGAGTTTCCCACTCCTGTTCCCTTATTTATGACTTGTTGACGTTCATCTATATTTAGCAAGTGTTTTGCTAATATCTAAGGAGTCATCAAAGGTGCAGCTGCTTCATCTCTACAGGAAACCCCCACTTTAGGGGGCTAGCTCTACTCTATAAAAATCTGCTCCGGAACGTTCTCTGCATGAAGATGAGAAATGCATTTCTTGATTTTTAAATTAGTTGGCTAATGCTTCTATCCTTTCCCCCCTTTTGGAGCTCGATGAACTCATATGTTATTCTTGGTTAGTTGTCAAACCAGCAAGGATGTTTTTCTGACCATCTTTATGTGGAGTTATATTTGGCTGTATTATTTCCTCCTTTTCCAGAGGTTCCTTTCTTCATTGTGTAGACATGTGACCTTGTTTTTATGTTTTCAGTGTCCCAAGCTAGGAAACTTGTGATAGGCCTTTCCTGTTCCTTCTTGAATCACTGGTTTGTGCCACAAATGTTTGGCTCACTTCCTCCAAGTCCTATTTTCATAGGGGGTCTTCCAAAACAACCCCAATGCTGCCTCTATCACAGTGTGGATGCCACAGCACAAGCCATGACCCATCCTTCTTGAATGTCATCCCAATCAGGTTAATTAACAATGCAAAGTGACTTCACCATAAGACAAAGCCACTGTGGAGTTTTCATACCCTCCAAGCTGCCTCTTTGTAAGAAAAGAGAACGCTAAAGGCAACTCCCCACAAGACAAGTCTCCTGGGTCTCTCTGTCAACCTATTTTTATTTATCCTGAGAAACAGAAAATATTTATTCTCCGTTGGTCTGGGCTTTCAAAAATTCAGGAGTATAAAACAGTCATCCTTCCCATACATAACTGAAGTAAAATAAGTAAGGAAGAGAACTTCGAAACAGATTTCACAAGTTCTTTTGAACCTGATAGGAACCCACCAGAGGATGAAAACTAAACACAGAAAACTGGAATGGATACGGTAAGTGGGGCACTTAAAGTGGGATGTTCTGCTTTACTACTGTCCCTTCCACCCGGCATCCCTATGCCCATGTGACAGAATCAGAGGAAGAAGGAGGAACCAGCTTTCCCAGGCAGCCTGCTATGTGCGATGATTTAACACACATTTTGGAGAGACAGTGGTGCAGGGGCTGAGAGCACAGGCTCTGGAGCCAGATTTGACTCCTGCCTCTACCATTTCCAAGCTATGCATCCTTAGCTGGTGATTTTAATCTCTCAGTGCCTCGGTTTCCTTATCTGTAAAATGAGGATGATAACAGTACCTCCCTCATGGAGTTCTGAGAAGTAAATGGGTTGATCACACACAGTTGTAATATAACTACCACTATCTAGGCATTTCATAAGCATAATAATTAACTTAAACAAATTAAATATATGGCTCCTCTGAGCTAGGTATTTCTCACAAACAGCATTGGTTGCTGGCTCAAAAGTCACTGCTCTTCTCCCTTCTTGTGGGCAAGGCTCACCTCCAATTCACAGAGGCGACAAATGCCATGTGCTGGCTTTCCCAGTGTTCCTTGCATGAACATGGAACCCAATTCTGTCCAGTGGAATCTGAGAAAAATTTTGCTGGTGTCTTTTTTTTGTTGTTGCTTCTCTAGTTTTTCTTATTCTGCTTTTAATTACTCAGGAGATTTTTCAAATTATAGTTGACATACAATATTATATTAGTTTCATGTATACAACAGTGGTTTGACGTTTACATAGCTTACGATGTGATTGATCACCAAGATAAGTCTAGCAACCATCTGTCATTGTACAAAGTTATTATATTATTTGCTATATTCCCAATGCTGTACCATCACATCCCTGTGACTTATTGATTTTATAATTGGAAGTTTGTACCTCTTATTCCCCTTCACCTTTTTCACCTCTACCCCACCCTATCCCTTCTGGCAACCATCAGTTTGTTCTCTGTATCTATGAGAAGATGAGATTATACATAGACAATGGAATATTACTCAACGATAAAAAATAATGAAATCTTGCCATTTGCAATAACATGGAGGGAACTAGAGGGTATTATGCAAAGTGAAATAAGCCAAACAGAGAAAGACAGATACCATATGATTTCAATCATATTTGGAATCTAAAAAAGAAGGAAAATGAACAAGCAACACAAAACAGAAACAGACTCATAGATACATAGAACAAACTGATTGGTAGTGCATTTTGGAAAGATTTTCCTGCCTTGCAGAAGAAACATACAAGGAGAAGCCCCTTTCCATGCTTCCATGCATTCTAGAGCCATCATCTTGTGACCACGATGAAAAAGCTTAGAACCAACCCTGGAGCTACTTGCACACAGGCTTTTTTGTCACGCGTGGTGGTGAGATACATATTCTTATCCTTTAAGCCACTTCCAGTCAGCTAGTCAATTATTTGTAGCCAAATGCATCCCAAATAACATAAGGTTATTTTAAATGAGGAAATAGAGGGTTAAAAGGTTAAATAACTTTGCTGGCCAGAGAGGTGGTAGAACTAGAACTCAAACCCAGTCTAACTACAGAGCTTGAGCTCTTCCAGCTGCATCAGGAGCCACCACCACAGAACTCACCAACTGGACAACGCTAGTTAGGACTCAGAGCACCAAGGGACCACCATGCAGAGATGATGGGGCAGAAGAAAAAGTAACAAATGCTTGAAAGCATATTATTCCTTTCATTGTTTGCAAATCGCTTTCACCTCTAGAAAGGCAGAACTGGAAGGGAGTGCATAAACCATCCAATCGAGGTGACAAAATTGCGATGACCAAAGTCACACAACTGGTTAGTGACAAAGTCAGATGAGAATGGTGGTCATAACCCATCATTCTTTCTCTACACCATTATCTCATTTTATCAACCTTTTAAGATCATCATGAAATTCAGAGATGTTGAGTAAACCGCGGATGTTTAGGCTTGGGACTCAGAGAAGAGTCAGAGCCGGGGGTGAATATTTGGGAGTCATCCACATGCCAAGAGTACTTTAAAGCCTTAGGAATGGTTGAGTTCTAGGAGAAGAGAAGATGGCAGAGGACTGTTTATTGAGTGCTTTCTATATGCCAGGCAGTGTGCTAATTACTTTATACACACTTATCCCTTAGTCCTTATAACAAATCAGGAGCTAGATACTATTATTCATCCCATTCTACAGATGGAGAAATTGAGGCATGGGGAGGTTGTGTATCTTAGCCAAGGTCACAAAGCTAGTCAGTGGTAAAGCTGGAATACATACTCAGTGCGGCTCCAAATTCCTTGCTCTCTATATAATTTATACTCTCGAGTGCTCTGCTTCTGCATCTTGGGCCTCGCTTGTAGAGCTATTACTCTCATATAGACTGTCATACTACTGTCATCAATATCATAGATGCCAACAATTCAGCTCTAGGATTCTGAGCCCCTCAACCTGGCTGGCTGCACTGCAACCAGCAGACCATGGCTGACATGCAGAGCTGGACTGTCCAAGGACCATGCTAACTCAGGCAAAGAGCACCAGTAAGTTAGGGGCAAGCAGAAAAAGAGAAAAGCTCAATTTGGAAGAATTGACCCAGAATTTTGTAATAAAAAAATCTGAAAAGGCACTCTTAATTGTAGCGTACAGGTAAACTTTGTGCCTTATGGATTTGTATTGTCACCCCAGCTGCGACCCCACATATCATGGAGCAGAAAAGAATCTTTCTTGCATTTCTGATGTACAAAATCCATGAGTATAAGTTTTGGGGCAGTTTGCTACACAGGAATAAATTATCAGAATATTACCACTCCACAGGAATCACTGTTGACAGACTGGGCCAATGTATTAAGCAATTGCTTCAGAGCTTCAAATCCACATCTCCCATCATCCCCCTGGAACGCTGCGGTGCAATTCAATTCTGATGCTAACAACCCAAGTTAGAGGCAGACTCCACAGGTTTGAGGGCACAGTCCCCAACAAAACTGTCCTCACTTCAGATGCCAGTTGCAAGTTTAAGGGTACTGAGACCAACTGGCTGCAAGTCCGAGGGGTCCCACAACCCCCTGTCAGGTTCAATGATTTGCTAGAATGACACGGAACTCAGGGAAGCACTATAGTTATGATTACAGTTTTACTATAAAGGATTCAAATCAGGATTAGCCAAAGGAGGAGACATAGGGTAAGGTCTGTGTAGGTCCTAGACACAGATTTTGTGCCCATTCCCCAATCAGGACACATCACCATCCAGGCACATTGATGTATTCACCACCCAGAAACCCCTACAGAGCTTTGGTGTCCAGGTTTCATTGGGGTTTCATTATGCAGACCTATTCGATTAAATCACTGGCCACATGATTAAACTCACCAAAGATCAGACTGTCTCAAAGCCTCAGCCCTTTAATCACATGGTTGGTCTTTCTGGTGCCCAGTTTCCATCTGAATTATCATCAATATTGTAAATTCAGGTGTGATCCAAGGAGCTCTTGAATAACAAAGGCAATCCTATTAGTTGGGAAATTCCAAGGATTTGAAGTCATTCTCCCAGGAGCCAGGGACTAACCCAGTCAAATGTGTTATTACACAACACCCACCCTCCAGCCCCATATTCTGCTTCATGATTTTGGGGCTGGGGCTCTGCAAACTGCATTTCTCCTTTGCCCACTGGCTCCCTGCCAGGCTTTGCTAACGGGATGCTAGAAGACTGGCAGAAGGAGGGTAGGGGCTTTACTCTTTTGTGTTTGCCTACTGTGTTGTTCCTGCTTCTTTCCTGTTTGTATGAGCATGACCCCAGCCACACTTTCTACCTCAGGCGTGGCAGTTTATTCCAGTACCTGCAGTTGAGTTCAGCTCTTCAGCACTCCCAGAAACAGCTTTATCATGTCCTCTCAGAGACATCAGACGAAGGCAGCCATCAGCAGCTCCCTCCCCTCTGTGTCTTAGCTTCATGGATCCCTCTTCCCAGCTCAGAGATGCCAGCACCAACTGAGCAGCCTCCCTTCCACAGAGGTCTGTGTCCCAGCCCCACAGGACAGCCCGTCCAAGTTCAAAGACACTAGAACCAGCCAGCTGGTGCCCTCTCCTCAAAAGTCTTAACTTAAAAACAACAACGGTAAAGTCTTAATTTCAGCTCCACGCCTCCCATCTCCAACCTTCTTACACTTTGTTTCCCAAGCCCTAGGAATGATATTTTAGTTCCCTTTTTGCCATTTCACTTCTCTCATATCTAGTGAACAATTCTTCATATTTAATTCCTCTGTTAAAAATAACTAGTGTGGTTTTTATCTACTGACCGATACACACAGGTTGTCAAAGAGGATTCCTCTCCAGGATCAGATAACTGTTCTGTCACCTCAGGAGTTTATCCTGGGCCTCCTTGGACTGACCACAGCATCAGAACAGCAGCTCCCACCTGCACCGCCCAATAGAACCTTCTGTGACGATGAAAGCACTGCCCATCTGCACTCTCCAGTATGGTAGCCAGTAGCCACGTGTGGCTGAGGAGCACTTAAATTTGACTAATGCAACAGAGGAACTGAATTTCTAGCTTCATTTAATTTTTATTAAATTAACTTTAAATAGCCACCCTTGGCTAATGAGTACTGTATCGGACAACACACCTATATCTCCTTATGACCATCTCTCTCACCTACTAGTATTTATTCTTCTGTTTTTCTACAGCACCTTGTCTTGTGAAATACTTTTCACATTGTATTTTAATTGTTTGTGGGATAGTCTTTCTTGCCACCTGTGAACTGCTTGAGGGGCCATTTGATGGTTATGGTATCTGAATACACAGCAGAAGGTGCTCAAAAATGACTCATGAATTTAATGTCCAACCAGGGTACAGCAGTGGACAGACCGAGGTTCTATGTGAGGGAGGAACGAGGTAGTGTTGGACTGTAGAATGAAACTTGTAGGGCAGGGTACTTACTGCTTTGGGTTTCTACTTTCCTCACCTGTAAAATAATTTCTATTTGGGTAACTTGAGCTTCTTAGGAATTATAATACCACTTACAAAGCTGGTCTGGAAGCTAAAGATTCACCTTGACACTAACCTTAACATTCTATCTCTCAAAATTGTGTTTAATACCTTCTCCTCTTCCAGAGTTGACCCTCTGTTCCAGATCAACTCAATCTTTAGAATAAGAAAACAGAAATATCTGTCTTTTAGGTATAAAATACACAGAGAAAGTTCAGAAAAACTGGTCTCTGAATTTGGCATGAAGGACTACATTTCCTTCTATCATCCATTTATCCAATTGGTCATTCAACAAATATTTATTCCACAAAAACCAAGGGCCAGGGATTGTAATCCCCAAAATACCTTTTTTTGAGATTATATAAATTAATTCTCTGCTAGTCTCTCTCATGGCAATTTGTACTTCTCTTTGTAGCATACACTATAATTTAATATTCTACAAATTATATAATTATGTATTGTATATTCACGAAACCAGATGATAAGCTAAATGAGGGTTGAAACCATGTCTATCTTCTCACATCTGCATCTTCAGTAGAACAGCAATATATGTAGCTTCAATGTACTGTGTAATCACTAAGTCATTTTGGAATAAATAAGTAAGCAGAAAATGAATGTCATATATAGCATTCAGAAAATTACTTACCAATGCCATAACCTGACAAGAATTTGACAATTCCATTTAACAAGTTTTCTTAAGAAAATTGTCAATCAAGAATTAGAAAGCGTAAAGCTCCAAAATGAATGTAGCAAGATAAAACATGAAGACAATACCTGAGTTTTCTTCTTCCCATAATTCTCTTATTGCCCCACAGTCCTCCATTCACGAATCAGTGGCATCTGAAGTCTCCTGTGCACATAGAAAAGCACTTACTATGAAGCTAAGGAAGTTTAAGCTTTATGGCTCTCATCTGCATGCCCCGTACAAAGCCCGGGAAGGGTCCTGGCAATGTGATCACATGGGTCCATGTTTTTGTAAAATTCGTAATAATAAGAAAGCTTAACACCAATTGGTTTCTTAACCATTGTCTCTTTCCATTCCAACTGCCACCCTGACACACTTTCCCGTGTCAGATGGGGTTGGAGTAGCCATAGGCATATTTGGGATGCAGCTAAGAGGAAGCTGAGTTAAGAATACACCTATATTTGAGTTTAGTCAGATATATTTACACGGTTCCCAGTCACTTGCATGTATAATTGTTTTTGCTAGCCATCCAAGTACACATATGGGTGCCAAAAATCCTCCTAGCATCTACTGTGCCAACACCCAGAGTCATGGCCCAAAGCTGCAGAGCCAGAAGTTGCAATATGATATGAACATATCCTATAGCACCAAGAACCAGAACGACATGGATAGTGGAGGGAAGAGGTTTTAAATGTATGCAGCCAGATGCTAGCCTATGGAAAGTTCTTCTAGTCATGAGAAGTGTGAAATTCTAAGTGAAGCGTTTAGTTTCATTGATGCCTCATCAAAATGTAAGTTCTTCCCAGCTAGAAAATATACTCAGTAATATACTTAACGCAACAAAGTCATGATTTTACATTCTGTTTCTTAAAGGTAGCTCTCAGAATTAAATTAGATCTCTCTCTCTCTCTCTCTCTCTCTCTCTCTCTCTCTCTCTCTCTGTCAAATCTAGATTCCCCCCTGCTGCACCCAAGAGGGTCATGGCAGTGATGAGAGAATGTTGGTGGACTTGTAAAGACCTAACATGCAGAGAACAAGGACACAGAGGGACCTTTAAGACATTTCAGCAGAGAATGCCGAAAAGAGGGTGAGTAATGATCCCAGACCCGTGGAACCAAATGCCGGCAAGAGTAATGGTGGAGAAGTCCCCCTACTCTTTTGTGCTTCTGGAAATAGCTAATCGTAAAGAACGACCATTTTCTTCCATATTTAAGATAAGATACAATGCTATCCTTCCGCTTGACTCCCGGAAGACTCATGGATGACTTCTTTGCATACTTTCTTCTGCAAAACCACACGGCTCATCCATTTTTCCCCCCTGAGATGTTCTCTCTATTGCAATAACCTGAATAAAACCATCTTCTTCCTTGTGTATCATGTGCTTGACATTGGAATGTTCTCACTAAATGGTAATCCAGAAGATTTGGGGGTTTGGAACGATAATCACAAAACCAAGGTTTTATAACCATAGTGGAGTGTATGAAGGACTGAACAATCCCTTCGGTGGAAGTAAAAAAAAATGAAACTGCACACATCCAAACGAGAACAGTCGTGTTTTAGTACCTATAGATTGAGAAAATAATGGTCAGAAAATTACCATGAATTTAGCAATGCCTTGCAATACATTTTATTTTATTAATTCCTCAAGGGATCTATATATATGCTTAAGAAATTTAAACACGCATCCAGGTCAAAATAGTCATTTCTGTAGAAGATCCAGGCCTCTACACCTTCATAGCTTCCTTAAAAGTATCTCTGTGATCCCCATATGAGGTGTATACGGATCACAAGTCAGGAACAATTGACTTACATAGTTGCAGGTAAAAATGAAAATGTGAGAAAAGAAGAGCTGCCTTGGCTGGGGCAGGCAGAGCACGTAGCTGTCCCTGCGGAGGGCTGCTGGCCAGGCGGGCCTCATGAAGCAAAGACATTTCATCCCCCTTTCCTACTATATCGCCTTCCTTGGAGCTGGGAAGATGCAGAACCAATGGCTTCCTCCAGGGTCTCCCTGTCTGGGCCCACCTCTCTGTGATTCCTGCTCATGCTTCCTCTCTGTCCTCTCCCCAACACGCACACACACGCACACACACCTCATCTCTGGTTCCACACTCAGGACCCTACTCCCTGCTGACCTTAATGGTTTTACAGGGAGAAAAAGAAAAGTCTCATTTTGGATAAGATCACAGACCCCTCTTCTGGGGACCCACCTGAGAGAGAGGAAAGAGAGTGGGAGAGGAGAGCAAGGCTGGGGTGAATCAAAGCTGCTCGCTTCCTGGCTTGATCCTTCCTTTATAAACGAGAGTCTAGCCCAAGCTTTGAAAATGCCAACAGAAAAGAAATATCTAAATTTTTGAGAATACATGAACATATTTGTGGATATATCCAAATTGATTTTAAGGCATGCCTAGTGAGCCCTTTTACATGTGTGATGAGAGGAATACTGTTTGGTCATATTTGTATACAAGCAAATACATTTATTATCCTCCTTAAAAACCACACTGACAAGCCCACACATATTTTGCAGGCTTCTGTAGAAATATAATTAATATTAATCTATTATCCAACAAAAATATTAAAAACCAGGTTTCGTGCTATTTGAAACACAACAGGTCCGCGAATAATCTTCCTTATAATGTTGATGAGGAAAAAAACCCACAAAATCTATTCCCAGCCGAGGCCACTGTCTGTGTGGAATCTGAACACTCTCCCCATGTCTGTGTGGGTTTTCTCCAGGTGTGCCAGTTTCCTCTCACGTCCCAAAGCTGTGCATGTGAGGTGGATGGGCGTGTCTCAGTTGTTTCAGGCTGAGTGTGGATGTAGTGGCAATGAAAGGGAATCCTGTCCAGTGGGGGTCGTGCCTGCTTCCTGAGCTACCTGGGAGAGGCTCTGGCCCCCTACAACCCCAAACTGGAAGCAGCAAGTTGGAAAATCATTGTCTTACTTGTGTTTATGCATCTTTCTTAAATGTATATATAGCTCACATTTATTTCAATGTTTAATAGAAGTGTTTTGGGTTTTTACTTGGAAGTTTGGTGATGTTTTTGTGACCAGAATTAGGCCATAGGAACTTAACTTATTTCTATCAATTAGTCTTCGTATAATTGGTTTAATTATACATCAATTCGTTTAAAGTTACAGTTTCCAAGAACCTATCGATGGGGTGAAGTGAGATCTTACTGTACATGACAATTTCAAGTGCAATGGTGGTGGCATAAGCATTCCAAAGTGGAATTATTCATTACCTTTGCATATAGCACCATTCCACCTTTATCCAGGATTTTATTTTAGATCCAAAATTGCAAAGGGAAGACACTTGTCTAATTTTTTTAAAAAACAAGACAAACATACCCAAATGATTCTTCACTCCAAAATTCATTTCTAATGGAGGAGGTGGGATTTTTAGAGTTTGGGATTGGAAGCAATTCTGACAATTTTATATCTCAATGCCTGAGTTTAATTTCCTTCCCCAAGATCAAAGTGTACATTATTGTGTTCGATATGAAAAGGACTGAATGCAGGGAGATGAAAATATCCTCTGTATGTATTAGTGATTTATGTTAGGTACAGAAATGAATTGTGATTTTGTGGATGGGAATTATTTCCCCGTCTGTTTAATATGTAGGCCATGTCTCCTCTGGCATCATAGCCCGTTATCTTTCTCCTCCTTCTTCACACTTTCCAGAAGCCTTCTGGTTTCACAGCGGACACATTGTAAATCATCTCCTTCTAAGTGTCCCACATATGTTTCATTAAAAGTGTTTGTTTCTTTGATCAGCTTGACGTTTCTAATGTGAAAAAAAATAATAGCTTTGTCGCCGGGTGCTTGCAATTGTATAGGCCTGAAGTGAGGCGCAGCGGTGCTGACTGCCAGCACGAGGGGTCTTGGGGCTGCCATTCGGGCTCCGCCAGGTGTGGACCTGCTCCCCACAACAGCCAGGTTGGTACGGAAGGGACGAGATAGGGAACAATGTGGATTAGTCAGCCAAGGCTGCCATAGCCAAGTACTACAGACTGGGTGGCTCAAAACAACAGAAATGTATTATCTCACAGTCATGGTGGCGAAAAGTCCATGATCAAGGTGTCTGCTGCGTTGGTTTCTTCTGAGGCCACTCTCCTTGGCTGGGAGATGGGCATCTCCTCCCTGTGTCCTCACATGGTCTTTCCTCTGTACATGTAGATATCTGTGTCCTCATTTCCCTTATAAGGACGTCAGTCCTATTGGATTAGGGTTCATCCTAATGACCTCAGTTTGACTTATTCACCTCTTAAAGAGCCTATTTCTAAACACAGCCACATTCTGAGGTACTGAGGGTTAGGACTTCAACATATGAATTTGGGGGGAGACACAACTCAGCCCATAACATCTGATATTTGTTAACTTTGGCAAAGTGCATTAAAAAGAGGGAGGGAAAAGGGTAGCCAGAGAGAGAAGCAGCCACCATGGATTCCTTAGCAAGGTAGAGTGAACTTTTTTTTTTAAAGACTATTTTTTTAGAGCAGTTTTAGGTTCACAGCAAAACTGAGGGAACGTCACAAAGATTTTCTGTATAGCTCCTGCCCCCACATATACATAACCTCCCCCATTATCCACGTCCCCACCAGACGGTACATTTGTTACAACTGATGAACCTACATTGATATGTCATTATCACCCACAGTTTGTCACATGGGCTGGGCTTCCCAACCACTTTTACCCTGTGACACACATAGAGAGACTGTTACTTGGGGTAAACAAATATTCTTGTGACCCAGAAGCTCCAGCCACTCAGGCCCCACCAGACACCAGAAGAACTAGGAAATCATTATCTTGACCCACTTGTAACCCATATATGACACACCAGTGGGGAAGTTTTGAGGTAAAGATCCCATTTTTGTCTCTTAATGTGGTATGTCCTAGATCTAGCTATATGACATGCAACTTTTAGAGAGCAATAACTATTTTAGATTGCTTGTCAGGTCTTCCAGAATATACACATTCTAAAATGTATTCCTACTCACCAACCTAAAGTTCTCAAGCATTTCACCTTTCTGTACCTTCACCCAAATCTACCTGTCCCCCCCCACACACACACACACACAGGTTGGGCTGTGTTCTGCAGGTTGACACCACGTTTCCCCCTGTATGTCTGTGGATATCTCCAATTCAACTCCAAAATCTCTGGAGAAAATGACAGTTTTAAGAGTGTGTAGTTATATGACAAGTGCTTATGTTAAAAAATGTGGGGGGAAAGGCATAAAAATTATATCTGAGTTATAATCTCAATTCATAAAGAATGCACATTTTAAAAAATACTGAAAGTATATAGTCCACTGCATTTGCAGTGGTTTTCTCTGAGTAATAAAAACAAATTTTCCATTTTTCTATATTTTTAGAATATTTTATAAGGAGCAGTATTGCTTATTTTTAATGAGGTATAACTTGCATAATGAACACAAATCTTAAGCATACAGCTTAATGGATGTTTATATACGTATACACACAGGTGGCCACAATCTAAATTGAGACTATTTCCATCTCACAACAAGCTCCCTCATTCCCCCTCCTGGTCACTGATGCTCCCTCAAAGCAATCGTTATCTGACCTCAATCATTGATTGGTTTTTAAAGAATGCATAATGTTCTTACAATGTAAGAGATAACAAACTTCATTTTTTAATTATAAAAAATGACAAATATTTAAACAATGAAATGTAAATATCGTATTTTAACACAGATACATGCTGTTCCTTAAAATGCTGGCTGATATCCATGATTGTTCTGTGCCTGCAAAATAGATCTTCTGGAAAATGGCCACCATGAGAGAGAAGTAATCCATGCGAGTTGAAGGTGAACCTCAAGGGCTCTGCAGGTTTGCTTCAGAATAGCAAGATCTGTCCTAATTGGCACACACAAGAAAGTTAATATTTATATGAACTTGCAGAGTTTTTCAGTTCCTCTAGAGAGACACTGCATGAACGGACTCCCCTTTGAGATTTCTGATAATTATCAATTCTCAATGAGCGGAACTCACTTGCTCTAAGTACCTTCTTTCTAAATATAGTTGCATAGGTTTTTCACCTTCCCAACCTGGCTAAAACCTGAGGAAGAAAAAGAAGAATTTTTTTTCAATTTCCCTATAGGATCCAAGCAAGCTGAAAATATCTCCTGTTTGAATAATTGATACAATAATGTTCTCCATACAATGAGTTTTTGAAATTTCCTTTCGGATCTAAACACCGTCATTGAGAGGGTCTCCTCCTTCTGTGTGATCAAGTTCAATATAACATGGGGTTTGGCCTTTTCTCTCTGGTGTCTCCTTAATAGACACAGCCAGTACCGTCAGCGTGTTTTATTTCATAAACCTTCATATACCTGAAAACACTTGTCAGAATTCCCCCTCTGATGTCTCTTATTAAGTTTAGATAATTTATTCTTCTGTTCCATATGGAAGTGATTTTGTGTACTTCAAACATTTGAGGGTCTCCATTCCTCTCTGATTCTCCATATGTGGGAAGGTGTGGACAAGAGTTTTAGTGTGAATCTGAGCAGCGCTCCAATAAAGGATTGTTCCCATTTACTGTGGGTATCACCATTGTCCCATGTGTACAAGCCATCTCTCAGTTGTGTGATTTTGCTCACTGACCTCCACTCCGTTGCCAGACCTCTTCTCTGTACTAAAGGACATTTGCTTTTCTTGACTGTGTTATTTCTGGAGTCACAACATCCTCCCTCCAAACCCTGTCAGATCCCCTGAGGGGCTACTCTTTCCTTTCCCTTTTCTCATAGTAGTTTCCTTTTCCTTAACATGTTTTGGACAACACTTTTACTCTTCTGTTTTTCAAATCTGGTTGCCTGACCCTGTTGGATGCATCAACCACACCACCTTCTGACAGCTGATAGATCTTCTGAGCTGTGTCCCTTCTACACAGGACATAGCTATCTCTAACAGCAAATCTCTACCACCCCAAAACTGGCTCCCCCTTTGCTTTTAAGAGACTGTTCACATCATGTGCTCTGATCTCCCAGTCACCTGGTCAACCCATACCCTGTGGGCTATCTTCTGGACACATACACATGAAATAGGAAATGGTGATTTTCTTCTTTCCCCTTTAGATGTTCAAGCTTGTCCCCATAAAATATTGTACCCATATGAGAGACCCCACCCATTTTAATAGGTTCACATAATATATTCAAAGATTTCAGGGTATCCTGGCATGGAGGAAAGAACCTGGGCTTTGATGGACAACAGGCTTGGGTTCAACTACCAGTCAACCTCTTCCCAGCACCCCAGTTTCCTTATCTCTAGAGAAGATAATAAAAGCTATTTCACAGGAGTGTTGGTAGGAAACTTTCTTTTACATAAAGTACCTACCATAGTATCTGAAACATAGGAGGAGGTATTTTTAAATTAGTTCTATGGCCATTCCCTCCTGTTACTCTTTAAAAACAAAACATTGACATGCATGTGTGTATGTGTATACACACACGTGTGCATATGTGTACACACACATGCACAGGTATTAACCTCAACTCCCTGAACTAACCCCAACTTATGTTGTCTGCTCCCTGGGCCACAACCCTAGTTTTTCTTTTTCTTCTTAAAGCAACCAACAGAGATGAAAGCTCTCTCCTCCCCTAGACTTGCAGCCTGAAATTGCTTCCACAGCCATGCTCGCTCATGAACTCTGGATTTATATAACCTCCCTCTCTATTCCACTGATAAGATGGCACCGTGTGTTTTGGTCACTTCTTAACTTGACAAATGTAACTGTTGTCCAGATGGCCTAGTCTCCCAATGTGCTTCTCAAGTCGAGTAAATATTAGAGGCCGCTGCCAAGATTCTCTCTCCCTCTGGTCATTCTGAACCTAGTTCAAATCCCAACTGTCACTTTTGTATTTGTTTTTCACCAAATGCAACACATC
Organism: Rhinolophus sinicus; assembly: GCF_036562045.2. Taxonomy (NCBI): domain Eukaryota; kingdom Metazoa; phylum Chordata; class Mammalia; order Chiroptera; family Rhinolophidae; genus Rhinolophus; species Rhinolophus sinicus. The sequence goes on along the minus strand of NC_133758.1, from coordinate 14,535,606 downwards.
TACAATCAGGAGTGAAAGCAAAGTGGCCCTTCAAACATGTTAGGTTACTTCTTTTGTCCTCCTAAATTTTCACTTTTTTAGGGTATTTCTACTCCTTCCAGTTTTTTTCATTTCTCATTCTTCGTCCACCAGCTGGACTTTTTCCATTCATACTATAAACTTTCCATTCCTCATTCAATAGTGTTCCCAAATTTCATCTAAAAAGGTAATGATACCTAAATTATGATATATCTATTCAGTGGAAGAATAGATGAAGAAGACATATACATATGAAGAAGTTATTTTGGTGTAGAGAAATCTCCCAGACATACCATTATGAGTTGGGGGAATAAAGGGAATGGAACAGTATATATAGTTTGGTCTTTTAATAAATCTGTGTATATATATATAGACACACACAGAGACGTAGTTGCATGTTTTTCTGTAAGGATACACAAGAAATTATTTTAAATGTTTACCTTTGAGAAGAACGACATTTTCCATCATTTGAATTTTCTAGCTATGTGCCTTAATTATTTTATTCTAATATTATCAGGAATGTCTGGGCAGTGGGGCTATGGGCAACTATTGTTTCTTTTTAAATATTATTCAACATATAATATCTAAGAAATTTCTTATTTAAAAAATAAAAGTAATAATGCCCCTACTCTAGGGGTTCAAACCTGGAAAGAATTGTTAGAAGATGCTAACCCAGGTCCATCACAGCTCCTTTAGTGAGAGCATCACTTATTTTCAAATGTCATGAGGCCTACTATTGTGTTCAGCAGTGAGGTGGAAAACCAGAAATGCACTGGAAAAAGTGGACTAGGAAACTAAAAATAAATAAAAGACAGTGTCTAACCACTTGAGAGTGGTTTCTGTATAAACAACAGAATAACTGTTATAATCAAGGCAAGACAAGATACTGAAGGAAACCAGGATGGGAAATCCCTCTGCAGCATGCAAGGAAAGCTTCAGAGGAAATGATATTGGAGTTGGGCCCTACATCAGTAAAGATAGACTAGGTTATGCTGTGTAACAAATTAGCCCTGAAATTTCAGTGCCTAACACTACTCAAGTTTATATCTTGCTCTTGTAAAGCCCATTACAACACATCCCAGCAGCTGTCCATTTTTCCTGCCATATGAATCTCAGGGCCATCTGCCATAGGCAAAATGGTTGCTCTTTTAGGTTCTCTGACTTTTCTTTTTTCAGTACAATTTCTTCTTTTTCTTCACTACTGACAGGTTTCTTCACATCTCTTCTCTCTACTCAAGAAACTCAACACTCTTGAATTCATGCTATATATTTGAATAATTAATCCATCTTCCCTCAAAAAAATTGTTATAATTATGCTTCTTCTTCGTGCTTCAGACTTATCCAATCCACACTCCCAGAATCAAAACTTACCTGAACTATGTTTTGCTCTCAGCTATTTGAAGGGTATCATGCAACACACAAATGTAGAAGCATGGCTCTTGCTACTCAGTGTGAGAAACAAATGGATAAGGGTCCCACTGAAAAAGAGCCTATCATGATTTGAAGCAAATACAGAAAAATTTAATGAGGATTGAGTACCCACCCCGTGGGAGACTCCTGCCCCTTCTTTAAGACAGTTCCATGCTCTTCATTCTAACATTAGAAACAGAGATCTGCAAACATACAAGTGCTAAGTTGAAATGGAATGGATCTCTTGAGAACACCTTTCTGGCAAACCCTGAACACTCTGAGGGTTCTCTAGTGTAGCCTCCAGATCCATTCTTCTCCCTTCTCTACTCTGCTTTATGTGTCGGAGTGTTTTCTGTGGATTATAGCACTCGTCTTCCTTGCCCTCTGGCTTCGGCCAATGAAAGTAACTAGCAGGTAGATGGGAAGAAGGACGGGGATAAGGGGGAAGGTGAGGGGATTAGAAAGCACAGTCAGTAACCACAAGATTGCCATGGGGATACGAAAGTCAATTTGGGGAATGTAATCAATAATATCGTAAAGATTTTGTAGCGTATCCAATGGACACTTGTCTCATTAGGGAGACCACTTCAGGGATGATGTAGATGCCTGACCACTGCACTGTACACCTGAAGCTGAAGCTGAACAATAATGAATGTCAATTATAATTTATATACATATATACATATATGTGTATATATGTGTATGTATATATATATATATATATATATATATAGTTACAAAAATATATAACTATATAAATATATAGTTACAAGAAGCGGAGTACAGCATAAGGAATATAGACAGTGGAAATGTAATGGCTGTATGCGATGTCAGAGGGGTAGTAGATTGGGGGAGGGGGATTATCACTTTGTGAGGGGTATAAATGATAAATGTCCAACTATTACAGTGTTTTGTACACATGAAACTAGTAAAAAAATTTAACAAAAAAGAAATAACTAGCAGGTAATCAGAAGGTGGGAAAAGAGAAAGATAAGGGTATTTATCCCCCAGCTTCCCCCCTGCTTTGCTGCGATGTGACAGTGGCTACACTCTCCTACCTAAAGCCACACTCTTGTCTAGGGGTCCCTTGCCCATGCTTATAGCACTCATTGGGCTCCAGGACCAACCACCTCTCAGGCCAAGAGGTGGTAGCAGTTTCCCACCATTACTGGGCCCTGCGTTCTTCACCATCTTTAGTTGGTTTCCTGACCCCTATTATTACCCATGTTGAATTATCCCTTCATTAAACTCTCTCTAATCACTTCTCATGTGTAACATCTGTTTTCTGCCAGGATCCACCCCGTTCAGCTTTTCAGCCTTCTTCAGGACAAGGGACTATACCAGAAGCACACTGAAGTCAGGTCAGCCCAAAGACGCAACCTCAGTGTAATCTCCTCTATCGGAACCCTTATGCACTATTGGTGGGAATATAAAATGATGTCATTGCTACTGAAAACAGTATGGAGTTTCCCACAAAAATTTACACATAGAATTGTTACATGATCGAGTAACTCTGTTTCTAGGTATATACCCAACAGAATTGGAAACAGTGACTCAAACATGTTTATGGCAGCATTATTCACAATAGCCAAAGGTGGAAGCAATCCAAATGTCCACCAACAGGTGAATGGGCAAACAAAGTGTGGAATATACATACTCCAGATATTATTCAGCCTTTAAAAAGAAGGAAGTTCTGACACACAGTACAACAGGGATGAACCTAGAGGACATTATGTAAAGTGAAATAAGCCAGGCACAAAAGGACAAAAACTGTGTGATTCCACTTATGTGAGGCACCCAATACAGTCAGAAAGGAGAATGGTGGTTGCCAGAGGCCGGGAGAGATGGGAATGAGGAGTTATTGTATAAGAGGTACGGAGTTTTGAAGGATTCAAATGAAGGATTCTGGAGATGGATGGTGATGATTGCCCAAAAATGTGAATGTACTTAATATCACTGAACCATGTCATTTAAAAATGGTTAAGAGAGTAAATTTTATGTTATGGGTATGTCACCATAATTTGAGAAAAAAAATCAAGTCTTTCTGCACCCTGATAAATAAAGTTTGTTTAACAAGAGCAAGGATCAAGCAGGCTTAATTCAAACAACTTCCCTGGATCTGACAGGACAGGAAGTAAAAAGATAGGCCCCCATATAAGCTTTTACCACGACTGGGACCCCAACTGGACTAAAATGTGTCTTGCCCAGGCAGCCAGAAACCAGCAGCATGTGGAAGCCCTGGACACCCAGGAACACAGCTTCTCATCCGTAAGGCTCTGTGCTGGGACTGAGAGCAGCCCGCAGGCTGCAGAAACAAAGGCCTGGGCTCCATGCTTCCCTTTAGCAGCCTAATTCTGAGGTAGAACCCATCCTCAAAACAAAGCAGTCTTCTTCACTTCTTCTTCCACTTGGATGAAGTAAAAGCCAACGACATCTAGAAAGAAAATCTGGTCCTGCAGCATCTCTGGTGAACCTCTCAGTTCCTAGAATCCATGGTATCCGCTGTTTTCATTGTGAAGCCCAGGACCTGCTCACAAGTAAAATTAGGACACATGGAGGCCGATACATCTCATTATATTATAGGAACAAAAGCCCAGACTGGAAGGGACACTGGTCCTGCCTCCTGGGTGAAGCAGGCTTAGAAAAGCCCCGCTTGGCTTCTGGGAGAAACTTCCATCAGGCAGACAGGGTGAAGACAAGGAACAATCTTGACAAGTGTGGGCCCCAAACCAGGAGCATCAGCATCACTTGGGAACTTATTAGAAATGCAGGTTCTTAGGCCCCACCCAGATCTGCTGAATCAGAAATTCTGGGAATGGGACCCAGAAGCCTGGGCTATAATAAGCCCTCCACATGGTTCTGAGGCCCACTCAAGTTTCAGAACCACCGGTCTACACCGACCGGTCTCAATGTAAATGCTTGTAAGCAGTGCAAACTCTCATGCCCAATTCCAGAAAGTCTGACTTAGTAAATTAGAGGCACAGCGGAAACACAGTGTTACCGACTAGCAAGTTATACGTGAAAAATCGAACAACGGACAGTCAGACGGTTGTACATCCTGGCCGAGCTCTAGTCTCAGCAAGTTTTGGAGACAGAACTGATGCCCCAAGGAGGTGGGGGATGGGACAAGAAGAACAAATGGAAGGATGAGGAAGGCCTAGAGAAGGAAGTTAGCCCTGTGGCACAAGACAGAGATCCAGCCACCATAACTGAAGACAGAGTTCCCAAATTCAGTTTTAAGAAGACCCATTAATCAGCCCAGGAGCAGAAGATCTGAGGAGAACCACCCCAATGATGAATTTAAATTCCTCCTAAACGAGCTCAGCTAGTCCCCAGAATGGGGCAGGGGGAGGGGAGGTTGAGGGGACGTTAACCTGCCTTCGCAGGTGGGATGTACCTGGGAGGAGACGGGGAGCAAGCACATCCTGAAAGAGCTGAGTTCAGGTGGCGGAGACGTTATCAAGCTCATTGTTGGCACTGAGATGCTCATAAGCGATGTGTGGCGGGTTCTGTTTAGTCCTGACTAAAACATAAATTCTTTTATGTTCATTTAAAACATTTACCGGGCACACAACCAGGGTAGATAAGCACACCCTTAATGAGCAAGGTAAGATATCATGCCTGCACAGATACAATCCATGCCTCCTACACACATCAAAATGAGACTTTATATACGATTAACAAACATCATATCTTCCAAGGAGAATTTAGATTGAGCTATGACGGTGCTTTTTTTATTCTCTTACTTTTTTCCTCAGGTCTGCCTCCTTTTCTATACCAATAGTCCCCCCTTATCCAGGGGGAATACATTTCAAGACCCCCCAGTGAACACCTCAAACCATGGATAATAGCGAACTCTCTACAAAGTATGTTTTTTCCTATTCATACATACCTATGATAAAATTCAATTTATAAATTAGGCACACTAAGAGATTAACAACAATAACTAATGATAAGATAGAACAATTATAACACAATACTGCAATGAAAGTTATGTGAATGCTGTCTCTCTCTAATATCTCGTTATACTGTATTCACCCTTCTTCTTGGGATGATGTGAGACGGTAAAATGCCTGCATGAAGAGATGAAGCGAGGTGAATGGCGTAGGCACAGTGATGTAATGTCTGGCAACTATTGTCTGTCTGACTTCCATAAGAAGCATTTTATGGCTTCTCTGGGGCATATCTGAATTTCCAGCATCACTGCTCTTACGTTTCAGGGTCATTATTCAGTAAAATAAGAGTAACTTGAACACAAGCACTGAGATGCCGTGACAACCATCTGATAACCAAAATGGCTACTAAGTAACTAATAGGCCTGGAACGTCTCCACCTGAAGACGCCGGACAAAGGGGTCAGTCACATCCAGATCCCGCGAGATTTCATCACGCTACTCAGAACAGCGCAAAATTTAAAACTTATGGGTTGTTTCTTTCCGGAATTTTTCATTTAATATTTTTGGACTGCAGTTGACCACAGGTAGCTTAAACCACAGGAAGTGACCCCACAGATGGGGGGCCGGGGTAGGGGGCTACTATATTCCAAGTCACAGTGAAAAATGCCATTGTGAAAAATCTTTCTTTTTAAGTAAGCTCTCTTTCATATAGATGTACTCTCTTTACTCTCCCAGTGGTTGTTCTCAACTCCCACATGGCTTCAGATACTGTGAGTCCTAGAATAACCCTTATTGTATCACAAGTCAGCTATGCATACAACTCAAGAAGGTTTTCATCACAATTTGATGGAACTCTATTTTGATGATTTCTCTTTAGGACTATTAAGTAACAGTGATAGTAATATAGCCATAGTTTACGTATTACATACTACACACAAACACAGACACACACCCCACCGGCTCTCAACTGAGACTCATTTTAAGAGAGGGAACTCCCAAAGTTGTGATGTTTTCACCCAAAGTGTCAACGCTCCAACAGGAGGAACAGGAGATATTTTGTCAGCCTAGTTGGGTGGGAAGTGGAAACAGAGAGTCTTTCACATCCTTCACATCACATGGAAAAGGAAGCCACATTCTTTTCCAATGAATACACCAACTCTAACCTCCCAAATTTCAAAGAAGCTCTGTGAAGGGCTTCCGGCTCTCTGCTCTACCAGGAAGGCAATATTGGGTGTGTACCATTTGCCTCACAACATGGCTCCCTCTGATCCACCTTAGAGAGAACTGAGGCAGCTGCAAGCTGTGTTCATCAAATAAACAACTCTTCATCTCCAAGAAAAACAGAAAATGCTAATTTGAGAAGAGTTTCATCACATTAATCGGTAGACAATGTTGCTGTGCCTCCAGAAATTGTGGCCTTCATTTTGACCAAAACATCTCCCCAAATCATCCCAAACACAGCATCACTGCTGAAAAGCTTTCCCTCATAGGTGGCTAAACGCCTAGCGTTCCTCACAGGTGGCTAAGCTCAAGTAATCTAAATTGAGGAGACTACCAATGAGAGACCTCACCGTGCCTGCCGTGTCCCTGTTGTCTGCCTGGAGCAGCCGTGAGAGAGTGACATCCATCAAGCCCAAATTGTCCCACGACCTCCAGGACAGCATCATCTTCACGCAGCACCTGTTCCTCCCTGTCAGTGAGCGTGGATGATAAACTACCAAGGACAGTAACATCTGATTGCTGCTCTTACTATCTGGGCTTGCTAGCTTTAAGGATTCCTCAGCTAAAAGTGGGAAAAGGCCATTCTAACACCCAGTCCAGCCCTGGATTGCCCCGACCAGCGGGGCATTCAACAGGGACCGAAGGGAGACACCCTGAAAAGAGAAAATAGGAGGCGCGAAGAAATGGAGGCAAGACAAAGTTCTGATCAAGCCTCAAATTTTTTATTGCAGCTACAAGATTATATGGGTTAGGGTAAACTGGGCGGGGAGTGAATGAGGAAGGAGAGAGCGGAATGAGGAAGGGGCTTTACTTATCAGAGACGTGACCTTCTAAGGGCAAACTGACGGTTCCAGGAATTAGGTCATGTGCTGCCGGATAGCATAGTTTCTCTGAGTCAGGCTCCTACATCTCCTCTCTCTTTATCTTTTTAAGAGAGTGAGCCTTAACCAAGACGGGAACTCAGGGGTCTCAGGCGGCCCGAATAGCAGCAAGGCGTAGCCTCTGGTGTCTTTTTTGGACCAGGGGTGAGGCAATTGTTTTGACTTAGGCACCAACCCCTATGTAGTCTGGACATGAGTTCAGGGAGAGCTGAAATTGGGTCAATCGGGACCCTCCCTTGCAGTACCCAGTCGCTGCAGCCGTCTGGTGCTCAAGCCCTTTAGATCGGGCCGACACGTTTTCAGCCACCGTGTCTGCTATATGTTTATATAGCTGGAGCCTGTTTGTAACTGGTTGTAATTACCTTCCGGATGGTCCATCGTGGCCAGGCGTTGATAATGAATATGGATAGGTTTGGCCAGAATGTTATCTATTTGTTGTTTGATGAATCCTGTCAGTTTATTAAATGCCCAAGGTCCGAGGGAGACAAGTAGGAGTAATCCTAGAATGGGGCCAAGGATGGGGAGGAGGACAGGCAAGAGACCATGAAAACTGGTTAGAAAGGGGTTGTCAAGAAGTTGTTTTTTGCGTTGAAGAAGATCTTCTTGGAGTCTCTTGACCTTGTCTCGCACTATGCCGGATTTGTTGGCATAGAAGCAGCATCGTTCCTGTAAAGCTAAACAGATCCCCCCTTGTTCCGCTGTTAGAAGATCAAGCCCTCGTCTGTTTTGGAGTACTACTTCTGCTAAGGAATCGACCTGGTCTTGAAGGTCATTAATAGTATCTGATAGTGTGGTAACATCATCAATAAGTTGGAGAGAGAGCTGATGATAAGTATTTACGGATACTCCTACCCCGGCAGCGCCCGTGGCCATGGCTGTGGTTATGCCTAATCCTGAATGATCCCCGTGTAATCTTGGTCAATTACTCCCGGGATAATATTAATCCCCGCTAGAGCTGAACTCCCGCGCCCAAGGACTAGCCCGAAGGTATTGGGTGGTAGAGGCCCATGGGCATTGGTAGGGAGGAGTTGTATGCCTTGATCAGGGGTTAATAATGTTGGGGTGGGGGACAAGAGGTCCAATCCTGCACTGCCTGGGGTGGCTCTGCAAAGGGAGGTAATGGAGACTGGGACTGAGGAACAAACCGTGTGCCCTGGTTTGTTCTGGGGACTTGGGGCCAGGGGCTGGCCCGTTGGGGGTTTCCGACCTGGGGGGAATTGGGTTACCCATAGCATCTACCTTGGAGTGGCAGTCTCTAGCCCAATGTTTGCCGCGTTTACAGCGAGGACAGATAGTGGAAGGTGGCTGACGGGGCTGTTTGTCTATAGGGCATTCCCGGACAAAATGACCAGGCTGTTTACAATTGTAACAGGATTTTTGATTGTCCTGTGTGAAGCTTTTTAGTGCGGCTCCAATGGCTAGACCGATGGCGTGAGACGCCCCGACACCAGAACAAAGTTTAATATAGTCTGAGAGGGAGCCATTGCGATGGGGGCGGATGGCGTCTTGGCATGTGGCATTGGCATTTTCAAATGCAAGATGTTTAATAAAGGCGCTATCTGACTCTTCTTTTCCAATTAAGCGCTCGGCAGCCTCAGTTAGGCGGCTGATGAAATCGCAATAGGATTCGTCAGGCCCTTGATGGATTTTGGCCAAGGAGGTGCTGGCGGGCCCTTTGGGTGGGAGTTTACGCCAGGCCTTGAGGCCGGCATTTTGGACCTGAGCTAACAAGCCTGGGGGGAAGGCGGCCTGAGTCTCATTGGTGTTATAGGGCGGTCGGCCGAGAAGGCGATCTCTAGTCCAGGAGCGGGAGGACTGGCTCTGAGTATTTCATTCAGCCATTTTTCGTGTGTTCTCCGCATACTCTGTGCGCCATAAAACAAAATCACCGCCAGACAGGGCGGCGTGAGCTAAAGTGAACCAATCATTTGGCGTTAGCCAACGGTCGGTGAGGCTTTCCAGCAAGGCTACCGTGAAGGGAGCCACAGGGCCATATGTGTGGACCGCAGCCTTTAAGTCTTTTAAATATTTAATGTTTAAAGGGCGGTAGCGCTGTCTGTCTCTTGGGGTTCCGTTTCTTCCTCTGAGGGGGTTATCTTGTTCCTCAGCCTCATTATCGGACCCCTCTGCGGTATCCTCCTCTTGGGGGTCCTCAGGGGTCTGAGTATCGGGACCTACCTCTGCAGCCTGTCTGCAGTGACCGGAAAAGCGAGGACAGGTTTTTGTTTAAGAAGACCCATTAATCAGCCCAGGAGCAGAAGATCTGAGGAGAACCACCCCAATGATGAATTTAAATTCCTCCTAAACGAGCTCAGCTAGTCCCCAGAATGGGGCAGGGGGAGGGGAGGTTGAGGGGACGTTAACCTGCCTTCGCAGGTGGGATGTACCTGGGAGGAGACGGGGAGCAAGCACATCCTGAAAGAGCTGAGTTCAGGTGGCGGAGACGTTATCAAGCTCATTGTTGGCACTGAGATGCTCATAAGCGATGTGTGGCGGGTTCTGTTTAGTCCTGACTAAAACATAAATTCTTTTATGTTCATTTAAAACATTTACCGGGCACACAACCAGGGAAGATAAGCACACCCTTAATGAGCAAGGTAAGGTATCATGCCTGCACAGACACAATCCATGCCTCCTACACACATCAAAGTGAGACTTTATGTACGATTAACAAACATCATATCTTCCAAGGAGAATTTAGATTGAGCTATGATGGTGCTTTTTTTATTCTCTTACTTTTTTCCCCAGGTCTGCCTCCTTTTCTATACCAATAGTCCCCCCTTATCCAGGGGGAATACATTTCAAGACCCCCCAGTGAACACCTCAAACCATGAATAATAGCGAACTCTCTACAAAGTATGTTTTTTCCTATTCATACATACCTATGATAAAATTCAATTTATAAATTAGGCACAATAAGAGATTAACAACAATAACTAATGATAAGATAGAACAATTATAACACAATACTGTAATGAAAGTTATGTGAATGCTGTCTCTCTCTAATATCTCGTTGTACTGTATTCACCCTTCTTCTTGGGATGATGTGAGACGATAAAATGCCTGCGTGAAGAGATGAAGCGAGGTGAATGGCATAGGCACAGTGATGTAATGTCTGGCAACTATTGTCTGTCTGACATCCATAAGAAGCATTTTATGGCTTCTCTGGGGCATATCTGAATTTCCAGCATCACTGCTCTTACGTTTCAGGGTCATTATTAAGTAAAATAAGAGTAACTTGAACACAAGCACTGAGATGCCGTGACAACCATCTGATAACCAAAATGGCTACTAAGTAACTAATAGGCATGGAACGTCTCCACCTGGAGACGCCGGACAAAGGGGTCAGTCACATCCCAGATCCCACCAGATTTCATCACGCTACTCAGAACAGCACAAAATTTAAAGCTTATGGGTTGTTTCTTTCTGGAATTTTTCATTTAATATTTTTGGACTGCAGTTGACCACAAGTAGCTTAAACCACAGGAAGTGACCCCACAGATGGGGGGCCGGGGTAGGGGGCTACTATATTCCAAGTCACAGTGAAAAATGCCATTGTGAAAAATCTTTCTTTTTAAGTAAGCTCTCTTTCATATAGATGTACCCTCTTTACTCTCCCAGTGGTTGTTCTCAACTCCCACATGGCTTCAGATACTGTGAGTCCTAGAATAACCCTTATTGTATCACAAGTCAGCTATGCATACAACTGAAGAAGGTTTTCATCACAATTTGATGGAACTCTATTTTAATGATTTCTCTTTAGGACTATTAAGTAACAGTGATAGTAATGTAGCAATAGTTTACGTATTATATACTACACACAAACACAGACACACACCCCACCGGCTCTCAACTGAGACTCATTTTAAGAGAGGGAACTCCCAAAGTTGTGATGTTTTCACCCAAAGTGTCAACGCTCCAACAGGAGGAACAGGAGATATTTTGTCAGCCTAGTTGGGTGGGAAGTGGAAACAGAGAGTCTTTCACATCCTTCACATCACATGGAAAAGGAAGCCACATTCTTTTCCAATGAATACACCAACTCTAACGTCCCAAATTTCAAAGAAGCTCTGTGAAGGGCTTCCGGCTCTCTGCTCTACCAGGAAGGCAATATTGGGTGTGTACCGTTTGCCTCACAACATGGCTCCCTCTGATCCACCTTAGAGAGAACTGAGGCAGCTGCAAGCTGTGTTCATCAAATAAACAACTCTTCATCTCCAAGAAAAACAGAAAATGCTAATTTGAGAAGAGTTTCATCACATTAGTCGGTAGACAATGTTGCTGTGCCTCCAGACCTGTGGCCTTCATTTTGACCAAAACATCTCCCCAAATCATCCCAAACACAGCATCACTGCTGAAAAGCTTTCCCTCATAGGTGGCTAAACGCCTAGCGTTCCTCACCGGTGGCTAAGCTCAAGTAATCTAAATTGAGGAGACTACCAATGAGAGACCTCACCGTGCCTGCCGTGTCCCTGTTGTCTGCCTGGAGCAGCCATGAGAGAGTGACATCCATCAAGCCCAAATTGTCCCACGACCTCCAGGACAGTGTGATCTTCACGCAGCACCTGTTCTTCCCTGTCAGTGAGCGTGGATGATAAACTACCAAGGACAATAACATCTGATCACTGCTCTTACTATCTGGGCTTGCTAGCTTTAAGGATTCCTCAGCTAAAAGTGGGAAAAGGCCATTCTAACACCCAGTCCAGCCCTGGACAATTGTGAAATGAGAGCACATATCTTGGCCCTCGTCTCTTCTCCTGCTGCCACCTCTTCCTCACCTGTTTCCCTGCCCTCCCTCCACACCCAGGGACCTCACCATTATCCTATCCCCAAGTAGCTAAAACATATTCAGCACAAGTAATGGTTAAGACAGCACAAAATGGTGGTTAAGAGCAGAGACCATGGAGCCAGAACGCCTGGGTTTAAATCCTGTTTCTCCACCCTCTGGCCATGCGACCTTGGGCCACTTATCAAAATCCTCCCTGCTCCAGTTATCCCATATTAGAATAGGGGCAATGATAATAATAGAGTCCACTTGGGTTGTTGGGGGGATGAAAGGAGCTGACATTTTTAAGCGTGTAGTAGATACTATGTAAGTGCTTGCTAAATAAGTCGCAACATGTGTTATCAATAAGAAGCACTAAGTTAGCACCTATTTTGTGCACTATGGGAAACAGAGACCTGAGCGTAACATGGGCTTGTGTCAGGCATGGAGCTCTAGAATGAGCATTTTATTTCATTTAATGATGGTAACTTCCCTCCATAACCATCAGTTTCTTGGTCACAGGCATTCATGCAAATTGTACCCCTTGCTTTAGCCCTGGGCATTCACTGCTATTGCTCTTCCACAGCAGACTTTGGCCCACTCTTCCCCCAAAGCCAATGAAGAGGGTGTTTACTCAAATAGGACCCATGTGGTCTAGAGTTTGCAGGTAGTAAGGAAAGCACATCCACAATTCACAGCAAATCTCCGTTCTCATCTGCCCTGCCCCACTACCACCTCAATGCTAATCATTTCTGCTACCTTTCACAATGCCTCCTTTCAGCAATGAGGCATTTGAGTGAAAAACTGGGTTTTAAGACAAGTAACTGCGGTGTGTTGAAACTCTCTATGAAAGCTAGTTTCTTGACATGTAAACTTCAAACAGCCAATGAGTCTGAAGGCTTGCCATGTGCTCCAGGGCAGGCTAGGACTGGTGGAGGGCACAGAAGTAGCACACAACGTGGCGGCCACCAACCATCCTCCAAGGAGCTCAAGAAAGCACAAGGCCAGAGGAAACATGTGGAATAGCCTTGATGGGCGTGAGGAGTTCAGAAGAGGGGGTAGTAAATAAGGATAGGTATGATCAGTGCAACAATTATGAGGGAAATGGGGTTTGAATTTTAATTTAAAATTTGTCTTGCATAGGTGCAGCAAACAGAGGACACTGGGAGTTAGGGAGAGAATCTAAAATACAGCATCCGTCACAGCACGTCTGTGGAACAGCAGGACTAGCCCACCCATAGTGAAGGATGAAAGGCGTGAAGTAGTGAGAAGAAAAGATAGAGAGAGAGGGTCGCCCCAGTTTACAAATGACTTTTGAAAGCTCAGCTAGGGAATCTAGATTTGACTAAGTGCTAAATGAACAAGATACTCTTTTCTACTAGCACTCTTGGAAGCTGGATAAATACATTCCCCACCAGGCCCTCTGGGGAAAGTTATTTCTCTTGAAGCTTCCCTCCTCTCTTCTCTGTTCTCCCTACATTCATCCTACCAGGGCTGATGCTGCCCCAGGACTGCTGCAAAAGGCTCTCACCTTCATCCTCTGCCCACTCCCATCCATCCCACACCTGCTCTCAGGTTAATCTTCCTAAAGCTCAGCTCTCATCCAAAGCCTCTTCGGTGGCTCTGCACTGCCAACTAAATTATACTCAATTCCTCATTCTTGAATTCAAGGCCATCCAAGCACCAGCCTCAACTTACTTTTCCCATCTTTGATCCCATTTCTTCATAGTGCAGTCAAGACAGATTAGACAGGGGTCCTTTCCCATCTCCACCTGCTTGCCCATGTGCATTCCTCTATCTGGAATGGTCTTTCCAGCTGCAAAACTGAGTAGGAAACAAAGCATCCTGAGATCATGAAGGGAGGTACAGTCCATGCAGGCAGGGGGGCCAGGGAGGGCCCCAGGAAGTACCAAGGAGGTATGTTAACAGAGGTGAGTGTGTGTGTGTGTGTGTGTGTGTGTGTGTGCAGACAGAGGCACTGAGGCCTAGTATTTATGGATTCTGAAGACAAGCAAACTGGATTTACACCCTGGAGCTAGCATGCCTTCATTGTGACAACTAAGATAAGTCCCTTAACCATTCTAGACATCACTTTCCAATCCAGAAAGTGAAGTTTCTAACAGCACCCTCCTCTTACGGTTGCCGTAAGGATTAAATGAGATGATATACATGAGTACATAACTCAGTGCTAGGTATAGAGCAAATGCTAAGTAGGGCCAGTGTGGTTTAAGGCAGAGCTCAGTGAAAGAAAGTGGAAACGGCAGGCATGTTTATATTTCCAAATGTCTCCATATTTATCATTCCGCCTCCCTTCCATCTATCTTACTCGCTGAGCCTATATAGAAAGCCCAGCACCTTCTATACACGCTTTGTAGCACCTGCCAATGTGCAGATTGAGTGAGAGAATAAAGTCTAGGGCTGGAGTCTGCAGTTGTAGGCAGAGTGGAAAGTGTGGATGTGGAAGGTATTAACAGAGAACTGACAACATTAAAACAAATGAGCTCTCCGAAGAGAGAACATGCAAAGAGAGAGGCAGAAGCCTAGGCTGGAAGCTTCAGAAATGTCCACAAGGAGTCGAGGTAGCTGCAAGGGAAGGCAGGTTTCTCCCCGGGACTTCCTGCTTCCTCCACTCCCTTACATGGATGGACCTGCTCTCCTCGCTCACTACCTTCTCCTGACTGCTTCTGTCATGTCAACACAGACGCATGCACATCTTTCTATCTGATAGCTCACCCAAATGTACAACTTCACCCTAAAGTCCCTTCCCAGAAGTCTAACAGATATACAGAACTCATCCTCTATATGTCTTGAAAAGTAGTGAAAGTAGAGAGAGGTGGTCAATAGTATCAAATTCAAAATTGTCTTTTAAGGCAATCTACAGAGCAAAACAATAGCAAATCTAGTTTTATGTATAGTTACTCTATTCCAAAGGTAGTGAACATCCAACATAACTCCAAAAATAGTCAATGGATGGTGGGTTGGATTAGGCATTGCATATTTCCTCTCTTTCTCTGTAAGATGAACTCTACTCATAGGCAAAATCTTAAAGGAAGAAGAGAGTCAGCAGTGACCCACTGTGGCTGGATTCATGGGCAAAAGAACCAAACCAAATAGAACCATAGCACCCGTGAACCAGCTCTCACATCTCTTATAGCCCAATCTTCTTAATATCTACTTTTATATTGAGGCTATATAGGCATATTTATAGTAAAGTTTACTAGTCGTTAGGATACAGACTAATACATTTTTACATAGGAATACACCTGTGTAATCACCATACAAATCAACATATACGTAGAATAATTCTAGTCTCCCAGAAAGTTCCTACGTGCCCTGTCTCAGTCAATACTGTCTTCCCCACTGAAATGGACATTATTCTTACTTCTATCACCATTGATTACGTTAGCCCATTCATGATTGCCTAAACTGAACCATCCGTTATGAACTCATTTGTTTCTAGCTTTTTTCACTCCAAAAAAAAAAAAAAAAAAAAATACCTGATTCATCTGTATTGTTATGTGTATCAGTTTTTCTTATTGCTATGTAGTGTTCCGTTGTATGAATACCACAATTTATTCGTCCATTCCCCTATTGGTGCATATTTTTTATTTGCTTCCAGTTTGGCTATTGTGGGAAAGCTACTGAAAACATTCTTACACATGTATTTTGTTGGTATGTACTTGTTTCTCTTGTGTATGTGTATATACAGAGGGTACCAAAAAAATGTATACACATTTTAAGACAGGAAAAAGCTATTAAAATTGTAATACTCAATATATATTGATAACAACAGATGAATACAAGTCACGTTTGACTTCTGCAATTATAAGAGGTGCTCAGAATGGTTACCATCAGCATCCAGACACTTGTGAATATGGCGAACTACTGCTTGAGCAACATTGACCAAAGTGTCCACTTGTATACCTTTTCTTGGCACCTCCTGTATATATAATATATATCTAGGAGTGGAACGGGTCATGGGGGAGGCATGTAGCCAACATTTTAAGATACGGCCAAAATGTGTTCCAAAGCAGTCGTGCCATTTTACACTCCCACCAGCAGTGCTGGACAATCATCTCATTCCCATCCTATCATGGCCCAACTGTAACTTCATTTACAGCAAAAGAATTTATGGCTTTCTTACCCAAAGATTTTCAGAATCAGACTTTCTTTGAAACACAATCTCTCTTCTAGGAAGAAAATATGAAGATTTTATTTCAGCCACCAAAAAGAAGGAAGTTATTATTTTTTCACTACTTCATTCTACAAAGGCCTTGAGATAGCTTAGGAAGAGGCATACACCTACATTGCAGAATGCAGAAAAGAAATATAGATGCATACAGCAAACACCTGACTTATACAACTTCTGTCTTAGGAAAGTGTTTTAATTTGATACATATCCCTTGGGTCACGTGCATTCCTTTCTTAGTGAAATAATACCATTTGGTGACTAGAAAGAAAGTCATTGTCTCCCAAGACGTCATCACTCATATAAGAGCAGACAGCTAGCCAATGGGCTGGAGGCATGACGAGCGAGGCGACTTCTCACGCTGCCCCATAAGCCACTCTCACATGGACTTTGGCATACGTGAGCTTTTTGTCGTCCTTAGAAGTTGTCCTCCCCGTGGCTGTTCAGAAGTTTCGGATGAATTTTTTCTGATGTTTTTAATGAAAGATGATATTTGCTTACCCTCATAGAAGATACTTCCTCGGCAGGAGTGCTGTCGAACATGTTGCATTCACAACATGACACAAAGTCTAAGAATCACAGAGAGACTAATTACTGGAGGAAAATTACACCAAAAGACCTATTTCCTCATGATGAGAATGACAGCCTGGTGCCCCGTTACCTGGCCTGATTGGGCAGATAGCCTGGGCAACATTGTTCTAGCGCTTTGCCGTTAACAAGCCACAGTAGAGGAAAGAGGCGCTGGGGTCCTATAAGCAACTCGCTGAGAAATCAAGGTGAGCTGTCAGTTAAGTTAGGCCTAATTATAAGTCTCATTTCCAGTATTTATGAACGTGACAGACAGTAACCAGGGCTTACTTGCATCTATACATGGGTCGCTTCAGCAAATCCTTCTCTCTTTCTGCCAACATCTAAATTATCATCTGGAAGCTTTGATATTTAATGCTGACAGCCAGGGCCTGCCCCTACCAAAACTGAGAAGTGAGGACCACCCACCCCTCTTTTCTCACTCTGCTTTGCTTCTTCTCATCAGCTACCTAGGACCAAAAAGGTCTGTTCTTCCCCCTATCAGAAACCTATTTAAAGAGAAAGAAAGTCATCTTTTCCTCTTTCATATGAATTTAAGTCACTTCAAATCCATCTCTTTCCAGTTGCAAAAGATCACAGTATTTCATTTCTCCAAAATGTCCAGAATAGGCAAAGCTATAGAAGCAGAAAGCAGATTAGGGATTGCCTAGACCTGGGAGGGTTGGAGGGAAACAGGGGGTGACAGTTAATGTGTATAGGGTTTCTTTTCAGATGATGAAAATGTTCTAAAACTTATTGTGGTGACAATTACACATACCTGTGAATATAATAAATACCATGAAATTGTACACCTTAAATGGGTGAATTCTATGGTATGTGGATCATGTGTCAATAAAGCTATTTTTGAAATCACTTCTTTTTATCTGTAGTTTTTTCCCTAAATGCAGAAAATTTCAAGCACTAAGAACAAGTGAAAAAGTTTGGGAGTAGAGAGCAGGTAGGGAGGAAATAGAAAATTTCTGTTCCCCTGAAGTCGCACTTATAAGGCCAGTCTTGGTAATTATATTGGAAAAGGGGGATCTTGTCTGATATCAATCAGTGTTGTTCAAAATTTTCTAACCCATGATCATTTTTGATAAACATAGAAGTCTCATGACTTTCTTTAAGTAATTTGAAATTTTGAAATAAATTAAATATCACAATTACAGACAAATTATATATAGCACAGCCTCTCAAAGATGATGCTACACTCTCTTCACATTTCAGAATCATAACATCCAATGAGCATTATGTATGTTTCTAAAACCGCTTATAACTTTCTCTTCATATTATGTCAGCTAGAAGGAACTTTAAGAGGCTCCCTTTGTCTTTAAAGATATTGATCTTCCAGACATGCACTTGGACCTGGGTTCAAAGGAGACAAGAGGCGGAGAAGGTGTTTCAATAAAGTTGAGAAGTACAGAGGGAAGAGTGGGTACTGGCAGTTGGTAACGGGAAGAGTAGGAGCTACTGGTATTCACTTGCTGGTGGAAGGGTAAATTTGAGCAGAAAGGGGTGTCGAAGTAAAAGGGGGAATGCAAGTTCAGATATGAACATACCCTAGGGTATCATTCATTGGGAATATTGCACTCAAGCACCCTCCCCTCTGGGAAAACATGGAATTTTATGTTGTCTAAGTAACTGATATTGTTAAGGAATTATTATTAGTTTTTGTAAGCATGATAATGCTTGTGTAGTTATGCTTTTTAAAAGAAACCTTATCTTGTAGAATTGCATACTGAAATATTTATAAATGAAATCATAAAATATATGGGATTTTCTTCAAATAAATCCCAATAATCTTACCCATGAGGAGTAGGAAGATGTATAGATGAAAGAAGATTTGGCATGAGTTGATAATTGTTGAAGCTGGATGATGGGTGTGTAGCGAGCGATTATATCATTCTGTCTATGTATATGTATGTTTGAAATTTTCCATAAAAATATTTTTTAAGAAACACAAGGTTTCCAGCCACATGGAGTAACAGACACTGGATTTATCCTCCTGCCTTAGAAAAATTAGAAAACCAGAAAAAATATGTATTAAGCAATTGTTTTCAGGCAATGCATGAAGGGCAGCAAACTAAGTGAACCCTGCAATTGCCCTGGCTGATTACCTGGAGACAGTTTCCGTGCTATAGGGCAGAAAGGAGGGTCCCAAAGGAAGCTCTGCATTCTCACTGGAATGGAGGCGACAAAGACTGGAGTTCAGGGAGACCAAGACTGAGAGAGAGACAGAGAGAGAGAAGGAGAGGGACAGAGAGCTTTGGGAATCTATAAAGGAGTCCCCATGACTGTGCATGCATGGGGACTACTGAAGATCAGTGAAAGAAACACTGGAAAGCAGTAGGCTGAACAATTCTTGAAGCTCACACAGGGCTAGGAATCCTTTGTGTTTCCATGAACTAGAATAGAGAGACTAAATAATACATAGGACATAAGGTAGAGTCTTCAGACAGGTTTTACTCCTAGCAATGGAGCTAAAGTAACCGTAGGCTAAAGACAGATTTCGAGCTGACCTAACAAATCTTAACAATAATTCTTCAAAGGATCAAACAGATTTCAAGTAATTTAACTGCATCCCAGGAAAAAGTCCAACACATTTAAAGAAATACAATACTTAGAATGCAACAGTGTAAAATTCATGTCCATAGTCCAATCAAAAATAACCAGGAATGCAAAGAAGCAAGGAAATATGATCCATATCCAGGAGAGAAACCAACCAATAGAAACAGAGCAAGAAATGATGTCATTAAGAGATAAGCACATTAAAACAGGTATTATAAGCATGCTCCAAATGATCAAGAAGATGTAAGAAAACATGAACACGATGAAGAGAGAAATGGAAGATATACAAAGAATTAAATGAAACATAAAATTAAAAACTACAATATCAGAAAAAATATTTTAATGCATTAGATTGCAAAAGCATTGAAGAGATTATCAGTGAATTGAAAACGTAGCCAGAGGAACTATCCAAAATGAAGCACAGGGAGAAAAAAGGCCAGTAAAAAATGAATAAAGTATTGTTGACCTGTGGGAAACTATCAAAGGTCCAATAGTCCTAGAGTTCCAGGAAAAGACAAGAGAGGGATAAAAAGTATTTGAAAAAATAATGGCCAAATTTTTTTCAAATTTGATGAAAACTATAAACTCACACATCCAAGAAGCTTAATAAACCCCAAGCAGAATAAACATAAAGCAAGCAACCCCAAGGCTCATCAAAAAACAAACAAACAAAAAACAAACGACTACAGAAAACCAGGATTAAAAAGAAAATCTTAAAAGCAGACAAATAAAAAGGACACATTACATACACAGGAACACAAATAAGAATTTTCCTGTGAAAATCTGTACAAGCCAGAAGGCAATGGAGCAATATATTTAAAGTACTGAAAAAGAGAAAATAAAAATAAAAAGCCATCCATTCCCCAAAAAGATATTTCAAAAATGAAGGTAAAACAAGATTTTTTTCAGATAGACTAAAGCTGAGAGAATTCATCACAAGCATACCTGTGCTATATGGATGTTACAAAACAAAGTTATTTAGGCAGAATAAAAATGAGACCAGATAGATACCAGATAAAATTGTGAATCCACACGAATAAATAAAAGCACCAGGAAAGCCTGTGACTGCCTCAGACCACGTTCCTGCCTCTTTGTCTCTGCATGCTCTGCTCCCTCTGTCTGGAAGGCCACTTGCCCTCCGGAAAATCGCTCATAATCTCCAAATGACTTCAACGTTAGCTTCTTTATAAAGCCTTTCCTAACCACCCACCCTACCATCCCCAACCAGGCACTCAGATGCCCTTCTGAGCTCCTCAGATCCCTGTACATTCCCCACATGTGCTACTTGGGGACTCTTGGTAGCAGGCCTCCATCAGCTCTTTGGGAGTAGCTCAATCGCTGTGGAATGAATTAAAGTTGGCTGGATGGGAACCTGAGTGGAACATTTGCAAGGACATTGAGCAAGTCTCTGTCCATATTCATTCTTCATTCATTTCTCATTCATTCTTTTATTAAGGTATGATTAATAAATTAATCATAAGTTTGAGGAAATTTTATTAATTTCCTCAAATTCATCAAGGAAAGAGAACGTTGATCTATATTCTACCCAAGAGAAACTAGCGGGCATTTGCAGCAATTCTCCAGTGATATAAACCATAAACTCATCAAGTCCCACCCTCTATACAATTTGATGCAGAACTGCACACCAATAGGACTTTCTGAGAAGCAGACAAGGTTAATGGAAGGGGAAAGGAGTCAAAGAGAGCAAAATCTGTTCCTTCATTAGAGTCACATTGGATAAAACACACACATTTTTTCACATGATAGGAAGTTGAACGGCCTCAACTCCCTACTTTACTTTGTCTACCTTATGTGTTCAGAGTGTATCAGGGGTAAATAGTTTAATCTTCTGTTCTATTCCTTTATTTTAAAATAAGAAAAATATTATGAGGCAAAAAAGCATAAAGTTCAAATAGTATTTCTCTGCTATAAACTTGTTTCTGATTGCATTTGCTCTTTTTTCCACTTAAAATAATTGCTCAAGTAATCAACATCCCATTTATTTAAATATGCAATAACTACATATAGTTTTGACCAGGTCATGAGTCTCAGAAATAAAATACTAGACAAAAATTGCTAGTCGTATTTAAAAGAATTTTTAACATCCATATTTAAAGAACATGGAGATTGTAACCTAGTTAAGAGTTTCGTAGTAAAGTTACTGAAAATAACCTTTTCAATTGATTGATTAAAAAAGAGTTTCTTACATGCATCCCTGACCTATGGGTAACTCAGCTCTTTTTTGAAAGCGGAAAGCCAAACTTTATTTTCAAATCTTTCTTTTTTACCTTCACAGATCAAGCAATATTGTTCTCACATATATTTAAATGAATATTTTGCTGTTTTTCACAGCGATTTTTCTGATTAAATGTTTAAATAATGTGAAGATGATTTCTGGTTATTAAATGTTATAATAATGGCCTTGGATTTTAGAGTGAAAGCTTCAATGAGGCAGGGATTTTTGCCTGCTTTTGTTGTTGTTCACTAAAGCCTAGACAATGGCCTGGCACAGAGTAAGAGGATACTCACTGCATAAGTGGGGGAATGAATGAATGAATGAATGAATGAGTTGTGTTCAGCCTGTGTCGGCCTCCAAATCTTTCCCTGGGCCCCTCTTGAATCACCAGCCTTTGGAGTTATGCTTGGAAGTGAGCTCTGGCCACCTGTTCTCTCGCCTTCTGTTCACCTGACCTGTTTACAATATGTTCACGTATTTGATGATATTATCCACCTTCGACTAATCACTTACAAATAGACCCGGATGGTTACGGAGAGGAGAAAGGGGAACGCAGGGCACGCTCACATTTGCAGAGACGTCCTTTACTCATCAGGCTCTCGGATTTCCCACAACTTCCAACAGTCCTCTTTCACTGCCATCATTGATTCTGAACGCAAATGTTTTCCTCGTTTCCTGGTACAGCTTTTCAAGTGTTCTTGAGAGCTTAACCTTGAGAGTAACCCCAAAGCCAGACTATATTCCAAACTGAAGTCTCCTATAGCAAGCCTAAACCCAACCTAAACTCTAGAAATGCAGGCTTGAGGGGACCTGAGCACCAAAATCTACTTGCTCTTTTATGAAGTCAGGCTGGTTAGCGAATCTGCCAGGATCAGACAAGGTTCATCAGTAGTCAGGGAAATTTCCCTGGGGTTGAGGGGGGATGCCTAATTAACCTCAAAGTGCACTAACCTCCTTTGAGTGGTCCATAATTCCCATGAATGTTCTGACACAAGGCCTTCCGAGACACTGAACACAATGAGACTCATGAGACACACGTGCGACTCAGCCACAGGTTTGCTCCACATTCTGGCATATCCAGGTACATTCTGAAGTATCCAAAAACCCTAATTATAGAAGGCATGTGTTACTATCCTATAATACAAGAAATTTGAAGACACAAATGAATATGAGTGAATCAGCATTTTCAATATCTGTCAGGCAGAACACTGACATGGAACACTTCTCAAGCCTGCCGACACGACATTTCTAGCAGTCGGTGGCAAGGATGTTAATTTACTAAATATCATTTCAAACACCACGTCTACTCATTTTTTTAGCATGATCATGCACCCCAAAAAGCACATTTATTTTAGCAAGGTTGTTTGAGTCAGAGGAGTCTTAAAGACTTCTTAGCCAAAGATCACTTTTTTGTTGTGTTTGCTAAAAAAATTTTCCTCAGAAGAAACTTCCAAGCTGTAAATAAAATAAATTTTGTAAAAGAACGTGTAAGGCACCTATGTCTTAAAGAAGTACCCTTCCATCCTTTCAATGCATCACTTGGAGGGAATGTGAACATGGATATTTTAGGGTCTTAAAAGCATTGGCCACAGAGCCTTGTGACGTTTGAAGGGGAAAGTGCTCTATTTATTATTCTGCGCTAAACACCTCTGATCATTTTCCTGTATCAACTGAATAATACCATACTTTTATAAGCCTCCTTTGAAAGATAAGAAAGTGAATGTATTGTGCATTTATATATTGTATATTTCACATTATACATTTCTTGTCTTTTACTATGGCCGACAACTTCTTTCAGCTAAATGAAAGAAGAAGAAAGTCACAGGAAGTTATCAAATATTACGACTACTGCTTTATTCTAGAATTTACTTGCCTACATTGCTTAAGAAATATGCTTTTGTTAATAATAAAATTCCCACGAGAAGTGAAGAATGTAGGAGTCGAAATCCACTTTCCAGGCTGACTTCCCCTGTAATATCTGTAATAGAACAATCCTGAATTAGCTTCTACTTTCCATAATTCTTGTCAGCAAAATCTATCAGTAGTTCTAACTCTGATTATACACGCTGGTAATGTAATTAAATGTGTTTTAAGCCTATCTCTGATGTCACAGTTTCAAATATAGCCACATAAATTTTAGCTATGAGTATTTCATACATAATTTATATATACAAATGTGTTTGCATGTGTACCTGGATTAAGTATAATAAATGTAAATTATATAATTTATATCTATATATGTTTAACTGTGTTTAGTTTCAATCAGACAATGGTTTGATATATATTTTTAATGAGGGAAAATCCTACTGCAATATTAAGATTTTGTGTTTTGCAGACTTCATTTCTTAGTATTTTTTTAATTAAAAAGACAAATACATTTCAATGTTCTTTTCAGTAAATGTTATGCTTCCTGTTCCAAAACAACCTTAAGTTTATAAATAAGAGTTAATGAATCCAAGAACCATAGTATTCCATGAGCTTGTGAACAAACAGTTTCAAGTCAAACTAGAATTCTTTCCAAGTTGGATTTTCACATGGTGCAGTTTATAAATAAGTTTTAGGGCTAGAGGGATCGGTTTTGCCTTGTTTTGTTTTCTGATATGTTTACTCAACAAAATTAAAATTCTGCCTTTCAAATGACTTAAAGACTAACTAGATTTCTAACCCATCACAAAAATGTATTTATGTTTAATTGGGGATTTCTCAGGCCATCTAGTCCCCGCCCTGCACTTGTTTTTCTCTTTAAGAGCATTCTAGACGGGCACATGAATGGTCCTGAAACAGTTTGCAGCATCACATGATGCTTCCTTCATTGAAGAACGAGGGAGCATGCGTGGCATCCATTCCTGAGACCTTGATCAGAAATAGTTCCTGAGAGAAGTAACACTAACCTTGGACTCTATCACGCTGTAAATTGTCTCTTTTGTAATTGTGACAGACACTCCCCCCAGGTTCTCTGTTCCATACAACTCCCATGATCGCTTTATTCTTTCTCTCTCTGCTGCCAAATAGAGTGGAGTTCCCGGAGTTTTGACACCTTGTAAAGACATTCCAGTGGATTCTAGCACACCCAAACAGATGGTGTGAAAGGAATACAGGGGAAGAAAATAGAGGCCGCTGCCAGATTCTCATGTATTCTAGGTAACATTGTGTTCCAGGAGAAGAAAAAAAAAGTAAAAAGGAACTGATATCATTGTTACGGCCTGCTTCCTGAGCCAAGCCACCGTGCTTCTGCCAAAGATAACAACGTCTTTAAGATGGCTACAAAAACTCCTAACATTACGTGAGGTGAAAGCAGGAGACCTAGGAGGGGGTATAAAACAATACCCTGTATTATTGTTATGCTGTATTACACTGATGCTTACATAAAACAGAATTTTTTTTTCATTTAGCAAGGAATGACATCCAGCTCAAAATAACATCTCTACTTCTTTTCCTTGTCCAGTGTGCTAGAAATTGATACTGAGCTTTCTCTATGAAAGCTAGTGACATGGGAACAAAGTATATGAAATAAACATTTAAGAAGAATTAAGTGTTTTTTCCCCAGATACAACCAGATTATGGAAACATGTTTAACATTGTTAGCCATTAGGGAAACGCAAATTAAATGTACATTGAGATACCACTACGCTCTTATCAGAATATCTAAAATAAAAAATAGTGACACCACCAAATCCTGGCGAGATTATGGAGAAACTGGATCACTCATACATTGTGGTTGGGAATGCAAAACAAAATAATTTGAAACTTTGGAAAACAGGTTGGCAGTTTCTTTAAAAACTAAACTAGCAACTACTATACAACCCAGCAATTATACTCCTAGGCATTTCTCCCAGAGAAATGAAAACTTATGTTCACAAAAAATAAAAATAAAAACCTGCACATGAATGTTTATAGCAGCTTTATTAATAATAACCCAAACCTGGAAATAACCAGATGTACAAACTGTACAAACTGTGGTTAAACAAACTGTGGTGCATCCACACTGTGGGAGGGGGAGGGGAGGCTGCAAGAGGGCAGCAGGAGGGGTCTGTGTGGGGATGGAAATATTCTGTATCTTGACTATATCAATGTCAATATCTTGGCTGTCACATACCACAGTTTCGCAAGATGTTACCATGGAGGGAAACTGGGTAAAGGGTACGTTGGGTCTCTCTGTACTATTTCTTACAGCTACACATGAGTCTGTAAGTATCTCAAAATAAAAAGTTTACAAGTATAACTCCTGTTACAATAAAAATTTTAATCTATGAAAAGACACAAAAGAAAATATGGACCTTTTGAATAGATAAATTTGAAGATTATAGTGATCCAAACAGATTTCTTTTAAACCTCCACTTAGATGTGTATATTTTATATATATACCTATTATATATATTATATAATATATATATACATTATATATATTTTATATATACATTATATGTTATATATAATATATATTATATATAAAATAATAAATTACTTAGATTTAATGAAGAAAGGAGCCATTAGTCTTTCCATGTCTTCATCAACCTATTCAAAAGCTCTAGGTCAGAGAAAAAAAAACTCATGGATACGCCACCAAGGATATAGTGGATGGATGATACAAATAACATTAAAGCAGCAATATGCTCTCTGGATGTGCACAGATCAAATTGTCCAAGTGCCATTCCCTGGTCATCAATCAGCTTGTTTAGAAGCCATTCACAGTCTCTCATCCATGTCCCTTGGGTTCAATGACATGAATTATTGAATGGCTAACCAAAACTGAGGTACGGAATAGAGTTTAGAGCTGGCATGGGACCCACATAGACATAAAACTCAAGACCTTGGCCTCAGTGCTTTTCCTGCTTATCAGTTACACAGTCACATTTCATTTTTGAGAGACTGAAAGGTCACATTATAAAAGTAAGAGAAACCACATTTTTGAAGTCCTTTGATTCTTGAAATGCTCACCCAGATTCTCACATCCATTTCTAATTTGCCATTTTGCCTTTTCTCCAACTCTGGCTCTTCTTGGTCTGCTCATTTCTCTTTCTTCTTGTATGTATTTTTCCTCCACTTCTCTCTCAGCCTGAAGTCCTCTCCTGACTCATTCCTATTCCTCTCTTTCCACACACAGGCCTTGCCTCCTCTCCAGCTCAATTGCCTCTGGTCAGCTCATGTTTTCTCCTGCTTACATTTGAATCTCCTTACTCCACAGTTATACAATCCAGAACTCAGCCACACATAGACCTGGCTAGAAAGGAAATAATTCTGTTCTTAAATAGATGCTTTTAACTCTACAAAATTTTATATATAGCACTATTTTTTTTTCCTTTTGAATTACATAGGACATTCCCCTCAACTTTCTAGAACATCTTTCAACTCTGGCACTGTAGCCCAGAAAAGGTTGATGAGGACACATATCTTTCCAATTGTTTGCCCTACATCTGTCTCCCTTCTTCTTTCTAAACCACCCCCCTTCCTCTTTCTGTCTAACGTGGGCTTCCCTTGTGTAAAACTTCATGGTTTTATGTTTCTTACATAAGTATTATACCACACATTTTGGTTAGAATTATATAAATACACGCACCACCACCACCACCACCACCACCACCACCACCACCAAAGTTATTTTCAGGTCAAGTCCATAAATGATGATCATTTTGGGCTTCAATTACTCTAAACTCTACCTCTCTGCCCAACACACATTCTCCTGTGTTCAGGGCTCTGAAAAACCCTCAACAACTTGGGATATGAGGGGTGGAGGGCGGGGTCATGTAGGAGCTACGGTCACATAAATCACGCCATTTCCATTAGGAAAAGCTACTCGTGTGGGATTTTATTGTTGCCCCTGACCCTCAGAACCAGGTTTTTCACTTCGTCATTGGTGACCACAACCAGGCCAAAGGAAAAAAAGAAAAGGAGCCGTCCCTAGTTTTTTTAGCACAAGCTCTTAGGCGTGCGATGCCTGCCAAGTCACTGCTTTCATTGCTTTACTTTGTTTTGTTTTTTCCTCAGCCATTTTATGATCTCTGTGACGACACACTCCAAACAGGATCGTTTAGAAACCAAAATAACCAATGAATCACTGAAAATTTTTTTAAATGTAAAAGCTAGACCACCCTTACAATGGAACCATTTGTGTTCTTTCACTCTGAATCACTTTCCTTGGAAAAGAAACTTGCGTTCTGTATCTGAGGTAAGAGAAAGGCAATGAATTAATGACTTGCATGGTCATCATAACATTGAAAACCACATGACTAGCTCTTTCCAGTCCTAAGCTCTCCTTAAAAAAGGCAGTCCTCAAAGTCACCACAGATGGCCCTCACTGGTCAACTCATCGTAGATGTGTTTTCTGTGTTATTTTTAGAACCCAGTGTGGAAGCAATAAATGATATCCCTAAATGAGAGGTAGTAATGAAATCGCTTCACAATTAAAAAATAACTTCTGGATTTTGAGTAGCATGCAGGAACTCTAAGAAATGTGTTTTGCCTATGAATGCCTGAGAAACAATGTTTAAGTAATTTATTGTTGTATAACAAACCTGATGGCTTAAAACAGCAATTCATTATTTCTTGCAATTCTGTGGGTTGGCTAAGCTTTGAGGGCAGTTCTGCTGCTCCATGATGCAGAGGTTGAGATCACTCAGGTGGTGGCATTCAGCTGGGAGCTCAGCTGGAGCTGGGTCACCTAAAATGTCCTGTCATCTTCCAGGTCCTCTGTGCTGTGACTTTTCATCATTTAGTGGTAGAGCCTAAGCTTATTTATTCAGCATCTAGAGCATAAGAGAGAGCAACGAGACTGACAGACCTCTTCACCGTGAGGCCAGCAACTGGCCCTGGGTCACTTTTGTCACAGTCTGGTCAAAGCAAGTCAAGGCCAGGCTGGATCAGAAGGGAGAGGAAATTGATTCCTCCTCTTGATGGCAGGAGGTGCATGCATGGTCAGAGATAGGAGTTTGGGACCCCCAAGTTTGGAGACAATCGACCACATATGAGCAGTAAGTAAGCCACATTTAAAATGGGTGATTTATTTGTTTTTTTTTAAACAGTGGTGATTTGAAATGGTCTTGATAACATCCAGAAGTCAATAAAAAATAATAATGCTTATTTCCTTGCAAACGATATTATCTATTTTTCCTAAGACTGTTAACACGAACTTTGTACAGGCTTACCAGTGGGCCCCCAAATTCCCAGTGTTAGTTAGAGCCATTCCTTTGAGTTCTGTTACCTTGAGAAGTCCTGCCTAAAAATATAAGTACCACAGGCACTGGTTTTGGGTTAACGACCAATGCTTTGGGATGAATCTGAGCTTAGCAACTCAATCAGTGAGAAGTCTCTGAGGCAAAGGGCTTAGTCTACAATGCATGGGTGGACTTTGGCCATCTGAAAGACCTTGGAATCACTTTCAAAATGTTGTGATTATTATGGGCATTTTTCATCAGTTTCTCAAATGGGGCAGATACCAAAAAGGTTAAGATTCATTATTCTAAACACCCAGTCACAAGTAAGTTTCACTGGGGGAAAGGCAGGGCTAACAGTTTTCTTTGGTGACTACTTTACAATGAAGCATTTAATTGTCCTCTATTCAATATCCATTACTTTTATCTCTCTCCCCCCCACACACTATATCTCTATGTGTGGGAAAAAGGGTCTTCACTTTGTACCTGTATCCCCCACGGGGGAGAATCCTTGAGTCCTCAATGTGTTTCTGATCTAGTTCTCAAATGGTGTTCCTCAGCATCCTTCTGGGCTAAATGAGCCAAGGAGAGGCACGCCCAAGGATAAGTGGGGTTCACAGTAACCCTTTTCAAACAAAGCAACTCTACATTTGTCTCTATCTTACTATACTTACATATACATTGTCCTTTGAAGAATGAGTCAGGAAGCTGAAAGAAGTTTGAGAATTACTAACAAGCCCAATGCTCTTATTTCCAAGGGATAAAAAAAGAACAGTATTCAGTGGGTTTAAATATTTTTCACAAAGTCTAAAGTCAGAACTCGACTAGAACTGTGATTTGTGTTTCCTGACACTTAACTCTGTAAGTTTTCTAGTCTACACACCACCTGCCCACCAAGAACTGGCCCTACCACCTTCTCGCAGGCCAGCGTGGGCCCTCCCCTAATTCCAATCCGTGTCTTCCTCTGAAGCCAGAAGTATCTGCAATCAGGAAACAGGCAGTTGATAAATCAGGAGCTAAGGGGAATTCCAAAGGGAAGGCAGCCTGGGCTGGACACCAGGATGGGACATGGGAGGGGAGAAAAAGAGAACTCTGAGGAACTGACTGAAGACGCTGTCTCCACACAGATCTCATTATTCAGCTGTGAACCTGCCCTGACCCTTCCTACAGCTTTCTTTTTCCACCAGAGGACGAATTTGAAGCAGCAACAGACTGCATTCTTTTTAATCCAGAATGCAAAAACCTACACTGCCCCTGATTGCTTCATTCCTGACAGCTAGAAAGTGCATTTTAAAGTGATACACCATATTCCAAGCCTTCCAAAATGCCTAAAGGAGAGAAAAGCTAGACAAACCCCAGTAAAGATATGTGTATAGATTTCTATACTAGCAATGGTAATGGACCTTGACTGAGACCACTGTGATTTTAATACATTGTATTGTTTTATTCCTACTGTATTTTTAAATAGAACATTTCAAAACAATTAGATTAATTAAATATCCACGGGGATGCAGGAAATGTTTTCCTATCACACTTGGGGATTGACCAGCTCAGCTCCGAGATTTTTTTCAGAACTTCTTAATGAAAGATTCTCACTCCAATGGGGCTTTGACAACTATCTCAGTCGGTCATTAAGAAGAACATTTCAGTACCTGGAAAAATTTGAGACTTCTTGTGACTTAAATTTGCCAAACGTAGCTGTTTAGGGGGAAGCCATCCTTCGCCATGAGTGGCATACTCTCCACCTCCCTAGCTTATTGTCTGAGAATGCAAAGTGGATCGTGGTCTTGGGGAGTAAAATACAGGTTAGAAAGGTTAGAAAAAGTCACTGAGCAATTTTTATTGTCTATGTTTCGTCAAGATACTGAAAGTTGAAAATTTCACCCCGTGCTAATAACACAGTATTAGTAACACTTGACTGCTTTGTTGGAGCCAAACCAACCTCACTTCTGTTCTCTCAAGCCTAAATTCCGAGAATGGCCAGCTTTTTAAGAAAACAAAAGCTGCCATAATCTCTAGTATAGGCGGGCGTCAAACCACAGGAGTTCTAGCAGAGACCACATATTATCGTGAGCTCCAAACATTAAAGAAGACTGCGGCATGACAAGTGCTAAGAAAGAAACTCTTAAAGGACACTCATTTTTCTCCATGATGTCAGATGCAAGAATCAATGTGCAATGAACAAGAGGTTGGGAGTTAGAAACAAAAAGACCATGAGTTCTTTGGTTTCATGGCCAACTCATTTTATAGCCTTGAGTAAGGCATTTCATTCATCTAATTGTCTCTATACTGAGAATTACTGTTTATTCTCTTTGTGAGTGTTGAGTTTGCAAGTTGTATGAGAAATTTTTTTTTTCCTTTCGCTGAAATCACAGGGCTGTCATGTCCATGAAAGTCTACCTCTACCCTGTTGAAGCAATACAGCATGGTGGTCAAGAGCCTGGCCCCAGATGACAGGGCTCCATTCATACCCTGGCTTTCTCCTGTGCAACTCTGTGACTTTGGACAAGCTATGTGAACTTCCTGTGTCTCGGTGAATATTACGGTGGCTAATGGCCCTATCCTCCATGTGGCCATCTTACTCATCTTGTAAAATCTTGTGCTCATTGACATAATATTCACCATATTATTAGGATTGGGAGTAGAAAGATGAACTGAATTTCTGAAATTTACTTGAGTCTTGAACACAGAGATAGCTGGTTCAATATCAATAGATAGGAATGCTGTGTCTAACACAGCATCACTGTAATTTCCCAATGATAGGGCTTGACATAAGTATTGTGTGTGTGTGTGTGTGTGTGTGTGTGTGTGTGTGTGAGTGTGTGTGTGTGTGTGTGTGTGTGTGTGTGTGTGAGTGCGTGGTATGTGAAGAAAAGTTGGGAAAGAGTTTGAAATTCAGTGATTTTCCTGACTACTTTATACATTCAGGTTTTCTCTGCCTTTCACTGTCTTTGATTAGGTTATTTAATAACAGAAGAGACAGAACTTAACTTGCAGAAACCTGGTAGTAATGCAACTTATCCCCATCCAGAGAAATGCAACAATCCGTCCAGTAGAGGTTCAATGGGAGATTTCTCTCCCACTGTGGTAGAAGTTCATTTTTCCTCTATTTAAATAAATTCATTTTGGCATTCCTAATTGCCTATAAATGTATTTGGTCTTTGTATTCTACTTTGAACCAGTTATAATACTTTCCTAGTTGTCTCATTAATTAATGAGTTAAATAAAATCTTTAACATGTATTCATTTTATATTTGTATAAGACTCGCGGTTATACCTTTAAAAACATTTCACATAAGTAGATAAATATATGTAAAGTCTCATTAACTCAGACTTATTTTAGAAGGGGAAAAAATCTTTCAGATTAGAGTATGTCCAAAGAAATACAGTTTTATTGCTTTCAAATCTATACTAAGAGGTATTATCTAATAGATACCAATATTTAACAAATGATTTACAATAAATATATCACTTTTCTAAATAAATCGATGCTTCTAGAGCACTTAACACAGCAGCATGTTTTACGTGTTTTTAAACTCTCTAATCTTATTTCTACTCTTACAAAAGAAAACTAATGTGCTATGTAATGAAAGGCTTCAGCCCAATTATTCCAAATTACAAATTAGTGAAATCTTACTTTCATGAAATTTTACATAGGGAAATTGATAGAACATTGATTCTTAGAATGGTTGCAGTTGGTGAAATTGAGACCTAAGACATCAGACAATACACTGCAGGAAACCCTTCTAAATTGATCTTGGGTAATCAGCCAGCCCCTGACGGATCACATCTACTAACAGTGAGCTCACTACCTTTCGAAAAGGCCATTTCATTGTCAAAAGCTTCTATGGTTTAAAAGTTTTCTTTGTAATTAATCAAACTCTTCCTCCTTGAAATATCCATCTCTTGGTCTTAGTTGCAGTTTCAATATAAATAGAAACATAACCTGTCTTTTGTCTTCTTTTTCCTCTAATGGCTTCACTTACCTGACATTGGGGATCCTTTGGGGAGCAAAACAGGTCAAGAAGAATGACCATAAACTAGGTCTCCTGCATCACCTCAAAGTCAAGAGCTAACAATTATAAACACAGACACCTTGGTTGCCGTGGCCATAAACTATCCAAGTGGGTCCTGCATGAACATGGAGTCTAAGTCCCCACACAGAGGCTACAATGTTACTCCTCGGGTTTCACAGATATTTCTATAGATAACCCTTTTAAGCCCTGAAACTTTGAAAATTAAAAAGTACCCCACAGTCAAAACACCTGCATCTTTCAAAACCAAGACTACGAAAAATAAAAGGTGTTGCCCTAGTCCACTGTATTATACTATAATTCTAAGTATGTCATGAACCTCTTTTTCTGCAGGTATTGGAATATTTTCAGTTTGTCAGAGAAATAGCCAACCTGCTGTTTCATATTATATATTATAAAATGGCCCAAAGGATTCTTTTGTTGTAGTACCCTTCGTCTAATAACAAAGCACAGTAAAAATAATTTGTAGTTGTAACATTAAGACATCTAACAGTTTCCTACGTGACTTCCTCCTTTTGTCCATCTCTCTCCTTGAAAGGTGAGACTTAAGACTAGACAACATAACTAAAAATAGATTCTCTAATGCAGAGGGCAAGCTGTCAAATGCAGGATCTCTCACTACTTTTGTGAGAAGAGAGATGTCCCTGCATGTTTTACAGAATATCTTGTTAGGAAACAAAGAAATCTTTCCATTTTCCCTATGTCAGATGTAAAAATAAAAAGCACAGAGGAGAAGAACGGGGCCACAAACTTGATACAATGTACCGTGGTAGAGTTTCATCAGATAAACTATGGAGACAGTTTCGATGATGCTCTTGTCAGAAAACACATGGTACGATACACTGTATATGTGCCAGATAGCTTCTGCACTTTCAGAAATGTCATTTCTAAAAATGTCTACCCATTTAGAAAATAAGTATGCAATAAATCTGTAAATATTTATTATCAAAGCAATAAGAACATAGTAAAGAATAAATACAGCTTCTGACAACACTGCATAAACTGTTAACAACAGACCTCTGGAGGCAACAATTCTGTTTCTAGCTCAGCGTCCAGGGCCCAAATGGGGCCATGTCAATACATTCCAACAGGTGTATACCCTCCTGCCATAGGAGGTCCACCTAATCGAGGTGCCAAGGATGAGATGTAAAACAGACAGATCTTGTATTTCTGAATCCATATGTGTTGCTTGATTGACAAATCAAAATAGCTACTCTTTGAAACTGAGAAGCTGTAAGAACTTGCTGTTGTTCTTTTCTGTTCTGGGTCCTATGGGAAAGGGCTGGGAGACGAAGAATAGGGAGAGAATCTCCCCCAAAAGAGAGAATATTCACACTTATGCAGGACTTGGATCACCCTCAGGCTGTTCTATGCAAGCATCCTTCCCCTTTGGCAATGGCTTCTCCTTCGCTTGGCAGCCTGATTCCCCTCACCTGACTAAGGAGATGGTTATGATTTAGGTGATGGAGGCGTAAGGTGTGAACAACCTCCTCCTTGTAGGTAAGAAAACCAAGTTTCATATTGCTTTACCTTTTCTAAATAACTGTCTTCTGGACAACTTAGCTCAATACTTCTTGACTTAGCCCACGGAATTAGAACATCTGCTCTGAATTGAAGATTTACAGAGGGAATTATACCTACTCCATCTAGAGATTGTCTGCCTCTGATGTCATTCTTGATTAGATGATTTTGGAATTTTGATTGCTTCACATTAGATCATTATGATTTCAAAATGCAGCTTGTAAATGTATTCAGTTCATCAAGGGCTATAAATATAAATCTTCAGCTACAGACCTCTCCTTTGCTTAGGTCCTCTTAGATGCTCTTAGGTTCGTGAGAGACCAAAAGAAACACTTTCAAGAAAAGGTGAGAAACTCCTACATTAGAAATAATTTTCTAAACATCTGGTCCCATATTCAGGAGTTTGATAATCGTGAGCCATTTCTGGTTTTAAATTTAAATTTAAATGACTTCAAGGTAATGAAGGCTGACTCTGAAAAAAAAAACTTGTGTGAAAAATTTAAGGACTACTGATGATCTCTTCAGTAAAACAATTACATGTTAGGTAATAAAATTTCTCCAGATTTTTCTACATGGTTTTGGGTTCTATCTTCAACTTTCTATTCCAGAGGAAACTATCCATTTTCTATTCACAGTTCCTTGCTCTGTGGTGAGATTTGGATCTACCATGGTGAGCTGAGGGGAGGGGAGAAGGAAGAATCTATTAATAAAATAAAATAAAAGATTTCAAAGTTCCTAAATTAAAATTAAATTTAATGTATTTTAAAAACAAAAATTCCCTGGAATTTGACATACTTCTGTCTTTATTTTAATCAACTAAATAGGCTCTTAAAAGTTAAGATTCTATAATTCTATGAGTCTAGGCTGTGGCTGATGTAAGTTCTACATGAAATCATGTCATTGCTCCTATTTCAGCTTAAGAACCAACTAGAAGAAAGAGAAATAACAAGATGTGTATCAGAGAGTCAGTGGGTCAGTTTGCTGGGAAAAGGGAAAGAAACATCATTTATTTCCACAAAACTGCAGGTCAGCATCAAAGCTAGCCTGTCTGATGCATAATTACGTGTCATGAGTTACAGTGGTAAATCAGTCTCTAGAATAGTGAGCTGTGTCGAGAACCCTCCAGGATCTCAGGCTTCCAACTCTGTATCATCCAGTACCTCACTGGGGATCACTCGTCTACATCCCTGCTTCATTTATCATCGTTCTAAGCCCAGGGCCACATTTGGCTCTAAAACACATTTTTTGTTCTTTGCATGCTTACTAGCCTACCTTTCCATTTCCCAACTACACTCTTTAGAAATGAAGCCCATTTATTGGCTAAAGCTAAGTGTCTTCCTCGTCTGCCTGAGTTTCTTTTCGTCTCTCTTTTCCAGGGCTCCCATTTGCCTCACCAAGCGAGTGAGCAAGGTCTTCCGTCTCAGGTCACCACCTCAGAAAGGCTCTACTATTGCCAATGTGTATCAATTCTCAGGACGTGCAAGGGTTTTTCAGTCACCCTTGCACATCCTGAGAATTGATACACATTGGCAATAGTACTTTTCATTCATTCATTTGGCAAATAGCTATTGATGCACCAAGAGCTGAGTCGTGTAGACTTGTTACCTTCGAAGGGAGAGAAGAAAGGAAAAAAATGAATGAAATGAGAGCCATAAATCAAAAGGGAGATGTGCTTTCACAGGAACACCGATAACACCAGGCTATTCTCTAGCTTCTCAGTCCCTGTGTGGCCCCTCTTTGAATTAGGAGCACTACCCACCCACCCACCCCCCTTCATGGAATCACGTGTAAAGAGTTAAGCATCCCAGAGGTGTCATGTTGTAGAACGTGTGACCCTTTTATGTACTTGCCCATTGGGAATATTAAAGGAGAACGAGAGAAGAAATTCTCCCGCCACATCCAGTACAGCCATGTCTCAGTGCGTGATAGGAAGGAGCAAATCAGCCCAGGAGTCCAGGCTGTGGCTGACGTGCCAGGTATTTGTACTCCGGGACCCATGAACTGAGACTTGCAATTTTGGAGAAGTAATTTCTGCTGCCAGCTGGCAGCCCAGAAGTCACTTTCTTGATAAGTGAGGGAAGTTGCTCCCCACTCCCTTCCTCGTCATCCGTGACAGCCCCCTCTCCTTGTCCCCACAGGCTGGGGACTGGTTGGTGGGATCCACACAGACTGTGATTCAGGGACTCATCTCCTTAGCATGACTTGTTTGTAAAGGTCACTGGCAACAACAGCAGCAGCAGCAGGGCCCCAACTCCACAGTGGGTATCTGTCCAAAAGGAGTCAAGATAAGAAGGGACCATGGAAGGAATACCTACAGTTGGGTAGGAGGTGCGCAGTGTTTGTGACCTGAGGTGATATTCAGTTGAACACTTCCATCTGCCCTTTGGAGATATTTGACCCTCACAACAGAATCAATTCTCGGTTTATGGCTAGTTATTCAGTAAAGACCACAGACTCATATCCCCCCACAACTTCCATCATCGTAATGACTCCCACGCTTCCCGTCAAGTCGATGGCACCCTGCTGTGGGTCTCCAGGTCCCCTTGGTGCTGCCAATGACAACAGGCAGTCAGAGAGAAGCAGCTTCATACCTCAAAGCCAAATTAATCCTAATCCTTCCAGAATTTCAAAATCGTCATGAAGAAATGAAATAAAATTAAAAGCAGCAAAGCTCCTAAGTGCTGGT
Organism: Rhinolophus sinicus; assembly: GCF_036562045.2. Taxonomy (NCBI): domain Eukaryota; kingdom Metazoa; phylum Chordata; class Mammalia; order Chiroptera; family Rhinolophidae; genus Rhinolophus; species Rhinolophus sinicus. The sequence goes on along the minus strand of NC_133758.1, from coordinate 14,498,467 downwards.
TTTTGTTTCAGGAAGGCATATCATAAAATAAAACGTAAAGTAGGCTGTCACAGTCTTTTGTTGCAAAAATATGGCTTGGAGTCACTCGAATAGACACACAAAGAAGTAGTAGGTAATTGTTACTCGAGATTTCCTATAAAGTTATGAGGAACAGATGAGTAGCTCTAGAGAATTATGGGGAATAATTTCCTCAGTAAACAATTCGGGAACAACCGGTAGGAGACGGGAGCTCACATTTGTTAAGTGCTAACAAGCAAAGTGAAGTTTCCTGAAACGGACCTGGCAGTGTCTGGCAAGATGAATTTGGGGAGGCAGAGCACAGTGACAAGGCCGGTAAGTGTTTCTGGAAGGAGAGATCCCGAACCAGACCCTATTTAGAACAGGAGGCCCAGTTCTGGAAGCTCAGTGATATAGTAAAGCTATGATGAAGACATTAATATTGGCAGGAATAGCTTGAGGGAAACCCACCAGGGCAGAGACCCAGGAAGAGACAAGGGCAAAGCAACTCTCTTCCTCTTTATTGCTTTCACAGCTTACACCCCAGGCCCCAGACTCAGTGATGGTCCGGTTCAATGGTCTAGAGGCTTCCTGCAGTACCACTAGCCCCACCACCGCCCCAGGGTACCAAAACTCAAATCTCAGCCCCCAAACCCAAGGATCCATTTAGTCCTCACTAAATAGGAAAGCCGTCTGTTTGATGTGTTCAGGATCATTCTGTCTACACCTGTATTTCCCTTTAGCAGTGGCTAAGACAGTTGTAATTCCCCCTCATCTCACTGAGAGTTAGGGATTTCGGGATCCAGGACACTATATGGCCCTCACATGGTAGGTATGAGACATTTGTCCAAGGAAGCGCCTGAGGACTCTACTAGATAGACTGATGATTCAAGGGGGGGCTTAAGATTTCAAAAATCAGGTAAGCAATTGTACAATAGTTATGTAAGATGCCATCACTGGGGAACTGGATGAAGGGTACGTGGGACCTCTCTGTGTCCTTTTACAACAATTTGTGAATCAATTATACCCAAATGAAAAGGTTTTAAAAACTTTTAATTGGAATTATTGATAGCATAATTCCAAAGAAATACATGGCGCTGGAGGAAGTCATATGTTCTTCTGTGAGTAAGCTATGGACCAGCCTAGAGTGGAGGCCCTGACTTCCCTCCAAGTCCAAGTCCTGTCCTCCTTCACACTCCCATTCAAGGCATTCCTTCCACGACGCCTTCTCTGATCATCAACACCCAAGCACTTCAGTTGATCTGTCCTTGGTATGGTCAGGCTCTGCTATGAAGGTCATTTCCCCACATGTCTTTCTCCCATGTCAAACACAACTTCCTTGAGAACAAGAATTGTTCTTATCGGTATGTGTGTACCCACAAGCAACAGTAGATGCTCAGTGAATGTGAGCTGAATGAAGAACTAGATGAGGGTGTCAAAGAACTCAACCCAAAAAGAGACAAAGGGTCGCTGCTCTACCTTACCTGGAAATTCTCATTTCTGTGTAGAGAACAAGCAGTCTTATCCAAGGAAGACCAATTTCCGGATAAGTAATCACTCAGAGATGCACATCACACGCTATACGAATCATTTTGCAAAATGAAAGACAAAAGCTGCATGAAATAAACAATTATGGCAAGGCTGAGTCTCTGGGCTATAAGATGAAACTAAAGCAACATCTGCCAATCCTGACAAATGAGTCTGCTCAGGTCAAGCTTGGGAGCGTGGGGCTCTGCCTTAGGGGCTGTGCTGAGGTTCAAACGATCACTTTAGGAATAAGTGCCATATAAAAGAATCTCAGTTTTCTGCTCTGTGGAGTATTGACAGATCACAAGAACCAGATTCTACTTTTACCCAGAAATCTCTGACCTGCCTATGTGCTTAGGTAAGGTAAGAAAAAACAAACAAACAAACGAGACAGCTACCAGAATATTATCAAATGCATTAGAAAATCCAAAATTTTTCCAAATCTATCCACGCTACCACTCGTTTGGTCAGATAGTTGAAAGCTGACTGCGTTATAAAAAGGAAATAACGTATTAAGCACTGACTCTTGCTACTTCCTGTCAGGGCTGATGGTTTGTGAAATCTAAAAGGAACTTCCCTCCTTCATCTATCCTGCCCTCTCTAGATAGTTTAGAAACTTCCTTTCTAAAGTGATTAGGTTCCCAGTGGAGTTTCACGATACAAACAAACAAACACCTTAAAGAATGGAAAAATCTACAAAACTCATAAATGGGGAATATTAGACAAAGGAGAAGGTAGCTACTGAAGACAACTGTGTGTTCTATTAATACTACCTCATTCCCACTCACACAGCAGAGAGGGCCAACTAACCAACAGAAAGACAGGAGAAGGGGAAGAAACTTTTCAGAAGATAGCCCAAGAGTAAACAATAAAATTGGGGGATGGGGAGGGGGGACGTTGTGAATGCTTACAGCATTAAATCTTTCATTTTGAGAAAGCCTCTAAAGAAAAGAATGATTTCACAGTTGTGTGGGGGAGGGGTGGTCTACAATGCAGCCAGACCAAGCAAGCTTCAGGAGGTATATTATTGGGAAAACCAGCAAAGGAAGAGGCTGAGATGAACTATTAGAGCCCAACCCACAGCAGAGGAGGCCCCCCAGGTGGGTATAGAAGCACATGCGGACACAGCTGTCCCTCTTACAAAGAGCACATTAGCTTGTGCCATCTTCAATATCTATGACGCTAATTCAGGACTGCTCAAGGAAAACCGCCACGTTTGGACCCATCTGTTCTTTACATCCCCATGACTATATTCTTTGCGGACTTAAATACAATTTATAATACAAAGGTGTGTTTTTTTTTAATGTGGCAAATCCATAAAACAGACTCTTAGCTATATTCTAAATTTTTTTGATAATGTTTAATATGTCAATGTTCAAATGGCAAATGTAATGACCTGGGAGATTATTTGGTCAGATTCTGACGTGAATCACTCTGGCATTTGGGGTAGGGCATGAATTCTTGAGCCTCCCATTATATTTCACAAGCGTTCACACAGCCTTGCTGAAACATTTCCAAACGCATTCTGCCCGTCGGCTTTGAACCTGCACAAGCAGGCACTGAGCACATTTCCAGGGTCCTGCACACCCGTTTACCCCTCCGGATGTGCTCTCACCCCCTTTCTCTCACCCAAGAGAAAATAAATATCCACCCACTTCAGACCCATCGGTCAGGAATGAGTCAATGGCAAACCACATCATGATTCCGCCTGGCACAGAGACGGCTGTCCCCGGACTACACAGGACTTTCTTCTACATTATTTCATTTGAGCCCTACTGTCAGTCCCCCACCGGTAAGAAAAATAAATATTTAATGAGCCATATGCAAAGCACTGTGCTGGAGAAACACACATTTTCATTCATTTAATCCTCTCGAGAACCCACAAGGCTGTTAAAATCTCCCTTATTACTGATGAGGAAACTGAGACTCAGAGAGGTGACATGCCTGACGTGTCCCGTGGGTAGTAACGGTCATGTCAGGATGCACAGCGAGGTCGTCAGGCTTCAAAGCCCAGGCCTGACTCCCGGGACCAGGTGTGGTCAGCAGATCACACATCAGATCTCTCTGTTTGCTACTGTGCAGTCTCGCTCAGACCTAATGGAGCTTCCTCTAGGCCTTTGGTAATAGAAAACACTAGAAGTTTGCTGAAGAGATCAGCGGCCTGCAGGTTGAGTGTCCATCTCTCTTTTTCTGGCCTGGGGCGGAGGTGGAAGTGCTGTTCTAATAACATAATGCCAAATTTTGTGAGCAGGGGGAATGGGTGCAGGTTTGTAAGGGAGAAATACTCTCAGGTGAACGAGGCACTGGTTGGATTGGCAAGCCACCTTCGGCCCAAATGCCACAGGTTTTTGAGTACTCATGTCTTCAAAGCCATGTCGTTGTTCCTATTGAATGCCTTTCTTATAAGGTGACCTTCAAACTTCTAAGAAAATTTTACACCAATTAGATACTCTACGTATTTTATAGATTGAGGACTTATGTAATATTAACTTTTGTAAGAAAAAATAAAATAATAAAAACGTCTTCTGCTGTAAAAAAATAAGTTGAAAACATGGTCCAGAGAGATGGACCCCTCAAAATACATTATTTCATACAGTCAAACTTTTGATAAGTGCATCCTTGTGCTAGGGCTGCTTTAACAAAGCACCACAGACTAGATGGTTTAAAGAAGTTTAATTCCTCCCAGTTCTGGAAGTTACAAGTCCAAGATCAAGGTGTTAGCAGGTTTGGGTTGTTCTGAGTTCTCTCTCTCTCTCTCTCTCTCTCTCTCTCTCTCTCTCTCTCTCTCATTTGTAGATGGCTGTCTTCCCCCTGTGTCTTCACATGGTCTTCCCTTTGTGTGTATCTGTGTCTGAACTTACGTTTCTTATAAAGACAATAGTCATATTGGATTAGGGCCCACCCTAATGATCTCATTTTTATCTTCATTATCTTTTCCAAGACACAGTATCCAAATATAGTCACATTGCGAAGTACTGGGAGTTCAGACTCCCACATATGAATTTGGAGGAGACATAATTCATCCCGTAACAATAAACGTTGGGTATCCCCAAGCTAGTGCTTAAGCCCCAAAGCCACTACCTAAAGAAGAGAAATTCTCTGTGGTCAGTCAAGAGAAATACAATCTCCTAACAGATAGTTAACTGAACTGGACAAGAAACAGACTCATAAAAAATGAAGGGCTGACAAGGGCCCGAATCCAAAGCTGTTTAGCCCTTGCTTGGATGCAAATGAGGGAGAACCCCAGACAGAGCAAAATACCTTCGCTGTGCCAATTGTGTTTCCACCAGTATATTTCTGTACGTACCTGAAAATGATTATAAAAGTAAATCTTTCTAAAATGACATCCAATTGCATTTTCAAAAGATGGCCGCAATATTTGCCATCCTTTATAGTCTTTATATAATGGGATCTTGACACTCCTCCATTGAGTGTAGGGTCTATGTTCCCTCCACTTGAATCTCAGTGGGGAAGGGATGTTGTATGACCTCAGGTTAGTTTACAGAAGGCCTGATTATTTTAGGACACTGTCTTTGGAGTTTTGAGCCCTCAAGTAGCAGTCTGACGACATTGAAGCCATGGGTCCACATGGAGAACCCATGTGGAGGGGCTCTGAGACTCCATGAAGAAAAAGAGTTATCCCAGCTGCCACTGCTTCAACTCCAGTTACATCTAATTGCAACAATGTGTAAGACCCAGAGCCAAAACCACTCAGCCAGGCACCTCCCAAATACTTGACCTACAGAATCCATGAGCATAATAAAATGATTGTTGTTCTTTTAAATCATAACATTTTGGGGTAAATCGTTACACAGCAATAAAAATATTCTGATTAAGTCTTTCTGATGATAATTTGACTTTCTTTCTTCCAAAAATGAGTAAAAGGATCATTTCCTCTTGGCATGTTCATAGATTTTTCTATTCACCATCTTCTGCATCTGCTAATGACAAAGTCAAATGACCTACGTGTAAGAGCTGTTATGGACAAGTTTTGTTCCTCCAAAATCCATAGTTTGAAACCCTAACTCCAAATGTAACTGTCTTTGGAGATAGGGCCTTTAAAGAGGTAATTAAGTAATGTTAAACAAAGTCATAAAGGTGGGACTGTAACCCAACAGAACTGGTGCCCTTATAAGAAGAGGAAGAGACACTGGGAGTGCAGGTACACAGAGAAAAAGCCATGTGAAGACACTTGCAAGCCAGGAAAAGGGGCCTTATCAGAAGCCAACCATGCCTGCACCTTGATCTTGGATTTCCAGCTTCCAGAACTGTGAAAAAATACATTTCTGTGGTTTAAGCCACTCAATTGTGGTACTTTATTATGGAACCCTAGCAAACTAATACAAGATTTTTCCAAACATTCTAACTCTAGTTACTTTTCAATGATTCTGTTTAAAATGCAAATAAATTATTATAAATCATGAATAACTTTTTAGGCATCAATCTGTCTAAACTTTTCCAGTGGGAGGACTGATTGAGAACAGATTTCATTTGGGTGAAGGAATAGGACAGACAGGTATAAGAGAGAGCTATAACGTGGAGTTAGCTGAGGAAACCTGCACAGGTAGGGGGCAATCAGGGGGACGGGTGGAACATCAAAGTCAGATCAAGGGCACCTGTTTTTAATGTACAGTTCACTGACTTTTTTTTTTTAGTAAATTTATAGAGTTGAGCAACCATCATCACAATCCAATTTTAAGAACATTTTTTATCATCCCTAAAAGATTCCCTGTGCAGTATCCACCATCTGAACCCTACACTACTACATTCACACCATAGGAGGAAAGACCTCAAAGTGGAAGATGTTGGTTAGAAGCAACTGGGAGGTCTTGTAGACTGCTATCAGGAGTTTAAAGTAAAACAACAACTTTCAAAAGCAATTTGGCCACATAAAGTGGGAAACACTGATATCCAATGACCCAGGAATTCCTCCTTTAGCTATATGTCCTAGAGACTCTCTCACATCTGCACAGAGAATCACATACAGACACGTTCACTACAGCATCCATTGTAAAGCGACATTTGGAAACAGCCCAAATGTTTATCAGTGTGAATGAATAAACAAGTTGCAGTATATTCATTATAACATGATCCACTTGAACAGCCATTGAATAAACACTATAACCACAAGAGTCATTATGAGTAAATCTCATATGAGAAGGTTGAGTAAGAAGAGGAAGTTGCCAAATAATATATACCAGGGATGCCAAAAATAAGTATACAAATGGACACTTTGATCAACGTTGCTCAAGCACTACTGCTCAAGCAGTAGTTCACCGTCATCAGAAGTGTCTGGACGCTGATGGTAACCACTTTGAGTACCTGTTTTAATTGCAGAAGTCAAACGTGACTTGTATTCATTTTTTGTTATCGGTATATATTATTACAATTTTAACAGATTTTCCTTTCTTAAAACGTGTATACATTTGTTTTGCCCTCTAGGTAGATAGATAGACAGTAAAACACTATTTGTGTCAAAATTTAAAACCATAAACAACGTAAATTTTTGTAGGTGAGGCCTGTATTTAAGTTCAACTCCCTTTAAAAAAAAAAGTATTGTGACACAAATGTGGCCTAATGCCGAGATTTTGATAATGCATAAATATGCTATACTTGTCTTTGTAATACTTCATGATAATATTGGAAGAGACAAAAGTAAAAGGAAAGTGTTTCTTGAAATTACACACACACACACACAAAAGCAAGAGTCATACATCATACTCCATTGAGTTCACTCATTCTTCACTGAGGCTTTAAACACGTTTTTAGGTAGTTCTTCTGTACTGAGCAGGTGTCTGTCATGCACAATGCTGGGTGCATTCATGTGCCTTATCTTATTTCACCCACAGGTCAGCTCCTCCAGGTGTCAGTGTTTCCAGGGCATACTGTCGTCTAAGCCTGCGCACCACACACACCTACCCCGTGGCTGCCATTCCTTCTCTCCTAGTCAACAGCTGAATGTCCGAAGGCAGATGATGTCTTTGTGTTTGAGCAACAGAAAACTAGGACTGTTGGGCTCATAAAAAGGTAATTAAGTCTTTAACCATTATTGAATGGGGCAGAGGGGACAGAACACAGAGCATTTACTCCGCCTTCACTGAGGCCAAGCAGGGAGAGTAAACAATTCCAGGAAACCTGAGGCCAGACAGGGGTGGACTTAACATCTTTCCTTCTACCAGCTTCTATCAAGATAGAATATTTTTCAATCTTGGATTTTTACATCAACACATTCCCAAATTTTCCAAAGAGAAAGTGTCTCTCATGGGGCCCCTTTTACATGACTAACATAAGATGTAAGACTCTTGTACTGAAATTTGAGAGCTGCATTATCTGACCCTTTAATCTTTGCTCCATACAAGGCAAACTGGGGCCACTGTACAACTCTTGTTTTCAGTAGACTCCCCATGCTTGCCCCCTCGCTGCCCTTTCTCACATGCTCTCTCAGGTTTGGGATCTCTACCTGCTCCTCTTTGCCCGGCCTTCTCTTGTTACGGATACCGGGACCGGAAAGAACCCAAGCAGCACTCAGAGTTAGGAGAGTCAGCTTTATTAGCCGGTGGGCTCAGTGGGATCCTTCCCAAAGACTGAGCCCCTAGCAAGGTTTTGAGCAGGTTTTTATGGGTTGGGGACTTCCTTGTGTTGGGGAAGGGGTAGGTGTCGTCTGGTGATTGGCTCAAGGTGTGGCTTGGAGGGAGTTATGCGGAAGTGGGCTGGGGCTTAGGCTGGGGACTTCTCTCTCCGCTCGGGCCATCATTTTAGATCAGTTCCACATGGCAGGGAACCATTTTAGGTCAGTTTCTCCATCACTCCCACACCTCAGGATGTGTAATTCTTCCCCATTTTCGGGGGCAGCTCAACTGCCATTCCCTCCTCCAGCTCTTCGCTACTAGAAGTAGTAGTAAGCCCTGCGTGCATGTGGCCTGTATATCTTTCTTGGATCAAAACAGATTTTGCCCTATATTACTGCTATTCATTTTACTTTTTTTTTATCGTTCAGTTGTAGTATAAAAACAGAGGAGACAATGTTTTATTTATTTTCAAACCATTCAAATTGCCTAAAACTGAACATAGAAGAGAGGCTTAATACATGTTTGTTAAATGACTAAATATTTCTATCTTAACATTTCAGGCTGTTTATTTTCATTTTAGCAGTTGGAATATGTTGACAAATTTGCTATGTAGGGAATCCAGATAAACCTTGTTGCCTCCTGGTGACCTAAATAGACCTGTTTATAGACATCAGAGGACCCAGATGATGGAATTGTTAACATATGCTCCTGACTGGTAGTTTTCGGCCCTGGCTGCACATTACAATCACTTTGAAGTTTTGAAGAAATACCAACCTCCAGACCCCTTCTTGAAGCAGATGATCTGGGACAAGGCCTGGGTATCTGGAATGCCAAAAGTTCCCCAGGGAATTCTAATGTGCAGACAGGGCTATGGACCAGCGCCCTATATAGCCATTTAAACACACAGGGCGGAGGTTTGGGTACACCATCTTTGAAAGGCAGCTTGAACAATGCAGTGAGCAAAGGGAATGTCAACCCTATTTGCATCAAAGACCACAACTGCTTCAGCACCACCTTCCCAGCAGTTTTTATTCAAACGATGGATGAGCTCATTCGAAGCACATCTTATCTATTTGTTAAAGCACTTACAGGATTCTCTTAAATGCATAGGCAACTTCCACTTCCCCTTGTCCTGTCAGCAGTTACTGCCTGAATTTGAAAGTCATAAAACTCCTTTTCTTAAATAAATAAATTCAAAAAGTTCTATAAACTATGTATCTACTAAAAGAATATGCATGCTGGACCATGTAGCCATAAGCAAATATGGATACAAAGTCATGTCCAGTGAAAAGAGTAGACTATAAAATAGTATTAAATGCAACTGTATGCAAAGTAATGCAAATATTGGGCACTTTAATTTAATGGAATATTTTTCATCAATCAGGTATAATATAGAAAGAAGATGCAAAATTATTTTAATAGTAGTATATAACTCAGACATTTACCATAGGTTGATTTGCCATCTAATTAGGGCACATTATCATCAGTGTTTTTACAACATTCTTCAAGCAAAAGCTGCTCTGTGTTTCTGTTTGAAATGAGTTTCTTTCTCAGTTGCTCTATTTTGGTGGTCTCCTGACTGTGGGTTCTTTAGAAGGTTTTAGTTCTGTGATTGTTTTTTTATCTTCTTGAAAGCACCTCTTCTCCCATTAGTGACATCATATAATTGGACAACTCTAGAGCTACATTCTTGCTGATCTGTCAGTCTGGAAGTTAATCCCCCTGTAAACTGAGCATTTTTGTTAACTCAGTGAGATGACACATGCTTTGCCTTAAAACTAAGTTCTTGAAGCTTGAAAACAATTTGGTTGTCCCTTTTGTCTTTGGAGGAAATGAAATAGCAACCTGCACTCTTCACATAATGCATGTTTTTTTTAAAAAGTAGGCATCAATCTAATTGCATTTTAAAATTCTAAGCAATCTAGCTAGGCACCCTAAGGGTATGTCATTGATAAAGGAATGGATCTTTTCTAAGTAAATATTAACAACAAGTGAAGCTAGTGCTTGATCACATACTATAATTGACAAAGGTGTCAGAGAGCAGGCACACTCATTCACAATAGGAGTGTACATTGTTGATGGGAATGTAAAATGGTATAGTCTCAATGGAAAACAGTATGGAAGTTCCTCAAAAAACTAAAAATAGAATGACCACATGATCCAGCAATCCCACTTCTGGGTATATACCCAAAAGAACTGAAAGCAAGATCTCAAGGAGATATTTACACACCCAATGTTCATAGCACTATTTACAATAGCCAAGAGGTAGAAACAACTCCAGTGTCCATTGGCATATGAATGGAGAAACAAAATTTGGTATATACATAACATGGAATATTATCCAGCTTTTAAAAGGAAGTAAATTCTGACACATGTGACAACCTGAATGGACCTTGAGGACATTACGCTAAGTGAAATGAGCCAAGCACAAAAAGACAAATACTGTATGATTCCATTTACATGAGGTATCTCAAAGTCAAATTCATAGAAACAGAAAGTAGAAGGGAAGTTGTTCCAGGGGGTGGCAAATGGGGTAAATGAAAGGGGGCAAGTAGGGATTTATTGAATGGATACAGAGGTTTGGTTTTACAAGATGAAGAAGTGCTGGAGATTGTACAATGATGTGAATATACTTAACACTAAGGGACTCTACACTTAGGAATAGCTAGAATTGTTAAGTTTTATGTTACGTGTTTATTTACCACAGTAAAAAAATTTTAAAGACTTTTTTAAGAGTAATAACGTAAATTGAAACAACTTCTGTGAAGAAAAATTTAGTAAATATCTATTTATAGACATATAATATAGATTATATGCCTATACTTATAAATTACTTATAAATTATATTTATAAATTTACTTATAAATAATATTTATAAATCTATATTTATAAATATATATATAAATAATATACATAAATAATATAGATTTATAAATACATAATTTATATTTTAAACATAGATGTATTTATATAATTTATATATTTATGAATATATAGTATTTATAATTTTTTAATATTCATAAATATGTAACACCTACAAAATTTTTAGTTCACATACCCTCTGACTCAGCAATTCCACTCACAAATATTGAAACTACAAATGTATTCACACGTGAAAAATTAAAATCACACGTGAAGAATTAGATAATTACAAGGATATTCACTGCAACATTGTTTCACACAGCAAAAGACTGGAAACCACTTCAGAAGACATCCAGGATCCTTTAAATAATAAATTTAAAGAATTTATTTAAATAACGTATTTGAAATCATTCCATAATAATTTATATAAACTCTGGTACATCCATAGAATGTTGAAAGATAAAAGAGTAAGCTTTACTTTTATATGAATTTTTATGGAATGACCCCATTTACATTGTTCTTTTTTTTTTTTTTTTTTAAAGTAAAGCAAGGTAGGTTACTGTTTTTTTCTTCTAGTGTTTTCACAATGCTAGAACATTGGGAAGGAAATAAAGACATAGTTATATCTTTGTATATGGACATCTTTATCAAGATACATAAGAAACTGATAACTGAGTGCCTGAAGTACAGGAATGAGACTGTGTATTTTATGTATTATCATGTGTTTTGAAGCTGTATCATAGTAGAGCATTGGGCCCCAAATATCCTAATCCTAAGAAAAATTTTGCTGTCAAAAGTAGTTGTTTTTTGCCTGCCTTCCTTCCCTCCCAACTCCCTACCTCTCTCTGAGCTTCATCCCTCACAGAAACAGTCACATCTCACCAAGTCTCAGCAGTTTGTCCATCCACTTTATTCCTCTCTAGAAAAAGGTATGTCCTTTTCAGTGGTAACTGACCTAAGTTAAACACACAATACTAAGGGGCCATGCAAAAAGCTAGCCTTTCAGGTTAACCATATTATGTAATAATACCTTAGCTCTGTATAACAGGGATAAAAGAATGTACACTAAGTTATGTGTTTGTGATGAAAAAATATTCCATTTTTAACATTTTCACAAGATTCTGTAGTGAAGATTTTAATTGCTTTTTAATTATTTTGGATACAGGATGAATGTTTCTTTGAATGCAATACAATATGAGACAGGTGATGAGGGTGTTAGGCTCTATATTGGTTATATGCATAAATATTACATTCTCTGATACACTAATAATATCATGAGAGGGTATTGTTAATAGCCAGACAATTTGTCATCAATGCAAATACCTTTCCATTAATTAGTTAATGTACTAATTTATATTTAAAAATTAAAGAACAAGAAATGGAGGATTGAGTATAATATTCAAAATTACAAGGATCACAAATAAAAAAGAAAAATGCTAATGTTAATGTCAAATACTGGGAGGAAGATATTAGTATAAATGAGGTAAGTTCTTAATTTTCCCATAGGAGAGTCAATACATTGTCTAAAATTACACATCAAGGAATAGCTGTGTAAGCACATTACCTAGACTGTGATTGTTGAGAGAACTAAATGGAACTAAAAGCAGAAAATAGTGATGAGAAGTGAAGCACAAACGTTCCTTTTTATCATAAGCTCTGCTTTACTATTTGGTGTGTTATATGCATATTTTTCTTTGATAAATACTTTGAAGCAATCAATAACTTTTATTGACAAAGTCTATTATAAGCCTACAACTAAATCAAGTGTAAGAATACCCCTCAAAATTGATACATAAAATTAATTTAAAATTTTAAAACCTGAGACATGGCTTCTATCCTGAAGGAGCTCATGTTCTCACAGGGACAAAAATATTTGAAGACAGGTGAACATACACACATAAATGTATATGTATGTACATGTACACATATGTATGTGTGCGTGACCATACAATGGAATGTTGTTTAGGGAAAGAGGAGACCCAGAGAGAGGTTGTCTGGCAGGACTTCACTGAACAGCTGGGCCCTGAAGGCTCAGGATCGGAAGACGGAGTGGAGGATGGTTATTCTAGGCATGGTGTTGTGGAGCAAAGGAGGGCATGGTCCTTACATGTTTGTGGACAGTGAGGAGACAAATCTGACTAAAGCAAAGAATGGGCGACTAGAATATAAGATTAGGGAAGTGGCCTGGAGAGGGGGTGAGGGGCTGGATTACAGAGCCTGTGAAATCCAGACAGAGGACTTGAGGTTTGGTGGAGTAGGAAAAATAGTGAGTTATTGAGGTAACTGGGTGGGGGACAGATGTTGGTCTAACAGTGCAGAGAAGATGTTCCCACTGAGAGAGGAGAGTCCAGGGTGCCATGTAGAAGTAGGTGTAAGCTGATGATGATCTGAGACCAGAGAGGAGGGAGAGAAATGGAGACATTCCCCTTTACTCCATGACCCTGGTAGTCAGTAGACCCCAGATGGCAGCTCAGACTTCCTTAAATTGCAAGGGTTCTGATGCCACCCTTCCTATGGACAGGTACCTTACTGCCATCCTGGACAGAACTAAATTTGTCAACAACAACAACAACAAAAAATGGAGGAATGACAAATAGCTGAAGATTTGGTTAGATGGGCCTGGTTTTTTATGTCGGTTAGATGCGTAAAGAGTACAGGCCGAGTCAACAGACACTGTTAAGTTTAAACCCCCACTCCACCACTTACTAGAGTCTATCACCACAAGTGTCACTTAACCTCTCAGTCACAGTGTATTCATTCACAAAATGGCAGGAATAATGACTTCCTCATAGGAAGGATGGGCACAAACTGAAGTTTCCCTGTCCTGGTGCCCATTGCTACCCAGCATCCACTCCCCTGCTCACAGCCCTTAGGCCACAACTGGCTCTGACTCAACCCCCAACTCTAGGGCAGCCATGTGACCCACACCTAAGCCAATCAGCACATTGCATACTCCTGGCTACTATGATCAGTTCAAGGATGAGCATGTGACCCAATTCAGGCCAAGGAAAATTAGGTCCAAGATTTTTGTGGTCATTGTTGTTGTTCAACTGTTAAAGGAAAATAAGGTATTTTACCAGCATCGAGGAATCTGGAATGACACTGGGCCGGAGGTACAGGCAGCTATTGTACCAACAGGTGGAGTTCAAGAATGATGTGATCTTGGAAGAGAGCAGAATGGAGAAGCGGAAAGATCCACACCTATTACTGGGGCCCTGGATATACTATCCTTGTGGCCTGGCTGCCCCGGACTCTTCTATAAGGGGGCCTAAAATTCCTTTTTTAAAGCTTATTGGGTTGGATTTTTCTGGCATTTGCAACTCAAGGAGTCCTAATTGATCAATCTTCTGTCTATCTCCTGCCCCTCAATAACTACAAGTTACCAAACTGAAGTTCTTCTGTGGGGGAAAAAAAAAAAGAGTTTTTCCTCTTTGTCTTTCCTCTTCCCAGCAATAGAGCAACACACAGAAACAGCTTGCCAATGGCTCTGATTTCCTTTCCCAAGCAAGCACCTTTGGGTCACATTGGAAGAAAGTCCATCTAGAGTCAAAAATAACCACCTGCTTTTCTCTTCGTCCTCCTGGAAGGGGTAGGCACATTTCTCATTCTTTTCTCATCACATTTTTTTCATTGCCTCCCTCCCCCTCCATTTTCCCCGTCAATGAAGGTCCCATATGGACACACTGATTTTAACACCGTCCTTGCTTTGCAGTCTTTTCATACTGCAGTCTATGGCCTCAGTTGCTATTGCCATACGTTTCCTCTCCGCCTCCATATTTCAGGACCGGAAAACGCTTGTTAAACATTTGCTCCCAACACCTACCAGTGGGTCTTCTTTTATTAAGGAGGGAGCTCTGTGTGGTGGCGAGATGGTTTCAGTCAACCTTGAATTTATAAATAGCTAACACTCCAATTGGTTGTGAGCCTGGCAGAACGGGTAACATATGCATGCCCCCCATTTGAGTGGGCCCAGCTTATGTTATGTTGAGCATTTTTTTCTAGAAATGAATAAAAATTAAATTACGACAAAATGTCTTAATTCCCTATTATTCATCTCAGATGCTAGTTTTTAATCATGCATTCCATAACTTTAATCAAAATCCCCATCCTTCGAAGATGAATACCAACTTTCTTCCGCAGAAGGGAGCTGCAAACTATACTCGTGTGCCCTGTGATTTGTGACAACATATTAAAATTGTAGTTTGGGTTTGCTTTCACCCTAACACCCTGAAGTAAAAACAAAATGACACAACATAAAGCAAAATGAAGCCTCAAGAACTAAGAATATTGTTACACATTTACTTTCTCTTTACTTTCCTCTAAAATATTATAAATCCTTTGGAAACTCCAGTCAACCTTGCTATGATCTCTGGTAATTAGAAACAGAAGGAAGCTGAGTAAACACGATTCACGAATCCATCTCACCTTCATCTGTCAGTTTTAACCTGCTCTCACGTGAAAAACTCCTAACTCCTAGGAGTAGCCAAAGTGACTCACAATTGTTTTTTTCCTTTACTCTCAGCCCCTTCAAGTCATGGGGAAGAGATGACAGGCGAGAAGGAAAGAGAGAATAAAGGATTTGTAGCCACAGGCCTGGATAATCTGCTGAGTCTCCAAACTCAAAACACTGAACAATTGGTTCCCAGACATGTGACCTGGCTGAACTGAGTAGCTGATGAGCCCAAAACAGAAGAGAAGACCTGAGAGAAGGACCAGCAAGCCAAAAGGCTTCTATGCCAAGGGAGGGAAAATTCACCCTTGACGAGAAAAATTTTCTCTTGTAAAAGAAAAACAAAACACTTGCTGTCCCTCATACCCATAGAGTGTTTTATAACCACCTGGAAGCTGGTCATTTCTATAGTCATGAAATGCCAAATGCCCAGAGTCTCCCAGCTAGTGAGTGAGGCTGAGGCACGAGTCTGGCCACCTGATCTCATGGGTGGACACGCCCCAGGTTCCAGCTGTCCCTAGAAGACATTTGCGATGTTCCCAGAGATTCTGTCTTGGGTGGTATCCTCTGGCCATTCAGATATCTCTTTTTCACAGGAGACCTCAAATTTGATTAGAATGAGAAAAGGAAAGACAATTAGTCTCCTGGAAAGAGCACTGGCTCAGGAGTCATTGGGCCCAGTTCAGTTGTGGTTCTGCAAGGGTGACTCAGTGTCGCTTTCTCCTTGTTAGGCTTTGCTCAGCTTTCAAGTTGCAATTCCACTTTCTCTTCTCTATCTCACAAGAGTGGCTTAAGAGCAAAGGACACAACCTCAGAGAACATTCCCAAAGCCATTCTTTATTATTATGATTATGATTTATTTTTATTATTATTATTGAGATATAATAGATATATAACATTGTATTCGTTTTAGGTGTTCAACATAATGATTTGCTATGTGTATTAGATTGGTGCAAAAGTAAACGCAGTTTACAAAGTTAAAAAAAATTGCAAAAACTTCAATTACTTTTGCACCAACCTAATATATATTGCGAAATGATTACTATAGTAAGTTTAGTTAACATCCATCACCAAACGTAGTTACGATTTTTTTTCATGTGGTGAGAACTTTTAAGATCTACTCACTTAGCAACTTTCAAATACACCATACAGCAGTGTTAACGCCAGTCACCATGTTTAACTATAGTCAGTAAATCCCCAGGACTTACCTTATAACTGGAAGTTTGTACCCACAGTCATTCTTTGACTATTATTAAACTTATGGTTTAGCAGCTGGAGTCTCAAACCAAAGGGCAGTCTTTCATGACTACTCATTTGCTGAATTAAACCTCCTATCTCAAAAGTTAGAGCGTAAATGTAAAATTTGTGAAACTGAAATATAGTCTGGAGCTATAATCACTCTTTAGCGTACCTATGGCCAAGTAAAAAATAGATTCTCAAATAACTAGACTTCAAAATATTCGTATGTTTTTAAAAAAATAATTCTATGTATTGGGATGCAATTTATGAATGTGCCAGGTTGTAAAAATTACTGTGTTTCCCCGAAAATAAGACCTAGCCCAATCAGCTCTAATACGTCTTTTGGAGCAAAAATTAATATAAGACCCGGTCTTACTTTACTATAATATAAGACCAGGTAGGATAGGATAGGACAGGACAGGACAGGACAGGACAGGACAGGACAGGACAGAACAGAACAGAATAGAATACAACATAATACAACATAATACAACATAATACAAGACCAGGTCTTATATTAATATTTGCTCCAAAAGACGCATTACAGCTGATTGTCCGGCTAGGTCTTATTTTCGGGGAAACAGGGTAGCTATATTCCATCTTTGGCCCTGAGAAAAATTTCAAGATATCAAATTTAAACTACTTCAACCCCACTTGAGAAATAAGCAGTCTACAAATAAATACATAGAATACACAATATATCAAAACTGATTCCGTTCTGGACTTCCCCCATTTCTGTCAGCTTTTACTTACGTCTGTTCCTGACTCTGCACCCTGCCCCCTCTCTCACTGCACCCCACCCCCAGCTTGTGTCCCCTGTCCTTCAACTCTCAGGGGTATGCCACAGTGACTGATAATATGGATTCTGGAGTCAAGTTGCACAAATTCAGACTTCAACTCTGGCCTGCATTGTGTGACCTTGGTTATGTTACATAACCTTTGCAAGTCTCCTTTTCCGTATCTATCAAGTGGCCATAATAAGAGTATCTACCTCATAGGATTGTTGTAAATGAAAAGTGTAGGTCACAGTCCCTGACACAGAGAAAGGAAGCAATAACTTCTAATTATAATGGTGGTGGTTCATGCTTAGCCTCCTCCCTGGCATTTGTCTGTTCAGCCTCTGTCTGTTCCAATCCCTATGGGGCATTTGTGCCAGACTCTCTCTTACAAAATCCTTGTTTCTTAGCCCACTAAGCAGGTGGCAACAGGGACAAGAGGGAGTCCATATGGACCATCTTTGGGCCATCTCATCTCCCTGGACACACAGGCAATGAATCATAGAGGACCCCGAGCTGCCAAAGGACACTGGGGCAATAGCTACCAGCACAGAACTGAGCAGCAAGGGCAGCTGAGCTCCTGCCCCAGCCCCCCTGTGCCTTGTGCTTCTCCAGACCTGTCTCAGGTCCTTGTGCTGGGACTGGCTCCCAGCAATCAGCCCCACCTGTCACACCACCTTACTAACTTGCTCTTAGAAGAAAAGAGCTGCTCAATAGTCATTTTAGAACTGGATGCACCTTGAGGCTCTCTAAACTAAGAAGAATTCTAAACCCAATGCATATTACAGCCCCTTCTGGAGTCAAGTTTCTTCTAACACTGATATCCTATGCTTCTAGAATAAGCCATTTTCCCCAAAAGACAGTGTCACAAATTGAAATAGCCAAAACACACATGCTTGAGAAGATCTCCCGTGACCCTTTCTTTTTAGAGATGAGGGGATTTGGGACCCAGTAAGGTTGTGCTTCTCTTGGGAGTCATGATGGTTAGGCCCAGGTAAAGTTCATCTTTCACACAGACATGTACCTTTCATGTGGGTTGATGCCAAGGAAGTGAGTGTCATATATGAAAATTCTCATCACTGTTATAGACTAATAATTATAGAATAATTAACTTTTAGTCCTTTCTTCAGTTTTCTTGGTGTTTTTTGTTTTGTTTTGTTTTATAAATAGACTTACAGGGTCTAGCAGATACTCCAAAGTTATACTTACTGGTCATTGTAGCATATTTCTGTTATTGCTACTTTTTCAGGAAATTCTTAAAGTTAGAACACAATTATTTTGCCTTGCAAACATGTGTATTAAAATATTTTTAAAATAAGTTGCACATATTTTTGACATAGGAAGATATTCATAGTACAGTGCTGAGCCAAAAGAGTTTACAAAATAATGTATCATTTGATCTCATATTCACTTTTTTGCACATTATAAAATCTAGAAGATTGCTCATTAGAATGCCAATAATAGTTATTTCTAGGAAGGTAAAATTACAAGATTTTCCCCCCTTTTGTTCTAATAATTTTATGCATAGTGTTCAATCAATTATATAATCGAATACATTTACATTTTTAATTTTAAATAAACATGAAAAGAATATTCCTCAAGCATGTTTCATACCCCTTTCTCTTGTTAGTTTCACCATAAAGTTTGGAAGTATGAGTTTTGTCCACTACACAGAAGATCTCCAGAAGCTTGCAGATGACAAAAACTCTGGAATAAAACCATGCCACTGAAACCAGCACCTTCTTTTCAAGTCCCTTAAAATGAAACTGGTTATGTATTTGTCTGACTTAATCACTTCACACCTTCTGCCTGTAGGTTGTTGCTTGCACTGCTTTTCTCTGAAGAAGAAAAAGATTTTCTGACTCTAATTGGCAGTGATTGCTTACTCACCCTGCAAGGTCCAGCCTCCCCGACCCTCTGCTGCTGCACTCTGCCCCAGCAGAATTCATCACCCTCCTCTCCACTCGCGTCAAAAGTCTAATGACATATTGAGCACAACTTGCCCGTCTGTTCCCACCTCCATTTAAACTGAAGCCCCTTGAGGACAAGGCTTGGGCACTGGGGTTGAGTTGCTTTATGCCCTCCCTCCCAGCACAGTGTGTGGCCGTGACACCAATCCGGTACCTGCTGGCTAAATGAATGCACTCGATTAATGAATCAATCCAGCAGACTTCTTTCAGCGCCTTAAAGTAAACCTAGTTACAGCTGAGTGGCATCTGGGAGGAGGACAGGGTTAGATTTATAAAGCTAAAAATCACAGTTAGTTAAAATCACCTTTAAAATCCCCCAAATCTCCCATGACATTTAGTACACATGGTTTTGTAAGACCCACTTTTATCATACAAGGATATAAATTTATAATATATACAAGAACATGCAGCATCTGAGAACATACATGTGAAAATATAGTTGTCCAGCATACTTGAGAGAGAAAGCAGACTGTGCATGGTTTAACTTGTAAAAATTAAATATGACTGCACTGTGTGAATCCGCCCCCCTGTGCCCTTGTGGCATTTTGAGCCTTCGGTTATGGTATGTATCACACGGTTTTATAACTGTGTGTCTCCATGACTGTCGACCCACGTGATTGGGTAGAAGGACCATACTTTCCTTTTTGTCCTTCAAGAGCTTAGCACAGTGACTCAGTAATGACACCTAAAGCTTAGTGAGCACTTAACACCAGGGGTGCCAAAAAATATATATACTCATGACTTGTATTCATCTTTTGTTATCGGTCTGTATTGACTATTACAATTAATACACTTTTTTCCTTTCTTAAAATGTGTATACATGTTTTGGCACCCTCTGTATGTGACAGTCACTGTATTAGGTGTGTGTACATTATCTCATATTATACTTCAACACCTCCAAAATAATTCTCCTAATTTTACAGAGTAACTAATTACTTACTTACACAAGGTGACCCAAGTAGTCTGAGAAAAGCCAGGATTCAAACACAGGTCTTATCTGCCTCCAAATTCCATTCTCATGACCATGGCACTATTGTATTTTTTTTTAAAGTGCTGTCATGAACATTTAATGAGCATTTATTAATTCATAATTACTTAACAGAGAGGTTTGGAGTGGGGACATGGCTAGGAAAATTAATAAGAAAAGTGGCCGGTTTGACTACAATAAGAAGACATTAAAGTCCAGTCAGAATTAAGAATAATGTCAGAAAACATAATTCAGGAAGAGTAGACAACTTGAAGAGCTGATTACCCAAAATCCTTTCATACACATCCACTAGTTGAAGCAGAGGGTTATACGTAGAGAAACAGATACTGTATGAAAAAGCACAGATCCAAGTGGATATAAGTTACTAGGTTACATTGGAAGTGGCTAAGTGGTGTGGGTCATTTTGTTTATGTCCCAGCATGATAGGGACATGGTAGGTAGCATCAATCAAGATATATTATTAATGTATTTTATTTTCAGACAGGGAAGAACCCAGCCAGGAATTGGAAGTCAGAACCCCAGAGCCCTTTCTGCCTCTAACACAGTTAACTCCATGACCTTGGGCACATCCCAGAAGGTTGGATTACCCATCTGTGAACTTGGGATAAATTAAAAGGTGCAGGGTTGTTTGTCGACAGCCATATGCTTCTTTCCTTATGTGCCTCTCCAGTGGTCCTGTCACAGGAACCATAGTCCAAGGCAGAGCACAGGCGAAGGCAGCCCAGCTGCCCTGGCCACAGCTCACCGGCATGAAATGTATGCAGACCTAATTGAGTTTCCCCAGAAGAGGACACTGGTGAGATGGCGGGCATGCCAGCTAAGACGGCTCAGATGCAAAGCACGGGGCGTGTGTGCGGTAGCAAAAGTGAGGAATCATTAAAACAAGAACTTGGGATAAAGTATTCATGCACTATGTGTGCATTTTCCCCACTTATTAAATATATATGAGATATATAACATATCTCACACCCTTCAGTGTTCTGGTGTAAGCAAAATTCACAGCTTCTTGTATTTCATACTTTGTGCTTGGGTGAATTGGCTAAACACAGAAAATGTTCAAAAATAGCTTCTGGATCCACTTGAAAGGCACTAGAAGTTTGTGCTTGCCCAGGGCAGTGACTAGAATACAGAAACCTGATAAGGAGGAGCCTGGGGAAGGGGAGGAACCCTTCCATTCCAGGGCCACACACGATGGTTGAGAATCCAGTCTCTGGGTGTCTCTTTGCCTCTGTGCTTTTCCCACCTGCAGCCTCTTCTTTAACCACTGGACTCCTCAGTATGGCAGGAAGAGGGCAAAGAAAGAAATTGAAAACCACATTGATCAGTGTGCCTGTTAGCAGTGGTGAGAAAACATTTAAGAGGGAGGGAAAAAAGAAGTTGAAAGTTCTAAATATATAAGGATTTGCAGATGGTTGGGGAATTCAGGTACCTATGCAGCCCTTGATCTTAACACTGTCCATCTAGACTCCGTATTGCAAAATAGTAACAGAGACATCAGGGTCACAGCCTCCTACACCAGCAGAGTTCGCTAGATGAATGTTGGTTTAATGCCACCTTTTCAAGGCAGTCTATAAATCAGTTCCCCAAAATGGCAGGTATTTGAAAAACACATTGACAGTCAAAAATGTCTATGAATGGGAAACACAGCTGAGTGAACTGATTTAAACAAATAATTCTACAGATGTGCACCTAACTGGTAGCTAGGCTCAACTCTACGTCTGTGGCTGGATCGATCATTCCTTCATTCAGCTTCATCACTAGTGATCGAGCAAGCAGTGTGCCACCTCCGCCATGACGGCTTCTGTATCCACCTAGTCAGAGAAATACCTCAGAGGGGCCTAGAAACCTGGGGTCTGTCTTGACCACAAAGACGGGCAGGGAACTGTCTATACCAAAACCAGAACACGAGACAATCAAGTGGAAGCCAGAGACTTGGATGCAAAGGGTGGCCTGGGTGAGTGGAATGAGCACTAACCTGGGAGCTGTCTCTATGCCACCACCAGTTCCCTGGGGCTTTTCTGCCTTAGCTTCTTTATCTGTAAAGTCAGAGGGTTCATTTTACATATTTCGTTTTCATTAATTATTTACCCTGCCCTAAGAACAAAGTTCTGTGTTAGTTGGCAACAGAGATTCTATAAAATGTATGTGAAAACACTCAGAAAAGTATAGGAAGGCACTGTTAATATTGTTCAATATTTTGACAGTTGAAGTTTCCAGAACACTCTCTGAAATCTGAAGATGTAAAGAATAGACTCCGTGGGGCAAGGGAGACTGTATTATCATAGCAGAGAGTCAGTGAAAATCATGGGGAGTTTTCCTGGGGATGACGACCAAAGAGACACTGAGGCTGAGTACACAGATCAGAGGAAAGGAGAAGAGGAACAAGTTTAGAGGCTGGTACAGGAAAGAAAACTAGAAATAACAACAGAAGAGCCTAAGGCAGTTTCAACGCTGCCCTGCAATTTCACAGTAGTTTTTTAGAGCTGGAAGAAACTTTAAATTTTCCAACAATCTATTTCTCTCACTTAATAGATAAGGAAACTGGGGACAGAAAAAAGCATGACTTGCCCAGTGAAGTGGTAGCAGAATCAGGCCTAGAATTCAGTCATGTCTCATGACTCTTAGGCATCTTGCACCCAGCCTTCAATAAAAGCTTAATATTTTAAGAGACGTGGGTATCATTTTATTATACATTGCTGAGCTAGGATTATTACCTAACCCAAGACGGCAGTTATTTTTAGGTTTTAAAAAAGAAAGAGAAAGAGAGAGAACAAATTCTCAAAACTTTGAGTAAAGCCATACAAATCGTACAGTCCATGACTAAAGACAAGTTTTAAATCATGGAGGCCTCTACAAAAATCACTTAGCTAAAACAACAGGAGCTTTAGAGAAAGCGTTTTGGCAGTCGAGAAGAAACACTGGTGTTCTTTCTATTATAAATGCCACCATTGCAATAAAAAACAATCAGACTACAAATTGGGATGCTAGGAAGCTCGAATTCAGATTACCAATTTGTTACCAGTCATTTATGACACACCTTGGGTAAATCATAGCCACCACAATGGAAACTGGAGAAAGAGGGGAGCTGGATAAATGCTCAAGGTAACCTAAAAGGTAAACCCAGTACCATCAGAGAAAATGAGGGGAAGAGGGAACAGAGGGATAACAAATGGGCCTTGGTCATGACCCTTCTGTCTGCTGGCCTAACAAATAGGAAGAAAGCAGACCCCCCCATCTTCTTGGAGCATCCCAGGAGGAACTGTAGGAGCCGTGGGGTCCTCCTGGGAGAAGCAGCTCAAGCACAGGCTCCCATGTCCAAATCCCATCTCTGCCACTTAAGCTGTATGACTTTAAGCAAATTGCCTCAGTTTCCTCAAATCGAATGACGATAATAATAATATTGCCTACCTCGTGCCATTGAGATGAGACTTTCTTTTTCCAGTTAATGTGCATTGGTTTATGGAAAACGAACACAAATTGGTTTATGGAAAACGATCCATTAGCGATTATTAGCTATTGCCCAGTTCTGAGCATTTCTGCTCCAAGCCATAACATTTCTGACACTGGACTTTCATGGAATTCCACAACAAGGATACAACCACAGCTAGACTGTATGTAGCAGTGAAACTGAACGATGAATTGCAGGGTTTTCTACATAAAACTATATAGACTTAGGGGTTGAACTGTGAGTCCTGACTCTTCTTGGCAAAGACAAGCCGCTCAGCTCACACTGTTTCATCCTCTTGTGCATGCTTGAGCCTCACCTTGGGATCACTGAGCCGGCCGCTGGGGAAGATATCATAATCACTGTGCTCTTAGAGGAACTTGTACAAAACTCTCAATCCCCACCCGCCAGGACCTATTGCCTTACTTGTAAATGTTTATAACCTCACACACTCTGCTTTCTACTGTTCCACACCCTCCCTCATGTGGCTGCTGCAGCTACTCCAACAACCATGCCAGAAAAAACTAATCATTCCTAAGCATCTCAATTCCTCTGACCCAGCCTAGGGAAGACAGTCCTAGACCGAGAGGGAAGGCCTTTCCTTGTGTGTTCCTACTGCATTCTAGCCCCCTTGGACTCCTAAAGGCCTGGGGTAATCCATACATGTAGGTACAGCACCCTTGGGTCAACAAGACAGGCCCAGACTTCGCCCTCCAGGAGCTTACATCTAGTTTGGGGTAGAGATGAGTCAGCAGGCAATTATAGTGACACATCCTAAGTGCCACCGTGGTCTGGGGGAGACTTCGGGACTCGAGGGAGGCTTCCAGGAGAAGGTGACTGCTAGTCTGAGATTGAAAATAGTGAACAGAATTGGGCAGCCCATCATTTTCTGTCCATCTCTTTCTGGCTTTTTGCATACCCTCCACCCCACCCTCTTGCATGATATTTGGGCAGAAAAGAGGTGACTGGTGACAGTACCACTGAGAGGGAATTTCACTGGGGGAAGGAGGGTCCAGGGACACCCGATGCTGTCCCTTCACTGTTCCATCATTCTTCTCCCTCCCCTCCCGAAAGCAAAACAGCTGAATCTCATGGCTCAGACCAGAGAGTGGGCTCCGTGCTTATTTCTATCAGTGACTATCCACTCCACCTGCATGAGAGAAGCAGGGTAACTTGACAAAAGCCAATGTGACCTCATTTGGAATGCACTCTGATAAGGCTCAGTTCCCCTTATGGCCACCATGTGGTTACCTGTGCCTCTTGCAGCCAATCAGCCCCCTTGTGGGCCCTCACCCAACAGTTCCACATCTCCCACATGGGGCTGCAGATGTGGCCGTTCTATTTTAGACTGTGGCTGGAGGAAGTGGATTGGGATGAATGGGCCTCACACCTCATGGGACAACACACAGACCCCGGCTGCCTCTGCTCCTTGCCTCACGCTTTGGTTCAGAGTCCTCGAAACTCTTAACAGCACTTTACAGTTTACAAGGCATGGATGGCTCTTGCTGTCTTGCAGACTGAAAAGCCAAGGGCTTTGAGACCCAGAAGTGAACTTCTAAGCACCACACGGTGGGTAAGAGACAGTCTGGACTGGAATCCAACTCTCTCTCACCTTGGTCCATATGGAATGCACACCCGTGGGCAGAACTGGAGGGTGTGTTTCAATGGTCCCTTTTAAAGGAAGAACCTTTACACGGCATGAATTCCAAACTAAAAGATGTGACACGGACACACGTTCAATTATGGGAGCAACCATGTTTTTTGCAAATCTTTAGGAATTTCGGGGATAGAGATAGAAAAATTCGTAGAGAAATATAGTAGAGAATGGTAGAGAAAGAGAACATTTAACATTTGTTTGAGTCTCAGTGAGAGCTGTGCCTCCCCCATGCTTGACACATCATTGACACTCAATAAATATTTGTTGAATGAATAAATCCATTAAACATGTGCCACATATAGCAGCAGAATTAGTATACGGATATTTTGGCTGAGGCTTGACTATTAGGTAATGTTGACAACACGAAATACTGAACAAATTCATGAAGTAACTCTACTTTTGTTTTTATAGTTCAGTTTCAAAAACAGTATAGGTACATTCAACTCTATACTTTCTCCTAATGTAGTTCAAATTTGAAAGTACCAGCTGGGCTAGGCTGCTCAGTTGTATATGACCCAAGAAATGAAATATTCTTCCTGATTACTAATGTGTTTTACACATTAGAGGTCACTTTTGGTCTGTAATCAATGCAGAACTTGTTAGATAAACAAAAAGTTACCTCCTGTGTTTTAAGTGTAACCTAATCAATCAATTAATTATTTGTTCTCCTTGCTGTCAGCATTTGGTCTTAAACTCTGATCTATATTAAAATCTATTGTGTGAATGGTACATGTGTGCTTGTGACATATACAGCTCTTATATCCATTACAGAGAGACATGCAAATGCATACAGCATAATTTTGACTCCTGGGATCAGTATAGTAACATATTCTTATACACTGTTGAGATGAAACACACACACACACACACACACACCCCCTAAGATTTGTACAGCTTCTCAGTAGGGGAAAGCTCCAGAAGCAGCATGAAAAGTCACACCAGCTGCTGAAGGGGAAGCTGTCTGGGCCTTGAAATACTGCTGTACCGGGGCTAATGTCTCCAATATTATGTCATTAATAAAAATCTATCATCCCATCCTTGTGCATCTGAATCTCATTTTTTAAAATGTGTTTTTAATTTTTGTCCCCAGACTAATTGCGTCTTCCAGGTCTTGTTGAATTCTGGGTAGAAAGAAGAGACAAGTCACTCCCTTACTGACCCATGGGCCTGGAGAGCTCAGCTATTTTGTCTGGGAAAGAATGCAGGCATTAGAGCTACCTAAGGAAAAGACTAGAGTGTTCCAGATCGTAACAAATAACAGTTTATAGATTAAAAAAAAAAAAAAAAGGACAAAGAAACAGAAAAACTGAAAAATACAAGATGTGATATGTGCCGTTTACTTTTATTGGCAGCTAAAACTCATCTTGTATTTAAAAACGTTTTGAAATTTGTCCCTGTAATGTTTTCAATTAGAAGCTTTCTTGCATGAGATGCATCAAGGGAAAAACAACACTTCGCGTTAGAACGAAGGTACTCCCAGAGACAAATATGATTAATGGGATAATCTCGTAGATTACAATAGTTAGAGGCAGTTCCTGCCATTCCCTCATCTCCAAGGACTGGGACGACGCACTCCCTTAAAAACAGCTGCACATTCCTCAATACCATTATTATCCGACGCAAGGCCACATTCGCATGTTCAAATTTCTACAATATCCACATTTGGCAATTTCCTATTGTGCAACTTTAGCTTCAGAAGTTAAAGCCTCAAGTTCTGTGTGATTACTTGATAGAGTTTACAAACGGAATTGATTTTCTAAAGCGTCATTAAAGGTTGCTCTGTGAGAAACCAGACAAGAGTGCCCCAACAAGCACAACAGCTTTTATGTGGCATATGGAAAACATAAAGGGCAGTCCTCATCTACCAGTCAGTCCCCTAGGGTCCCCCTAAGGGGCAGGTGAACGTTTTTATTCTTGGTTTACAGGGAAGAAACAGCAACAGAGAAGTTAAGAGACTCACCCCCAGCTCGGCTGAACTGATGGTGGAGTTAGGATTAAGAACGCTAGGTTCCCTGTCTCTGATGTCCATTCTCAGCCCACTAGGCAAGCCATCTCCTCCTAAGACAACTGTTCAGCCCCACAATGCGATCCAATGAGAAAAATATGAACTCCCCTGTGTCTCCATGGCCAATGCAAGCTGTGATATCGGTAGAAATTTGATTACAGGCATACCTCGGAGATATTTTGGCTTTGGTTCCAGACCACCACAATAAAACAAATATTGCAATAAGGCAAGTCACACATATGTTTTGCTTTCCCAGTACATATAAAAGTTATGTTTACACTATAGTCTATTAAGTGTGCAATAGCATTATGTGTAAAACAACAACGTACATACCTTAATTGAAGATATTTTATTGCTAAAAAATGCTATCCATCATCTGAGCCTTCAATGAGTCACAATCTTTTTGCTGGGAGAGGGTCTTGCCTTGATGTTGTTGCAAACGCAGCATCTGTGAAATGCAACGAAATGAGGTATGCCTGTATATGCTTTTCCTTTTTTCTTTCTGTGGTGGAAATAAGGCCTTTGAAGAATCCTTTGTAAACTTCTGAACCAAGAATAATTCCCCCTTCCGTTTGTCCCACTCCAGTTTCCATGTTAGGTTCCCTTTCTCGTTATTAACATTTTGGGGACACACTGACTTATCTTCACTTTTCCAGTTCTAAACAAAAAGTCTTCCTTGTTTAATACGTTAAATTGTAATGCCGGGTCTCAGCTCCCGCTCCCCACACAAGAACGCAGGACATGGTGAGGCCAAAAAGGAACAATGGAGCCATAGATAGGGGAGTCATACCACTATATTCTTGATGGCGGCTGGGTTGGAGACACAAAAGCAAATATCCACCAGTACCCCAACGAGGGGTCTTCCTGCACCCTAGTCTCGCTGGCGGCTGGGCGAGACACAGGAAGTAGGATCAACACAGTCTGCAATCCACAATCCGCTTGTTAACCACATTTGTTAGCCACGATCTGCGCTTGCTAGCGTAGCCACAGCAGTTATATTAGTGGCCAATGGCTAACCAGTAACAACTGATGGCCAACTAGTCACAGCTGATGGCCATCTACTACCCGAGCCAGCACCTTTCCACGTGAGGCTGAGAGCCTGGAAACTGCTTTCTGGGACTCCGTCCCTACATGGATACTTCAATATTTTTGCTGTTTGCCAAGGAGTTTTTAGCCTCTTGACATTCCTCTGCAAATTTTCTCAGATGAACAAGACAAAGCTCACACAGAATGAAATTATAATTCCAAGGAAGCTTTTACTCAGTGCCCTGCTGCCTCCCGATTGCACTATTTTCCTCTCAAAAGCGGGGGCATCCGTCCTCACCTGAAGGTCAGCATCTTGAGTCCGCTTTTCTAGTAAAACCAGAACACTATGAAACTGTTCATACTGAGATAGAAATAACTGATGACAGCTTTAAGTGCTCATAGCCATTTGCATCTTGCAAGATCCAAAGCTTTAAACTAGGAGAAGGTGTCTGCCCGACGGACGTTCAGGTGTGTAACAGGTGGAGGGAGATGCACGTGGTGTGGAGGGCACGAGGCAGTGGGGGAACTGTCCTACTTCTCCAAGTCCTCCTGGATAGCAGCGGTTCCTAAACTTGAGTGTTTATTGGCGTCACCTGGAGGGTTTATTAAATGGCAGCGTGCTGGCCCTATCCCCAGAGTCCCCGGTTCAGTAGGTGTGGGACGGGGTCCAAGCATGTGCACGTTGAAGAATCTTCCAGGGGAAGCTACTGGTTGGTGGATCACGCTTTGAGTAGCACTGACACCAATACTGCATGTTCCATGGACACTGGAAGACAGTCCCAGCAAGAACTGTTCGTGATGCCCAGGGTCTAACAACGTAAGCTTTCTAAAAACAAGGCGTAGTACCCAAACCTGAGAAGGCAAAATGGCCTAAGCTGTGATGGAGATCTTGGTTCAGGGGCCTTGCTTGGCAATTCTTTCTGACCCAGGCCATCCAGGAAAGGAGCCTCAATGAGCTGGGGGTACTTTCTCAAGGACGGCTCTTCAGGAGGTGAGGTGTGAGCCAGCATTCTAACTGACCTCAGCTGTTACAGTGATACACAAAGAGATGTAGCTTGGTACCCAGGGATCAACCATCGGGGGTTTAGAGATCAATATCCACACCTTGAAATGCTCTTGAAAGCAAATTACAAAAGCCAGTGCTGAGCGCACAGTGTACAAGCCAAGGTGTAAGCAATGATTTGCAAAAATTCTTTAATTGGAGTCAATAGGAAATCTCTCTTGCTTTCCCCCCCACTCCCATTCCACCTAGCTTGCTAGAGATTTTACGTTTCTTTCAGACATCACAGATGTTGTTTAGGGGGATGGTGGAACACTGACAAGCTGAAAACCTGAACTTTTGTAAATTTATACTAATTGGAGCCGATTACCACATAGAAACTTTGTGAGTCAGTGTACGTACTACAGACTGAAGCAGAGAAAACAGTTACTAAAATCCTACTGGCCTCCAACATTAGCGTTACGGATGTCACTCAACGTTCCTATTATAAGGAGGTTATAATAAGAGAGAGAATAAATACACATTCTGCCTCCTTAATGCTCCACCTGTAGGAAAATGAACATGGTGTTTCCATTGTGTACAGTGAAAAACATGACAAAATGTGAGACTAATTCTCAGTGTCTATAGCATGCGCTTTGGTATAACGTACATCTAAATTAATACTTTGTCTCCCAAGGAGTTGGAGGGCACACCAAGGAGTGTTTGGATTTAGAAGAGCATAGCTTCTCCCTGCTCCTTTCCCTTCAATAGAAAACTTCCTAACGAACTTGAAAGGCAGGTTTGGCTATAACTTCTGTTTAAATACACATGCAGACTTTTGAATGAATATAGACATCTTCATTACATTTTGTTTTCCTTTTGTAGTCTAGCTATGTCTGCTGTGGTTTCAGGCTTCTTAGTGCCAAGTGGGCAATCATTTTCTAAGTCAGTTAAAAGGCCTTTAGGTGCAGCAGTAATTTGGACTACAATAGTCTGTGGTGGTTCCCCGCTGCAGTCCTAGAGAAGGAAAGAAAACATGTCAGTCCTCTGAAAGTTGGTTCTCTTTTTCCAGAGCTCCAGTATGTTTGCGATGCCTTAAGCCATGAATATCCCAGAATTATACAATTGGGTGGAAAATTAGATCAATTGCTTTTTTTATATAGTGTTCACATTTTGGAAAATGAATAACTTCCTTTTTTAAGGCTGGAAAGTGCACAAAAATGAATTGGTACATCAATGTGTTTTGGGTTAAAATGTTTAAGTTTCCTGAGTCTATTTAGATGTACAAATAAGAGTCAGGATCACCACCATCAACGTACTCTTGTAAAAATCCTTAAATGGAACCTTCTCTTCTTCACGGGCTTCTCTAATCTAATATTAATGTCCTTTTGCAGGAGTGGAGCAGAGGATTGGGCAGACTTAAAATTCAAGTCTCCTGAAAACGGTCATGCAGTAGTTTAATAGCATTCAGAAAACTGAATCCATTTAACCAAACAATTAACTGAGGACCCATCGCGTGCCCAAAACTATGTTAGGTACAGTGGGAAATTCCAAGCCATTTAAAAAGAGGCAAGATGAACACAAGTGCAAATGCTGGAGAACGATAAAAGAGGACACTTGACTGCACAGTGAGATGCTGATTAGAGGGAAGAACATGAGTTCAACCTTAGGAAACTTCTGGACTTTGTGTCTAGAATTTTGATTCACCATTCTTCTCTCGTTTGACAGAGAATGAATGGCGAGCAGAGTTGCAGGGCGGAAAGGAGACAGGTCTGACAGCAGTCACTAGCTGTGTGACCTTGGTCTAATTCCTTAATTTCTCTCAGCCTCAGCCTCTTGACCCATCAAACAGAGATCATAATGCCTACCCTCGTGGTATAGTGAGGATTAAATAACTCCGTTAAAGCATTCATTCCTTGGTACTAGGAAGAACCATTGAGGACGATGAGGCCAGTAGATCTGACTGCCACACCCATCCAGGCAGC
The DNA here is from genome assembly GCF_036562045.2 of Rhinolophus sinicus. NCBI lineage: Eukaryota > Metazoa > Chordata > Mammalia > Chiroptera > Rhinolophidae > Rhinolophus > Rhinolophus sinicus. The sequence goes on along the minus strand of NC_133758.1, from coordinate 14,466,992 downwards.
GCTGTTCTTAATTCCCTAGAGATACAGATGAATGTGTGTGCCTGGGCCGATGTAAATGTCTCTCTTCACTTCCAGCATATAGCACCTGGGAAGGAGACGGTGTGCTGAAGGGACAGGCAGCTGCTAGTCATGACAAGTCACCCTGGGCCTCAGTATCCTCATCTGAGGAATGAAGAGATTGGCCTAAATGATTACTGTAGTCCACTTCAGCTCTAAGGTGTGGTGCTGTGGGTGGTCCTTCCATGGGGAACGGAAGAGAAAGGATTTCATTTACCCTCTGATTAAGAATCCAGGTAAACAGTCCAGCACTTAACTCTTCTGCACCCCTAGAAAACGTGAGCACAAGTAAAACTTTTTCACTCTTGGCATAAAAAGGAAATTATAAATTCACCTTCTAGGCTAACCACATGATGTTTTACCAAACTCTGAGTTTAGAAAGATGTTCTAAAACCTGGTATGCATTGGATGTATTTGGATATGCTTCTGATATATACTGGGGTAATACACTCTACCTCAAGGTCTTGGGTGGGCTTAAGGCATAGCTTAGCTGTAGTTCTTTGGGTGTTTTTGTTTTTTAAGAGCAAAGGGTATATGGAAATATTTTGTTTGTTTTTTATCAATCTCTGGAGCTCATGTGATATGTATATATTTCAAGGGCCAGCCTTACTCTGGGGTTTATCGTCTTGGCAGAAAAGGCAACTGTTAGGTCAGGCAAGGTCCCATTTCCTCCCCCTACAGTCGGCCAAGATCTTCCATTCCCAGACTGACTTTTACTCCTTTACTTTAGCCTTAGGGAGGTACTGGTCCCTAACAGAATGCAACACACTGGGGGGAAAAGTCACTTAAGTTACTCCCAGATTTACTGTTTAAAGATTGAGTCAAGATCAACTTTTGGTTAGAAGAAGATGGGCAAATACACCATGTGGCTTTAGGAGGGGAGATGTGCCCTGGGATGGAGAGGACTGAGAAACCAGAAACTGGAAGGACCACAGTCAAATGGTGCCTTCTTACCAGTTTTTCCCACCAACTAGCATGACCAGCTCAATTCCCCTGTGGGGCTTCAAGAACTCGATTTTCCTTTGTGAAGTAAACTCAAATATTCATTTGTATTTACCAAAGCACACAGTCTCAACTCTTTTCTTGCTGCCTTCTTGGTCATTGAATAATCGTCATCACTAAGGGTCGAATTGTGGATCTGAGACTCTTAGAGGTCACTTAGTCCCACTTGCCACCCCAAATAGAGAGTCTCTCTGGCCCACTGAGACCCACTCTGTTGGTACTTAAATCTTTCCAGTGATAAGGACCCCACTGCTTCCTAAGGTGGGCTTATTTAGTTTTAGAAAGTTCTTTCTTATGTTGAATCAAATTCTTTCTCTCTAAACTTCAACCCACCACTTCTAGTCCTCCAGAATTACTTTGATCAGTGGATCTCAAAGTCCAATTCAAACACCTTATCTGATCGTCCAGGTCCTTTCCTTTATTGTTCCTTCCACTGACCTGGTTTTATGAACAATCCTATGAAGTCTTGGTGACTGCACATCTGACAAGCCCATGTCTATTTCAGAAGAAGAGGAAGGCTGGGGGAGCCCAAGCCAGCCTTAGTTCAGAGCAGACCTTAGTACAGCGTGGCTACCCCACGTAGCATATACCACATTCTCCCTGGAGATATTCCCCAGGTTTACTAGGTTCGTTTCCCAGCATTTGATAAACAATCACATTTTCTAATCGTTTCAAATATCTTACTTAAAATGAATGCACAATGAATATTTTGACGCGAAACCCCCAAAGAAATTGCTTCCTTTCCAAACTAACTACAGAATCAGGAAAAACTTTCCAAAGGTTCTGTAACAAGACCTTTCAGGAAGACTGCCTAATGTATTTCACCGGGCTCTTCCTGACATCTAGTGGCGAAGTCTGGAAGAGTTCACCGTTCTCTGAAAGCTACTGGGAAGGGAGGGAAACAATCATTTAATATTTGCTCTTCAAATATTTTATTTTGTGAAGTTGTACACTGAATTCATTTCTCAATCCATTATAATGATATAGTCATCTTTATTTTAGGTGTCTTTGTTGCTGTCTACTTTTTATGTTTGAGATTCCTTTGAAATCAATCAAATCTATTTTTTTGACAGATGCCAGAAAAACACACCATCCTTCTTTAGGGGAAATAAAAAAGTCAATTTGGATAAGCATAAATAACTATATTTTGATCTGGAAGCATACTACAAAAATGGTTTGCATAAATATATTCATCTTCCAATGTGTTTTTAAGACTCTGGATTCCTGTGAAATCTGAGTCATTTATAGCTAACCTTGACTGTATTGTTATTCACAATTAGAAGTAGATAAATTTCACAGGCAGAGAAGCTGACAGGTCTTTAAGACTTCACACTTAGTTCTGCAGGAAGAGCAAAAGTTAATTAGAAGTGATTATATACACACTGTGTGCGTGTGCGTGTGTGTGCCTACGTGTGTGTGTGTGTGTGTGTGTGTGTGGTTGCACACAGACACCCCAAAGGCCTTGGGAAGGTTGAATTTTTTCACGTTTTAAAAATAAACATAATCTCCTTCCCATGTGTTGCTATAAGCCCAGTAAATCTAGGGAGCTCAGCAGGATTGAACAAGGTCATTTCTTGTCAGGACTCCAAGGGGGAGCAGGAAGCAACCCTGTACATCAGGTGCTGCTGGCATCTAATCCCCGCTCAGCACGGGCTTCCCGGGCCTGGGGGCCGCTGTGGTGCCAGGGACCACACACTGGCACACTGAGGCTTTGACGTGAGCATGGTTGGCACCAGGGCTGTGGCTCTCTACCGATGGTGCCCCTAGTAAAATGGAAATGTAGCCTCACCCTGGTAAGGAAAGCAAAATTCCTACCCTGTTTGCTCACTTCTTGGTTCCGGGAAACAGGAAAGTAATCATGAAAAGATATATCTAATCACTACCTCAGAATCAAAGAGTCTTTATTGATCTGTTCTGGGTCTTGTTGACTTACATATTTAGTATAATATAGATTTTTAAATGAAATATTACATATTTAATTCAAGGGCAAGCTTTTCACCAGTCAGCTCATCCAGATTCTGAATGGGCCGTCTGGGGCTGGGCTTGTTGCCAGAATCCTTGGGTGGGCAGGTGCCTGAGTCAGCAGGTGGGAGGCCTGATGCTTGAGCACACAGGGACCAGCCTGGTGTCCTGGTCCACAGGGGCAGGACTAGAGCCTGGATTCACTGAGTTGAACCTGGTGCTTGGGTCTCCAGAGATGGGCCTTGGACCTAGGTCTGTGGGTGAACCTGGATCCTGGGCCCACAGGAGCCAACCAGGAACCAGGACCACTGGGATAGGCCTAGTGGCCAGGTGTGTGGGGGCCAGTCTGGTACTGGAATGGGGCTGGAGCCTGATTTCACGGGAGTCTTCCTGAGGCTGGGGCCACAGGGGCCAGCCTGGGGCCAAGGGAATAGGCCTATAACCTGGAGCGTCAGGCCAGCCTGGATTTGGGTCTTCAGAGGGAGGTCTGGCACTGGAGCAGCTCAGGAGCCAGGGTCCATGGGAGCTGTGAGGGCTGGCCTCGTGTGGGGTGAGACAGGAGCCTGGGGCTACAGGAGCCCGTCTATCGTCTGTGTCCCTGGGGGCCAGACTGGCCCTGGGGGGCTGGGGAGCTAGGGCCATCGGGAGCCAACCTGGTGCTGGGGTGAAAGCCTGGGTCCCTGATATTCAGCCTGGTGCTTGGCCTGGACAGAAGCCTGGGTTTGCAAGAGCTCACTGGGAGCCAAGGGGCATAGGAACTGCCTGGGAAAGCTGGAGCTGGCAGGCACCAGGGTAAGCCAGGGGCCTGTGCTCATAGGAGCCCACAGGGAGTCACCTAGGGCCCCAGGAGTCAGCCTGGTGGTGGGGCTGGTGGGCTCTGGGCTTCACAGTCCTCACCCTTCCCCCACAGGGAGGGTGTCTCTCTCCACACTGGACTGCCCAGGCCTGGGCGGGGGCATGTGATGTGTGTGATGAATCTACCCTCCTACCCTCCTTAATGTATCTTATGTCTGTGCTTCACCCAGGTGCTATCATCCCGCACCTGGAATCCTTGGCTCTTGTGAAGGTATTTTCGAGTGTGGATAGTTATCCAAATTGATGTTGGGGTAGGGGAAATGAACACTAGAAATTACTATGCCACCATTTTGCTGACGTAACTCCAGCTCCTATAAAGAACTCTTACAACTCAATAACAAAAATACAAACAACTCAATTTTTTCTTGGGCAAAAATACTAAAGACATTTCTTCAATGAACTAGCTAATACGCACATTAAAGATGCTTGGTATCATTAGTCATCAAAGAAACACAAATCAAAACTACAATGAGATATCACTTCATATCTACGAGGATAACTAGTATCAAAAAGTCCTATGACAAAAGTTTCGATGAGGATATGGAGAAACAAGAACCACTATACACTGTTGGCGGGAATATAAAATGATGTAGCCACTTGGGAAGAGTCTGGAGTTCCTCAAATGGTTAAACCTAGAATTACCATATGATCCAGCAATTCCACTCCTAGGTATATAACCAAGAGAAATGAAAATATATATATATCCACACAAAAACTTATGTATGAATGTTTATAGCAGTATTATGGATAATGGCCAAAGATAGAAACAACCCAAATGTCCATCAGTTAGTAAATGCATAAATGAATGTAGTATATCTATACAATAGAGTATTATTCAGCCATAAGAAAAGAATAAGTACTGATACATATGGATGCACCTTGAAGTTACTAAGTGAAAGAAGCCAGTCAACAAAGCCCAACAAATCAGATATCATATGATTCCATTGATATGAAATGTCCACAATAGGGAAATGTAGAGAGACAGAATTTAAATTAGTGGTTATATAGGAGTTGATAAAGGCTGCACAGCTTTGCGACTGTACTAAAGACCATCAAAGTATACACTTTAAATGAGTATGTTGTATGGTATATGAATTCTATTTCAATGAAGCTTTTATCTTTTTAAAGCATCTTTAAAAGTTTCTCCTAGTCTAATTCATTCTATCACTAAGTAATATGCATGTTTCTCACTTGAATACTTACATTTTCTTGTAATATGTTAAAACCTTATTTTTCATGAATATACATTTTTATCAACCTAAATGATGGTTAAAATATAACTAATACAGAGGGACCTGGCTTTAGATTCACAATTTTTTTTTTTTTTTTTTACCATAGACTAAACAATTTCAGTCTATAAATAAAATTGACTTTATTTGAAACGTCTACTTCCTGTTAAGACAAACTAGGCAACTCACATGAGCCACCCACTGGTGACAACTAAATATGCTAGACAAATGGTTTTAAATCTTCTTGGAAGCATCAGAGGTTAGCCTAAATCAATAAGACCATTTTGCCCTGAGAGCATTTGCTATTCTTGGGGAAGAAACTATGTAGCTGAGTTGCATTTTTGCACCCTCCTGGGGAAGCAGCCATGAAGGTTGGAGCATATCAGAGGTAGGAACAATGAGAAACTATTCCCAAACCTGAACAGGAACCACAAAAGACATGGTTCTTGGGGGAGAAGGAGGAAGATGGCATGAAACAGAAGTAAAGAAAGAGCCCAGAGGGGCAGCCGATGGCTCAGCTGGTTAGAGCGCGAGCTGTCAGCAATAAGGTTGTCAGTTCAATTCCTGCATGGGATGGTGGGCTGTGCCCCCTGCAACTAAGATTGAAAACGGTGACTGGACTTGGAGCTAAGCTGTGCCCTCCACAAGAGATTGAAGGACAATGACTTGGAGCTGATGGGCCCTGGAGAAACACACTGTTCCCCATTAAAAAAAAAAAAAAGAGCCCAAAGAAAGCAAATACGCTATATTAAAAACAGACAAACTAGACTTTAAGGCAAAAAGCATGACTAGAAATTAAATTCACTTCTGAAATATAAAGATTCCACTTACTAGGAAGGTAAGGCAATTTTAAATCTATATGTAGCTAATAATATGATATCAAATTAAAAACTGACAGAACTTCAAGAAAAACAGAAAAACAAACACACAAACTTAATCTAATAGACATATAAACTGTATCTAACAATTAAAGAATACACATTATTTTAAGTATATTTCCAAAAACCACATTTACAAAAATTTACAAGAATATATTATTGTAATTATATTGATAATATTAATATAAATTAATTATATTAAATAATTATATTAAAATGTATGTACTATAATACATACATAGGGCCATAAGTCAAGTTTCAACAGATTTAACAGTTAAATCATATATAATATGTTTTCTGACATCAATGTAAGTAAGCTAAAATTTAAAAAATCCCCATTTGTTTGGAAATTAACAGATGTACTTCTAAATAGCTGATGAATCAAAGAAAAAAATTAGATAACTTTTTGGTCTAGACAACAACAGATCTGTGGGTGCAGTTAAGCCAGTCCTTAGCAATATATAGCTTTAAAGCATTTATTTAAAAAACAAAGCTGAAAATTAATGAAGTAAGTCTCCACTATAAGAAGTCGCAAAAAAATAATAAGTGTAAAATAAATCTATAAGAAAGGATACAATAAAGAAAAAACATAAATTAATGAATCAGGGGAAAACACACACAAAATACATGGATTCAATATAACCCAAGTTGTTTTATTAAAACATCTAATAAAATTGATAAATTTCTAATGAGACTGATTAAGAACAACCCAAATTTTGATCACCAGATGAATGACTAAATAAATTTTGGTATATACAATAGAATGGTACGCAGTATTAAAAAAGAATAAACTATAAATATGCACAGCAACATGGATCTAAAAATAAGTAGGTGGAATAAAAAAGTCAGAAAAAAAGTTATACTGTATAATTTTATTTACATGAAACTCTCAAAACTACAAATTCATCCATAGTGACAGAAAGTTGATCCGTTTTAAATCTATATGTATCTAATAATATAATATCAAAACTAGAAATTAAAAACTGACAGAACTTCAAGGAAAAATAAACACACAAACTTAATCAAATAGACATATTAAGCTATTGTTTGAAATGGCAGAGGAAAGGTTGCATGGGTTATGAAGGGCACAAAAAATATTTAGTATGAGATTGAATACATTCACTCTCTTCATTGTGGTCGTGGTTTCACAAGTGTACACATGTGCTAAAACGTATCAAATTATACACTAACTATGGATAATTTATTGTGTCAATCACACCTGAATTTCTTTAAAAGACTCTTACAAAGAACAAAAACATGAATAAAATAGAAAAACGTCAGTAGAAACAGACTCACAAGGACTCAAGATTGAATCATCAGACACAAAGTTTAATAACATGATAGATTTATCAGAAGATTAGAATAAAGTGAGAATAGAGAACTAGAAGACACGCCAATCGAAAATATGTAGATTATGATGTTTAAAGTAAAAGGATCAAAAATACGGAAGAAATGCTAAGACACAGTGAGCATGTAATTGGATTGAATAGAAGAAATCAGAAAAAGAGAGAGAAATGGAACAGAAGTAATATTTAAAGAGATAATGGCAAATAAATTTTCACAACTGCTAAAAGACACAATACTATATTATGGGGTTTATAACTTGTAAATATGTGTGACAACACTACCTCAAATGATGAAGGCTAAATAGAACTATAGCGCTTCAAGTTTCCTATATTTTATGTAAAGTAGCATAATATATGTTAAATCTAAGTGATATATTAAAGATATACAATGCATTCCCTAGAATAGCCACTAAAGAAAAATTTAAATGGAATTATGAAAATTTTGATGAACACAGAAGAAGGCAGGTAAAAAAAAAAAGAAAAACTAAAAACTGATGAGACAACTAGAAAATGAATAACGAAGTGGTAGACCTAAATAAAGTATATTAATCATTAATCTAAATGTAAATAGAATAATTCCAATTAAAAGGCAGAGACCGTGAGGCTAGATTTAACTAAATGCTTTCTATAAGAGATATATTTAAAATGTAAAGACACAGATACATTGAAAGCTTAAAAGTTATAAAACCTATGCCATGCGGTCAGAAGAAAGCTGGAGGGACTATATTAACTTCAGGCAAAATAAATAAACTTGAAGACACAGAGTATTACCACAGTATTAAAAGACATTTATGATTAAAGGGTGAATTCACCAGAAAGACATGTATATGTATTTAAGTCAAATACACAATCATAGTTGGAGTTTACAACTGCTTTCTCAGTAATTAATTAATAGAATATGAGACAATAAAATGTGTAAGGTTATAGATCACCTGAGCATTATCATCAACCATCTTCATCTCACTGATATATATATACTAAACTTGACAACAGAATATTCATTCATTTGAAGTGCAAATGGAATATTCATCAAGATAGACTATTATGTTGGGACACAAAACAAGTCTCAAAAATTCCAAAAGATTGAAATCTTAGAGAAATTGAATTAAATTAAAAATCAGCAAAAATATCTAGAAAAGATATTTGAGTCAGGAACATGGGATGTTTATTCATTTATATACATCTTTCAACAATGTTTCATAATTTTCGGAGTATACATTTTATACTTTTGTTAAATTTATTCCTAAGTATTTTCTTCTTTTGATGTTATTGTGAATGGAACTGTTTCCTTCATTTCATTTTTGGATTGTTCATTGCAAGTGTATAGGTACACAATTGGTTTTTTGATATTGATCTTGTATCCTGCAACTGGGATGAACTATTTTAATAGTTCGAATAGTTTTTTAGTGGATTCCTTTAGGATTTTCTACATACGAGGTCATGTCATCTGCAAATAGTTTTACTCCCTTTCCAATTTGGATGCTGCTTATTTCTTCCTTATTAACCTCACTAGAATCTCCAGAAGTGGTGAGAACTGAGATCGTTGTCTTGTTCCTGATCTTAGGGGGAAGCGTTCAGGCTTTCAACAGTAAATATGTTAGCTGTAGTTTTTTCATAAATGCCCTTTATCAGATTGAGGAAGTTCTTTTCTATTCCTCGTTTGTTGAGTGTTTTTGTCATGAAAAAGTTTTGGTTTCCTACTGTTTTACAAAGTTTTGGTTTCCTACTGTTTTACATTGCGTGCGCGCACACACACACACATGCATACAGTTTAAATTAACTTTGGGTTTGTGTCATACTAAGATAATTAATAATCTGTTTTTATCTAAGTATATATGAAATATTGTTCTGTGTGAAGAAAACGACTATAGAGAATGGGTTGTAAACCATTTAAAGAGGTCTATCCCATTCCATCAAAGAGGTCACCAGCTTTATAATAAAGTTATATGTCCATAAAACACTTAATTCCTGAAATTACATACATATATTAAAGAGAGTCCAGATAATAATTACATTAGGACACTCTGAAAAGTAAGTACATTGGACCAAAGTTTTTAGGATTTCCCAAATTCAATGGATTCCATATTTTTATTGGTAAGAGGAAGCAACAAAGCTTCTTCTTACATAAATTGTGGGTGAAGAATTTTAAAATTCCAGGAAACTTAAGAATTCAACCCAAAATGTAAACACCCAAACATTATCCCCTTGCAGTTGCTAGATTCAAATAAAGTCAGATGAAGTGACTCACATCTATTCACTTCACCTTCTAATAGATACCCGTTCACTTCTGTACAAGCCTATCCTACTGAGTTTCCCAAAAAATAAGACCGGGTCTTATATTAATTCTTGCTCCAAAAGACGCATTAGGGCCTATATTCAGGGGATGTCATCCTGAAAAACCATACTAGCGCTTATTTTCTGGTTAGATCTTATTTTCGGGGAAACACGGTAGTGGTTTGTTAGCCTATGCACTTCTGCCCACGCTCCTTGTCACTGTCCTTTGTGAGTTAAATACCCCTTTCAAACTTCAAAGTCTACCTGCAGTCAAGGCTAAACCCATGCAGAAGGATTCCTAATGCTGTCAATGTGTTGATTCCTTTGAGAGTATTATATAGCCAGGGATATGAAACTGCACCACTATTTTTATAGGGATCTAATAAAGGCGTTCAGTATTTCAGTAGTGCCCCCTTGTCCATGGGGGATATATATTCCGAGACCTCCAGAGGATGCCTGAAACCACGGATAGTACCGAAGCCTGTATATCTTTTTTCCGATAAATACATACAGATGATCAAGTTTAATTTATAACTTAGGCACAGTAAGAGAGTAACAATAACTAATACTAGAACAATTATAACAACATACTGTAATAAGTTATGTGATTGCCGTCTAATTAATCTCATTGTACTGTACTCACGCTTCTTGTGATGTGAGATGATAAAATGCCTGCGTGAAGAGATGGAATAAGGTGAATGATGTAGGCACAGTGATAGAATGTCAGGCTACTATCGACCTTCTGACACACAGAACACTTTACCACGCCAGAAATGCCAGCATCACGACTCTTGCGCTTTGGGGTCATTGTGAAGTAAAATAACGGTGACTTGAACACAAACACTGAGATACCGTAACAGTCGAGCTGATAACCAAGATGGTCATTACTACCTGACTAACGGGTGGGGAGCGTCTGCAGCGTGGAGACACCGGACAAAGGGAAGTCATGTCCCAGGCCGCGCCAGGCTTCACCATGGTACTCAGAATGACACGCAATTTAAAACGTACGACTTATTTCTGGAATTTTCCACTTCATATTTTCAAACCACAGTTGGCTGTGGGTAACTGGAACTGCGGAAAGTGAAACTGTGGGAGGAGAGGAGGGGAACTACTGTATTCAAGACCCAGAAGAGCAGGTTTTAACAATTTACATTCAACACAGCCCTACAAAATTATGTAACTAAGATAAATAATATATTAATAAAAAACCTTATTACTAACGAACCTAACTGACCCATACAGGACTCTGACAGAGGAATCTTCTTAGTGAAATTAGAAACCATAAGAGAATAAAAGCAGTCATAAAAGAATGTTCTAGAATGACAGATGGGACAAAATTTATAATTACAAACCAAATACAGGGAAAAAAAGCAGATTATAAAGAGGGACTAAAGCCTTTAATGACAACGTCAAAGCAGTGTTTCATATTCTCTTCTCTTATGGACAATGCCATCAATCTCCAGGCCTTGCTAATCGTCCTGTAAAACTGTGTTCAGTGGTAGACGATGAAAGCATCTAAATTTCTTTGCCAGAGGGGTTTCAGAATCATTCTGTATGCGATTCCCCCTTCAACCAAAAGAATATTAATACGGTCAATGATTCTTATCATTAAGGACTACAGAGATTGTTTCCACAACTTAAGGACAGTTGGATAGCCCTACTAAATTCAGATTTCTTCATTTGATTAGTCCCTCTTGAATTCATTTAACACTTTACCAACTCCTCCTGGTTTTTCTTCTACCTTCCCGCTTAATTAAACTATGCTTTCCAGGCTCCTTTTCTAGGTAGTTCCTTAATATTTATTAGTATTCTCTAGTATTTGCACCTTAGTTTCCTTCTCCCCCTTATATTCTCACTACCGTGTTTCCCTGAAAATAATACCGGGTCTTATATTAATTTTTGCTCCAAAAGACACATTAGGGCTTATGTTCATGGGACGTTATCCTGAAAAATCATGGTAGGGCTTATTTTCCGGTTAGATCTTATTTTCGGGGAAACATGGTAGATGCTATCACTTCATACATTTATTTCAACTTTCATCACCTAAATGACTCCTAGCTCCCCACTTCTAGCGCTAGACTCTAAAACCACATTCCTGTGACGCTACCAGACATCTCACCTGAAAGCCCACAAAGCGTTCCAGATACATTGCCCAAGGTAACGTGTCCAAAAACATATTCAACTTCCCCTCCAAACTTGCTTTTTCTAAGAACCAACATTTCTGCATCGAATTGTAAAAGTGAAACACTTGTGAGTCATTGTCGACTCCTCCCATAAAGTAAGGATAGTCTGATCTCTTTCACGTGGCAAGAGGAGCCTGTTATGGTTTCTACTTGCTCTTCCCGCTTCGTCTCCTCCCTCACCTCTCCAAGAAATTTCTCCCATTCTGTGTACATACCATGCACTTTTCCTTTACTTCTGCTAAATTCTCTTACCATTCTAAACTGCGAATTCCTACAGTCTCCTCTTGGAACCTTAAATTTTGTTCATTACTGTGTTTATTGATAGAAATCAAAGTAACTTTGGTACTAAAGACAAATCCTTGCACTACTGTTCGTAAGCTAGCAGAGCCAATAAAGCTATGAATAATTACAAAGCAGTTTGCTAAGTACCAGGATGAAATGACCACAGGGTGCTAAGGCAACAGAGAAAGCATACACAATCATGTGTATTACCTCTATCGGTTTTGCTTGGACTGAGCCTTGAAGATAGTTAGGAATTTATCAGGTGGGCAAGATTGGTCAGAGGAAGGCATTATCGGTACATTCTGGTAACTGCTAGTACAGTGCAGCACACAAGGGAAATGTGCGGGTGGGAGGACAAGGCTGGAGAAAGAGGGATTACATTATGAAGACCTAGAAAAGGTAAGATAACTAGTAGCCTTGGAATATTATAGAGCCCAGGTCAGAGGCAAAGAGACAATTAGGAGGCCACTCATTAAGCCTCGCAACAAAGGATGGCCGATAACGCAGTGGCCGTGAGATGGGACAGCAGGGTCACACTTGTTCCAGATAGTTACGTAGTTAATCTTCCTAACAAGCCCAAAAGGTAATGTTCCTAAGCAACTCAAGCTTCTAAGGATATTACTTGCTCAAGATGACACAGCTTACAAGAGGAGCAGAGATTCAAACTAATTCTGGCCAGTTCAACTTACCAGAATTGCTAACTAAATGTCTTCTCTCTAGAGAAGTATAGCAAGTGTAGAGGAAGAAATACGCTAGCAGGTTTAGGGTTACAATTCTTAAGATTTTAATACTATTCCAAGCTGTGTAGTTTTAGTTGCAAATCCAAATTCTTACGTTACAGGTATAACTTACACCTCATTAATAATTTTGCATAAGCCACAAAGTTGAAATGTAACCTTATTAGCCTATAAAACCTCTACCCTGCTTACTTATTCTTATTTTTGCTGGGCATATAAAAAGTATTGATCTAAAAATAAAACCTGCTGTGAAAATATGCTTATCAATATTCTTCCTTAAGCAGTAGAGGTTTAACTGGGGAATAAGAGTTAATATCTTAAAATTCATTTACCTAACATGCTACATGTATAATACATGTGTTTGGAAAATTTTGTAAAATGCAGAGTACCTCTCCTAATGAAGTAGTAAAGCTAAGTGAACACAAATATTCGTCCAAAGTTTTCCTTTACCATGTGAACAAATTGATTTCTTATTCTAAGTTACTTAAGAAGAAATTATCTAAGGTTAGAAATGTCCAATTTTAGAAGCGATATATATCTGTGCAAAACTTAATGTACCAAACTGAACTATATAAATACAAGCAATGTCAGTAGCCCTAAATTTCTTTAAAGCTTACAAAGGAGGGTTTAAGATGACTAATTTACTCAACTGCAATGCTTTATTCTTATTACAACATTAAAGATTTATTTTATACATTAAGAGGAACATGGGAAGACCTGAACTACGTTAGGTAATCCCCCCCATATCAAATGTATTAATGGCAGCCGTATATAAAATGCTGAGGTGTACAGTAACAGCATACCTGTAAATGCTGCAAATATGTATGTACACACACACACACACACACACACACACACACACACACATCCTCAAGCCTTGAGAAAAAGATGGCAGGCATATTTCAAGTCACATGTCAAGTCCAACGTATTAAATGGCTACCTCAAACACGATAGTGATACTGGGGGACAATTTGGGCACATGGATCACGAATGCCTGCTATGGGCCTGTGTGCTCCTCTTTACCTCTTTATGCTGGCAAATGCTATACTGAAATACTTTTGTTTCTATTATGGACAGGGCATTTCATTGTTGTTTCCTATCAGATAATGCTCCCTGATGTGAAATATAACAAAATATGCAAAATCAAGAGAAAAAGTTTTGTGAGGTATTTTTTCCCATGTCTGACAAAACAATAAAGCTAGTATTAGTTTTCGAGAAAACATTATGTAATGGATAGCTTCAATTAAAGTAACTGGGGTTACATTTTTCAAATGCTCTTCTGATTCATCTGGAAAATTCAGTGTTATTTATGCTCTGTGTCTGTGTCTGTGTGTGTATACACACACAGTTTTAGGAGAAAACATCAGCATTTCAGCTTATTAATTTAAATAATGTCAACTATGCATGTTTATTTGTAAAACTTCCCAAAGTGAAACATGTTACAGTTACCTATAAACATTCATTTTTCACTATTTACAATTTGAATAATTATGGAATGTTTGTATAATGCAACCAATAGGGTTATAGAAAAGTCACATCAACAATATAAATCTGATGCCCAATCCTTTACAAATATGTAATTACTTTCACTGGGTTTTCAAATTGTCAAGTATAAATAAGATGAGGTCAGCAGTACTTCAGATGAGGCACTTTAACATTTACTCAAAAAGATTAAGTGTACAAAGCGTAAAACAAAACTCTTGATATTAATCTTATCCTTAATTTCAGACGTGATTAATCTGAGATGGTCTACATTAAGGAGTGTTACAAACTTTTATTTCTTGCCCTTCTGCCTTCACTTGACCCAAGGCAACATAAAAATGAAATACATAAGATATATAGACATCACCACAAACCAGTTAATGTACTTACATACAAAAGAATTAAACATTATCTAATGACACTGGGGTTTCAGAAAGTGATTATTTTAAGACAAAAACTTCTGCATAATTTTTTTCATAAACCTGTATAAACACATTGGTCTCCCAAAGGCAAAAATGGTATCTCGACCATATTCCTACACAAGAATGCCCTCAAATATACTATTTAATTAACTGAATCAAAATTAATATTCTTATGCATTTTCAAACACTGAATTTTTAAAACTTAGAGAAATTAAAATATTAAATTCTAAAAATAGAGAAATTAAAAAATTAGACTTACTAATACTTTATAGTTTTAAGATTAAAAAATAATGAACAGATGTTTTGTTTTGCCAGCCTTTTGTGAAAGACCTTTTAAACACATACATTTGGCCAATTCATTTTCAACCTTAAATCAAGTTCTCTGAATATTTACACTGCATCTTTTGGTACTTAAAATAATAAATACTTGATTAAAAGATACAAATTCGTTGCTTCATGAATTCTTAGTTCTGTATTTTCCCCTACTGTGGGATTTCAACACACTTCTATTAGTAAAGACAACGGCTAACTCAAATTTTTTAAGTTTATCCAGAAGGGATTAAAATATGTGGTCCCATTAATTCACAGTTTTAGGTGAGAACAGTTAGATTTCATTAAACTTGTTTTCATTTCTGGTAGTTTTTAATCTGAATAATTTCTATAGCTCAGGTACCCAAACGTTGTTTAAAAAACATGAGTTAGTACTCATTTGAACACGGTTAGCTGTTCCAAGTCTATTTATCAAAATCACTTGTTCTGTGTGTGTATAGCAACACATGAGGGCACATGTACTTCTTAATTCCCTAAAACAGTTTTGCTCCTCTAAAGAGAGAAACTTGGCTTTCACTCAATATGCTACCAGACATTTAAGTCTCTTTTAAAATCAGAAGTTGGCCAATTTTCAAATAAATGGAAAGAGAAAATACTTCTTTAGAATGACAAAAATTAAGCTTGGCAAAGTAGTGACTTTTATTTACAATTGCATGTATCAAGATTACAATAGAAACACTAGTGATATCATCTGAACAAAAGCAATGATTTATTGGTAATGGCAATGAATGGAATATTGACAGTCTCTGGCGAGAATCAAGCAATTATCCAGGAGCTGTAGATCTGATTGCAACAGGGTCTTCCAGTGTCTTTTGTACTTTAGTGGCTTTCTCCTTTTTTGCCAACTACCTAGAAAAACAAAAATAACTTTATACGTACATCTTATTGATTTAGAAATATGGGTTATTTTCAAAATAATATTATTAATTGGTAATCGTCTTTAAAACCTGGTATTAATTTTTATCCCTGCATTTTTGTTGGCATGCAGTGTATTTTCATTGTTGAACCAAACTGTGACCCTTCCCTTCAGCCTCAAGGAATTAAAAAGAACACACATGCAGGGTAGTTTTGGTTCCCACACTGTTTTAAGAAAAATACAATTTTTCAAAACAAGGTTCACAGTTTAGAGAAGTTAATAAAAAGATGATGTTATATGAATGAAATGTATTTGGCATATTATTTTTAGGCAATTAGAAATCAATGTCAATCACAAATAATCTCAAATTAAGAGAGTATGTTAAATTTATGTCTTCATGTCCAAGATGACAAGTTTCCAGACTTTTCTCTCAATATATAGATATGGAATGAAAACAGATTAAAAGGACTAATTTTGCCCAATTTTTATTTTTAGAAAACCCTGGTTGCTACAAATGTACTACTAAAAATGTAAAGAATAAATCTTGTCTGTCAATTATTAAAAATTCTCTATTATTGGGTTTTTAAAATGTGGCAGCTATAAATGCTGTAAATGTAGCAGCATAAAAATGTAAAGAATAAACATGGTTTCTTCTAACAGTTCTAGAAAACAAATCCTTTGTGGGAGGATTCAAAACTATGTTCTAATTGAATAATTTACTTCAAACCTAAAGTTTATCATTAAATAATGTATTCTCATAGCAGAGATGCCTCTAAAGAAATTAACATGCAAGCTACTGAATATATATTTGTATACAAAAATATTTCTATGTACATTTGTAAATGTAAATTTCGTATTTTAAATTGATTCTGTTCCAAATGGTAACGTCTGAATCAAGCAAAACTCATAAAAGTCTTCATTCAGCACATTTCTGGTCTAAAATAAAACATGGATGGGTCAAAGTCATTCATGAGAGAAGATTATAAAATCCTCTGCACTGAATTCTCAATCACATGATGCTAGAACTGCTGTTTCCCCACCTCAAGTAAAACCACTTTTATTATTTGAAAAGAACTCCTCTCTGATCCAAGGAAACCATGTGTTAGAAAGCCCCAAAACCCAGAAAGATGCTAAAGAGACAGTTTCAGAAAAAGTATGTGGATGAGAGTAAGAAATTCAGGTTCTACGAGCCAAAAGGAGCTTTCTTAAAAAAGAAGGGGAGATGGAACTATGTGTATCATAAATGAATTTAAGCAGATGAACACTGAAAGCATTACTAATCATTGTATCACTTGGGAACACACCAAAACACAGAGCTATTAGACTAAGCAAAAGAAAACATAACCAATTAATATAAAAAATTAAAATTTTAGCAGATGTGATACAGAAGACACAAATCTGCATACTGTTTCACAGGTTGATAGCTCTCAACTTGCCAGTATGTATTCTCTGTAAAAAAGAAGAAATTTAGCACTCCAGTATGGATTTTCTCACCCCAAACATAAAGCTCTTTTATTCATGTTGAAGTCTTCATATTAATACCTCAGACAAACAAAAATCTAGGTACAGCAAAATTAGGTGTCAAAAATATTTATTCAGTAAGGAGTCAGTCCATTGATCTTCTATATTAATGTTTTAAACTAGTCTAACATTCAGTCCGTAAGTCTTTCAACTGGCCTTGAGCTCACTTGGGCAGGCAAAGCAGACGACGTACCCACAATACATCAGCAATGACTTCTGGGCTACAGTTCCAATGAGAAAAGAAACCCACATCTCTCAACTACAACCTAATCGATATATTGCACTAGTCCTAGTATAAAAGAACTTGATCAATCTGTTCATGCTTGATTTCCAAAATGATTCTATAATAGTTCCTAAAAAATAAAATCTAAACTTCAGATTGGATTAAAACATTATCCAACAACTAGTTAAATCTGAAACCATTTAACGACAATGTACATTTTATTGCAATAGTATTTCTCACAATGTAGTACAACACTAAATATGAGACAGGGAAAACAAAAGTCAGGAGCAATACAGTACGGCAATGAAACTAAGGCACCTGGTTGCAAGCCCCAAACAAAAACCAAAACAAAATGAAAGCCAATGGGAAACATGACTAGATGAGACTGGAAGAAAGAAACGGTTGAGGAAACCTAGGTAACAGTAAGTCTGGTCCAGACGACGGAAGCTGTAGAGATCTTGCACCGACAGTGATGAGAACATGGGAAGGGTGAGAGCGGACAGGTGCAAGATGAGCAGAGAAGCAAGGAGGGGAGTGAGATAAGGTCAATCTTTATATTACTTCATTTTTAAAAATCTTCTGGTTTTAGTTCATTTGAGTTGGATTAAAAAAGCTGAAAAATAAACAGACAGAAATGTTACAAAAATAGCTGATATGGTAAATGGCCAGTTTAGAAAAGTCTGTTTTTATTACTGTGATAGAAAATCTGCTCTGCTTCTCACATGCACCTCATTCCCTAAGCAGAAGCCCCTTCAATTCTGTTACACTTATATTTTATTATTTTTGTATTAAAATAAAGCAATCCATGTAAAGAGCATATTTTAGTAAAGAAAACATCAACTTCCAATTAAGACGGCAAGCTTTTCATGCTGCAACACGAAGAATCCATTTACAACAAATAGCCTAAGTGTATGTTATAATCTGTGCACAATGTCTGTAAGAGCCAGAGACACACATAGGTGTGTTTAGTCTACCAACTCTTAAAAGTATAGCCTTATAAGTTGTAACAGCATGCAAGGTGGTCTAAGATTTCTATCCACATCCAAGATTCATCAGTGTTACCTTAGCTTCCGTCATCTTAGTGACATAAGGAAAAGTTCAATGACACTCTGAAAACTAAAATTATCTAGGAACAACTCATACAACATAAAAATGTAAACTGAAAATGCTAAGCAATTCTATTTTATCATTCATTAAGCCATTTCATATAGCTCTCTTTACCACACAAAGCGGTATCAAAACTTTCTTCTGTGCTGAGAAAATACATGCCAAATCTATTTTTAAATTTGAAATTCTAATTCCTATGTGTAATCCCTGTAAAATTCAGACTCAGTAAAGAAAGGAAGTGCTGCCATACCCGACTTATCCCTGAATGAGTCCTACACTTCCCACTTTCATGCCCAAGTTCCTGTTTTCCGTTCTACCTAGAGTGCCCACTGCTATCTTTTCCTCTGTCTACTTCTACTCCCAAAGTTCAGTTCAAGGCCCTCTTCCTCCATAAAATATTCTCATACTTTCCCCAACCATTGATGGAAAAAAGGAAGTATCACTGGGCTGGGAAAGTATGAGAATACTCCGTGGAGGAAGAGGGGCTTGAACTAAGCTTTGATTAATTTTGATTCACTTTCCAAATGTTTGTGCATTATCTTTCAGGAACATACACTCGCTACAGCCAGGGATCACGACCGTACCTAGCACAGTACGACAGGGACATCAATGCCACACCACCTATCTGTCAGCTCCTTCACTAGAAAGCAAACTTTTCATTTTTAATAACCAACTCCATCTATATGAGGCCCAAATCGGCCAATTTCAGTTACACATAAACTAATTTTATTGCAATTTTCCTACACTGAAGTTGTTGACTTAACATAATAATAAAAAACCCCAAACTGAAATTGGCTTACTTTTGAGGAGTAGCCTACAGGACAATGAATGACACAAGCAGAACAAGTCCCATTCAGAAATTATTAAAAGGAAATATAATGAAATATTTACATTAAGAAAACCATTCAACCAATTTAAAATGCACCAAATATTACAAGCAAGAGATGAAGAAGTCCAGAACACCGAGGAGTCCATCACAGTATTAAATTATCTTGCAGCAGTTCTCAGTGTGGTCCAGGCTGCGTGTCCTGGAGACACTTTCAGGGTGTCTTCAAGCTCAAACTATTTTCATAATAAAGCTAAATTGTTATTTGCCTTTCTAACTCTCAATGTCTCACAAGTGTATGACTTGAGTTTTCAAGGCTACATAACCTGTGGTAGAAAAACTGATTGAATGCAGAAGCACATAGGAGAACGAGAGGATTCTATTTTACTAAGCTAGACAGTAAAGAATTTGTAAAAGCATAAAACAATGCTTCTCCTTTCACTAAGTTGGTTTTGTTTTGGAAAATACACACTTTAATTTTAAAATATTATTTGTGTTAGTGTATAATAAGTTTATTTGTAAATAAAAATTTTTTATATTTCTTGTAAGTTTAGCTTACAGAAACAAAAGTCTTTTTGATCCTCAATAATATTTAATATTATTTGGTCCTGAGACCAAAAAGTTTGAAAACTATTGCTCTATAGTAATTTTAAATAAGGTAATAAGAAAGTATTTAGTTGAATGAACACGTAGCCAAATTATAAAGCAAGCATGAACACTCTCAAGCAAGAACAGTCTAACACCTTTGCTATCCTAACTACAGTCCAAAACAGGTGAGATTGGTAGTCAAAAAACAGAAAAACTAGTCTAGAAGAGGTGGGATGGGGGATGCTAAAAACAGAGACAGAGACAAATTTTTAGATGGACAATTATCAATGCACATTCAAGAAACTGGAACTAAATGGCAGGCTGGTAAGAAGACAGACAAGATAGAGTAGTAGCTACTTAAAAAATGGAAGTCAAATAGCATAAGCTAAGATGAGAAGCAGGAAACTAGAGTTGAATTAATGGTATGAGAAAATAATAGGTCTTATGAATAGTAATAGATCTTATGAAAACTTTGCAAGGCACAGTTAAAGCTAAATGCAACGGCATTTAATTCAAACAGGCAAAGTAACAAAGCAGGCAGCCAAAATGTCTTTGTTGCTCACACATTTTCCCAGTACAGCATATTTCACATCATACAAATGTAGATGTTTAATCTCTGCTTCTTCTGACCTGTCATTATACATATGTCAAACATTTAACATGACAGATCTAAGTACATGATTGTTCCTACAGCTCCCAAAAGTTAATTATGCTGTGAAACAGGAAGATGATAGTTGAAAAATGACTAGTTAAAATATCTACTGTCATCAATTTTGTAAAAAACAGCATGTAAGTTCATCCACTGTTATGAAAATTTATGAGTTTTTCTGTAATTGAATTAAAATTAGATGTGTGGATACCATCAAAAATAGAAGTTTTCAGGATGTTCTACAGCTCCATCTCCCCAAACAGGGGTCAGGCTGGGTCAGCCTCTTCCTCCAGGCCCGGGCAGCGTAGGGAAATTCTTCTGCTCGCACAATCATCTCAAGTTCTAGACTGCCTGCCAGAGCAGCCGTCAGGAACATGGTGATAACTGCGTCTCCCGTGCTGCTGCATATTTAATCTGTGGACAGCACTCGAGTGCTGTTCTGATAAAGCTCTTGGTGGCAATTCTATGATCTGTGGTTGTATACTTTAAGTGTCACCCTAAGGAACTGCTACCAATTAGAAGTAATTCCATGAATGTACAGAATTTTCTCATTCCTAAACGTCCCATGTTCTTTATAAATTCTTGGCAAACCTCAGGATTGTGTCCTCAAAATAAATTAGAAAGATAAATAAATATCTGCCTGTTCACTGCAAATTTATTTGCTGAAATGTGTTCTTCCAGCACACAGATATAGTTTCAAAGTTAGCATCTCAGTGTAACAAAGCCAAGTCCATTCTTTAAATTAAAATTATTCAAGTCATTTTAAACATTTTCATCAGAAACTATGAAAGTCCAAATCTTAATACAGTTCTTAAAAACTTACTAAAAACAAAGATTTACCTTACTTTGATTTTTCTATTACTCCTACTTTCCGTAACCAAACAATCATTTTCACCCACTTAATTAGATGTCATTCATTAAGACACTATATCAGTAGGGCTTATTTTTATTAGAGATTTCTTTTAGTTGGAGATCTAAAAATGTGATTAATAGAATGTACTGTTCTAGTTTAACCTTATAAAATTTCATGACATATGACTTTGATCTTTGTGAAACTATTTCTTTAAAATTATATTATTACTTCCCCCAAATACCATTTAAACAAACTTACTCGTTTGAAGTCATTCATATTTGTTGCCTGGACTGGAGTACCAATAAAAGTAAAATATGAAATTCTTGTTGTTTCTTCTTCACCTTGATTGGACTGAACAAATATCTACCAAAAAAATAATTTTATAGTAATGATTACAATCCTTTTTTTTCATAAAAATGCTTTAAGTTTAATTATTTCCTTAGATTACTAACAAAAATACCTTCTATTCTTTGTAAGGATTAATTCACATTACATTTAGACCAGCACTCCTGCAGGACGACTAATTCCACTGTTTGCCCTGCTATTCTCATCTTCTCCAGGGATGTCACGGCAAGACACCCACATATCCAAGTTCCTGATAATTTAGTGCAATGGTGTGGAGGGGTCAAAATTAAATTCTTTACAGAGAATGTTGAAAGAGTATGAAATACTTGATTACAGTGGGTAGACTGCTGTTGAAATTTTATAAAAATTATAGTGTTTAACTGAGGAAAATCTCTACAGTTATATTCTTTCTAATATCCATTCATTCTATTTCCTAGAACACTAAAAGAAAAAGTATTGGTAACCAGCTCCTAAAAATATACTATGCCCTGCCTATTTTAAGCTTGATTGTTTATGCTACTATTTAAAAACTCCCCTTAGCATGTTAGGAAACAGAAGCTTTACTCTTAAATCTTTGTTCAGTATATTGGATTTATTTTTTAATTCGCTCCGTATTTTAAAACACAATACTCTGGACGCTGTCTACTTAAGAATATTGTCTCTTTTGATTTGGATAACATATTTCTTTCATTCTCAGATGGCATTTATCTGTCAGTTTTTTTGTGTGTACAGGCAACTATAGATTCATCTCAAACTGAACTGATCAACTAAAAACTCCAAGTCTGTAATTAGTAGACTATTAAACCAGCTCTCCATTTATTTATTTGTAACGCTCTCTGAATCTAAACACAACAGCTTACATTTACTGCTTTTAAAATTCATCTACTTACTTTGATTAGACTTTCTGATTGGATAGCATTGCTGGGTTGCAATACTTAAATTCACAAAATCAATTAATAACTGCTAAGAAACAGCTGATTTGTTTTTACTGAGATCATAACCACTACATTAAGAACTCTATATTCTAGAAAAGTACAGTGAATTTTACAAAGGTACCATTCATTACCAGATATGAATAATAAAGCACAAATATCTTCAGTTGAAGTAAAAATGTTCTAGAATAAACTTTTAACAACAGTTGCCAACTATATAGATATAGATAGACATATAGATTTAGACATAGACAAGATAAACTGACAAATCCACAGATTTTTAAAAATCAACCTTTCCTTCTTGCCTTTAGGGCACATAGATAAATTAAAAAGAAGGTTTAATTAGCTCATTATATATTTTTACTCATTTCAAACCAAGTGGACAAATAACTACTTCACATGGAATCACTGAAGATAGCATGAATTGTCACCACAAACCCATTAATTACTTACAGTTACACTGTTAACATTCTGAAACTTAACATAACGAAGTGGGATGATGCCATCTTCTTTAATATCATCCTCTGTTAGTTCCAGAGCTTGGGTTGGTTCACTTCTTTCTGCTTCTTCAAAATCCATAGATCGGGGTAGATTGATAAAAATTTTTACGTATTTAGGACCCTGACCTATAAAATGGTAGAATGAAATATGTAATATTTTCTTCCCTTTATCATTACATCCACATTGTACAAACAGACACAAATACACACAAATACACACACACACACACACACACACACACACACACACACACATATGTATGTATATATGTATCTTTAGGAATTCTAAGAAAGACTGAATATTTTCACAGCCATTCTCCTCAACCCTACCTCCAAGACATTTACTGGTATATTCTTGGCCTGCTAGCACCATATTCTAGGAATGCTAGATGAAAACACATACCTACATATGCACACACACATACACAGACAAAGTTCTTGCCCTCAACTACAAAAGACACACTATGATAAATGTAATACCACTAGCAGGGCAGTATAGGGAAGGTAGCAATGGAGTTGGACAATATATGCAGGTTCACATGTTTCATAAAGAAGGAACCTTTGAGCTGGCTCTTGCAGTTGCCAAACAACGGGTACATTTTCTTTTTTTGAAAGAAAGCATTATCAGTGATACCATTTAGCCAAAAGGCAATTAATTATACAAACTGCCAAATTTCATCTGAAGAATTAAGATGTACTCAGTGTAAGATCACATTTATAGAGTGTCTTAATCCCTTTAACTTCAGGGTACAATATAAGATCCATATTTTATGGCTCATTCAAGAATCTTAAAATATTCACATCTCTTAAATATTCATTTCTACAGCGTTTGCTTTTACAACTACTTTGTATTTTCAGAATAAAGATACAGTTTTATTAATGAAAATTCATTAGAATATGAAAATTTAATTACCATTATATTGTAGTTTACTGAAATGTGGATGATAGAATGCTAGGTAGACCACTTTTGCTCTATATTTTTTAGTAAAAGCAACATCATCTTAACATTTTCCAAAATGTTGGTTTGAGCAAGAATATAAGCATAATCTCATCTATAAACATCCATGTATACATAGCCACATTAACTGTTACGTGTAGCTACTTTAATATTGTTTAACATAATATATATTTATATAATTTATATACTTTAACATATATACTTTATAATTTATGTACTTTAATATATATAATATATATACTTTAATATATACTTCTGATTTGTATTACTTTTCTGTTAGAGTTATGGCCTAGGTCCTTTGTAAACTATTCCTTTTTGATGAACTAATGCAATTTGGAATAAAAACTGACACCAAAAAAAAAAAAAAAAAAATACAGAGGGTGCCGAAAAATGTATACACATTTTAAGAAAGGAAAAATCTATTTCAATTGTAATACTCAATATATACCAATAACAAAAGATGAATGCAAATCACATTTGACTTCTGCAATTACAAGAGGTGCTCAAAGTGGTTACCATCAGCGTCCAGACAGTTCTGATTACAGCGAATATTGCTTGAGCAACATTAGCCAGAGTGTCCACTTATATACATTTTCTTGGCACCCCCAGTACATGGAAACTTAGAATAACAAATGAGAAGGGAATGCTATCTGATGAACAGAGTGCTGACTGTTTCTCCTAATCAATTAAAAAAAAAAAAAACCATCTAGTCTCTAACCCCCCAACTTTCCCCTACTCCAGCCCACCCCCACCCCACTCCTAGCCCTCAGCAACAAGAACGCTCAACAGAAACACAAAAGTGGCGGTGGTGAATATGGAAAAATTCTCTATTTAATAAAAAGGGGAATGCTAAGCCTGTACAATCGTATTTACAGAATATGTACAAAGAAGATGAAACTATTAATAGGGCACAAATAGGATGATCTAGAGCCTTAGTTGTATCATCTGTAATAGGAGTTTGAAATAAATAACTCCAAGTTTTGATCCTAAAAAATGGTGCTTCGAAACTAGAGTTTTAGAGTACTAGCTGGAAGAAAAGGTTCACTTGCTTTCAGATTAAGAGGGAACTTAAATTATAAAATAGAAAAAACTTTACAAACAAATCTCACATTATTTGCCTATTCATTTATATCCTTGCTTTGTTCCAAAAACAATTTCACTCTTTCCCAAAACAAGGAATATTTACCTCTATTTAATAAAAAGTTTTAGATATGTGTTAACAGGTCCACAGAGCAGAAAGTTAGTTTACAGAAAAGCTGCCCGTTACTCACCATTATCTGGCCCTTGAAATTTCATTGAATAAAGCTTAACTGGTTGATTGAATGCCACAGTAATGAGTAGCTGTGAAGAAAATAATAATTTCATTTTAAAAGGGCTCTTGAACACCTTGAATACATACAACAACAAAGTAGAATTCAAAAGTAGAAAAAATTTAATTCAGCTAACAAACCCAATATAACATGTAAAATCAGTAAGTTGAAAGTAACTTGATTAGACTGACATTTTACAAATACAATCATCTATTATTCACATAAGAGAATGATGACGACAAACTTAATGAAATAAAATTAACTTAAATTATGCATAAGAAACTAAGGAATTGTGACCCATAAACGGGCAAGCAATCTGCTTTCCAAATAATCAAAATTCCCAAATTAAAACTTAAGCTGTATATTTTAGCATATAAGCTTAACGTTTTCTAGGATAGTTTGTTTGTCAAACATCTATCACGTCACTTGACAATTTGGAGACAATGCACAGGTTGTGTGGAGACTCTAGCCCCCCAATGGACTCTATTTGACCCAAAACTCAAGAGAAAGGGATTCTCACAGCCTTACAGTCACCTCCAACTCTCCAGCCTTATTTGATGAAATTCAGAAGGCCAGTAAGGAAACTGGGATTAAAACACTGTTGTAGCGCCTGTCTGTCAGAAACTGATTTAATTTGCTGATCTTCTTTCCAGGTGAAACTGTGCTTCTCCCCTGGGAGGAAGGCTGCAGAGACGCTGAAGCCGATCGTGCGGATACACGTCATCAAAATATATTCAGAGCAACATCTCCAAGAAACACAACGTGAACAATATTCCCAAAGCTATATAGTAAGGTCACTCTGTTAAGAGCATACAAAACTGGGGCTTAGATTTATGGTTTCAGAATCATTACGATCTGTTTGCCTGAGAAAATACTAGACTATCTGCTTTGGTTATATAAGTACTTTTTATACTTGACCTGTAATAGTGTGTCAAAAAAATAATAAGCTGGCATGTTTACAGCCCCGAACCACAGGTGAAAGGGAGATGAGAGTGAAAAGCTAGAAGCAGATCAAGTCAGCAAGAATCTGACACCCTCTTCCTGAAGCCAGTGAGAATCATTTAACTCTTTTAAGAATGAAGCCTAATCAGATTTACATTTTAGAAAACTAACTTGTGTGAACATGTGGAAGATGACTGGAACGGGGACAAAGCAGTCAGTCGAACAGAAAGTAAATCAGGAAAACAACAGTCAAGATGAAAGATGGCTTGACCAAGGCAGCACTCCCCCATGTGCTCTGTGACAACAATGCAACAAGTACAATACCGGTTTCCATCTGGGAGAGAGAACTGGACAAGTAGGAAGTGCTCATCTAATTAGTCTCTATTTCTCAGGGACAAATTCATTAGGGTGGGTATAAAGTATGAAAGGAAGGTCAAGAATGAACAAAAGGACGTAAGAGTGGCGAAGATGCGACTTAGCGTTGGGTAATCCAAGAGTCCTGTGAGTCTCCCTCCTGCGCCTGGCAGCTTGTGGAGAACACAGAAAAGGAGGTGGGGCTGCATGGTCAAAGGAGAGGCATCAAAGAAAATGAAAGTTATAAAAAGGAAAGGAAGAGTGGTCATCTGGAAAGGAAAGACATAAAACCATGCGGTAGCAACAACAGCAGGCATACATACTGATAATCACTACCAGCCGTAATTTAAGCATTCCATTACCTGCTCATCACAATCAGATTCCAAGAAAGTCATGTCTTTTCGTAAACAGTTGTCAAATCCATGCTCGTCGCTTTCATTAAGACATTCACAGCCAGCTTTGTTAATAAAAGGCATTAAATCCATCTGAAAAAAATAAACCAAGATATTAGGCAAAACATTGGGTTTGGTATAAAAATCTTATTAAAAAATTTAAGCAATTTTAAAGAAAACATCTATCTCTTCTAAAATAGTTACTAAAACTTTAATAATAATCCTTTCATTTGAATTTGCGACTGAGATATACAACTCATTATTAAAGCCAAATCTAGGCTTAGCCCTCTTGATAAAGTATCGAAAACCAAGTGTAACACTAAGATTGTAAAATAATGACTTACACTTTTTTAATAATGCTATTTTACAGTGGAAAATACGCAAATTAAAATATCTGTAAGATCCAAAGAAAGTCTACCACATTCTTCTAGTGGCCATGGAATCTAAATCTATATTCATGAAGAATTTAGATTAAAGATGAATAGCAAATAAGGATTAAACATTTTTTTTTACTATGGAAACTTCAAACAGAATTTATGTTCACTACATAAAGAGAAGACTACAGTGAACTCCATGTACCCACCTCCCAGCTACAATTCTCCTCAATTCACGGCCCATCTTATTTCATCGCTTCCCTGCAAGCAGTCCCTAGGCATTCCCCTGAATATTTTCAAGTAAATCTTAATTTCATTCATAAACATTTCAATGTGTGTATCTAAGATAGGGACTCATTTTTAAAAAATCCTCAATATCATTATCACAACTAAAACAAAAAAATATCATCAAATATCAGTGTTCAAATTTCCTCAACTGTCTCACATATGTTTTATAGGTGAATTGTTAAGACTCAGATAAGAATCAAAAAAAATTACAAAGACTGTATTTGGTTAATAAGTCTCTTAAACGTCTTTTAATCTATAGTCATTTAGCCTTCTGATATCACATAGTCTGGATCTTGCCAGCTGCTTCCCTGTGGTGCCATTTAACATATGCTTGTGCATGTGTCAGCTGGTATTTCCATACGTCCAACACAACGCCAAAGAGTTGCCGTGGTCGTGGTCATCAGTCTTATTTCTGACTTTAGTGGGAAAGCCTCTAGGACTTCCTCAAGATTTTACTGAATGCTTTATAAGAAATGGGTATTAAATTTTGTCAAATACTTTTTCTGCATATTAGGATATCATAATTGTTATCCTCTGGATTGCTGGATTTTGTTTACTAATATTTTATTTAAGAGTTTTTACATCAATACTCCTAACTAGAACTCATCAGTAGCTTTCTTTTTTGGGCACAAAGTTTTGTCAGATTGTGGGATCAATGTCATACGTACTTCAAAAAGAAAGCTGAAAGTGTTTTCTCTTTTCATACGGTCTTAAGTATTTGCAGTCTCACTCTTAGAATCTAGCCTCTTAGAATTCCCCTGTCAAGTCATCTTGGCCTTTACGGAAGAGCTTTTTACTGTTTTCTCTATGGTGACTGGTCTATTTAAGTGTTCTGTTTCTAGCAGAGTTGATTTTGATAAACTGTATTTTTCTAGAAAAGTATCCATTTCATCTACTAAACAGAGAATTTTTAAAGTTTACCAAGTATTATAGATTATCAGTTGAGTGACCGCCTTCCTATCACAAACAATATTCTATTTTTTATCCACAGATACTAATGAATGTATATAGTTCTGAAAGACTAAAGAAAACTTTTTTACACATCAAATAAATAGCAATATGGTAATCATCCATTAGAATAGACCCCATTTATTCATGTAGTAGCCTAAATATTTTCAAAGTAAAAATATTATTTCGTATAACATTAAATGTTACAGTACATTAAATGTTAAATATATTACTCAGGATAACATATTGTAGCCAACTCAAAAAAGTGGGGAGGGAAAAAAGGAGTGCTGTAGAGCAAAGTTCAACTATTTGAGAATTATGCTGAACTTCATGAATATTTGCCTTGAAAGGGTAGTTTTGACATTTCTTAAATGCTTAGTCTTCCATTCTACAGAGGTGAATCTTCAATATGGTATCTTGGGTTAAGATCCCAGGCATGAAGACAACATTGTAGTCATACTTCCAATATCTTAATGAGGCAAATAAACTAAATAGCTGAATTATTTAAAAGAGTTTTTATATTTATTTATTCTGCATGGAGCACACAAAATAAGTATCACATTCAAACAGTTACATTGAAGTGCTTTGTGTATCTGGAACAAATTGGCATGCTGCATATTTGACATAACTACAAACTGACGTATTCTGACAATATGCAATGGGAAATAAATATCACTACCTATGCAGCAACTTGCCAATAATGAGGAAAGAATCATGAAAAAACAATCAGACAAATCCAGATTGTGGGGCAGTCTGTAAAACAGATGGTCTAGACCTGTGCTGTATAATAAGATAGCCATTAGCCACATGTGGCAATTTAAAATTAAATTAATTAAAAGTAGATAAAATTAAAAATTCAGTTCCTCAGTTGTCATATAACAAATGCTCAACAGCCACTTGTATCTAGTGGCTACTTTATTCAGACTGATGCTGGTTAAAACTTTTTAAAAAGGCAGTCATAAAAGAAAAAGACAAAGGCAGAGAGAAGTTTCTAAACTAAAGAAAAATAAAGAGAATTGAAAACTTAAATGCAATGCATGACTCTTGACTTGATCCTAGATAGGTAAAACTATAAAGTGTATTTTGGAGATAATTAAGGAAATTTGAATGTAAGCTGTTCATGAGAGATACTGTATGAATGTTACATTTGTTAGGAGTGATAATGAATGGTATCACCGTTATGTAGAATGTTCTTGTTCTTAGCAGCTACATGCTGAAATATTTAGAGATGAATCGTCATGATGTCTATAACTCACTTTTAAATGCTTCTGCAAAAGTTAAGAGTAGATAGGTATCAAAACAGAGCAAAAATAGCAAAACATTCACAACTGATGAACGTAGGTGAAGGGTATATGTGGTTTTAGTACTACGGTCAACTGTTTTTTTTGTTGTTGTTGTTGTAAAACTTTTTAAAACAAGTTTTATCTTTTATTTCTAGAGGGGGAAAATCCAACACAAGACACAAAGAAGTTACAAAAACCTTTCCAAGCTTCAAGCTTTTGGTTAAAGAAAGATCTACTTACTACATCAATTAGGGTAATTTAATGTCTGATTTGATTCTGATGAATAACAAATTTGTAGACCAAAACTTAGTTCTGACGTCAGAACACTAGAATATACTACCATGTTTCCCTGAAAATAAGACCTAGCCAGACAATCAGCTCTAATTCGTCTTTTGTAGCAAAAATTAATATAAGACTGGGTCTTATTTTACTATAAGACCGGGTCTATATAATGTAATAGACCCAGTCTATATAACCGGGTCTGTAATATAATGTAATGTAATATGTTAAAATGTAATATAATGTAATATAATATAGTATAATAGAATATAATACCGGGTCTTATATTAATTTTTTGCTCCAAAAGACGCATTAGAGCTGATTGTCCAGCTAGGTCTTATTTTCAGGGAAACACCATAGTAAGCCTCAAGATTCAGAACATGTGCAAATGGAAGTTCAATTCTGAATTGCCTCGCATGCCAACTTCCGGAGAGGAAGACCTGATTTAGAGGGCATGAAGGGAGCTAGGCATGAGGGGAGCTCTTTACTATGTACTCTTAGCAAATATGGGAGAAAAAAACATGTAATGTTTTAAATTTTCCCAACTTCAATAAACATTTTCAAAAACTAGAAGTCATTATACTCACAAAAACACTCTAACTTCTGAGTAAGAATCTATTATGATTCTTAACCTTTTGAGTATCACAGCTACACCTTTTGCAGTATCTCAAACCTCCCTAGAAGAGATACATGTTTTCTTACTCTGGCTCATCAAATCAGGAGTTTCAAAACTATAGCATGCATAAAATCAGTAATTGTATACAGCCTCTTAGTGTTAAAACATAGTGACTGAAAATTGTTATTCTAAGAAACTCAAAATTATATTTTAAAATTGTCAATACATCTTTGTAATCCTTATATTTAAACCTACTTAAGACATTCAGTGACTCTTATTCTAATTAAGTTTCTATTTGTGTTGTGAGAGCAATGATGTTTCTTGGAAACACATTACCAGTTTTAAATATTTAATATTTTGTTAAGACCTAAATAGTTCAAAACTTTTAATTTCTTGACACCTGATGGAAAAAAATGAAAATGTTTTAACAGCTTTTCATTGTATTCATAACATGTGCATGAAAACTTTTTTTTTAAATTTCTTAAAACTTATTTTTTCCTGCTATTTTCCTACCTGAGGCCAAAATGCTGGTATCACACTTAGCTGATGTGTAAAGAAACACCCCTGTAGCTAACTAAGCAGCCCTGAGGACTGCTCTTAAGATGTTTTCATGTGAACACCCTTAGCATAAAGGGAAAAAATGCAAAGATGTAAACATAACAGTTTACAAGTCAAATGATTTCCAAAATTTTCCAAAAGGTGTCACATGTTCATACTTTCTAACTGAATATTGTAATTTCTAATGCTTATATAACAGTTCTATTGTAAATAAATATTAATTGTACTTCCCTAACTAAAAACAATTAGTGCCAGTACCATGTTAAAGACACTTTTTGAAGACATAAGCCCCCACCTCCCCCACACAAAGAATCTCTCATATTTACCTGACTATAGATTCTCCTTATTCAGCATGAACCTGAGAGACTTACAGAAAGGACTGTAGCCCCACGACACAGATCTGCTTTAATGTACTTGATACACATGCTTTCATCTATCAGCTTTAATTTGAGGTAACATTTTTTTAAAATCACTGTTGGACCTGCCAATACAATAACTTTACAACAAGAAAAATTAAGAAATATTTATTTTGTTATGCAGAATTTGCCAATTTGCATAAACAAATCAGCTACCATAAAGTGCTACTTCTGAATTTCACTTCCTTCCTATTGAATAGCTCTCAAATATAAAGATACTGCATTATAACTATTCATGTTAGGTAGTTTTCAAATACTTTTAAGTTCTTAAGTCTTCAAGTTATTTAGAATAACTTACTCTTAAAACTCTGGAAAACAACATCCAACACTAAAGTCACATTTGGTTATAAAACAAAATCAATAACTAACGCGTCTTTACGTTTTGGGGCAAAAATGTATTTTAAAAAAATCTTAAAATGGCTATTAAAATAGTTCAGAAAGCAAATTTTTAAAAAAGTGACGAAAATATTTGTAGGAGAAATTCAGGAAAATAGTTTAGGATGGGGACTTAAGATTATAATACACACACACACACACACACACACAACAGTCAACCAGTGAATTTACTTTTAAAGTTCTCATTTGAAAGCCCTCTGAACTAGTAAAAGATAAAACATGAAAACACAGTCAATTTCATTTTTTGGCAAATAATGGCAAATGGAAAATATATGATAATTTTACTTTTAAGTCTACATACATAGCCTTTTGGAATATCTGTGTCCTCATTGCTTCCAGGGTCATTTTCTAAGTGCTGCTTGATTTTTTCTTCTAATCCCACAGCATCTGCTCCTTGATATTGATCAATTCTCACTTTGTTTCGAAAAAACAAAAACGTAGGAGTTGCTGATATGTTGTTGGTGGCAGCTGTTCCCTAGAATTGGCAAGTTAGACAACGTTACGAATTAAAAGTAATCTTAAACCACTTTGAATATTCTTTCTACATCTCCAAGGAAGATAAATATCACAAGCATGTACTAAAACATGTAAAATAATTTATTCCTAATTGTTATTTAAGAAAAAGCAAGCCTATTCCCTAAACTGCGCTCCCCTTTGAGGCACAACTATATTACATTAGCTTTACATCCACAATGAAGAACAGCCCTGTATTTTTGTGTTTTAGTGTTAAATACTTCGTCCAATAGACAATTAGCTTCCAATACAGAAACAGTGCTTTACAACCCCACCAGGGCGCTCTCTCATAAGTACATTCTGTTTCCCAAATGGTTACTGACATGTCAACACAAACCGCTGGTACCAGGAAAAAGTACAGATGGGATAAACAGTAGCCCATGTCCATGAAAAGGAGGTAACATCCTTTGTATTACAATCCCCACCCAACTCCACTCTGACCTCCCCTCAAGCACGCTGCAACAGCGATCTTTTAAAGCTCTACTCCAACTCCACAATTTTATAAGACTAACTACTGAATGGAAATTAGCTAATAGCCACTGATTCATGGTTTAAACTTTTCATGAAAAATATAAAGGAAATAGTAAAGCCAATGTGTCGCTTTACATATTCAAATTCTATGAAGAGGTACCACGATATTGTTTAATGAAAAAAAGCATAAAGTTTACATAAATGTGTCTTCTCTAAGCCTCATTAAAAAAAAGGACCCTTTAGTGCTGTCCAAAAGAAATATGATGCAAGACATAAATGTGAGCTATATATGCAATTTTAAATTGTCTAGTATCCCAATAAAAGAGTAAAGAGAAACAAGTGAACAATGTAGCTATGGCTACACATAGGACAGCCCAGCTCCAGGAGACAGCACTTCTGGATCAGAGACAGTGAATACTTAAAATAAGAGCTAGCATTGTAGTCCAGTAGTTGTGACACAGTACTGAACAAACGTGGAATACAGGGTTTACACCAACCAAATCCCCAAACAACTAACTGCAAATCATGTAACATTCTGAAACTATTTTCACTAAAGACTATATTTTTAGTGTTGGAAGGAGTCTTCCAACAATTTTTTCCCAATACAACTCCCTCAATATTTCTACATATGAAAATGCAGAACTGCCACTAAGTAATAGCCATTCCAACTAAGTAATCAGGGCAATCTACCTACAAAACTGCGGCTCAATCAAAAGTAATCAACATTTGAAAGTTTCAGCTGAGTGTGCAGCTTTGGAGCAAAGATTACAAACTGATGAAATTCAAATCAAACCAAGAATTCTCTGCCATGGCTTTCTAATCAGCCAATGCCATTGTAGTAAAAAATGTAATTCCGATTTGCAAAAAAATAAACAAAGATATGTAAAACACAACCGCCAGGTGACCCATTAGTTTAATAACATATTAGTTTTAAATCAGAAGGCTATTAATATAAACAAACCCAAAAGTAATTAATAATTGGACTATCCTTCTTACTAATGCAGCCATAACAGTTTACAATAATCATGTCAATATGTTTTCCTCTTTTCAAAAGAATAAATGCTATGTGCATAAAGAGATAAATAAATGAAAGATGACAATGACGAAATACAAACTGACTTAGAATTTTATTCTTTTTTAAAGGACGCCTTTCCCTCCTTACCTGACACTGATGTACATCTACTTCCAAGAAAACTGCCTGCGGATACTTATTACTCATAGTGCTGAATGCTGGGGCAATCCTTAAACACGGTCCGCACCTGTGAGAAAGATTAGAGATGACGGGTCAAATAATACCAAAGATTGTACTAATTTATACTCTAAACAACTTTGTTGATTAAAACATAAAATAAAATAAAACAAACTCTCTGATCTTTCTGGCTTTAGATTTTCTAATCTTTTCCACTGGACTATTTTGAGATATACTTGCATCAATACCACACTGTCGTAATGACTACAGATTTGTATTATATACAAATCTCGAAATCTAATACTGTTGAGTCTTTCAGCTTTGTTCACTGAAATTAAAAAGGATCTAAATTATTGGAGGAATATACTATTCTTATGAATTGAAAAATGCAATATTGTCAAGATGTCAATTCGCTTCAATTTGGTTTTTAGTAGGGTCAACGTAAAATCCCAGGTGGTTTTCTTGGATAAATTAACAAATTTAAATTCTAAAATTCATAGGGAAATACCAAGGATAGTCCAAGCCATTTTGAGGTTCAAAGCGAGGAAGTTACATTACCAGATATTCAGAACTATCATAAACCTTTATAAATTAAGTGTACAATATTGGTACAAGGTTAAACAAATTGATCAATGTAAAAAGAATACAGAAACAGACCCATCCCATACACAATAACTAAACTGATTTATGAAAAGGTTGACACAGCAGTGCATTGGGGGAAGGATGGTCTTTTTAATAAACAGTGCTGAATCAACTAGATAGCCACATGGGGGTGGGGAGGGGGATGAATCTTAACCCCTACATCACACCATTCGCAAAAACCAATTCCAAATGGATTACAGATCTAAATGTGAAAGGTAAAACATAAGCGTTTTAGGAAAAAATAGAGAGGACACTTTTAAAACCTTGTAGTAAGCAAAAATTTCTTAAAACACACACACAAAAAAAACACTGAAGAAAAAAGGAAAGAAATTATATAATGATATATTGGTATATACTTGATAAACTGGAAATATTAACATTAAGACTTTTGTTCATCATGATATCACTTAGATAATGAACAGACTGGTAAAAAATATCTGTCAACATATCCAACACAGGACTTATACTTCTAATATAGTATAAAGAACTCCTTCGAATCAATAAAAGCAAGACTGACACCCAAAAGAAAAATGAGTAAACTCTTGAACTCATGGTTGACAAATGAGGTTCTCCAGTCAAAAAATATGAAAAGATGTTCTACTTCATTAGTCACTATGAAAACCAGAGAACATGCAAATTAAATCTACACCCGCCAAAATAGCTAAAATGAGAAAGAATGAAGTATGGTCAAGAATGTGTAGCAACCGAACTGTCAGTAACAGTGCAAACTGGTATAACCACTTTAGGGGAAAGAAAAGAAACGGGCAGTCTCTGCTAAAACAAGATTTATGCCTACCTATGATCATTTCTGGGAGCATATAAAAACAGAAATGTATGCTTTAGCGCATTTGAAAAAATATTGACCAAAGCAGTATTTCTAACAGCCCAAAACTGGGAACTACCCAAATTTCTATCAAAAACAGGGTAAGTACATTAATTGTAGTTATTCGTACAGTGGAATACTACATACCAACAAAAGTAACTTTTAAAATCTCATGCAAAAACATGGATGAACTTTACAAATAATACTAAGGAAAGAAGTACACTATATGATTCCATTTATATACAGTTCAAATACAGGGAAAATAAATCAATGGTTATTATAAATCAGGACAATGGTTAACTTTG
Organism: Rhinolophus sinicus; assembly: GCF_036562045.2. Taxonomy (NCBI): domain Eukaryota; kingdom Metazoa; phylum Chordata; class Mammalia; order Chiroptera; family Rhinolophidae; genus Rhinolophus; species Rhinolophus sinicus. The sequence goes on along the minus strand of NC_133758.1, from coordinate 14,430,496 downwards.
TCAGAGTTAGTGACCAGATGGGGTAACAAGAGATTTGAAGAGGCCAGAGATCTCTATTTGTCCAGAAGGTGATTACATAGGTGTGTGTTCAGTTTGTGAAAATGTACTAAGCTATACAGTTATAATTGTACACTATGTATGTTATAGCTCAATAAAGTCAAAAAATGAGAAGAATCTAGGTTTTAACAAACACAGAAGGAAAAGCAAATTCTAAAGCACAAAATGTTCAAACTCACAAATGTTCAAACTTAAACTGTGATTGTGTCTCCATTACTAACATTTTAATCAGCATTTTCATCCTGTGCCATCCTTAAGCCTCTCACCAAAACGCTAAGAAAATAACTATTAAGTTCTTAAATATTACATTTTGTGCTTCTGAAAGTAGATTTTTGGATCTAACAATCATCAAATAGGCCCTGAGACTAAATTCTAAAGAAACACACATTTACAGTCTACTAAACCATATTTAGTTCAGCAAAATACTTCTAGCTATTAATGTCTTAAACATTATGGATGGAAGTACAAATTAGTAGATCCTTTTTGAAGGGCCATTTAGGCATTATTTATCAATTTATATGAACATAACCCAAGATTCAACAACCTCACTTTTAAAAGTCAATCCTATCTTAACACTTACTCAATTTCACAATAATATGCATAAGGAAGTTCAACGCAATTTTTAAAATAAAAAATTTAGGAACAATTTAAATAGCAATTAATAGAGAAGTCGTTTTAAAAGTTATGACATTCACACCAGGGGATAAGGATAATTTGTACTGTTTAAAGAAAACTAACTCTCATGACAAAAACATTCTCTATGATCACATCAAACACACACGCTCACACACACAGTTAAGTGGGTCACACGATAAATAGTTCATTACTTCTGCAAAGTGGGATTGGAAAAGGAAGAAAGTTTAGGGGAGACTTTTTAAACCACCCATACTTCTGCATCCTTTGCTTTTCTATGAACAGGTATTTTTATTTTAAAATATTAAATGTCTTGTCACAAATGAAGCTCAAGTGTTTAGGCTGTACAATAACACACTCATTCCTGAAGAATCTCCCTACTTCTGCAAAAGCATGCACTCAAAATAAAAAGCTGATGGGAAAAATAAGATTGAGGCAAACCATTGAAACCCCCGCAATTCTGTAAAAACATCCCTAAGAAAAACAGTAACTAGTACTCAGGAAATACTTGCGCAGCCAGGCAGGGGGCTCAGACTTCAGGCGACCTCAGGGGATAGATACCTGAAAGAAACAAAACAGTGAAGTGCCCGCTTCCACTCCAGGTGCTGTGACAATCCAGATGGAAGGGGAGCTTTGAGCCAGTGAGGCTGTCACGAAGGTAGGGACAGGAGGAAGTGCATGCGACACTGAGAATGAACCCTCTGGGAACAAGAGCTAGGTGCTCAGGTTTAACTTTCTTAAAATAACCTGAAAGGGAGCCTGGCTGCGTGGCTGAGGGCTTTTTCCCTCCCTGCTAAAGGTTCTATTTCCAGTCCTGCTTTTCCCTACGTAGGAAAAATAGAACATGAAGCAACACAACTTCCCCATTACATTGACATCGCTGCTCTATTTACCAATCAAGTAGGAGCCAACTGGTGTTAAAGAAACACTTCTTGTAGCTAAACAGACTTAAAATGGCTATCTTGTAAATAACTGTTTCCTTTCCAAATTTAACCTTATCTAGATCCTTTGTTTAATTTTAGTTAGCCTCATAGTTTGGAACTTCAGTCAAAAACTCAAAATAAGTCATAGAACACAGAAGCACAGCAACATACTTTCACATAATTCTAATGAATTGATTGGTTACTTTAAATAAGATGTTTGTCTTTCTTATCATTAGCATTTAAGAGTAAACTTAAAATTTCCGTTATTGGTTGAACTCAAACATGTCACTTGATTTCTGTAGAAATGAGAAGGGACAAGATTCTCCAAGGACCTTTCCCATCTCTCAAAATATTATGCCCCAAGTATGCCTGAATTTCAGAATTGTACTTTTTTTTCTTGCACGGACCTTGATTCGCAGCCCTTAGATACTAATTACACAATCATAGGACCTTTGAACTTGCTGTAAAAAAGACCACAGACCATCTAGTCCAGAGATTTAAAAAGAGTTCTTCTACCTCTGACCCTCTTTTTGATGGAAAGCTTATCTGTTAAGTCCTAGGTGTAAATGGCTATGTAAGGATTCTGTATTATGCTTTTTGGGAGTAAGAGAATACAAGCGACAACCCTCTAACTTTCTCCAATACATAAAGAACCAAACCCACAAAACTAAAACTTTAAAATTGACCTAACCTAACACAATTATTTGGTAAGTGAGAACGCAAGACCTGAAACATTTAAATGACATGTCCAATATCAGACACTGTAGTTAATTAATAGCAGGACCTCAGCTAGAACGGTTAGCTCCTGAATCCAATCCAGGATCAGCTTTCTTTGAAAGTACGTTAAGTTCCTCTTAACAAGATTTTTGTTTACAGTGGTAATATAAATAATTTTCATTTCATGAACTTGTTATTTTTCCATATTTGCTATTCCAGTCGTCAGTGCTCTACCTTGAGTAGATGACGGTACAACCACACTCAGCTAAGTAAATGGGTAAGGAAAACATATGTGCTTTCTAAAGACATGTTCAACTGCAGGGCATAACTTTAAAATAGGTAATTTCTAGATGTATTACATTTACTAATGGATAGGCATAATCTTAACTGGTCTTGTTAATAACACAAAAAAAGCTTGATTCATTGAGTGTTCACTGTATGTTATGCAACTTACAAAAGCCTTACGTTCATTTAAGCTTTACATTTCCTCACTTTCATGACAAGAACAATGAAGAACAGTACTGGAATTTGATCACAAAACCCAACTCTTAGCTGCCAGTCCAAAGCTCCCAAAACAGTGGCCTACACAGTGCTTTTTGTTGTTGTTATTTCTAAATTAACTGCGAAGATTAAAAATATTTTATATGCCCCTGAAAGGAATCCAGACAGATTACATACTGTATGATACCATTTTTATAAAGTTCAAATCCAGGCAGAATTACTCTGTACAGTAAGAATTCAAGAGTGATGAGAAGGAGCCTGCAGGAGGCGGGGTTGGAGAGATGATTCTGGAATGCTGGTACTGGTTAAGCTGGTGTAACCACTTTGAAAATTTTCAAACTACACACTTCAATGATTTCTATACATTTTTGTATGCATGCTATACTTCAGTAAAAATAGTTTTTAAAAAAATTCTCCGTATATGCTCTAGGGACTCAACCATCCCCCCTAGTGATCTTACTGCAGCTAGCTACCTGCCTCACTCATTAATATTATCTGCCTGTCCTTATGGACTGCTGGGTCTGCTAACTCTGTAATAGAGCTATCTTGGCCCACAGCAATTTTGCAATGTATTATTTGGACAAGCTACATTAACCGTCAGAACTCAACATCCTAACATACACTGCCATTCTTCTTGGATGGTAACAGTAACACCTAACCAACTACAAAGTAAAACCTGCTTAAGAAAATTGAATATATGGTAAACACATTACAAAAGTGATACATTCACCAATTCAGGATAAAAATAATTATACTAAGTTTTATGGAAGAGTAAAATGTATATTCTTTTAACGTTGGCCCTTAGCCACCCATGATAACAACCAAACTGGCACTGCTTATCACCACTAAAATGTATCTGGGTATATTTAAGAAGTAACAGTTTGGAGATACCAGTTATAAAAATATGTTACCACACTATATAATTCACATTTATAATTTCATTCTCTAAACAACTTAGATTACACATTACTTTACAGGTAGGGGAAATAACACCAGAGCGTGAACCAAATTGTCATTGGTCATAAGATTAGTTGTGCGGGCAGAGCTGTAGCTAATTCATTGAAGGCAACATTTACTGAAAAATGTCAGGCTCTACAATACACACAGAAATGAACCTGTATTTCCTTTCTGCTTAGGCTGAGAAGACCAAGGATAGCACTTAACAATCCAAAGAGTACATTCAGCAATGAGACTAAAGTTATTTAACCTACCTGTAATTCAATTTCTACATTTGTAAAATGGGGATAATTTCAAAGATTATTTTGAGCATTGAATGAGTCAATATAAGTGCTTAAACAAGCCACTTACACAGATTAAATAACATATAAATGTTCATTATTTTAATTGGTTAAGAAAAATAATGGAGAAGAATGCCAAGCCCATTCACTGGGGAAAAAACAGTTTTTTCAACAGATGGTGCTGGGAAACTGGATATCCACATACAAAAGAGTGAAGTTGTACCCTTATTTTGCACCATGTACGTAAATTAACTCAAAATGAATCAAAGACCTACACTTAAAAGCTAAAACTATAAAATTCTTTGATGAAAACATAAGAGGAAAATCTTGATGACCCTGGATTTGGCAATGATTTCTGGGATATGACACCAAAATCACATGCAACAGGATAAAAACAGGTAAACTGGACTTCATCAAAATATAAAAACTTTTGTGCTTCAAAGGGGATTATCAAGAAAGTGAAATGGCAACCATGGGAGAAAATATTTGCAAATCATGTATCTGATAAGGGGTTAATATCCAAAATATATAAAGAACTCCTACAACTCAACAACAGAAAATAAAACAATCCAATTCAAAATGGGCAAAGGACTTGAACAGACATTTCTCCATAGAAGATAAACAAACGTTCAATTATCATACAAAGATGCTGAGCATCTTTACTGAGGAAATACAAAAACAAAACCACCAGATGCCACTTCACACCCACTTAGGACGGCTATTAAAATGTAAAAAGTGTTGGCAGTACATAGAGAAATTGGACCACTCATGCATTGCTGGTGAGAATGCAAAAAAGGTGCAACCACTGTGGAAAGTTTGGTGGTTTCTCAAAAAGTTAAACATAGAATTATCATATAATCCAGCAATTCCACTCCTAGGGAAATACCCAAAAGAACTGAAAGCAGGCACTCAAACAGATCCTTGCACACCAATTGTGCTACGTGACATAAGCCAGAAATAAAAGGATAAATATGATAATTCCACTTATATGAGATAGAAAGAATAGGCAAATTCATAGAGACAGAAAGTAGCAGGAGGGTTACCAGGGACTGGGAGGGGGAGACTGGCAGTTTTTGTTTAAAGAGTACAGAGTTTCTATCTGAGATAATGAAAACATTCTAGGAAACAGCTAGCGGTAATGGTGGTACAACATTGTGCATGTACTAATGCCACTGAATTGACACTTAAAAATGGTTAAAATGGTAAATTTTGTTACATATATTCTGCTATCTGTTAAAAAAAATACTGGAGAGCCACTGAAGATTCTTAAAGAGTGGCAATCTGTACAGTGTTTTCGCAAAATTGACAGGATAAAGCATGGAAGTGGAAAATAGGAATAAGGCTTAATGTAGAGTTGGAAAGGAAGAAACAGGTGCCGGAGAAAACTATGTTCTTGGCCTAAAATGGGACAACCTTAACTTTGATCTAAGAGGTTTCTTATATGATTTTACTAGTTGTAGTTGTTTGAGGGTCTAATACTGAAGCTCATACATGTAAATCTGGAGCCACAGCCACAGTGGCAGAGTTCGTGTAGGAATGCATCCATGGCCAAAATGTTAAAAGTACTTTGAAGAAAAATACAATCTTGCCAGATTTATAAATGTCACCTAATTATACTTTTGAATTTAAAAGTTATCTAGATTCAACCATTTTATTTATTTGCTCAGTTTTTACAAAGAAAATAAAACGTTCATCCCACCAAAATGCCTTTTAGAAGTAAAAAACAACAGCGCTTTACCAATTAATGTCTGCAGTTACGTTTACAGTTAAATAATATATATTGTCAATGGAAGTGTTTCCTTAGTAGCAACATTTCCCCACTTTTCTCACTTCAGTTACAGATTTATTACTGTCATCTCTCCCTCCGCTGCAGTAAGGGGGGGAAAAAGTGTCACTGAGGGACAAAAGTATAAATGCTCCAACTAGAATTAGAAAAGTGAACTAAAACTGAGATTTGTTGTTAAAATCATCTCCTCCCTTTTCGAACATCGGCCTAGGTACTTAACAAATGTATAAATACTCCCCCATATTAAGAACATAAGACATTACAAAATAGCTAAATCTGGGAAGGTACACTTACAGAATGTCCACATTCCTCTAAGACATATCTTTATATGTATATGAACTCTTTCCTCTTCAATTTTGTAAATGTCAAAATCCACATGTCAAATGGGTAGTCATTCCACCATATAAAATTCAATGCACTGCCCCTTTTCAATTCTGCATAAACCAGTCCAAAAACAAGTCCTAACTAGTTTTCATCTCTATCTGCATCCCTCCATCCCTTAAAACTAATCCTAATGCCACCACTTATTTACTCAGCATTCATTGAATCACGTTCAACAGATATGAATCACTTTTGTTCTGGGATTTGAAACACTGCCTCGTGTTTATATAGTTAGTTGGACAATAACTTTATTGTGCTACATAAACAATTATACCTGCAGTGTACTTCTCCAAGTTGCTGTAAGTGCAAATAATGCCAGGGGATCGAGGTAAATCAAGTGGAAACCTCTAATCAGTAAATACACACACTCACTGAAACCTTGGTTCTCAATGCCCAGTTCCAACACGTTACTCACACAGGACACCGCACACCCCATACTGAAAATCCACCAGCTCTGCGACAGACAAATCACGTTGAGATTTACCAAAAGCCAGTGAAAATCTTTCCAAGATCCCTGACCTCTTCAATTGTCAGGTAAAAAAATGGAGTCTATCTGGTCAAACCCAGACGTCTGGACACGTGTTCACCAGCATTACATACACCTATTATTAAAACAACGTGTGTGACCACACGCAATCGCGTACACAGGGGAGCCTAAGCTCCAAAGTGACTAACCAAACGGGTAACAAAAACGTTAAAAGAATTAAAAAGCATTCTAACCCAAAATTAATTTAAAACGCATTAGCTGCGTTTTAGGACTAAACACTACGCAGATCAGTTGGATTGTCCCATTTGGATTTTCCGAAGGCTTTACAGAGATGCCGGTGGTGAAGAGTATCAAAGTGTTCCGTAAATTAACATTTCAGGGTTTCTAAGATGCAAGTGACAGCTGGCCCCCTGGAAAGAAGGGGACAGACGCAAGCAGGTGCGGCTGCATGGGACTCGCACAGACTAGAAAGAACAGAGGCGGGCGACCCTCAAGGGCTCCTCTGAGGATTCAAAACGCGCAGGCCGGCTTTTCCCGGGCGGGGATCGCGGCCGGCCCGGCCTCCGTGCCCGCCAGACGCCCCTGGGCACAGATGGGGGCTCGGACCCAAGAGCTGAGGCCTATCTGGGCAGCGGCCTGCGGCTGCTCTCAGCGCCTGCCATTCCGGAGCAGGAGACACACCGCAAGGTAGTCGGGACCAGGAAAGAGTGAAAGGAAAGCAGCGACGGACAGAAAGGGCCCGCAGGACTCGGGCCCGGCCTCACCCTCGCATGGTGAACTTGACCACGGCGAGTCTGGAGCCCGCGCCGCTCAGCTCCGGCTGGAAATCCGGGTCGCTCCCGACCGGCTTCACTCCCACCATTCTCAGAGAGCCCGGAAGGGCGGCCGCGACGCCACTGGCTTCGAAACTGAAGGAGACGTCTGGGAGAGGCACGGGGGAGGCTCAGGAAGGCCGAGGCCTGGACACAGGGCTGGGCGACCGCGGAGGCTCCTCCGGCTCTCAGTGCCGAGTCACGCCAGGGAGCGGAGAGGCCGAGGGGGCGGGGACCGGAGAGGCGAGAGAAGGTAAGGCGTGCGGCCCCCAGCAGCCACCGCGCGGCAAGGCCCCCTGCGCTTGCGCACTTTGGCGTCATTTCCGCGCCGTCCGTTTTGGCTCCTACCGCCCAATCCTATGACGCCAACCGTGGCCCCACCCTCAACTGAGGAGCCCCACCCCGGCTTCAGCGGCGCAGGCGCACACAAGAGTAGCGGTCACAAGCTCAGGTGCAAAGTGCATTTCAAAAGTTCGTGTATTCCTCCGCGGCTTAGGACCTGAGGTTTTTACCCAGGAGTTGCTTGAGCGGGGAAAGTATAAAGGAACCCCTTTTTCTTCGGGGTTCATGGCTACTGCCTAAGGTCTTACGGCCTCCCCCCCGGACCTTGAAGATGGTCTTGTCTTATATCCTGGACAAGTCGCCTCTCTAGACAGAACAGACTTTAGGAACAGTTATTTACAGATCGCATAATATGTGGGGCGCTCTTTGTGCAGACATCCAGAAAATATTATGCACTTTAGGTTGTATCAAAAAGTATGAAAACACTATCCCTCTTTTAGGAACTCAGTGATAGATGCAAACAGTACTTAACAAAGAAGTAACAAAGAAGTTTGCAAGGGAAACGGTGGAGACAAGTGAAGTAGGAGGTTGGGGCAGGGTCAACTGGCTAAGAGATGTGACCCCAGAAGGGAATCTCGATAAAGAAGAAAGGAACAGCCAGATGGTGAGAGATGACGGGGTATTCCAGGCAGAGGGAGCAGCAGTGCAAATGCACGGGTTACGAAACTGATAATAGGTAATATTTAACAAATTACGAGCCGGACACGATACAAGCTCATTTAATCCTTACAACTCTGTGAAGTAGGTTCTATTATTATTTCATGTTTAGACTAATTTTCCCAAGTTCACACACCTAATAAGTCAAGCTTGCATTCAAGCTAAGGCAGTCTAACACCAACGTGCCCTTAAATATTAGGCTAGGCGACAAGTCAAGTAATTTGCTTTCGGATTTAGCTGGGGAGATGAAATGGAAAAGGAAGGTCGCGGTCAGGTCATGACTAGCTAAAAAAAAAATTGTATTTTAACATAAAGGCAACGGAGTAATACTGCAGGGCAATTTTGTGATTACAAAAGTGTCTTTGGAAAAAGCCCTGGGGTAGCAGTGAGGAGGATGGAAGACAGACCAGTTTAGGAGGTTACTATAGTAACCCAGGAACTGAGTTACAGGAGCAGCTACAGTGGAAATGAAGAGGAAATGATGTACATGAGAAACAATTAAGACTAAAAACCAAAGGGTTTAGTGACCAACTGGACCAATATAGTGAGATGACAGAGGAAGGAATCTAGACTAACGCAAATATTTCAATCTCGTGCCTCTTTTTACTGAGTTAAGATGCCTGTAGGATACCCAAATGAGATGGATGGATAAATCTGAAACTAAAGAAAAAAGAGTAGATTATAATTAGATTTGAGAGTCATTTGTTTGGGCGATAATTGAAGCCCAAGAAATGTGAAAAGAGAAGGCTAAGAGGGTTGCTGAAGCATAAAATAATTATTCCTAACTGAACCCAGCCAGAGCAGAGCCACAGTAATTATGTTCCTTTCTCGTGTGATAGGAATACAGCGTAATGACTTCAGAGCCAATAAACAGAAGGTCTTATAATAAATCTCTGCTACTTATTGTTTTGTGGCCATGGACATACCACTAGTCTTTCTGAACCTCAGCTTTGTCTGTGAGAACTTGTTTAGTCAAACCTACTTTATAGGATTTTGAGAAGTAAATATAGTAGTAGATGATGTATTAAAGAACTCGAAAATAAGGTGCTCAATGAAAGATGTTGAGAAGCAGTGCCGTATTACTCAGCTATGGCTGCCATAACAAAACACCACAGACAGGGTGGCTTAAACGACAGAAATTTAATTCTCACAATTCTGGAGGCTGGAATTCCAAGATCAAATTGCCTATCAGGGCTGGTTTCGCTTGAGACTTCTCTCCTTGGTTTATAGACAGCCACTTTCTCACTGTGTTCTCGCGTGGACTTTTTCTCTGTCGTGTACACACACACACACACTCATACACAGTCTTGGTGTCTCTTCCTCTAATAAGGACACCACTCCTATTGGATTAGCACCCTATCCTTATGACCTCATTTAATCTTAATTACCTGCTTAAAGGCCCTATCTCCAAACATAGTCACATTGGGACTTAGGGCTTCAACCTATGAGTTTTGAAGACACACAATTCAGTAATAACAGATGGCTTATCATTATTCCGAATGGTCCTCCCAGTTTGGCCTAAAAAGCAAACAGAACATCTCAACTAAAGCAGCTGTAGTAAATATCAAGGGGAGAGGGGACATATGAAAGCAAGACCTTAGAATTCTATAGATTCCTGAGAGGCCAGACAAAAAGAGGCACTGTGAAAGTTGGATCTGATAGGGGCATTGTGTTTTTTATTTTCCATGTGTCCCTCCACACTCACTGTCAACCTTTCTTCACCTTGCTCTTAGCTCCAGGAAGCTGACCTATACGACTAGGTCAACAGGATCCCTTGTTGGAGCTTCTTGTTGGAGATGGAACAGTAAAAGAGTGTGAGATCCAGTTACCGATTCTCTCAGCCTATTCTTTGTATTGTGTAACTCAATTTCATTTTGACTCTGAATCCCCACCCTCCCATTACATCCAACTAAAACAAAAACTTAACCTTATTTTCTCAGAGCCTGCCTCAAAAACTGTATATTTCTGGGATTGGGGTGGGAATGGGGCTTTGGAGGGCAGGGACCTAGGATGACTGTCTCTGCCTACAGACCTTCTTCAAGTCGAGCCCTCTCCGCTCCATGTGACTACTACAGGGCGTGGGACCCTTTGAGGCTGCCGATGGACCCATCTGCCTAGATGCACTAGCCCTGCCATTCCTTCCTAGGTTTTTACTTCCTCCTCCCGCTGCAAGGAACGGTAATCTCAGGCACTTCCTTTTTCTTTCACCTCCCTACAAGGGAACCTATTTTTAGTGCAGAGAAAACCCTCTGACTTCAATGTTTATTCAAGGTATTTTGTCTGTACCTGTAATCCCTTTCCCTCAAGGCAGACACTACAAACTCTCCAGCTGGAGCCGATCCAGCCTAGAGTTAGTTATATGACGTTTGGCTGCACCCTCGTGTGTGTGTGTGTGTGTGTGTGTGTGTGTGTGTGTACAAATAACTGCTGCTTATTAGCTCATTTTTACCTTATTTCTGAAGTAGAGAACTTAGAATATTTTATATGATACCAATTAACTCTGCTTATCAACTGGATCATTTATTTCATATAAGCCTTGCCTTAAAGTTTTGAGGGGAAATATGCAATTTATGTAATATAAATATTAAATAAAAAAGAAATCCTGCTTCATAATTTCCAAACCCTTTTTAGCTGTATGCTACTGAATTTGAAAATTGAATACCATTTCCCAAGTTGTCCCTAGGTGGCGCAATATCTTTTCAGGCAAAGGGTATGATTTTCCCTTAGATATCAAGTGCTTCTTAAAATAATGCCAGATGGACCATTTGTCCTACTAACACTATATTCTTTAGTTTTGGACACCAGGCAGTGTCTTGGAATAGAGTTTCCTAGGAAGTTGTAGAGTGATCTATAATCACTCTGATACAAATCTTTTTTTCCTGGAACATACTGAAGAAACTTGCTGACAATTCTGAATCAGTTTCGGGTGTTTCCTAGAACTGTAAATAGTTTATTCTTCTGAAATTTATTACTGATGTTCAGAAATCATTAAACTGCCTAGAGCTTCTATTAAGGACAGATGTTTAGACAAATATATCTATCACCACAGCCTCTGAAATAAAAATCCATATTTTAATTTTTTTAAAAAGTGTGTTAGGGGTTGGAATGAACTCTTTGAAATTGAAAAACTAGACATAACTATATATAACTATGTTTTCACTTTATCACTTGTAAAAACAGTTCTCTTTTACTTGTGGTAGTGTAGTAGATATTATCCGGCTGGAAAGTAAAATAGGGAAGAAATAATAAAACTCTTAATAGAGGCTTTCACTGTATTCAAAGCCCTCTCCCAGGCATGCTCTCAAGCAAACACACACACACACACACACACACACACACACACACCCATCAGTCGGTCCATCCTTGAGCAATATCTGTTTACTTTGAATACATCTAAGGGCCAGGGACTAAAGACATTCAGTAAAATAAAAACCATATTAGTGGATTCCACACAACAAGGAAGTGGTTATTTACACAATGTTAAAAACACTGTTTCCCACAAAAATTCAGGATATCAGAATCAAAAAGACAGTAGGAGGAGCAGACCCAGCGCGAGTGGTAGTAAAGCATGACTGCTCGCGGTGGGTGGATGTGTCTCCCCACCAGACTGTGAGCAACTTGACCATAGAACCAGCTCTTCGCATTACCTGCATGCCCAGCTCAGCATCGTACCCAAAACCACATGTTGACTAAATGACGCTTTCCACCTCTGATAATTAAATTTAGGACAAGTAAAAGAAAGAAAGTACAGTACTAGTTTATGAAAAGGGAAGTAAAGTACTCGTAGCCACTGTCCTCCTCATCCCAGATTATTGTGGAGCAAATACCAGGCATGATATAGTTTCATATGTAACTATTCCGGTCTGCATGTCTAGAAAGTAAGAATTCCTTTAAAACAAACTAATCAAAATACCATTGTTACACCTAAAATGTTAACAATGTTCTTCAATATTGTCAAATATTCACTCATTGTTAACAATTCCCCATCTTCTCCTAATTGGTTTTATAACTTCTTTGAATCGATATCAAAATAAGGTATATACATTGTATTGGTTGACATGTTTGTCTTTTGTCTCTTATTAAAACTTTGTTTAATCTTTATTTACTGTTGTATTTTTTATTTGAAAAACTTCAACTGGACAGAATAGAGGAAGGAGGAGGCGGAGAAGAAGAAGATGAAGAAGAGGAAGAGGGAGAAGGGGTTGGTAGAGTGATGAGAAGGGTACGTACTCCTTCTTGGTAGTCACTGAGTGGGGAACTCCCCGAGAAGAGTGTGCTCTAACTGACTTCACCTTGCTCAGGCATTCACCAGTTGCCACGCCAGGAATAGGTAACCTCGCTGGAAATCTGAGGTGACCCGAGGAAGCTACTAGCAGGGGCGGTGAGCAAACCACTCTTCATGAAGCTGGGAAATGGCTTTTTCTGGAAGGGGAATCAGGGTAGTGCACCTTTGTGCATTCCACAGTCCACCGTTTGTAGCACATGGATCCTCTTCTTTCACACAGGTTAGGGGAGCGACTCTTCCTCTCATCCTGATAGGAAACAGAAGAGGGAGGTTAGTGGGACAAACCACAGCCCCTGTTGCTACAGCTGGTGACAGGGCCACAGGTGGCATTCATCATCTCCTCCTTTACTGTCCTAATTTCCCCTTGCTGATCTTGGTAGCTTGCTGAGAGGCCCCCAAACGCTCATTTGTGAGGAGCTTGAGCACCCCCAATCTTATCACCTTCACTCCTTCCTAGATGTCATGAGTGTGGAGCAAATCGGGATATTTCTAGAAAAAGACATCCTGTTACTTAGAAATTATTTGATTCAGTGGAGTCATGAGATAGGAAAAAAAGAGAAGTCTCAACAGTTGATGTTTATGTCTTGTGAGAAAGTACTAAGGGAAGCTCTTAAATAGTTTTAACCATACAAAACCTTACAATGAACACTTATTAAACTACTCTTGTGCAACATGATAAAGTGCGAGGACTCTCAGTGCTAATATGAAGCCCCTAAACATGACATGACTTTTAGGGGAATGAGTTCACTAAGGAAAGGACAGAATTAGCAAGTAATTCATCTCTTTTCTCCATCACTCCTTTTGTTGTGTATTTCTCATACTGCACTGTTACAGCCACAAATCTTGGTAGACATTTGTCATTCTTTTTAGCTGCCCAGCATCCAACACACTTTCCAATGTTTAGGGAATTCCCTATTTTGTGAGTGTTGGTGGGAAACAGAATCTGACTTCCTCTATAGAAGCTAAACATGCCAAATGCTCACTTTCTCAGCTTTGCTTTCAGTTAAGTTTCAATAAATACACATTGAACTAAATTTATTGACTGTTTAAATCTTTTAAGGTTTTTGTATAATTCCTCCAGATGAGAGGAATAAATAAATAATTCAAATAAATATACTCAGGATCATCTTACTGAAGGTCTAAATCTTAATTTTCAGGAAGGTTATCCATGTAAAACAGATATGTATGTTTATACAAATGGGTGAATTTTTCTGAACCAGAAGCATTTTATTCACTATTTGAATATTTATTTTACACACACAGAGACTCGGGCAGTAAATTTTGTAAACTTTGGTAGAGGGGGTCCAAAGTGCTAAAAGTCTGAAAGCTTCTCATTAATATTCCTGTTAACCTTTGTATTCCTAGGAAGGTATTTGAAGCCTAGTAAGTGTTCAGTTAGTATGTGTTGAATACAAGAGTCAACCTTATCTAGGAAAGATAACTTACAGATTTCATTTAACGTAAACTAAGATTATCCTGTGGTAACCACTCAGTATTTCTACATTTCCAAAAAGTTCTTACAAGTTGTAAAGGGGATGATTTATGTAACATCTTAAATGTGTTCATCATCACAGCAAATATAGTAGGTATATTGATCCCAGCAGGCCCACAAATTAATTTCTTCTATTTAACATAACTTGCCTGTTCTTCTCCCCCAACTCATGTGATTGCAAGGAAGTTAGTCAAAAGTAAAACAAAATCATAGAATTTCAATGTGCAGTATAAGACATTTTCAGAATTATTAACTTTCGAGTGTTCTATTGACTTCAGCGGGCAACATTACTATTTAGTTTTTCTCATATGGTGGCAAGCAGAGCTGATCTCTACAAATGAACAGAAACAGCAAATAAGAAACCACACCTGAAGGCCTAAAGGATGCTAAATGGCCTAATGAAAGAAAAGGGGATATGCCAACCAGGACACTGACGGGTGTGTAATGTCTAAGCTGGGGAGAAGGGGATTGAAAAGTTTGCCATTTGCAGAAATAAGAAATTGTTCACTTTCAATAATAAATTGTTGAATATTAAATGAAGCCTTTTGCCCAAACCAACACTTCTCTTTTGGCAAATTAGCAAGGACATTATCCTGTCTGAAGTAGTTTCTGCCCTGTTCTAATCCCCTAATTCTCTGATTCAGGCCTGTCCAGTAGTATTTTACTAACTGAAGGTTTGTTCCAAGAACCAGCATTAATAGCCATCACCTGGAAACTTATTAGAAATGAAGACTCTCAGACCCCACTCCAGACCTACTGAATCAGAAACTTCATTTTGACAAGCTCTCCAGATGATTCAAATACACAGTTACTTTTGAGGACAACAATAGAAGTCTTACTTGTCCTATAAATCCATTAGTGATATTATAAAGGAAAAACAGCCATGGAATGAAAAATATTTTCTCTTTTTAACAGAACTGACCAGTTGTCACCAGAATGGTACCAGTTTCCCTCGGCTACCATCCATTCATTCATTTAATAAATATTTGGGAAGAAAATAGGCAGCAAGCATCATACGAAATTAACATTTGTTGAGCTGGTTTAATCTCCTAGATATCCAGGAGGTTATTATGCCGATTTTGTATATGGGGAAATTGAGGGGAATGAAGAGAAGCAACATGTCCTAGATGACACTGACAGTGTGCAGTGGAGAAATCGGGATCCGAATACATGCCTCTCTGCATGCAGAGCTCACGCTCCACCACTCTTGCCGCCCGCACAGAGTGCACATTCATTCTCTCCTCTGCAGCACTGTTGCACAAGGTCAGACTTCCTCTAGTCAGGTAGCAGAGTTCTTCTATTCCTGTCTGGCCCCCTGTGAGGTGGGCAACAGCTGAATTTGGGGGTCACAAGGAAACTGTAACCAAATTCCAGAGCTGACACTTTTCAGGCTCTTGGACTGAGTCCCGGCGGCAGACGCGTAACCTTGCAATATCCTGGTCACAAGGAACAAACACGTAGACTTGCCATTTCATGCTTTCCTCCATCTTGGTCCTCCCAGCATGAGCATTCGAGGCGAGAAGAGCCTAGACTACACTTCCCATAACCAAAATGGCAGCCGTGCACTCCTTGCCCACAGTTGACCCCTTCACCTCCGTCCCGTCTCCATGGTGTCAGCTTCGGCCAGGCGTGTATGGAAACGTTGAGCATTTCCCTCCCCCTCATTTTTGCGACAGTTGCAGCGAAAGTCACGGCCGTTGAGGCTGGTGTCAGCTGATTTACTGCAGCCGCGGTGGTGGTGGCGGTAGCGGCACCCTGCAGCCTCGGTGGGGAGACGGCGGCTGGGCTGGGGTTGTGATCCCAAAGATTTTTCCCACCCCACATCCTTCTTAGATACGTTCTTGCCTTGTGCTCCTTTGCGGGGGCGTCCACGAGTGGTCCGACAGACATCACGGCATGAGATGAAGCTGTGACAGGTAGGAGGCTTTAGAGCTTCCCCAGGGGGATCTCCAGCGCCAGATGTGCCCACAACTTGGAGGGCGGGGGGTAGGGGGGCGGGGGTCAAGGGTCACAGCCGGCTTCCTCCGGTGGCGGCGTCACCTGTCAGATCTCTGCTGCTGGAAGCTCTGTTCTGTGCCGCGCCTTCAGGTTCAGGCCCACAGCTAGTTGCCTTTGCCAGGAGCGTAGATCCTGCCAGGGGTCTTTGGGGCTCCCTGGCCTGGTAAGTGACACTTGCTTTTGGTGACCATGGCTTTGGTCTTGACATGGGACCGCCCTGCTCTCACAGTAACATTTGCCACCAGCCAAGAAAGACAAGCTACGACTCTTTCAGATGTTTATTGCATAGGACTTTGTGGACAAAATGGGAAGAATCACCTGTTGTATGAGAAATTGACTGAGTTTTTGAAATTTTGTTACCCACGCACAAATTTTCTTACTTTATATAAACAGCTTGTGACAGGACGGAGTGGAGCGCAGTTAAAAAGTGAAAATAATGTGTTGAAATGCCTTTATTAGTACAAAGAATAAAAAACTGCCTTGATTTCATCCAAAATAACAGGTTATAATTATTTCAAATTGGGAAAATGGAACAATATAAATAGATAGTAAATGCCTTGTTAATTTCAATTAGTGATTATGGTGGAGAAATTCATTTGTTTAAATGTCTATTTTTATTTTTTAAATGCTCCAGAACCCTACTTCATAGCAAAACTAGAGTAGAACTTTATTATTTCTTGTTGCCACCTGTAGCTAAGTTTTAAAAGGTCTTGATAATTAATCAAAGGGAGTGTGCTTTGTCTTATTTGAGTATTACTGTGGGAGCTTAAATTTTGACATAATGAGCCCGTGTCTTACAATTTCCTTTTATTTTTATCTTGGATATAATTTCTGTTTTGAAACAAAGGAAATGGGGTAGTTTATCTATGTAATAGGCTCAGCACTGAAAACTTTAAAAGTAGTGAGCTGGTTTTTTGCCTTTGTCAAGGGAAAGGTTGGATGACATTTAGCTTTAGTGATGTGCTCTGTGTTACGAGCAAGTCCTTAAAGTTTGTTTGGGCTTCAAGTGCAGAAGATGGAGTTAATCATTCTTAATTCATTGATCATCATTGGGCTGTCCTGTTTTTGTTTTTTTGTTTTCATTCATTGTCTTTTATTTCCAATTCCCACTCAGTTCCCTTACTCATCAATCCGTAAACAACCATTCTAACATGTGTGATGTGTATCCTTCTCTTTGTATGTGTTATTAATTGTATATTGTTTTGGGTGCCCACATTTTTAATTTATAGAGATATCATGCTATATATCTCATGAACAATTTTTTCTCTCCCTACTGTATTTTAAAGATCTATTTGTGTCTCGGTCTATTGCTTCTAACTCCTGCACAGTGTTTCAGAACGTATATCTACTACATTTTATGTCTACTCTATTTATGGATACCCATGTTACCTCCATTTTCCTACCATTATGACAGTGCTATGGTAAACATACCTTTCAGACCTCTATGATGCTTTCTTTGGGATTTAGATCCAAGAATATGATTTCTGGATCATAGGGCATTCATATACATATTTTATTGAAGGACTGCCCGATTGTGTTCCAGAACAAGCTGTAATGGTCTACACTCCTGCAGGCAGTTCATGAGAGTTTCTATAACCTTATATCCCAACCAGACTACCAGATAACAAAGTGAAAACTCATTTTAAATTGCATTTCACTATGCCTAATGAGATTGAACATTTCTTCGTGTGCATTTTTTTTATCTTTTCAAGTTTTCCCTTTTGTAAAGTTGCCAGCTTATCCCTTGCCCCATTTTTAGTTCAAAGTTTCAGTCCTTTTCTTGTTGATCTGCAGTTCCTTCTATTTCCTAGGTATTAGTGCTTTAAATTTCATAAATACATCTCTTCCTATTCTGTCATTTGTTTATAACTTTTTTCATGATGTCCTTCATTGAACAGAAATCTTCAATTGTGATATCAAATTAAAATTTTTTTGCCTTATGGTTTGTGTTTTGTTTAGGAACTCTTTCCCCAATTCTGTGTTACAAAATTTCTCTCATATTGTATGTACTCACTTCATAGTTTTCCTTTAAATTTTTAGGTCTTCAATACATCTATCTTTTAACAGTCATGCTCTGTGAAATGATGTTTCGGTCAATGGACCGTGTATCTTATGGGTGGTCCCATAAGATTATGCAGCTGAAAAATTCCTGTTGCCTAATGATGTCATAGCCATCATATGTCACAGCTCAAGGAGTTACATAAATACTTACCATTGTGTTATAATTGCCTACAGTATTCAGTACAGTAACATGTTGTGTAGATTTGTAGCCTAGGAGCTGTGGGGGAACAGAATTTGTCACCCTAAAACATGTCTCTTTGGCATGTATTATTTTAGGCTGGTTAATTTTAAGACACAGTAGACACAGGAGAAATTCTGAAAACCAAGGAGAAGTTACCTTTTGTAAAAGATGTTTACATTTGTAAGGGTTTCTCTCTTGCTAGAAGAGGGGCATGACCTTTTCTCTAGAAACTCTTATTAATGCAGAAGATAATGTTATTAAACCTGCATAACAGCCTTACCCTTATTTACTCTTGTTTTCCTGGTAACCTTCCATAACTGACTCCCCACTTTCACCATCTTTTTTCTTCTACTGAAGGTGGTATTTTAGGTGGTGGCTTCAGCCATTTTGGCGGGTTACTCAGTTTTCATATGTCTCTTCCATGTATACAAGAGGTATACGTGTTATTAAAGTTTTGCTTGGTTTTCTTCTGCTACTCTGTCTTTTATTATAGGGATAGCTCAGCCAAGAACCCAGAAGGATGGAGGGAAATTATTTTTCCTCACCGACAGAGCAATATACCATATAGCCTAGGCGTGTAGTAGGCTATAGGTTTGTGTAAATGCACTGTATGATGTTTACACATGATGAAATCACCTAAGGACTGTCAACAGATGGGTTTTGGCGCCAATTCAAGACCAGCAGGAATCCCCAATTTGGGGTGTGATGGAAAAGGAAACTTTATTCAGTGCAAAAAGGATCAATTGTGATACAGCACTGCTTAGAACAACATATCTGGGGAACAGCTCAATATTCGTTACAGTTCAGTTATGAAGCTACATGGCTATGGAACTGTATGGCTGTGAGGCTCCCCTGGGGCAAGATGGCCCTGCTCCACTCCAGCAAGACTTTTTTGGTGTTTCAGCTCCCGCTATGGAAACACAGTCTTCAGTCTTTGGTGGAAAGGGAAAGTGCATTCTCTGAGCCAGAAGGGAGCTGACTTATATAGAGATCGGTCTCGGTGCCTGGTCCCTGATTGGTCTGTCTTCATAAGACTGAGGACTCCAAGTCCTTGCAACTTGATTGGTCCAAAAAGCGCTGTCCTGATTGGTCATGATGGAGCTACTCTGATTGGTCATTGGAGATGCCAATGAGGATATATGTCCTTTGGTTTATTTGTTCGTGCTCTAATACTATGGCTTTGGTGTTTTTTTGTTTGTTTGTTTGTTTTTTGGTGTTTTTTTTCCCCTACGTGAATAATTCTTCCTATTTGTTTTTTTTTTTTTTAGCTTTATTTTGAAATAATTATAGATTCACGGGAAGTTCCGAAAATAGTACAGAGAGAGGTCTGGTTTCCCTCCATGTTTACATTTTATATATCTTCACCCAATTTCCCTCAATGATGACATTTTATACAACCACAGCACACTAGCAAAGCCAAGAAACTGACATTGATACAATGCCGGTATATAGTTCTGTGCCGTACAGAACTGCCCCATCACCAAGAAGATCTCCTTCCTGCTACCTCTTTCTGGTCACATCCATCTCCCTTGCCCCTACTATCCCTAACCTCTGGTCACTAATCAATTTTCCATTTCTATAAGTTTATTATAAGAATGTTATGTAAATGGAATTATACAGCCTGTGACTTTTTGAGATTGAAATTCATCCAGATTGTTGGATAAGACAAATTTTGAGATTCATCCAAATTGTTGCATAAGTTGAGTAGTATTCCATGTTGTATATGTACCACAGTACATTCACCTGGACATCGGGACAGTTCCCAGTTTTTGGCTATTACCAATAGAGCTTCTATGACGATTCCTGTACTTTTTTTGTGTAGATATAAATTTTCACATTTTCTAAAATAAATGCCTAGGAATGTGATTACTGGGTAATATGGTAAGTGTATGTTTAGTTTTTGAAGAAACTGCCAAACTATTTTCTAGAGTGGCTGCACGATTTTACCCTTCCACCAGCAGTATATGAGAAGTTGAGTTTCTTTGCATCCTTGTCAGCATTTAGTATTATCACTATTTTTTAAAAAATTTAACTGTTCTAATAGATGTGTAGTGATAGCTCATTGTGGTCATAATTTGCAATTCCCACATGGCAAGTGATGTTAAATATTGGTAGGACAAGTTCTCTATTTACCCGTTTTCAAAATTGGCTTGGCTATTTGTGAATTTTTACTCTTTTCTATGTATTTTAGAGCTAGAATTTCTGAAAACAGCACAACTAGAATTTTGATTGAGGATGTATTGAATTTATAGATTTATTTTAAGGAGAATTGACATCTTTATGATAATAGGTCATCCTATCCAAGAGCATGGAATGGTCTTCCATTTATGACTGAGCGGAAAGAAATCTTTGATGGAAGAAAATACTACTCATTTTCATATATATATATGTATATATATATATATATATCGTAACCTACTAGATAAATATCAAAATTCATAGTACAAATCTTGAAATAATTTTAGCACTTGTAGAATTAGGTCTGAAACTAGGTGCTGCCTTTATTCCTGGGTTTTATCTATTACGTTTCTCTGTGACACTATTTGTTGGGATAGATAAACTTGATGATTAGAGTATGGGGTCAGTGAGGTTTATAAGTTCCGTTTCCATTTTATCCATTTCATTGTTGCACTTTATGAAGTGTTAGTAATCTTAACATATATGCATGCCACTGGTCATAGGCAGAACCAACGGAGAGCTTATGTATGGCTTAGTGAAATCCTGTCATCAATAACTGGATGCCTTATGTTCCTACTATGATAGTGATGTTCACTTAGAAATTGAACTCCATGTGTGTGGTTCATTTGTCTTGATCTGTATCTGACACTTGTAACTACTTTGTGTTATAGATTAGAGCACAAAGATTTTGTTGGAAGGAGAAGTCCTACATGATAACTGCATTCAGAAAATCCTTGTCCAAGTTGAATTTTTCTTTCTTTTCTATCAAAGAGCATATATACTATATTCATAAAATACTAAATATTTTAAATAAAATTAGGCATCTTTTCCAAAATGTGCTGGTGATGTTTAATGAACATGTAGGGTTTTTTTTTTTTGGCTGTGGTTTTGGGTTAGTGGGAGCTATAAAATGATGGACCAATAAAATGTTAGGGCACTGGTCAGTTCAGGGCAGAGAAAATCTCTGAAGTGCTAAATCTCTTTTTTAGAATAGAAAATTACTGGAAATGTATGACTTTTTAACCACTGTCTCTCATTCAGCTTAGCAATTGTAGTTTATCAACTTTCCAGCTCATTCACTATACTTTGCTAGTATTTAGCACGTAAATATTTCTCTCTGAACGTTTGCAGCTAACATGTATCAATGATAAGAGTATGCCAGTCACCTGTTCTCACATTCAAGTTATTTATTTGGCTGTCTTCCTTAAGGGCTCTCATTAAAAAAAAAAAAAAAAAAAAAAAAAAGAGGAAGAAGAATTCAAATACAAACAAAAACCACTATTAGTGGGAGTAAAAAGTTCACAAGTTCGCTCTAATAAAATATCACTTTACTTAGTTTAAGAAACAGTTTTATGATTGATTGACAGGCTTAGTGAGTGTATAGTGATTAAAGTAAACCATGTCAGCTAATTTGTTTCATAAGTCCTAAGCTCTGTCTTGCTGTGTGTGGGTCACAGATAGAATAAAAGAGGCTGGAATGTAGGCACAACCTTTAGTTGGGGAGAAACAATTAGTGTGTTAATAGGAATTTGATTAAGGAGACATATTAATTATTGCCATGATTATAGGAAAGTTGATAAGCAGTTCTGTGAAAAACAAAGTATGTAAAATCAAGATGTATTTTAAGTTGCTGATGGGTACAACTTTTTCTAAACTAAGGCAAACATACTTCATGCATTGCTTTGTTCATTTATTTAACAAATATTTGGGTGCCTCTTATGTGGCAGGAAACCTAGACCCTGGGAATATAGTATAAAAAAAACAAACAAATCATCACCTTCATGCAGCTTATGTTCTAGTGGGAGACACAAATGAGAAATAAGTGAAACATTTGGTATGTTCAATGATTGTTAAGTGCTCTGGAGAAATATAATAAAATACTGTTGGGATGGTGGATTTTGCAGTTTACGATGGTCAGGAAAGGCCTCACTGAGAAGAAGACATTTTGTCAGAGACCGGAATTGGCTGAGGGAGTGTGCCTGGAAGAAGTCTGAGGGACATTGTTTGGAAATGGGAATCTGCCTGCTGTCCTTGAAGAAAACCAAGAATCAGGGCAGATGGAGAGAGTAAACAAGGGAGAGCACAACAGCCTCGTTCGTACAGGTTAGGCGGTTGTGTGCAGTGTGGCTTTCACTCCGAGGGGGACAGGAAGCCACAGGAAATTGCTGCGTAGATGTGTGACACGGTGTGATTTTTTCATCCGTTCATTTGTTTAAATAGCATCACTCTCCATGCCATGTTGAGACTGTGAGGGAACAAGGGTGGAAACAGGGAGACCGGTTAGGAGGCTGCTGTGTTACCACTGCTGTGAGATGCTGGTGGGATGCAATAGGGCAGTTTTAGTGAAGACACCGAGGAGTCATTGTGTTCTGTGTTCTGGGAAGGTAGAGCCAGTAGAGTTTTCTGATGGATTGGAATATGGAATGTACGTGTGAGGAAAGAATCAAAGATGATTCTGGGATTTTAGCCTGTGGAGCTATAAAGATAGAGCTGCCATGAACTGAAACGAGAAAGTCTGTGGGGAAGAGCAGATTTGGGGAAGAAGACTCACTTTTGAACATGTCAAGTTTGCGAAGCTTATTAGCTCTCCAGATGGAGATACTGAATAGGAAGCCGGACATGTGAGTTTGGAGTTCAGAAGAGAGCCCAAGCCATACATTGGGCAATTGTTGATGTGCCTGTTGACATCTATAGATGGTATTTAAAGCTCTGAGACTTGGTGAGATCATTGAAAGGAGGGAGGGAGTGTTGCTAGAGAAAGAAGTCCAACATTTAAAGGGAAAAATAGGGAAAACAGACTAAAGCAGAGAGGTAGCAGGAAAGTGTGAAGACCTGAAGGCCAGGTGAAGAAGTGTTTTGAGGAAGAGGAAGTATGACCTATGCCAAATGCTGCTGGTAGGTCAACAAAGATGCGGATTAGGACTTGACATTGGATTTAGCAACGGGGAGGCCATTGGTGACCTGACGAGCAGTTTGTGACGGGTAGAACATTTTTCTGTAGTCTGTGGAGAAGGAGGAGGGGAATGTTACAAATGAGGACATTCTGACGTGGAAAGAGGTGACACAGATCCTCAAGGTTTACAGCTAGGAAATGGGGAAGCTGGGATCTTGCCTTGTCAGTGTGATTCTCAAATTTTCACGCTCAGCCAGCACAATTTACCGAACCCCAGAATATTGTGATGATTCAACTTCTAGTTTGAGAAAGCATGTTCGTTTCTTCGTCTGGGTAGTTTAATTTATGGGTAATGAGAAACTTCGGTGCTCAATTTAAAACGTTGATGGCAACGTGAAGGAAAGAAGTAGGAATGATTGGAGATGCAGGTGAGAATAGAAGTGGGTGGGGGATAAAGTTGAAGTTAGTTCTACCACATGGGAATCTATTTTTCCTAAAATGCAGGGGCTTAGTGAGCGTAGTTTGCTTTTAGCTTAATCAGTGACTCTTGAAACTGAGGCAGGTTGTTGATGGATAGAACATAAGTAGAAGAGTTCAGACATTGTAATGGCAGCTGCAGAAATTTTAAACATGATTCATGTGCCTCAAAATCTATGATTCATTTTAAGAATTGTGATTTATTTTTGACCAGATAGCTCTAGAGTTCTTCAAAACCTGACTTCCATGCAATGAGGGCTGTTTTAGCAATAAGAAATAAGTGTATCTTCAGTTGCCATCTGCTCATTCCACATGTCCTTTTAAAACTGAATACTGGAACTTCCTTTTACAAAACAGTCCTAAAATGTCAAGTTCATTGGGAGTAGATTTCTTGCTACCCAAATAAGAAAGTATAATCTTGTCAATTCAATAACAAGGTTCGTGTTCAGAAGGTTGTGTGCCTCCCAACTCTTGACTTCCTTCTGGAAGTAAACCCTTTGTCCTGAAGAAGCAGCTCAGCAATTTCTTCAGACGTTTTATGACCTAAGCTTTCTCATTGCATTATAATAAACGATCTTCATTATCTGATTCCGTTTTTTTCCAAGTCTTCAATAAAATGGTAGCAAAAGCACAAGCAGAAAGAAAATTCAGAATCTTAATGATCACTTCCTTCATTACATCATCCGGTGAATTTGACTTGAACAAATGATGTAATCTTGACAAATGATGTTGGAATGTTGTCTGAGAATTTGAGTAAACCTTCAAAAACGGTTCTTTCTTCTTTCATTGCAACTGTGGCGAGTACATGCAGCTATTTCGTGTAATCCCTGCCTCTCATATTCCCCGTCGTAGATGGCTAGTGTAGGCTCACTCTTTTTCATATGTGGCCGTTCCCATGAGAGAATATTTGAGTTTGTTTTTGTCTGCACATCTCAGGAGGCCTGCCTGGGGCACCGGAAGTACACAGACCGAGATGAAACTGACTCTCCTGTGAAAATGCCTGTGTTCCTGGGATAGAAATATATCTTGCTTTTGCATTTGAGAGTTAGGAAAGCAATGTAGAGAAATTAACATTGATCTGATACTAGATTTTTCATATATAATCTTAACTGTTTTATAGCTTTTAGAAATCACATGGGATACCAGTATCTCATGGGATGTGGTAGAACGGGATGGTCTTATCAGAGTATCACTCCAT
This sequence comes from Rhinolophus sinicus, assembly GCF_036562045.2. NCBI lineage: Eukaryota > Metazoa > Chordata > Mammalia > Chiroptera > Rhinolophidae > Rhinolophus > Rhinolophus sinicus. The sequence continues at coordinate 14,405,199 of NC_133758.1, read as the reverse complement.
AGGTTATTGATAGCTTTAAAGGAGAAAAAAGATCAATTTAAAATAAATTTAAAAATGTTTCCATAATAAAATGTTGGGGGGCTGGCCCGGTGGCTCAGGTGGTTTGAGCTCCATGCTCCTAACTCCGAAGGCTGCTGGTTCGATTCTCACATGGGCCAGTGGGCTCTCAGCCACAAGGTTGCCAGTTCAACTCCTCAAGTCCCACAAGGGATGGTGGGCAGCGCCCCCTGCAACTAAGATTGAACACGGCACCTTGAGCTGAGCTGCCACTGAGCTCCCGGATGGCTCAGTTGGTTGAAATGTGTCCTCTCAACTGCAAGGTTGTCGGTTCGACTCCCGCAAGGGATGGTGGCTTGTGCCCCCTGCAACTAGAAAACGGCAACTGGACCTGGAGCTGAGCTGCGCCCTCCACGATTAAGACTGAAAGGACAACAATTTGAAGCTGAACAGCGCCCTCCATAACTAAGATTGAAAGAACAACAACTTGGAAAAAAAGGCCTGGAAGTACACACTGTTCCCCAATAAAGTCCTGTTCCCCTTCCCCAATAAAATTTAAAAAAAAAAATAGTTGGGGAGAGTCACAAGGGGAAAAGTACATTTCATCTTAGGCTTTTTAGTAAAAGAATAATCGAATGAAAAAAATATTCCAAATCTAATAAAAAACAGGGATGAAAGAGCCTTCCTTGTCCCTTGCATTTTTCTTAGGGCTTCCTAGGCCTTCATATATCTAGGCAGAAGAAAGCTGAAAAAATACGAAGAAGATAATTATGGAAAGTACGGTGTACGAAGAACCAAAGAGGGTTGAGGATTACCAAGTGATCAGCCGTGTCTAACAGACAGCTATAGAAGACCGTAAGGACTGTACAAGGTGGTTGGATTTGGAAAGAATAGGTAGTGGCAACAGTCCGTTAGCTGCAAAGCATCCTCTTTCCTCCCCTCTCTCCTAAGGCGTTCTTTCTCTCTGCAGTTCTGGAGAGTTCTTCCTTGGATTGTCATATTAGAGAAATCGCTGACCTCTTCCTGTAGAGGGAGCCCTTGAGTGTCCTTAGATTAGCTCTGAGGATAGAGACTAGATTACATGAGACCTTTTGTATTAAGGAACTGAAAACGGGTGAGTTAAAGACCACAGGTTTCAAAATGTTGATTGTGATTAGAATGACGGGGAGAGAGAAGGCGAGTGGGAGAGGGGATGAGCGAGAATGAGCGAGGGAGACCTTGATACTAGATTTACAAGCAGCGGCCAGTAACAGGCGAAGGGGTTTTGGACAAAAATGAGATGTGAACATGTTTGAAGGACAAAGGCTAATTTAGGAGACAGAGATTAACATGGTAGATGGTGAGAGGATAATTAAGAGAAAGGTCCTTTAAAGAGTCCAGGAGGAGTTAGATTTAGCAAAAGAGAGGAGATAGTTCTCAGAAATATCTTGCTTGCCACACAATGAGAGCATAATAAATGCTAATCGTTGTTATTCTGTGTTCATTCATTCGGATTCAGTAAATACATATTGACCGCTCGTAAAACAACTATTCTAGGTGCTGGTAAGCCAGTGGACTGTGGTTTGCTTGAGAATAATTAAATAACAAAGGTGGTGGGTTTACATAGGTGATCTGTCTGGTTTTACCCTTGAGGAACACAGACTTTAGTGGAGTGGACGAATTGCTAAGCAAATAACTGCACACAGGTAATGAGTGTTGTGCACCGGCACATAGAAAACGTAGCGAAATGATGGTTGCAGGATTAGGGGTTTGGGGCAGGGAACTCAGAGCATGGAGGAGCTAGCATCTGAAAAGATTATAGGTTCAAGATGGATTCTTAAGGTTAAATGTTTTTTGAAAACTTCATGTTGTGTGTGTATGTGCATATTTAAAACAAAAGAATCCGGTGAATCAGGGCCATTTTATTAATTCTTTTATTTATTAAACTGTCTTTGTAATATAATGAAATACCCAAAGGTGGGGGAGAAACCTTAAGACCAGAGGATTTCTCTTGAGAATTAGGATTCCTGCTCAATCCAGTCTCCCAGTCATCGTTATTGGGGTGCTGTTGTTGTTTTGGGATTTGGTATCATTGCAGAATTATTCTAACCATTGTGTGTGTGTGTGTGTGTACATATAAAAACCCCTTTTAAAACCCAAAATGAAATGTATTTTACACACTATATTGCACCTTTCTCTCCCACAGTATGTCTTGGACATTATTTCATATCTCATACTGCAATGTTCCATTGTATGGCTCTATCATAATTTATTTAATCCCTAATTGATTGGTGGACATAAAATTTTTTCCACATACCCTTTAACAATTAGAGAAATTTTCAAACATATATGAGGTGTGATCAAAAAATACAGTGAATGTTTAAATAAAAAGTATTTATTACAGTAGAAGACATATTGCCATTAACTCTCCTCAAAATACTCCCCCTCGCTTTGAACACTTATCCCATCGTTCTTGCCACTTTCTGAAGCAGTTCTGGAAGTCCCTTCCTTCCTTCCTTCCTTCCTTCCTTCCTTCCTTCCTTCCTTCCTTCTTTTTATCTAAGTGATAGTGATATATTCACATCATGAATAGATTCAAATAGATCTAGAAAACTTTATTACACAAAAAGGCATGAAGAGAGAAAAAAATGTGTGGAAAGCCCACGGGCTGTGGCATAACGATTGAGGATTATGTGGAGTTTAGGAAATTCATTGGATATCCATTGGTTTGGTTATAGGTGACAAGTACCACAGAAGGCAGAGGCTGGGTATCTTAGTTTAAGGTAAATTAGTTAGGCTGTAAAATGATCCAGGTTATTACATAAATTCCAGTGACTGAATTACGTAAAGCATCTTCCAGATCATGTTTAGTTATAATGAAGATTTCCCCAGTAGATGTTCAAGAAATTCTGGTTGCTCAATTAGTACACCATAACCAGATTTCTAGGTTTTAAAGAATTAATTAACACTCATTGAAATATTTAGTAAAAACAAGTATTAAAAATAACATGTCTTTTCCTTTATTTAGAAATTCAAGTTAGGATCGTATAGTCAGTCTTTCAATTTGTTATGAGTGGAATATGTCATATATGCTAAAGGGAATTATAAGCTTTTAAGAAAAATTGGTATCTATGACCTGAAAATAATTTGTTTTAATGGAAAACATGTTAATATACCTTAACAAAGTCAAAATACATGTAGTTTTTCAACACTAAGACTGTGTTCGTTCATTATTGGCTATATATCCAGTTTAGTATATATGACATTTCGTTATACATACCTCATAGTGTTTCTTCTTTGCTGGTGAAACAGCAAAGAAGGTTAGCATTCTTAAGGAGAGAACAAACTTTATGTTTTCTAGCAGAAAAGTGTTATTCTCTCAGGAAAGTGATAGGAAGAATTCAAAACTTTTCAGGAAATAGCCACAAAATGATTTTTCTATTTGATTTCTTTTGTTAAGTATTCATTTTGCCTCGTTAATCCTGTAAGACCAAGTTACATTGATTTGTACAACGTAACTTGTATACACTGAATAAGAGTGAAATACATTGAAACACGAGTGGTGAAATCTCATTAAAAAGTCAAACATACTACTTTGGCCTTGAAGACCTTTAAGAATTTACATTGGATTTAGAATGCACTTTTTTTTTTAAAATTTTATTGGGGAATATTGGAGAACTGTTTTTTTCCAGGGCCCATCAGCTCCAAGTCGTTGTTCTTCGATCTAGTTGTGGAGGGTGCAGCTCAGCTCCAAGTCCAGTCACCGTTTTCAATCTTTGCAGGGGGCTCAGCCCACCATCCCACGTGGGAATTGAACCTGCAACCTTGTTGTTGAGAGTTCACGTTCTAACCAACTGAGCCATCCGGCCGCCCCTCCGGCAGCTAGTTGTCTTCACTCTAGTTGTGGATGGAGCAACTCACTGGCCCATGGGGGAATCCAACCGGCAACCCTGTTGTTCAGAGCTCGCGCTCTAACCAACTGAGCCATCCGGCCGCCCCTCCGGCAGCTAGTTGTCTTCACTCTAGTTGTGGATGGAGCAACTCACTGGCCCATGGGGGAATCCAACCGGCAACCCTGTTGTTCAGAGCTCGCGCTCTAACCAACTGAGCCATCCGGCCGCCCTTAGAATGCACTTATGCACCAGTAATGTTTCATCAAAACTAGAGGACTCAGTGCTTCCCAAATTGATACATGAATTCGATGCAGCTCTAGTCACAATCTCAGCAGGCTTTTCTGCAGAAATTTACAAGTTGATTTTAAAATTTGTATAGAAATTAAGAGGACCTAGAATATCACAGGAATCGGAAAGTAAGAACTAGCACATTTCCATGCTGGAAGGAAATATCACTGTGTTCCTTTGGGGTATAAGTTCCTTGAATTCTTTTATAAATTAAGCAGGACTAGCTTTCATATGTTGGGCTTGTATAAAACTTAAATATACATACATTATGCAGTGACCCACCTAACCCATCTAACTCAAATTCATGTTTCACTTGTTGGCTGACTAATGATGGATTTTAGTTACCTTCTGCCAGTGTATGAAGGGGTCTGGCCACGGGGTGATGGTAGTATTTGTTTCCCTGTCCTCTTCTCCCAACAAAGCTGCTCCTCTCACTTGTAGGGGCCTTAAGCTTTTCCCTTTATGGTAATTTCTTATTTCTCTTACCACTTCATTTATGCCAGGGATATTTTTCTTACAGACTTCGGGGGTGTAGTGTATTTGAATGTGCAGTTAGGAACATTGTACCTTTACATGTAACAAAACTCAAAAACCATGGCCTTAAACAAGTAGGAGGTTTATTTTCCCTCCTGCATAACAGGAAATCTAGTCTAGGTTAGGAGGAGTTTTATAAAGGCTGAGCTCTCCTGTGTTTTGAACTAATGCAGCATCTTAGCAAGGAGAGAGATGGGAGAGATGGCAGAGCCAGTGCCAGTGCCTAAATGTCCTTGACAGTTTTCTGTTCAACGTTTGTACATTCCCCCAAACCCATTTCCCCACAGTCTGCCCTCAGCTCTGAGTTACTACCCTCTTATCTAGGAGGTTTGAATATCAAGTATGTGCTGAGCCCCAGGAGCACAAATCCGTTTCTTCATGTGAGTCCTGTGAGTAAGACTCTCTGTTCCCCGCTCTCTAGCCAAGATCTGAAACCTTATTCCCTTTTCTTTTAATACCATCGTCCAGTTGGTTACCAAGCCCTTTTGATTGATTATTTATTTAGAAGTTGTTTCTGTTTCTTCTATATTTCACTGAAACTACCCTACCCCCGGCAGTAAGACATCAATGTCAGCTACTGATTGTGATTGCCATTGCAGCTTCATTTCGGGCACTGTTTATGATTATTTACTTTGTAAATGTTTCACCTGACACTTGCTGTTTAGATCTTTCGTTATAGTATGCCAGCCAAGGAATAGCATTGTGCATAATTTAAGGACCTGTGACAGTATATGCATCTCAGGGTCAGGACAGGTTAGTTTTTACAGTCTAATTTCCTTAGACTGAATTGGGTCCCCTGAAATTCATATGTTGATGTCCTAACCTCTAGTACTTCAGAATATGACCTTGTTTAGGTCTTTATAGAGGTCATGAAGTTATTATCATGTTTCCCCTAAAATAAGACCGGGTCTTATACTAATTTTTGCTCCATAAGAGCGTATTTTCAGGGGATGTCTTATTTTTTCATGGACAACAATCTACATTTATTCAGTCACAGTCATGTCATCTTCTTCTGAACATCATCATAATGTACTTAAATGTGTCCGTCTGGCTGACGATCTTAACTGGGGCTTATTTTCGGGGAAACACGGTAGGTGGGCCCTGATCCAATATGACTGATGTCCTTACAAAAAGGGGGAAATTTTGAGACACAGGGCGAATGCCACGTGAGCATAAAGGTGGCCGTCTGCGAGCCCCGGAGTGAGGCCTGGAACACATCCTTCCCTCACAGCCTCAGAAGGAACCAACGCTGCCAACACCTTGATGTCAGGCTTCCAGCCTCCAGAACAGTGAGACAGTACATTCTGCCATTTAAGCCACTCAGTCTGTGGTCTTGACAGCCCAGGAAACAAATCCAATCCCTTAGGAAGGTCCTTAATTGCCCTTAATGAGATCTCTCGGATTCTGGTTGGCCGTCAGTTCCTTACTTTTGTGAGAAGATGGGGATTTGTTTTTTCCCAAATGTTTGTGATGATTTTAGCTTCTGGAGAAGCTGAATTAGAGATCAGTGTGTTTTATAATGACGTTAGCTATACCTTTATCATGTTATGGGCCATTATTTTCACTTGTTTTAAGGGCTGTGCAAAGCATTATTCTTCCAGTTACCTTGAATTGCCTTGTCGCTTCAAGACCAGGAAGTTCTTTCCTGTTGCATCAGAGTGAGCACATCTCTCTATAGCACACACATTCCTTGGTCCTGAATTTATATGTTTGCATTCTCTTTAAGCCAGGCAGTATGCACTGAATACAAGTCCTGAAATATCTAGAAAAATGGTGTTCTTTTCAGATCTCACCATATTGTGTTCGATGCTGCGAGCTTATTTAATTGAGGGAAATCATCTTTGGGTGATATAATTTAAAACTGAATGTTGTCACCATGGAAAAATGAACTCCTTCCAGATTCTCTCTTGGAGAAAATCATTGTTGGATATGTTATTCAGCCAGGAACATGCTGTACCAAATGTATTAAAATTGATTCAGTGCTTTGTTTCATTTTCTGATATCAAATAGGAATATGGAAATAATTGCTAGTGTCAGGGTAGTTTATGAAATGGTGAACATGATACAGGGTTTTATTCATTGGAAGTGAAATTGGAATCTTTTTCTTTAGATGTATACCTTTTACTTATAGCAAAAAGATGATGTTTTGGGAGAAAAAAATTAATGAAAGCCATGTATTCTAACAGGAAAATAAAAGATATACATTGTTTTTAGGAAACATTCCAACGTCATTCATAATTTTTTGCTTGCTAATTTTCTTTCTCTTAACCATTTTTTAAAGAGATTTTAGTTTTCGTTCTTATTGATTGATTGATTGATTTAAGGAGTAAAGGTAGTCATTTAAAGAAGAGACTTTTGCTAAAAGCAGCTAGCAGTAAAACCATGGCTATCAGTCGTGTCTTTCACAAAAAGTGGCTATTCCTTCAGATGCTACTGAAAATTTCCTAAGACAGTCTTAGCATTCTAACCTGTCTATCATTATACACATGTCTGTTGTTGTTGCCTAAAAATCTTGAGTAGAAAAAAATCACTACAGTGACATTTCTTTTGATTGACCATCTGTGAAGCCTATAGGTGACCCACCTAGTGTCTCATGAGATCTGGTAGAGTCTTCTGTTTTCTGTAGAGCCCTGTTTCATTATTCCAGTCTTCACTTTTCTGTAACTGCTCTGAACTAGTATTTAAGTCTTTAATAAGTGTTAATATTTATTAACACTTAAGTATTGAAGTGTTACTAACACTTAAGTCTAGTTGTTTCACCAACTAGATCTTAATTTTCTCATACGAAGGAATAATTCCTTATATGCGTGCTCTCCTATAAGAGATATATTGCAGTATACGTTGGTTAATTGATTATTCATCTCAAATTTAAACCTTTGTATTAGAACTAAATTGTTATTATGCAGAAAGGAGTTTAAAGAGAAATTCTTTTTCCCTCAAGGATCAGAGTTTACAGCAAAAGACATTCGTGACCTTGAGACATAATAGGTTTGTGGTAAAATGGTTGAATGAGTTTCTCACTGAACGTATTCTTTTGAATGTTTTGCATTCTGAAACAACACTGAGTGTTTCTTGGACCTTGATGTTTATTACTGGATTGGAGACTTAAAAAGATCTGGAGGCCTCATTTGTCATTGGTAAAATAGCAGAGTGAGTTAGACCATAGGTTCTGGAGTCAGGCTGCCTGGGTTCTGGGGTTGGCCTCCATTACTTCACTTTTCACTTTTGTGACTCTATGACTCACTGTCTATCTGTGAAAGAGGAGTGATAATAGTACTTACTGCGTGATTTGTTGTGAGGATTAATTGAGGTTTTAATTAGATTTATGTATATATATATAAAAAATGAGATTTATATATTTTTGTACATGTGTGCATTATATATAATCATTAGAAGAATTCTTGGCACTTAGGAAGTTCAAGTTGGCTTCATAATAGAAATGTATATGTTTTAGAAGGAAATACTGTAATATTTGACATTATTCTGATGACATTTCCAGGATTGGAAACACAATGGCAGGAAACAGCCTTGTTCTACCCATCGTTCTTTGGGGTCGCAAAGCCCCAACACACTGCATCTCAGCAGTCCTTTTAACAGATGACGGGGCCACGATCGTGACAGGATGCCATGATGGGCAGATATGTCTCTGGGATCTTTCAGTAGAATTGGAAGTGAGTATTTGAAATGCCTGTTGTACTTTTTAAATACAAGAAACTACTTAATAGAGAATAACACAGTTCCAGAATAACACTTGGCTTCACAATATATTTTCTGTGAAGTGTATTTTGACTAAAATTGGTACTATGCAGATTGATTATTTCCATTATTCATCAGAGTTAACTTCTGCTGGCTTTTGCCTATTTTCAAATATCATATCTACCCTAAGTGGCATAATATGTTACATTTAAGATTTTTCAAAAGATTTTTACCCATTCTTAAAGGGGCTTTCAAAAAGGTATTTAAAAACAATTTTGAACATTTATACCTTTTAAGGTGAATGTGTTCAAGAGAGCACAACTTTTTATAAAGCGTAAATTTTGTTGTATTTATTTTAAAAATTACGATGTGTTTATTGCCATTCTATCATGGACATGAATGCTCCATGCGCTCTGCTCCTAGGCTTTCTCAGCTGACAGACTAGGAAAATAAGAGTTGGGGACACACACACACACACACACACACACACTCTTCACATGGTACCTACCATTCCAGTAGAACACCACAGGGTTTATTCTGCTTTTCTCTTTTTTCCATTTTTTTTTTTTTTTTTTTAAGATTTTATTGGGGAAGGGGAACAGGACTTTATTGAACAGTGTGTACTTCCAGGACTTTTTTCCAAGTCAAGTTGTTGTCCTTTCAGTCTTAGTTGTGGAGGGTGCAGCTCAGCTCCAGTTTTAGTTGCTGTTGCTAGTTGCAGGGGGCACAGCCCACCATTCCTTGCGGGAGTCAAACCAGCAACCTTGTGGTTGAGAGCATGCGCTCCAACCAACTGAGCCATCCGGAAGGCAGCTCAGGTCAAGGTGCTGTGTTCAATCTTAGTTGCAGGGGGCGGAGCCCACCATCCCTTGTGGGATTCGAGGAATTGAACTGGCAACCTTGTGGTTGAGAGCCCACTGGCCCATGTGGGAATCGAACCAGCAGCCTTCGGAGTTAGGAGCATGGAGCTCTAACTGCCTGAGCCAACCGACCGGCACGTCTTTTTCCATTTTTAAACCTCCCTTCTGACAAATTTCCCCAGGAATTTTTCTGTAAAGGGGGACAGAGAAAATGGGGTGGTAGCTGGCATGGAATGTAGTGTCAAGAAAGTTGACTTTAAAAGGTGGGGTTGGATGGATGAGAAAATTTTGGATGTGTGAGAAAACTTTCAAGGCCTATTCTAACCATAAACAATGACTGAATTTTTCTCTTAATTATAACTGTGCAAAAGATGGCTAAGATAAATTTAATTTGGAAAATCTCTTTAGGTGTTACATATCAGAACTATAGAACAATCTCAATATTCTTCCCAAGCAATATTTGGTTTTGAACAATTTAGTTTTCCTAGTAAATTAGGATACATTGTTTGCAAAATGGACGCTATGAAGGGTACAAAGGGTCTTTAAAGGTGTTGGTCATATTCTGTTTTTTTAACTGGTATTGAGTATGTGGCTATTCATATCTTATACATATGTTATAAATATCATTTGCATGTATTAAATATTTAATTATGAAATAACCTGTGACCCTGAAGTAGCCTGAAGTAATAATGTGCCATTTGGTACAAACTAGATAAATTTGCGTCCTGATTGCCAGACTACTTTAGAGTAGGAGGCATTCTGTGCAGTTGTGTGACTCTGGGTAATGCTTCCTGTAAGACTCTGTTACTAAATGGTTAGTTAGTCTCTGAAGATCAGTTTTAGTTCCAGATAGTTAACGTTGATATCAGCATTTGTGAGGGTACCTGTCCTCTAGTTTTTATATTTAGGGACGTCAGCCTAGAGACTGCAAATGTGCTTTTAGATCATGAAAGTGTTATTTAAAAATAAGTGAGGTTAAATTATTTTATGTAGTAATTCCCATTCTTCACCCGATTCCTCAGATACTGTAGCTTGGTCCTTAAGACGGCCCTGGTCTGAACCTTGGCTCCATCACTCGCTGTATGATACTGGACAGGTGCCAACTCCTGGTTCCACCTTTGACCTCAGAACTACTTGGCAGGGTGATTGTGGGCATTAAATAGAAAGTCCCTGTTTCGCTGTTCTTAGTTTTTGGTGCTCTGAACAATTCTTCTCAAACCTATATGTGTATATTTATATTGAATATTTAATAGTATTCCTAAAAAATAGTAGTTTTTAAAAATTTGGTCCTTACATCAATAAATTTGTGTATTTCTAGGTTAATCCTCGAGCACTGTTATTTGGTCATACAGCTTCAATCACCTGTTTGTCTAAAGCCTGTGCTTCTAGTGACAAACAATATATTGTCAGTGCTTCTGAAAGTGGGTAAGTATTTTCTTATTCACTTTTTTTCCTCCTAAGTCTTTATTGAAAATAGTACCAGTGTATTAGTAAGTAGGAAATTTCTTTTTCTTTTGGATTATCTTTTAAATAAATGCTTTGGTTATCTAAAATTAAAGATATTTGAACTATGGTGTTAAAAATGTGAATGTGATTAGTGATTTTTACAATACTTTTATTATAATTTATGACTATGTCTTTGCCTTGCTTTTGAGAAACTCAGAATACCACAGAAGTTAAAGCCTGATCATGAATTGCCATGGCATTGTTATTGAGCTGGCAGACAACTTTGAGAGTTTGAAAAACCTGATGATGCTAGGCTAGCATAAATTTGGATGATGAAACCATGTAAATGTTCATACAGTTATATTGATGTATGTTACTACAGTCATGTAACTACATATCTTCCTAAGCTTCAGAAAATAACTTGCTTTTGGGGACAGGGTATTAGACAGTAGTTGTAGGATCCAGAGTGTGAGGAAGTTTTAAAACTTTTTTGGTGCTTAGAAAATTGTATATTTACACAATATGTTATTGAAGAGAATTGGGGAACTGGAAGAGAATTATTTAAGAAGTTGTCTCTTTCAACCTCCCCATAATTTTATGAATTTGAAAAGAACCTTGTGTAACTGTTTGAAACAAGACGAGGCAGCATCAAGTAAAAATATAGTACCTTTTGGTCGATTAAAGGATAATTCACATTAGAATACATAATCTAAATAGATCAAACATTTTTTGAAAACTTGTTTCATACCATGTGGGATATAGGAAAGGTTATTTCAAAGAAAAGCATAATATCAGGGTCATTGTATTTTAGTACTGTTGTTTTCTGTTAAATAAATCTTAGGTTTATTACTTTAAAAGACAAGGCACATTGATTGACATTTCTGATTTTGAATGTTGTGTCTTTTGTTTGAGATATAAGCCTCTTTGTGTGCACGCATATTCTGCAGTAAATACAGAATCAAACCTGGAATATTATGTTTAATTTGAAAAGGTTTGGAATTCAGTTAACTTTAATTTTGATTTGTTTTTTTGCTGTGTTCAATTTTCTAGCTATGTTGACAACCAATGGAAAAATCTCAGTGATTTCAAGTATACCTTTATTTCTTGTTTTTGTCACTTGCCCCTCATATGTCACTTGGGGCTCTGCTCTGCTTCATTATTATCCTAACTTTGAGGTTGAGGGGAGGGAACAACCACTATCTGAAGCAGCCAGTATCTGGAACAGAAGCAGAGGAGAAAGAGAGTTCTGGAGGGCCCCACATCACTTCTGGCCAGAAAGACTCCACGAACCAAAAGGGAGCTTGGAGGTCCAGTCCTAACATGTGCCCAGAAAGAATGCAGATCGAGGTGGGGGTGGGTAGGTTTGAAAGGAGGTGGGGATGGTGGGTTGGGACAACCAGAATTTTTGATGAACAGCAATAATGACTATACACTACTTTTTTTTTTTTGTTGATGTACCAGTTTTAATAGAAAATTACTTTTAAACCATTGTGACAAAGTTGAACAGTATTTTTTAAAAATCAGATTTAAAGTTAGCTGTGATTTTGTTTTATAGAGAAATGTGCCTCTGGGATGTGAGTGATGGCAGATGTATTGAATTTACAAAATTAGCCTGCACACATACTGGCATACAGGTGAGTATTTCTGTAACTGTCCAAGTCAGCACAATTTTTTATGGGCATACAATTAAAAAATGTTTTTTAAACACTGCGCTGTGTAGTTTGATATGCAAAATGGGTGGAGATGACAAGAAGGCTAGAATTAGAGTAGTAAAAGTATCCTCATAAGATGGTGCAGTAGGGGGAGGTAATAAAGTCGAGGAGACTGATGTGGAAAGATGTAAGGTAAGCCGATCGCCACTGCTGCTTCTGCTCTTCCAGCCTCTCCTGTTACCCGCGTGAGAGCCTCTCTACTAGCTGGGTAACTCCTCTAGATCCGAAATCATGGGATTCTTGCTTACTGAAGCCTTTATGTTTCCATCATGATTGATACAAATTGACCTATTTTATGGATCATGTCTTTTTTATTGCTTGTGTAGTTGGTCCTTGGGTATATTTTTTTGACTTTCCAACTCTGTAGAAGAAGTGACTATTTCATATGCCTGGCTTATACAGGAATTTACATGGGAATCTATAGCTTCTGAGATACATTCCTAGTATTCTTTCTTCTATGTGTGTGTGTGTGTGTGTGTGTGTGTATTTAACCCACTTCACCATATATTTGACCCTCTTTACCCCCCTCCCTCCTTACCCTCTGGTAACCACTAAACTGTTGTCTGTGTCTATGAGTTTTTGTTTTTTCATTTGTCTTGTTCTTATATTCTTTCTTCCTCTTTCATATGGTAATTATCAGGTTCTTTGTGCTTCAGTTTACTCATCATTTACTGTGTTGGGAAAATTACAAGTACATAGAAAACATGATTCTCAATGGGGCAGGAGAGGGAAGAGGAGAGAACTCACATTTATTGAGTTAAGATTGTATAAGCTTTTTTTTTGTATGGCGTTTCATTAGTTCTTCCCACATCCTTAGGGATTAAATAGGAGTCTATCATTTTACATATGAGGAAGCTGAGACCCAGAGTGATGAAATGACTTGGCCCCAATCTCAGAGTGAGTCATCCTGGTGCCACGATCCCAAATCAGATTTGTCTGACTCTATGGGCTGTGTTCTTTCTGTTAAAACAAATACAGTCATTTGTTGCAGAAAAAATAAAAAACACCTGTGCCAACACAAATTAGAAAAACAATGGAAAATGTGTGTGAGGGAGATGGTGATTAGTGTGGTAAAGGTCTTTTGTGACAATTTCTTGCCCTGGGAAAGGCCTTTGAAAATTTTCTTTTTCAATGCTGTTGGGATATATGCTTTTTATTTAAAGGGCATACATTGTTTATTTTTGTGTCGTACGAAGAATCATCAAGGTTTATAGAGAGAAAAGGGGTAAAGAAAATTATGTAGAGTCATTGACTTTGTAGATAATTTATTTTAATTGAAAAATTATATAGAAATGTCTTAAACTCATTGGATATAAGTATTGATGGTTGCATAATTTTATGATTTAAAAATCTTTGGTTTACGTTTTAGGAAAAATTATATTTATTCAGCATATTTTCAGTGCCTGTGTATTTATCTGATCCTCAATTAGGCCTTCTGCATTTAAATTGGGAGCCATCTCTAAGAAGATGCTTTTTGGCAGATTGACTCGTGTGTGACAGTTATTTCCTGTGTGAGCCTCACCCTGTCAGATCCAGAAGCGAGTTGTGCTTTATATACTCAGAAATGATAAACTCGGTGACACTGGCACTTAGTGCAATCACAAGGAAGTGCCAACTTAATAAATTGCCATGTGGGGCATCCCTGTTTAATATTTGGAAAACTTATTTCTCCATTTAGGACACTTTCTTTGCCAGTATCAAAGGGTCTAGGAAGGTCAATATTAGTGTGCAAAAGATTGAGAGTATAACCTTAGAGAAAAAGGTGAGAGGTCTAATAAAATGCACCTGCCCTCGGAGAGAGCTCTGCTGTAGTGTCTGCAGTGCCATGTGTCTCCTGGCTGGTGTTGCGTGAACACTGACACGGTTTGCTCCTCTGTACCCACCCTGTCTTGACGCATCCTCCGGTTCTATGGGTTACCAGTAGTCACATTATTATATGTGAGTGCCTGGTAGTCCCTGGGACCTCTAGGGTGTGTCATGTGTTTTTCATCCAACTGCTGAGGTCTAGAGGTGCCCCCTGTGGTTGTCTGTGTTTTATCAGACGTCCTCTTCGAGGTTTAGTGGTGCTACCTTGAGCTAAGTTCATGTGTTCTGTGATCCATGTTTATGTTTCAGCAGTTGTAGCCCTTCTGATACAGGGTACTCCATAGTTGAGAAAAGGTGGTATTCCTCCACATACAATGTTGAGCTCTGAGAACAGGGCTACTAGTGAGTGTGGGAGCAGATCAGACCTGGGTTTCTATGTTATTTCTCCAGTTATGGAGTGGTTACAGCACTGCCCTTTGTGCTGTGTTTAGCTTGATTTGTGTAAGGTCCAATCCTCGAGAAGTACTAGTCTGATCTTTAGGTGTCTTCATCTTCTAAAAATCCTCTAGAAGAATCACTTGACTAAGATTGTCACTATTTTGAGGCTAAGGGAAGACGGGTCCTTTGATAAGTTGTTGGTCTTGTTTTGATAGTTGTTCTTCCTCTGTTCTTTGGTCGATGGGAACCCATCTTATTCTTTTGAATTTATGGTGGTGTTGGTTCTTCTTCTGTTTTTCTTCCACAAAGTAAATGTGCACCATGAGAATGATTAAAACCATTCATATTCTAGTGTGAAATGATACACTTAGATTACTCAGAATTTACTTCTGATTATAATGTTTGGACATAAAGCATCTTTACTTCTAAATTTTACTTGGTCATAGCTAGTAATTATAATACTATACCCACCTGTTCCTATTCATCTAAAATTCATCTTATTTTTGTGACCCGCTGGAGCTTCCCTTTTGCTTTGATTTGTGGAACTGATTTGATTCAAGTGTTTTATTAGTTCATTCAACAGTCCTGTTTCCGATGCTGCCAGAGGATAAAAAAGAATTATCATGAATTCCCCAAAGTTCAAAGGGGAGGATAAGATGTTAGGAAAAGAGTAATTTTTGTTAGATATTTTGAAATATTAACATACCTTGATGTGTGTGTATATACATAGACATATGATATGTACCATACGAGTATATTATGTCAGGAAATATTACTGAAGGAATTGAGCATCATAATAAGCTTGATGGATGCATGGGAATCAAGTATCTGAAGTAAAGGGGAACACTTAAAAATCTCTTTCCTTTTAGTTCTACCAGTTCTCTGTTGGGACTCAGAGAGAAGGAAGGCTTTTATGCCATGGCCATTATCCCGAAATCCTTGTTGTGGATGCCACCAGCCTTGAGGTGTTATACTCCTTAGTGTCCAAGATATCCCCAGACTGGATTAGCTCCATGAGCATTATTCGATCCCACCGGACACAAGGTCAGTGTGTGGTGCCCGTTACGAACTTCACCATGACTTAATGGTTATTTGTTGTGGCGTTCTGTAACGTTATATGGTAATATATCTGGTTAGATTCTTTTATTTAAGAAATAACTAACAATTGGTGGTCTGCCTCTACCTTCATTATGAATCTTTGATTGAATTAAAAATTACAGTGTTAGATTATCTCTATTCCATGGAGTAGATCACTAGCTTTTGGCAATCTTATAGGGTGGGTGTATTTGTGAAGTGGAGGAAGATTTGTCTTAACCTCTTGCAGGCATGGTGGGAGGAATCATAGTTTTACCTGTATATTTCTTAGGTCCAGTTTTGTCACTTAAGAGGCATAAGAAACGTTTCCATTTTTTATGGAGATAATGAAAAGGAAGGGGATGATATATGAGTATATTTAAATTTAATGAAAGTTTGACTGCTCCCTTACCTGAAGCTTATGAATTTAGGTTTTATGTCATGTCTTTCTCTCGATCACAATCTGTGGAGGGTATAATGTACAATAAAATGTCTAGAAGGCAAGCAAGGTAGGTGGGAAAGCAGGGAAACGAGTGCCTTGAAGAAATAAAGTGAGTATGCTCATTCATGATAATTAAAAGTTAATGAATTTCAAAGAATAAATGTTCTTTAATGTAGTGATCAAGAGCATTTGAAATTATTAAAAACTTGGTTGGAATTCAAAAATAAATTCAAGTAGCTAGAAACAGATTTTCCTTGTTGGCAATGTTTATGGTCATCTTTATTATGTTTTAAAATCTGGTTTCTGTTATTTTAGGAAATACAGAATTATGTTTTCATGCCAATTGTAAAACATACTGTTATTTAATTTCATTAAAGTGAACCATGGTTCATGTTACTATGATAACCATGTTCCTATTTAGAAATAAAGCAAATTGTATTAGTGACCTTGGCTTCTTGTTCCCTCTTGGCTTAGAGGACACTGTGGTTGCACTGTCAGTGACCGGCATCCTGAAGGTGTGGATTGTCACCTCCGAAATCAGTGGCATGCAGGTGAGACAAATGAGACGAACATGATTGCTCCGGGTTTCTCCTTACGGAGTCTTCAATTAGCGTTGCTATGTACCTTCCCTTTTTTTCTTGAAGGGGAAGGATAAAGCGATTCTTTTTTGATAGTCTATTGACATACGTAGCATAGACGATCCCCTAGAATGTTGTCTCTGTAAGTGAATTAATTTTTTCATGTTTGATGGTAGACATCTGCTTTATAGGATAGAAATAGAGAAACATATTGCACAGTGTAGGAAGAGGTGGGATTTTCCTCAAATGCTTCTGTTTAAGTTGAAATGTAGTTTGCTCGAGGGAAAAAAATAAAGCAAACCATCACAGAAAGTATATTTAAAACCAGTTTTAGTCTTCTCTCTCTCTCTTTCTCTCTTTCTCTCTCTCTCTCTCTGTCTCTCTGTTTTTTGGGCTTGAATTCCTTGTTACTTTTTTATCAATAAGAAAGGCAGATTAATTTTCTGACAATATTGATGCTAATCTCTTCAGCTAGGGAATTTTTAGACATTGTATTTGGGAGAAACTGGAGGAATTGATTAGTGTGTTGTTGTTTTTTTTAATTAAAAGCACTTATAGCTACAAAAATTAGGCTTGACTCAAACTTTTATCATAGGTTATAGTCAGAGTGATGACACTTATTACCGTCAGTATTTTAATCTTGAACAGCTTTGTAGCAAAGATGTCATGCCAAGATGTTTTTGTAGTGTTTTTTTGCTGCTCTTTACAGCCTTGGTTCTCACATGAAGGGCTAAAATGATGAACATATCAAGTGATGTCTTTATTTCATTTTTTTTATCATTGGGTGATAATTTTAATTGACAACCAAGCCATTCCTAAAATTTTACAAATCTTTCTCTTTCTAGGATACTGAGCCAATATTTGAGGAGGAATCCAAACCAATTTATTGTCAGAATTGCCAAAGCATCTCTTTTTGTGCATTCACACAAAGGTCACTTTTGGTTGTGTGTTCCAGGTATTGGAGGGTAAGATAATTACATAAGTAAGAAGTTGTAATTTTCTTCTTCAAGATGTTAGTTTATCAGACTTCCAAAGATAATTGTACGGAAGAGCTTGATGCAAGAATGTTTTAACCATTTGGAATTCCTGTGTGATTTTGATACCATATTTTGAGGTGTTGGGATTTGGCCTTATGTAGTTGTCTTTTTTTGTTTGTTTATAGAATGATTCAGTTAATGAGCATTATGGATCTTAATTTCTACCTTTTGCTACTGATTTAGTCATTATCTTGTCAGTACAACATATGCGGTGATAGTAGGTTTTCTGCAGGTGGACATATCTTTGAAGAATCAGCATGTTTTGACCACTGGTGCCTAGCCTAACATATTTTTCAAAGCTTTCCATGTCTTATTTCTTTTAATCCTTATAGCTCAGAGGGGAAGTATATTAGTTATCTAATCCTGCATAACAAATTACTCCAAAACAGTAGTTTAAACCACACACATGTGTCACCACCCATTTACACATGTATCTTCACCCATTTATACTCATGTGTGTAATCACCAGCCCATCTGTGGTCTGGAATCCGGGCATGGCTCAGCTGGGTACCTCTGGCTCAGGGTTTCTCACAGGCTGCAATCAAGGTGAATGCTGGGACTATGATCTCATCCTAAAGCCCAGCTTGGGGAGGGTCTACTTCCCAACTTACTTACTTGGTAGGTGGCAGGCCTTAGATCCTCCAGACTTTTGGCTGGAAACATTAGTTCCTTGCCATGTGGGCCTTTCACAACCTGGGAACTGTCTTCCCTCAGAGTAAGTGAGCAAGAGGAGGTGTAGCTAAGGGCCGCCTAATCTTAGAACTGAGATCTCATCACCTCTGCCATATTCACTTGTCTAGAAGCAGTCACAAAGTCCAGGGGAGAGGATGACACAAAGGTGTGAGTACAGGGATCGGTGGGGTAATCTTAGAGGCTGCCTGTAGTAGGAATTGCTGCTTTCCCCATTTTGCAGATAAAGCACCTGAGGCACAGAGGGGATAAATGACTGAGGTTTCACAAGTGGTAGTGGAGTTGCTGGATTACATCACAGGTAGTCTGAGTGCCGCAGCTGCTCTGATTACTGCCATGCTGTACTGCCTCAAAGGGAATGGGCTGTGTAGTAGGACTGCCTGAGGCAGCAGTATCTGATCCTTGCCACTTCTATGCTTTCAGATTAAGATTAGAGAGGAAAAGCTACCAGCTGCTTAGTTATAGGAAGTTGTATGGGGTCCTTCTGTGTCTTAAAATTCAAAACACATGCAAGTAGTAATAAAAACAGAGCACAAGAGGATACAGTGAAAAGTATACAGTTTTTCCCCTGGTACTTCCCTTGCCCTCACCAGAGGTAGTACGTAATACCACTTTTGTGTTCATTGTAAGCATTTTATAATCCTGTGAGAACAGCCTTTTCTTAAATGCATACAAAAGAGTGACAAGGCAACCCACAGACTGAGAGATTGTTACCATAAACACATATGATGAAGGACCTGTCTATTATTATTTATAACAAAAACAATTCCTACGAATCAAGCTGAAAAATGCAGACAACTCAATAGGAAAATGGACAAAAACATTTCATAAAAGAGGAAAGCCAGATGGCCAATAAATATATAGAAATGTTCTCAGCTCCATTAATCATCAGAGAAATGCATATTAATGCTAAGATAGCACTACAACCCACCAGGATGATGTTTTCATATGTTTATTGACATAAGGAAATTTTCAGTTTTAGTATGGTTAAATTACCATCTTTTATTGTATGGTCTCCAGAACAGTTGTGACATGGTCTAAAGGCCTCACCACAAGCTAAGATTTTTTTTTTGTAATCTTTTATTTTTTCCTAATAGTTATATGATTTTATCTTAAATACCTTTGAATGTTTAACCTGAAATTAATTTTGTATAAATTGTGAGATGTAAATCCAATTTTACTTTTATTCCAGATGGACCCTTCCCCCCCCACCCCAGTTTCTGATGCCATTTGTTGAATGATTCATTTTTCTATTGTGCCTTTATAATATACTTTATTACTATATTACTTGAATCGGTTTCTGGACTTGATTTGTCTTTCCATTCATGCATGCACTCGTACTGTATTGCTTTATTTTCTCTAGCTTTATAATTTGTTTTGCTAGATAATAGGGTGAGAAGCTGGTCTCCTTTCATTATTCTTTCTTGGACTTTTCATGGCCACGTTTGTAGTGCTAATGTTAGATACTGATAAATAGTATAGCAAATTGTGGTGAATTTAGCTAGGATTTGTTCTAATTTCAAGGCTCTGCGCAAGCAACTCCATTTTCTTTTTTTTTTTTAGAGAAGTGAAATAAACACTCTAGGCTACTGAATTACTCATTCTTCCTGGGGAGAATTTCTAGCAGTATAGAATATATTATCAAATATAGAAAGTGATAGAAAATTTCTGCCAGGAATTATAAGACCAGGATTTCAGTCCTAGTTCTACCACTTACTGGACACTTCACCTTGAGTAGGTGATGTAACACTTATTTCTGTCAGTTTCCTCTCCATAAAGTGGGGTAGCAATACTTGCCTGCCACCTCCTGCAGTGATTCTAAGGGTCATATAAAATAATAATCGCATTTTGTAAACTGAGGTGCCTTACAAATATAAGGCCCTGATGGTCAATAGCCTGTATTGCTGATGAAATTATATAGACTTTTATATGTGAGAATTATGAAATAATAAAACTGAGTCTGTTAACTTCCTATTTACAGTGTTTTAGAACATTGATGAAATAAGGTAAAGTAAGGTCATTCCCCTATTAATAAGGAGGTGTTCTGATGTCAAAATGTATTGTTAGAAATGTTACTAAACATAGAACTAAAGCAGGAGTCGTAACCTTGCATGCTAGAGGTTGGCTCCCTGTCACTTGCCATTCTTCAATGAAGCACTTCTCCCTCTGGATAAGAAAGGTGAAGGCTTCTTGTCCTCACCTGTCCTGGTCTGCTGTCTGACCACGCAGCTGGAAACCTACCTGTGTTCCTGTTGCCGGTGGCTGTGCTCTGGGGCTCACTGACAAAGCATCTTTCACTGACGTAGTGAGCTTGAAAGGCCTGAGTTTGTTAAGTGTATTTCTAGAAGGTTTTCTTCATTTTGTTTTTGTTTGTTTTTTAGTTAAAATGTTGCTGTATCTCACTTAAATGACACCAAAATGGACAAGACTGTGAATTTCTTATTCTTTGTAGGTATTTGATGCTGGAGATTATTCCCTGTTGTGTTCAGGTCCTAGTGAAAATGGACAGACATGGACTGGAGGTGACTTTGTATCAGCAGATAAAGTAATCATTTGGACCGAAAATGGGCAAAGTTACATTTACAAACTACCTGCCAGGTATTCAACAAATAATAAGTTAGGACTTTAATCAAAAGCAAAAGATTCCAAATTTGGGGTATAACTATTTAATTTAGGTGAAAAAAACCTCAGAACTTCTTAAGTTAGATATGTAATTCCAGTTTAACTTTTAAGTACAAAAATTAGGTGAATTTTTATTGGAAATAGACTATTTGAATGATGTTCATTATTTAATTTAATGCCAAATTAAATTAGCTGTAATTTAAAAATCCATTTTTTGTTCATGTCCAAAAACCTCCTGGGGCATGACAAAATATTTAATGTCAGTATTTTAATTGAATGATGTATTTTTCTCATTTTCAGTTCCCTTCCAGCTAGTGATTCATTTCGCAGTGATGTGGGGAAAGCGGTTGAAAATTTAATTCCTCCTGTACAAGATAGCCTCTTGGATCGAACAGATAAAGAGGTAAAATTCTTCAGGTATCATTTACAATTGATGGTTATGTTGAAAAATTTTCAGAACTCTTTTTTGGTGTCTTTTTTGGTAGCTCATCATTTGAAAGGTACAATATAATTCAAGGCACTATGTTAGACATTTTAAAACAGTTTGATATGGTTGATTGTAAGTACGATTTTAAAATTTGCATATCTTACACATGTGATATGCCTATAATACAGCATTTACCGTTCTCTGAGAATACAAATGATCTAATGCTGATTACATAGTGGAAATGGCTTTTTGATAAAGTTCCTATTGATAATGTAAATTTATTTTACACTATCAAGCCATTATAAAACCAGTGACAGATGTAATACCCTTTTGGAAGGGCGAAGATAACCATGTAATAATGCTCACTAATAATAGTTCAGTACTTGAACAAGGCATTGCAGTATCTTCCAAAAATCATGTAGTGATTTAAATCATTAGCTTTTAGAAATGAAGAGTACAAGACATTTTTCTCTATAAAAAACCAAAGTTTATTACAATTTCTTAAAACCTGGTTAATATCAATTGAAAGTTGAAATGCAACAGCACTTGGTACTGGGGTTTCCACTCTATAGTCTTTGAGCAGTAAGAAAGAAATTTTGGTTTTGGAAATAAAGTTTCCTTATGTTCTGGATTTCTACAGCTTTATCATTCTGAACATTTCGTTCCATCTTTATGTAGAGGGGTAGTGAGTGGAAGGGAACTGTTATGTACCATGAGTATTTTGAATATCCAGAATTTATACATGTAGATACAAATAAGATCCTTTATAACCTGTCCTATATTCTCTTAACGTAAACTCGTGCTGACTGCTCTAACCGAGACAATCACTTCCAATAAAACTAAGGGATACTGACTTTATAAAAAATCTACACAAAATAAAACAAATTTATATCATGTTTCCTTAAATATCACCTCCTTTATCATTTCCAATTAAAATATATTATTATTAATATAGGGTATGAGACATTCATATGTTAAAATGTGAAATATTGGTTATTCCAGCTGCTGTAGCAACTTCTTGTTCAGCATGTTGTTTATCCATTAATACTTTTACTAGTTTTCAGACTTTAAGAAAAGTCAAATAATTGATTATACTTAGTATATAGTTTCCATAGGCTAGGTCTTTTTAGGAAAACAACTAATATCAAACATACTAATTAGATTACTTGTTCACTATAATTGTCCAAACTGAATTCTCTTCATTACTGATTTTCAGGATAAGATTCTATGTTTTAATAATCAATTATCTGTGAATTGATACTCAAAAATTTAATTTTAGGATTCTATCACTGTTTAGAGTTTTCAAATATATGATCTGACTGAAGGTATAAGATCCTAATCAGAAAAATAATTTGTTTTAAAAATGAAAATATACAGAAGACCCTAATGAATGGTTTTTCTTCCTAGTAATTTATAGCTAACATAATTCAAATTGATTATGTAAATGTGACTTTGTAAAATGTTATACTATTAGCTGAAGAATATTCTCATTTAAAAAAAAATGGAGTCCTCATAGATACAGAGAAAAAAACTGATGGTTGCTAGATGGGAGGGGTTGGGGGATGGGGGAGAAGGTGAAGGGATTAGAAAGTACAGATTGGTAGTCACAGAATAGTCACGGGGATGTGAAATACAGTAAGGGGAATATAATCAATAATGTTGTAAAGACTATGTAGGGTGTAAGATGGCACTGGACTTACCGGAGGGGGGGATCACTTCATAGATTGTATAAATGCCTAACCACTGCACTGTACACCTGCAACTAATATAAAATAATATAGAATGTCAACTATAATTAAATATATAGTTATGGGATGTACAGTACAGCATACGGAATGCAGTCTGTGGTACTGTAATAGCTGTGTATGATGTCAGATGGAGTAGACTTGGGGGGGGTTATCACTTTGTGAGGGGTGTAAATGTCTAATAATATTGTTTTGTACCCCTGAAACTAATCGTAAAAATAAATTAAATTAAAAAAGAGTCTTTCATTGTTCCTAAGAATAAAAATGTAAAACTTATAAATGGAAAAAAATTTTTTTTTTTAATTTAAAAAGCAGAGTTTTCCAGTTGCACAAACTTAGTCGTTTAATTTTACTGTTGTTCCTAGTGATTAGTCAGGAATGGGCAAAAGGCGAGCGTTAGCAGTTCTCCCCTTTTGACCTTTTAAATGGAGCCTTCTTTTTAGTAAAGAGTAGTATATTGTAGTAATTGTTTAATAAGAGACAGTTAAGTAAATTGCATTGTTTTGGTGAGTTATAGATTTTTATAAAGCAGAGAAAAAGTATAAATAGTAATTCTATAGAAAGACTATATAAATATAATTTTCATTTCTTTGAATGCTTGTGATCAAATGGATTTGAATATTAGTTGACATGTACATTAATGCTACAAAGTTATATAAAAATATTGTTGAATACTCATGCTATAAACACTTTTTTTATTCTGGTACTGAAGCAAAGTAATCATTAACATCCTTACTTGAAAAAATGTTGATGGTGAAATATTTTGATTAAAAAGATAGCTAAACATATTTGAACAATTTTTTTTTTCCAGTTGCTAATTTGTCCTCCTGTTACTCGGTTCTTCTATGGATGCAGGGAATACTTCCATAAACTATTAATTCAGGGAGATTCTTCTGGAAGATTGAATATTTGGAACGTTTCAGACACACCTGATAAACAGGAAGGTGAAGGAGGTAATAGTAAATCATGTGTAGCAATTTCTTAATTCTTTTAATTTAACAACCTAAATACTAACCACTGAATAACAAATTCGTAATGTACGTATGTTTTTTCCTTCTTAGAATTATGGTTGATGACAGTTATCATTTTTGGTATATTACTGAGTCAACCGTAAGTGTGTTGAATGTTTTTAATTTTTTTCTAACATGCACAAATGTTTTCCTTTTATACCAAACAAAACCTCCACAGGGTTGGAAGTGACAACGTCTGTTAGTTTGCAAGAGGCATTTGATAAGCTGAATCCTTGTCCTGCTGGAATTATAGATCAGCTGAGTGTGATTCCCAGTAATAATGAACCTCTTAAAGTGACCGCAAGTGTGTACATACCAGCACATGGACGACTTGTGTGTGGCCGTGAGGACGGAAGCATCATTATTGTCCCCGCCACACAGACGGCCATAGTGCAGCTGCTGCAAGGCGAACACATGCTCCGAAGAGGTATACTGAAGACCCACCAGGGTCTAAAGTGTTCTGAGAGCTCTGGAACCATGATATTAACAATGCTGGCACTCTTCGTTTTTAACAAATACAATGAATCAGTGTAGTTGTAAGTGTGCTATATAGTTGGTAGAGTTTCATATGTAGATAATAACATACTCAGTGCCTCTTCTTGGCATAAATACCATCTAATGACTGTGAATAAAGAAGTATCCAATTTTATTTCTTTGATATATGTTAAGAGTTTCATTTATTATTAGTTATCTTAATGGTTTACTAAATAATCATATTGTTAATAATACTTGTAATCTTTTAAAACAGTGTTGTCCAGTGGACATATATATATATATATATATATATATATATACATACATACACACAGAGGGTGCCAAAAAATGTATACACATTTTTAAGAAAGGAAAAGACTGTATTAAAATTTTAATACTCCAAAAGATGAATACAAGTCACGTTTGACTTCTGCAATTACAACAGGTACTCAAAGTGGTTCCCATCAGCGTCCAGACACTTCTGATTACAGCGAACTACTGCTTGAGCAACGTTGACCAAAGTGTTAACATCTCTTAAAATGTGTATACATTTTTTGGCACCCCCAGTATATATCTCTATATATCGATATATAGATATATGTCTATATCGATGTATAGATATATATAAATATATGTGATTTTCTAATGGCCACATTAAAAAAAAGTAAAAATGAAGCAGGTGAAATTAATTTTAATATATTTTATTTAACTCAATATAGCAAAACTATTTGCATTTCAATGAGATATTTAACATTATTATTTTTTTGTACTAAGTCTTTGAAATCTTATGTATGTTTTACGTTTAGAGCCCATACGAATCTGGTCTAACCACATTTCAAGTGCTCAGTGGTCTCGTGGCTAGTAGCTGCTGTATTGGGTAGAGCAGTTCTAGAATGTAAAATTAGAAGCCTTTTCTATGATAAAATTTATAGCTATTTTGATGATTCATGTTTACTTTTATTTGTTGAAATTTTGTAAGACTTTAATTTTCCCATTTTTAAATCCAAAACCTCATTCACAGGTTGGCCACCTCACAGAACACTCCGTGGTCATCGGAACAAAGTCACATGTTTGCTATATCCTCATCAGGTCTCAGCTCGTTATGATCAAAGATATCTGATCTCTGGAGGTGTGGATTTTTCGGTCATAATTTGGGACATATTTTCTGGAGAAATGAAACATATCTTTTGTGTGCATGGTGGCGAGATTACTCAACTTCTAGTTCCACCTGAAAACTGTAGTGTAAGTTGATCAAACGTTATTTCACTGTATAGAACTGAGTTCTGCTGCTATCAGGCTTAACATAAGTGGAGTCTAGAGTGACTTAAATGTGACAAATGAATAAACAAAACCCTTTTGATTTTAAAACTGAGTAATGGTAACACATAATCTAGGCAAAGTTATGATTATTTACTATTGGGCACCTAGAAATAGAAGATGCACATAGTATGTTTTCCTGTTATTAGTTCCTAAATAGCATGGCTTGTCCCTGAAATATAGAAGCAGTTTAGAATATGTTTATTGAATGAAGTTTCAATTTTCTGTTTTAAAATAATTTAAATATCCCAAAGACATTCTACGGTCTCATTATTGTCAGGCCCATCTGAGCCAAAAGATAGGGAATGTGTGCTTTGGTAGAGGCAAAAATATTTATCAATACTTCTAAATAGGGTTTGTTTAAATGAATGGTTATTGGGACAAAGGAAACTAGAACAGTCACTGATGATAATTTTGGAAACTTTTGTACATACCTTTGTGAAAGTAGATTGCTGTCTCAGTGCTGTGTGTGTCAGTCAGGCTGTGATGTCAGATAGAAAGCCCAGTGGTTTTAGAAAGAAGATTTTAGGAGGGCTCAGGACTGATAAGTAACCGAGCCATAATTTCTTTTACTGTTTATTAACCACGAACTTCTTCACATGATCAGCCAACGTCGTGCATAATCACCAGCTCCCAACACACACACACACACACACACACATCCCATTTGCACACATACATACATGAACTATCTTCTTGCACACATATTTCATGCTTATTATAATCCATTCACTGTCACCAGTTACGGTCTTACTGAATTACAAAACATTTGCATCTGATGCAGTATTCACAAGGTATGTTATTCCAAAATCCAAGAAACTTTCTTTGGCCTTTCTGCTCAATCCTCCTGATAATGTACTTTATCTGCCATGTTCTGCCAGTACTAGATTTTGTTTGATTTGATATTGGTGCCTTTGTAAGAAGTCCTAGCACCAGTGTGTCTCTTTTATTCTGTCAGATTTAAAAATTCAGGTTATTAATCATTCTCTTCCTTCTTTTTTATTCCTGTCTTTTTCTTTCCTTCCAGTTTGGTTGTTAGTTTATCTTTGTCACTGTGAGAAATTCTTATGTATTTATTTAAATAACCAATATTATGTCATATTATAGTGAAGTAAATTTAGCTCATAAATTATAGCACTATTACAACCCCCCTCCTAAAACTTCATTTTATAGTAATGTGCCATAATGAAACATGAAAATTTTTATCTCTGACTAGACACATTTGAAGAAATACCTAATTTTTCCATGCTGAAATTTATTTAGCTTATTTTCTATCAGGTGAGAACAACCTTTTCTGATTTGGCTGATTTTTGTTTTTATAAGAATAAAATATTTGGAATATTGTAGTTAATATATATTTATAACATTATGTTTATAGGTAAAAGGAAAATTTGGAAGGGTTTCTATAAAGTCATGGTTTCTGTTTTGAACTACATTAATACATTTTCTAATGGCCACATTAAAAAAAGTAAGCTCATGTGTTAGTATGAGAGTATTTTCTGGTTTCTTTTTTTTTTTAATTCAAGTGGTATTTAATATAATAAAATGTTTTTGACCAATTACATTTAAAAATAATTTTTGGTGCATAAAACGTCTCCTTAATAGACATCTATGTAAGTAAGTAGAGAATGGACCAGTTAGACTATGAGTGGTCCAAACGTGCTACCTAGTTGCCCGGGGAATATGAAAAAGCGACACAGATAAGGTACTTGAAAAATGATGTATAACTTGCTATTTACTTACTGAAGCCTGAAAAATAAGCGATTTTCTTGCTTTTAATTGCCATTCAAAAGTACTGATGAAGACAAGAATCTTGCTTTTAGCTTTGCAATAATTTCACAAGTAAGTAATGACTGCCCCGTTAATAACCTTTTCATTTAGCTGGTGTTTTTAGGTACATCACTAATGTCTTTAAAGATCAAAGATCCTACCTGATCAATGAAAAGCTAAGAAGAATTCGGTAGTTGCTAAATGTTTAAGCAAGTGACTGTTTAGCTGCGATTAGAGTCAACCATATCATATGCTGTTTCTACTTGAATTGCTGCTGCACTTATCAATTGATCCAGTGTCATTTTCCTTTAGCAGAAAATATTTTTATTTTAAAGTTGTGATCTCTGGTAGATTAGATTACTTCACAGTCCTAAGATGATAAAACTTACCGAACATAATGATAAAAGATAAATGCTGAAATGTTTGTCTTCTGCTTGTTTGATTAGAATAGAGTTTTGGTTTTTATCATAGCTGTATTCAGAAGGAAGTTAAGTTTTGCCTTCTTCCAATTTTTTTTTGTTTTTCAGGAAAAGATGTTCTAAAACAGAAATGGTTGTTGTGTTTTAAACATCACTTAAATCGTCATTAAGAATGTACAAGATTGATGATTTTTCTTACAGTCATATTTCATGTTTCCTAAAATATAGAAGGTTGTTAAGAAAAAGTAGTAAGCAAAATCAGTGTTTGTCTCCTAGCTTAGGTAGCTAGTGAAGAAATACCTAATGAAATCCTCTCTGCCAGATGGTAGAGCTGGAGACAGCTAAGTAGTTTTGTAAATGACTCCGAAATGTGAGATTTGACTAACAGTATATTGACTTTTGAGAGGTGCTGGAACTAGTAGTTTTGAGATCTCTAATATTAGGTTATTTGCCATTTCTATTTCTTTCTTCTTAACACGTTGCGTATGGCGGGGTTTAAATCCCTCGTGAAGATTCTCGTGATCCGTACGCAACGTGTTAAGTGTATGGAATGTAGAGGAAAAAATTCCCTTTGAGGTTGTTTTTTCCTTTTTTGTTGGTCTAGTTTCTGGATAAAACAAAATGTATATACATATAAATATATACATATATCAATAGTATATATGTATATGTGTACATATATGAAAACTGAGGTGAAACTATTTAAATAGTATTATATAACATAATATAAAATAAAGTCCTATACCATTTTTGTTTGTCATTCCAAGTTGTGTTATTATTTTTAAATGAATGGCTTTGACCTTGTATACCATGTTTCCCTGAAAATAAGACCTATCCGGACCATCAGCTCTAAGGCGTCTTCTGGAACAAAAATTAATATAAGACCGATATTATACTATGGTATATTATATTATAGTAAAATAAGACTGGGTCTCATATTTTTGCTCCAAAAGACGCATTAGAGCTGACTGTCTGGCTAGGTCTTATTTTTGACGAAACACAGTACTACTATTCAGATAGGATAGTTCTTTAGCAGTTTTAATAGGATTCAAATTTAAAGTGGAGCATTTATTATTAAATTAGATTGCCACTTCGAATACTCATATAGAGCTTTTTCAAAAGTCTTGCTAAATTTTTAACTGACTTACTAATTTTCATCTGCACTTAGAATATTATTTGCCATAGTATCTTAAAAATATTTTATAAATAGGTAATGATGCACGTAGTATAAAATAAAAAGGTATTAAAGGTTATTAATGAAAAGCCAGTATCCCTTTCTCTCCTATTCTCCAGCTTTGAGGTTCCCTTAACCCTGAGTGCAATGTCTTATAATCACTCAGATTTTCTGTACTATATTTTAATAGTTCAGAATTATAGCATTTTAGTTTAACCTTATTCTAATAACTAAGAAATTTAAGTGCCAGAGAGTGGTTAGAGATAGAACGCTTTCTAGATTTGAATATCTGTCCGAGGTAGGTTTGGGTGAATTTGGAAAATCTGAATCTCTAGGCTGGGGGAGGCCAAATGAGTGTACCAGTTAGCGGGGAAGTCGTAGGAAGACAACCACTGAAAGGGAGGGCAGGTATATTTATGGTGCTGGAGTGCTGCAGCAGGAAAGTTCTCCTAAATCTCGAGCATTAGGATTATGTCGTCATAGAGGAGAATGGGCCAATCTCTTCCCTCCCACCTTCCAGCCAGCTTATTTCACCTTCTCCTCTTATTTATCGTTCTCCTGTTACTACAGCTTCTGGTATAAAGGAGTCCACTCTCCGAGACTCGGGAACATTTTCTTTTATTTTTACATATTTTATTTTCAAAGAAACCAGACTTTGGAAAGAAAAATACTAAAAGAGGAAAATTTTAAAATACTAGGAGTGCTTTGAAAAGCACTTAGGGTTATTTTCCTTAATAAACCATGTAGATATGATTGACAGGACTGAAAATTCAGAAGTGGAAAAATAACCCTAGTGACTCGATAGTATCGTTCTTAACTGTAGAATTGTACTGATATCTTTGCACAGAACTCTCTACATTTCCTCCATTGATTTATGCAATGGGTGGCTGCATTTTGGAAGTACAGCTGTGACATGGAACATTTGGGTGTGTAATGCAATATGATACCATTTATTTACATTTTGAGAACACATGGATATTTATGGATACATGTATAGGTAGTGAAAGTATTAAAATTGAACTAGAAATGTAAGTGCCAAAATCAGATTTTGCTTTGTTTGGGGAGTGAGAAGAATGAGATGGAAGGGAACAAAAATGTGACTTCTTTAAGTGTCAATTTTATTTACTGTTAGTAAATATACATTTTTCATTTTCTTCTCTCATTGGCATGGATGATTGAATTATCAGAGCTTTTTGCTGCTGTTAGAACTATTCAGAACAGAATTTTTGGAACATGTTTCAAAATAAATTATTTAGTACCAATAATATATATGTGTCTCTGTGAGCATATAAGCTAAGTTCTTTAATAGATTAGTTAAATGATTATTTCTCATTTATAACACCTTACTAAAACTTTTAATGTCATGTAATCTCCAGAAATATCCAGAAGGGGGCAGCAGGGCTTTGTGAAAACCGCAATGCCAGGTATCTAACCTGTACGTTAGTTTGTGCCTTCATTTGACAGTATGAAATCCTTAGCCCTTAGAGACAGAGATACGATAATATGAATGGTATATTTATGACTATGTGTATGCGAGTGTGGCTAATGTTCACAGCTGGTTACAGCAGTTAGCAAATTAGGTTTTCTTTTAATATATTGTACTTTTCACCTATAGCTTTTACATGAATTGGGTCTTCTCTTACCTGTTTGAATTTGGACTTTTATTATTATTTTAACTTGAATATTACATTTATAAAGCAATGTCTATAATTAAAGCATAGTCTCTGAAGCCAAGCAGAATAAACTTTGGTAATTGAAATTAAGTGAAAGCAGGAAACAGACCTACCATTCGTTTTCAATAATATATTACAGTGGACACAGTGTTCTGTAACATTCTGTTTCCTCCTTAACACTTAATTCTTTTAGATTTTGAGACCATACATTTTTATGCATTCAGTACTGTCTTTTTGAAATTAATGTTTATTTATTTCAATTAAATAATACAGTGTTATATAAGATACAGATATTTTCTAAATCTGTTCTGATCATCTTTCTATGTCACTAAGTCTATTCTAACATCATTTTTAATGTTAGTCTGTAGTTAATTTTATCATAAATTTTTAGAATGTTGCTTTACTAAAAATTTTTCTCTTATCAACAGTGGTGATGCAAATGAATGTAGCTAAGCATTTTTGCACATGTGGAATGATATTTTTCAGATAAATTCTTAAATATGAAATTGCTGTATAAAAAAGGACACTAATTTTTAAAGGCTTTTGAATAGGTATTGCCAAATTGCTCTTCAAAATTTAAGAATAGGTTTATATAACCACCATTTACCCCCATCGTTCTTCATTATCCTGCTTACAATCTTTTAAGTCTTGCTCATTTTCTAGGTTTGTAAGTACAGTCTGTAGAGTAAGTGTAAGTGTATAGTAGTCATTCTCATTTTGTAAACACAAATGTGTTAATGTACCCATAGTGTATTTGTCCATTCTGATTAATTTATATTTTATTCTTCATAATTCTGTTTTTCAAATTTTTCTACTATGATATTGCTATTGTATGCAAGATTAAAAAATAAAATTTTCCTGCTATAGATATTATCCATATATTCAAGTACAATAAACCCTGTCTCTTGTGGAAGGAGCTGAAAGAAAATTAGTAATATTCCAGAGACATCAGTGAGGAGTCCCTTCAACAGTAATGAGAAAGATTGTATTCTTATTTTAGCTGTCTGATATTATGCTAAACATTTTAGAAATGCCTCTCTTTTGGAAAGTTTCCTTTAGGTCTTACCTCATGTTCTTGAGAAGATTACATGTGGCATGAAAGTTACTTTTTAAAAATACAAATGATTTGGTGCTAAACTTTGTGAATGAAGTGGTTGATTAAATTGACTTTTTACTTTGGGCTGAAAAGGTAGTATGACACAGGCAAAGACTGATTTTTCTTGACTAACTTGATCATAGAGCAATTTTAAAATGAGTTAAAATTTCCTTTAAAATGGCAGAAGTTATTAGAAAAAGTGACCTTTTAAGGTGGCTGTTCAGTGAGCTACAGCATATTTTTGAATAGTCATTCATTCTGCAAATATCTGAGTGCCTGCTATATTCCAGGTCCTTTGAGGACCAGGTATATAATAGTGGTTAGGGTATAGTCCCTGTTTTAAAGAATTACATCTAATGGAAGAGCCAGATGAGAAAACAATTAGAATGCAGCATGATATTCTGAAGTACCCGTTTTGTGACATCCCTGAATATCAGGCCCTCTGGGAGGTCTGAGAAATCGAGTAAGCCAGTTTTGGGGGTTTGGGAAGACTTTCAAGAAGGGTGATACCTATTTGAATGTCCTAGTTTTTTTAATGTATTTGAATGTATTGGACGTATTTTGAAGGTGTTTGAATGTATTAGTTTTGTGGGTGAGTATAGAATCACGTATGTCTATGAACAACCTCTGTTTGCAAAGGTACGTAGTATTGTGTGCGTGATGGGGAGCAGTCAGTCTGGAGCTCGTGATAAGTTGTCCTGACTAGTACCTGATGGATCTGTATGTTGCAAATACTGGCAGGCATTTGACATAGTTGTATATCACTTTGAAAATAATGACCAAGAGATCAGTGTAATGTTTTGTATATGCTGCAGGCTAGCTGTATGTGAGCCCATCAGGCCACTTTATTTCATCCCACTTAGTAAGAGTATTTGGAAAAAAAAAAAGGTTAAGATGATAAAATAGGAAATTGTACTCAAAAGTAAAATATTGAAGGTATTCTTCCTAAGAAAGATTTGACGAGAGAGTAAAGTAGAATGCAAATAGAATGATACAAATTAGAAAAGAAGAATGTATACAAGTGACAATTAAGTTCAGGAACTTGTCGCAACGATGTTGCTAACCTTTTTGATATCAGAGGGAATATTCATTATGGATTTGTACCAACTGGACAAACAGTTACCAAGTTTACTATTTGAAAGTGCTGAAAAGGCTGTGTGAAAAAGTTAGACAATCTGAACTTTTCGCCAACAATTCATGGCTCTGGCATCACGACAATGCACCAGCTCACACGGCACTGTCTGTGAGGGAGCTTTTAGCCAGTAAACAAATAGCTGTATTGGAACACTCTCCCTACTCACCTGATCTGGCCCCCAATGACTTCTTTCTTTACCCGAAGATAAAGGAAATATTGAAAGGAAGACATTTTGATGACATTCAGGACATTAAGGGTAATACGATGACAGCTCTGATGGCCATTCCAGAAAAAGAGTTCTAAAATTGCTTTGAA
Source organism: Rhinolophus sinicus (assembly GCF_036562045.2). NCBI lineage: Eukaryota > Metazoa > Chordata > Mammalia > Chiroptera > Rhinolophidae > Rhinolophus > Rhinolophus sinicus. Next base: position 14,371,552 of record NC_133758.1, on the reverse strand, counting down.
GGGTGGACGAGGCGCTGGTGTCAGTGCATAGCTTCCTAAGGGGAGTACTTCGAAGGTGACCATAGTGATATTCAGCAGTGAGGTATGGAGCACTTTTTCAGGATGAGTTCATGAACTTGTCTTCGTACTACAAACACCACCAAAAAATACCAGTTATTGTACGATGATTTTTCTTTTCAGAGTCATAATCGGTGGTTTTTCTTAGACCTACATGAAAACTTTCAAAAGGAGTTGGAGAAAACGCCTCTGTAAGCCTGTGGAGCCTAAACTAATGAACCACTGGTTAGTCCTGTGAGTGAGAACAGGGCCTTTAAACCAAGCACACCTGCATGTTTGTCTTCATCTTGGGCGGCTTTCGCAGGTTACTTAACATCGTAGAGCTCTGGCGACACTTTCTGTGAAATGTTGGTTTCAAGTTTTGAGATAATGCCTGGCCTGAAATAGGAGCTAATTAAATCAATCTTATTGTTGTTATTCTATTTTCAGTCACCTACATCATCATTTAGATGCTAAAGGACTAAATCTAGGCAATATCGTCATTCATTTCCAGCACTGGAATGATTTTATGATAGGTATACTTTGTTCCTATATTAGAAACTACTTTTCATTTCCCTGTTTCCCAACTATGGCCAGTTGGTTGTAGAGTATGCCCAAATTAGTGATAAGTCCCCTTTCTCTGTCAGTCTAACTTTGCATCTTTTTATTGCGTGACAGAAGTTTGAAGGTATCAAGAGTAACCAGACGAGAGGGTTTTACTCTCCCCTAATTCCCTTGAAATTGTAGTCTTGAGTGGGTATTATTCTCTCCCTGCTCACTTCCTGAACACGGGGGTTTCCAACTGTCTGAGGGGACAAAACTGCCATTTCTCTGGAATAGTAGGTAGATTATAGAAGGGTATGACCATTGCAAAACCATCATGACCCTGATGATCTGGGGGTGGGGTTAAACCCATCTGTCTCTTTTCTTGGGGTACAAATTATGGGCTAGGCACAACTTTCTTGCCTAACTGTCGACACTGAGGGTTAGATTTCCCTGTGTTCTTTGATAAAGACTTCAAAAGCAAGCCAGCATCCTTTGTAAACAAAGATGTATTTTTAGCATATATGTTCTATTAATTTACCGCTAAGAAGCAGATACACAGATTCTTTCAGTATATTCCTTTAGAAAAATGGGGACACTATCTATTAACCCATTTGTTTCCATGCGAAAGGTAAAACTATTCTGGTTCTAGCAGAGGTCTGTCAATTCAGTGTTTATGTCTTATAAGGGTACAGGTATGATTGGGGTGAACAGGTGGAGGCCAGGCAGGCAGGTTCAAGTTACTAGGTGAGATGGACAGTGCCATTCAAGTTCTAAGTGAAGAGTCAGGAAGTAGAAGGGCAGGACCTGCAGCGGCCTGGAGTCGTAAGTCAGTGCACTCAGGTAAGTGAGGCCCTTTGTTACAGACGCTAGGCCCTGAGTGTGTGCAGCCCAAGATTTGGGTGAGGGGTCGGGCAGTAACTGTAGGCAGCTGACTGGGGTGCAGAGAGGGGGAAGAGGGCAACACTTGAGTTTCTTAAAATCTTAGAATATTTTCAGAGTCCTCAGATTTGTCTATCTCAGTCCCTAAACTAACAAATTATCTCCATGTTGTTAAGTACATCTTTTTACTCTAATAGGCAATATCTTCATAATCATACATTAAATTTTTCCATTTTTATTTTCTGTTTTACTAATAAGGGAGCGGTCAAAGAAAGATGGACCAGTGTTTCTCCATTGTTATTTTTTGTACATAGTGAATGAGTGAAGGTGTTAAAACTAGTCCCTAAAAGTTTTAATTTTCATGCAGAACATAATTATCCAAGTTGATGGTCACGGTTTTTGTTGGACCATATGGTCTTATTTTCTAAAATAGCTGTTAAAGTAATAGCTCTCTATCATTGTTTTTAAAAGAAGGATGGTCTATGGATTTCTGAAAAAAAAATTTCAGTTTTGTGAAAGTATGGAAGTGAAATTAACATTCGTCGGATCTTTTTTCCCCTTTAGGTAGAATATTTAAAAGTGATAAATGATGCATCTTAACTGCGCATTTATGTTTCATAGAAAGAGTTCTGGGAAGTACAAGAAGTAATGATTAAGAGAATAGTGGGATTGATTTATGAGTGAAAGAAGCTGGTCATTTATAGCTTGTCTCATTTAAAAGGAGAGACAGTCATTAGTGTTCATATATTTCAAGAATATTCAGACAAAGAGAACCATTGTTTGGGGGCAGCTAAGAGATTGCTCCTGAAATGATATGAAAAAAAAAGAACAGTTTAGAAAACAAATTAGCAAAACCAGAAAAAAAAAAAAGCACAGCAACATGTAGTTTACATTGGGAACAGTTGGAAAGCAAATTATCTCCCCAGAGAGCTACGGGATGGGATAAACTAGCTGTCTCTCATTTCTGTAATTCATGGCAGATGCTTAGGACCAGGTTACGTAAGAGGTTTCTGGGAATGGTTTAAAGTGAAGTCTTGTAAAATGCGTAAGGTCAGGCTGGACGACCTAGGTGGTATATTCTGACTCTATCATATTCTGTGATAGTTGGTGGAATTCTGCTGCTCGTCAGCAATGTACTGTGAGGAGTATTTACTGGCAAATTCAATGACACTTTATTTGGTTTCGAATCAGAATTCTTTGAAAAAGAATAATTGGCCTTGGAATAAACTTGTTTTAGTCCAGTATCTTCCTCCCTCTCCTTGCCCCAGTTATCTTACTTTTTTCATCAAATAAAAATAGCGTTTTGGGTTAAATATTCTGTTGCTTATTGTTAGCCTTTGCATTTAATTAGCTTTTGATGTCATTGGTGCACATTACTTCTAGGGCAGGGCTAATAGTGTTTGGAACATGAATTTGGGTAATTTTCACCCAAAAAGTACTAGCCAAGTTGATAGGATGCTTAATCTATGCTGTAGCATAACAATAAAAAGAATGTAAGATCTGTTTATGTGGGACTCTTTAAGTCAGTGGATGCCAGTGGTTGCAAGAATGGAATATGTGAGACCGTTAATTGGGGTATGAGAATAAAATATTAAAGCTTTCATTTATGGCTTTTTAATATTAAGATATTGAGCTTCTGAACATTTACTAGATGGAAGGCTACTGGTGTCTCACGTGTTTGACACCTCAGACGGGCACACAAGGGGACTGACAGCTTTCCTATCACTGGGTGTGCTTCCTGTTAAAAGGTTCCTGCTGAAGGGGTTTGCAGATTATATTGTGGAGTTCTCAACCTACTTATTGCAAAATGGGAGGAGAGAATGGTGATGGAAGACATTTCCAATGAAAATTAAATATCTTTTCATCAGCCAAATTATGAGATTCAAACACTGATTATTTGATCAATATGGTAGGAAAGCATCCAAAAAAATCTTAATTACATAAAATATGTATTTGCATCTATTATAACAATGAAACCTTTAAAAGATATACAGAGGGTGACAAAAAAAGTATACACATTTTAAGAAAGGAAAAAACTGTATTAAAATTACGCTGATGGTAACCACTTTGAGCACCTCTTGTAATTCCAGAAGTCAAATGTGACTTGTATTCGTCTTTTGTTATCGGTATATATTGAGTATTACAATTTTAACACAGTTTTTTCCTTTCTTAAAATGTGTATACATTGTTTTGGCACCCTCTGTCTATTCTACTTTGAGGTATTGACTAATGCTAACGTAAAGTTGTTAACGTTAGCAAGACATTTAAGAAAATGTTTCATTTAATCTTAAATTTGTTTATTTAAACTTTGAGACCTCCTTTTAAGATATAATTTTGTGTATGTTTTATAATGTACATGATATACTGACACAGAAGTACATGTATAACTTATAAATATATGTATATATAATGGGAATACATGGCAAAGATTTTTAATGAATGGGTGTGTGATCAAAAAAAGTTTGGAGCATAAATGCTTCTCAAATAACTTAAAAGATATGATGTTCACATTTTTTGTATTATTATTTAATTACGCAATTTAAATGTGTTACACATTGTTATAATTCCCTGATGTTAAGTCATGTTTAGGTGACTTTTCCAGTTGAAATGAAAGAAATTGAAGTAGAATGCAATTAATCAAATTATAGAATCAGTCGTTATAGGTGAAGTAATGTTCAATAATCGTGATCCCTGGAATTTAATTATGAAGGAATTGTGCTAATTCAACTCATTTGTGGGGAAGCTGGGTCTAAATCAAAGAGAGGTAGGAGTTATAAAATATTCTTTAAGAAATGCCCATTTTATAATTTTGAGGACAGATAAGAAACCAAGTTAATTGTGTTTTAGCAAATCTTTTAAATGCTTTCATTAAACAGGTAGCTGAGAATTATTTATCATTACTCTGTTCATTGTTTGAATTAAAATTAATACCAAAGTGGTGCTTGAGAATGGTCTTTTTTCCTTTTACATTTAAATAGGCTAGACATTTGCTTTGTTTTTACCTTTAATTTGTTTTCACACAGCAAGCAAAGGTAACCATCAACTCAGAATTAATTAGTGGAATCAAAATTAATGAGGTTTTACTGTATTGGGCCATTTCTACTCTAGGCCAGTTTTCTTCACACGAGTTGGACTAGCATTTTCTTGAAAGAAGAAAAATTAGATTTATTTTAATCCATATTTAAAAAGCAGAGAACCATCTTTTCTTGTGAGTTAAGTACCTCTAATAACTATGCTTTCTTGGGCTTAGTAATATTGATTTTTTTTTTGTTTTCAGTCTTGATTATTTTGGCTATTTCCAGACTTGCTCATTACAGTAAAGCTATAGTTAACTCTTCAGATGCTTATTTTCATTTACATGGACAATCTATCATTTTTATTTTGGACCTTTTTATTGTGGATGGACCATGTCATTTGCCAATTTTCATCACTGAACTGTATGAAAGAGTAACAGAGTTATTCTTTAAAACATTGATGTAAATATATGTGTTAGAGAAAATGTGGAAACGAAAGTTAGAATTTTTGGAATTGTAATTCTGTTTTCCCTTTAGAAAATTACATCCTATAATCTACTTTTTAAAGCAGGTCCTATGGCATTATTTAATATTTGGTGTGTTGTTGTTTTTTAACTAATAGAGCGATAACATGATGTAGAGCTTTTAAATCTTTTTATGAGGATAGATTACATTTTCTTGAGTTTTTAAAATTGTCCACCTGCATATAAATGGGGAGAGTGAAAGTTCTGACAGTGAAGTTCTCATGAGGAGTTGATGCCGAAGGTCAAGTTTGTTTGCCTTTTTTGTTTGTTTGCTTAATGTCTGCGGTCCTTTCTCTACTAAGCTATACTCAGTACTAGATATCTGGCAGAGAGAGGATGTGTAACTCAGTGGTTGTCGCTAGTTTTCCATCATCTTAGATGTTGAGATCTACCAATAGATCATAATTTGAAGAACGCTGAACATAGTAAAAAATATTGGTAAAAGTTCACTTTTCTTTTTTTAATTTTAAAGAAAAAACAAACTTCACCCTGACCTGTGCCTCATTTTCTCTACTCTTTCTTTGAAAAAGAATGACAAGAGTGTATATGAACATTAATGAAATGACTGTGGACTTGGGGACTAGCAAGTAGGCTGGTTAGGTGAGTGGCATTAACTAAGGATCAGCTCATTTCAAAGAAGATTTGGAAAGCTGGTATGTCGAAGTAGCAGAGTCCAGAGTAGTGACACAGGTATTGTAAGCACTGTGGCACATCAGTGCTTGATTAAAAGACATGAATAGATGAAAAGTAATGCTGTTTAGGAATTATTCTTTTTTTAGTTTTCAATTACTGTTGACATACAATAGTTTCAGATGTATAACGTAGTGATTAGACATTTGTATAACTTATGAAGTGATCACCCCAATAATTGCAGAACCCATCTGACACCATACACAGTTATTATATTACTGATTAAAGGAATTACTCTTTTTAGTTAATTATACACAAAGAAAAAGATCACTCTTAGATTTATTTTCTCAGATGAGAGAAATACATAAAATGACCATTTTTAGGCAGATTGATATTGCAAAATAGGAAATAATAGTTAGCCATTAATATAGCAAATTTTTTGTAAGTTGAATGATGGATATATTTGATAAATACAAAGTCAACACTAATGGTAATCCGTAAAAATGCAGAACCATTTAATCCATTGTATTAAAATATTTTCAGTTACAATGTATGTCTGGTGAAACTCAAATATTTTGCATAGTGTGAAATAACTGAAAATAAAGGCATATATTTTTATGGTATGTATTTTTACCCTATTTTATTCTAATGTTGCATATATTTAAATGAATTTTTTGTAGTTTGCCACTTTCTTTTGATTTATTGCTTAATTACAAAGCTAAGTTTCGCATGCCATAAGTCAATTACCCCCTAGTCTTTAATATCTCTTTTTAAAGAAAGAAATCATGTTTTATGTTTCAATCAAATGCCTAGGAGGGAACATGAAATCAGTAAGCTTAACCAATGCTTGGTTTAAGAAACTTCTATATGATGTTTTCATAAAGGTTTTTAACATATTTCTGAACTTAGTTCTAACTTTTAAAGTTAGTAAATACCTGCTATGTTTATTATAGTGTTTAAATCATTTACAGAACAAAAAGTACAGAATAAAAGAATAAAACACCTGAATTTAAGAACAGAGTAAATAGTTAAATTGTAATTTGTTTTATTAATGCTCTGCTTCGTTCAAAAACTGTATAAAAAATAAACATTATTCATTAAGGTAAAAGTAAAGCTAAATCATGGAGGAAAAATGAGAGAAGAAAGTAGACAAGACCACTGAGACTATGTCCAAGACTATTTTCTGTTATGAACAGAAAATTCAGTCCTGAGTTTGTTAGTAGCCAAAGCATGAAAGGAACCAATTAGAGCAGCTTTCCCCAAAGTGTGTTCCTCAAAAACTAGGTCTTATAAGATTACCGTGGGCATAAATGAACAGATGAGTGATGCTTTCTCCCCCTTGTAGAGATGATTATATTCACCTCAGCATGTTAAATGTTCTTGGAAGTTCGGGTAAAAACCACAACTGTAACTTTTGCTTCCCTTGCACATTTGGCCACGATCCTTTTTCATCTGATACCTGTCAACATTTCCCATTCAGTGATACGTACTCATACGGATCAGTGAGATACTGTTCTTTAGCTAAGAACAGTCTGTTTGCTTAAGCACACACAGCCCAGCAGAGTGCTGTTGGAGAGGTTTCCCCTTAGATCCCATAGGAGGGATAGTGTATATGAGCGCAGCGGGCCTCATCCTCAGCGAATTGCCACAGTTTATACCGTGTTTCCCCGAAAATAAGACCTAGTGGACCATCTGCTCTAATGCATCTTTTGGAGCAAAAATTAATATAAGACCCTGTCTTATATATATTATATAACATATAATATATAATATTATATGTGTATTATATGTTATATGCAATATAACATATAATATATATTATATTATTTTATGTTATATTATACCCGGTCTTATATTAAAATAAGTCCGGGTCTTATATTAATTTTTGCTCCAAAAGACGCATTAGAGTTAATGGTCTGGCTAGGCCTTATTTTCGGGGAAACAGTACAATCATGAGTTTCAGATGGTTGTTTTCCCGTGGTTTCACCGTAGTATGAACTGAAAGCATAATCTAGTAGGTCACTAAAAAGTTTTAAATTGCCTGTACATTGTCTCAAAAATTTAAAGACTTTAATTTTTTAATTTTCTAGGTCATGGGTTGTGTTCTCCGTTGCTAGTGAAAATCTTTACCGTCTTTGATTATATTTCACTTGCTCTAAAAAGGAATTGAAGGGCAGAAACTAGACCTGAGCAGGAAACGCACAGCAGAATGTTTAATTGGACTATTGTGTGTTAGTAGAGATGGGGCACCTGCTGACATTGTAGACGGAAGCTGTGAAGCTCATCTACAGATAATACAAAATATCTGTGGCTCCTCAGAAGTGATTGTGGCAGAGGGACCAACAGGGTATTGTTTTTGAGCAAAGGAGCAGGAAGGAGCATGGGTCTAAATGACAGTCACAAACAGAAAGAAGCACTAGAGAGAGCAGCTCTAGCAGCTAACAAAGGGTAGTTCATACTGTGGAATGAGAACACGTAATAACGGATCAATTTTTTTCCAGCTTTGCCTGCTCATGTATAGCAATCATTTTAGTCAGGCCATCTTCATATTTGAACAGCATATTTTCCAAAGCATCTTTCCCACCTTTAATGCAGGATTAATTTAGTTGTTGTTGGTGGTGGTGGTGGTAGTGGTGTGTGTGTGTGTTGTGATGATTGAACTGGGTGTTTTATGTACAATATAAAGGAACAAGTTTTCCAACACAACCTAATATTGCAGTTGGTTTTCAGGAATAGTGAATGTATAATTACTTTTGGTTTGTTATTGAGGATAGGGTCCATTTCATTCTGAATTTAATCTAAATATAATTAAGGCTTATTCTTCTTTTCAGGCAAGAGTGCAGCACTGCGTCTGCTCTGTAGCCAGTGACCACTCAGTAGGACTTCTAAGTTTGCGAGAGAAAAAATGCATTATGCTGGCATCTCGTCATCTTTTCCCGATTCAAGTGATCAAGTGGAGGCCTTCTGATGATTACCTGGTCGTGGGATGTTCAGATGGCTCTGTGTACGTCTGGCAAATGGATACTGGTAAGAACAAGTGTTAAGAGAGAGACTCGAAAATTAAATGGGTACATTTGATTTCCTAGAAATTAAAAATCTTTTATACGAGGATGAGGAAAAATGCCCTGGAATGTAACAAGGTTGCTACGTTTATTTTTTAAATTTTTTTAAATTAAATTTTTTGGGGTGACAATGGTTAGTAAAATTACATAGGTTTCAGGTGTACAATTCTGTAATACATCATCTATATATTGCATTATGTGTTCACCACCCAGAGTCAGTTCTCCTTCTATTACCATGTATTTGACCCCCTTTACCCTATTCTATTATTTCTATTATATCATCCCCCAGACTCCCTTACTCTGGTAACAACTAAGTTGTTGTCTGTGTCTATGAGTTTTTGTTCCTTTGTTTGTCTTGTTCTTTGTTGTTTTCAGTTTTATATCCCACATATGAGTAACGTCATGTGGTTCTCGACTTTTTCTGTCTGACTTATTTCGCTTAGCACGATAATCTCAAGATCATCCATGTTGGCTATGTTTAGTTTTGATCATTGCTTTTTCTAAGTGTTCTCATTATCGTCAAAGAAAAACTTAAATGCCCTCTTATCTGTTGTGCTACTATACTACATACTTGTAGTTGGCCGAATCTTTAAGAATGTAATTGAAGACAATATGCGTGTTAGGACAGACATACAGATAACAGACCGAAAAAAAAAAATCAGTGATCAACATGAAGAAACCATTTTTGTCTCAGATTCAGAAACTGTGGGAAAAGGTAAAATCCTCTTTTATTTAAACAGCAGTAAAGCAATACGGGACAGTTAATTATAGGAGGTGATTGAAATGAAAGTTTTTAGTTCTAGAGAGAACTAAAATTTAAAGTTTCCAGTTTCAAAAATTATATGTGTAAGGGCATAATATTGAACAAGTAATGCTTACCTTAAATGTACAGGCAATGATTTGTAATGTTAAACATGGAATCTCATGATTTTCCCTGGGAAGTCTTTAAGCATATAACTAAATGTGCTCATTAGTTTAGGCTTTTAAAAACACATTTTAGTCTACTTTTATGATCTTAAGTAATCATGTGCCAGTGATTAAATTTTTGTTTACATTTCTAGTATTACTATATGATATTTTTACTAAGTGGTTTCCCTGTTCTCCATCTTTTGTTTATTTGGGGGCGGGGGTTATTTGTTTTAAATAGTCCTTTTAGAAATTAGAGTATGTACACATTTCTGCCTGCACTGTGGTGCCATAGGGAGTTCTAAGTGTTTTTTGGAACAAGTACTCTTCAGTGATCCTATCTTTTAGAGTCCTCGTTTTAACTGCTAGTCCAAAGGCTGTCGGACAAGATGAAGCGTTCTTGGAGAGTGTCAGGCTTCTTTGCCTTTGCATCGTTCCTTTGTTCTTCCTGTCTGATTGTGTAAGAGATTCATGCCTTTTGTCAAATTTTAAAAGCACAAAAGTATTAGAGAAGATGACCTTCAATCACACTGCTCAGTGGTAAATGTTAACATGTTGACATATTTTTTTCTAGTCTTATTTCCCTGAGTTTTTAAAACCACAATTGCTGTCATACTACATCTGCAATTTTGTACATGTAAAAATTTTACTTCTGTGCTTTTTGTTAAATCCTGTCTGCTGTGCAGCACATTTCTGGTTTGCTAGTTTGGTCCATCCCACAAACTAACTATACAGAGTTTGATCTGGGCTCTTCAGTGAAACTGCTTGGTTTGAATTTAGAATTGACCACTGGCGCCACGGCTAGCACTGTAATCTATAGCAAGTCACTGGATTTTTGTCCCTCAATTTTATCTGTAAAATGACGACAATAATCCTGTTTTATAATGTTGCTGGGAGAATCAAATGAGATACTATTTACCTGGTATGTAGTAGACATAATGTGAGTGTGTATATGTGTATGTTTGTATACATGTAAGTTTCTCTGTGTGTGTGTACATGCATGTTATTAAAGAGACATGCTGCTTAAATTATTACTTAGTTGAACTTGGGAATATGACCTTATGTATATTTAGAAATATTTTCTTTGGGAATTAGTATTAAAGATAGTTCTTACAGCAATAACGACATTCATAAGACACTTTTAAAATACTCTAAATATTAAATTAACAATTTTTCTATCTCAAATGCAAATGTATCATAAACTGTTTTAGGACTTTAAAAAATGAAATAAATATGATAGAAGAAAATAGTATAATTTTCCTGAGTTTTTCAGATATGTACTTAAATAATACTATTTGAATATTTCAAATCCTTTAAATTTCATAATTTTTACAAATGCAAAATTACTGAAAGACAAAGTTATTTTTACAGTAATTTCACAAAGTTACTTTTACAATAATTTCCGTAGAAGGAAATGACAAATAGCCCCTATCTATAGGTATACTGGAGGATCTTGTTCTTACAACTGGTGTAGTATAATTAAGCCCATTTTAGATTAAACAATATATAATATTGAAAATTCACAATTCTGACCTTCAGGAGGATTTCTGGTAAACAGTCAGTCAATATGACAGTCTGAAGTCGAAAAAAGAATAGAGAAGCAGAATTTATTTTGGATTTCAACCATAATAGGAAGTGTCTATTCTTTTTTCCTTCTTGCTGTTCAGGCTTCGGCTAGTGATATAAAGGTCCCTGGGGAGTCAGTAAAGCACATCCTGACGGTATTGACATTATTTATTTATTAAATTTATTTATTTATTAAATAAATAAAAAATGAAGCTAAATAAATCACATTCGGCCAAGGTTTGATGGATGAAGTGTACTTAAACTCTGAGGAGATACTTTCTCCCTCTTCTTAGTGTTTTGGGAATGTATTTTTACAAATGAAGCCATATTACGCTAAAACTACTCATGTATATTGTATAATTTTCTGTGTTTGGTGTTGAATTGTACTGATGCTTGTAAACACTTAAAAATGCCTTTTCTTTATACTTCTATGCAGCATTTTCTTTTGTTTTACCCTTCAAATGGGTAGTTGTATCTTCATTACTAATTTCCTAATGAAATAAGTTTAAAGCTAGTTACATAAAGTTTAATTAGAGAGACAGAGGTCCAGAATCTTTATATATATTATATATTATATATTATATAATATGTATTATACATATAATATAATATATAATATATATTACATATATACACTATGTATATATATATACACTATATATATACACTAATTACTATTGCTATATATATTACTATTGCTATATATATTACTATATATACACTAATTACTATTGCTATATAATTACTATTGCTATATATATATATATAGCAATAGTAATTAGTGGTGACGTAGAGCCACATTTCTGGATATTTAGAAAATCAGTCAAACAAGTAGCAGGTCCGCCACTTATGAACTTACTGAAGGTGGGCCACTGACCTAGATGGTGACTGCTCCTACCTGCAGCTCTTGATGTGATCAGCTCTCTCGTTCATCACATTGGGTGTTCCCAATAAGCATGTGTTGTCTTTGCCACAGGCCCTTGACAAGGTCAAATGCTGTCTGTTTGGGAAATAATGGCATGCTTTAAGTAATGACTGATGTTACAAGACGTTCTTCTTCATCATTACTAAGCCTTAACAACATTCTCATCTGCCCATTTTTATCATCTTTACTACATAACAAAAGTGATTCTCACATCATATACCTATTCCTATAGGGACAGTTATTAGGTGTTCTTGTACAAATGCAAACACCAAGAGTGCTTGCCAAATATTATTAGAAACTAGTGTCTGAAGTCTTGTCAATTTACTTTGTTCTGTTATCTTTTTTCTTTTTATTTATTCTCTGTCCCTCCAGGTTTTGGAAAATCTTCCTGGTTTTGCATTTACTTCATGAATATGCATTTGTTCATTTTAAAAACTTTATTATCTAATAGCATATAGCAGAGAATGATGAATTAATGTATACTTATGTCTATTAAAAATGTATTAAAAAGCATGGATAACCAATAACATAAAAAATAATACTTTTCTAAAATCTTGGTAAAACCAAGTATAATCAGAGAGTTTCTTTTTTCCCATTGGATGATTCACTCTGGAATTTTGAAGGAAAACATTGTTAGAGTGGAAATATGACTGTTTTTACTACCTTCCCCCCTGTGAACCCTCTGTGCAATTAGTTACTAAATCCTACTCATTAGGTACCCCTGCCCTCCCTTTTTTCTTTGCAGTGTATCATTCTACCTTAGCTGAGGTGTGAAAAAAATATAGCCCTATCTTTAGTAGTATCTCTGTCTTCTATTTCTACCTTCTAATCCATCCTGTACTCTGCTGGCAAGTTAATCTTAGGATTCATGCCACTGTCTTAATGAGAAAAAAAACATGCTTTTTGTTGATATAGCCTTTAAAACAAGGTCCTCTACACTGTGGTACTCTCCTACCTTTGGCTTTATCTTTTACTATTCTTTTATGCAGACTTTGCTCTTTGTAAAGAATAATTGTAGTCAAGAATAATTGGGTCACTTTCTACCACTTGTCTTTTGTATCATCTGTATTGTTGCTCATGACTTTTACTCAGTTGGAACATTTTTCTTTCTATTTTCATATTTATTTAGTCTATCATCTTTTAAGGAAATATGAATAATAAAACAAAATCTTACATATTTACCCACGTACTTACCATTTCTGTTGCCCTTAATTGCTTGTGTAGATCCAAATGTCCGTCTGGAGTGATTTTTCTGTTGCCTAATATTTAATATTTCTTGTAGTGAAGCTCCGTGAGTAATGAATTTTTTCAGCTTCTGAATGTTTGAAAAATTCTTTATTTCACCTTTATTTTTAGGATTTTTTTTTCCTGGGTATAGAATTCTAGGTTGCCAGTTTCTTTCTTTCTTTTTTTTTTTCATTTATACTCCACTGTCTTGTTTGCATTATTTCCAGTAAGAAATCTGTTGTCATGCTTATTTTTTTCCTTTATATATGCTGTGTCTTTTTTTTTCTAACTGCTTTAAAATTTATCTCTTTATTATTGGTTTTGAGAAATTATGGTTTTCTTCATATGTCTTGTGCTTAGGGTTTGTTGCACTTCTTGGATCTGTGAGTATATACTTTTCAACAAATGTGTATATCGTTGGCCATTATTTATTCAAATATATTTTTGATCCTCCCTTCTCGTTCCTCTCTTTGGAAACGCCACTTATCTGACCATTAGGCTACTTGAAATGACCCACTGCTCAGGATTGTCTCTTATTTTATAATTATTTCTCTCTGTGTTTCATTTTATATAGTTTCTATTCTGTTTCTTACTTGGGGGAGGTCAGTCTTTTGGTCTTTTCATGCCTTCAGCTGATGGGTTGAGGCCTGTCCACATTATGGAGGGCAATCTGCTTTATTCTAAGTCCACCAATTTAAGTATAATCTCATCTAAAACACCTTCCCAGAAACATTCAGAATAATGTTTGAGCCAAGTTGACACATAAAAGTAAACATCACATGCACTTCATTTTGTTGTTTTTGTAACAACTTCCCAGTATTCATTTTAGTAGATATATCATGATTCATTAAACCTGTTTACTAATGATATATGTTTACTTTCTTCAATTTTTAAAATTTACAAATAAGACAATCAGTAAATATGTGTATCTGTATACTTGTATATCTGTACCTATATGCACATACACAGACTTATGAATATAGTTACTGTTAGTATATATGTAAATTTATATTTGTATATGGTTTGTTTACTTAATATAAATCTTAGAATGAAAATTCCTGTGTTAAAGAAAATGTGAATTTTAAATTTAATAGAATTTGTCAAGAAAAGAGTTGCTAATTTTTACTCATACTGAAAGTATTTTACCAATTTCCTCATACCCTTAATAATGGTGAATATCTGTCATGGTAAGACATAAATGATATTCATTGTTGCTCCAGTTTGGATTTCTTTATAGTGAGGTGGATGTCTTTTCATATGATTACTACCTATTCGTATGTCTTAATTTCTCGTATCCTTTGAACATGTTGGCTTATTTTTTCTTATAGATTTGTTAGAACTTTGCATTTTAAAACTGTTAACTCTGTCTCCACTTAATCCACAGGGAGTTATTGAGTGATTCCTATACGCATTGTTCAGTGTGCCAGGGATACAACAGGGAACAAAACACCTAAAACTCTCTAACTCTTAAGTAGTTTACATTCTGGGTGGGGAGAGGCAGGTCAAAAACAACAAACAAAGTCTTTAAATACATATGTATATACATATACATATATTTATATATATGTATATGTATAGATGATTAGTGCTATTGGTAAAATAAAGCAGAAAAGGGTGATAATGGTACTGGGGGAGGGGATGTTGAAATCGTTGATAAAGTAGCTAGGGAACAACTTATGGAAAAGGTAACATGGAACAACTTACGGAGAACATTAGGGTAAAGGAATGAGCAGAGGTGTTGAAGGAGGTGATGGAGCCCACACGATCAAGGAGCGTGACTTCTGGGCAGAATGAACACTAGGTGCAAGGGTCCTCAGGGGGCAGTACACAATTCATGTTTGAGGTCATCAATAAGACAGTTGTGGCTGGAGTGGAGTAATCCAGGGGAGAGTGATAGGATATAAAGTCAGAAACATAATTGGAGGCCAGATCCTGGAAAGTCTTGTAAGCCTTTGGCTGTTACTCCGATTGATACAGAAAACCATTGAAGGGCTTTAAGTTTAAATGGGTTGAGAATAAGAAGGTAATTCAAGGGTGGTGATTAGCTTCTATGTTATTGCCCCTAGGCAATAAAGGATGGTGGGTTATTAGACCAGAGTAGCAACAGTGGAACTGGTGAGAAGTGGTTGAATTCTGGGTATATTCTGAAGGTACAGCCAACAGGATTTGCTAGTAGTTGGCTGAGGGGAATAAGAGAATGAGATAGGTCAAAGATGACTCCCAAGATTTTAATCATTAGCAAGTTGAAGGATGGAATTCATTTTTGGAGACTGAGAACTGAGAAAACAGTGGGAAGAGTAGATTGTGAGAAGATCAAGAATTCATTTTTGCTATATTGAGTTGAGTTGAATATTAGACATTCAAGTAGAGAAGTTGATAAGTAAATTGTATGTATGAGTTTGGAGTGCAAGGTGGGGAGTCAGGGTGGGTGATGTACATTTGGGAATTTTTTTAACATATACAAGCTATGACACATAGAAGATATAAAGTCATGACACTGGATGTGTCAACAATGGAATGCAGGTAGGTAATGATTGGGATACTCTAGGGTTTAGATTTATTTCTGTGATGTGTAGAAACCAGCAAAGGAGACCGAGATGGAACTGCCAAGGAAAAGAAGAAAATGAAGAAAGCCAAAGGAAAAAAGTGCTTTGAGGAGTAGAGAGGAAGATCCAGTTGCTGATAGTAAATGATAGTAAAATGAGGACAGAGAATCATTAGATTTAACAACATGGAGAGAGTAGGTTCTGTGCACGTTTAGGGGTGAAATATGATTTGAGTAAGTTCAAAGGAAAAATGGGAGGAGAAAAACTTGGAGATAGCAGATATAGACAACTCTTTGGAGGATATTTATAAAAAATGGGGTACTGACTAGAGAGAGAATGTGTCAGCTGTGCTGTGTTTAAACAGGTGAAATAATTGCATGTTCCTGTGCTGATGGGAATGATCCAGTAGGTAGGGAAAGCTGATGAAGACAAAGGGGAGAATTGCTGAAATGATGTCCTTAGGCAGACAAGAGAGGGATGGGATTTAAGTTACAAGAGTGTTAGGTAGGAGCCTGGATAGTTCATTCATAATTAAAGGGTAATGTGAGTGGAAATGTGGTGGTGGGAGCTGGCGGAACTTCTTTTCTAATTGCTTCTTTTTAGATGAAATAGGAAACAAGACTTTTCACTCAGGTAAGGGCAGGAAATGGAATGTTGGAGATTGGAAGAAAGAAAAGGTATGGAGTAATTAACCACGAGAGTAGGAAAGTGAAAGTTCTGTGGAAATGTGGCCACTACAAAGGGTCCACTTGAGATCAATGGTCATGACTTTCAAGTGGCGCTGTCAGCATGTTTGTTCTTCATGTCCGTTTTCATGGTGCAGGTGCAGAGCTGGTGGAGAGTTGCATTCAACCAGGGTTAGAGTTTGCTTGGCTAGTACGAGGAAGTGAGATGAGGGCAAAGCTGTGGGTATAAGGATGGACAATGGAATTTTAATTTAGTAGGGAGGGACATGAGGACATCAGGTAGGTGAGAGACAGTGCCAGGGTGACAGGTTTATGAATTGTTGGAGTCAGTGCTGAACAATCAGTTATTGGAGTTGGAGGGAGTGTAAGTGAAGAGTGGGAGTTGATGTCAGAGAGTGGAATAGTTAGAATTGGGATCATGTTGGGATTTCAGTCATTGGTAATAAGGTTAGAATGTGACCATTGGCTGTGATCAAGGAAAGGACATAATTTATTGGAGTAGAGGAATTCAAAGAAGGCAGAATTCATATGTGCCGGTGATTTTCAAACCTTTTGAACTTTTAAATACCATTAAAGTACTTTTGCTTTGCCTTCCAAAATATACTTGTCAACACTCAATGAATTGATTAGTAAAAGACTGATTTGTGTTAATACTGAAATCACCAAGAATCTTTCCAGGAGTACTCTTACAAAGAGGACAGTGACTCACGAGTTAAAGTCTTTAAGGAACGAGGAGCAAACTTTAATGGCATGTATATAACCAACAATGGGAAGAAAATATGTGTTTGGATGTTTGGGCACTAGCTCAAAAACACAGTAAATTTTTTGTATTTTGTTGACATTTAAATTTCTGGTGTTTTCTATGGTTATTTTTCACCATTGACTATCTTTAAAAAGACTCTGGAAGAATGCCTGACAAATCAAAATAAACTCTATTATTATTATAATCTCCAAAACATTAAATACACATCCTCACAATGAGACCCTTATCTACCTGATGCAATGCTAGGTACTGTACCAAACAAAGTATACCGCAAGGCTTTCTGCTTTATAGTAAGGAGTTTGCGTCCTTAGGCAAGAAATGCATATATGGACGTTAATAGAAAGGATGGCCAAATGAAGAAGCTTTGAAGTGGCTACAAGTTGATGTAGCAGTCATTTTCACAAACACACAGGAAAACATTTGATTGGGTGTTAAGTATAAGAGTCAAGAAATTTGCAGATTGAATGAGAAGTTATTTTTCCTGTTTTATGGGCATTTCCTAGAGAAAGAAAAGCTTCAGGAGTTATTCAAGTAGAAAAAAACTGGAAAAATCGCAAAGCTTAGTTTTTTTGTTTGTTTAATATTGATACACAGCACAGAGGATTTGAAATCATGGAAATTGATGTTTATAATAGAGTAATGGTGTGGAGTGATCAAGGAGACCATCTTAGAAGTAGAAAGAACATGGAAAAGCCTGGGAGGGGTGAAGTCATTCAATTCTTGCCTCTTGACTTTGGTGGGAAGTTGCGTAAGTGCCTTACCGGGGAGGAAATGATTAAGGTAATGTTATGTGGAAGATCGTTAGAGGAAGGAAGTACAAGGACATGTTTCTGGGAGGCACCGTAAAAACATGTTTCTGCATAAAAAATGTCCCTGCATTTTCCTTTCTTAAAAAACGACTTAAAACCTGCTTGTGTGTGGCATTTGTGACTGTGTCTTCCAGGTGCCCTGGACCGCTGTGTGATGGGCATCACGGCCGTGGAGATCCTGAATGCGTGTGATGAAGCGGTTCCGGCCGTGGTGGATTCCCTCAGTCACCCAGCAGTCAACCTAAAACAGGCCATGACCAGACGTAGTCTTGCTGCTCTGAAAAATATGGCCCATCATAAGCTGCAGACCCTTGCAACTAACCTCTTGGCTTCTGAGGCCTCTGACAAAGTAAGTTTTGTATGTGGGCTCATGTGTGTAGTCCCCATCTTGCTTCATGTAATCGCATAGCTTTGGCATGTCTTAGGGAATCATCTTGGGAGATGACACTGGTGAAAAAGCTGATTTTTATTTAGGTGTAGCCAACATAGTTTTAGAGTATTTCAAGTATTCGGCATTTTGAAAAAGTAAATTATTCTTACCATTAAAAATATTTTAACATGATTCTTACCGAACTAAGTGGCTTCAGTTTCTGAAATTAGAGCAGATGTTTTGTATGTCATGTCTTCCTGACTTTCTGAGTCTTCCTATTGCAAGATGGCGGAGCACTAGCTATTACCTCCAGGAGAAAAACATAATAATTTAGGTACACAGCTAAATGTTTATAATTGTGGCTTAGCTCTTGTTTTAAAAGGACGTTCTGATTTTAATAAAGTTAGGCCATTATAAGGATTGAGGAAGATATTTGACACAATATCATGGAGTTGCACAAGTGCCGGCATTTTTCTTTGAGACCCAAGTTCAGTGACACGTTCCTTTACTGACACTTAAAATCGAGGCATCAGTTACTTCTTTAGTTAACAGAAGATTATCCTATTACAAGAAGAACAAAGAATCCCAATTGTTTCATTGGTTACTTGTCTTTAGTTTTGTACGGGCTAGCCGGTATTTGGTTTGTGGTATTTGTTTTCTGTGGTATTAGAACCAGTTTGTCTCTGGTAATGGATAAATGAAACAGAGTCAATCCCAGTGGTTCATCTGAGTCAGTACTTAAAATTTGTAGTTCTAAGTATTTATTAAAATTACTAATGGGTAACAGAAATACTTGTATTTTCATTCTCTCTTATTCCTGATTCCTATTTTTTTAATGTTTTAACTTGAGAATAAATAGCGAAGAGGCTGAAACATTCATCTACAAACATTTGCGCATGAATTAGTGAGTGCTAATGACCGGGAAAGACTACAGGAAAGACTACAGCTCCAATGACTGTGGCCTCTAGTAATTGGCAGCAATATTTGATCATTCTGTCTTTTCCACAGATACTGGCTGTGTTGTACTGTATGTTTCTTAAATTAGAATTGTGAAATCCTCCTGCACTTTTTTCGTGCTTTCAGTCCCATGCTCTAAAGTTGGAATAGAAATCACAACTTAAATGCATTCTCCATGCCTATAATTTTTTTCAAGATCCCATAGCTGTCCTGAGGAATTTAGTGTTTATAGCACATTGTCTCACGTTCTATATAATTTTAATTTTGAGTGAATTTCAAAAACAATGTATTCAAGGGCAACCATGTATGTATGCTATGTAATTTCCAAATATATTCTTTTTTTGTTGGTATCCCCGCGAAGTACAAATTTGGAAAAATAATTATATAAATGGAAAATTAAAGAAAAATAAGTAGTACGGTAACATTTATGAATGGCTTTTGTAAGTGGTCACAGTCCATTATGTGATTTTTTACAATCTTGTTTGTCCCTATTCTTAATAGCGCATTTTATAGAGCAATTAGTGATAAAAGCCCCAGATATCAGAGACACTACACTTATGTATTGTAAAATATACTGCTTGTGAACGTCCTCAGTCTTGTAGCAGTGGTAATTGTTGCCTGGCCTACAAGGAAAACAATTATAGAAGGGGGTGGGGGAGGCTTAGGAAGCTGAGGCTGCAGGAAGGTAATCACTTTATGAAAAATGTATGTTGGCTGGACCATTAGGGATTTCTGTAACTATTTTCTCATGTTGAATTTGAGGCTCCTTCTGAGGGGAATTTTTAAAGAGCTGTCCTCTGGATGGTTTTCTAACCTCAGGAGAAATAAAACCCACCCAAAGTTTAAAAAAAACAAAAAAACAACTAAGAGCCTCTCAGTGCAGGAGTTACTAGGATATTGAAACTAATTTATTTCATCAGTCTCTCAATAGGAAGGGAAATCTCATGGAAATACTCTATAGAACTATCCTGCTTTGTCCTTGTTGGGATAGTATTAGCCATTGCGCTGTTTGGAAGTCACAAATATTTTATTTTGCTAATTATGTGGTTTTTTTTATGCCAGACATATACAGCTTTGCAAACAAAGATGGAGCATTTACTCTCCTATAAATTGTTTTCTTTCACTGGAAGATCAAGAGGATATTAAATAAAATTACTCTTTATTACTGTATTGAATCTTTGCAAGACGTGTGTGTTCAAACCCCTGTGTATTTCTCTTAGGCCATGTATCTTTTCCCCCCTTTTCTTGTAATAACTTACGTACTTATCTCATTCTTGCCGCTGAAATCCAGTCTTCTTGCAGACAGGGATCATGACTGACTTACCGTTGTGTTTCTCCCATGACACCTAGTAGCAGCTGTGCAATAAATACGCGTCAAATTGGATGACGTTTACCAAAAAGTGTTGCCAGCTTCTGGTTCCGCCTCTTTGCCCATGTCGTCCCCATGCCCTCATAGTTGGTTGTCTTGACACTCAGATCTGTCTCTGTTCATGAGCATGCGATATGAAACATGTATTAATAACTTTTGCCCTCTGTTCAGTTTTGCTTTCTCCTCTTTGGTTTTGGTAATCAAGGTTGTCCAGGCAATCCCTCCCATCTCTGTATTTTCAGTGTTACATCACATCCTGGAGTTATGGCCACTGTATCCTCTCCTTGACTCCCGTTCCTTGTGCCTCTAGACCAGGGTCGCTCAACCTCAGCACTACATCGACATTTGGGGCTGGATAGCTCTTTGTTGTGGGCAGCTGTCCTGTATGTGCTAGAACACTGAGAAGCATTTCTTTACCCACTACATGCCGGTAGTTTGAGTGCTCCTCCCGAGTTGTGACAGTCAAAAGTGTTTGCAGATGTTGCCAAATGCCCCTCCAGCCCCACCTCCCTGCCCTGGGGTGGGGAATGCCTCTGGTTTAAAACCACTGCTTTGGAGAAAAAAGGTTAAGAAATGGTAGGGATCCTATGTTTTCTATCCTACCTTTCTTTTTCCCTCCCCATTCTTGCTTCTTTAACTCCTCTCCTTTTTGAGGATAGTGAATCCCTTCCGGCCCTTATCTCCTCTGTCCCCAGTGGCAGAATTAGCTCTCTTCGCATTCCCTTTCTGCTGACACCTTCCTGTTCAGACCTTTCCTGAAACACTTCATTTTGTATGGGGTATTTCCTTTTTTCTTTAATGTCTGTCTTCCCTATTAGATTTTGAGCTTCCTGAGGACAAGAGGTGAGTTATTCATCTTTTTATTTCCAGTGCTTAATGTTGTATGTGAAGCATAGTGAGGACCCGAGAAATGTAGTGTAAAGTTAGTTTAGATTTGTAAAGAGGTGTAGATTGGATCATATTGTGTAATTCACTTGAGTGTGAAGTTGAGGACTCAGTGGGTAGCAACACACTATTCAATAGTCTTAAAAGGAGATTTTTGTTTGTTTCAGAAACAGTTTGCCTTGTCTGACATTTGTATGCAGGACACTTACAAATATCGATGTGGGAAGTGAATTGTGAGGCTACTAGAATGATACGCTGAGAGGTAATGGGGACTGGAATAGAATTAGGCCATGGACATGTAGGAGAGGGGATGGCTTGTAAGCTATTGTGGAGGTTGAATAAATAGGACTTCACAAATGAGCAAGGGAAGAGTGAAGGCACACAAGATGAGTTCAGAGATCCTAGCCTGGTTGAAGGGAGAATGGTGGGGCTTGCTGTTAACAGAAATGAAGAACTCCTGGGATGCGCTTTGAGGCTGACTATAACAGGAGACATTTGCCTCTTCTCTGTGGTGTTGGGAGATGGGGTGTGTGCAGGGGGAGCGAAAAACCTCTGAGAAAGAAGTGGGATTTTTTTTTCCTTAAATAAATGCTGGAGTGCAGAGCGTGAACTGGACGGCAGTTCACATTTTGGGATGCCTGCTATTATTAGACTATTCCAGATGTGCTGTCTTCCTTAATTCTCACTGCATATAGATGACTTAGTTATTACGGTCTTCACATTTGCTCACGATGAACCTAAAAGACGGTTAGGACAGGGACTGGCAAACATTTTCTGTAAAGGGCTTGATAATGACCATTTTAGGCATTGTGGACCACTCAGTGTGGCACAGTGATTCATCTCTGCCTTTGTAGTGTGAAAGCAGCCACAGACAGAATGCAAATGCATGAGTTTCCAGTAAAACTTGATTTACAAAAGTAGGCTGTGGGCTAGATTTAGTCACTGGGTCATAGTTTGCTGACCCCTGCCTCAGGAGATGCCATTATTAATATCTTGGTTGTGGGTACAGTGCCCACGTTGTGTAGGTTTTGGTTCAGTTTTGAGAAGCTGTGCAAAGGAGTGGTTAAGAGCCTGGATTCTGGTGACGGGCCTCTCTGTGTACATCTCTACACTTGCTGCCTGTGGGTGACCTTGGGCAAGTAACCTCCAATGGCCTAAATCACACATTTAATTGAAAATAAATCTTTGTAAAGGAAGCAAAGGTCAACAGTTGATCAGATAAATGAAACAACATTAAGACTTGGGGAAGAAAAAAGAGTGTTTTCAGTTAGTGATTGGGAAAGTCATTGGTGATCATTAAGAGAGATGCTTTGGTTGAGTTAATTGAGCCAGAACTCAGGGTATGAAGAGCTACCGTGTTTCCCCACAAATGAATGTAGCCGGACAATCAGCTCTCATATTAATTTGTATTAATTTTTGCTCCAAAAGACGCATCAGAGCTGATTGTCTGGCTACGTCTTATTTGCGGGGAAACACGGTAAAAATGAGTAGAAGATAAAGTAGAGACAGAGCCTGAGGAAGAAGTATGCTTTTGGAGAAAAAAAGAATAGTTGGCTTCAGTGGCTTCAGGGTTAAGAGCAGACTTTATAGAGAAGGTCCAAGAAGACAGATTAACGTATATTATATATAAGTTAATATACATGTTTTATATATAATGTATAGAGAGGTTGTTTTGCTATTTCTATATAAACATGTTAAGTAGAAAATCTGCACTGTCACTTAATGCGCACACAACCACACACACACAAAGTAGGTAATATTACTACCATTCGAATTTTACAGATGAAAGAACCAAATTTAAAAAGTTAAAAAAAAAAAGAGAGCAGACTTTATAGTTTGTTTAGTTGCTTACTGACACTTTTGTTGGTAGAGGGGTCGTTGGTGGAGCCATGTGGGGGAATGTGGTGTTGGGAAAAGACTTGGAGAATTCACCCTTACCAGACATTGCTTCCTAAGAATCGGGAATGATGGAAGATAGGGAGATAAATATGACCAAGTTATGTGCAGTGGGATAGGAGAAAAGTAGGCTGTGGTATCTGTTAAAAGGAAGGAAGGGGTTTTAATTCTGTGAAGTTAGAGTCATGTTTTTTTTTTAATCCCCCGTAACACCCAGCATAAGTAGTGTACTGGATTAAGAGTTAGAAAATTTGTAAAATATAAATAGTAAGTCGTAGATAGCATGTGGTGGTATTTGATAAATATACACAAATGAATTTTTTAAGAAGATGCCCTGAGCATATCAGGTGATCTTTTTGACACGTTTTCTCATAAAGCATTTGCCACAGACCTTGGTTCTTGGTAAGGAGATCTTGGGGGATGCCTTGAGCCAGTGGGATTTTACTCGTGACGCTGGACAGCCCTGACTGCCATGCCGTTCATTGCTTAGGTCTCGTGCGTGCTTTCTGTTTGGCACCTTTACATCTTAGCACGATCATAGCAATCAGAGTCACCCTATTTATATTGAAAAACCACCAGGTTGAAGATATTGAAAAACGACCAGGATGATTTATTTTTTTACCTTACATTTCTCTTTATGTTGTCTAGTTAGTCAAAAGCCTGAACACATGAATGGGTTATATTTGCAAAGGTCAGTAGTTTTGTATTCCATGTAACTAGGTGAGAGAATGGAATTCAGAAGTCAAACATAACCCACTGAGAACATACTCTGTGTTTTTTGCTTACAAAATTCACTCTGTAAAAAAAAATTTATACTGATTGAATTGATTTTCCGATTCATTGTGAAAAGGGAACTGACAGGAACAAGCCAGATAACGTCCTACCCAGGATGCTGGGCCTTGTGTGATGAACTCTTTTTGGCCTTAGAAAAATTCTTATGACACATATGACCTTTGAAGAATCAATTAAACTTGCTTAGCATTCTACCCCAAACTTGAATGAATTTTAATAGAAAATATGATTATGTTGATGGTATATTGATGATGTATTTATAAGTACATATATATAAATTCAGTTTTCGCTTGTTCTAAATGGTTATGATGGTAAAAATTTTGTATTATGTTACTTGTTGTCTAGTCTTTACTAAATAAACTTAGGAAGCCTTAGCTAAGCTGTCCAGCATTAAGAAAACAAAGGAATAGATGTCTCTGGCCATAGGAAGAGAATAAACTTTTATGGAGTGCCCGCCTATGTGACAGGTGATTCCCTTTAACGGAGGATAATAATTAGAAACCACATCTGGATTCTGTGTGCCCTCATTGCTCCTGGTGTGACATTACATCTGGGCCTCTCAGTAGACAGAGCTAGATAATCTGTATATGTGAATGTACATAAACACATACACAGACACATACATCTTTAAGTGTTTCTCTATCTTCCTAAATGTATTAAGTACCATGAGTTAACACCATTACCTCCAATTCTAAGCAAACACCACAGTGTAGCCTCGCCTCTGGCATATTGTAACTGCAACCGTGAGAAACCTTACTCCCAATTTTTTCAATGTACTTATTTATTTGCTTAAATTACCCCTTTATGTAAACAATTTTCTACCCCCTTGACCCACCCCCCACCCCCAACCTCTTTTGAGGTGAGCCAACCAAAAGCTTGCTTCCTACAAAGGGAAAAAGCTTCATTTCTTTTTGATTTCAAACATTTTTCTTCTTCCCACCTTCTGCTTCTCTGAAGGGATTATTGGTTGTATTTTCTCACTCTTGTGTTTCTTTCAGTTTAGGCTTCATTGCTAAAATGATGTTTTCTCTTATTACTAATATTTTCTTGAGTTCAGTTATTTCACTTCTATTTTACTTATTCTCATTTATGTTTTTCTTTCATGCTGAGTATCATTGAAAAAAATGTTCGTTAGCTTGTTTTGAAATAGTACATTCATTTTGATCTGATTTGTGACCAGGTCTGGTTTTTTTTTTAGTTTTGTTTTTCTGGTTCTTATGCTCATTTTGCTTATCATAATTTGACCTCAATACTTTCTGTTGCTCACTCTTTTGTGAAATGACTTTTCCTGGATATTTTGAATAGCTTTTCTAGCTTCACAGAGCTTCCTCTTTCGTTGTCTCACGTGGTGCAAAAATATGGTAGCTTGCTTTCTAATATTTCTTGGACCTGTTCCTGTCCCTCCTTTTTCTTTTTGAATTACCTGTCAATTTTGATTACATTTGTAGCAGTTTATGCTTATTGGGGTGGGGTGGGGGCCTCTCCCAGAAGGGAGCCCTGAGGCATCAGTGTTGCAAGTGCTCTGGGACAGTTTCGTGCCTGCCCCTTCAGACCTTTCTGTGGTGAGCCCTTGTGTTCACGCGCTATTGAGGTGGGTGAAACCCCTCCCAGGTTCAAATTGACCCCTTGTTTTTTCTGATAAGTATTGGTTAGCAATCTTAGGATTTTCCTGTCCGATCTGTCAGATTCCTCCTTGCGTCCCTTTCCTTCCTCCTACAGAGATACCCAATACCAGGTTTTCTCATCCAATTGAATTTGGGGATCTGTGGATATAGTTTGTCACCTAGTTTTGTTGCCAGTGATCTTGGTGGGTGTGGTTATGCCATCTAGTTGCTCTGTCTCATTTTATGTGGAGATTTGGGAAAATCCTTAACTATGCTGCCTTTGCTGCCGCCATCTTCCAGTAATTCCTTTAAGTGTTTGTATTCTTGATGTTAAGTGTAAAATTCGGTGAAATGAATTAGTTAAGGAGAAATAGTATTAAACATTCATTTTCTTTATATTAATTGTGTATTACTTGAACTAGATGAAGCACATCTGTGAATATGTATTTTTTTCTCTTTTCTGGATTGCACTGGTAAAATACCAGTGTGGGTTTGAATGTAAAGGACACATACTTTCTGTTTATGTGAGAAGATCCTTAACCTACTGGCAGGTGACAGGTTGCCCACAGTCTGTCAGTCTGGGTTTGAATTTTCATCATGTATTACCCCACCTCCTGCCCTCACCCAGTAATCTCCTAACATCGTGGTTATTGAGAGTGACTTTAAACGCTCCAGTGAGCAGTCAGTGACTTTTATTTTTTGCCACTGCTTCCCTCTCTATTGTTTATCAATTGGTAGAAACTTAAAATTGCCGTAAAAGCTTCTAGAATGAAAATTTTAGAATTTCATGTGATGCTTTTGGTAAAGAGATTCCTTAAGGAGTAGTCTTAAAAAGTTTTGTTTTTTGTTTTTGGAACCATAAATGCAAAAAGATTTAAAGTAATCGATTAGACACAGGTATATAGGTAAGGTAATGTGATCAATTTCTGAACATATATTATTACGTTGGAAGCTATTATCACAACCACAAGTAAATACAGGGCATTCCATGAAGTCCAGCTGGCCTGTCTCCCTCTTCCCTTCCTATTTCTCTCTCTTTCTCCATCTTTTCCTCCCTTCCACAATCCATCCATCATGTTAAACCCATCTCTGTAAAAATGGTTCACTTTCCTTTAACATATTTATGTTCTAATTCTGTTGTTCTCTCTTATTCTTTCTTTATATTTACCTTACTTTCAGAGTATTTTTCCCACACATAGGAAAGTACACTATAGGTTGAGAGTGCATGTGCTCCTATGTGTGTATGTGTGTATGTGTGTACGCACACACATCATATGTGGATATTTCATAAGGTTTGGGACGCATGCTCTGCATATTTCCAACTCAAGTTAACTTTCCATCAATTCTTGGTTCAGATTGAGGAAAATGACTTTTAGTTTACTATGAACACAATTATTCCATTAAGGAATAAAGTTAAACTCTCAAAATAACTGCATATTTAATTCATATTTACTAAATTTGTTGATTACAGGGTTTTGGTTCTCTTACCTTTTTAAGGGAATTGGACATGACTGGATTTATCATGGTCCTTGCATAACCATCAAATAATGACACGTCCAAGGGAACACCTCTTCCTGAAACTTAACACACTGCATGGTTCTAGTGCCTTACTGGCCCTGTGCCTTGCACATGATAAGTAGTTAATGGATTTATAAATGGAATTCACAGTTCGTATAAACATAATTCTGAATCAAGAAAAAGTGGCCTTGTTCTAAGATGGTTTTAAATTCAGAACAGTTTCGTTTTTCTTTGGAAATACATTAACACACCACACTATCTGACAAGAAATTTGGATTGGTGTGCAATGTATGTGAGATACAGCAAAGGAGAAATTTATTTCACCGTCTTACATAATAAATCAAATGGCAGACTGCTGAGAGAATAGGAACACTAGATAGATTTACCCGGTGACCTTCTCAGCAGCCAGATCTTTCTAGCGCTTGTGTATGATACTTTATATTTAACTCTTATTTGAGAACTTGAAGGTATTGTGAAGTAAATTTGATAGAAGTATAAAGATCTGTGGCTAAATACTAATATGTTAGTACTTTGGGTAAGAAATAATTTATTCTAATGTGTTTGAACAATACACTCTATTAGACCATATAAAAGATTTTCAAACTTCTTGACTTTTATAAGCCTTTGTTAGAAAATAATTGAATCAGTCTAGTTCAGTAAACATTTATTGACTACTAAGTACTGTGTTAAGCCCTAGAAAGCCGAAATGAATAAGATGTGATATTTAATCTCAGGAAATATAAACAGGTAAATACTATGCAATATAGTCAGTGAGATGGCTGAGAAACGCCGAATGTATTGCAGAAACCTGGCCTGAGCTGAGGTCATCAGGACTGGCTGTTTGGAGAAGGGGACATTAAAGAATGAGTAGAATATAGTCACATGATGAATGGAGATGGGTTGCAGTGTATTCTGGGAGGAGTGGATGGCAGATGCAGAGGAAACTGTGAAACACCATGTGTGTTCAGTATTTGCTGGAGTATCAGCTGAGGGGAGAGGGGAAGTGGTGGGAAAAGAGGCTAGTTCATGTATACACTGTGAAGGTGCTTAAACTTGATGTTTTATCTCAGTGGCTTTCAACTTTTAAAAAATGAACATTAGAATACTTCCCTCAAAAAGAATTTTTTGTGAAAGCCAGTATGTGTAACAGATACAAGGGAATATAGAGAAGAGTTTAAATTCAAGAATTGTTTGTGAATGATATTTGGCTGGACCTTATGAATGAGGTACAGGTGGTAAGGATGGTTGACTTCGGGTTTTCTGATTGGCTCTATCAAGTGTGATATTGAATTTGTACTGTTGGTACAAATAAAACACCCCGAACTAAATGGTGAAACTAGTAGGAACTTAGAATTTCAAAGCAGGAATAGCAGCAATTGGAAACCAGCCCTGTGTTACAACACGTGGATATTAAAACATTGTTTTATGGGAAATTCATAGGTTCATACTCAGTAGAATCTTTGTGTCCTTGTTCTGCATCTCATGATAGTGTGACATCTAAATAGAATGCTGAAAGTCTAGAAAACTGTAGTCATGCTAACTTGAAATTATAAGTAGCAAAATACAAAAATATCACCTGGAACGTAATTAGCACATGTAACCTTAGTGACTCACTTTATGAGGAAGCGGCCTTATGTTTAACATTGGCATTTGCTCTCTGACTTTGAATCCTTTTATATCTGTAAGGAGGCCTCTTGTCCACTAAGGGCTGCAGACCGTAAGTTGAAAATCACTGACCGATGTGGATGGTGAAATGTCCTAGATGGCAAAACAAGACTGTGAGCCAGTGACAATGATTTTGAGGTTTTAGAAGTTTTCAAATATGAAACTCGTAAGATGATTTCTATGACACGGTATTGCAGACCCTAAAATTAACCTTGGATGGAAATACAGCAATCTGACAGTCACCTCAGGGCGGCAGTTTATTGCATTGTCCAAGGATAGGAAATATATTTGGTTGTGGTCGGAGCTCCATACAGGGCTCCTCAGTAGCCTAGAATAGGCAAAGAAGATCCAAAGGTAATTAATGTCTTCCACGCATCTCTCTTTGTAGTTTGTGTGAAGATAGCTATTTTTCTTAGTCCCAGTCATATTGCAATCACACCTAGAGTTTCAGTCTGCCTCGGTGGAAGTGTTATTTTCTCCGGGGAGTGGGTGGATATACAGGAAGCGGTAGAAAAAAGAAAGGCAAAGACAAAAGCAGGGGATTTATCAGCATAAATCAGGATTTTAGTTCTGCAGGTGAAATGTAACTTGGTTCCCCAGCTGAGCCAGGAACGCCCTTCTCTTCCCTACGTCACCCTAACTCCCGCTCATCTCCTGAGCCTCAGTTCTATGACCACTGTCTCTGCAAAGACTCCCCGGTTTCCGGGTAGTGCCGCCAAGTCTAGTAGAGTCACTTGCATCTTCTCTGATCCTATGGTCCTTGGCTTATGTTTCTGTCCCAGTGCTCACTCTCTTGTACCAATGTGTGGAAGCGAGGAGATGTCTTTGTTTACATGTGTATTTCTCTGTATCAGGGTTTCTTAACTTCAGCACTACTGGATAATTCTTTGTTCTAGGGGCATCCTGTGCATTGTAGTGTGTTTAGCGGCGTCCCTGGCCTCTACCCACTAGACGCCAGTAGCACCTCCTCCCACTTGTGACTAACAAGGGGGTCTCCAGACTTTGCCAAATGTCCCTTGGAGCTGGGGGAACCATCACCCCTGGCTTAGCACCGCTGTTCCGTCAGACTAAGGGCTCCTCAAAGGACCATTCAGTGTGGCTCCTTGTTGTTTCCGGTGCCCAGCACCATGTGTTCATTGAGTCACTGAGTGACCCAGTCTTTGAGGGCTCACTCACCTCCCCACTGCCCATCTCCATGAATCTCTGCAGAACTAACGCTGAGAACTTCTCGATGTGTAGAATTAAATGTCAGGCAGATTCAGTAGGACCATGGCTTCCTCCCGTGTCCTAATCAGGGACCAACCTACGTGACCCGTGGGACCGATTGACTCACCTCTTAGCTTCCGTTACTTTGTAGCTCTAAAGTGGGGGTAATAAGGTTGTAATGAAGTTAAATGAGTAAATGTTTGAAAACATTTATCACACAGGTATTTAACACACATTAGTTTAATACTCTTGATTGACTGATTCATTCATTCAGCACGCGTTGAGAAGTACTCTATGCCCCAAGCTGGCACAGTCAGGGAATGCGTTAATCACGCCCACACCCAGCACGCCGAGTGCTGAGGAGCCCCAGGTCTGATGGGGGAGACACGGGTGCAGTTCAGTGTGGTGGGCTTTAACTTCAGGTATGAACTGAATGCGAGAGAGCCCGGGCGGAGGAGATGAACGGGCCTGAAAAGTTATGGGGAAGGCTTTTGAGAGTCATTTGCATAGAAGAAAGAAAAGTTCATGAAGAAAAGTAGGGAAGACTATCCCAATCAAAGGTAACAGTATGTGCAGGTGGCGGGGGAGGTGGTGAGTGGGCATCATGAGACTAGTGAGAAGTGGGCCGAGGCCGGCAGTGATGGGAGAAGAGGGTGAAAAGCAGGTTAGAACCTACTGGAGTGTAAATATTTCTGAAATGAAGAGATTGCTCGCCCCAGTGACCCGGGGTAGAGTAGAGCAGTTTTCTTTTCTCCTTTTCATTTTGTCATTGTTAGTCTTACCCTTTTTCTTACCAAGTTGGCTTCCAAGAATCTCATCTCGTTTCCATTCATTCACAGTGTATTAGGATTTTGGTATAACCAGGAGGGCATGTTACAGTAGGACGCCTTTTTTATTTCTCTTTCCAATTTCATTCCTTCAGTTGGTTTAAACTATTTTCATAGGTGTCTTTAACACATTCATTTGAGATAAAATGAGTGGGTTCTATTATCTCTTTTACCAGTGAAAGGAATACTGCCTGTGTTATCTATTAGCTGTTCACAATCTCTCTTTGAAGTAGGTAGTCTTTTCTTTATTTATTTGGAAGAGAGAAGAATTGATGCTAGGGACTAAACTGATTCCTGTAAAGGTCTGTCTAATGGAGGAGTGGGGATGCCTTTAGCCTCCAGGGCTGCTGGTCTTGTTACTTTGGTAACTTGGCCCTTTGGGAAGAGTTGCAAGTCAATCTCTTTTGTGCTACTGTGTGGAAACCTAATATATTAATCTTCTAATCTCTTAATCTATTAGTATCACTTGGATATTATTATTCAAACATTATTAAGTAAGACATGGCCTGTAGAAATATATTTAGAAGATATTTTCTGTATAGAAGGCATGATCTAAGCGTTTATGTTTAATACTTAAAATTTACTTTTGAGTAATTTATATTTTATGTCGTGAAATAAATTATAGACAGTATCAAACCTTAAAATCCCTCAGGTTAACTGTCTCTTTTTATGCTTGTTGTTAATGAAAACACATGAAAGGAATTAAAAACCTCAACTCTAATGAGTCTGTTGTCATTCATACCTAAAATCCTGTCCTAGCCCAATTCAAATATTTAAGATAAGAAAATTGTCAAATTCCAACTTAAATGGATTCTCTGAGAAAGAACTCATCTTACTGTGTTATCCTAACCGTAGGTATTAAGTGACAGCAGTACAACAGCAGAGGGCACCAAATATCCATTTCAGTTTTATACATTTTCTTAATACTGTTTTTGTTCCCTTTATCTTCTCCCCCCTCTTTTTCTCTTCCTCCCTCCATCCTTTTCTTCCTTTTCCCTATTACTTAAAATCACTAACATTAAAACCATATTTTAATAGTAGATGGGATTTTCCCTTAGTTCATTTTAGAATATTTAAAAGTACATTAAGATATCAGTGTGCTTTTATTTGTTGAACCTTTTGCATTTAACATTATACATCAGAATTTCAGAAGTTCTTTTAAAGATCTTTATTCAATACAATATCCTATCTCTATATTTTTTTTCTTGTATTCTATTTTAGGATTCAGTGTTGATATTTATACAAGTGTGTATGTATGTGTGTTAGATATCTAAGACTACCTACTCTTAGTATCCTTGATCTCCGGTTTCAAAGTGGATTCAGATTTTTAAAAACATCATCCACTCTCTTGCTTTACAGTTTAGCATTAAAATCAGCTGATGGTTAATGCTCACTGGCATGAATCAACTCCATGTTTAGGTAGAAATTTGAACCATTTGATATTATAGTTATAGATCGGACTTGGTGCTCTTTTAGGAAAAATAATCAATTATTATGACAGGTAACTTTAAAAATAGTCTCAAAAACTATGATGTTAAAAAACAATTCAGAATTAAGCATAAGCTTTTAAATTAGGACCATTGATGTGAATAGTGCAAGAGTAGATTATTGCCAATGTCTTAATTTCCTGTGAGTCGCTGGGTATAATGAAATACACTTCTCCTATCACTAGAACATCGGTTTGAGGGGACAGAGCTATCAGATGTTTCTATCAGGCATGATTTAACCTAGCATGTATTCAAATATGTAATAAGTGGTATAACAAGAATGTATTGACATTTTCTCCTCTGCAGATTGTGACTGCTGTTGTTGTTGTTGTTGTTGCTGGGAGCTGCTGCTGGTGTTGTGTATGTGTGTGTAGGTGCCAAAAACTACCCATGCTTGAATAAGGAATCATTTCGTGATTGTCATTCCGTCATTTGCCTTGGGTTTTCACTTGAGACAATTTTAACCACTACTTTTCATGTGATCACCACAGGTTCAGGTTCAGTGATGAACAAGCAATCCAATAATTTTCCTGTTGCTGCATTTCTGTAACATTTTAAGTTCCTGATTTAGTGTTTGAAATGGCTAAACCTGTATTTTCCCCTATGCAGAAAACAAAGTTATAATAGGTTTAGTACTTACAACGAAAATGTCAAATACATGTCTTACTAGCTTTTTAAGTAAGTGTGTGTATATGTATGTATTGTGCATTACCGTTGAGTTTCAGTGGCAAATTTGAGACCGTTTCATTTATATGCACCTTATGATTTAACTTTCCTTGTTGGCCTTTTTCCAGGAAGTTTTTAAATTATTGCCTTAAGTACAGGGGCTTGACGTTCTCCCAAGCATCTTACACATAATAGGCACTCCACAAATATTTGTTGAATTGAATTTAATCATCCTCCATGATAATGTAAAATGGAGTTTGTGAGCACACATTTCAGATGTTCTTAATAAAGGTGGCAGAGCCAGCATGCTGACATTCCTGTTAGAGAATTTCCAGGATCAGGTAGCCTGGATTACAGCCTGGATGGGAAGTTGTTCAGAATATAAAGGGAATTTGAATGAGTTAGTTTGCTTGAGACATGTATATCTTTAGATTAAGCCAAGAGCCCTTTGGAGTTTGATAGATATTTTTATTCGTTTTCCTTTAGCTAATCTTAGTGTCACATATTAGAATATCAAACATGTCGGTGATCAACTCTGCCATCTCCAAGCGTTCAACTAAAATCTTGCCCTCACAGCTTTGCTGGATATCTATGTTTTGTGGTAATAAGGCTTTAATTAAGGCAGTAAAATCCACTGTCAGGCATTACAAGTCATATGCAAGACTTGGCAATATCAGAAATTTTAGTTCATCCACAGGCCTGAGGACGAATCATTTTCTGTCCCTTCTTTCTTTCAGTCTCTATTCTCTTCTAATCTGCTTTTATTGTTGTGTTGTTTCTCTTTTCTTTGACCCTGTCTTCTTCTGACTGTGGATTGCTATTGGTACAGTTTTTGCTGTAGTGACACAATTAGTAGCAGGTTGTGAGAGGTTGTGATAAGAGAAGTCCCACGCAATCACATCCAGAAATCATGGTGGTAGACACTAGATAACCTTTCGGTTGTCCAAGCACACAGGCTGTCTGCTGGCACGTCTCCTGACAGAGGCAGAAATCTGGGCAGATCTGAGCATCCTGAAAGGGGCACATGTGTGGCTGACATCAGAGGAGAGAGCTTAAAAGTCGATCTTTATCTTCACTCTTCCTTTTTTTCTCCAAGCCACTCTTGCTGCTTCAATAATTTTTTTACCAAACATGTTTGATTTTATATCCTTTGGTAGAAATGGTGTGTCTTTCTCCTAAAATAACTTTGTAGATCTTTACTGGAAAGACAATATCTACTAAAGTACTCTGGTGGGCTCTTTTTTATTTAAATCTAATATTGTTATTACCTCTTCCCTCATATCTATTGTCACGTCTGTGTACCTAATATTGCTATAAGATGATATTATACCTCTTGCTGTGGCATAACCAACCCTAATGCCTAGCATAAGGCCTGGGCCATAGCAACAGCTTAATATGTGGTAGCTATCATTATTAATGATTTTCATATCAATAATGTTATATTAGATATAATGTAGTTATTATAAATATACAATTTTATGTATCATTCAGTCAAATTAGTGTCAGTAGGTACAAAGCATTAAGTATATGATCTGACATTACACATTCAGTGTTTAACAAAACAACTATTACCATAAGGCACAGTGCTGTGAGAAATAAAAGGGTAACGTACATATTCTTCAGGCCTTCCCATTTTCTGCGTTTTCATACTTGTATCTCCCCTCCTCTGGATGGCTTCTGTTTCCTTCCAATTCATAATCATGGCCAACATTGCTGGTGGGTAAAATTTTATAATTTTAATTTATAAAATTAAGTTTAATCATGTTACTCTGTCGTGTAAGTCTTCAGACAGAAGTCCTCAAACTCTCCGGCTGAAAGTCACCTGGAGTAATCATGATGCGGATGCTGGCCCATTCCCACAGATACTGATTCCGGGCTGCTGTCAGGCCCAGGACCCTGTATTGTAATAAGCACCTCTGATGATGCTGAGAAAAGCGCTGCTTATGGGCTCCTGAGCCTGCAGAATATAGTTCAGAAGCCTTGGTGTGGACCTTCAACGAGCCATCCCTTGCAGGCTACATCTTGATCCGCTGTGGTTTCATCAGCATCCATCCTATGATGATTCCTGCCTTTGTCCTTTTTTCACATCCTGTTCTCTTTCTGCCAAGTTACTCCTTCTCTGAGGATCTCCCTGGTCACCCATGGTGGACTTGGTGCTTTTCTCCATCATGTCCCTTATCTCACCTGCAATCCCCCTTTTTATAGCACCATTCATACCACACTGTAATAATTTCTTTACATGCGCTATTTACTGTTAGAGTTCCATGACTAGAAAAACCACCTTATTTATTTTTGTATCCCCAGTGTCTGGCACAAACATATGTGAATGTGGAATGAATGAATTAAATATAGGAATGGAATTCAGAAAATCTTGACTTTTTTTTTTTTTTACTTCATATGTTATGTAGTATAAATTTGTCTATAATGCACCTTAGTTTCTTTAGCTATAGTATAGAAATAGTATTTATTTTCTGCTTTCCTTTAAATATCATTTAATTCAGACCAGAGATTTATACAAACGAGGCAGAATTAGTGGTAATTCTGGAAAGGATTTTTGGAAGAGCAGCCACTTGAGATACTTCTTGAAGGAAGGACGGGTAAAAGTATGACTTGAGTGGCAGCAGGGAGATTGAGAAAGGAGCATTATCCTGCCATAAGCGACGCAAGGTACAAATGCCTGGAACTGCATGCTTCTGGGAAGTACAAGTGGTATAATTGGATTGCAGTAGAAGATTTAGGGGTTGTGGTTAGACATGAATTTGGAGGAGTAGGCAGTGATATATTTGGGAGGGTGTTTTGTGCTTTGCAAAGAAGTCTTTGCAAAGATATTATCCGTGGGTTATAAAATGCAATTGAAGCCTCTTAAGCCAGAAAGAAACATAGATAGAAGAACTGAGACAAAAAGGAAACCAGTTATTTTCTGGTAATTTTATAATAGAAGAGTTGATTAGCAATTTAAAAAAATTTTATAAAGTTTTTTTTTATGATGTTCTTTGTTCATTCTGCCCACTACTCTGGTAGGCTTAGGGTTACACAAAATGAGTAAGACATAGTGGTACCCATATAGTACAGGAAAATGTAAATACAGAAATTAGCCAATTATATAAATATAACCAAGACATACAAATTTGTGAGGTATAGTAGATATAAAATATTATGTGAGCTGGATTCATTGTTGACTAACATTCCTTGGGAGAATTAGGGTCTTGATGGAAGAGAAGGGACTGGAGTAGAGCAAAGGAGAATATTTTAGGCAAAGGAATAAATATATAAAAAGGTTAATGTATGAGGGACCCAGGTTATGGTGCTAGAGGCTGATTGTTAAAGCTGGAAAAATATTTGGTATCAAACTGTAATCAGCCTTGAATGTTATGCTACAGGATTTTGCATTTTACCCTAGAGCTTTACTTTCTAACTATGAAAACACTATGTATTACTATATATCGGTTATATATAATTTAAGACATATATAGAAATACAAGAAAATGAAAATCTTCTGTAGTTCCATCACAAAATGTAATTTATATTAACATTGTTGTGGATTTCTTTCCATTGTATCTTACCATGCTCCTATACACTTAAGCATTAAATAAATGAAATCAGAACCATACTGTGTGTGCATACGCGCATGTGTGTAATTTTATCTCACTTAAAATTGGAACATTGGCATTTAGCCATGTGGTTAAATGTTCCCAGAAAGCAAGATTTGTAGTGATTGCAGTATTTATTCTATTATCTGGTTATGCTTAAATTATTTACCTGTTTCCTTATTGTTAGATTATATAAGTTGTTTTCAATTTAAAATCATGGATATGCTTTCACTGAACATCTTTGGGCATAAATCCTTGTCTGCATTTCTGACTTTTTAGGATAGGGTTCTAGAAATAAATGTACTGGATCAGACCATCTTAGGGCTTGTGATACAGTTTTACCAAATTACTCTGCTGAATGGCTGCTATTTAAACTCCTGCCTGCAGTGTGTGGCTTTGACTTTCATTGCACTCCTGGCTGAGTGTTTTTAAGTGTGTACTGTGTACTAGTTTTGTAAATGGTATCTCTCTGGTTATTTTTAACTGCTATCCCTTGACAACTAGTTTGAGCAGGTTTTTCCCTATCCTTATAGACTATTTACGTTTCTTTTATTGTGACTTATCCTTGACCTTTATGGTATTTTCCCCTTTTATTTGGACATTAGTATTTTCTTATTGATTTTAAGAAATACTTATGTAGACTATGACTCATCAGTCCTATTTTTTACTTGCCTTTTAATATTTTTATAGTAGCGACTTTTATATTTAAGTCTGTTTAGAAAGTCTGTTCTCATCTTGAGGTCAGATATACTCACCTATATTTTGATTTAGTTTTTAATTATTTTGTGTTTTCTATTTTTTCTTAACCCACGATAATGGCAGCGTTTGGCAGAAGAGTGTCAGAAAAAAGTCCTGTGGCTCTGTGACGGCTGGATTGGAGGAAGGAGAGACGAGGGGCAGTGAAACCTGTGTAGAGGAGAAAAGATAAGGATCTGAATGTGGTGATAGTGACAGTGGGGATAGAATGGAAGAGGAATGATTCTCAGCTGATGACACGGGAGGTACAGCAGGTTTGGTAGGAGGGTGGAGATTAGTGCATGAGATACAAGGTACTGTGGGACATCCACATACAAGCAGTGGGAAATATAGGATTGAAACTCCTTCAGGAGTCTGGTCTCGCAGATGATGGAAATTAGGGAGCCACCTACATATCGGTGATAATTCTACTCTGGGAGGAAGAATGAGTTTTCAGAGTGACTGAGAAGGGTGGTCAGAATTAGAAGGCTGACCAGAAAGTTGTTCTCTGGGAAGTTGAGAGAGGTGGCTTTTTATTCTTTTTATTGATACTTTTTCTCTCTTTCTCTCAGTAAAAACAATGTCAGATACTGCAAAGAGATTAAGGAGGAAAGGGACTGAAAAGTTTTCAGTGGATTAGTCTACTACTTGCTATAAATTTGGCCAAAAGGGGGGAGAGAAATATATAGAAGACGGGGCACGGTCAAAGGATCACACTTTTGTAGAATCTGAGTACACTTGCACACGTTCTTTGTTGAGAGAAAGCAATCTGTGAGCAGGGAGAGATGGGAGGTAAAGTAGAAAAAAGGAGGGATTTGATGGTGCCGCCACTTAAAATCATGCGAGGCGGTGATAAATGCGGTCTTCTTTCAGGTGGAACAGCAGTTCATTCTCAGAGAGAGAATTTGCATATAAGTTATTGAAACCAATTTTAATCCACTCTATGAGTAAGAAGACTCCCAGCTTCACTAATAAACTTTTATTGTTTTGTTTCTTACAAATAAATCAATGATTTTACAATTGTTTCAGCATAAGGTTCTTTGGATTGTGTAAGTCCGTGTCGTTTGCATACTGCTGATGAGCAAAGTTAGTGAGTTACTTTCATGCGGTAGGTACTTAAAGAGACAGCTTTCTAAGTGTTTAAATTCCTTCGACTATTTATTGTTCATCAATGAATCAATGTAATTAGACGCTTTTAACTATAACCATCTTTCGTAAATATTTGTTGCAGGGAAATTTACCTAAGTATTCTCATAACTCCCTGATGGTTCAAGCAATAAAGACAAACCTGACAGACCCGGACATACACGTGCTCTTCTTTGATGTGGAAGCGTTGATTATTCAACTCCTGACTGAAGAAGCCTCTAGGCCGAATACTGCGCTTATTTCCCCAGAGAATTTGCAAAAAGCATCTGGCAGGTCAGACAAAGGGGGCTCTTTTCTGACTGGAAAGCGAGCGGCAGTTCTTTTCCAACAAGTGAAGGAAACCATCAAAGAGAACATAAAGGAACACCTCCTGGACGACGACGAAGAGGATGAGGAGACGATGAGGCAGAGACGGGAGGACAGTGATCCCGAGTATCGGGCCAGCAAATCGAAGCCCTTGACCCTCTTAGAATATAATTTAACTATGGACACTGCAAAATTGTTCATGTCCTGCCTTCACGCCTGGGGTTTGAATGAAGTTCTGGATGAAGTGTGTCTCGATCGCCTGGGAATGCTGAAACCCCACTGCCCAGTCTCGTTTGGTCTCTTATCGAGAGGCGGTCACATGTCACTGATGCTTCCTGGTTATAATCGGGCGGCTTCCAAACTCTCACAGGGGAAAGCAGAAGTAGGAAGGAAGCTGCCAGCCACCGAGGGAGTTGGAAAGGGCACTTATGGAGTGTCCCGAGCCGTCACCACACAGCATCTCCTGTCTGTCATCTCTTTGGCAAATACCTTAATGAGTATGACCAATGCCACTTTTATTGGTGATCATATGAAGAAGGGCCCGACCAGGTGTGACCCCAGACCTGTTTTATTTTCGTCACTGTTTATTCCTTTTTTTTTTTTCTTTTTGGCTCCACCCACGTTAGCATTTTAGTGTCATTTCAGTGTTTCCCCTTTACATTTTAAAACACAACATGCATGATTTAAAACATAAAATTATATAGTTTTGTCAACATTCAGATATAATGACTAGCTATTTTAAAAAAAGAATTTGGAATGAGGGAGTAGGTTACAGTTCGGTTTTAATAAATGAGTTATAGGCTAGCACTTGAGTAAATGTGATCTTTGAATTGCATCTACTTAGCGTTTGCAACAACGTTTCATTCAAAATGTGTATTTGGTTAAAATGCTTCTCTTCATTTTGACCCATATGTAATGAATAATATATGTTGAGTGATTGGTTTCAGAATTTGGTGAGAAGTATAGTTGGAATTTTTCAATGGGAAAAGAAAACTTTTTTAAGTGCAGGAGAGTACTGTTTTAATATTTCTAGGCTTAAGCTGAATAGCTATTTCCTATTTTCCAGAAATCATGAAGACTATTTTTTAAACTACAGTTTTATTATGTTAGTGAGAGTTGACCATATTAAGAATTTTTTTTTTTTTAATGTAACAGATACTTAAGTAGCATTTATCTTGTGTCTGGCTCTCTTGTAAGCACTTTACAGATACTATCTCAATAAGGCTCTTAACTCTGTAAGGTAGGTACTTTTATTATATTTTATTACAGATGAGAAAACTGAGACACAGAGAGGTTAAGTAACTTGTCCAAGGTCACACAGATAGTAAGTGGTAGAGCCAGAATTCAAAATGAGGCAGCCTGCCTCTCCTGTCCAAGATTTCTTAATGCCTTATTACCTTTTTTATTTATTTTTTTTTTTTTTCAGATTTTAAGGCTGAATTCTTTTAAACCAAATGTATGGGTCCATGATTTCTTGGGACTAATGAAATGGGATGGGTTGAAATCTCAGCATGCTAATAATTAAACCCTGAAGGACTAATTATGGTATTTGTCTGTCAATAGTAACACATTAAAGTGTTCATAAATATTTCTTAACCTAGTATAAAGCATAAACTGTAGCTGTGAAATTTTTCCTTGCTATTTGCTAATCCTTTAATTTACTATATTAAAATTTGAAATGGAAAATGTGAATAGGTACAAAACAAAATGTTCCTATTTTTATTCTTGATATTACTATACGGAACAGTAAATTGAAAGTGTTCTGTATATGTTTCTTTTGCAGTTCATTTGGAACTAGACAGTTTAATGTTTTCAGTGGTTCTGGAAATAGGAAAATATGAATATATAGATACACGTATTTTCTTCTTCTTTTTAAAGGCCACCCAGACCAACCACCCCAGACCTTTCTAAGGCACGGGGTTCCCCTCCATCTTCCAGAAATATCATGCCAGGACAGATTAAACAAGGTAAGATTAAATTTTATTAAGTAATTGACATGACATTTCAGCTCTAGAAACTGAGGAGGCACAGCTAATGTATAATCATAACATTTTGTTTGTCTCAGATTGTTAAAAGACAGAAAAGTTGTTATATTCCAGATGTAAATATAGATAATTAAGATGTCAGTTAAAAATAAATCAGATTTATTTAGAAATTGATAAATGAGCATATTTCCCATAATTTTATTGTACTGTCTTTGGCCTAATTTTTATGCATTAAAGGCACCTTAACTTGACAACTCTAGTGCCTTAATTGTGTGTATCTTGAGTTTAAAAGTTATACTTACTGTTTACCTACGTTTAGAAATGTTTAAATTCTTCCATACTCTGGCTATTCTGCCATTTACCAGTAGTTCATGCATTGTAATCCAAAGTGGAAATCTTTTCTTTTTATTTAAATCATTATACATCTTAACTTTTGTCTACAGCTTTGTTTTTCATTAGGGTCTTTTTTATATCATCCTTAAGTTTTTTGCATATCTGGGTATAATTTTGTTGTGGTCGTGAGAGGAGGCAAGCACAGCTTTTACCTGATCGTCCATCTTGACCGGAAACCTCTAGCATGATTTTAATTGATTTTGTTTTCCTCATTATGGACTGTGCTTTCCTGCTTCTTCACATGCTGATAGTCTTTGATGAGATGGGAGATAGTTGAATTTTACCTGGTTGGGTACTGAATATTTTTGCATTCTTATAAATCTTCTCAAGCTATACTATTCTGGAATGTTGTTAAGTTACTTGGAAACAGTTTGATCTTTTTTTGGTCTCACTTGTATGTTAGGTGGGTTTGGAGTGGTGCTCTCTGTTGAAGGCTAATTAGTTCTCAGTACTAAGGCAAGACCTTCCTGAGTACTCAGTCCGATACCTCATGAATCAATGGATTGTTCCGTCAGGCTGGTGGGAGCAGGTACGGTTTCTAGGCTTTTCGTAGGTTCTTTCCCCACCCAGCCTCTAGTAGTTTCCTGACGCACATGTGCTACTGACCAGTACTCAGCTGCATATTTTAGGGGGATCTCGGAAGAACTTTGATCTTTGCAGCTCTCTTCTCTCTGTCCTATGAATTCTAGCCACCCTAGTTTCCTGAGACTCTCAGCTCTTTCTCTTCAACTCGGGGAAACTGCTGGGCTCGTACTCAATTTCCCCTTCCTGTATCTTGTCCTAGAAAATCCCTCCAGGCAATAAGTTGGGGCAATCGCAGGGCTCACTTTTTCTTTGGGCTCCTGATTCTCAGTCCATCATTGCTTGATGTTCTGTGGCTTGGAACAATTGTTTTACGTAGTTTTTCATTTTTCTCTCTCTCTTTCTTGGGGGCATTGTTTTAGATGGGATTGTAAATCTACTTCACGTTACTCCATCTTGGCCAGAAGGACTTAAAAAAGATTGAGTCCTGTTAGAGATTTTATTTGTCATCATCGTCATCTTCATTATCATTCTTTACAGTTGATGTTTCTTCTTGGATTACATTTTCCTCCCTCTGTAATCATAGCAGACACAAGCAATCTAGTATAATTCGTGACATTGTCATGATACTCTTGACTTCCATTACGGTGCTGAGTCTGCTCACCTGGTCTGATCAGAGAATTTTAAAGTTGGAATGCTTCACTGCTGCTACTCAGAAAGCATTAAGTTTTGAGGGCAATGAGGAAGGCACTCAGAATTGAGTCTTTTTCTAAAGCATTTACTGAAAGCGATAGATGTAGGCATTTCCATTTGGAACAGCACAGATGCTTGTCTTTTAAAGTAAATGAAGGTCAGTAATCTGCACTGAGAGTT
This sequence comes from Rhinolophus sinicus, assembly GCF_036562045.2. Lineage (NCBI taxonomy): Eukaryota > Metazoa > Chordata > Mammalia > Chiroptera > Rhinolophidae > Rhinolophus > Rhinolophus sinicus. Next base: position 14,328,641 of record NC_133758.1, on the reverse strand, counting down.
ACCCTAGTAAAATACTTAAGGATGGTATGAAACCCACTTTGAACATTGAAATGAAAATATGTCATACTTTTCTCTTTAACAAATATTCGTGAAGCACTTTTTTTTTCTTCTCCAAACTCTTATTTGAGATGTTAGAGACATTAGTCAGATGTATAGTCTCTTGAGTAGTTTTTATACATCTTGTAGGTGACACATGAGCATAACCAATTTAGTGTAAGAAGTAGTAACAGATACATAAAAGTGTAGCATAAAGGAAGTTGATAAAAAAAACCAAATGTTGTTCTAAGATCTCTATATTAGATGGCGGACCTGGTGTGGCATGCCTTCTCCTGCCCCTCTCTCCTCCCCTCTGGAAGCTTCATGATGACCATGTAGCACTTTAGATTGTGATTCACCATTAAGGAATTTCTTTTTTTTTTTAGTGTTGTGCTTCAAAAAAAAAACTTACTTCAAGGATCACATTTGGTTTCCTGTCCTGTCTTGATTTTCTTCTTATGAAAAATGTATTGAAAGGACTATTTGTGTTCAGTACCAGGAAACTAATGATGTTTAGACCAATATGTAGAGAGCACTTGCTACCTAAAGTGTGTTAAGTTTCTGTCGTGTATACTGATGTTATCTTAAAATGTGTATACCTTTTTTTTTTTTTTGGCACCCCCAGTATATATTCAATATATCAATGGCAGTAGGGAAAAATGGAGTTTAGAATCAGATTTCAAATGAAGACTAAAATAGACCTGTTCAAAAACAGAACTCAGTATTGTAATATTGAGTACTTATGGATATGCCATTTAAAAGGAAGCTAGAGCATATATATGGGTGCATGCGGTCACACAAGTTTATCTTCAATTTTCTTTTCATGTAAGAGTAAGCAGTTACAAAAGAGGCTCTTAGCTGCAAAATTACTTAAAGAACTTTCCCCGAATAATAACTTGTGTCAATTCTGTCACCATTTAGAGGTGTGCTGAAACTGTTTTCCCTTGTGTTTTACTAATCCTTAATAAGAGAAGCAAATTGATAGTTGACATGACAGCTTTTCTGTTTTAGGAAATCAAATGCTTATGTTTTATGGTGTAAATCTTTGGTGTTCAATGCTACCCATAACTTCTTCAGCTGTATCGCTTGTCATGAAATCTTGAGCTTTTACTTTTTTCTTATTACTGCTGCTAATTTTTCAGTATGTGGACAGTTTTAAAAGCTTTAACAGTGTTTAATTTCAAAATTCTCAATTATTATGAACGTAGTTGTAGATTCTGCAGTTCAGTTATGACATAGTCTGAATAAAATATTTTTTGGTGGTGATATTTTTAAAGCATAGTAAATCTGATTCCTTGACTTCTAGGTGAAAAAATTATTCAATGGAATATAGAAATATTTGGGATTTCTTTGCATGATTACAATGGAACTATTAGATCTTATGAAATATACAATTAAGAGCATAAGCATAACATTATAAAATAATTATAATTTCATAAAGACCAAGAAACAGGTCTGTTATAGAAAATAATTTCCCAGATAAAACTTAGATGTATGCAAGATATGCTTCTTAGGGTTTAGGAGTTGGATTTAGTTTTTATTACTGTTCATGTACTACTTTTAGTTCTACTGTTTACCTTACACGTGCCCAATTGACATTATGATGCATTCGTGTGGAAATTATGAAAAGTTGTTTTCATGCAGCTGTCCTATAGTTACAAAAGAACTTCACTGCATGAAAAGCAAACAGATCATTCAGCAGACAATGCGTAATCTGTTCGGGATCCCAAACCTATTGCTGTTCAATGACAGAAGAAAGGAGAGGGATTAATTTGAAGATGCTTGTGCATGACATATGGTAATTTCTCCATAGGAAGGAAGTGTCAAATGGTGACCTCTAAATCTTAACATTGACCTCCAGTTGTAGAATGTGTGTGCCATACGGTCCTTTTGCCTTTTCATATGATAATTTAAGCTGAAACATTTTCCTGGTAACATAACTTTGGGGTGGGGGGGTGGGTGGTGGTGGTGGTGGTGCATCTATTCTATATGGATTATAACATTCACAGCGAACTTTTAGAATATGAAGCATTTGTATCATCAAAATATTTTTTGAACTCCAAAGAATGAAGCTATTTTAGGATTCTTCTAACAGAAGTGTAGCATATATATATATATATATATATTCTTCATAAGTTGGTATATTTTAAATTGAGTTTTTATAAAATGAATGTGGGAAATTGAAATGATCTCAGTGGATATTAGTTTGCGATATTAACAAATAATTTATATATAACGTTAGAAAATAAATTGTTTGAAAAAATGTAATTGACAGTATGAAGATCAACAAACTTTTCTATTATGTGATACATTTAAAAACCTGAGTTACATTTTTGCTAATTTTTAATATGTTGGCATTTTTTAAATTATAGCCATAGTTGTTTTAGAACTGTTTCTTGTATTAGCTGATACCTCATTCAACTCTAATATTAAGTAGATTTGGGGTTTAAGAGGAGTTTCAACTATACTGATTGCTATTGAATAAAATCCATCATTTCTGTGCTGTAACCCTTAACGATCACATCTTTTTGATGAAACATCATTTTTCAGTTCTACATTTACTATATTTTGCCAACTTTGTTTTTCATTCTTCACTAATACTGAGCTTTTTTTCAGAAACTGCTGTACCTCAATTCTCTCTCTTTTATTTCTTCTCTTTTCCTCTGCAAGTTCCTGCACCTGTCATTTCCGCTCGGTCTGATGCTGATCACTCTGGCTCGGACCCTGCTCCTACTCCTGCTTTACATACCTGTTTCTTAGTAAATGAAGGTATTCTCTCTCAACTTCCTAACGACTTTCTTCCAGTCTATGCTTTATTCTAATATGACATGTTCTTTTTATCTAAGTTACACATTTGTCTGCTTTGTTATGTATGAGATCATAAAGTTTGCGTTTTCTAACTTTATTTGCTAATGCCAATGCTAAGGGCCAGTTCTAACAATGTAATGTTAACTCCTGGTTGGAACAAACAGTGTTTCTCCTGTAATCTAGGATGCTGTTAAAAGAAGTGCAAAGATGCTAATGTTTGATGTGAAGCAGCCGTTACAAGGGGGATTGGTTTTCATAATGATGTTTGCCATGTGATCTCTGGTGTTAGAACTACCAGTTTATTTTATGTGTATCATTACTCTGAGAGACACACTTTGTTCTCTCTATGCACCATGTGCCCTGGTTCAAGGGGGATATGACGGGTCTCCTAATTTAGGTTCTCATTTGAAAAATCTTCAGAATGATTAGCACCAGTGATTGTAGACTGATAGGAACTGACCTATTTTATCCTCCTTACTATTTCCCTTGCTGGATGAGGCAAAATGGGTTATTTCAATTTTTAAGATGTAGTTAGGCTATCATGTTATCCCTGTGGAGTTACACTAGTGGAAAGTGTCTTTGGAGCTCTGAAAATGTGAATGGAATCCACAAACCTTTATACCCTAAGAGCCATCTAGGATTATTTATACTGCCTGGAAGCTTAACGGAACCTGTGAGCTCTGAGTTATATCCACTCTCTTCATTGTGGGCTCAGTCTTCACCAGTTTTTATAATATAAAAAGGAGAAAACTTATAAAATTTCAAATGCAACTCAGAATGATTCTGACCCTGCGCTAAAACACACTATTACCAGCCCATTCAAATGGAAAGAATGGTGCTGTATCTGTAAAGTACAGAGCCCATGTTCTAAGTACCACTGCTTTGAAAAGAAAACATAGGAACTTAAAAGTATAACTCATTTTTTGTTAAGACTGGATTTTAGCAAAAATAATGAGGTTCATATTTGTTAGGCTATTGTGAAAGATTTGTTAACTCAAAAATAAGCTATTCACTTTGGAGCATGGTGAGAATGATTGTACTAAAATTTAGCTCATAAATACACTTCACAATTTTATGAGACATTAAAACACTTTAAGAAATTACTAGGTAGTAATTTATGTTTATATATGTTTAAGTATATATCTGTATTTCAATACATCCCCCTGTTGAAAATAAATTATAATCTAAAATGTGTGTACTCATCACCTTAATTATGTAATTATATATTATTTGCAGTTAATAAGAATTTCCTTGCTGGAAGTATGAATCTTTAGCGAGGTGACTTTGTCTCTCACTCACTCACTGGCTCTTTTTAACAATCCCAATAATCCTTTTGAGGTAGAATTTTTGTTGTTGTTTTAGAAGATTACGGTTTAGATTATTTCAAAACAATTGATTTGCTGAAGTTCAACAATCACAGATAACTCACCTTATAATATGGTAGTAGACAATTTTTTTGCACTTATTCTTGATTGTCTTTAAATGTTATCCACAGGATGTGATGGTAATTATTATGGATTGTTAGTGGCTTTATACATATTTTGGGAAGAATGAGGCATTTAGTGTGTGTGTGTGTGTGTGTGTGTGTGTACGTATATATATTTTAAATATCTTTAAAATAGGGTTGAAATGATTATTTGATAATGTCTGGATACTAGTACTTTTAAATATTGTGGTGACTTACAGTTTTGTCTTCTTCATATAATCAGGTTCCATGTTTTGGATTAGAATTTTGGAAAAAATAATTGTTATTCCTATAAATGAGAGTTAATGATGCTTAAGATTTTATAAATTTTAGATGGTCAGGTTTTTATTTTGTGGAATGTCTGAATTCATTTTTCCTCTCAAAATTTTGTGGTGTGTTACTTATTTAATCTATGATTGTGATTAAATATCTGATTCACTTTCTAAGATCAATAAGTACCATAATTAAAGGCCCTCTGACAGAGAAGGGAAGACATCGCTGTTGACGGACATGATGGTAATACACAGATGGCCAGGACTTAGGATGGCTATGAACCTGTCTGTGAATATCTGTGCGAATGCCATTTTAACTAAAAGTAGTTTCAAATCTATGGCCCTACGACCTGTTTATTTCTATGCTTTCCCACTCCTGAATATATGTTTTATTTTAGAAGGACTGTTTAGAAATGTGTTTTCTAGGTAGAATTCACATATACTTCATAAGGAAATTTATTTTTATTTAAGACTTTGAGAGTTCTTATAAGTACCACTTACATCTTTCAGAGATGAAATACATTTGATATAACTCATTGTACAAAATACCTAGTAATAAATTGAAATCATTTGGAACATAATTTAGCAGGTCTGCCTTTTTATGTTTGTTTCCAGTATACTTACATAAAGAAAAAGTCTTTGAACTAGGGAATGCCGAAATGTTTTAAGTATTTTTAATATATTACATTTTAATAGGATGGAGTCAGTTGGCTGCTATGCATTGTGTTATGCTGCCAGACCTGCTGGGATTGGACAAATTTAGGCCTCCACTTCTAGAGATGCTTGCTCGGAGATGGCAAGATCGATGCTTGGAGGTAATATCAAGGTGATATGGCTAGAAAACAAAAACATGTAAAAGGCACTAGACTACTGTACATTTGAAACAAAAATGGTTAATGTTTATCTAGTTTCTTATCACCTGTTTATTATGTGATAGAAAATACGGATTCGTGGGTTTTTTGAAGTTTATGTACTAACCAGTAATGTTTCTGCTTGCATATTTGTTTACTTTTTTTAACCAGTGAGTATTTGATAAAAAGTTTCATTTATTTTATGGAACTGTTTCTTAAGTATGGATTTTTATACAGATTGTACACATGCATGCATGCACACATACATACATCCACCTCCCCCCAAATCACATGCTCGGGTATAATCACATCACTCAAATTCTAAGTGAATAGCCGTAGTCCAATGGAAGGTACTGTGTTATATAAAGGAGAAGGCCTTTGGAATAGAGGAGACCTGGATTTAAATATCAGTTCTGCCAATTATTAACTTTGTGACCCTGGACAATTTACTTAACCTATTTGAAGCTCATTTGTAAAGTGGGGATAATAATATATTCCTCATGGGATCGTTGTCAGGGTCGAGTAAGGTAATGCAAGTAAAGCAGTAAGTACAGAGTCTGACACATTGTAGGAGCTCAATAAATGGTAGCTATTATTCTGTGTTAATGGACTTAGGCTGTATTAGATAGGCTTGAAATATAATATCAGGAACTTGGAAACATTTTACAGAGATTTTCCTTATTATGGCATTTGACCTATATAGCTGTATCAGTTTGTATCATTCAAGATTTTTAATTTACCAAACATAATTAACATATTTGCTTTTTTCCTGGTCTCCCTTCCCTCAACTAGTGGAATTGTAGCATAGTAAAATTTTCATGGTTTTGCATTGAATAATATTTGAATTCACTTCAAAAGTCACTTATCATAAAAAACTATTCTAGCTCTTATCAGATGCTGCTGCGTAATCTTTTTTTTTTAATCATATATATGTATAAAAGTTGATTGGGGTTACAATTGTTAGTAAAGTTACATAAATTTGAGGTGTACAATTCTGTAATACATCATCTATATCTCACATTGTCTTCACCACCCAGAGTCAGTTTTCCTCCCATCACAGTATATTTGATCTCTTTTACCCTCATCTACCACCCCCCGCCCCCCTCATCTTTTCAATTATAGTCAATCAGTTGATTGGCACAGCACTTGACAATTGACTAGTTTCTTTAACCCATGCTTATGGCACTTTTGCCAAAATAAAACAGAGCTAAACTAAAACTGCAAAATAAAAGTTGTTATCAAAGAAAATAAAAATTCTTATCATATAATTTTGAAAAATAGTATCCTTCTATAGAACTAATGTTGTTATACAGGTATACATTTGCTTATTTGTTGAAAACGAATTGTTTCAGCATGTCTTAGGTATACATGAATGTGTAGATTTATATATGTATTGTTTGTGTGAACAATACCTATTCAGTGTGTGTGAATAGGTATATATATAATAAAGTGTATATATATATATATATATATATATATATATAGTAAAATATATATATATATAGTAAAGAAATTCACTAGATAAGGTTAAGTTTCTACAGGTTAAAAGAGAAAACAAATTTAATAGTTCTAGGGTGACTTAACAGTAATCTTTATAGAAATTTTAAAATTGAAAATGCTAAATTAAAATGCAAGTGCAAGAATATTTTGAAAACTTTGGAAAATGAAGTTTTAAACCCAAAGCTGATTAAATGTTCAAACATAATTCAGTCTATTAGTGTTAAAATATTTTTCAGTGAGGTCGTTAATTAAAATGTCTTTGATGATTTGCTGCCATACAGTTTATTCCAGCTTAAGTACTTAATCATTATTTGGTTAGTAGTTTTTTTCATGTAAATGAATATGGTTTATGTATTTTCTAGCTTTACTTCACTATGAACTTCCCAGGTTTTAAACACCTCATCAACTGGTCTGCTTTTTGTGATCCATTTGATCTGTGGTTTCAGGTCAGAGAAGCTGCGCAGGCCCTCCTTCTGGCAGAACTGAGAAGAATTGAGCAGGCGGGACGGAAGGAAGCCATCGATGCCTGGGCCCCTTATTTACCTCAGTACATGGACCACGTCATATCACGTAAGAGTTCTCATGCTCTTCTACGAAGCTTTTCATGCTCATGAGAAAAGTGTCAAAACTCACAAATATGCTTGCTACTACCTATCCACAAAAGAGAATCGTTTACCTTAAAGTGAAAACAAGGATCGTCAAATTCTGCTCGTTCATTTTCTGAAATCCCTATGGTTTGGAGTTTGGTTTGCTATTCACTAATGGACTGATCCCTTATAAAACTAATCCCCAAACAAAAATTCTACTACTCTGTTTAACACTAGCATCTGTCTCTGCCCATTGCGTTATTATGCGTATGGGTGCCAATGTTAGATATTGATCTGATGATATTTAAGTGCAAATACAACACAGATCCTTTCCAAGCCGAAGTTGGAATTATGAATTTTAAGATATAAAAATCTGGTAGAGTTAGAGCAGAGTGCTATTGAAAAAGAGAAAATTAGCAAGGATTTGACTAATGGATCTTTCAAATGAGTATAAACTAAATGGATTGTGAAGGGCCTTGGGAAAAAATTGTTGAAATTTTTGAATTGTTTTTGCAAAATGAAACCTTTTTAATCATGCTGCTAGATCAAGTATGCATTGAAGAAGTTGTATTTGTGCTCTCATAATTTTTTTATTTTTAGAAAAAGTGTGCTTCATCAATCTCAGTTCAGCATTTGATTCATTCTTTATTCTTCTTGTAAAGAAAATTTCAGAATTAAAATTTTAATCTGTTATGAATATAAGATAAAATAAATCATTTTTACATTTTTTAAAGATAGTCTCAATGAAACTTAAAAAAATCTTTTTGCTGTGAAAATTTGGTGTGGGTTTTAGGTGGATTCATTTTAAATGACCTTTGCCAGTACCAGTTATTCTTGTTAATGAGATACTCATTATACATGTCAAGACAGACAATACATAATTGTATAAGAAGGAAATGAAAACAAGATTCAAACAGGATTATAATTGTTATATCTGGTGTAACTCTACCAGATGTTTGCCAGTGGTGACTATAGTGGTTGTTTAATTAGGTATGTGACCTTGGGCACTTAACCTTTCTCAGCCTCAGTTTTGTCACAGATAGAATGAAGATAGTGAAACTGTAGGGTTATTTTGAGGATGACTTGAGTTAATCTTTATTAAGCACATGGAACCGTGCATAGGCCATGGTACACACTGTATATTTGTTAAATACATTCATAATCTATAAAAATGCAAATATTTATTTCACATATAGCCAGAGCATCACAAATGAACAACTCCAGTTAAAATTCTTTCTATTTAGGCAAGACTATTTACTGAGAGAATATTGTTTTTCATTTGCCTACTGGGATTTTTTTTCTATTTTAATAAAAGGAAATTAAGTTTTAAAAAAAACCAAGGGTTTCAGACACGGACTCTAAGGTATTAAGCTTAATGTTTGTATATAAATAAATGTGTATAGGTTTAAAATTTTTCTGGAATATAAAAAAAGTTTTAAAAAATAAGATTGGAATGAAAAAAGGTCTGCTTTTGAATATTTGAATAGTCTGGAACACTGCTCTTTGTTTAGTAACTTGTAGGTATTAACTTCATCATCTTCCAGAAAATAGAATTAGCTCATCAGCTCATCATAAACCCTATTAAATAAAAGGTCCCCCTATTTAAGGACAAACTATGAGGAGAGTACTGTCGAGTAGATTGAAAGTGAAACTAAATGGCAAATCACCAGAGATTTCTTTTAAAAGGAGAACACTACTATGGAAATACACTACTATGAGTACCATTTTCAACACATGTTTATTTAGGATGGAGTTGTATAGAGTGGGAAAATGGCTTAAAGTAGAACAAGTATCTGGGAGGCTGTTACAGAAAGGAATAGGGGACCCCGACCTAAATGTAGAGAGGGTAGAATAGGAGATGATTCTAATAAGCCTTGATGACAGATTGAATATAAAGGTCTAAGAAAAACAAAGATTGGGACAGTTTTGTATTCTTGACAGTTTGGAAAGAGAGGTACCATTAGTATTGGTGGTGGATGCCATTTTATGGAAGAAGAAAATTAGTTAGTGCACAGATTACTCTCTGAAGCAATGATAAGTATGTGTATGTTGCCAGGAGAGATGTCTGTTAGTGGGTAGAGAGGATACAGTGCAAGTAAAATAATGACAATACCCCCCATTCACTGAACACTTTTCTCTTAGGCTTTTGCTACATGCCTGGTCTGTGTTGTTTCATGAAACAATTACAATAACCCTGTAAAGTAGGCACTATTGTCATTAGCACCCCTACTTTTACCCCCAAAAAAGAAATTTCTGAAGGTCCTTCAGTTACTAAGTGATTGTCAGACTACAGAACTCACTCTCTTAACCACTATTTATTCTGTCTTGCTTCCTCCATCTTCTTACATCTTAAATGGGGTTGGCAGTGGAGGAATGAGGAGATATTTGGGTTAACTAATCCTGCTTTCAGACAGTGTCATTTTCAGCCGTATTAAATTTAACAACAAAATAGAGCAAAAAAAAACTAAGAAAATTATTCATAATGGTTCTCATCATGTTTAAATAAGCTTAAACTAGGTTGTTCTTTAAACCTTTCCATTAATGTAAATTAAAGTCCTTGGTATTTAGTTATAATATCCTGGAGTATTTTATAAATTAACTGAATGCTGGCTGACTTAAAATTTTAGTCTTATCATTTACTGTAATTGTATTTATGTTTAGCAAAAGAATAAACACATGTATTCTACATGTAAATAAAACATCACACACCAACAGCTCTTGCTATAATATATTAATCTATTCTGGAACTTTATATTGACTGAGTGTAAAATTAGTTTTAGTTTGCTTTACTGGGAGCTTTCTATTTTAATAAGAGGATGTCTAGCTAAAGGAGTAGGGATTCTGAATGTATGAAAGGAGAAGAAAGCACACAGCCAGTGAGGAATGGCCGCAGAGGGCTGTTGAACAGATTTGCTGTCCGAAGGGATCAAAAGGTTATGGAGCCAGCTGGTGGACAGCCCACACCTGCCATCAACGTGCTTGTAGTGAAATCGCGTCTACCGTTGTCATTAATGTTTGAGGAGATGATGATTGTAGCAATTCACAGCCTAAAACATTCTTTTAGAAACTTAAAACCTATTCTAGCATAAGAATCTTCTTCATCACTAAAGTAGGTAAAGTAGGTAAAATAAGCAATATATCTGGTAAATACACCGTTCATCATATAATTTAATTATCCCGAGCATTTAAAAATACACAGTAATTACCTAAGCAATATTGGCAGCTCCTAACTTATGACTGGGCTTGCTGTAAGAGTCCCTTTGTTAGATATTGGTCTGAAAATCAGAAAATACTTTCACCTGAAGAGCGGGGTGTCATATGGGCTGATGGACTGTGATAGCCCTTTGTCTTAGAGACCTGGAGTCTGAAGTTTAAAGTGGGCAGTAACTTTCTCTGACTTCACAATCAGTAAGTGATTGAACTGCGACTAAGTTGACAATCAGATGGTCATACTGACTGGGGTCTTCTGGAATTTTATTTAGGTATATTATGCAGTAAAAGGCTTTTGTACGTAGGTTTGTCTGAGAACGTAAGGAAAACAGTGGGCCAGAGCCAGCTACTTGGAGCTGTTGAGAACATTAGAGCAGAAGCTTTGTACAGACCCAGCACAGGGTCGTGAGTGTTGGCTGCTGTCCCGTTTCCCTTCCTGTGCTGGATTCTAGTTCTGTTCTCTTTATCGTCACCACCTCAGAATCCACTTAAGTTTATATTGCCCTAGAGTTCTGGCAGTGGAGCGGAAATCGCTGGGTCGGAAAAGGAGCAGTAGTTTGCCTTAACTGAAAAGTTGGTTTACAAATTTTCATAAAACCTTAAGTCTTAATTGAGTGATATGAGAATTTTGTTTCAGGCGATGGAGCTCTGTCCTTGAATCTGTTAGAAAACCTTTTATCCCTTATAAATACAGTCAGTATGTAAACTTTTAATGCCTAATTTCTAATAGAAAATTTGAGGGTAAGTGCATTCTGATTTTTACTTGAACGATAATAGGACTGGAATTATAAATACTGCCTACATTCTAGTATAGCAATTTGATGTAAAAGTAAATATTTTCTGAATTATCACTCCTTAGCATATATTTGTAAACACTTTTTATAAAACACTGTAAAAATTCTGTTGATTATTCTGAATTAGGAAGGATTAATATTATTTTGTGCTGTTGTATTACAATGTGATGAAGATAAAATGTTAGAAGTTGTCTCAGATTTATTGTGAAGGGAAGATATCTTGCAGAACCCAATTTTATGTATTTCTTATTTGTGACATTCTATGTATAGCATTTTGATAACTGACTCTTTGATGAGGTCACGCAGCTGCTCTTTTATGAAATGCACCCACACTTACCCTTCATTCCAGGCAGTGACTGCTATGAGGTAAATGCTGATGGTCCCTGATTTCCTTTGGCCTGTGATGCAGAGTGACCTTCCAGGGCAGGAGGTCACACGCGTAATTATTTCTCGTACGTTGTATTCCGCTTGCTCACAGTGGCTCATCTCCTCCTTTAATTTCAGAAACATTAAGCACATAAAAGTTACTACCATTATATAAATCAAACGCTCTTCCAAAGAGGGTGCTATTGTAATTTTATGCAGTTATAGCCGATGTAGTTTAATTTGCAAATTTATCATCTCAGATATTGATAGAAGGATGTGTAACGCATCGTGTTTAATACGTATTGATGTCATCAGAAAGAACAATCCTTTGTTCTTATCGAGTCCCTGCCTTTTTAGCTTCCTTTTGTGTTAAGGTTACCAGGGTTAGACTCGTCTTTCTAGCCCCCTTGGTAACAGAATAGGACTTTTTTGTTCAATGAAAGACACTCCTAGGCAATGTTTTGGGTTTGGCTTTCAACAAGCCACACTGTAGTACCTATTTTAACCTGGAATTGAAGTCACTTTTCTGGTGATTATAAAGTAGTGGTCATTCTGAGCACAAAGGTGGATGGACCAACAATATACAAGAAGGTAAGATGGAACTATATATTATAGAGGTAGTAGAAAAGTGTATTGTAGCTAGTAAAAATAATGTAAATATTAGTGCATAATTTGGTAGGGTTTGCTGGCAGGGAGCGGATGGGGGAAAGAATAGGGAGGGGGTTAGATAAATATCATTTAAGTGAGTCCCCTTCCCTTCCCCTTCAAAAGGCCTTAAACGACATAGCATTCCTTCCTCCTTTCCTTTTTATGTATGCCTCAGTCATTTAAAGTCTTCTTAGGAATGATTTTCTAGACAATTAAGGATTTAAAAATCACTAGATGCTCAGATTAAAAAAAGTTTTAACCCTTTTTGTTATAATATTTCAAATTATCTCTGGCTTTTTAAACAACTTCTCAGTAGCAAAAGGTGTTGTTTTGGCTCGTGCTGTAAAATTACCACCACTTGCTTATTGAAGACAGTGAACCTCTTTATCTGAACTAGAAGTGCCCAGGTTTATATGCATCTTGCATTTCATTTCTTTTTTTAAATAATTTTTCTTCCTCCTCTTTTTATTGTCTAGTAACTGTTACCAGTGTTTGCTTTGGGGCTGTTTTGTCTCACCCCTAAGTCGCTTTTGCCCTGATTCCTCGTTTACTATTTCCGCCGTTCTCGGAGTGTGGAAGTCAGTAACCAAACTTACCTGAGTTACATATAAGAGTAAATTGGCTAAGACTAAGGGCTCTGTGATGAAAAAAATCCCTCTGCTTTAGTGTAAACACTTTTGGCGTCCCTGTGACGCCTCACATTCTCTCACTTGACTTTTTTCTCGGGGCTTTTGTTGCATTCTGGGTGTATCTTTCTTTTGGGGAAAGATATTATAATTAAAACTGGGGAAAGAAGGGAAAATCATTGGGTAGCTCATGAACAACTGATAATTCTAAAATTCCGCTTTTGTAATTAATGCCTATTTTATGAATCAGCTGAAATTAAAGGATGAGGTGTCCTCCGAAATACCTGCAATAGCTGTCTTGTAGAGTTCACACAGCCAGTTGGAAATGATTGTGCATGGTGATTTGAAAGGGAAAGTGTTAAATTATGACTAAGTGAGCTACATAAAAAGTACTTCATGTTCTGTGGGAATTCTTATATTGTGAGGCAGAAAGGGTTTGTCTTAAGACGAACTATATTATGCAAAGCACACTGTATCTGTATTGTATGTTTGCAGTGTTTCATTGAGACCAAAGGGATTTGTTCCTCTTTTTTCTTCCCGAGTGTCAGAGCTGTGGAGCTTAATTTTAAGCACTCTAGACTGATCTTGTATTTAACAGCATTAAACTGTTCCTCTTATCTATATTTGGCCACTAACCTAATGGAATAACAACGAAATTTCTTCTTCATCCGTCACAACGATCTTAAGGAAAACCCTTTAGTTCCAGGTGACTTGAGTTCTTTGAGGTGATGTTTAGTATTCGTGTAATTTTCCTTGTGTCCTATTTACAGGTCTTAGAAATGAGAAGTGGTAAATTAAAAATGAAAGCATTACTGGATCGATTGGTTAGACTTTACTTCTAAGCAATAAACAGGAAGCTCTGCTGTAGGTGAGGAACTCCACAGGGGCAGGTAACTTCCTGCTGCCAGGAAGAGTCCTCTGTGTAAGAGGCACCGTGATGACACCACCACCAGGCTGGGTGCAGGTTGTCAGTGGGAGCCCAGGGACAGTTCTCCACCTTATGCAACAAAGCAAGGAGTGGAACGTAAGGAAATCCAATGACGTGTTCCTCCTGAGGAACTGGGATTCTATCGAGCGTGGGGCTCCTTACCTGCTTCTTTCCCTCTCATTCCACTGAGGGAACGGACTATCAGCTAGCACTTGTGGACAAGCTTCTGGAGCTGAAAGGATTGGAAATAATTTTAGTTTTCTTATTCCCCTTTCTTTTTCTTTCATAAGTCTCCCTATCTCCCTCCCTTCAGAACAGAAATGTGTTGCCTCTTCTAGAGTTGCAGTTGGTGGCAAGGCCCCTAGGAGGTGTGGCTGGCTTTCTCTGAGGTGTTTGTGCTTTAGTTGAAGATACTAGAGCCCATGAAGATTATTTTATTAAAAAAACAAACAAAACCAAAACCTCACCCACCCTCCCTGCTCCCAAAAGCAGCCAGCAACAAAGCACCCAGCAGCCAGCTGTGGAGAGAGACAGGGATGGGGGAAGGAAAGAAAAAAAAAATTCAACCTGTGACACAGTGTTTTTAAAAAAATGGCGTTCAAATAGAAATGCCTGGCATACCTTTAGCTGAGGGTCTAGTGGCCTTTGCTGTAATAAATGACCCGATATTAGTTGCTATGAAGAGTATGATATTGATTTGTGCCATTAGTCTCTTGCTGATTTGCTGAAGAACGAAAATTTATAATGCTAATGGAAATAAAGTACTTTACAAAACATTGCACACGGATACAGGAACATGTCTTTGTAATAGAACAAGTGTCTAGTAAGCTTTTAAATATAAATTTTCTTTAGTAAGATTATTCCAGTTCAGACGCTCAGAGTCCTGTTCAACTTGCTTTCATAGGGCAAAAAGCTGAATTGATAATCTTGTGATTTTTAAAATCTTAGACACTGAATGTGCCAGAATGAATCCAATTTTGATTGGAAATGAGACTTTTGTAATTTTATACCGCATTTCTAATTTTATTATCTCTTTCTGTTGACTGGATATTATGTGACTGCATTGTTTTAATATTTTAGTTTGAAGGGTAGTGATCTGCAATGTGACAGAATAGATCTTAGAGTTTGGAAAGTAAACAGTAATTTAAAGTTATTGTAAGAAATTTATATGAACCTATTTTACCTGTAGTATTTTGATATAATAGTTAATAGTAGATTTTATTCTCATGTGATTGATAAACTCTGGGATTAAAATGATCAAATTATACTAAAATATCTTTGCCTAATTCATTCTCCTTCCTTCTCTCTGCTTTTTGGGGGAAAGTATGGTATTTTATATTTAATTTTTACTTAGTATTATTGTCCTAATGATTTATTACATCTACTATCTACTTTTATTAAGCAGATTTTGATACAGATAGTATTGTAAATGTGTTTTAATATTTATAAATGGTTTCATTGTCCATGACATTTTCAGACGTGGTTAATATTTTAGCACTTCTAGTACACAAACATAAAGAAAAAAATTTGTTTTATTGGTTTGAGCACCCGAATTGACCTCAGCAAGATTGAGATTGATCTGGTTTCTTTCAGCCTGTTAAATGCCAATCCAGTCATCTGTAACAGTACTTAGTATTTTTGCAATTTTTCTGTACATATTTTCTGTGTTTGTCCTATAAAACTTACCTATCCCTTGAAAAGATTTTCCTCGCTTGATTTAGAGATGAAAGAAAACCACCACAACCACCTATTTCATTGCTTGTCATTTAAAAAAGATTGTTTCTACATTTAATGTCACTGCTATAATCACAATCCTTTTTTGTAATTTCTTTTTATGAAAGGACTTTACATTTTATTGGGGAAAGACGATGAGACATTTGAAATGTCTACTTGGACTAAAGAACACTCGGCTTTTGGAGAATAGAAACAGACGAGGAGGGATGGTTCCTAATACATGAATATTCCTGCTGATTTTAAGACATATACTGAAATTACATCCCTCTAATTATTAAACATTAAACCATTTCTGGCATAGCTTGAGGACACAAAGATGTAAATTCATATTTTGAGATACTTTTCTAACTCAGACGTGAAGTGAAGAAGGCCTTTTCTTGACTCTCTGCTGAGGGCGGCTAGCAGGTCTTACTACAAAGGTCCAGTCCTCGACCCACCACCCAGAACTAGGAGATTCACTCCTAGTTTAGTTCCTCTGACTTTGATAGTATTTGTTTTGAAGTCTAACCCTTGCTTTAGGGGGGAAAACCAAATAACCCTAATGGTTCTGTATGGCAGCCTGCAGAATATGTTCTTGCGGCTGCTCCAGCTAATGACTATTCTTAATGGAGCTTCATAGTAGCTTGTACCTAGCTGAGAGCTGCCACACTGTGTGCTTTCAAATATTGTTTGCAATAGTTCTCTCCTGGAAGCACAGAGACAATTTTGAACACACTATATAATGTGTGATATATACTTCATTATTTCGATTTAAAATATGCTAACCTTTCAGATATGGATGGGCCAGCAGTCTGGTTTTATAGAACTTATTTGTTCTTATATAACTATAATTGTATAATGTGAGTATAGATTCATATATATTCAGTCATCTTTTAATAGTCATGATCCACTTGAGAAACCTCTATAATAATCACTTTTTGCCCATGTGATTTAATAAATTATCATCATCGGGTGAGGTTCAGTCCGTTGATTTAGATATCCCTCCCCCCCAAAGTAAGTGTGGTAATGTTTCTGTGGTATGGTCTATATGGAATCAGTAAATTGATTTGTATACCTTCTTAAGAAGCATGTTATTTGCATTTTGACTTTTTTTTTTGCACTACATATTTAAAGAGTCATTTGATGAGATTTTGTTTTGGGTTGAAGAATTCGTATGTAATTCTGCACATACTTACTTCCCCTTTTTATCATTGGCTCCATGTGGCCTTGCAGTGTGCGTGGGATGATCGATGCAAAACTAATACTCATTCTTGAAGTTGACTATTCAAGTGCATGAGCAGGATAACACAGATGATTTACTCTTTGTTTGCTTTTGGCCAGACCATATTGAAATGCTTCTTACAAAAAGCAACCTTACCTCTTTCTACTAATTACGTGCCAAACGGTTTTGGTAATGATTGTTAGAGGGGTAGGGGTTTGGGAAAACACCACATCAAATGGGCATTATTTCAAAGGAATTGTATTAACCTTTACTACTAATCAGTAAATCTTTTTTTTCTTCTTCTTCTTGGGATCGCTGCATAGAGGTGTCAGGATGTTTTGTGAAATGATCTGTTTGAATGTCAAGTATAACTTTAAAGACTAATTTTGGATAAAAGATATATTATGTGTTTTGCTATTTGGCTTTTAAAACTTTTTATTTTGGAATATGTTGAACGTACATAAAAGTAATGTAATGACTATCCATATACCTATTGCCTAGCTTCAACAGTTGCTAACTCGTGGGCAGTCTTTTATGTGTATCCCTCTAAACCAGGGGTGTCCAAACTGCAGCCCGCGGGCCAACTGCGGTCCGCAATCCATTGTTAATTGGCCCGCAGCAAATTCCAAAAATATATTTAGTTTACTTAAATAAACCAGGTGAGGCAATACGTACTTCACCTCGAGTGAGTGGCCCAGCTGTTTGTGTATTTTACCGCGTATGGCCCTTGGTGAAAAACGTTGAAAAAAGTTTGGACACCCCTGCTCTAAACCCTTTCCTGATGTTACTTTGAAGCAATTCTCAGATACAGTATCACTTTTTACATGAACATCTCAGTTTGTATTTTAAAAGATAAGGACTCTTTTCTTAAAATAAAAACTATAATACCATTAGAATGCTAAAAAAAACCCAATTAATATTATTTAATGACTCAGTGTTTATATTTCTCCGGTAGTCTCATAATTGGTTTTTTTTTACAGTTTGCTTATTCAATTTAGGATTCAAATAAACATCAATATATTGCAGTTGGTTTATATGTCTCTTACGTTTCTTTTAATCTGTAGAATTCCGATTAATCAGTCAATCAGTCAATCAATCCATCATCTATCTACTTGTCTCCAGCTTCCTCACCCCTCTTCTTTTCCTTTTCCTTGTGATTTGTTTGTGGAATAAATTAGGGAGTTTGTACTGTGGTAATCCATGCACTGTGGTAGGTATATCTACATTTTCCTTAATTTTATTAGATTTAAATGTGCTAATGAGTGATCTGGAGGGAAATGCATGGAATGGAAAGAAATGAAAAGAAAAGGTTAAAAAAAAAAATCAAGATCATCTCCAAATTTTCTTCTGTAGTTCGTAAAGTAGTTTGAAGTATTTTGTGTGTGTAGTTTTTTTAATTATATTAAGAGAAAAGAAATGAAACTAACTGCAGTCCTAAGGATTGAAGACACTTCCCTTTGCTTGAATCTTAGTAGTGGAATCTTATATGCAGAAGAAAAATAACTCCCTCTAATAGTTTATTGGCAATAAATGGAAAATTTAAGGATTCATTCGCTGATAGGTGATTAATTAGTTCCACACAGTTTAAAATATATAATTGCCATAAAACAGATGTAAATAGGATACATAGGAAAAGGGGAAAAAGCAATTGATTCTTCTTTGAAGACTAAATTTATTAATATATTCAAATTTCTTTACCAGATTAGTGATCATTCTCAGAGTCCATATCTTTTCATTTAGACTTCCCCAGCCCTAAAGAAACAATCCCATCTTGGGAATTCATCAGAATAAACTTTTATCAATCTGTCTAAAAATATACCAGCTAAAACATGAGGCAATGTTAAGTCATTTAACCAAATTGTGTTGTGCAAATACATGGAGCCTGACATTGTTGTAAGTGCTGGATATTTTTTAAAAAACAAGACCCCTATAGATGATGTAATACAGAATTGTACACCTGAAACCTATGTAATTTTACTAACAATTGTCACCCCAATAAATGTAAAAAATAAGTTAAAAAAAAAAAAAAGCAAATTAAAAAAAAAACAAGACCCCATTTGATTTAATGGTCTCCATCTCTGCTTGGACATTTATAGCTTCTTCAAACCTACTGTATTTATAAATTTTCCTTTTTCTATTTTTTCTACCACTTTTTGGCACTGTCATCACTTTTATTATATATATGACTAAGGGAAATATACAGTAATTTTGGAAATATTTTTATAATCTATTATGTGATTGATGATTTATTAATGGATCAAAGATGATAATATTTCCTTGGTTAAAAGTGTCTTATTTTAAAAGGATACAGTGATTTTATTTTAGTGTTATAATAGAAAATGTTATTATAATTAGATAATCACTATCTGGAGAAAGGACCTCAGTCGGCCTTGGTGGGACATGTGGGAACATCACGTTTCTATCAATAGTGGCGATAGGGTAGGGGAAGGGTAAGTTGATATTCATACGATCCTTTTGGATAAAATATATCCCACTTCACCTGACTTGGAGGTTTTGACTTGGAGCTTTGAGAATCATTAGTCTAGAGCAGTCCTTCTTAACACAGAGTGATTTTTGCACACTCTCCACACTCATTTGGCAACAACCTGGAGACATCTTTGTCACAACTGGGGGAGGGTGTGACACTGGCATCTGGTGGCTATAGGCCAGAGATGCTGCCAAACAGAACCATCCCCCCACCATCGCCCAAGAATTGTTCACTGCAAAGTATCATAGTGATGAGGCTAAGAACCCTGGGCTACAGTCATTAAAAATGGTAAATTTCTTGCCTTCTCTCCAATTACATTTCTAGGAGATGGTGTGCACATGCTTATGTGACTGAGGATAATATAGCAGTTGCGTAGATAGTGTTTTTCAGTGGTATTTATATAAAATTAAGTGACCTAGTTGATTATCTTTGCATTTAGTAGTCCATTTTTTTTAGGAAAAAGTTATTTTAAGATATGCATTGTATAACTTGTATGGTAAGACTTTTTCATTTGTAGTAAGAATATGTAAAATAGATCTACCAGGGGCACGTGCTAACACTCTGCTTATGAACGCTCTACATATGTGCTTGTAGAATCGCTTTCATAAACAACGAAAGATTAAAAACAAAGTAAACGTACTCGTCAATCTGCGTATCATATTTTCAGTCTCTCCTCCCTCCTTTCTCTCCCTCATTCAGCCTCTGTTATTAAGCTGGAGGCACTGGGGACGATGATGCACGAGATGGGCCTGGGCCCTGTCTTCAAGGAGCTTATTTTCTATTAGGAAGGCAGGTCATCAAATGCGCGATAAAACAGTGTGGTAAGAGCTATAGTCTGGAGACTGGACAGAGCTGGGGGGGGTGTCAGCAGCACCAAGGCCAATGGCAAGGAAACATGGAAAGTAATCAGGGGCTTTGTGGAAAAGAGATGTATCCAGAGGGCAATCCTAATAAAACTCTTGTTAAAGGTGGGAGCGGTGTGAACTCGGTAAGTCCATTTTAATTTTACATAAATTTAAAATTTCTATTTTTGCAATGTAAGTAAATGAGGGTAAATGGAACAGCACGGTACTATTTTAATTAAATAGTGAAATACTTTAAAATTATTTTCGGTGCTGTGGTCATAAAAGAGCTGGAAACACTAAGGTAGAACACAGTTGTACATATGTTTCATACACCATTTAGTGAAGTGTTACAAATACGAGTATGTAAAGCACTTCTTAGAACAGTGTTTGGTATATTCCAAGCATTATATATTTTAATATATTGACCTCTGTTATTTGCACCATCGTCATCATCCTAAGTAAAGAGAATTTGAAAAGAATGTGTAAGCCAGTCTGATAAAAGGTGGATATATACCTATTTATGTTGAAAAACTTAAACATATTTTTAAGATGTGCTGTGATGCACTCCAGGGGAAATTACTGGTGGGGGTGGAGTGGTTGCAGTATCAGGTTCCCTGGATTCTCATGACATCAAGTGGATCGGAGCCGTTCACCGAACCTCTTTAAAGCACACAAGCAGTTCTTTGTTACTGGCATTCTCTGAAAGAGAAAGTTGATCTACTTTTGTTAATCTCAAGTTTCTTGAATGATAGTATAGTTTTAGTGACTCTGTAGTTCCTTTCTTGGTGCTTCCTCACCCCTCAGTCCTCCCCGCCACCAGACTAGGGGGGATATATTCAAATTCTAATCTAAGAGTCGCTGCCTAATTTAAAAACATTTGAAGTTGTATTTTTATTTGTGGGATTGGGTTAAAAAATGGAAGTCTATATTCTTTGCACATTATAGTATTCCCTCTATCTTAGAACTCATTCATCTTTCTTTTTAGAACTTTGATTGCAAGTTAATTCTTTCAAAGCTCTGCCAGAGGCAATGATTGGTGCTCCCTTAGTTAATTCAACTTTCCATCCTCCTGTAAATCACTGGTTAGATATGAATAGTCTTTCAAATGAATTGTGAGATTGAATCAGTGTAATGTGGAATAATGATACGCTTCTATAGACGCATTATGCTCATTACAGTGTATGAGTGCTTCTGTCTTCAGCAGTTTGATGCCATTCTGTCATGTTTCCAAGCTGAAGTAAATATATTTCATGCATCTGCTTGCTTAGTGTACTTTAAGGTGCACCATTTTACTTCTTTCTGTATACCCCATGCATGAATATTTATTTATATTTGAGACATAATTTGTAGTTCGTTATGATCATGAAGCCGTCCAATTTGCATAAAAATAAATACATACAGTAAGTCCTGCATGGGGATCTTGGGGCCAAGGTCGATGACCCTAACGTTGGTCCCCAAGTGACCCAGCCCTAAGCCCTTAGCAAGCAATCCACTGAGGGATACATCTGTTGTAATGCCAATTTGTGGCTCAGGTTATTTTAGCATTGGGCATAGGGAAATCTATTAAATTGGCTCCCGTGTCATTTTGATGTGATCCCATCTTTTTTCTTTTTTTAAAGCACTTCCTTATCATCTTGTATTTTCCTTGCCCCAGTCCTAGAATCAGCCATTTTCCCGAGGTGCTCTGGTTCCTTCTAATGGAAGAAAAGTGTCAGAAACTAAGACCTGGGTGCTAGGTATGCTTGTTTTACTGGGCTTTCATTGCGTCCAGACCCTCTCACTGGACAGAACTGCAAAATAACACATGTGCATCACCAAGGAATACCCAAATATCTATTTCTGTGTCTGCCTATCTCTCCATACATGTTAAAATAGGTAAGAATTCATACTGTCTCCCATTTTAATCCACCACCACAGGATTTCAGTCTGGTCTTCCCCTTTTGCGTCTTTGTATTTTCTTTCTCTATGTGAGAAACCTGACTCTCATCTATAATAGATGTACTTGTGTTTTTCAACCCTAGTAGACATAAAAAGTAATTTAGAATTGCTAACCTGTATCTCTGTGAAAAAATCAGTTTACCAACTAGAACACGGTATTCATATACAGTTCTTTTTGTCTTTAGCATTACAGTAAGCAGTAGTTGAGCTGTTTTTCAGTCCTTTAGGTCAGCTACTTTTTCCATTATACCCTTCAGTGAGGTTATGCTATACGTTTATAATATATTCATTTGGTCACGGTCTGCAGTTCATCCTGGGTTCCCTGGCATTCTGGTTAATTCATTTTTTTAAATTGGCCTGCAGTACAGTTTAGTCTTTGGGTTTTGACAAATGGATAATCCGGTATCCACCACCACAGCACCATACAGAACATTTCCAACACCTTGGAAATGTCCTTTTGTTACTTCTTTGTAATCAGTCCCACCCCCCCTCACCTATCCTTGGCAACCACTGATCCGTTTTCCATCTGTAATAGTTTTGCCTTTTCCAGAATTCTATATAATGAAACCATACAACATATAGCCTTTTAGGTTTGGTTTCTTTCACTTAGCAAAGTATATTTAAGATTCATCCATATTGTTGTATGAATTAGGAGTTCATTTTTATTGTTCAATAGTGTTCCATTATACGGCTGTACCAAAATTTGTTTATCCATTCAACTGTTCAAGGACATATGGATTGTTTCCTGATTTGGGTGGTTGTGAATAAACTACAATAACTATTCCTGTTTAGAATTTTGCATGAACATAGGATTTTAATTCACTTGGGCAAATACCTAGGATTGGAATTGCTAGATCACAGAGTAAATGTGACTGTAATTATTAAAAAAAAAAAAAAAAAAAAAACCCTGCCAAACTGTTTTCCAAAAGAACTACCATTATAACTTCCTACTAGCAATGAATGTCTGTTTAGGTGTTTTGCCTAGCTTTGTTTGTTGGTTAGTTAGTTTGTTTTTCCACTGGGTTGCTTGGTTTTTTATTGTTGGGTCTTATGAGTTATTTTACATATATAGGGTACAAGTCCTTTAACAGATATGTAATATTCACGTATTTTCTTTCAATCTGTGACTTGTCTTTCATTCTCTTGGCAGTGTCATTTATAGAACAGATATTTTAAATTTTGATAAAATCCAGTTTATCAGTTTTTCTTTCATGACTTGTGTTTTTTGTGTATCTAAAAACTCATTGGCAAACCCAGGGTTATGCAGATTTTCTCCTGTGTTTCTTCTAGAAGTGTTACAGCTTTATATTTATCTGACTTGGTCTTTCTATTTATTTTATCTATAAGTAACATTGTTGCTTGTTTCATCCTTTTTCACATATAATGTATCTTCTAGGTCATTAACTTACTATCTATACTTAACACATCTTATGAGTTTTGCCTATAGTCTCACAAGCTACTTGTTTATTTACTGTTCATACTTAACATTTTTTATTGGTTTCATCCGTCCAAATGTTTTTATTTTCTGTAGAAGAACGTAATATTCTCAAGTAATGAAGTCAAAGCACATCACAATGTTTATCTATTACTGTGAAGAAATTGTTAGAATACCATTAATTGTTAGAAATGCATTATAATGTGATCTTAGAGCTGCCAATTAAATGTGTCATCTACTAGGATGATATTAAAACAAGGTTTCCTGTGTCTTAATTTTCAAATCAGTTATGCATTCCGTGTAAAGAGATTATGAGGTCAAAAGCTTTCCTACTTCTGTGTGTGTGTGTGTGTGTGTGTGTGTGTGTGTGTGTGTGTGTGTAGATATTTAAAAATAACATAATTGGCGGTAACAGAAGTCATCGTACAATCTATTGATTCTTTGAAATGTAAATATTTGCTCTAAGTGTTTTTGGCTTATGTATAAACAGATGTTATAGAAGTCTGGAAATGGAGCTCTAAAAGGAGGAAAATGATGCTTAATAACAGTTTTAAGAAAGACAAATAGGTTTGTCAAACAGGATAAAAGTTGAATATTGAATACTTGAGGAAAGTAAAGTACTTCTAGAGAAAAATAAATTAATGAGCCAAAATTAGTAATAACAAAAGCAACAGTAATGATATGAATAGTTGTTTATTGAGAACTTACTGCATCCCAGGTGATGTGCTTAGCTATACCCCTTATATCATCAGTGAATTTAAGAGATCATGTATCACTGTCTTTTATCTTGTATTCAGTGGGTTGTATACAAGGATGCAAGTCAGTTTGGCTGGGTTGCCAGAAGTTACTGCTTTTCATTGGTTGCCTCTCTGCGACTGTCTATAGGTATAGCTCAAACTCTGTGCTTTCATAATTGTCTTCACACAGCTGCTTCTGACTCTGCACAAACTAAATTCCTGGACTATCCTGATGATGAGAAAGAGAAGTTAGGGGTTCTTCTTACTTATCCTAAAATCTCAAGTTATTCAAGTTCTTGTTTACTGTCATTGCATAGCCACCAACCCTAGCAGTCTTGTGGTTTTATTTACCACCTGTTGACTTGCTCTGCATCTACCATGCTGGAGCCTTAAAGAAGAAAAACAGATTCCTTTTCTGCTTCATTTTTTCTGTTAGCACCCTGTTTCTCACTGCTTTTAGGGCTCTGACCTTAAATATCCTTTTAACCTCACTTTCACCTCTCCTCATACTTCTTCTGCTCCTACCCAGTTGTGTAGGTACATCAGGGTCCTTTAATATATTGTCCTGTCTTCCTGGAATTTTCTTCACTTAGTGTCATCCCATGGTGAATTTTCATATGTACTTGAAGACCCAGCTCAACTATTTCCTCCACATGAGGTTGTTTTTGACATGTGTTCTCTTACCCCATTCCAAGCAGAGTTAATTGATTTTTCTTCAAATGGACAATATATTTTCACTTATGCACTTATAAATCTGTTTTCCACATGGCTATAAGTTGCTATAGTTGATAGTCCTTTATTTTCCCCCTTCATTTTTATTCCCTTTGCCGAGCATAACCATTATTGAAAAAAAAGTTGATGAAATGAATCTCCCCTTCTTATCCTTCTCTGTGTTCAGAGCTCTCCTTCTATATGTTTTATGTGTCTTGATTTTTCTCCCCATTTATACTGTCTTTATTTTTTAAAAATCAAGATCAGTGGTTTTCACACATTTTTTAAAAAGTGGTATTCTTTCTTCAAATGAAAACTTCTATACAGTGTGTGTGTGCGCGCGCATGCACGTGTGTGCACGCGTGCGCGCGCACACACACCCACATGTGAAAAGGCAAAGATGGGATCTGGGAGGTCTCCCTTCTGCCGGCATTTCTGGGGAACTCCTAAGGCTCCAAGTCGTATACGTAGTTTGAAAATCATTGGCCTTTTGCTACCTTGGTTTTTTAGTCCTTCCAAATCATTCTTCACAGAGAGATCTTTCCAAAACACAAATCACATTATTTGTCATGCTTAAATTTCGTAAATGCGTCCCCGTGGCCTCATCTCACATGTGAGCTTCTTGGGAGCTAAGACAGTCTATGCCTTTCTCACCTTGGTGTCCCCAGTACCTGGTATGGGCTGGGTACATAGTAGCCGGGGTTCTCCATGAGCGTTTAAGGTAATGAGGGGACTTTGTATGGTTACCTATCTTCACCAGTCTAATAGCTTTGCTTCATTCGTACTGGCAGTGCCAGACTCTCTCTTAGTCAGATCTCTCTCATCCTTCAGCCCAGCCCAAATCTTGACCTCCTTATTTTGAAGCTATCCTTAGCGTTAGCAGCCTTCATCAGTTTCCCTTTTGATTTCTAAAGTTACTTATAAAGAACTACATGCTTAGTATACTGTATTTATTTATTTATTTAGCACACTGCTTTGTTACCACTTGGTGGTATAACGTCTGCCTCTAATGCTAGCAAAAAAATGAAAATCCATAAAGGGTTTCAAAGGTACTTTCTTATCCAGGAGAATATACTTTGCTCAGTTCTGAGAGATAGAATTCTCCTTTTAATTTGGGTTTCTAAATCAGCCGGAGGTTATGATTTTAAGTTCATGCTGTAGGTAGAGTTGTGTGTTAAGACAGATTTGCCTTTGTTTCTCAACACGTTGTAGGTTGAACAGTAAATCTCTGTTTTATTGTGTCTTCTGAAACCAAAATTGGTCTTGAGTCAGCTCATAGCCTGCAAATCAAAAAGAAATCTTTGAAAAAGTGCATGCAATGAATTAAAAATATTACGTGTGATTTTTTTTTTTACCATGGACCCCTTTCAGGTTCTTGTTGGGAAAGAGGAATAATAAAGCTTTATACTTCTACATTAATATTCTGTTGATAGGGTACACTTCCTGTCTTTTCTATTCCTTGTGTGGTTTTCAGTAAATGTTTCTTTTGTTGTTTTCAGAATTGTTTATAATTACATTTAATGTGACAGCAGTTTTCTTTAAAAAATCAAAATGCTATTTAGGAAAAATGTATTTCATTTCTTTAAAAAATAATTATTGAAATGCATTACTAAATTATATTCTTACTCAGGCTTGAAGACGGTTTGCTTATTTTTAACTGTATTTTTCATTTCTGTAATTGGTGTATAGCCTTTAATAAAATAGCTTGTTTTTTGATAAATTGCAATTATCTCTATTTGGGATAAGGGTTAAATACCCTCAGCATTCTGTACAGGAAGACGTTTCTCTGAGACATCTGTACTGTTATATTTTATATTTTTTATCCTATTGCCGAAGGAAAAGTGGATACTGTGTCTTTAATGGAAAGCAAAAGGTTATCTTTCTCTGGCCTTTGTGTGTATGTGCTGATGTGAATGTAGGCAGCCAGACAGGCAATGTGTGCGGAGAGACTAGGGAACTGGCTATGGATCGATACAAGTGGTGTGAAGTGAATTAATGCGAGGCAGGCCGTCTGTCTGTCATTGGATTGCGGGGAATGTGGTCAGTCACTGCAGAGATCTGCTTCCAATAAACTCAAGCCTTCTGCCTGAAAACAAACTCTAGATACGCACATACTCCCTTCCTCACTGTGACATTTCACTTCATTCAAAGTGGATGTTCATATCAAATTATTGCCTCTAGTTTATTTTAATTGGACCACAGTTGTGAGAAACTGATGAAATAAAGATACCTGCTATTCTTTTAGCTCCATTTTCAATCTCAGTGGAAATCTTTATTACTATGAGAATGAGAAATATAATTTTTGTTAATATTTATAAATATTCTGGTATATATTTTTCTTTCTGAGCCCTAACAGTATTGTTTACTGCTTCATTCTAATCTTCAGTGAAATAATAAAATTATAATGAACTCACATGATTTTATATTCCAATATTGGTTAAAGTGCTATATTTTAAATGTTACTCTATTAAAATTTAGTATTTAATCTTTGATTATTAAGTTAATCTCATGACACTGAAGTCTTCTGAGTTCATATTATTTATCATTACTCAGATGTTACTAGCCAGCAGGAGAAAATGATTGTAAAAGAAATTTACAAGCTTTTGAAATATAAATTTTAGCACAGTGTACCTGATTTTACTGGTGGGGATAGGCAAGTGCAGCCTTGTTACATTGATTTGGAAAACTGTATTTCCATATTTACATTTTAAAAAATGTTTTTCTAAAGTGATTAAAAATATTGCATACAAATGGGAAAGGTGTGTGTATGTATGTATATACACGTGTATGTATGTAATATCTCTCACAGTGACGAGTGATCTAAGTATTTCAAAATCTAAATGGTGTGACGCTCTCCTGACAGCCTTCCACCCTTCCACGCCTTCTCTTCCTTCTGCTTCAAGCCATAGCACCACCCCCTGCACTCCCTTTCTCTGCCATGTTCACACTTAACTCCTACCCAATTTCTGCTCCACTCCGCTTTTTCCTTATTTTTCTCCTGAGTCACAGCATAGAACCCATTTGTAGACACCTATTGTCTGGCATGAATGTACCTTCATTTCTTTATTTTGCGAAATCTGTATTTGGGGACTAACTGGTTTTTCACCTCTTTCCATTAATTTTTTGTGTATGTTTTTTATTGTATCTCTTTACTGTCTTTATCTCTCTATCATCTCTTTATAGTACCTTTTTATTGTATGTCTTTTCCCAGAGCAAACTTATTATTTTATTGTGTATTTAATAACATAATTTGTGTCATGAGATTGAAGGTATTCAGTTCTATTCAAGATGTATTTATTGAACTTTTGTGAAATGTTCATTATTGCCTTTTATGGGGATACTCAGAAAGTGAATAAGTCTTAGATTTTATGGCACAGTTTGACAAATAAGTTCACTTACATCAAGTACATAAGAGAAAAGCAAAGTACCACCATATAATGGGTTGATGTTTATAATCTTGATTATTAATATGTAAAAAATTGAAGGTTTCATGTATTTTCTATGTGGACTGTTCTTCATATTTCTCAGGAATATTTCATCATTTTATTGACAGTGAATAGTGATGAAGTGATTTTTATGTTTCCAAAAGTTTTGTTCTTTTATACCAGAAAGAAAGTAAAACAATTTTTTCCTAGTCTTTGTGTCTCATTGAAAATAGCAGTGTATTCTGGCATAAACCTCAAAATTCTCAATTCTCTTTACCCCAATCCCAGAAATATACAGTTTTTGAGGCAGGCTCTGAGAAAATAAGGTTAAGTTTTTGTTTTAGTTGGATGTAATGGGAGGGTGGGGATTCAGAGTCAAAATGAAATTGAGTGATACGTAGAAACTTCGACTGTATCTTTTTTTCAAGGCAGGTTTATTAAGATATAATTCATTTGGTAAAATTGGCTCTTTTTAGTGTACAGTTCTATGAGTTTTTAAAAAATGTGGATGGTCATGTTCCCATTCCCACCATCAGGATGCGGGTTATTTTCCTTATTCTGAAATATTTGCTCCAAACACGTTGTTGTCAACTCTTTTGCTGTACCCTTAGCCTCTGGCAACCACTGATTTGATTTCTGTCCTATAGTGTTGCCTTTAACAGAATGTCTGCTGTAATGTTTGCGTATTATCATAAGATAGAAATATAATTAAATACTGAGGCCGTTAGAGATACCTAAGTTATGGCTGGGAATTTTTAAAAATGTTATTATTCCTTCTTTTGCAGTAGTTTCTATGCTTTGGAGGATTAAATAATGATTTTTGCTCATCTTTTACCATAACTTTATGGTCCAAAAGTTTAAAAGGAAAATTTTCTGTCATTTCCTTAAAACAAACTGTTAAAATTCATTTTAAACAACCTGTACCATTTGGATTTGAGCGTTGATGGTAGTAATTTGGTCTTCCATTCTCAGTATTTCTTACCTTTACATCCTCCAACAAAGGTTAGGAATCAGAGATATTCTATTACTGTCTTAAGACCCAGTTTGACTGAAGTTAGGATGTTTAGCTGATCTTTAAGAAATAAAATGTATTATCATTTTGAAGTAACCGAAATTAATCTTTTTTTATTGATTGGTAACAAAATAACCCAGGAATTTTGACTGAGGACTAACAGAGTGATTTACAAATATAGTCAAAACCAAGAATATAGTTGAATAAAAAAAAAATAAAATAAGAACTGAACGTTGCTCCTTCCTGAAGCAAGAAATATACATGGTGACTTTTCTTACTGTGTGCATGTTCTATGTGGTCCTTTTTTCCCTGGTTTTCTTCAGCTACACGACAGGAAAGGTACCAAGAGGGTATATAGAAGTAGTGTGGATTCCTTGATTGATCTGGAAGGTTCGAAAAGCAATCATTTTTTTTTTTTTTTTTTTTTTTTGGTGCAAAAGTAGTTGCAGTTTTTGCAATTTTCTTTTATAATTTATTTTTTAAATTTATTGGGGTGACAATTGTTAGTAAAATTACATAGATTTCAGGTGTACAATTCGGTATTACATCATCTATAGATCCCATTGTGTGTTCACCACCCAGAGTCAGTTCTCCTTCCATCACCAGCAATCATTTTTTTTTAAACAGCTTTATTGAGATATAACACACGTGCCATTACATTTGCCCTTCAAAGTGTCACAGATCAGTGGTTTTTAGCATATGCAGAGTTGTGCAGCCATCGCCACAATCAATTTCAGAACATTTTCATCACCCCAAAAAGAAACTCTGTTCCCTTGGTGTCACTCCCCTTTCCCCCATCCCTCCCGTCCCTAAGCAGCCACAGCTGTACCTGTGTCTCTGTAGATTTGCCTGTTTGGACATTTCATATAAATGCAATCGTAGCAACGTGGGGTGTTTTATGACTGGCTTCTTTTACTTGGTACATTTCCTTTCATTGCCGACTGCTATTCCGTTGCATGAGTATTTCACAATAATCTATTAATACATTGCGATATAGTTTATGTTTATCAGTTGACGGACATTCAGATTGTTTAAATTCTTTGGCTTTTATGAATAATGCTGCAGTGAACACTCATGTCCAAGTCTTTGTGTGGACGTAGGTTTTCATTCCCTGGGAGTGGAATTGCTGGGCCATAATGATAACTCTGTGTTTAAGCTTCGGAAGAACTGCCAGACTGTTGATGTTGAGTTTTGAGAGTACCTTAGATAGTCTAGGGACTAACCCCTTGTTGGTTATGTGATTTGGAAACCTTCTCCCAGCGTGTAGCTTTCCTTTTCATCCTCTCAATAGGGTGTTTTGTAGAGCAAAAGTTTTTAATTTTGATGAAGTCCACTTTACCACTTTTTTTCCTTTTACGGGTTGTGTTTTTGGTGTCAAGTCTAGCTTTAGACCTCAGAGATTTTCTCCTTTTTTTTGCTAAAAGTTTTATACTTCTTTGTTCTACATGTACATCCATCATTCATTCTGAGTTAATTTTTGTATAAAGTGTGAGCCTTAGGTCAGGGTTCGTATTTTTGTCTGTGGATGTCCAGTGGTAGCAGGTGATTTATTGAAGAGACTGCCTTTCCTCCATTGAATTGCTTTTGCACCCGTCAGATGTCTGCAACAGAACAGTGGTGTTCTGTCATGCATATTTGTGTGCATCTTTTTATGGGTCCTCTATTCTGTTAACCTAGAGCCACAACATTTTAATAACGTTATATGATAAGTTTTGAAATGGGGCACTGATTTTTCCTACCTTATTCTTTTTTTCCTCCAAAATTCTTTTCGCTATTCTAATTCCTTTGTCTTTACATATAATTTTAGAATAATTTTGTCTATAGCTACAAACATTGTGCTGGAATTTTGATAGGAATTATGTTAAACCTGTACAGCAATTTATGGAGAATTTATATCTTTACTGTGTTGAATCTTCTAACCCATGAACATGATATGTTTCGGTTTCATTTATTTAGATCTTCTTTGATTTCTTTCATCAGTGTTTTGTAGATTTCAGCATACAAATTCTGTATATGTTTTGTTTTTTTTTAGAATTACATCTGAGAGTTGTTTTTTTATCTTGAATTGATGCCAAATTTTGTCAGATGATTGATATGATCGTAGGATTTTTTTTTCTTTTTTAGCTTGTTCATATTTTAGATTGTGTTGATTGATTTTTGAATATAGAACCAGACTTGCATCCTTGGAATAAACCCCACTTGGTTATGGTGTATAATTCTTTTTATATGTTACTGAATTCTGTTTGCTTATATTTCGTTAAAGATTTTTGAGACTATATTTATTAGAGAGATTGATTTGTAGTTTTCTTTTATTCTTGTGTTTTCTTTTTTTCTACCAAGAGATAAAGGATTTTATACTCCTTACTTTGTTTTGGAAAGCATCGATCAAAGAATCAGTTTCAGCATAGCTACTTTGTCTTTCTATCTTGGCTATTTTGAGGTATACATGTTTGCTCCTTAAGCTTTGTCCCAAAATATTGAATGCCCTCAGTTGAACAGTTACCTGGTATAATCCCAAAACTCCATGGAGGGCTTGATTTATACTCAGTATTTATACTCAGTATCATAATCAGTACCCATAATTCCTCATGGTTGTGTAGTGGTGTTCTGTCATACTTCCTACCCTGGAACTCCACCCCTTGAAAGACTCGGTGGTAAAAGGATATTGGGGTTTGATAGCAAAAGACCTACATGTCAATAATAAAGGTTCCTGAATTTCGTAGCTGTGTTGAGCAATTACTTAACCTCTCTGATTAAATGAGATCAATTTAAGTGGATTTGTAAACTTGTTACTACATAAATACCAGCTTTATTTTCATGGAACCTTTTAATTTTACAGGAAAGGAAAATGCTACTAAACTGTTCCTTAATATCTTTTTCTGTTTCTCTGATCATTTTCAGAATTATCAAGAGTTAAGTAAGGAATGAGATGAAGAGCTTTCAGAGATTTATATTTTGATTTAATAATAATACAGAATAATGATATTTGATTTTGTATTTAAGCAATAAATGTTTAGGAATGTGGCATTTATCTTCTCCTCAAGACATTTTTAAGTAATATACTTAATACCATTTTTTTCTAGTAATCCCCTCCTTTATTTTAATATTTTATCTGAAAACTCAGCAACAAAATGATACAGCAAAGGGATGGCTTTGGCATTGTACATACATCAGGCACCCTTGATCCAGCACTTTTCATTTTTTATGTTGGAGCGATTCTGAACAAAATGGTGGTACTATCATGGAGTGTTCTCTTCCCCACATTTAAATTGTTAGGAACTGCCTACTGGTAGGTCTAGTTCTGGATCATTCATGCTGTTTTATGACTAAGATTCTTCCTCTCTTGGTGCCTTTCATAAACCAGAGGCAACAAGGTTGAATTTCACATAGAAATGTTTAAGTTAATACACCTTGGAAGAAAAGAAGTTCTTGTGTATTTGTAGCTTTTGGTTTTTAGAATATTTTGATGGATGCTATGTATGAAGTCATTATTAAAGTACTTAAGATTTGATTAGAAGATTCAGTTCCAAAAGCTGTTTCCAATGGTGAGATTTTTATATTCCATGGTTGAGCAATACCTGTTGATAACCATATGAAAAATATTGAGCCACCCGACTCTTCATTGCCTAATTAGAAATAATGTGGTAAATGTAAATTGGCAACAAAGTATATCATCAAGATTGGGAAGATAAGTAAGGAAAAGACATTTGTATGAACTATCAAATTCTCAGGTGATGTTACAGAATGGAAGCTTGGGAGCCCTGATCTAGTTCCCCGGTCTGTTTCAGTTAGGTTCTTTCAGTGTGATAATTATCTGAGCGAATATCTGATTCCTTCACATGGATCTGTTATACTCTATGCGATGCATTTCAGGTCTCCTACCTTGACCCAGGGTTCAAATCCCTCTTTTGCCATCATCCTTCTTCCCAGCCCCCAAATTATAAGCAAACTAATATTAAATAAACTTATAAAATAGTCCTTCACTTTCTAGGTTTTTTTCTTTTAGCATAATTATATCTAAATCAGCTAAAGTAACCATAGTAAAAACCTTGAAAGAAATCAAGTGAAAATGTTATTTACATCAGCACCATTTTTCTGTTTTTCCCAGATCTTATGAAAAAAACATCAATATTGTTTGTACCTGTGTGTGTATGTGTGTGTATGTATATGTACACACACACACACACACACACACACACACACACACACACACACACAAGAAATAGAATACACATGAATATTTGGTTCATTACTTGGTGCCTTCTTAAGTTTGGTGCTTATATTATATTTTTAAACAATGTATTGCATTTGCATCCAATGAGTTAAAAAAGCTTTAAGAGTTTAGATCTATGTTTCTTTTAGTTCTTAAAAACTAAACCTTGTGGTTCCCCTTTGTTTTAGCTGGGGTCTCAGCAGAAGCCATGCAGACAATCACCGCTGCTCCTGATACCACATCGGGGCCAGAAGCCAAAGTCCAAGAGGAAGAACATGACCTTGTAGATGATGACATCACAACTGGTAAGGGCATCACATCCTTCACATAACCTGCATGCGCCTTGTCCAATATTGGAAAATGGCTTTAGGTCATTTATAGTGGGACTAAATATGTTGGTGGAAAGGATGGAAACTTGTATTGATAGAGTGTTTAGTTTTATAGGACTCTTTAGCGTCCTTTTTGATCTTGAAGTGGAAAGAAGCCGAACTGTTTATTTGGTCCAGGTTTGCTTATTGTTGCTGTAACAATGAACCTGCTAGCTGTGCATTTGATTTTCTGGGGACCTTCTAATTCAGAGGTTAGGATCATCACTAAAGCCTCAGAAAACGTATGGGAATACACCTATTATATTACAAGAGGTTTTGCAATTATAGGGTAAATGAGAATTCTGAAGTTGGAATAGCAATATATGCAATATAGACTACATAAGGAAAGGTTCAGATACACTTTGTATCTATACTATACAAATAAATGCTGCTTTTAAAAGTTATTTACATTGCTCGACTAGTGAACATTCTTATCTGTATTATCACATAACCAGGCATAAAGTAAAATTTAGGAAAGCCATACAGCACATATATTCAGCCCATCTTTTTATAGCCTTAATGCAGTTCCAATTACTGGATCTACAAGTACATTCAGCTCAATTTCTCTCAATGCACAGAGGATAAAAACAACCTAGTATGTATAGGCATTTTTATTGGTGTTAAGAATGATAACCTTTTGTTTTTGGTGCAGATGGTTAAAATATAAAATCTGATGAGATATATCTATAATTATCACGAAGCAACAAATATTAACTTAATAGTAACCAATAATTTGAAAAGAAGCAGGCCCAGAAAATATCACTAAAATTTTCCACTAAAATTAAAGGGAGAAAAAAACAAACGGAAGGGGTTTTTTTTGTTGTTATTTTTTTTCTTTTTCTTTCACAGCTCTGTGTGTTATTTACTGTTACCATCTCAATGCCTTTAAAATATATTCACTGGGAAGAAGTTGAGGGAGCCTAATGATCTCCCTGGAAAATATACAAACCCTGTATTAAAAGAAAAACCCATAGCTGTGCAACTGCTGCCAATAAGTAGTTGACTAAGTTGGAAGCATCTGGTTTTCAGTAAAAATGAGATGATGGTGGTTACCATTTTAAATTCTTTTTAATGTATCATTTCATTGATTTTTAAAAATCATCCACCTTGAATATAAATTATTTCAGAAACTTTCAACTTTTCATAATTATGGAATTTGTTTCAGTAGCTACTAAAGGAAATTATTTGCAGATTTTTAAAACTAGTTTTTGTTTTATTCTATTTTCATTGCTTTATTTTATGCTGTTATAGATATTTGGTTGATTTTAACTACCTGTAAAATTTTAAAGGCGTTCTTATAGATGTTTTACTATATATTATTTTCCTGTAAATTTTAAAGGCCTTCTATCTATAAAAAGTGGTGGTATAATTCATAGGGAATAAGAAAGTTACCTTTTCAATGGTAGACTGACTCAATTTGCATTCTGGAATGAAAGCTAAATTTTTGAGCATTCAAGTAAGCATTCTTAAATCAGTACATTGAAGCTCTGCCTTATGCACAACCAAAGCCTGAGACAGCACTATACTACATGATGGTGTTTTTATTTGATTGTTAAAAATAGTAAGAAGCTTTAAAACGAAAATCTAGTTTTGGAGAGTCAATTAATGCTCTGCAAACTGTATTTTAATCTGTAAGAAGTTCAGTTAAACATATGTGATGAATGGCTTTTATCAGTTGATCTATTCATTTCATGCCATGGGTTCTAGAGGCAAGAATGGTCAATGTCCAAAGAATTTTAATAACTAAAAAAGGCTTCTTTAACATGTTGTCAAAGCAACTAGCATGCTGCAGTCTGTAGATCATTCAGGTTGCCTTTAGATTCTGTGACTTGATTAAGACGTGCTATAGATTTTTGTGAAGGTTTAGAAGAAAACCATATTTCTCTTTATTGACTAGAATCCTATATAAATTGCATTATGAAAAATATGGTAGATGCATTGAGAGAAACCTGTTTAAAGCACAATAATCTTATTTTGGGATAACCAAATACAGAAGGGAAAACAGGTCAGGTTAGCCATTCACTTTGAAAAATCTGTTGTTGTTTTTTTCCCGGTTATTTAAAAGGAATTGCTTTATTAATATCACCTATAAAATAAATAGAAATTATATCATGACAGATATTTGCCTGTAGTTTGAGTGAATTCTCATTTGATGGCTATAGTGACGCTAATATGCATAGTTGTATTAATTTTGTATTTGTAGTGATCTGGAACTTAATTCTTCAGTAGAATTAGCTGACCAAGATACCAGTTAAAACATGAAGTATAACTCAGTGCTTTTGCTCTAGGCAGAATAGTCATTTTGGGAATTTTTCTTTTGGGTGAGAAATGAATGAGGTGTGGAGGTTGTCTTATGACACTTGAACCAGAGCCTGGCGGTCTTTGTTAGTGTTTGTTCCATAAAAGTAAGGAACCATGTGTGTTGGCTATGATCAATTGGAACTAATTAAATTTCTTTGAAATGAAAAGTCTTAACTGGAAGAGAACAGCTGGAAAAACTGGGAAGAAAAAATTGAGTCTTGATTGAGACAGTTTAAACCTTCTTGCTGTCATTTTGAAAATATGCTTCAGCTTCTTTCTATATCTCTTTTTTTTAAAGCTAATATCTATTGATCGTCTCTACAAAGTAATGCTGCAGTGTGCCTTAGTCAACACACATACTCGGTTTTACTTAGCATTCTATCTTAAGGTTCATCAAATTCTTTCCTTAACCAACATGTTTTAAATTACCTACCAAAGCTATATTAGCTATTTTTACATGTTAATATTATTTTTAATGTAGAAAAATATTAAAACTTACTCCATGTTTTTCTTTTTTATTGTTCAGTATGCATGGGAATGTACTTACTTTTTCAATGGCATTGCTTCAGGTTTTGCAATACTCTATATTTAAAATCTGTTTTACAACATAGTAGATTTAATGGCATTATGATTGTTTCTAGATTATTCATAATTTTAGAGTCACAAGAATATTACTATAAATCTGTGTATTTGCTTTCGTATGTATGCTTTTATTTGTAGTATTATAATTTACATGTTTACATAGACATAATATGTAATCAATATTTGTAAATAATGTGTTCTTATTTTCATTACAATATTAAGAGGTTATAATTATATTAGTAGAATAAATACCACTAAAACTGACATATACAGAAAAAATTTTAGATAATTCATAATCCATTTTTTTAAGGTAGACCTTTTAGGTGACTTTGTTAGCTATCTTTATGTAGTTTTCATCATGGTAAAGGATGGCATTCTGAGTGGGGAGGAAGCTATACATCCCCTAAATGTTGCATTTGAAAGCAACCTTCCCATAATTGCAGGTTAAAAAGAATTTTTGAAGGGTTTCATTCACAGACCTGCATGGATCTGTTTCAGAAAGTCACTGTATTCTTCTGAGGTTCATACTGCAGTGTCCTGCCTCTTGTTCAATACTGCAAGGACACAAACTGACCACATAACAGTGATAAAGGGTCAAGAGTCACTGACATTGTCAAGAAAAGACAGCTTGGTAGTAGATCAGTAACACAGTTGACAGATTCAACTGCTTACAACAAAAGCAACGATGATATATGAATCTGGATGGGTTTGTTGTATTTTTTTGTAAAACTTAAATGTAATTGTTAAAAAAAAAAAGATGAAAAGTGCTATAGAGGAAAGGAAAAAATAGAGAAGAGTAAGAGAAATTGAAAGTAACATCTATTGACAGCTTACAGTATCCACGCACTTTACACTTGACTTTTAAACATCATTTCTTTAAAGTGGATACCAGTATTTTTCCAGCTATAGATGAGGAAACAAGCTCAGAGAGGTCACTTTTATAAGGTCACGCTCTTAACAAGTGAGAGATCTGGGACGTAGACTGAGTCCTGCCTGATTCCCAAGCTTATGTGTGAGCTTAAGCACCACCCCACCTTGCCTCACAATTCTCAAGCTCGTTGAACTTCAGCAGATTTCCGTTTTCTTTTGAAATGTGAGATGATATTAGTCTACCTTCATTGCTTATAACATTAGGCATAAGCCTGATATTTGCCAGATATCCTCTCTTATTTAAAATGCAAACTTATTATTCAAAGGTAGACCAAGAGATGATCTTTTGAGAAAAAATCATTACATACATTGCTTTAAATTTTAGGCCATTATTTAGGACTACTGTGATATAAGACTGTACATATAAGTAGTGTTCATTACTAAACAGTTGTTTTATTCACGCATATATAAATGAAATATTTATTGTTTCTGTGTATCTTTTTGAAGTCATCAATATAAAACTGACTCTTGAGCATATTCATATACTAAAGTCAACATCTTTAGTATATTAAGATAGAGCTGAAAAGGACATCTGGTTGGAGACTAAATATCGATTTGTGCATTTTACCATTTACTAAAACTTCATAAAATGTTTATATGTTTGTTTTGGCTGAAAACTAGGAAATTCGTCCTGTTCAAGAACAGATAAGTTGCAAAGAACAAAATGTATGGCATTATATATTCAGAAATCAGAAGTACTTTCTAAACATAGAGACAGAAGACTTATAATTAGTAAACTAGAATAAGAGTTTTTCATTGCACGTCTTTTCTTTCTCATTCTTTAATTTATGATTAACAGTCTAAAAGGTAGTACGAGATCTGTGTGAATTTTAAATCGTTTGTTGTAAATTGTGATCACTACCCTTGCTTTTGACTTCAGAATATTAGCTACTACAAAATATAAATTTACTATATTAATGTTTTGGGATAATTATACATTACTAACACTGGGACTTATTTCCCATTTGGTTTTCATGAAAACAGATCTTAAGAAAAATAAAAGTATGGATTTCATAGTTTTCTGAGTGAAGTATGTCACTCCAAATCACTTATACTTTTCTGTACTTTTTTTTAATTGGGAGGATGAAAATGTAAATTAAACTATTTCTTTTTTGTTTAGTGTTTAACACTCAGTTTTAGTTGCATATTGACAGAATTTTAAGGAGAGTATTTCTAAATATGGTGTCTGAGAGTTTGTGACCGGAATATTAAGGTACAGACCAAATAATGACTTTCAGTCATTCATTTCTTTTCTCATATTTTTCCTTCTGGGTGACTCACTGACTTTCCCTTTTTTTTTTTTTTTTTTTTTTGGTTTTAACTACCACTTACATGTTAATGACCATTAAATCTGTCTCTGTAACCGAGGCCTTTCTGCTATCAGATTAATATGTCCTCCTGCCTTAATGTCCCATAGATACCTAAATACCAAGTCCAAAATAAGCTCGTATTTCTTCCTAAAACTCATCTCCTTTTATTTTTGTATCTAGTCTAAAGGAACCACTAAGGGAAAGCTACCATTAACCACCCCACGTTCCAAACTAGCAACGAAGGAATTATCCTGGCTCTCCCTCTTTCCCACAACGTCCACATGTAGTTGGTACTGGTTCCTGTAAAATGTTAATATCGCCTGATGATTTTTCTGTTCCCCATTTCCACAGAGAATACCTAGGTCCAGACGCCCAGTTTTTCTGCTTCCGATTATTATTACATTCTCCTGCAGCCATCTCCCTGTCTCCATTCCCTTGCCCTCGGACAGCTCATGTCTTCCATTACTGTGAGACTTGCAGAACCCAGTTCATCACCCCTCACCCTCATTAACTGCTGCTTAATGGCTTCCCATTGATTATAGCACAAAATCCAAGCACCTTAGTGAGCTATCGAGGGTCCTTCAAAGACTGAGCCCCATCTCTAGCTTCGCCGACTGCTGGAGCAGCACTGAACTTTTCCCCAGAGTTCCCTGCTGTTTCTTGACTCATACTTTGTATGTGCCACTCATCTGGCTGGTATGTGCTCAGTTCTCTCACACATGTGCTGAAGTTCTGAGGGTTCCCTTCAAACCCAGCTTGGGCGTCACCATCTTCCCGAAGCTCTTCTAGACGCCCCTTATGTGAGACCTCCCAGTGTGTTGTGTGCACTTCTGCTGTTGCACTCTGTAATACTGTTAAATGACCACTTCACCTGCCCTCTCTGAGTCATGTGTGGACATGTGACTCACCTCTTTGTATTTCTAGCTTTAAAATAGCACCTTGGTACCTAGCATCTTCTCAGTTGTTTATTGAACGAATGATTGAATTAGTAAATCCATAAGATGACTCTATTTCAAATAGCATTCCTTATATACTATATACTATAGATTTTCTTATATATATTTATCATTTACTTATATATATATTTACTATATATTTCTTATTCATATATATGTGTGTGTGTGTGTATTCTTAACCTCTCCCCTTCTTCTTACTGGGTATTTAATGGCTCAAAAAGCATTTGCAAAAGATTAGTGAGGGAATATAGGCTTACTTCCAGATAAACTATCTCTCGATATTGTGAAAATGAGACTTGAAACAGATCTAAGTGCATGATTACGTCTACTGAATTAGTAACTGTTGATTCCCATTTAAAAGTTTATCTTTTTCTCTTGGAAAACAATATACCTTCAAAATTAGGAAAACGATGTGGTCCATGGGATTTAAATGAGAAAAGATATTAAAAAATACCTGAGGTAAATGTGTTTTGTAACTTAAATCTTAATCAGAGGATAGAGGTGGGATGTGCTATTACGGGATGCACAAGTAGAGAAATAAACCCTTAGAACTCTCGCACAGAGTCCCCTGTGGTCTGCGTTGACCCAGACAGACCCTGGAGATGTGCTGATGAACGATGCTCCTGGTTTCTTGTAAGTCTGTGGATCCCTGTTTGGTTGCTCTCTCTTTAATCCACGCTTTTCTTCCTCCTCTGTGTGTCTCCGCCATTGCCCTGGGAGCTGTGCCACCTCATTCTTGGGCTCAGCTCTGTCAATGAAAACCCAAATCTCTTGTGATTTTCCTGGAGCTAGAGTTACCAGGTAGCTGTTCTCCAAGAGATCCCTCTGGGGCTTGGTGGGCCACTTCAGGAGAAGCAAGGTGGCCTGTATGGGAGGATGGAGAGAGCGGCAGG
This sequence comes from Rhinolophus sinicus, assembly GCF_036562045.2. Classification (NCBI taxonomy): domain Eukaryota; kingdom Metazoa; phylum Chordata; class Mammalia; order Chiroptera; family Rhinolophidae; genus Rhinolophus; species Rhinolophus sinicus. The sequence continues at coordinate 14,287,471 of NC_133758.1, read as the reverse complement.
GGACAGATACTCAGAGGAAGGAGAGAAATGCAGAGTTTCTCCAGGAGACTTGACATTTAACATACTCCACTGAAGAATGAGAGTGTGCAATCATGTCGTGTGACGGTGTACATGCTGCTTTGGTGGCATTCCTCTGGGTGTCTGCCATCAGTTATGTAGCGCTAAGAAAACTTGCTTTTTATCATCCATTGAAGATTGCAAGTTACACACTCCAATTTAATGTGTTCAGGCTTACGTTTAAAGGCTTGGCTAGGGTGATCTGCCTAAGAAAAGGCACAAAAGAAAAAGAGGCAAGAGCAAGGACACAAGATGGCTGATAAATAAGCATTTGAATGTTCAGTTTCTCTTTAAACTTTTTTTAGACTTTTATAAACGGGAAATCTATTTAATATCAATGTATTTTCACCAAAAAGGTATTTGTGTATTTAAATGAATTAAATCTGGTCAAGTATCAGAGGTGCCATAACGTAAATTAATCACCTGCTGCCTTGGCACCTAATCTTTCATAATGATATTTTCTAATAATAGCACTTTTATTTTTTTGAATGTGTGTATACACGTGTACACAGTCTGTTTGCATATAACACTTGAGCAAAGCGTTGGTCAAATAAACAGTGATGGACATTATATTAGCAAACTCATCTAAAAAGAACACATTTAAAAATCAGTGACTTAGTAGCTATCACAGTAACGCACTGGCGTTTACTGAGTTCCTAATATGTGTCAGGCTGTGCTCCAGGCTCGTTTCAATCCTCACAACAACTAATTGTAGTAAAGCCTCATCCTCACTTCCATTTTACGAGAGAGGAAAATGAGGCACAGAATGGTTAAGGAACTTTCCACAGAAAGACCGCAGATAGGAAATGGCAGCGTTGGGATTTGAATCCAGGCCATCTGCCTCTAGATCCTGTGCTCTTAAATGCAAGTAATTTGTTCCAGCAATATGATTTAAAGAATCTTCTAAGAAAATAAACAAATACATTCATCATTTTCTCTATGTGTGATGTGGAAACTTATATTTTAATTTTTAATATAGTTTAGTTTTTTATGGAGTACAGGGAAATATTTAAAATGTGAAGAAAAGACTTCTTGTTTTCTTTAAAAATAAACAGATAATTAGTACAGGAAGATAATTTTATATTAGAATTATTTTATGTTCATTTGAAATTACAGACATAAATACACCAGCACATATACAATATTAGGTTACAAAACCTTAAGGTGTGGTTATTCAGATTTAATGTGAGATATTTTTTCTAATGCATTTAGAGTAAATAGGAAAAAGCAGAAATACTTACAAGGCATGTAGGGGCTATTAAAAAAAAAAAGCCTTTTATGTGAGTGGATAACCTTCAGGATGAACTTAAAATTTGGCCTTTTGTGAGCTATGTAATAATACCTCACAGATAAGGATGAATTGCATTAGATTGTGGCACACTGTTATATATCTGTATATTACATGCATTGCCCTTGTAATTGATAACAAACCCATATGACCAAAAGTTGTAATTCACAAAAGTAATGACAACAGTGTCTCATAATTCACAGACTTTATGTCATACCTGTGAGTGATTACTGCTACTGTGCAAACCATGTTAAAGGGGAAAACAGGTTTTCAACGGGATGTGGGCTTTTGAAGAATTCTTCCTGATTATTTTATAGTCACTTTCAATACACAAAAAGATAATTACATTGACTAGCATCCTTGACTTTCCCCATGATTTCTTGGACTAAAATTAATTGCCAAACATAAAGCCTTTTCTTACTCTTAATTTGAACTTTTTAATCACAAATGAAAGTTAGCACTTACTATTTGAAGGGAAGACGATCATGAACCTGAATGTATTTTCTCCCACGTGATAGACCGGAAGGAGGAGGCCTCCCTCACAGGTAGGACAAAAATCAAGTGACGATATTTACCCATCTTGTGTTGGTTTTTTTTGATAACTATATATCCTAAATAAAGACGGGTGACTTAAATAAAGTAAACCTAATTTAAAAGGATTCAGGAAGACAAAACCAGCTGCTCTCTCTGTTTGTCCTTTTTGTATATATATTTTTTCATTGTCGTTGGTACCACCTAAAGGAAATGAAAGGAATATTTCATTTAATTCAACAAAAACATTAATATGCACCTTGTATTTTTCTATCAGCACATTCTAGGGAGGATTTAATACAGCAAACATTTAGTTGAGAAGCTGACAGTTTAGTTTTAGAGCGATGTAAAACTTACATTTCCTATGTATGTCTAAAGGTGAATCCATAGATTTCATAGAAATACAAAATCAAAATAAAACAGATTAAAATCAACTACATGAAAAGCTGGTCTGCAATAGTAAATAGTAAGTATATAATGAGAATATTTTAAAATATATATGGTTGCTGCACAGGCTCTAGCATCTCGTGTTCAAATACCAGCTTCCCTGCTTATTTGCTCTGTAGCCTTTTGCAAGTTACCTGACCATGCCAAGCCTCCATTTTCTCACCTGAAATGTGAGATAGTAAGATTGGAGGATTAAATGAGATGATGTGTGCCTTCTTAGCAGAGGAATTGGCTCATAAGAGCTCAAGAAATGCTATGTGCTCCTTCCTTCCTTTCCCCGACCTCATAACCACTGTCATCCTTAAGTGATTTGCTTTAATAAATAGAATAATTGATTGGTAACTAACAAATTATTTATAAATCAGTTCTTCTAGATGACTTGATGTTTATTCTAGGTAGTTTGATCATGACTCCCAGGGATATAAATTACTAGATAAATTTATACTTTATAGATCGAGAAATAAGCTACAATCAAAGTTCCATGCAAATTTTCAGAAATATCTAAAAATTGGTTCATGAAATACAGATGAATTATTATATTTCTTAAACACTTTTATGTTGACTTCTTTTAACCACACTTATTGTCTGATTTGGATCTGACCAAGAAGAATGAATCGTTTCATGAAATAGAAATAATGACAGCCTTAAAAGAAGATATTTATTTATACGTATGGTAGGGAAAGGAGAGTTAATTTGCATATTCAGACCTATGTTTGGCCCGTGGAGATCAGTGAGGAATGGGAGGGAGAGAATGATACAGAAAAGATTTCTGAAGATTCTGATATCACCATTTAGTTGAGACTCACTGATAGGAAAGCATATTTAAAAGATGATAAAGTCTAAATGATAAAAGAAAATCTTCACCACACTATCATTAATAATAACCTTGCCAAGAAAGAAAAAGGAAAAACATTTAATGAAGCTTTCATACTTGCAAAGGATGCTTACTTATCAGGTCAGTTTTTTAAAAGTGTATGTTCAAAAGTAGAACAAGGTATACCACACCAAAATATCAATTAAATGTGAGAGTAGAATAAAGACATTTCCAGAAATGCAAGATCTCAAAAAACAAACAAACAAACAAAACAATATCTCCCATGCTCTCTTATCAGGAACTAGTACAGGAGGTGCTCCACCAAAATAAGGGAAAACAAGAAAGAGGAAGCTTGGGATCCAGTGAAACAGGCAACCTTGTTTATAAAGTCTAGCTCCCCGTTTTGTGCTTGCAAATCCTATCCCACTGTCTTGTGAGTCTGCATCTGTTAGGAACATAACCTCAGGAACCCAGCCATCCAGTGGGTTGCATAGAGAAGAGAATTCTGGGAAACAGGTATTTGTATTTCAAGATCTAGCAGCCCCTCATGGGAAGTCACACAACGATTGGATTAATTTTATCAAGTTTTCTTCAAATGCACTGAACTGTGTTCCAGATGTATAGCAAGATCTGCTTTACTTCCCAGGCTGGGCTTGATTTGTGCTCCCTAGCCTGCTTACCCATTTTCCAGATTTACATAAAAGGGTGAGAATTTGGAGTTGAATTATTGAAACCTATAGAAAACCAAGTAAACAACAGCAACGAAAGACAATTATTAACCACAAGAAGGGAAAAACAGTAATACTGAAAAAGTTCTCAGGATTGATAATCCACATGATTGGGCTATTATAAATAGCATGCACGTCATCATGAAAATAGAAAGATTGATTATGATATAGTTTCAACAAAAACTATGATATAATAAATTGGGAGGAAGAAGGAGAAGGCAGAAGACAGAGTGTGTGCGAATGTGGTATGTGTGTGAGTGAATATGTGTGTGTATGTGTGTGTGAGAGAGAGACATGTGCAAATAAGTTATGTACACGTATGTGAAGGAGAACCCAATATTCATGGACCACAGTGGGGCATTTAAGCCTAAAGATAAGATAAACCTGAAACTGAAAAATTAGAAAGTAGCAACACAGTATTTTCCAAAAGAGCCCAAAGTGATTTTTGCAGAGTGAAAAATGGGGATGGGGTTGAGGGAGTGCTGCTTTTTTATACTTACTTGTAGAACTGTTTGAGTCTTTAAACAGTGTATAGTTTCATAAACTTTCATAAATTAAAAACTATAAGTATAATTCGGTTTTAAAAAGTAGAACAAGGAAGTACATAACCAAAGGTGGTAGTAAAAAATGACATAAAACAGTGTCACCAAGTCCAAGCCAGAACCAACTGGAAGCAAGCAGAGTATGTGATTTGGTCCATCTGCCTTCCCTTCTTGTTTTCTATAGCTATGTACCAAAGAAGGGGAAGAGCTCCACTAGGGTGTGAGTTAGTGTAGGATGGAAAGAGAGGGAGAGACATTAAAAACATTTGGATGACATGGAGAGAGGAGTGAAGGGAATGCAAATATTTTAAGTTAGGTGTTTTTTGTTGTTTTTTTACTGTATCCTGAACTGCATCGAAGAGTTACGAAAACCTGCTCCTGTGACAACAGTCACTCTTGAAATTTTTGAAAAAGAAACTGTGAAGAATGAACACAAAAAATTTGTAGATGGATGAAAGTATTTTTAAAAATGGAGATAAACTGGATCTCAGACACTCTAAACTGGTTAGTGTACTGTTCATATATACCGAAAATCGGCAGTAGACTTTAACTACGATTTGGGACCACCTAGAAGAAAAGTAAGAATCGGTAAAGGTGCCCTGAGCCTTCCCACGTGCCTGAATTTTATCACAGTGTTTCAGTTGTGTTGATTTTGTTGCCATCCATCACCTAAAATAATTTTGATGTTTTGGTGTAAGATGTGTATGATTTATCATAAAATGACATTTATACTCCTCTGTGGTTTTCACTGCAGACAATACACTACAGAATGGGTCATTCTGTTCATGGAAAGCTGTTTCTTATGATAAATTTGGATTTTTTAGAATTTGGTTTGACATGACTTGTTGCTGCTGTTACCGGCACAAGTATCATTGCTAATGCCTTACTCATTATTTTCTCATGATGAATTTATCGGCTGACTTAGGGATTAGGGAAGAGAGTTTCTGAAGAACAGGAGACAGTCTATAAAGAAAATACCAGCAACTCAGCCCAAGCTTCATTCAGCAGGACAGTAAATAAACATGTCAGTGGTAGCAATCACTCCCTGCTCCAGAGTTACCCCAGGTTATCTCTGGGAACACACCTTGCACACTTGTACTTGTGATGTTAAGGTGTGTGTCATACTCGAGTCTATTTTCATGTGGAAGGTTTTGCACATCCCATAAACACACGCTCTTTCAGAGGGCCTGGCTTGATGTCACAGAGCGTGTTTTACTGTGTAATGTGGAGAGAGTGGCATTCACTCTTTGGAGTCCAGGGGTGCATTTGGCAGACGTTTGCCCTGCAGAGTCTTCAGTGTAGCCGGACAGGTCTGGGACAGTCCCTGTGTGGGGTGTATGATACACAGTTGAGCATCTTTGAACTTGAAGGAATTAGCCAGGCAAAAGGGGTGGCGGAGGGAAAAGCTTTCTAAGCTGGAGTCAAGGCTTGGGAGGGAAAGAGCAAGCGGACAAGTGTAAGCATTCACTTCACGATGAATGTATACCGAGTAGGGTGGGCCCACAACCTACAGGAGATGATGTTAAAGGAAAGGCCAGATGACAAAGGCCTTGAAGGTCAGGCTGAGCTGCTTTGTTCTTATTCAGGGGACTGTTAGGAACCATTGAAGAGTTTTAAGCCATGTGAGTGGATAATCTGGTTTGCCCTTAGTCACAACGCACTGGCTATATGTGCTGAATATGTTGGGGTCAGTGCAGTTGGGGGTACACAGTTAACAAGGGCAGGGAAACCATTAGGAGGAGCATATTGCAGTCACCAGGTGCCAGCTGCTGAGGCCGGAACTGAGATGCTGCAGGCGCAGCTCAGGAGGTGGAGCCACAAAATACCTAAGAGCTGAATTTAATTCTCTAATTTTTTTAGAGTGATATTTATTTAATTGTGTTTAAACAGTCTGATTATTTGAAGTTCTCTAGGTTTACCATTAAAATAAGCTAGTTGTTACCTAATAGTAAACAAAACTTTCCAATAAAATGAATGCTTACATTTACAAATGTCAGTTGAAGTACAATAATGTATATTGTTATTTAAGTGCTTTATTATGAATTTAGTGTAGAGAATATTACTGTCATTCACGTGCCATGTAACCACCCCCCAGTTTTTCTATGTTATCATGGAGCTGGAAAGACCTACTTCATAATCTAGTAGCTAGATTCTAGACCAGTCTTGACTCAGGGCAAGGAATTCCTCGTGTTACAAAACTACACATAAAGATTATCCAACCTCTGCTGGCACACGGCATCACTTTTCTATCATTACGTAATAAATTACCCCAAATGTTGCGGTTTAAAATGACCTCACAATTCCCAAGGGTCCGGGAGTCCAGGCACGGCTTCGCTACGTCCTCTGCGCTGGGTCTCACAAGCCTGCAGTCCAGGTGTTGGCTGGGGCTGGGTCTCGTCTGAGGCTGGTGGCCCTCTTCCCGCCTCACACGCTAATCAGCAGAATGCGGGTCCTGGCACTTGTACGACTGAGGTCCTCAGCTCCTCCAGGCCAGGCCCTGTTCCCTGCCACATGGCCCTCTCTGTAGGCGTTTCCCATCACAGCAGCTCGCTTCTTCAAAGTCAGCAGGGATTCGCTCTAGTGCATGCTTACTGTAACCTAATGGAGAGTGCCATACAATGTCACCTGATTGTAGGCGTGGCATCCCATCACTGCTAAATTCAGTTGCTTAGAAGCAAGTCCCAGATCTCTGCCCACCCTCAAGGGGAGGGGGTGACATAAGGGTGTGACTCATTGGGGTCACCTTTAGGATTCTCCCATCACATCTATGCCATGGGGCTCACTGTTTGCACTATCGTTTCTTCCTATTTTGCTTGGTGTGTGTGTGTGTGTGTGTGTGTGAGAGAGAGAGAGAGAGAGAGAGAGAGAGAGAGAGAATTTCTCCCATGTCCTCTCTTTGTCCTTAACAGCTTCTCATGTAACCTAATTTCTAGATCCTTTCCTCTTACCTAAACGGAAAATAAGCCCTAGCATGATTTTTCAGGATGACATCCCCTAAACATAAGCTCTAAAGCGTCTGTTGGAGCAAACCTTAACACAAGACCCGGTCTTATTTTCGGAGAAACACGGTACGTACAACAGTTTGTCAGTGCTATTTCTCAGAACTTGGCACCCAGATCTGTCCGTGCTGTCACTAGCAGACCGGTACAAGTATTATGGGACTATTGCTTCCCTTTATCTGGATTCCGTAATTCTCAAACTAAATTGGTTTTCTTTAGGAAGCATCCCACATTTTTGACTACTACTAAGTATGCAATCACCTAAACGCTTCATTTTTACATGAAGTGTTGTTAATTCAAGTTTTCTCAATTTAGAAACTTGACTTGATATTTATCCTTTTTGATTTCTGTCTTGTTGGCTCCAGCCCATCATTCAGACTAGAATTCTTCCTTCTGTCCAGTGCGTTAGTTATTCCTTCAGTTTCATGTCCTCCACGAATATGATGAACAGCCTTCTATGTGTCATATGCTAACTAGTTAATTGTGGACCAACAAGACTCCTGCAGCACGTGGCTGGGGAGTTGCCCCACCTGGTCACCAGCCCTGACTTACTGTGGAGGGTCAGTGTTTCAACTCAGTATAAACAGATCCTTTTGCAGTGTCGCCCAACTTGAATTTCCCCATCTTGTTCATATTACTACAAGAGATTTCTTCAGATGCCTTGCTCAAATCAGAAATACATTGCATTTATGCACAGTATAGGTTTAAGAAAATGAGTTTTAAATTTGTTAAATTTGTGGTATTGAGTCTAACCTACAAGTATTTACAAGGGTTTTAAATCATTCTTGAAATGCATTGAGTTGCCGTGATATTGGAAATATATAATTTTTTAATTAGCAAACAACAGCAGTAATTATCCTCAGGGTTTTTAGGGGTCACCTCAAGGGTTATTGACTAGATGACTGTCGTGATAGAAGAGATATAACCATCTGCCCATGGGTATCAGGAAATCAGGAAGATACGTGTGTTTTACATATATATACACATAGACATATACATATTTCTGTTTCTGACTTTGTGTATATTGTGATTGTCATGACATTTATTGATGGACTGTCTATGAGAATGTGTAAATGCTTGATTTGCTCAATTTAAAACAGGTCTTGTGTTACTATGTTTTAACAAAAGGTGTAGTAAATCAGGTGTGTATAAGATTATTTATGTACTATATTATTTAAAAATATCACTTTAAGAAAACTTGGCTTGGGATAGAAAAATCTCTTCTGGTATTAATATTTTGATTATTTTTGATATTTAGGTATTTGCAGTTGACTTCATATGATTCATGAAATATGTAAAGAACCTTACATACATATAAATATACTGTATACTTTTTGAGAATCATTTCTATAACTATGAGGTATATTTTTTAAAGCTTCATGAGTTTAATTTGAAAGAAAAGAAAATATGAAGACTAATAGAAAGATATGTGTAGTCATATCCAAAGTAGTCAGATAGCCTACTTATAGTTTTATTGACCAGCTAGAGCCACATTTAACAGATTTTTTTCCTTATTCTCTTCCAACTGCAGTTGGTTCTTTTTGAAGTAAAAGCAACAGGTGCAGTAACAGTACTTGTCTCTCATCTCTGGCCAGGATTCACCTAAATTTTGGTGAAGGGCGAAAATGTAGAACAAATGAAACCATCTGCCACTCGTAACCAACTAGCCCTAAGCCATCATTGGGGACAATGCTAGTGACACAGGAGTTGGCCCCTGGACTGGGCTCCTGCTGGGCCTCATTTCAGAGGGTTAAGGCCGATCCTGTCAGCACACGTTTCAGGATGTGATTCCCTCACCAGACAGTCATACAGAGATCAAAGCAGCTTTTAATTTGCGTTTAATTACTCCTTGAGAAACCATCTACCATATCCAGCAATAGCTATTGCATAAAAAAACCCCAGATAAGTATGTACTTTTTTTTTGGAAATCTGAAATAGACTTAATCTCTTCAAATGCTAAATATGAGTATATTAATTCTTTTTGGTATCTCTTAATTGTTTTCCCAAAAATTATAAGTAAAAGAAGATAATATGAACAGAAAGGATTATTTTGTTTTCAGTGATTTATGCTTTGTAATAATTTTCATTTCTTTAAAAGAGGCCTTTCAAATACAATTTCTAAGAAGATGGTTTAGCCCCTTGTCAATGGTAATTTTTATACCAAGATTTAACTTCAAATTAGAATAAATGAATACTATTTTCCTAGACTTATTAGAATTCTAATAGGATTGTAATTTTTATTTATATATTAATGTTTTGTGACTTTTTCAGAGTTTATCAAAAAAATCACTAAGTGTCATAGTCAAAGGTGACTTCTCAGAGCTATAACTGATAAACATCTGTCACACAGCAAATTTGCATAAACAACTTCTCCTTTGTCAGATTTATGAGTTGACATGTTTGACTGACAGATGTCAGTGCAAGTTAAATGCAGTTTAATTTGGTAGTGCTATCTCAAAGAGGTTCACATTTTAATCTTTGCAGTTTGAAAACAAATGTGGCTATTGCCATTAATATAATTGGCTCCTTGCTTAGTGAAGAAGTATGAACATAAAACACTAGTATTTGGATTAAGCTTTTTATGGGTATGACCTGTAAAAGGATCTCAAAATTAGTCATTTTGTGAGCCATTGTGACCAGTCAGAAACAAAGTCTATCGATTAGCAATGGCTGACATTTCAAAATGGCTGTGTAGAAAAATGTTATTGGATTTATTAATGTTTCTCATCAGCTGTAATCACCAACAATTTTGAGTAAAAATGTCACAAGCTGATTCTACTTAACAATTTGCTATTGTAAAATTTTAGTTTTATAACCTCTAATTTTGATTAGTATATTAAAAATGCCACTTAATCAAATGATTACTTCTGGACTTAAGAAAAAACATATGGGAAAAATAAGTGAAAAAATAGCTTGGGAATTAGGTTTAGATATTGCAAGATTTTGATTTTTTTATTGAGATGAAATTCATAGAACATAAAGTTAACCATTTTAGAGTGAATAATTTGATTTGTTTTAAGACTAGAAAGACATTAAGAGCTGACATACTGGTACTGTATGACAGATATGGCTATACATCAATGTAAAATAAACTGGAACATTTCAGGCAAAATTCTGAGAGAGATATTTAAGAATTTGCATCTTAATAACCAGCATTATAAATAAAAATATCGGTATTTCAAAAACACTAGATGATGATGATGATGTACAAAAGAAAATCTGGGTTTGTATGAGGTTTGATCGAAAAATATGGTGAATCTTTTAAGAAAATTATTACAGTAAAAGACACATTGCCATTAATCCCCCTCAAAATACTTCCCCTCACTTCGAACACACTTATCCCATCATTCATGCCACTTTCTGAAGCAGTTCTGGAAGTCCTCTTTCCCGAGTGTCTTTACTTCATCCTCCATCATGACAGCACTGAATGTCACACATCCCTTCTGGTACAACAGTTTCTGTCAAATAAAAAACATTATGGTGTATCCTCATCCACCTTATTCACCAGATCTGACACCATGCGACTTCTGGCTGTTTCCCAAAGTCAAAATGGCCATGAAAGGAAAACGTTTTGAATTGATTCAGGACATTGAGGCAGCCACGGCAGTGCAAATAAAGACACTCACAGAAGAGGACTTCCAGAACTGCTTCAGAAAGTGGCAAGAACGATGAGATAAGTGTGTTTGAAGTGAAGGGGAGTATTTTCAGGGGGATTAATGGCAATGTGTCTTTTACTGTATTAAATTTTTAAAATTTAAATAAACATTCACCGTATTTTCTCATACCTCGTATGAATTAATTTTAAGGCACTTAGCCCTCAGCATGGGAGTCTATGGTGAATTCACTTATACACACACACACACACACACACACACACACACACACACACACACAGAGCCAAAAAAAGTATACACATTTTAAAAAAGGAAAAAACTATTAAAATTGTAATACTTAATATATACCAGTAACAAAAGATGAATACAAATCAGGTGTATACATTTTTTGGCACCCCAGTATATAAAGTTTCTATATCATTGTAGCTGTATTTTGCTTGCCTTTTACTTCTTTATACCCAAAAGCATGTTCTTTGATCCTTATTTAAGTTCTTAGGCATATTAATCTAAAGCAGGGATGAACTGCTCAGGGAATGTCAAGTCCAGATTCTCTGCTGTTTATTGAACAGTACCGTGTTTCCCCAAAAATAAGACCTAGCCAGATAATCAGCTCTAATGCCTCTTTTGGAGCAAAAATTAATATAAGACCCAGTCTTATTTTACTATAATATAAGACCGGGTCTAATATAATATAATGTAATATAATATAATATAATATAATTAATATAATATAATTAATATAATATAATGTAATACTGGGTCTTACATTAATTTTTGCTCCAAAAGATTCATTAGAGCTGATCGTTCGGCTAGGTTTTATTTTTGGGGAAACAGGGTATAGACTGGTTGTACTAGCAAACAGGACCCACCACCTTTGAATAATTAAATGATATTAGGAAGTTAAGCATAGTTTTTCCTTGATATTTTTGGACATCTGCTGATGGAGTATGAATACAAGAATTTTAATGACTAAATTTGTATCTACTTCTGAGTTTATATATTTTATATTTAATTTCAATCTCAGGGCACACCTAGCATGTGGACATCAAAATTGTCCCCACAGCAAAAAGTTTTTAAAAAAAGTGTTACTGATTCAATTATTTGGCGCTAATTTATTTGGGTGCATGTACTCAAAACTGGAAACAGGCGAGACACAGGATGTGTTTTACAGTCAGACACACACATTTTCATGAATTGGAATTAGAACCAAGTGATGTTTATTCTCCATGTTAAGGAACTTAAGCCAAATGTGATATTAAATGTTTTGCATATTCAGTATGTATAACATGTTAACCATAAACCTCACTGTAATGGTTTGAAATTTCATTTCATCAGCTTTAATTTTTTTGCCATTTCATAGTGACATACCAGGGTTAAGTGAAAAAGCTGGAAATATATAAAATATGAAATATTTTAAAGCAAGATTCATTACTTTCAAACAAAGAGAATGGGTATGCTTATTTTAAAGTTTATAAAGTTTCTCTGTAATTGGCAATTGGCATACATTTATTCACATAAAAACCTCAACTCATTGACCATTGCCCTCCTTGTTCGAACTCTGTGGTTATTTAACAAACCTAAACATACAAAAAGATCCAGTTTAATTCAGCATAAATTATTTTTGTTATGGAAATTTTCAAGCACACAGAAAATTAGAATTATATAATGAACATCCATTTACTGATTACCGGCTTCAGCAAATGTCAACACATAGTCTTAATGCATCTAGTCTCCCTTCCACTGGATTATTTTAAAACAAACTCCAGATATCTTATTATTTTATAATTAATCCTTCTGTATCTCTTACTGATAATGACTCTTACCCACATTGTGTTTATTTAAAATTATTAACATTATTTCTTTATAATACCTAGTCATTATATTGACATAAATTCTGCATTAGTCAAATTAAAACAGTCTAGATTCTTCTCCCTTGAGAATCTTATTAGAGAAGAAAATAACAGTATAAAGCAGAAAGCTATGGCAGTTAGCCATTTAGCTTTTGAAGTTGACACATTATTCATGGCAAAAAATTAGATGTACCTGATAGGGGTTTGTCCAGGTGGAGTATTTTTAAATGATAGGGTGAGCATATGGAACTATAAGACCAAAGGGATTCGTGATGGCAAGGAAGGAAGCTGTGTATCATTTCTACTAGGGCATGGAGTCAAGAGAGGAAAGGGGTTATCCTGAGACAGGGTCAAGGGGGGGGACATGGAGAGACCATGAAAAGACAGTCCCTGGTGACATTGGTGACATTGAATTGGTGGGTTGCTCCAGAGAGATGAAGAATTCTAAAATGAAAGAGTAATGGAGAACAGTAGAAAAAAATGAGTGAACCCAAACGATCAAGAGATACAAAAGAAAGAAAGATATAAAAGAAGAAAAAAGCTTTTTAAAATCAGCGCTCTGGCTATGGGCCTGTTGAAGAGGCGTAGACTGTGGCATTAGTGCCGGTTATGGCCAGTCACCTAGCTCCACAGGGAAACATTTTCTGTAAGGCTGCAGTTTCCATTTCTGCCTCCCAGGAGTAGCCAGAGAGGTACCTCAACATTTGGATTTCGTGACTGGACTCAGATGTGCATAAGTTCACTGGGCTCAAGTTCAACAGTCAAAGGAAACTTGGTCATTACTTCATGATTGGAAGTTAGTTTCTGCTTTTATCAGAATTATGAATGTGAGGTCTTACTATGTAATGGTTTCAGAGAAACCTAGTTCATTCCTGAACAGGGCAGAAAAGGAATTTTGTCCTCATTCTGATGTTTTGAGTTGCTGAATAAAAATGCATTGTGTCTGACTGAAATAAAAACGCACTGTGTATCTCTGTAATGTGTACATTACGAGACTCTTCTTTTGTTGACAAAACAACACGAGCTTGGAATTAAAACCAGGGTGTTGCTTTTTGGGTTTGGGGAAAAGCAAACCAAACTTGACCTACACTTAAACAAATGCAACTTATTAGTTTTAAAGATTTAAATAGAACATTGATTTTGCCAATAATCTTCATGTTATTTTGTTACATTTTGTTACGTGTCTTTATAACTCCAAATATAGGAGTTGATTTGATGATAAAATAATAATTGTTAGTACTTATTATCTCTAGTATTATAACTAGATGCTTTATCTCATCTGTTTTTTGTGTTTGTTTTTTGGTGGGTGGGGGGAGGCCATATCCAAAATGTGTTTGTTGGGATGGGTCCTCCCTCGTCTTGACTCAGGGCTGCTTCCTTCTCAAGGAGCATCCTTCTGTAAGCCTTGCTTTTCCTCCTATCGGCTGACAGAGGACCATGGAACAGCCAACACACAAAGCTACTGTTTGTGCATGGCTAAGCACGGTGATGATTTTATAGCCTCCTGGGCTTTCACATCCATGAAGTAGGAATTGGGGCTCTGCACCAGACGCTTCTTCTTGTGTTTCCTCTTCTTTTCTGGAGAGGGATGAAGGAGATTCTTAGCGAGAGGCATGTTCTCATGGGGAGGTCGTCACCGCCGGAAAGGTTATCTCATCTCTTTAATCCTAACATATTACTCAGATGTATGTTATCCACATATTAGAGATGAGGAAATTCAAGCTCAGAGAGGGTTAGTATGTTACTCAAGTTCACTGAGCTTATGTACAGAAAGGCTGGAATTCTAATTGGTGTTGTAGCACCAAAGTTTGGACTATTCCTTTTATTCCATGCTGCCTCGTAGATGTAAAATACCTAGTGTGGTGCCTGCGATGTGATGCTTATTGAAAAAGAGTTGTCTTTCTTACCACCCATGGTGGGGAAACAGATACAGCTTCTCATAATAACCTATAGTCCTATACACATAAGTAACTGTGGAATGGCCCAGGAATACGTGTAGGGTCTTTTTAGGCAGTTGGACCTTCAGCTGGCAAGAGAGCCTGAATTAGAAGTTATTTATAATTCATCAATTCATTGATTGTGTCCTATAAGAAAGCATCTGGGGTGCATCCTCTTAGTAAATAACAATTGCTATCTTAGAAATTTACTACTTTTTAATATTTACTCAAATATCAAGAGGTTAGCATTTTAATATTACCAGAATAACTTAAACTTTTAAGCCATTCTGGTGGCACATTGATGTATATTACAAATATAAATGTTCATATGTGAAAAATACACAACCATATACATACACATATATGGAAATATAGATTAGAATATTTCAATTGCTGAGTATCTGTGGATATTATATTCATCACAATAAACAAAATAGATACTTTTGCTGGTGAATTTATGGCTTTAACTAAATAAGAACTTCAGCATGATTTTTTAAAAAAATTTCCTACGCTTTGAGTTATACTGAGATTTAACATGTTTGCAGGTTCTAACATCGAGTTACCATGGTCAAACAGTTAGTTTGCCCTCCAGAAATATGCAAATATATTTAAATTCATTGGATTATTAGTAAACTTGTAGACATTAGTTATTGGTTTATGGGGAAATGAAGAGCTCAGGTAAAATATGAAAATTTCCTAAAAGATTATTTTCCTTTGTGTGTATGAAGTTTTAAATACTTTTTAACATTACAAAAGTAGTGTGTGTTACCTTGCAGAAGTTTTAGAAAAAAGAAAAGGTTAAGAAATATGGAATACCACTGCCTCACCACAATAACTATTAACATAGTTAGAATTTCTTTCAGTGTTTTCTATGCATTTCTAAAGTTATTATTGGGAATACACAATTTTGTGTCCTAATGCTTTATCCCCTACTTACCCTTAGATCATGAGCACTATTCTTACCCTTGATCCATTAAATTAAAGGACCTGTTTGATTTGACGAATTTTAAATGTATTTTATGTAATCACTTAATTGATTTTAATTACTATATCACACCTGAACCTACCACACCATGTAAACCAAGAACTAGAACATTGCCAATCGTTCATATTGATATGTGTGTTGTTCCGTATTCCATCTTCCTGCCTGCTCTGAGAGGGAGCTACTCTTTTGAATTTTGTATTTCTTGTTTCCTTGCTTTCTGTTCATTTGTTTTGTTTCATACATAGGAGTGCCTAAAGAATATATCACTTAGTCTCACTTGTTTTAAACTTTATGAAAACCTGTTATAGTATATACAATAATTTATTTGGTACTTGTTTTTAGCTTATATTTTTTGTAATACTTTTTATTACAAAGATGCATTTATGTTTTATGTAGCTATAGTCCAGTCATTTTTACTGCTTACTAATAGTAAACAGGAAAAAAAGCATGATTTATTTATTCATTTTTCTGTCAATGGACATTTGAGTTATCAGGGTTTTGTGGGTTTTTTTACTATTATTTAGTAGGGTTATGAACATTCTTACCCATGTCTTCTATACATATGTGTATGGTTTTTCTCTTCAATATATACCTACCGTGTTTCCCCGCAAATAAGGCCTAGCCAGACAATCAGCTCTAATGCATCTTTTGGAGCAAAATTTAATATGACCCGGTCTTATTTTACTATAAGACCAGGTATAATATAATACAATATAATATCATACTGGGTCTTGTATAATATAAGACCAGATATAATATAATATATAACATAACATAACATAACATAACATAATACCGGGTCTTGTATTAATTTTTGCTCCAAAAGACACATTACAGCTGATTTTCCAGCTAGGTCTTATTTGCAGGGAAACACGGTAGGACTGGAATTGCTGTGTTTTAGGATATGCAAATGATCAGCTTTATAGTATAGAGTCAAATTCTTATCCACGGTGTATAACAGATTCTATTGAGCAGCATCCTCTCCTAGAGTTGACATATAGAGTAGAAAATGGTATCTTAATTGTGCCTCTGATTTGCATTTTCTTGCTTACTAATGAGTTGCACATGTGTGCTTCCTTTTCTGTGAAATACCTGTTCAAGTATTTTCCCCATTTTTTTTTCATTGGATCATTTGTCCTTCTAATTATAGAAGTTCTTGATATGTTGAGAATACTAACAGTTCATCAATTATATTCATGACGGGTATCTTCTCAGTCTGTATCTTATGTTTTAAATTCTATAAGGTGTCTTTGGTGAAAAGGAGTTTTTAATTTTCACATAGTTTATCCATCTTTCCTTTTGACTAGTGCTTTTAGGAACTTAATTATTCTTCCCTATAGCATCATGTATATTTTCATCCAAAAGTTTTAAATTTTGCTACTGAAATGTAAGTTATCAATCTATCTGTAGTTGATTTGTTTTGTGTATGGTATAAAGTAGAATTCAGTTTTGTTTTTATTCATGAAAGAAACCTTTTTTTCATGATATATGTATGTATATGTATCTGGACTCTGTTTTGGCTCCTTATTTTACTCTATTTGTAAATTTATCTATCCCTTCACCAAAACCATGCTGTTCTAATTACTGTAGCTTTATAATTAATCTTTATATCCAATAGGGCACATCTTCCCTTTTCTTCTTCAGAAACGTTTTGGTTATTCTTGGCCCTTTGTTCTCCCATAATACGTTTTACAGTCAAATTAATTATTCATCACAGGCTGTGTTAGAAAACCTCTGCCTTTCCCTATGTGCACCTTAGTCTGTAAAACTCACAACTCTGAGAGCGGAGGAGAATATCCACTCTTTGCAAGTAAATAATATCCCAAAGAGAGGGGAAGGGGCTGAGCTGCTTACGACAAATTCCGTATCCTAGACTCATCCATCAGAAAAGTCATTCTACTGCTCGTGGGAAACACTAAGAAAAGGCCAGGGGGGAGCTTAGAGAAAATCTTGTCAAGAAAACTAGATGAGTGGTGAACAAGACCTCCTCCACCTTCCAATAATTTTCTAAACTTTCTAAGACTGACTATGGAAATGATCAGTGTGCCCTGACTCATAGCAGTTGGTGCTTTGTGTGTATTTATTCTACTGAAGAAATCAACTTCCATTTTTTGTGAGGATCCTTTAACTTCTAAAGCCTTTTTAATTTAAATAATAGTCCACATTTTACTTAGGTAGAAGATTTGTTGGTTTATATTTCTAGGCTATTATCCTACATTTAATAAAACCCTGTTGTTACCTATGACATATAACAAAGTCTCGAATAGCCTTCTGTTCTTCCTAAAATTTAAAAAAAATTTTTTTAGAAAACAAAATACTTTGAAGCAAGAGTTTAATTCCATTTTATTGTCTTGCTTTACTCTTCCCTGATGAATTTTTGAATAGAGATTATTAGCTGAGACCATAGCTGTTCTAAAATTTTTGCTTATGGCCACCTTTCTTCCCCCTTATATCATTCTTTTTATAATCTAGAAGGAGAAAGTTCTGTAATATGAGGGAGAGTCTGCTTTTATTCCTTCTAATTGTGTCTTTGTCAGCGTAAGCTAGCACTAGGGGCCCCAGCAGAATATGTCACTTACCTCCCTACTAAAATCCCTTATGGGTTCATTATGAAATATTCCAGTGATTACCTTCCTTTGAGGTGAGATACAAGGCTTCTTGGTTCTTTTCTACTAGAAAGAAAGGAAAGCACTAAATAGCAGTGGTTTTTTACTTAATATTTTTCTCAGAGCATGGAACTCATAATGGACCAGGAACATACTGACAGCAGAAAACTATGCACACCTTCAGACACACATACATACAAAATACATACATACCGCAGCCCCAAATGTTATTACATACTCAGACACGTGTATATACATATGTACTCACATGCATCTGTATGTGTGTGTGTATGTGTGCGTGTCCGTGAGCATGCCCCTGGGGCACTCTAGAATAGTCTCTGGGGATATGTGATAGAAGACATACGAGTATAAAGTGGCAAATCACAAAAGAGCCTTTTAATACGTCTATGAGGCTTTGCACTAAGCAGTGCGGGAGCATAGAGGACAATCCAGCTAACAGACCTGACATTTCACTTGCGACTTGAAAGGCTGCGTAAAGATTTGTCAGAAGAAGGTAGGAAAGGGGACTTCCCCTCCATGGCTTCTTTTCTGTCTCCTAAAGTTTCATAGTAATTAGGTTTTTCCCAGAGTTCTCTGCTCAGACCACTCTCTCCTTTTCCTGGGTAAGCTCAGCCAGTTGCATAAGTGAAGTAAGGCTGTATGTCTCACCTGACCAGGAATAACTTCCAGCTTCCTCCAACCTCATCTCATCTGTCTGAGCTCCAGGCTTTTGTTTTCCTCCTGCTTACTGCACTTCACCTGGCTATCTTTAAGATACTCTAAACTCAGTTATGTTTAAACTGAACTTATTTTTATTAATGGCACGGTTCACCCAGACTTGAAGCCTTAAAATTCTCTTTGACTCTTCACCTCTTGCACCTCTTAGCTCTGTTAAACACAGAGACACAACACAAAGTTTTTATTGCTGTGTAATATCTCCTCTTTTCCATTTCACTGCCACTATCCTAGTGTATAGCTTTCTGTATCTATTGTCTCTTAGGTCTCAGATCTCTTAAATGCACATTCGCCAGATTGATATTCCTAATCATAGCCAGGGGTTCAAAAATTTTCACTGGCTTTTCATTGCTTCTGGAATATAATTTATTTCCCTTAGCCTGGTTTTCAAGACCTGTATTCTAAAACCACTTCATATTCTGGGTTTAGCTTCTAATTATTGCTTTCAGGGTCTCTGTCTTGGGTCAAAGCAAACTGGTTCCTGTTTCCTGTGTGTGACTGGAGCTGCTCTGCTTGGGTGATTTATTCATTAATTCAACAAACATTTAGTAAGCATCTATGTGCCAGGCACTGTTCTGGATCCTTGAGCAATATTCTCAAACAAAATGACAGAAATCTCAATTCCCGTCCTCATGTAGCTTACAGTCTAGCAGGGCGAGGAGGTTGGCATAATAAACATTAGAAATTAATACTGTGTTTCCCCAAAAAATAAGACCTAGCCGGACCGTCGGCTCTAATGCGTCTTTTGGAGCAAAAATTAATGTAAGACCGGTCTTAATTTTTGCTCCAAAAGACGCATTAGAGTTGATGGTCCGGCTAGGTCTTATTTTTGGGGGAAACACGGTATATTGTACAGTATGTTAGAAGGTGGTAGGTACCATAGGAGAAAACAGAGCAGGGTAAAGGGGTGTTGGAGGCAAGAATGGGATGACAGTTGAAATAGGCCTCAACTTCCACCATATTTCTTATTCTTTAGATGCAGCCCCATTTCTTCTTGTCAAATCCAAGTGGATTTGGGGACCGATCTCAAATGGCACCTCCTCTGAGAGACCTGTGCTTCTCTCCCAGCTGAGGTCAGCTTCCTCCGAATATCCATGACTTGCTTACTGTTCCTGCCCTTGCTTAGTAACAAGTATTGCTTTCTTCCTCAGGTTTCAATTATTTGTTAATCTTTGCTTTCCTAGTAAGAGCTGCAATCTATGAAGATAGGGTTTATTGTATCTGCTTTTTATTGTTTCTTTAAGGTAGTAGTTCAAAGCCTTGGCTTTAGTCTGCCTGGGTTCTCATCCTGGATTCTCTGCCTGGGTTCTTATCCTGGGTTCTCTGCCTGGGCTCGCTGCCTGGGTTCTCTGCCTGGGTTCTCCACCTGGCTCTATCACTTACTAGCTGTGAGACTTGTGCAGCTTATTCCAGCACTGGGCTTCACCTTCCATATCTCCCATCCCTCTGTTTAAAGTTGATTGTTTTCTGCCTTATTTTCTATGGCAGTGTCCTACATTTTGTCATTTGTAGTTTCTTGTCTGTGTTTGCCTCCTTTCCCTGAGTGGAAGCTGCAGAAAGGCAGAGAACACCTCTGTCTTGTTCCCTGTTGTCCCCTTCCCACTCTGAATCTGAATGAGTGGATGTTTGTATGAGTCATGTGAATGTGTCTGAAACACTTTGTGTCCTATGGAAATGTGTAAATATGCAAGTATAGTAGGAGATGCACAGTGAACATTTGGGACCATTGAACACAAGTCTTTTGTTAATGTCTCTTGATAATGATGAAGAAAAAGAATATCCCTTCTTCACATGGTTTCTACTTTGTTTTATCTTGGGAAGTCTGGCTCTCAATCCAGTCTATTTCCTTCCCCCGTTTCCTTAGAATGCATGTGGGCATTTTCTACTTTAATGTTGTGCGATATTTATGGTTACAGTAGCATCAATTTTTGTATGGAGTAACCAGTAAATGATATTTTGTGAGCAGAAATGCAGAAAAAAGGTTTTTATAATAATGGATGGGAGAAGAGAGAAAGAGAAAGCGTTTCCACACTCTTTCATTGAATTTCAGCCCCTGGACATGTGGTAGTTCCTGGAATGATGGTAGTCAGAACTGATTCCCAAGCCCACCTCTGCTGACTGGAAATACAGAGTAATGGGTCCAGGCTTCCAAGAATATGTGACTGTTCTCGAGGGAATACTAAAATTAACCCGTCTTCTATCCAAATTCTTATAAACCATTAATACTTGATAACCATTAATCTCCATATGATTTCCCTATGTAAATTAACTGTGAGTGCATGGTTCAATGCATTTACTACTGAAGGGCTAACATGTAAAAAGAACCGTAGCTCATTACAGCCAAAGCAAAATGGTTCAGTTTTACCATCCCTAAATTTGACCTATGTTTACATCTGTTTATAAAATCTGAGCATCCCCCGACCCCCGCCTTAACCTAATGCTTCAGTGCTCTCTTCTAATAAAAAAATCAATATGGGCATCCAGCACTCATGAGTAACCCTGTAATAATAAACAGAGTATATGCGATTGAAAAAATAATTTCAGGAAAACACTGATTAGGATTTTAGTCAACCACAGTCTTTTTAAAAAATGCGTGTTAATGCGGTATTAGGAATATAATAATTCTTTTAATTTGCTTATGCCATTTTCTTGAGAAAACCTTAATCTTAGTTAAAATGATCTTTATTAGAGTGATTATGTTTGGTGTTCTTTCCCTTCACACAATTAAGGATGCAGTTAATCTAAGGAATTCTCAATTAAGTTGTTTTTAAATCTCTGACTTAATTCAATTTTACAGTTCTTTTTCTGGCTCTCTTTATTTGATAAGCAATTATGTGAACAATTATAAAGGTGTATTTGCAGTCTGAATCATCAATTCTATATCAAATAATAACTGAAAATATTTTATGGTAACAGGTGTGTTTTTTAAACATGATATATATCTTTATCGTGCTAGAAAAAAATTGCTGTATTTTTATGCTGACTACTATGTGTTGCTAATTTTCCATTTCACAAAATTTTTACGTTAAAATAATATGGTTTAAAAATATGAATCATTTACACCTTTGCAAGCACATCAACTTCTTGTGCAAAAATAGTGAATGTACAATTCATACTATTCTCTCTTTTACTGATCTCTGATGGTTGCACTTTGATAAATAAATAGATCATCTAAGATTCAATAGGCCAATTGCAGCATATAATAGCTATTCAGAGGCAATTAAACTGCCTTTTTTCATGCCGGCATGTGAGCCGCCCTTTCACAACCTTCAACTTGATTCGTGGTGATTCAAAATTAACTTAAAAGTCTTGTTTGCTGACAGCTTAAAGCTTAATTGACTGAAAGCCAAATAGAGTGTGTTCTGTATTCAGCACTAAGGCTATTGATAAAGCCATGTGTAAATTGCGCCTGGTGAAAGACAGCGATTGGGCCTCCTGTTCGTGTATTAGTCCCCAACTTCGCATTGCAGCACAGTCATGACCGCTTTGTCAAGCCTTTTATCACACGAGGTTAACTCTCTGGAGTTCAGTTTCTGCAGCCGTCCAGCCGTCCACTGTTGAGCTCCTACCATACAGTGGGGCTTGCTGTAATTGTTACTTATCTGTGGTTTCATTTTTTTTTCTTTTTAATATGGTATTGGCCTTTCCTTTCTGAACACGACTGTTGGTAGCATATTTCAAGAACCTACTGATTTCCTGTATTTGTCACTGTAGGAAAGAGCAGGGTGTTTTGGTTTAAGGGTTTTGAAAAATATTTTAAGAAAAATCACCATCATGCTATTGGTTTGTCTCATGAAAATTAAATCTAGCCATTTTGAACACTAATTAGGATAAGGAATTCATGTTTAATAGCCTCGAGTGTAATAAAACCACTATATTACACTAACAATTACAGTGTTGGATTCCTTCAATATTTCTACACAAAAATATTTCAGTGATTGTACCTTATAGATATGTGCATTTCTGTTTTTAAATTGATGCTTAAGGAGTAAATGAGATGGATTATTAATATATGTTAGTGTATTTTATAAAATTTTATAGTTATGCCTTTTTCCATATAAGCCTAAGGAGATCCAGTTTTATAGAGTAGAAGATAATTTGCATATAAATATACATTAATGAGTGAAAAATTCAGGAGTAAAGCCAAAACAATTTTCAGAAGCACTTTACTTTTGTCAGCTATTAGGTTTATATAGCTTGGATCTGTATTCTTTATTTTTTAATGTGAAGATTTTGGTCTGATTCTGATTTAGTGACTTAAGAGTGTAAGTTCACCATGTTATGTGTTTTGAAGATCGTTTATAAATAATAGTTATGTTGTAAGGCTTTTGGTTTAATTCTATCTGAAATGACATTTAAATATGTTTATCATGAACTCTCCCTTTTATTTATCTTAATTTTATACAGTCAACTCTTAGATTCAGTATAGCAGTCACTACAATTTTTTGAAAATTTTTTCATTTACTTAATATCTATATTAAATATTTTAAATATAATAAAATTTAGATTACCTATATTACATCCTTACATTTTAGTGTAATTGTTTTAGTGTTTAGGACATTCAAATGAAAAATGTAAAATAAAATCCAGCTTTGCTAATAATTTTGATGGAAATAATTATTATAATGAAAATGTTTTTTTCATTATTGTGTATTTCAGATTATATATAAGGGCATTGAAAATATATTCTGCATTTCAAACATTTGGTTGAAGAAAATGTCTTTTATTTTAGTATCTTTTATTTTCTTTTTATTTTAGCAATAAGACTTAGAATTGGATATTGCTATCTCTTATTGATATTCTGGTAACCATGGCTATCTAATTTTACCTGCCTTCCAATTGATTTTCAATAAGAACCTCGTCTATTCATAAAGAATCAGGATAAGTTGCAACTTAGTTTCAAAAAGACTATAATTTAAAATAGTGTGTTACTCCTATATACTTTTCAATAAAATAGCAATCATGCTTCAAAATGTAAAATCCAGACGAGTACCGGTTTTATTGAAGTTTCGCCGATACCCCGTGCGATTTGAGAGGCAAGAATGAATTGCTTTTATTGATGATGTTTTGTATTAACAGTTAATCTAACATATCTTTAAAGTCATGAATTATTTGAAAACAACATTTTGTTTCTTTTTCATAACATAGTTGTTTAGTATACACAAAACAATTGTATTGTTAGGGAGGGCAAGTAAAATCCCTTTTTTTAATTTTACCTTTAAAAAAATGCCTAAAATTAATTGTAGAGATAATAAACAAATTTTGTTTTAAAATAATTAAACAATTATAATGATAAAAGTGCAAAACTTGTTACTTAAAATTTAGGAAAGATGGTATACATTGTGATGTCCCCATCAGTAAGAGAGTAGGTTGCAGTTAGATGTTCTTGGTACAGATTCTGAAAGGGATGAAAGCACTTTGTTGGGCTTTGCTGACTTTGCCAGCACTGTTTTATAGATTTTAAAAAGTGAGAATTTATTTGAGATTCTGAAAGAGTTTACCTGTTTCAAGAAGAATGAAGTCAAAGTCAAGTTCAGTGGTGCAAATTTTGTAAATTATGCATTTTTGAGAAAATATTACATTTTCTGGCAAATTCTTGTACTTGCAAAACTATTTATTTATTTATTGCAGAACTCTGTTTTCAGATTTTTTGAGATCTAAGGCTCTTCTAGGAAAGTGTGGCATTTATAGTTACAATATTCACGCTTACTTTGGGTAGTTCCTCTTTCTCTTATCTGCAGGTTGTACTCTTACATAAGGAGATGAGTTTTAGTTGTACTATTTTTCTTGCATTTTTCCAAAGTTTCTCCTTTTTATAATGACTAGACTGTGACTTTGTTTTTAGTTAACTGTTTTATGATTCAGTGTTACTACTGATGTATGGTAATAAGTGAAAAAGGAATGGCATTTTGTATCCCATTGTATATTGACAGTGTATCTTAAGGCAGCATCTGTGGGAAATTTTGAACATTAAAATTATCTGTGATGAGATTGGTTTGATATTATCCTCTTTAATTTCTGAGCCTTGAAATATTTCATAAATTAAAAAACAATGATGTTACATATGCCAAAGTGTCCAAGTAATATTGCATTTATTTGTCTCTTAGCCATTGAAACTTTATGTTGGCATATTGATAGAAAAATGGAAAAGTCAAAGATTGAATTGGCTGATAATTAGAATTCTAGAAAGTTTCTATTACATGTATTTGGTATTTTTAAGTACCTAATATCTGAAAGAATACTTTTATTTTGTATTTAGCTATCTAAATACTCCTGGGAAAATATCAGATGTTATCCTGTTAAATAAAATGTTCATATAATATCATGACTCTCACTTAGGTTGAAATCTATATTAAAATTCAAAGTAATAAGGTGTAAATATATAGATGTGATCGTAAGTATCTGGCTGTATATTTTTATTTGAGCTTTTATAAATGAAGAACAAATTAATGTCTTTCAGAAATGCCATTTTCATTGTTAGCTTGAAATTGAGAGGATTAATGCAATAGCATACAAGAAATAACTTCTTGTATGTACAGAGAAAATTACCTCGACCATCAAATTTATGCATATGGTCCAGTAACAGTACTAAATACAGATCATTCTATATTATTTACTTAATCTTTCAGGTAATAGAAAGAATATAAGTATATCTTAATTTTCTCTCTATCTCATGATATGTAAAATAATGCACAGTCCATGATAGATGGTAGTCAGCAATTGAAATGATCATGCATTGAAAGGGAGATATGAATAGCATTGATCAAAGAAGCATTATTTTAAAATACATACAGGATTAAAGCCAAGATTTCTTCCTGATGAATTCTCTATTGTGAGTAACTTAATTTTATTTGGCTTATATGTGATGCTGAATTATATATGATGCTGAATGTTAGGAAAGACATCAGCTTTTATCTGGATAGACCAGACAGGAAAGAGTTGATTGTAATTCTCTGAGTTGTGCCCTATTGTCCAAAAGAGGTTGGTCATTATGTTGGTGTCCTTTCTACTGATCGTTTGTATAAATTGCCCTCTAGTCTAGTGGTAAATATGTGTTAATATTTTGGGATTTTTTTTTTTTTTTTGATAAGACAACGCATGGTTAAACAGAGTGGTTGAAACATCCCTAAGTGCTAATGAGTACTTACTTGATAGTCTATACTAATGCTTTACTGGTAGCTGAACAAGTTTAGACGTTAAGCTTTTTAGGAAGAGTGAATGATGGCTAATGATTATTTAATGACAGATCTCTGGACTGAAAGGCATTTAGCACTCAAAGTATACTGCAAAGCCTATTTCTCAAAGCTTCAGACAGGTTTATTTGGTCTCACCTTGAATAGAACAGTGCTGTATTGATTTCATTGGTGTGGATTTAAACACACTATCGGCTTAGAATAGCACTAGTATGCAGTGGAAAATGATTGTCTTAACCCTTATGGTGACTCTGAGCTACTCTCTGATATCACGACATCAACTTTGGAAATGATCCTGAATTTTTTTGCAATATTTGGAGTTGAGTATGTGAGTTTTGAAAATATTTGTATCTGTGGGCTTACAGTGCCATTAGCTTATAGGGAGGCTTATGTAGAGGTAACTAAAACTTAGTTACATTTTTAATTAGTGTTTTCCTCCATATATTGTATTTAAAGAAGTTTTTCATCTGTGAAGATTGTTGATGTTTTTGTGGATGATGTGCTGATTTTGTTACCCTGTTGAGTAACGTAGTAAATATTTGGTCTCCAAATGGTATTAATATTCATACTCGGTACTGTGTATTTTTTCAGTATTTCAATATTCCACATATGTATCCCATGTAAAATGCAGTTTATTTATTTCATATACTTGATAGAATATCCCCCCATTTTTAATATTTATTATAGCCCCCTTAGGAAATGTATATGACATTATTACACACTACTTTAGACCAAAACTTATTTTAAGACTTTTTTCTAATTATAACTTTTGTTTGTGTGTTATTTTTTTAAGAAGCATTTTTAATTATGATGATTTGAAGATGCCTAACCATAGATTTACCATGGATCAGGTGTCAAATATTAACTAGTTTCTTTGCTACGAACACTGACGTATGGACCAGTGGAGATGCCAGAGATGAGTCTGGAATGATGTTGCCATGAGTGCCCACTTTCTTCATGCCCTTCACCTTGTCACATGAACACTTCACCGACTTAACCTTCCTTATCTGTAAAATATGGATATCGGTTTGTTTAGTAGAGCCCTGTGATTCCCTTTCCCTCTAAAATTCCCCCACTAACCGCTGTCTAATCTTGGGTTAGGAAATGTTTTACACACCCTACTTCTGATTTTTTCTTTCCCCTTTTAAATTCTTAATGGTATATTGGAAAGTGATTGTGGTAGGCATATAATTGTCATTATAACAAACATAATATTAGTAGATATTTGAAGCACCCTAAGTAAGCATATGTAATTTCTATGGATCTAAGAAATTCTGTTATTGGTTTTTCTGTTAATGGTTTTTGAAATGGGGAACCTTCTACCTTTGACATATTTTGAAGGCTACTTTTTTTTTTACCTTAAGTAAATACTGCTTATTTGCATATTTTATAGAAATCAAAAACACTGGATAAAGTATTACAGAAATTACTAATTTTTTTTCTTTTGCTAATAAGAGAAACAGGTTTATTTGAGAAAATTGTAAGGACATGGTAAATTCTTGCTTTGGATTGTTTTCATCAGTCTCTGTTGAACCCTCCTATGGTAATTTATGGTACTGACATGGGTGGTCTTGTGGCAGTGGTGATGGTAGGCGTTCTCAGTAAATTTTATCTTCTGATTTGGTGTTCCTTTCTTTTCCCTGCCAAAGTCTCAGAGCAGTTAAATATAATAAGAGCCATCCTGAATGTATGTATTTATCCAACATCAATACATATACATGTATTGTCTAGGTTTTTACATACAGAAGTATCTATCTGTCTTAATAAACAATGAATTAAGACAAGAGAAGGTTATAAAGCTCTCTCTTCACAATACCTGAGTATCCTAATGATTTCAGCGAGTCAGGAGAAGTTTGAAAAAAAGTGATTATGTGTTATGTAGCAGAAACAGACTTTTAAAAAAAATTCTCTTATAAAAATAGCATGACATCATACAAACCTGAGTATCTGACAGCACATTTTCCTCTTAGTGTTCCTTTCAGGAGTACGTAGTAGGTTTTCCCAATCCATAGTTGTAACAAATCAATGACTTAGTATCCAGGATTTCTAGGTGTAAGTGCTTACTTAGCTTTTTTGGTTAAACATTGGAAGGACTGTGCAATAATTCACAGCCCAAAGGCTTGTTTTAATTTGATATGTGCAAAATAGGCAACTCAGATCCAAATTATAAATAGAATTAACTAATTAATGGAAAATCATATAAAATAGTTACATGACTGAGAATAATAGTAAATGTTAATATCTGTATATGCTTATTTGAAAAAGCACATAGTAAAAAAAATCATGTAAACAGAAAAAAAGTCTGTGAAAAAAACATTTGCCAAATAACTAGAGTCAATTTGATAGACTAGTTATCTTCATCATAAAGTGAGGAAATGTAAAATAATCTTAAAATCTATAATAATTTTAAAGGCACATCATTCTTTCTACATGTAGCTTAAAAATGATGAAAGCTTATATATGTAAAGAGATCAGAAATGAAAAATCTGTGCAGCTATCTAATAGCGATTCAAGCATTCTTTTTCTTCAAGCTTTTCAAAGTAACTTAGAAATCTCTTTAGAAAATTGGCTATGTCATTTACACTGGCTATGTAATTTACATACATACGTATTTTGTAGACCAATTTTTCTATAGATTGTGAGCTAATGATGAGTATATCCTTAACAGTTTAAGGCTATGGTTTATTTTGTCATTGGCTTTTATACTTTTAGCATAAATGCTTAGTTTACTTTTACTTTTGTTTATTTTCTATTTTCTTTTTCAAAGCTTTGCTTTGGATGCAGCTCACAGTGGCCCATGCAGGGATTGAACCGGCAACCTTGGTGTTATCAGCTCCATGCTCTAACCAACTGAGATAACTAGCCATTGGTCATCTATTAATATGATTAGTAAATTAAAAGTCAAAGTTGTCTTTGACCTTTTTATTTTTCCTTTAAATTTCTTTACTTACTTTTTTCTTGTTTCTTCTCTTCTGAATTTAAAAATATTTTTTCTTTAAATTTCTTTGATATTCAGTTCTTAGGAATGGTACCACATGTTAATCTATATAAAGTTATAAGAGCTTACAGGGTATTTTTTTAGAAAGATAAGATATAATGTATTTCTGCTAATTGTGGGCTGGGCTATTAAAATCTTTATATAAAACTTGGCGTTGGGCGTATCCACAACGACTTTTCCCAGTTCTGCTATCATTTCAAAGGCAAGGTATCGTGTTGCCCCTGACTGACTATGCTCCATTAATCGTGTTGCCCCTGACTGACTATGCTCCATTATTTCTACTTAACACCTCTCTTACAGTGAAGAACAGAGAAGAGAAAAACACTTGTGAAGTCAGGTGGTCATTTTTCAAAATCAGAGATAACGTTATGCAATCACGTACTGAGAAAAATTAAAGCAAGAAATCCCTTAGAAGTTCTAATTTACTGCAAACCTTTAAAAAATAACTTTTAGTTACATGTCATTGTTTTATTTTTATAACCAAATGTATAGTAATTCAGAAAAATGAATACTACAAATACTCCTTGTAAATGAACAGATGTACTTGTTAACTTCTCAAAGATAGAACAAGGCAGTTATCACTTTTGATCTGGTTTTGTATCATTGAGTTGACAGAGATAATTAAGTAGGTGAAAATATATTTTAAGTGAATCCAGTAAATGATTTGTCATTTTATGAATAAAAATGACTTCAGGTGTAGCAGTTTGTTTCTCACAGGTATAAAATCTTCATATAATAAATAGTCCACCAAATGTTAAGTCTCATGTGTTCCATTTGATTTTGATCTTTTACTCCAGTATTTTTATTTTAAGTGAATCTCATTGCAGAAGTTATCTTTTTCTGAACATTAACTATACTAAAAGGTTATTTATAAGAATAATTTGCTATGTTTTCAGATTTAAATGCTTTCACAAGCCACGAACCACTATTTCTGAAATATTTTTTTTCCTCCTGAACAAGCTAATAATGGTCTTCTTATGTTACAATTTGTAGTTTTTAAAACTTGATAAGTATCTCAGATTCACCCTTGAAAGGTAAAGTGAACCAAGAATTGAACATTATTCTTGATAACTATTACCTACAAGATTCCCAATGACATAGATGTCTTAGATATTTGGAATTTTTAAAATCTCAATTTTTTCCCAAACTGAGAATATTTGCATTCAAAATAAAATAAAAGGGGGGGGGGAGGGAATGGACTTTTTGATGTTTATGTAGAGACTAAAGGGGAAAATAAGGTAATGCAGATTGTGGGAAAATGGGTGCAGAATTTGTGTGAAGAATAAGAAATTGTTACAAGAATTACTTGAAAAACCTACAAGTTGCTCTCAAAGTTTAAGATTTTTAATTATCAAAATAATTGACATACCCTGAGATAGTGATAGTATTAAATGTCCTTTGAAAAAGACAATCATTTTGGAGTATTAATTTATTTTGCTTTTATCTGATTTTGTGGGAAATGGATTTGATGTATTTTGTCAGAGGCACACACACATAATACATGTATGTGCAAGAGGCATTATTTTAAAATGGCTTAATCAGCAGCCGCAGAAATATGCATTTGCAGAACCCATTGTGTTCCAGCAGGGGGCTATCGAGTATACATACAAATTAGTAGCATGTTTGATTACTTCAGTTTCCAAGTAAGGGGGGCACAAAAATAGCAAAAGCCTCAGAGATTTGGGGAGCAACTTCCATATGCTCATCAATAGGTATGAAGAAAACACGGGCAGATGTGTCACAAAGCAACAGTGCAATGGAGGAAACGCCTAGCTGCTAACAGTAAATACTGCAGTTATTCTACACACACACACACACACACACACACACACACACGCACGCACGCACACGCTTTGCTAAGAATGTGAAAGTTTGGAAGTAAATGTTGAAGTGCCCCCCCCATTGTCATTTTTAATCAGTTCATCTTTTTTCCCCCAGGCGCTTGAGAGGAGTATTCAGATAATTTGCATGTTTTCTTTTATTTACTCAAGGTGTACAGGTATAAATTTACATGGTTATTTAGCCACCTACAGTTTTAATTGTTTTCTACAGCATAAAAATTTATTTGCCATAGTTTTAAAAAATCGTAAATTGTGCCACCAGTGAAAATAATATGTAACACTTCTATAAAAGCACTTGACTTAAGAGAAGGAACGTAATTACACACATTTACAATGGCATAGACCCACAGGTTCTCCTTATGAGCTTATGAGACCCATATTCACCAAGGAGAGTGAGGTTTTTGAGTCCTTTTTCACATTGATTGTCACCAATCTATGCCTGTGTGTCCCATTTAACAAATTCATCATTGAAGTATTTGACTAAGAATTGGTATATATTGGATAACTGAAATTTGATTAGAATACTATTTTAAAACCAAATTGTTTTTAAAATGATTTAATATTAAAAGATATTTGCTTGTTTTTAAATGTTAACAAAGCTTATTTGGAAGATTACTATTACATGTCTAGTAAAATCTGACATTTTTATAGCATTGTACTTTATCATTCTTAAGCAACCCTAAGAATAGCAAGTAGGTATGGAAAATATTTGGGCCAAACATATGTGGAAACAATTAACTTACACTGTGTAAACTCTACTGAGGGCCACGTTTTTTTTCATTATGATTTAAAAACATAGATGACACATTTTAAAATCTCAAAAATACTTCTAGCTCACTTAGGTTTAATGTCTTGGTACCCTAATTAAGAATATTGTATAGTTATCTGTGTACATAGTATAAGTATGTATACTGATGTGTGAATGTATATGAAAAGTTAACGTATTTGATTAGTGCCATATAGTGATTATTAAAAAGGCATATCTTAAAAATAAATTGTTACTATTCCATTAATCAGTCAGGAGGAACTTGAAGTTATTTTCATTAAAGAACATCTACAAAACAATTAGCACTCATTTTTAAAGATCTAGTTTTATTAAGATACTTCTGTTTATGTTCAGAAATGTATTAAAATATATTTTCTTTTTTAAAGTTTTTTTTTTCAATTACAGTTGACATTCAGCATTTTAGTTTCAGATGCACAGCACCGCGGTTAGACATTTGTATAATGTATGCAGTGATCCCCCTGATGAGTCTAGCACCCACCTGGCGCTATACATAGTTGTTGCAACATTACTGACTGTATTCTTTATGCTGAACTTTACATCCTCGTGACTATTGTGTAACTAACAATTTGTATTTCTTAATCCCTTCAGCTTTTAATATATTTTTCACTTGACGTATTTCACTGTCATGTACTACTTTAAACTCTTTATTTAATATACAGTCATATATGTTTTTCATAGACTATTGGTTGATAATGCCACTCACATTTAAAATGTCTTTGGGGCTAAAAAAAGCAAAATAGATAAAAATGAAAATTTGGAAGACTATTTTACTAGTCTGAAAATGGAAAGCAATCTTGTAGTCTTACTGACTTACATTTGTAGAGCTTTGAATGATGTATGTGCTAAGACTATTCTAACTGTATACAGACATTGTAACTACTAAATCGTGGGTCTTATTCCGAAAGTTCTCTTGTCCTCCAGATTACCAATATTGACAAAGTTCACTTTGCTAAGTTTATTTTGGTTCTTTAATAATTAGTCAAAACCTAACATTAGTAAATCCACATTCTTGCAAATAAAGTTGTAAAGAACCACAATAGAAACCATTTTCGAGCTTAATCCAAATTATTATTTTAAATAGTCTCCACCTGCTGCCATTAGTTTTCTGCCATGAGATCTTGCAACTTACATGTTCCGATCATTCCTATAAAGTCTTACAAAGTCAGTTATTTATTAATATATGATATATACATTATTAAATACAAATTGTGTTTTTTGCTCTGCTAGTCAGTGCACAGTAAAAGCAACTTACTTTTCTATACATATAATTCCAAAATATGACTAAATAATGAAAGAATAAACAAAAACATTAAAATTTTTATTTTTACTTATTGTGACTAAAAGTTCAGAAAAACATTTCTGAATTTCCAAAGTCATTTTTAGAGCATATTAACATTTATATCAATTTCAGAAAGTACTTATATCATTGTGAATGTCATTTGCATTCTATCATGTGCCAGAAATTTCTGGCATAAAATTGGTATTCTAAAACCAATTTGAGTATAATATTTTGATTTTAAAAACCCTAATGATATGTTTGTGATATAGTTTTAAATGTTTTAAATATAATCTTGATGTCGATGTGATTGACTTTAACCACATCGTTTCACTAATTTTTACTAAAGTTTTAAATATTGTAACATATATGTCAACTTAGAAAGCATGCTGATACTCAATCCTAAACAAAGAATCAAATTTT
The DNA here is from genome assembly GCF_036562045.2 of Rhinolophus sinicus. Classification (NCBI taxonomy): domain Eukaryota; kingdom Metazoa; phylum Chordata; class Mammalia; order Chiroptera; family Rhinolophidae; genus Rhinolophus; species Rhinolophus sinicus. The sequence goes on along the minus strand of NC_133758.1, from coordinate 14,253,820 downwards.
TAAAAACAATTTTTCCAGGTCAAATCACACAGTTCTTAAACTATATTCTCAGAGTAGTAAATTGGTAGTCTCTTCTTATCTAAGGTTTTAATACCTCATACAATAACAGAGCTCCATCAATATTTGGCTAATAGCAGATATAAAGTATCTGCTGGTAGTCCATCTCTCGTAAAACCTCCTTCAGCCTTAATTCAAATCCATTGATTCCTATTCCAGTTAAAACTGAAGAACTTAATATGTCTCTTAATCCTTTTATTGTAAGCTCGGATAAAATTAATTTTACCCTGGAACTGCACAAAGCCAATTAACATGATCTTTAGAGTTATTTAGTAAAGTGCTTCAAACTGTTAAATTTATCTTGACCTCTTGGTTGCACTCTCTGACTGCTTTTTAAATGAAGTAATCAATATCTCACAGCCCTTTTAATAGCTTAAACTTCTCAAATATTTTACCTGTGTTCTAGTTAAGCTGTAACTAAAGTGTTTACTCCCATTCGAGTAAATCTAGAGTCAATTATGCTAACTATAAAGACAATTATGTACTTTTGAGGAACAGAGCACGAATTAAATGGTTGTTTTAATAAAATCAAAGCCTCATATTTTGTCTCAAAGTAACCCAATCGTGAGTAGACATGTTTTCACACGGAACCAATGTTCTGTTTGCAACTTAAAACGTAGAACACTTATGTCCTTCATTACTGCATGTAGCTTCTGTTTTCCACACAGGGCTAGTTTGAAGGTATTAATTTTCTTACTGTGATAGGGTGATCAACCGTCCTGTCAAGAAAATGGATCTCCATGTCACCCTTTAGCATGATTAAATGGAGGCATGTCTCTGTGAAAAAATACCAAATTTTCATGAGACAAATGAAACTGTAGAAAGGTCTCCTTTTACAGAATTGTTTTATTTTTAATATCTCGAAATCTCCCATTTGGTTGTCAGTATATTTGTAGGAAAACATTGCAGCTAATTGTATACTTCTTGTATTTAAGTGAAAACACAGGCAAAACCAATCATTTAAATATTTCCAAATCTGAAAACTTAAAGAATCAGAAATTGTTGTTATTGTTAGAGTCATACTACAGATGGGCGTCTCCGCCTTATACACTCACTCATCAGTCCATGCCTCTTTCAGGGGGACCTTTTCTTACTCTGACTTCTCTCCTTGTTAACAAAGAGCTATCTTTCCAGAGATGAGTACTGATTAAAAATGATGTACCATAGAATTTCAGCATCAGTGGTGTTCAGAGCCAGTTGGACAGTGTTCTTATGAGCCTATGCACAGGCCAAACTTTAAATTACACCAAGTGATGTACTTGACAGCTAATTAAGATTTCGTATTTTGGCCACTTAGCAGAGGGCACCTGTTATGATTCTTTCTATTAGCTTAAGGATACAATTTGCAAATGGCTGCCTTAAAGTACATTATTAAAACTTCCCTAAAGTCTTAATTCTTTCCTGAGGGTGGGAGTTAAGACAAGATTGAGGTAATTAAACAAAAGGAACCTAGAGAAGGTGGGGGACCAGGGCAGAGGCGGAGCTCTCCAAATGCCCCTGTTGTTTAATTTCCTACTGGAAGCAGCCCATGTGTGCTTCTGTGCCCTCCCCCATCCCCACCCCCTCCCCCTTCAAGCCGTGGCCGTTGCAGAGGCTGAACGGCTGGGGTCAATGCCTTGCCTATTGATCAGTATCCCTGCAGTCCCTTGCTCCGGCAGCTGCTTCATTGGCTTCTTTCAGGGCCTGCTTCAGTACATTAGAATAGAAATCCATAACCAGAGCTGTGCTCATCCAAGCAGGGGAAGAAACTAAATTAAATGGTATAAAACAATCTTGGATCAGGAGTTTGTGCCAATTCATCTTGATCTAAGATGTCACACCGGGTTCTCTGTCTGAGCACCTGGGCTAGAGGCAGCCATAGTGAAAATAGATGGAGCTGCGATCATTCATTTGTCAGCTAAGGAGCAAGGCAGCGGTTAGCAATTCCCTTCTGCAGAGGTCAGCTGACAGAACAATCAGTGCAACTGCAGAATAGAGCTTTCCTTTGAACTATTGTTATGGAGCATGCTCTTGCTGAGGCCTGGGGGAGGGGAGCTGGTTTGCTTCCTGTTTCAAGAATACTATGTAAAGGGTAAAATAAAGACTGCGGGAATCTAGGTTCTCGCACAGAGCTGGTACTCCTCGTGTCTGTTCTTGCACATAAATAAAGTCGGTTTTTAAATGCATGTGCTGAGATATAGATGACCAAACTGTTAAATATTGCCCAGAATTAGGGTCCGTTTTCATCCATCTAAATACACAGGCAGTGATTATTGATTTTTTTTTTTCTTCTTCGTATGGTTAAGCTTTTAGGGTTTTATTTCCCCCTTTAGTTACTATCAACTATCACAAATCAGTGCGATACTTTGAATCTATAATCACATGTACATACTAATATTTTTACTAACATTTTTTTCTTTGTCCTAAAAAACTAGAAAAATCCACAAAAAAGAAATGTGTACTATGGTATCAGATTAGAAGATACTTCTTATGTTACCTAAATATCTTCAAACATTTTAATTGAGGCTGTTTGTAAGAAATGTTATGAAATATGACTTACCCTGACCCTAGAACTTATAAAGTAATTTTATAACATTAGAGGAACATCATTATAAAGCAGCCTGCATGTGATTTGAAATATACTGTGCAAAACTAAATTAGGAAAATGAGATATTACTCAAACATCTCATAGAAACAAATTAGAATATTTTTAAAGATGAATCTATTCTCTGTAGACTCATCTTAGATTTTGTCATTCTATACACTGTTTAAAAACTAATGGCAAATATCTAGAACTAAGTTTTTTTTAAAACAATAAAGTGTGGCATGCAGAAGCTAAGAAACTGGCGCAACAACGACAAATCTTTTTTGTACTCAACTGCACCAAAGTTTTCTTGGAATCCAAATAAACAGTAACTACTCTTTGATGTTGCCATCTTAGTTTTCTAGACAACCAACTCCCCCCCACCCCCTATTTTTCCCTAAGTACTTTATACCACTCTCTTAGTTCTTCCTTCCCAACTCTTAAATTCTTTATAATACCCTCCTATTTCCATTTCTTGGACCCAACTAGATCTTCTTGCCCACATTCTACTCTGACTCTCATTACAGCTAAATAAATGGAATTTAAAGTGTATACTTAAAAGCTTTGTGCTCTACAGGTTTTTTTATTCAGCTTCTGGAAAGGCCATACTTACTGCTCTTAACAAGGGTTTTGTTTTGTTTTACTTTCGTTTCCGTGAATTCTGATTTTTAAAAGAATTCAGGGCAGGACACCTGACATCTTCCGGCAATCATCTACACAGACCTCACTGAGGATCTTAAAGCTAGTCACTTCCGGTGTCTCCTGTTAACATCCCAATGCCAAACCAATTTACATCTCTCACTTTGGTTTGTACATTAGCGTCCTAACTGATCACCTCAGTTCCGGCATTCTTCAAACACTGCTTCATACACCGTTTTTCCTAAAACCCTACCTGTACTCTGTGGCTTGAACCCTATCTTATCTTCCCATGTTCAAAGGATATTAATTGAAATGTGAATATGACCGACAGAGCCATCTATAACTTGGCCCTTTCTTGCCTCATTTTCTGCCATTCCCCTCTTGGCTCATAGAGTTCCAGCTCAATTACCTAGCCCCGAAATAGAAATCAACAAATTCCTTCATGCTTTAGAGTCTTAAACATACTGTTCTCTCAGTCTATAAAGTTCTCATTGATTTTGTAACCTTCACATTTCTAATTTCTGCTCAGTAGCCTTTAAGTTCAATAAGGACGGAGCTTTGCTTTTCTCCCAATTAATTCATATTAATTTATATTAGCATAATGCCATGTGTACACTAGATGTTCAATTTTTATATGCTGAATGACTAACCGATGGAACAAATGACCTGCCACCACTGGGACTTGCTCTTTTCCACTGGATCATCGTACTGGTTGTCTTTTGGTCCTACTTGACCGCTGTCCTGTTTTGCCTCACAACCAACCTTCCATACTTCCGCTACCATGCGATCTTTTCTAACAATGCACGAATCTGATGTCACTACCTTATACAGAATTCTTCAGTGGCTTCCTATTGACCAAAGGTTAAACGTCTTCAGGTGCCAAACAAAGGCTTCCCATGGTTTGGTGCTGCTGTAGCCTCCGCTGTTGCTTTTCGACTGCCTTACCTCTAATAGCATAGAATGACAAAGTGAAAGAATGACATCTAAAAGTACTCACGGGCCCCTACGGCTAATTTCTCGGTTGGCATACTGAGTTCTGAGGGCCCTTGATAGTATTGATTCAGTTAATGTATAGAACAATGTACTGAAAGAGGCCAGAAAAGCTACATAGATTAATAGTAGAAGGAGCAGAGCGCTGACCTCCAATCAAGATGGCTCCCGAAGTTCACTTTTTAAATCCCTCTCTACCAAATATATAGCTATGATGGATAAAATATACAAATAGAAAACCAAAGAGATATAACTAGGCTCAGGAAAGATAGTTATCTCCATGGACAAGTCATGGAATAGAAATGCAATGATCTGGGCTGAACCCGTTAGATGCTTTCCAGGAGCAGGCTTTGGGCTCCTCCATTATGAGCAAAAAGGACTTAAAATACGTCACAAATAAGCCTAAAGCCAGGAGCGAGACTTTGGCTTCCTCAGTTCCTGGAAGGACATTGAAAGGGTGTGAGTACATTGCTACTCAGTTAAAACTGAGGCTGAATTACCAAAAAAGAAGAGGAAAATGGTATTCACTATGTGACTAGCAATGATAATCATAACAGAAAATAATGAACATAAGTCAGTTGGGTTTAACCAAAGAACCTAGAAACAAAACAGAGAAAGAGAGATTAGAAAACCTAAAGAAAGTGGAAGAAGAAACAGGACAAATAACAGCAGAAATTAGTGAAACAGAAAGCAATGAAACAGTAAGATCAAAACCAAAGTTTCTTTTTTTGAAAATCTGAAAAGATATATATTTCTAGCAAAACTGATGGAGAAAGTCATGAAAAATAATTGGAGGATGCACAAATAAATTGTATGTAAAGGGATTATAGCACCTGATACAATTGAGATTTTTAAATCACAGAGAATATTATAAATAACTTCACAACAATATAAATTTAAAAACTTTGATGAAATATATAATTATTTTAAAACTATTAGCTGTCAGAAGAGACTCTAGAAGAAATAGAAAATCAAACGAAATAATAAGTAACTATTACGAAAAATGAATTCATAATTTAAAATATTTCTTCCTCCATAATTTAAAATCCATGCTCCTCCCCGACACCTTTATCCCCTGCCCTCTGGCTCTGGGGGAGGAGTTCCCGGAGACACAGGCCCTGATAATTTTATAGGAGAATTTTCATTAAACTTCAAGATCCCTATAACTGTTTTCAAAAAATTGGGGAGAAAAAGTTACTTAACTTGGTTTTTGAGGCTTGTATTATATTGCTACTAAGACCCAATAAGAATAGTATATGAAAAGAAAATTATCGTCCAATCTCACCTATGGACATAAATGTAAAAAAACTATTAGCAGATTTAGTGCAGAGTCTGTGTATTGGTCCTGTTTATCTACTTACCTACCTACCTATTGATTGATCGATCGGTGTCCATCTATTCATCCTTCACCATCCATCCACTCATCAGTTCATCCAGAGTTTATCCCAGGAATGCAAACATAGTTCAAGGCCAGAAAATACATAACATTTCAGGTAACGTTGGTATAGTTATATAATAGATAGAAAACATTTGATAAAGTCAAGATTGTGGTGATATTTGGGGCATGAGGAAGGAGTAGTGAAGTCAAGACACAATCCATAGTAGACTTTAGTTATGTCTACATTAGTTCATTATTTTTTAAAAATCTGAAATTCGTCACCTATAGAAAAACATTTAGATTATATAAAGTTGATCGTGTACAGGTACATCATGATACTCTTTCTAGGTTCTCTATGTAATATGGATGCGTATAAATCACATAATAAATATCAAACATGGCAGATCATTTGTAGAAAGGAGCAGAACTAGAAAGCAGGTAGGCCTGAGCAAAGGACTAAGTGTTAGAATTTGGGGAGAGTGAATGAGGTGTATACCTTACTGAAAGAAAGATTGGGAAAAGAAACTAAGCAGTGTTATTGTTATGTGTTAGGAATATAATTCCTCTAATTACCTCCTATTTATTGATGCTTTAATAAAGATTTAAAATTGTTTTCCATTATGTTTTGGATATCATGATGATATCTCTTCTGAATATGAAATTATGTTGAGCTTTGTCCAGGTTATAAGTATTTCTTCAAATGCCAGTTGTGCGTCTGTATTCTGGTCCATCCGGATGAAATACTCATCCTTTGCCTTCTCAGTTTTTTGTTGTTGTTTTTTTTTTAGTTTCAGGTGTACAAAACAATGTAATAGTTAGACATTTATACCCCTCACAAAGTGATAACCCCTCTCCCCCAGTGTATTACCCCTCTGACATCATGGTAGCTGTACAGTTCCACTGACTGTTCCTTATTCTGTACTCCACATCCTGGGATGCCCAGCCCTTTGACTGTCTGGCAAACTCCTATTATCCTTTGAGTCTTACTTTCACCGTTTGAGAACAGGCGCTCTTTTTTTCATGCACTAGTGAGCTTCTTGAGAACCTGGACTATTTATTTTTATGTTTGCAATTCTCTGGCCCAAAGTAGATGCTCAATAAATATTCCTTAAATTAGTGAGCAAATTAATAAATGAGTTAATGAGCAGTCTTTTGTTAAAAGAGATTTATTGAGATATAATTTGTATTTCATAAAATCCTTCCTTTTAAAATGTAGAATTCAGTGATTCTTAGTATATTTGGAATTGTGCAGCTATAACCATAATTTAATTTTAGAACATTCTCAGCATCTCAAAAATCTAGTACTCATTAGCCATCATTAACTATTTCACCCCTGTCCTAGCTCTAGGCAATTACTAACCTACTTTCTGTCTGTATAGATTTGCCTATTCTGGACATTTCATGCAAATGGAATCATACAATGTGTGATCCTTTGTGAAGACCTTTCCCTTAGCATAATGTTTTCAAGATTATACATATTGCAGTATGTATTGGTACTTTATTCCTTTTTATTTATGATCAATATTTTATTTTATGGGTATGCCACCTTTTGTTTATCCATTCAGCAGTTGATGGACATTTGACTTTTTTCCACTTCTTGGCTATTGTGAATAATGCTGTTGTGAACACTCATTTAAAAGTCTTTGTGTGTAAGTTTGTTTTCATTTCTCTTGGGTAGATACCCAGGAGTGGAATTGCTGTGCCATATGGTAACTCTATATTTAACTTTTTGAGGAACTGCCAAACTGTTTTCCAAAGTACTGATACCATTTTATTGTACATTCCCACCAGAATGCACAAGGGTTTCAATTTCTGTAAACCCTCAACAACAACTTATTTATGTTCTGTCCTTTTTATTACAACCATTCCAGTGGATATGAAGTGGTGTCTCGTGGTTTTGATTTACATTCTCCTAATGACCAATGATGTTGAGCATCTTTAATATGCATATTGGCCATTCATACATCTTTGAAGAAATATCTATTCAAATCGCCCATTTTAAAAGTTGGGTTTTCTTATTATTGAGTTGCAAGAGATGTATTCTGGATGCAACGCCTTATTGGAAATATTGATTGACAATATTTTCTCTCAGTCTATGTGTTCAGACTAGACTTTACTTTCTACCTAGACTTTACTTTCTTGATACTGTCATTTGAGGTGCAAAAGTTTTTAATATTGTTGAAGTCTACTTAAAAAATATTTTTAAATTACCTGTGCTTTGGTATCATATCTAAGAAGTCATTGCCTAGCTGAAGATCATGAAAATATGCATCTATATTTTCTTCTGCAAGTTCTTTAGTTTTCGCTCTTATATTTAGGGCTGGGATGCATTTTGAGTAGATTTTTTTGTATGGTGAGAGGTAGAAGTCCAAGTTCTTTTCTTCGCGTGTGGATAACCAGTTGTCCCAGTACCATTTGTTGAAATGACTATTCTTTCCTGAATGAACAATCTTGAATGTTTTTCTAATCATACGTCTTTTTTATGTTGGTATTCTTTTAATTTATATTCTTATGTTTTGATTTACAGGTTGCTTATCCAGTGTCCCACAAATGAAAAAAATTTCCACATCATATGAGGAAAGACGGAAACAAGCTACTGCTATTGTTTTACTAGGAGTAATCGGAGCTGAATTTGGTGCTGAAATTGAACCTCCTAAACTGTTGACCAGACCTCGAAGCTCTAGTCAAATTCCTGAGGGATTTGGTTTGACTAGTGGTGGATCCAACTACTCACTGGCCAGACATACTTGTAAGTTTTAAAATTCCTAATGCTGATCTATTGCTTCTCAATACATATTGTTAACAAAAATCTAAGAATATTGAACATATCCTGAGTTTTAACTCATATAGAATGCTTAAATGATTATTAGAAAGCAGTATAATAGATTTGGCACATTACCATATAACTATGTTATAGTTACCCGAACTTCTTTTCAAAAATTAAAATGTGGTCTTTTAAATACTTAAACTAACATATTTTTGAGCTTTGTGTTTTCACATTTGGGTCAAGATTTTATCCAAAATTTGTGAAAGCTAGCTTCAAGTTAAAACTTTTATAAAATAATTTCTGAAAAATTATGCAACTTGTCTTGAATGTAATTTGAATAGTCAGGGGTAGAGGTGGAACACCAATTTTTTCTTTAAAATATATGTATTTTAAAGAGCATGAATGAGGAATTATGAATTGCCTCTAATTTATAAAAGATTCCAATAACAGTTTTAAAATGATGAAATATTACAATCAGAGCACAAAGGGCTTATGTCACATTGCTTCTGTTCTGTGGTTAGTATGTTAATAATAGGTAAGGGTATTTTATAGTGATGGCTTTTGGTACTTCAGTGTTAGAATTCTTTTATGTAAGGTCAAAGTGTTCCTGCCATATTGCAAAATCATTTCTAGCATTGTGTCACCTTAAGGACCAAATAACCCTACCAAATACATCACAAGATGTTCTTTGTAGAACAAATTACAATGTGTTCTCTTAGGTTTTTGGCCTTTAAGCAAAGGAAAGAGAGATGTTACATTGGTAGTTATGACAGCAGAAAACTTCATTGGACCATTGTCACATACTTTTGCTGTGAAACCAAGGCGCTATATTAGTGGCTTCTATTATTAAAGCCCTGTTATAGATTTAGCTGCCCTCCTCCTTGTGTTGTCTCGTATGCAATAAATATTTATTCGTGTTGGCAATCTCTTGATCTCTATTTTACACCGAGAATCAGAGGGTAATAATAACAATACCACCACCAGCAATAGCAAAGCAACTAATTCTTTTGAGCACACTTTTAAGCTCTTTAAGTGCATTAACTCACTTAATCCTCATACCAGCCCTATAAAGTGGGTAGCTCCATTATCTCCATCATACTAGCGGGGCAGAGAGAGGTTTAGTTAACCTGGCTGAGATGACACCTCTAGGAAGTGGCAGTTTTTGTCTCAGCACCGTCTGTTGGTTCCAGAGCTCATGTTTTGGACCATTATGCAAAACTGCTGCTGTTCAGTGGTGCCTCGTTGAAAAAGGCTAAATGAAGAACTTGTGCTATCACTTTGTAATTTAAAAAGCACTTTCTTTTGTATCCCCTCATTTGATCTTTAAAATAGAAAATAAGATTTCCTCAAAGTGACTCAGCCAAAAAAGTGGTAAACCTTAATTTGAACTCAAGCTGCTGTGACCTGAAAACTCATGCCTTTGGGGATATTGTGAATATTGACATTTAAAATTGAACTATTGTTGTTCTCTTTAAAATATTCAATAGAATTTTTACCATAATTATTTGATATCCATAATCATCCATTTCTTAAAAATACATGACAGACTTTCCTTTAAACGTCAGAAATCTTACATCTTTGATAATCTTCCCTGAAGAGAGATAATTTCTACCTTCAAAGTTTTAGGGAAGGTAGTTATTTGTATATTTAGCATCCAAAAATTAATTCCTTTAAACTATTTCTTAAAACTATTTGTGCTTTTAAAACTGTTTTAAGATGTCTTAAGATGTTCCCATTTGAAGGGAGTTACTTATTTTGAAGACCACTAATTTAGTCCAACATGTTTTGTATAATTTCTAAACAGTGTTCTTTTGTATTTTATACTTCTCTGCAAGGAACGTGAACATAAGCGCTGTTTCTCTATAATTTTCCCATAGCTCAGTATAAGTATCTATATAAAAGTATAGGAGCACCATACTTGTACATTAATGAATTGGTGACTGATTCCACCCAAGCCATTGGCTGGTCGCCAGGTAGATTAGTTTACACTACATTATTTTAGGCACCTAGATTAGTACTATTATCATCCCTTTTCTAGCCACCAATGATCTTTATATAAAATTCTGCTATCCATGCATTTGCTTCTGTATGTCTTATCTTTTAACTATAATATTTTCATCTGCAAATTATCACTAACTAGAAAAAGAAGAAATGGGTTAGGAGAAAGGGAATTAAAAGACTATGGCAGGGTAGAAATAGAGAGTGTTCAAAGAAGCCGTGGGAATTGATAAAAGAATTGAAGGGTCTTAGTCCTGCTCTTTTTGTTAAAAGACAGGGAACTAAACCACACGCAGTGGCGTCATAAGGCCTATTTCTGAGGTGAGGGAAACCCTGGGCCGAGCCGTACTACAGGGAGGGACTTTGCACGGTGCCTGCTTTCCAAGCAAGGGAAATGGAATATTCCCAAACGTTTAAAATATTGTAGTGTTTTAGAACCAAGTTTGTTCTTTGAGCATTTTGGATAAGATTAGATGTGCAAAGGGCTGAAGGGAATGCTTCTTAGCAAATTACATTTATGATTATGTCATTGAACCAAAAGATAGATTCTTAATGCTTTCTAGAAAGCAAGACATAATATATAAAACTGAATGCTGTCGTTAGTACCTATTAGTTTAAAAAATGTCAAATGTCCTTGATATTTTCCTCTTTAATTATGGCTGCCATGTTTTATTTTAATAGTTATAAAATATAAAGATAATCATGTGCTTTTAACTTCCATTCCCTTACTCTTTCATCAAAGGTCTTAGATTTCATGGTGAATTTGCCTACCATAGGGATTTTCAAGACCTTTCTTCTTTGAATTGGGATGTTTTTATTAAATTTATATTTATCAGTTTAAATATTGCTCTCCTGGTTGGAAACAGTTAGATATCTAAATGTTCTGTATCTTACTTAGGCTCTTTTCAATCAGTTATGTATAAAACGAACCAGTTATAATGTTAACCTTTTAGAAGTTGCTGCATGTATTTGTTTATGTGGCATTTAGAATGCATCGGTGCCATTAAATAATTAGTCTCTATAGCATCCTATTAAATGAGATAATAATTATTATCCTCGTTGTTAGATAAGGCTATTAAGATACAATATTTGATGAACTTTAATTGCCAATGTAGTTAGAGGTATAGATAGTGAATTCTAACCTTCCTCGTAAAGCCATTCCGTGAAAACTCCTAACCTAGTCAAATCCCAATTTACCCACATTGGTGGGAGGAAAACGTGACACTGACGCTTAATTCAAAAGTCATATGAATTAAATGCTCTGAAATGCTATGAATCTTTTGTGGGTGTTACATTTTACATAAAATGTCAAAATCACATATTGAAGACAAAGCTGAAGGACTCTGGCGATTTAGAGACCTAGGCTTGGCCGCTCTATTACCTTGTGCCCTTGGTAAGTAAAGTACACCTGGGTGTGGCAGTTTCCTCTTGTATAAAATAAAAAGCAGGAACTACTCTGTTTTTAAAGCCTCTTTCTGTCCAGTTAATCTGCTTCTGAAGTAAAGTGGAAAGCATCCCAGGAAATTCCCCTTTTTCATAACCTTCCCATTTTCTTCTCCATCATGCTGTTGTTTCCCATCAGCCCAACTTCAGGAGAGAGTCTTCATTTCTATTTGGATCCACAAAATGAAGCATTATTAGAATATTTTAGGGTGTTATTCACAATGTTACCGTATAGGTCTTTTGGTTCATTCTTTTATGTAGTCTCTTCTGCTCATTTTATAATTGTGGAATTATGCTGGCACATCTGTAGTAAATCCCATTTTGATCTCTCATTAGCTTTTTGACTTTGGGCAAGTGTCATAAGTCATTTCCCTAGGCAGCAGTCTCTGAGACAGATTTGTATGCAGGCGTATTCTCGGGATCAATACCTTCAGGGCAGTGAAAGAAGCAGGATTGGGCAGGTGGAGAAGTTGAATTGCATTTCAATTGCCTAGAAAGCTTCAGCTGACCGCAGGAACTCTGGAGCTGGGATGGCCCTGCAGACTTGTCCTGAACTGGGGCTAAGGGTTCGGCCCAGCCTGTATTTCCCCGGGTCAATCAGTCATTGGATTCAAGGTGCTGGTTCCCTGAGAAGGGGGTGTGACCTTGGGTGAGGCAGCTCTCTTCAACATGAGGCAAGTCCCACAGAGGGACTCAGGGGAGATTTATCAGCCACCCGTGAGCTCTGGGGAGTGAGTACTTCCATTGAGGAGGGGAGGAGATGGGAAGCCCCCCCAGGCTTCCACTCAGCATGTTACTAACTTACTGTGTGCCCCAGTACCCACTTCTTTCAGCAGAAATGGGGAGAGGGAATGCCATTTATTTAATAAAATGCTTTTTATTCCAATTCCATATATATCTCTTGTTACCCTGCAAGACAGATATTTTATCCAACACCTAACACAATACAAGGCACATCAATCGTAGCTAGTTATTGAGCATTTACTCAATAGGTGCCAAGCATTTTACTATGTACTTTATGTGTATTATTTAATCTTCTAATCCCATCAAATAAGTACTACTGCTACTATTCCCATTTATCAGATGAAGAAACTGACTTTGCCCAGTTCTCACTAAAGTTTTGTGAAATGGGATTACACGTTCTTCCTGCAGACAATAAATTGAGGGCACAGGTTAAATGTTGTAAAGTCATACTACTAAAAAGTGTCAAGCCTAGACTAGATAGAACACCTGTCTTCCAAATCAGTGTTTTTTCACCATTTCGCACAGTCTTCTTGTGTTACAAACAAGAGAGATTCAGAAGTAGTTTTGCAAAATAGGGGGAGCCAGTCAGCAAGCACTAGGTCACCTTTAAATATGACCGTCTGCTGAATTATCCGTGTAGGGCTGTGTTGGTGCCGTGAGGATACGATAATATACAAAGTCCACGTCTCGGTACTGACGAGATGGCTTGTATCTGTGGTATGAAACATTTAGATTAGAGGAAACAACTTGTTTTCCCTACAGAGTCCTTAGAAATGCTATATTAGGGTTCTTCAGCTGGACAAGGTGTGTGGCCTCATTGATAGTACGCGGGAAATGCTATCGTTATGTGCATTTGTGTTTCTGTTCTGGGAAAAAGATCCACAGATTCCATTCAATTCTCAAAAGATAGTCATTAAAATGAAAATGGATAAGAACTCCAAGAGTTTGTTAGAATAAATTGCTTCTCTGTTACTATGATTCTAAAAAACTGGATAGTTGTATCCTTCTTTATTAGTTCAGCTATAATACCCCCAAATGGAAGCCTCAGGTAGATGTGACCTGAGATATATTTTAATTCTGTGAAATCTGTATTTAGTTTTATGTTGTTCTAGTGCTATATTTGACTTTATTTTATTGCAGTCTGCTGTCATGAAAATGATCCCCCAACCACTTCCTCTGCTATCTCACCATGCACATTTTATTTAATGAATCTGTTCATGTTGGTTGAGAATGATTTTATAATGAATTTACTTCCTAAATTTTAAGGTAAGAAAGGTAAGGCAAATCTCAAATGTGTTATCATCGAGATTAGCGCAAAGTCTCTGAACTACAATTAATAACAAGACTAGTAGTCATCACAAAATATTTTTAAAAAAAAGTTAGCAGCGATGCTGAGGAAAGGGTCATGCCATTTGCAAGGAAAACCAATGACAGGAGAAGGTGTATATTTTCACTGTTTACAAACAAGTCATCAGATTGTGTTGCTGAGCTACTGCTGTAGCCAGAGAGAGAGAGACTGCATTTGTTTGCTTTCCCTCGTTTTTTGTAACCTGGCCTTTCTGGCACTGGATGTAAACCTGCCCTGCTGTTTGGCTTCCTCCTCCGGGATCTACTTCATTCATTCATTCTTCTCATTGCACCAGCTCAGCATTCCATGTTCTCTGCCAACACCTCTCATTTGTGATTTTACTTTGGAAATCATCCTGGCTGCCACTTGACTTGCATTGCCATTACATCTTCTGTGTTCAGAATTGTAATTCTTCACTCTGGCTAGGACTAAAATCCTATGTAGAGTGTTTCAAAAATACAAGTGGCCGAGCATTACCCTGGAGTTCCTATTCAGAAAGTAGGGGGTGGAATTGGTTATTTTTCAAGCTTCACATGTAGTTTTCAGTTGTAGCCAGAGTAGAGAGACCCAATAGAATATGGAAACCTTTAGTTATTTTAATTAAGTGTTCTATGGTAGTTCTGGTCCATAAACTACTTTAATGCACAAATTGCAATTTTCTTTGTATTTTAAAATGGAAGCGATAATGGGAACTAATCACAGTGAATAAATGACATTTATATTATTCTCAGAGCTAATTCTTTAGGTAGCTCAGCCTTTTTATTGGAATTTCATTATTCTGAATTGCTTGCGTTTCAGTCTTGACATCACCACTCAGGAGCTGTGTGGCCTTAATGCTTTGTGGCTCAGTTTCTTTAACTAAAAATGGGAATAATAATAGCACCTACCTCACAGAGTTATTGTGAGGATTAAATAAATTCGTGTATGTAAAGCACTTAGAAAAGTGCCTGACATGTAAGTGTTAGTTGAATGTTAGTATTTATTATTGTTACTAGAAACGTTTATAGAAGGATAAGGAAAGGAAGTAGCTCTTTTTAAAGCATCTGCTATCTACGAGGAGATTTATATGTGTATATACTACTTTTTTAAATCCTCCTAGGAACTTTAGGAGGTAGGTGTTACTGTTAATATTTTAAATATGAGTGAACTGATACAAAAATTAAGTAACTTCCTTAAGGTTATCTGTCTTGGAAGGGATTTGAATCCAGATGCATTTAGTATATTCTTTTGTCCCACTGTTTGTGGGCATGAGTATGTGTTGTAGAAAAGCACATTAGTTCCTAGAGGATATGTGTAAAAATATACTAAAACACAAAGTTTTTTTGGTAATTAATTTATTTGTAATTAAATGAATTTCTATGTTTATTACCTTGTTTCTCATTTTAACCACATCAGCATATTAAACTCAAATCAAATGGAACTTTTCACTATTTTGTTTTTATTTATAAATAATTTATGTTGTATAACAGCTTTATCATCTTTAACAGAGCTCTGGTACTTGCATAATAACTGTTTGGTGATGTAATCCCATCCTTGTTCTCCAAAAATAACTTCAATTTGCAATCGGTTTTTTGTTAATTCACTACACTTGCGGGTTTTATATTCCTCTTCATAAAACACGTAAGTTGAACAGGTTATGTCTCAGGCCACTTCCATCTAAAATTACAGAGTTCTATGAAATTACTAATGTGATTTATTATTATTGTAACTATAGAGTGCTCGCGTTTATTGCTGCCACTTGAACTTGCATATCTTATTTTGTTTGTTCTATACCAGTTATTCTATCTGATTTTATAGGTTCCAGTAGTTCACAGCTATGCCGAATGTTTGAAGCTGAACATCTTTGCTTTTGTGCCATGCCTCCTTTTGGGCACCTTATATCAGCTTACCAGGCTGCAGTTGTTTCTGTATAACACATTCTCTATACATATATCCAGTTTCGTGGACCTGTGTTATGTTGAATTTAATTAAGTAGCTAAATATAACATCTGTGGTACTTTGAGATCTGTATCTTATAGGAATGTAGTACGAAGGCATTAGAACAATTTTTTTTTATCTAGAATGTAATGAAGCATTGGTCTAAGATTCTGCCAACCATCTAATATATGTATTAGTTACTTTGATTCCGTTTTCAACTTTAGTTCAATTTTTAATTTCCTTGATTTCTTGTTAGTGGGCTGCCTGCCTGTAGTAAATTGAATGACAAGTTTTAGCATTGTATTGCCAGGGGCACCCCTCCCCTTTTGTTATTTGGCATAGGGCAGTCCTACTTACGGTTTTTAAATAACCTTGGTCTGTCAGCTCTGCAAAATGGTTCCTTCAAATTTGTCTTAATATATGTGTCCTCCAGGGTCACACTAATTAACATATTTCGTTCTATAAGTTCAAATAATTTTATATCAAACAGCAGCAACAGGGAACATCTAGTCTAATCCCTTTGTAAGCTACAGAACTTGTGCCGATTCAGTAAGAAGTACACAGAAGCATTTTGTGAACTGGGTTATAGCTTGCCTGACCTGTCCTTAGATAACACCAGTTCCAAGACTGTTGAATGGTAGGCTGCCTCACTGTTTTATTTCTTCACACATTGGTTTGTGTGGTTATACAGTTAAGTGCTGGTGAACTTCTTGATACTGACCAATCCAACTGGGAGTGGCCAGAGCCCAAGTCCCCTGGAGGACCTGAGCGCTCCTGTGAAATGAGGGAGCACAGAGCTCTTACCTTTTCCCTTTGGTTTTCAGATTATGTTCTGTAGTGCCCGGGGGCTCCATAGAGATGGCTCATTGGCTGGCTGCCTTGGCTTTAACGCTACTTCAAGGACAGTAGCACTGACTTTGTGTGTGTTTTAGAATTCAATGTTTGGCATCATGTTGAATCTGCAAAGAGAAACTGCCAAAGACAGGGGCTAGACTCTCACAAAAAAACAAGCAAACAAACAAAAATCCCCCAAAAAACTCTGGATACTAGAAATTATGTAGCCTCAAACACTCAATGATTATTGAAACTCTTGATTTTCCAACCCCAAACCTGCTCTATTTGTGGCCTTCTCCATCTCAGCTGATCACTCTCTGTTTCTAGTTTCTTAGAGTTATCCCTGATCTCTTCCACTCACACACAACATCTAATCTATCAGGAAACCTTACTGGCTCTACCCTCCAATGTCTATAAATTCAGCTACTTCTTACCTCTTTTACTGTTATTACCCTGATTAGCTACCTTCATTTCTCACCCAGGTTACTGCCAAGCCTTCCAGCTTCTACCCTTATCTCTCTTTTAGTGGGATTTTGAGCATAGTAGCCATGGTAGTGATGCTTTTAAAACCTGAGGCAGATCACATCACTCATGAGTATCTAGATGGCTGATCAGCAAGACAAATTCTCAAAAATCAGTAGCTTTTCTGTATACCAGTGAACAAATAGAAAATGAAGAAAAGCATCATTTTTTGAAAGACCTTTCAAACTAATAGGACCCTAAAAACCAGGAAGAAAACAATAGAAAATACAGTTAAAACAACAACAACAACTACAACAAAAAACTGAATAAGACTACAGGCCATTTTACCATAGAAGGAATGCAGATGCCAAAAAATACTCAATTTACCCAATAATTAAAGGAACTATGGGATAAGAAAAGTTTACTAGAAACACTTATTTGTTTAGAATATTTTCTTTTTACAGTGAGTGGATATTTGTGTAACTAAAATAAATTAAAATGATAAATAAATGTTGATATTTTTAAAATAAAATATTTTTTAAAATCTCAATAATTATGGCAACGAAAGGAAGTCCCATAGCTAAGAATAAACTTAAGAAGTCAAAAGAAACTCTAATATGTTACTGAGGGAAATAAAATAATATTTGAGTAAATAAAAGGCATGTAGTTCTTGGATGGATAAGATGATTTCATGTGGTAAATATCTCACTTGTTCCCAAATTAATATGTAAATCTCACACAAACAATAAAAAATCTCAACCTCATTCTTTTACTAGCTGGTCAAAATTATCCTAAAATCAACATACCAAAGATAAATGGAATGTGTAATTTATTGTTTTTTATTCAATAAACACATATAGACCAGTCACTGTTTTGGGCACTTTACAAATATCAACTCATTTAATCCTCATTTGTAACTCTTTGAAGTATGTAATTACAAAGTCAACCTATGTAGTACTCTAAAAATATAAAATACCTAGGCATTAACAAAGAATATACAAGACTTTTATAGAAAAACAATTTAATTTTATTGAAAGAGTTTTTAAAGACATAAATAAATAGGGAAATATACACTTTTATGGATAGGAGTATTCAATATTATAAGGATGTCATTTTCCATAAAATCAGTACCATTACAGACAAAACATCAATAAGATCCTTGTTGTTGTTTTTGTTATTGCATTTAACAAGCTGATTCTCAAGTTCATATGAAAAAGCAATGGGCTAAGAAAAGCCATGACACTTCTAAACAAGAACAAGGTGGAGGGATTTCCCTTACCTTACATCAAAAGTTATTAGAAACTCATAGTAATTAATAGAATTATTTTGGTGCAGAACAGACCAACAGACCTATAGAAGAGAATAGACAGCACAGAAATAGTTCTATGATAACATACACATTTAATTCTATGTAGATGTAGCATTGTAGATCAGCACTGTATATCAGTGAAATAAAGGACAGAAATTTTGATAAATGGTATAGTTACCATTGGCTATCCGTGAGGAAGAATAATGAAATTGAATCCCTAATACCCATCATAGCAAAAAGAAAAGAAAAAAAAGGAAGAAAAATCAATTTTATTTGGATTTAAAGACTTAAACATGAAAGCTAAAACCATAATACTTTAAAAAGATAATATAGGAAAACATGACCTTGGAATGGGGACTGATTCTGTAAACATGTGACAGAAAGCCCAACTAATTAATAAAGAAGATGGATAAATTCAACGTCATTGAAATTACAAACTTCTGTAATCAAAAATGCCTCCTAAAAAGTGAAAAGAAAGCCACAAAAACGGAAAAGTTACCTGTAACACAGGTAACTGGCAAGAGATTGTTAAACATACTCTTATTTTTAAAAAATCCTAGGAAAAGACAAATGCAGAACAGAAAAATGGGTAAAGGTCAAAAGAGCACTTCACAGAAAGGAAACAGTAATGGCTATAATCCTATGACAACATGCTAAGCCTTATTTTCAGGGAAACGCAAATTAAACGCAAAATGAACTATCATTTCTCATCTACCAAATTGAAAACTTAGAGTCTGACATCATCAAACTCTGGTGAGAATTTGGAGGAACTAGAACTCTTTACACTTACTTTGGAATGCAAATTGGTTTAAGCACTTTGGAACGCAATTGGGTGTGCTGTATTGTGAGTCTACCCTTGCTTGTTTAGTGAAACCTTTCCACATGTGAAATGAGTTTTTTCTCCCATTCTATGGATTGCCTTTTGGTTACCTTAACAATATGTTTCAAAGAACACGATTCTCTGATCTCAGTGAAGTACAATTTATGTTATTTTGTTTTATAGTTCATGTTTTTTGTATTCTAAGAAATATTTGCCTTCCCTAAAGTCAAAGATTTTTTCCCTATGTTTTCTTGGCATTTTAGCTTTTACATTTAGGTGTATGCTCTATTTTGAATTAACTTTCAAATGTGATAAAAGAGCTAATATATTTTTTAATATAGATACAGAAATTCTGTTATTCCAGCAACAATTGTTGAACACATTTTTCTTTTTGGTTCCCACTAAAGTGCTTTTTTTGAAAATCACTAATCCTAGATATTTGGATCTATTTCTAGACCCTTTCATCTCTTCCATTACTCTATCTGTTTATTCATTAATGACTACACTGTCTTTATGACCTTACTTTAGAATAAGTGCTGAAATTAGGTAGCATAAGTCCTCCAACTTAGTTCTCCTGTTGTAAAATTGCTTTGGCTATTCTAGGTCATTTGTAGTTTGATAAAATTTTTGAAATCTATTTATTAATTTGTTTTTTAAAAAAAGACTTCCTGGAATTTTGATTGGAATTGTGTTGAATCTATAGATGAATTTAGGGAGATCGTGACATTTCAACACTATTGATCCTTCCAATGTATGAATGTAGTATATTGCACTATTTATTTAGATCTTAATGAATAATTATTGTTAATTTCTCTCAGCTAGTGATAGGAATAAAATATTTTTCATGCTATTCTCAATGAAGTTTTTAAGGTCCTATATTAGAGAACTCTCAAAGTGTCTGAAATGTGCTACAACAAAATTGTGTGAAGAAAGGAAGTAGAATCTTCTTGAAGACTCTAAAAGCTGTATAGTAGTCTCCACCCAGAGCAGTGAAATATTTGGAATGGTGTGATGTTGGTTTCTGATAATTCTTGACAGGAGATAGGGAAGAAACAGGGTGTGGTATATCAGTCAGGAGGCAGAAACCATATTAGTTCTCTGAACAGGAAAATTATAAAGAATTTCTTACTAGTAGAAAATGGTTGACTACTATAATAAAAGAGACTCTTAGGGGTTCAGAAGTAGCAAAAGATCAGCTACTACCTAGTCTAGGGTGAGGTGAAATGGATAATGAAGGAACTAAGGACTGGGAGAGGCCTCCTCCAAGAAGGGACCTCTTCAAAGAGGGGGTGGCTACCAAGGAACCCCCAGGCTGCTGCTGCCAGGGAGCTAGTCCCGAAGTTCTCCAAGGGAGGGGGCTGGAGTTGCTTGGATGCTTCCCACGGTTACTGGAGGGCATGAGATGGTCCAAGCTGACCTGTAGAAGCAGTGTGCCGTGTTCCTGGGGTTGGGCAAGCCAGAGCTGCTTTGGAGGGAAGTGTCTTTCCCCTTGCAGGATCTCTGTTGACCTCTATTGACAAAGCTTAACCTTCTGCCAGCTGGCAGAGGAGATGTTTACAGAGTCCAGCTCCAGTGTTATGAAGCAGGGGGTGGGAAATGGTAGATTTGGAGCTGAGATAGTATGACTTGATAACTGGCCCAGAAGAAATCATTTATCATTATAATTCTAAGATAATACTAAGATACCATTTAGTAAGTCAGAACTTTCAAATCACTAAAATTTCATTCTCTGCTTGGTCCTTTGTAATGAGCCAATTATGTTCCCCATAAATATTTTTTGAATTGAGTTACTACAGTATTATTTTATAACTTTTGAGAGACTGACCAAGAAATTGTTCTCTATTTTGTTTGTTCTTTCTGAGAAGTACCCCTTTCATAGCTGTGTAGATATCTAGGCCACGTAGTACTGTAGCTACCGAATGGGGTAAGTTTAAACAGAACTGGACCAGGCCTCAAAAAACTGAACTCTGTCCCTGTGTGGTAAGCACAACTAACCCCATTTTGCATTTACAGATAAATAAATGATGGTTGGCAACTACTGCCCCAAATTTGCATTTCAATGGCCTAGTAATGTCCCATCACTTACCTACTACTTTCCCGGGGATGTTAGTGATAAGGAATAATTAATGATTTGTTAACAAGATCAAATCTTTGATTATAATGTACAATAGATGTACAAATTCTATATTTAACTTTTATTTGCCTTTTAATTGCTATGGATTTCTGGGCCAGCTACTAGCTACTTTATCAGACTGAAGAAATGGTTCCTATAATCTCTTATCCTCAGTCCCAGTAGACATTACAATGTGTTTTCTCTAAAACAGAAAAGGCAGTCCAGTTCCATGATATGTTGTAAAATGTTGCAGTGCCATCCATTTTAGCTGCAGTTAGTTTACTGGGACAGCATTTGGGGAGTTAGCAACAGATAAAAATGGCTAGCCGAGGATTTACTGGTGTTTTCGTGTTGAATGGTTTAAAGGGGGAACACTACTGGCAGGTGGAGGATTCTTCGGGTTTTAAGCACGAGGTAAGAATTTCGGCCCAAGAGAAGGTAGTGTATTAAGCCCGAGCTCATTGCAAATCCTCCTTTGTCTGACCAGCACATTATGGAGGAGTCTGCTCAGAATGTCTCCAGTGGCGGTTCTGTGACCTCCCCAAGCGGAGTGGAGCAAGCCATTCTGCTTCTGGGAAGAGAAGAGTTCTGGGCAGCAGCACAAGTCCTAAAATATTGATGTGGCCACTCCGAAAGCATAGCAGTATGATATAGTTCTATGCAGTATGTCATTCAAGCTCTTTTCATTGCCCAGAAATCATTATGCTGAACCTATAGGTTGTCAGTCAACTTAATTTTGGTAACTGCCAAGTAGATTTTGCCTTTGTGGACATTTCTATAGGACATATGTATATAAATATATAATATGGTGATCCAATGGATGTAGAAGATTAAAAAGTTGCTGTCTTTCATACTTAGTGCCTCCCTGATGTCGTGTATAGTCACCCAAGTGCACACAGGTGGAGGCCCCTTGTGACTGTTCTCTTTAAATGCATAGGCTGCAGGTGTGGTGCTAGTGAGGGCTACGACATGTCAAGTATCAGCTTGTACAGCAGGAAATTGCCATTCTTTCAAGTCAAAGGGATCAAATACCAGTATACCGCAGAAATACTGTGGGTTTGGTTCCAGACCACTGTAATAAAGAGAGTACTGAAGTATCGCAATAAAGCAAGTCATAATTTTTGTGTGGGTTGAGCGTCTTGCCTACAATTTGTGAAAACGCAACATCTGTGAAGCACAATCTGTGAAGTGTGGTAAAATGAAGTGTGTGCCTGCATCGGCCGTTTCTCATGCTTCAACCTAATATTAAAGTACCAGCTGTGCTGTGCTTTGGACGAGAACCAAGTTATTAAAGCAAATTGTGTAAGCCAGAACCCAAATTAACCACAACTGGACAAGAGACAGAAATACTGTTAAGGAAAGTAAAGCGAATGAGTGATTTATGACTCGGTCCTGTACCCTGGCAGCAGCAGTGACGTGTGGCCCTCATCACTGTACTGGCAGGAAAGATTTTGGTCAGTTTTTCACTCTCTGGATAATGTGTTTTATGTCTAGGATTATGTAAATCCATGCAGATAACTTCTTTTATATTTGCTTATGTGGTTGCCTTCCTGACATATCTAAACTAATACAGCAGATTTTTCTTTCCAAAGTCTTTGCTGCCTTTCTGACTTATAAATATCAAGATGATTGCCCCTTGGTGGTATTATACACTAGTGCCTAGGGTGGCACTTTTGTTTTCTAAAGATGAAGATCACTGAGGTCTTTCAAGTCTATGAATGAAATTGTAATTAGTTTGATATTTTTAATCTTCATTCTTGTAGTAAGATATACTCGTTCTTTTGAGAGTTACGGATAGTGAGTTGAGTATCCATTAATAAAACAGCACCCAGTTCACATATTTTTTCATTTTTAATGGAAGTTGATTTGAGGTCATTCTGTCAATCTCAGGAAAAGTGCTATGGACAGCGGGTAGAACCCAGTGCCATCTCACTGGTGATAAGCAGTCATTTTTCTTATTACCCAGAAATGAATTTATTTTAAAATTTTGATTGGGACCTAGTTTGATTTGACATTGCCACAGTTCACAAGATATTTACATTTCAGCAAACCATCCTTAGTCATAATTCACAGCTTTCCATTTAAAGCGCTGTAATGCAATGTTTTAAAGTTAATGGGTCGATAAATTTGTAGAACTCTCTTATCTTGAATAGGAAAATGCAATGACTAATTTTTAATGCAGTATATTTTTCAAAACCTCAGCTATTAATGAAGCTGTTAATTAGAGGTGTTTTGCACGTTATCACTTCTTAACTTGGTAACAACATGAACCTAACTTTGGGGACAATGAAGTGTTCTGTGGCCTTTTGATTCCAAAATACTCAGATTTTACGTGGGCTATTGCCATGCTTTAAAATCCATAACCATGTGGAAAATAGAGATTAGCAGTTATTCCTACTTTCTACCTGTGGAAACTCGAAAGCATAGCAGTATGATATAGTTCTATGCAGTATGTCATTCAAGCTCTTTTCATTGCCCAGAAATCATTATGCTGAACCTATAGGTTGTCAGTCAACTTAATTTTGGTAACTGCCAAGTAGATTTTGCCTTTGTGGACATTTCTATAGGACATATGTATATAAATATATAATATGGTGATCCAATGGATGTAGAAGATTAAAAAGTTGCTGTCTTTCATACTTAGTGCCTCCCTGATGTCGTGTATAGTCACCCAAGTGCACACAGGTGGAGGCCCCTTGTGACTGTTCTCTTTAAATGCATAGGCTGCAGGTGTGGTGCTAGTGAGGGCTACGACATGTCAAGTATCAGCTTGTACAGCAGGAAATTGCCATTCTTTCAAGTCAAAGGGATCAAATACCAGTATACCGCAGAAATACTGTGGGTTTGGTTCCAGACCACTGTAATAAAGAGAGTACTGAAGTATCGCAATAAAGCAAGTCATAATTTTTGTGTGGGTTGAGCGTCTTGCCTACAATTTGTGAAAAACGCAACATCTGTGAAGCACAATCTGTGAAGTGTGGTAAAATGAAGTGTGTGCCTGCATCGGCCGTTTCTCATGCTTCAACCTAATATTAAAGTACCAGCTGTGCTGTGCTTTGGACGAGAACCAAGTTATTAAAGCAAATTGTGTAAGCCAGAACCCAAATTAACCACAACTGGACAAGAGACAGAAATACTGTTAAGGAAAGTAAAGCGAATGAGTGATTTATGACTCGGTCCTGTACCCTGGCAGCAGCAGTGACGTGTGGCCCTCATCACTGTACTGGCAGGAAAGATTTTGGTCAGTTTTTCACTCTCTGGATAATGTGTTTTATGTCTAGGATTATGTAAATCCATGCAGATAACTTCTTTTATATTTGCTTATGTGGTTGCCTTCCTGACATATCTAAACTAATACAGCAGATTTTTCTTTCCAAAGTCTTTGCTGCCTTTCTGACTTATAAATATCAAGATGATTGCCCCTTGGTGGTATTATACACTAGTGCCTAGGGTGGCACTTTTGTTTTCTAAAGATGAAGATCACTGAGGTCTTTCAAGTCTATGAATGAAATTGTAATTAGTTTGATATTTTTAATCTTCATTCTTGTAGTAAGATATACTCGTTCTTTTGAGAGTTACGGATAGTGAGTTGAGTATCCATTAATAAAACAGCACCCAGTTCACATATTTTTTCATTTTTAATGGAAGTTGATTTGAGGTCATTCTGTCAATCTCAGGAAAAGTGCTATGGACAGCGGGTAGAACCCAGTGCCATCTCACTGGTGATAAGCAGTCATTTTTCTTATTACCCAGAAATGAATTTATTTTAAAATTTTGATTGGGACCTAGTTTGATTTGACATTGCCACAGTTCACAAGATATTTACATTTCAGCAAACCATCCTTAGTCATAATTCACAGCTTTCCATTTAAAGCGCTGTAATGCAATGTTTTAAAGTTAATGGGTCGATAAATTTGTAGAACTCTTTTATCTTGAATAGGAAAATGCAATGACTAATTTTTAATGCAGTATATTTTTCAAAACCTCAGCTATTAATGAAGCTGTTAATTAGAGGTGTTTTGCACTTTATCACTTCTAAACTTGGTAACAACATGAACCTAACTTTGGGGACAATGAAGTGTTCTGTGGCCTTTTGATTCCAAAATACTCAGATTTTACGTGGGCTATTGCCATGCTTTAAAATCCATAACCATGTGGAAAATAGAGATTAGCAGTTATTCCTACTTTCTACCTGTGGAAACCAAGATAAGTAATGGAGTTCATTCCTAACAGGCGGGAATTACCCAGTGTGCAGAGTCTTTTGCTCTCAATTATTATTAAGTCACTGTGTAAAAGTTTATGTTTGAACGTATTATGTTACTGAGGAAATGTCACTTTCAAATATCCTTTTCTTTAGCCTCTCCCCTCAAAATTATCTTTGTAGTATGGTCATCATCAGATGAACTACAAACTGTTTAAAATTAAAAATTTTTTGTAGAACAATGAGAAGATTGGAAGGGATGAAGCAGGTTGAAGTAAATATTAGGGCAAATATTCTGAATGCAGGAAATTGGCATGAAGTTATATACAAGTAGAATAAGAAAATACATAATCTCACAGATATTGAAGGGTAAGTATGGCTTAGCGAGTAGGTAGAAGGCAGAACTTAGATGAAAAAAAGACTGAAAGTTAAAACTAAGTCTAAGAAATACCTTATCCAAAACAATTAAGAAACTCCTACATTATATTAATTCAGTTTCTGATTGTAGATAATTTTTAGAAGATCTTGTTCAGAATTTTTGTTGTTTTTAACTGCCTTTATTCTAGTGGATTTAGAGATATAGATGTTATTGCACCAAGAACTAAGAATTCAAGACATGCAATCTGTTTTGTATATGACACCTACTTGAAATTTTATATATATTACAGGAAATCATATAAGTACTAAAAGTAAACTAATTTGATGTGGAAATACCTCTACCCATGACTCACAATCCAGAAGCAATTTATAAATTTATGTTTATTTAAGATAGGGACCCTAAGAAAAGTAAAATGGAAAAAAGAATAAGAACAAAAATAAACACATGGCTTGAAACAGAAACACATCCATTTATTTTGATCTAAGAGTTCAAAATGATTCTGAAGGGGAAAAAAATCACACAGACCTCATGGTCACTTTTGAATGATGCTAGAAATTAACTTGTTATTTTGAAAACTGGTAAATAAAGGGAAATAAACATTTGTCCTATGTTTTTTATACAGCTGCACCTCAGCATAATTGAATGGTTGATGAGAGAAAACTCTCCTTTATAATAGTATTCTAACCAATAAGTGAAGAAGAAATGATAGGATATCACCATTCCGCCGCCCTAATCAGTTAATGGCCTATCGTATCACTGAAAAAGAGACAGCCAGACCCTATATACTTCTTGATGAAAGTATGTAACAGCATCCAAGAAAGATAAAAAAAAAAATTCAAACCTGAATCTATTCAGCCAATTTATAGAAAATAACAGAGGCCAGAAGAACTCTTTAAATATCATTAAAGGGATATTAGCAGCAGGGTTGGATTTTAGGAAACTCACTGGGGAAAAAAAAAAACCTGATATCTTCTAGGAAGTGTGAGGGGCAAACTGTAAATTAAGAGATTTAAGAGACATATTTGGATTATGACTGTAAGAGACAAATGTGAATAAGTGAAGAAAAGGAAGAAAAAGGAGGGAGAGAGAAAGGGAAAAGAGGGAGGGTTGACGAGGGGGACAGAAAGAAAATCGAAAAATTGTGAACACCAACTGGCTATATGATGATATGAAGGGATTATTGATAATTTTGTTTACTGTGATACTAGTATTGTGGTTATGTTTTACAAAAGTCACAATCTTTTAGACATATATACTGAAATATTCGTAGATGAGATTTGCTGCTAAGTAACTAAGTGTTGGGGAGAGTGAGTGAGGCTATAATGAAACAAGATTGGCCAGGAGTTCAAAACTGTTGAAGATGGATGATGGTTACAACAAAATTTGTTAAACTGTTGTGTATATTTGAGGTTTTATAGAATAAAAAAGATGTCTAACAATGGAACTGGCTGTCCCACAGAATAATGAACTCCATCCCATTGGACAATGTGTTCTAAATTTGTAGGTCTGCAGTGAGGCCACAATTTTGTGTTTTCATTAAGCTCATCAGGTGATTCCAACTATCAACCAAGATTAGAAACCTCTGGGCTAGATCATCTCTAAAGTCCACGCTAATCCTGAGCTTTCCAGATCTCTGAATGGTGTGAACAAGATGTGCTCCAGAAATTCAGGGACAAAATAGTTGGAGTGACCAGCGAAGCTTTGGTAAATAAAGTGTAACTTAACTGAGACCTTGAATGATAGTTAAAATGTGGACGATGGAGTATGCATCAAATCCATTCATTCATTCTGCAAATATTTGTAATACTGCCTGTCATGCAGGGTGGCAGGTGGGGTCTCCTGTCCCACTCCCCACATAGTAACGCAGGACATGGTGAGGCCAAAAAGAAACACCCACGGAGCCATACATACGGGAGTCATGCCACTATATTCTCGCTGGCGGCTGGGTTGGAGACACCGAAAGCAGGAGCCGCACAATTCTCAACCCTCACGGCGCCACTTGCAGGCTCAGCCACCATCTTCTTGCTAGCCCCCATTTTTCTGCTAGCACAGCCACAGCAGTTATATTAGTGGCCAGTGGCTCACTGGTTACAGCTGACGGCCAACTAGCCACAGCTGATGGACATCCAATCACAGTTGATGGCCATTTACTACCTGAGCCAGCACCTTTCTACGTGAGGCTGAGAGCCTAGAAACTCTACTCCTGGCTCTGTCCCCACATTGCCTCAGAGCCAGACAGTGTGCCAAGCACTGGGGGATATGGTTGTGGTCAAAACAGTCAAGATGATAATAATTTTGAACCTCGTTTATTATGGAGGCTTTGTGTTACCATGGAGGGAAGACTGATTCCTGACACTGAAGCTTTGGCTTCTCGACCTGCCTGCCATAGCAGCTGCTCTTTAATTTAGAATAAGCCACATAACCTGTCTGGGCTTCTGTTTTCTAATCTATCATACAGAAAAGGTTGGACCAGCCAGCTCTTGACTTTATAGAATATGCTGCATGAAGACATTTTGCTCCTATAGCTTTTGCTATGTGTGTGGATGGTGTGGTAGGTGGAACTAAATGGACTTTTTGTTTGTTTTGCTTTTTTTTTTATCCTATCAGTAGTCATGAAATTTCATGACTACTGTCAGTGGGGGTAGGTGAGGGTATTTCTCTTTTACCTGCCTCTGTAGTATAGTTGTATAAACAAACATTTAAGCTAGCATAATTAGATTCTCTCCATAAACTGAAACAGGTCTGATCTGAAGCTCATTTACTGTCTTAGAACAGAATTGATCTTGCTTTCACATTTGATTCACCTGGAACAGATTTTGAGAGGAAGAAAAATAGCATTGCTAGTAGCTCAGTTTAGGCCAGAGTTAACGGGAAGGTTGGAAAAACAGTGTTATGATATTTGTTTGCTTTTCTCAGTCTTCATTTCATGCATTAATCTATACAGATCATTCAGATAATTTTGGCCATCCTTGAGGAGCTCTGCCAGTTAGGCTTTCACTCTTCATACATGTTAAAATGATTCAGTGCTTATTACTCTATTGTCATAAACCCAGTTTAAAGTTTCTGGGATTACCAGGAACAATAATATTTTCTATTTCCATAGTAATATTAAACATAAATTCCCTTTGCAGATATTATATTAAGTGTGGAATATGATATAGCCGATTACTTTTACGTTAATATTATACATAATAAAATGGACAGAACAGAGGATTTCAAGTCAGGTAAACCTTATTCTGGCATTACTAACAGTGTAACCTAGAATAAGTTATTTAAGGTTTCTGAGAAGCAGTTTTCCTCATCTTCAGATTTGAAATTAATATCGTATTCCTCACAGGGCTATTTTCAGAATTAAATAATGCACACGTAAAGTCCCCAGTGCAGTACCTGCCACTTACCAGGCAGTCAACAAATATAATTTTCCTTTCTTCCCTTTCCTTTTCTTCCCTTCCCTTCATTCATTCATTTTACTGGTTTTTCATACTGTTTGGTAACATGCTTTATATTATATAAAAGTATGGAAGTTCCAGTAATTGTCCTCTTTTAACAGAGTCCCTTTTTGAAGTCTGAGTATAATATAAAAATATATCTGTGATTGAATAAATAATTAAGGAACAATATCTGTGTAATTACATGTAGGGAGGTGAGGGGAAAGGAATATGTCCAGAGCATACCCTGTCTTAGGTGTGGTGCAAGTTATATCATTTGTATTCCTGTCAATTCAAGAAATAGGTCTCTTTGCGATCTCATTGTATCTCATTAGATGAGAAAACTAATACCCAGTTTAAGTTACCTAAAATCAAACTGTTACCAAATTGTAGGTTTGGGATTAAAATCCAGATCCTATTTCATAGCTCTACTGTCCATGGATTTTCAGTCACTGAAGAAAGAAGGGTAGCTTTAGCCTCTTAACTAAAAGGGACAGGGCAAGGTGTGGAGGTGGGGTCGTATCTGAATCACCTGGACGACTTTCTCAGCTTATACTCATGGCGCTCAGCTCCCCACCTGCCATAATAAGAGATGGTTTGGTAATATGTCGTATTCTTCAAGTATGTTGGGATGGAAAAGAAGATTGAATATATTGTTCTGTGATATACTGCTTAGATAGGAAGTTACATAAAGAATTATATCGAATTAAATCCGTACGTGGATGGGAAGTCTTAAAAATATTTTGACAGTCTTATATATTTTCCTTTATTGCTCCTAGGTAATTTGGAAGTATTTGGACATTTTTATATGTTCTGTGTATAATATGAGAAGTAAATGCTGTAATATATTTTTTCAGGTTATACTTAACTGTCAATGACAGTAGAATAACAGAAGAAAAATTTTCTTGTTTTGGTTTGCAGCATTGCTTTCTTTTATTGAAAATGAAGACTGGTTTATAGTGATTTTCAATCTAAATTTGATTATATAAAAGAATTAACTAATGAAGGCACATATAGCTGTTTTGCAAATTTTTAAAAATTTTTTAAAACAATTAGAACTGTACACTAGGCAATAAGGTGTGAGGCAGCTAATTGCTTCCTATCCCTTTTAGAAATTACTCAGCCTGAAAAAAGATAGCACATATTGATTTACTGTATAGTAAATGTCCCATGTTTTTCCTCTAGCACACAGACACACACACACGCACCGCACAGGCACACACAGCAGTGGTGGAAACGAACCGCATGTCTAACTATTTCTTTCATCAAACTTATGTAATAACAGAATTAGGATGGAACATTTTCTTTCTTTGTAAAATAAAATAGCATAAAATTATTAAAATGTGCAAAATGAATGGCATTGTAGTATTTATTACCTTGAATTCATCATGTGTTTACTATTAAGCTCAAAAGAAAAACAAGTTTCCAAAGGAAAAATATGCATATATTAGTATCAACTAATATATTTATATGCATATGTAACATCGGAAGCAATGTCAAAACTTAGTCTATGTTTAATAATTTTTTGGAAATTAATATGAGCATTACACAATTCAAATTGTACTCTTCAGTATGGTCTTTTGCTTTATTTCAGAAATGATCCACTAATCTAGAGAACTGGCGTGTTATTCAGTTATGTTGTGTTTTAACTCTTCTGTAGATTCTGTCCTGCTATATGCTTTTTCTATGAGCATCTGATTTTTTTTCAACACAGACTTTCAAATGCTAGTTTTGGTTGTCCTAAAGCCCACTTGGTGAAAATTAGTGAGAAGTTAAAACAAAACAAAACACCAGAGCTTACAGAGCAAGCAGTTATGGCAGTACTCATGTAAACATATATATTTCAAAAGTGTGATAGGATGTGTACATTTCTTTTTTGTCTTAATATGAATTATTATCTATGATTTTTCATTGTGAACTTGGTTGCTTCTATAGTTCAAATGGTCAGAAATTCATTGCATATAGTACCTGGCCCTTTCTATTGAAAGGATCAGAGCATCTGCATTTGTAGGAGAGAAGGATGTTTTGTGGTTCGAGTGACTTTTTCTTTGTCACGTTGTGTGGATGTTACTTACTCTATTGCTATGTGTGCTTTTGTTAAAAATACATATTCCCCCAAACATTTCTTTGGAAATACGTATATTTGCCCTCTCTTTTTGTGTGACTTTAACCTCTATTCCCACAAGAGCTCTGTTTCAGGAGCTTTGCTGATGACTCGTGCAAACCCGCCAGCACCCCTCTCCTCCCAGAACTCTGAGCGCAGGCTTAGCTGCTCTCGCAGGGCTGCTGTTTACGCGTGCGCAGCATCACCACCCCTCCTGGGTTAGATAATGGACTCGGAGGTTAAGAGCAGAGGGTCTCAACAGCTCCAATCAGCCGGGCTTTTCCAGGGCTAATTACCTCTTTACTGCGCTGACTCTAATGTGACATGTTTATTGCCTTAACTAACAACTCATTAGCTTAGTTGATGTTTTTGTCAATATTAATTCGTTCATTTAAGCCAAGTCCAAGCTTAAACAAAGATGTCCAGACTGAGAAACGGGCAGCAGAATGACTTTTGTTTGCTCATCTCCCCCCGCCCCACCCTTTACTCAACTTCCATAAAATAAATGTGTAGAAACATGAGTGCTTGTGCTGAGAATGTTGTTATTTGTCCATTTGCCTGCATGGAAAGTAATTGTGGATTTATTTTTCTTACGGTTACTCTAGTCTCCATATCACAATATACTTAATATCGAGTGTCTGAGGGCAACTTCTTGTCTCTGACTACATCTCTGTGAAGGCTTCCGCTTAGCAGTGCCCTTGTTCCGGTTGACTCTTTTAGTGTGGTTCTGAAAAAAGAGATCAAGTAATTTTTCACTTGATTTTAATCTCTACTAGACTACCTATAACATTACGTTGAGATTTATTACGTAACGATCACTAACTTAATTAGCTATGAAGAGGCAATTATGAAGTTACCGTGAAACATTTCAGTTTGTTCCCATACTTTTGGTTAACATTAATGAGATTTCTTGGAGAATGTCATTGTTTTGACTTCATGTATTTTTTCAATAATTAAATTCTAAAAGCCCTAGAGTAGTGCAAATCGGTAAAATGACTGAGTGTGAGCCTTGGATTGAGTAGTAAGTCAATGTCTTTGGAGAGGTGCATCAGCCTCTTCAGAACCCTGTAATCCATTTGGCCGGTTCCTCTCACAGCATGTGTACAGATGGCCACACAGGGTAAAGATGCATTCCTGGTCAGACAGGAGTGAAGCTGCAGTGTTAGTAGAGTTTCATTTCTGGGCGGTCCAGTCTCCGCTCTGAAAGCCAGAGACTCACTCTGATTGGTTGCTTCCTGGAGGGACTCAGGCTCAGAGACGGCTGATAGAAGCTATACATAGAACATGGCATACTACTTTATTAATTTTTAGTGAGAAATACATCCTAAATCAGAGATCCTTATTTATTTCATCCATCATCCTGTATCTGTAGAAGGTTACATGGACACCAAATTATTCAGTAGTCATAAGAAATCAAAGTATAATTGTATACCTTCTGTACTAAATACTCTCACTATATTTTCCTTCCTTTCTTTCTTTGGGGTACCATTCTTTCCTGAATCTGTTTCAGTCAGGTTTCTCTGCCTCTCCGTCTACTGAAACCTTTTCTCTTGAAAGGATCAGAGCATCCGCATTTGTAGGAGAGAAGGATGTTTTGTGGTTCGAGTGACTTTTTCTTTGTCACGTTGTGTGGATGTTACTTACTCTATTGCTATGTGTGCTTTTGTTAAAAATACATATTCCCCCAAACATTTCTTTGGAAATACGTATATTTGCCCTCTCTTTTTGTGTGACTTTAACCTCTATTCCCACAAGAGCTCTGTTTCAGGAGCTTTGCTGATGACTCGTGCAAACCCGCCAGCACCCCTCTCCTCCCAGAACTCTGAGCGCAGGCTCAGCGGCTCTCGCAGGGCTGCTGTTCACGCGTGCGCAGCATCACCACCCCTGGGTTAGATAATGGACTCGGAGGTTAAGAGCAGAGGGTCTCAACAGCTCCAATCAGCCGGGCTTTTCCAGGGCTAATTACCTCTTTACTGCGCTGACTCTAATGTGACATGTTTATTGCCTTAACTAACAACTCATTAGCTTAGTTGATGTTTTTGTCAATATTAATTCGTTCATTTAAGCCAAGTCAAAGCTTAAACAAAGATGTCCAGACTGAGAAACGGGCAGCAGAATGACTTTTGTTTGCTCATCTCCCCCCTGCCCCACCCTTTACTCAACTTCCATAAAATAAATGTGTAGAAACATGAGTGCTTGTGCTGAGAATGTTGGTATTTGTCCATTTGCCTGCATGGAAAGTAATTGTGGATTTATTTTTCTTACGGTTACTCTAGTCTCCATATCACAATATACTTAATATCGAGTGTCTGAGGGCAACTTCTTGTCTCTGACTACATCTCTGTGAAGGCTTCCCCTTAGCAGTGCCCTTGTTCTGGTTGACTCTTTTAGTGTGGCTCTGAAAAAAGAGATCAAGTAATTTTTCACTTGATTTTAATCTCTACTAGACTACCTATAACATTACGTTGAGATTTATTACGTAACGATCACTAACTTAATTAGCTATGAAGAGGCAATTATGAAGTTACCGTGAAACATTTCAGTTTGTTCCCATACTTTTGGTTAACATTAATGAGATTTCTTGGAGAATGTCATTGTTTTGACTTCATGTATTTTTTCAATAATTAAATTCTAAAAGCCCTAGAGTAGTGCAAATCGGTAAAATGACTGAGTGTGAGCCTTGGATTGAGTAGTAAGTCAATGTCTTTGGAGAGGTGCATCAGCCTCTTCAGAACCCTGTAATCCATTTGGCCGGTTCCTCTCACAGCATGTGTACAGATGGCCACACAGGGTAAAGATGCATTCCTGGTCAGACAGGAGTGAAGCTGCAGTGTTAGTAGAGTTTCATTTCTGGGCGGTCCAGTCTCCGCTCTGAAAGCCAGAGACTCACTCTGATTGGTTGCTTCCTGGAGGGGATCAGGCTCAGAGACGGCTGATAGAAGCTATACATAGAACATGGCATACTACTTTATTAATTTTTAGTGAGAAATACATCCTAAATCAGAGATCCTTATTTATTTCATCCATCATCCTGTATCTGTAGAAGGTTACATGGACACCAAATTATTCAGTAGTCATAAGAAATCAAAGTATAATTGTATACCTTCTGTACTAAATACTCTCACTATATTTTCCTTCCTTTCTTTCTTTGGGGTACCATTCTTTCCTGAATCTGTTTCAGTCAGGTTTCTCTGCCTCTCCGTCTACTGAAACCTTTTCAATAAGGGTACTAGTGACTTACATGTTGCCAAACCAATAAGCAATTCTCAGCCCTTGTCTCTGTCTCTTCATAGCATAGGATTCCAGCAATGTTGAATCGTGAAACTCTGCTCTGCTTGGTTTCTGTGACATTGTCCTCAGCGGTTTTCCCCACCTCATCATCAGCCACTTGTACTTGCTCTTGATATTCCCCTTCTTTTCAACCTGTGAAAGTTTTCCTGTACCTACCCTCGTTCTCGAGGTGTCACATCCAGTCCCATGACTTCAGTGCTGACTGTACATGGAGGATTTCCAAATTTTTAATTCTAGCCCTGCTTTCTATACCAATGTACAGATTTATACATCCATTGGCTTATCTGAAATCTCCGTTCATATGTTTGGTATATATCTCAAGTTTGCAGTGTCCAACAATAAATTTGGGTTACTGCTCCTACTTCAAAAACAAACAAAAAACTTCCTTCTCTCCTCTTGTTACTCATGTCAGTAAATATTACCACCATTTACCTAGTCATTCATGCCCAAATTCTTGGAATCAGTTTTACTTCTCTTTCTGTCATGCATCCATATCCAATCCCTAAATGAATTCCGTCTGCTCTATTTAAGAAAAAAAAAAAAAAAAAAAAATTCAGAATTCACAGTTCTCACTGCTCCATCACTGCTGGTTTAGTCCAACTCATTATTATCTCTTGCCCAAACCATTGCAAGAGCTCCCATTTGGCCTCCCTAATCTCAGTCCAACCACAGTCTATTCTGTACTCAGCACCCAGCCGCTTTCCAGTCGACAGCAGATCACAGCACTCTCCTCCACGTAACTTCCACGAGTTTCTTGTAACACTTAGAACAAAACGCCATATTGAAAAGGCCCTGCCTGATCCTTCCTTTCTTCCCCTTGTTGAATGCCATCCTGCCACACTGGACTTCTTGCTGTTTCTTAGACGTCCCAGGCCTATTCCTGCTACAGGACCACTTGTGTTGTTCCCTTAGCCTACAATGCTTCTCCCACATGCCTCTCTTTCATGTCACTCGGGTCTTTGTTTAAATGTCTCCTTCTGCAGAGTCCTTCCCTCTCTATCACTTTCTACACTCTCACTCTGCTTCATTTTTCTTCACAGGACTTTGTACTCTTTTGACATATGTGTTTATTCATTTGGTTTTTGTGTCCCGACTAGAGTGTAAACTTCATGAGAGCAGACTTTGTTGACCTGCATTTAAAACAGTACCTGGCACACGGCAGGCACCAGTAGATACCAACTGAATAAAAGGATCCCTAACAGGTGATAAGAACTAATAGGTGCTAGAGCTAGAACTTAACTCTGGTGTTGTCTCGTCTCCTTCCCGCTCCCCAGTCTGTCTCCCTCCTGCCCACTCATGCCATTCAGCAATCCTACACATTTTGGGAACAGGCCCTGGAAGGACCTAGAAGTATTGGGGCTGCTCAGTTAAAGATGTAATGGGCATCATGAACTTCTGCTTCTGTTATTTTACTTCTTTGTTGCTGACCCCAGACTGTCCAAAAATCAGTACTTTTTACCTTCGACAGGCAGAAAAAGGCTATATGAATTAAGTAATATTCTCTTGTTTGTTTATAGGAAAGGAAGACTATCTCCTATTTTAGTCTGCCATCCAAAATACATTAATTACTCAAAGCAAAATGATGTTAAATTTCATTGTACGACACGACTTAATATGAAATTCAGTCAAACAGAAAAAGAGGTACTTTGAATCAAGGAGTTTTTGAATTTTACACTCTTCTGATTGTAAGACAAGAAGCAGCTATTCATAATTACTTTGAACTAGGACTATTTTGATAAAGCTAATGTTAGCTTAATGAGTTTTAAAATATCTTTATCAAATAAATTTCTGATTTAAGAAAGTTATTTTATGCTTTTTATTAAAAGAAATGATGACTTGCTTTTTATGCCTGCAGGATATAAAAAATTTAAAAGCAGTTTTTAATAACTGCATTAACACAAAGCATCTAGTTATAGAAATATTTGTTAATTTTTCTATCTCCATGAATGATGCACACTGCATTGAAATTATTTTTTTATTAAATTTTTGGGGATGACATTGGTTAGTAAAATTATATAGGTTTCAAGTGTCCAATTCTACAATACATCATCTATATATCACATTGTGTGTTCACCAGAGTCAGTTCTCTTTCCATCACCATGTTTTTAACCTCCTCCCCTCTCTTCTGCCACCCCGCCCTCGTCCCCCCCACTCTCTGGTAACAACTAAACTGTTTTCTGTGTCTATGGGTTCTTGTTTCTGTGTTCCAAACAAACAATCATTGGAATTATTTTTAATCAAATTAAGTACGTGTATAAAGCAAAGGAATAGAATTCTAGACGGCACTCTGCCATCCTTGGTCTTTGATGGACATTAGCAATTGGGAAAAGGTTTCATTCACTAGGTTACTATTTGAAATAAGTGCCCAATCATTATTAATTCATTTTGCACTCATTGTAATGGCATAAATCATCATAAATTCATTTAATTTAAAGTGCGTATAATATGTTCTCCCACAGGAATTTCCTTGTAATTGAGCTATTAATTAATGTATTTTTAAAATATGACCTTTTTTCCCTTCTCTACTATTCACAGCCAGGGATGGTTAGTGGCCATTTCTTCATTCATGACATCCTTTTAAATATGAGGAACAAGTTTGTCTTAACTGGGCCTTTAGACTGGCCTAAGACAGAGCAAAGCCCAAGAAAACGGTTATGTATGTTACCTACCAGCCGTTCAGCAGTCATAATTGTGA
Organism: Rhinolophus sinicus; assembly: GCF_036562045.2. Lineage (NCBI taxonomy): Eukaryota > Metazoa > Chordata > Mammalia > Chiroptera > Rhinolophidae > Rhinolophus > Rhinolophus sinicus. The sequence continues at coordinate 14,216,340 of NC_133758.1, read as the reverse complement.
ATGATCTCTGAGGACTCTTTGGAAAATTCTATGAAATGCTATGATTTTGTAATATGTCTAGTAAGAAAATTTAATTCTCCTTTGATAACCGTGGTTTGCCTCGGGCTTCTGTTTTAAGTTCTAATTCTTAAAATTTCTCTCTGTGGCCACTGGTTTTCTGTAAGCATTCATTGGCTGCCATAAAATCCACGTTCCCTCGCCTCCATAATTGAGGTCCCCCCTGTCCCCATCTAATTCACCGCCCTTCCACATTTCCCTCCTTCAGCTTCTTCAGTTATCCAGTGCCTTCTTCATTCAGGGTGTACAGGTTGCTAGAGGGCTTATAACAGCCCGTTAGAGAAATTGCCTATGAGGTAACCAAGGATTCCTACGAGATCTTCATGCTTCCAGGAAAGCATCATGGGAGGGAAAACTTAAGCCAAAAAAAAAAACAAAGCTGGAGGAGAATGTCACTGACTTTGTATGACTTATTAAGTTGTCTTTCTTACTTAGTACTAATTTTACACAAATAGAAACTGGGTAAAGTAAAAAGTATACCTGATTCATGTTCTAGGAGGATCTGTGGTTGTATGGAAATAAAGGTTGGATTTCACGTTAAAAATGTTCTGTTAGTGTATATAACTGGCAGTTGACTGTGTGTGTGTGTTTTCAGCGAGTAAAAGAAGTCTACGTGTTATGTATTATCAAATGAATGGTACTGAAATTGATACCTGATACTTACAGAAATATATAACTTTATAGTTTACAAAGTGTTTTCATCTAATAGGCATTCAGTAAATGTAGGGTGCGTTAATGAAGTGAGTATACACTTTTTGACAGGGATGAATAAATGTTCCAGAAAACAAATTCACTATTACCTAAGTAATAGCGTGTGTGTGTGTGTTCATTTTATGGCTTATATATTCATCTTTTCAAAGACTTAGTCATCATAACCAGCCAGATACTATAAAAAATTTTTAAATTGATGTTTTTCATTGGTCAGTTCATGATTGGACAATATTCATCTTGACAAAGCAAAGCAATGAGTTAGCCACAGTATAATACTGCCAGCTTTTTTACCACGGTTTACATATAGATTTTCTTTTGCTGTCTGTCTCAATCCTTTTTTCATCTTTAACATTTTGCTGTTACAGCAAAGAGTAAATATTTTCTTGCAGCTTTGCTCTTTTGTCGCACTTTAAAAAAAAAAGCAACAGTAAGATTGAAGTTGGAACACAGACACACAAAAAGCTTGAGATAAAATAGCACTAAAATAGGAGCTATTGTCATTAATTACTCTTGACTGCATAACAACAGAATGAGTCTCTCAACTGCCAGAGGGTCTCAGTTAATTGTGATTTAGCCAATGCTGGATGGTAGTGCTTTCTGCTTTTTAAAGGGTTTTGTTTTGATTTGTTTTGTTTTGTTTTGTTTTGTTTTGTTGTTCTGACACTGTCTGAATTTTGGTAGTTCATTTGGACATTTGACTAGATATGAAGGGGTGTTGGTGATGGAGTGCTGCTCACTGAATTCCCACTGTAGAGCTGCCACATTATCTGTATCACTCACCTATATTACACTTAAGACCCTGACTTGACTTTAAATATGGCCCCAGATTGCCCTGAATAATGCTGAATTCCACCCTGTAATAAGTTCAGTGAGGAGCCTCGTGGTAAGCTCAGCTAAGAGACAGTGACCAGTGATAGGACTTATTAGTTGTGATGCTTAGAGTGGGAGAAAGTACCCTTATAGTTCCATGGACAGTAAATACATTGCAAAGAGCAGTTGTTTCCAAACTTTTTGATACCATGGGCCAGTACAATTTCCAAAAATAAAATTTGAGGTTATCTAGCAGTGTTTTCGTGTTTCTGTTTTTTGTTTTTGATGAGTACAAACATTAAAAAATACGACTATCTTCATCATTTTATTAAAAACAAACTTTTATTTACCAAAAAAGTAGAAAGAACGTAACTTTAGAATGAACACTCCTTTAAGTTGAATCAATTTAGCTTTATGAAAAAGACTCATTACATTGTTTATATGTAATTTTTTACCATTTCACCAGAGAGTCAGAACCTGATATGGGCCAGCAGAAGCTCTTGGAAATTTCTGATCTGTGTATAATTTTGTTGACTGTGCTGGGCATACATCATGTAAAGTAATTTTCAGTATTTGTGAAAGCAACAATATGTATTAAGTACTTACTGAATATAAAGGACTGTGCTAAGCCTATGACAAACATAAAAGTATTTTTTATAAATTTTCATATGTCGTAGGGAACTTAGTCATTTAGCAGATGTGAAGAGAGATTAAAATAAAATAAAAAGAATAAAATTAGCTTTAGACAGTAGAATACATGCCAAGAGATGTTAGATTGTTGTTAATGTAGGGATAGTAATTGCTATATTAATAATAAGAATTTCACTCTAAGACTAGCAGGGAAGATGTTACAGAAATTTCTAGCTACCTATGCAATACCATTCTCGCCTTCCATGGGAACAAAACTTCAGTTTTGTGGAAGATGGCTATGTGTCCAGCTAACAAACTACATTTCCCATCCTTCCTTGAAAGTAAGGGAATTATTATATGATAATGATTCTTGCCAATGACACGTAATCAGACCTTAAAAGGGGCTTAACTTAACTGGCACGTGTTCTTTTGCCCTTCAGCCTTGTCCCTTTTCCTGCCTGGAAGATGGATGCAGTGTTGGGTGTGCAATTAACCATTTTGTGACCGTGATGCAACTAAGTTAGAGCCAAAACATTATAGGATCATGGTACGGGCATTTTTAGATGTTGAATCTGTGATAGCAACCTTCTCATTGTGTGAGAAAAGATAAAACATATAACTTATTTAAGCTTCTGTTTTGGGGCGACACTGGCAACTATAGCTTCAATTATTCCATGATTCAGAAGGAGGAGGAGATTGGTCATAAAGGATGTAGCTTTGAATCCGTGGTTGGGTAGAGTGTCGTGAATAAAACCTGGTTATAAAGATGTATGTTGTGTGCACAGATGTGTGCTGGTCATTACCTATGGCCCCAACAACAGAGGCCGGGAGTCTTACCAGGCCTGCCGCTAGCCACTTGCCTTCCGTGGTTCTCAGGTACCTCATCCAACACATAGGAATAGATTCAGATTTTTCTAAAGTCCTTTGAATTCAAAACTTCTATGATTCTAATCAATCCATTTGGCTGGGGATGAGTGGATCACAATTAAAAAGGCAGCAGGACTTGCTCCTTTCTAATCACAAGACAGCCCAAGTATTGATTTTCTAAAATGAAAATCTGACCATACCTCTCCTTTGATTAAAACTTTCCATTGGTTCCCCATTGTCACCAGAATCAACAAACCCTTAGCAAGGCAAGGAAGGGCCTTTGTGATCAGGCTCTAAGAACCTGTGCTCACTGTTTTATTTCATCCTCCTTGCCCGCTTCCCCCTTGTCCATTGCCTCAACCCTTTCCCTTCCTCCCAACAAGAGTTCCAGCCATATTGAACTTTGTGTAATCTCTTGATCCTGCCGCATTTTTGCTCATTCCCAGGTCTTTAGACATCTATTCTCTCTGCCTGGAGTGTTTTCTCCCCCTTTAGTGGTTCACTCCCACTTATTCTTTAGGTTTCTCTAGAGGTCATCTTTCCCTGGAAGCCTTCTCGTACCCAAAGGTGGGGTTAAGTGTCTCTTCTAAGCTCGGTCGTGATAGTTTGTGCTCATAAATGTAACACTGTTCATAATATATTCAAATGACCTGTTTGCTCATCTATCTCCTGAACTAGAATGAGTTTCCTTGAGGGGAAGGAAATTTCCCCAGCACTTAGTACAATATAGTAATATTCTATAAATAGTTAATTACACGAATCTTTGGATGGATAGATTGGGACCAAATTATGGAAAGCCTTGAAGAATGTCAGGCCAGTTTGTTGAACTTTTTAATACTGCCCCTGGAGAGTCAGTCATGATGGCAGATGCCAGCATCACTTCCACCTTGCTTACTCAGTGAGGCACTATGGAATAATGGGCTATTTGCATAAAATAAGTAAATCTGTATTTCTGTACAAAATTAGATCCCATCCTATACAGGTTAAACTGCAACCTTCATGGGGTACCAAAGACTTAAGAAAAATTCTGAGAGAGAAACTTCAAAATCATAAAATTCCATCATGAGACTTTTTCTATCAATCTGAGAAGATACTATCGTTATCTTAACTTTAGCTTTTTCATCACCTTGGTCCACTTTGCAGAGTACCTACATTATATGGGATTATAGGTTAAATCAACCTTACATTAGAGAATATGATGTAAGTTCAGAAAAGAATAAGCGTGTATATATATCCCTTTTTATTATCACACAACCACTTCTTAAAGGTTGGTTCCAGAAAGAATGTATGATTAGGAAGTTGGAAGCTTTAGGCCTTCTGGATTATTCCTTCAGAACACCAGTGTCATCATTGCCAGTAGCTTTAAAGTCGTAAGCATCCTATGAATCAACAGGGTTAGAAACCGAAATGTTTAACTTGAAAATCCTCTTCATCTTCTATTATTTACATGTTTTTCTTTGTGTGTTTTTTTTGTTGTTTGTTTGTTTTTTTGAGTAAGTTGTCAGAGACAGACATGAAATTTCGTATGGTCCAAAACAGACCATTGGAAAAAACAATCATACTCCTACTAGGAGATTTAAAATTAGTATGTTAAATGTGCCCTTTTTCTCTCCGCTTCTCTTGATGCCCCACACATGGCCTGCCAGAACTATAAAAAACGGTCCCACCAGAATTGTGGGGATCTTCGTTCTGAGTTGAACTAAAGAAGGAGAGCTGCCGTAGGAGAATTTTACATACGGGCTCACTGAGTGACAGGAAGCGATTTAAGGGGAGGACTGGCGGTGCTACAGGGAACCTGTATTTCCTGCTCAGCTGGGCATGTCGCCAGGGGAGATCCCACTTTGCAGTGGAGCAGCAGGCACCCTGGGGGCTGTTACAGGGCCAGGCGTCTTTTGGAGAACCTTACTATTTTCCCTTTCCTGTCATTTCACGGGAGGGCAAGTGATCATATCTCCTATGCTGTCCTTCCCACTTTGTCAGAAAAATGATGGAAAATATCAAGAAATGCGCCACTTACTGTTTATTATTGCTCTCAGGAAAAATTTGTCAGAGTGGTGAGCCAGCTGCCTTTAGGGAATCCCACCACAGAGACCGAGAGGAACCAGCCTGGTCCCTGATCTGGCCCGAATGCTCCCACCCTCCATGAATGCAGAAATGGTAGAGTGCAGTTAAGGAAAACGGTGATTGAAATGCCATAAAACATTGTACATAGGAAACTTTACTTCCCCTTTGCAATATTACTTACGAGGCTACACCTCCAGGGAGCCCTAGCCCTTCAATTCAGGACGTCCTCAGAGAACGTAGTGGGGTTTCTGTGCAGCTCCTGCAACTTCCTAGAAGTAAAGAATAAACAGGAAAGTGGTTGCTTTCTTGACACTTTGAAATACAATACTGACAAATGGGGGCAGGGAGCTGCATTCGAAATGTATGTGCCATAAAAGGCAGATTTATTTTCCACTTTAGGTCCATGATGTGTACAAAGCACTGTGCTTGCTGATTTGGGAGATGCAGAGTTACGTGAAACACAGTCCTACCCTCAAGGAGCTCACAAACTTAGGAACAGGGAAATGCACAGAAATGCTTATATTTTAAAATACCATGTGGTAAGGACACGTAAGCGCTGGCACAAAAGAGAGAGCAGTGGATCACTTTTTTAAAGGAGTTTATACTTTTATGGCTCACAAAACTTGAAGTTTTCCATATTACTTTGGAAATGGCTAAGGACGAGAGTAAAATTTACAAATACATGCATGAATGAAGTATGAATTGGGGACGTTTTCTTAAGGAGGCTTTCCTTACATATGTACCTTTCCAGTTTTCTGTAGGAGTTGTTAATCCAAGGTCCATGGCCTCCTGGATAATTTTCTGCAGGATTTGGTGGACAGGGATACGTATATAGTTTCCTGGGGAAAGGACTGGTGGCTTTCAACCGATTCTTAAAGGATTCCATGAGAAGAAATTCAGAACCACTCATTTACAGACTGCCCCCACAGACTCTTACCCTGGCTTGACAATAACCTGCGTTTTTCTTCACCTCCATTTCAATCCATTCTCATTTAGCAAGCTGTTATAACATACAATGAGTGTTTTTATTTGTTGAATGCATTACAGTTTATATGCCATGTTCTTCATTTTGAAGACAGACAAGTTCACCATGTGATTCCTCACGGGCCCTGACTGCCGTTACCGAGCTCGCCAGCACTGGGCGCTTGACAATACACTTTGCCTGGATTAATTCATTTAACGCTCATGAGAGATAGGTATTACTATCCCCATGTTACAGACAGGGAAACTGAGGCTCTCTGAGTACCTTCCTAAGCCTGCCCCCTAATAAGCTGTGAAACTCTGGTTAATTCTTTGTCTTAAAGCTGAAGCCTGCACTCCCCTAACCAGTATGGTATGCTGTCCTATGGTTTATAAATTGTTTTGTCTCTTCCCCAAAAAAACAAATAAATAAACAAACAAAAACCTCCTTCTAAATTGGAGTTTGCTCTTCACAGTCCCTCGTGTTTTTCTTTTTTAAATGTCAAAATGCCTTTTGAAGCAGATGGGCTTTTGCAGCTCAGTCGCCTCTAGGCACAAGTGTACAAGCTGTCAGCATTATCTTCAACGTAAAGTGGTGCGTGTTAGTTAAAATCTAGATCATGTCATCAGATGTAAAACGTCCTGTTGAGCTGTTTTTAATTTAACATGCTTGAGTGAAGATGTGACCATACACTTCACACCATCGTCCTCAATCCGAGCACCAGAATGTGTAGGGGCACAGGCTTAGGACGGGAGCCTTTTTCAAATTCCACGTCTGCCTTCTCCACCCCTCATTCCTGTGGATGAACATTGTCTGTGATGAGACATGTCACTGGTGGGAAGTGTTTGAGCTCTGTTCGATACAGAAGAAAGGTGAAGAACTACATGTCATGTCATTTGAAGACGTCTCCGTTTTGCAGAAGACTGAGTAGGGAGAAATGTTGGAAGCTGAGGGTCCCTGATATGTTATGAAATTATGTATAGTTATTTATCCATAATTTGTATGTGATTAAAACACTTTAGAATATGGTATAAAATATTGTAACCCAAATATTCCCTTTAAAGCACGTAGCTGAGCAAACTATAAACTCGACATCTTTTATGGTCTTACTGTTCAAAACCATTTCAGTTAAAAAAAAAAAAAAAAGACATCCAACGTGGTTTACATTTTGAACATATACTTCCAAGAAAACATTACAAAAGTAACATTACATTACTGCTCTGTCTTTTGTTTTGTAATTGTAGGCAAGGCACTGACGTTCCTTCTGCTACAGCCCCCGAGCCCCAAACTTCCTGCACACAGCACTATCCGGAGAACAGCCATTGATCTGATTGGGCGCGGTTTCACAGTTTGGGAGCCTTACATGGATGTGTCTGCCGTCCTCATGGGGCTTCTCGAACTTTGTGCTGATGCCGAGAAACAACTTGCCAAGTATGTGCTCACTCCCAGTTAATTTGTTCTTGTTTTGATTTGTTCGTTTGTTTTGCCATCAATGACCCATAAATTGTGTTTTCAATAGAAAAATAGACAAATAGCTCAATATATGAAATTTGGGGTTTGGACAATGAAAGGGAAGTATGTTCCTATCATGTTAACACCATTGGGACTTAGCATTGACCCATGAATGATTGATCAGTAACATAGTTTTAAAATTATGTTTATTGTGCCTTAAGATATTATTAGCTATTAGTGACAGGGTAAATGATAGTATAAACGTATCATTTATAAGGGAAATGATATATACACTTGCCCAAAAATGTTTTACTGATAGAATAGGTGACCAAATAGTTTGGGGAATTCCTTCTTTGCATTCATTTTAATTTTTAAATCTACTTTATTGAGGTTTTATTTGCATACAGCAAAAAATCAGCCATAAGGGGGTTTCGGTGACCCAGAGAAGCAATGATGAGAGTAATGGAATAGGAAGATGAGCTAAGGGAGTAGCTAAAATGAAGTGGAAAACACTTGGTAACCAAATGGCTAGGTCTTGGGAGGTGGGAGATTGGTGTTGACTTGAGAACTCAGCCTCCTGAGTCCTGGAGGAGTCTTTTTTTTTCCTTAGTATAATACACACAACATGAAATTTACCACTATAATCATCTTAAAGTACGTAATTCTGTGACATTAAGTGCATTTACAATGTTATGCAGCCATCACCACTATCAAGTTCCCAGTAGTGGTCACCCCAAATGGAAACTCTATACCCATTAAGCAATCACTCCACTTTCTCCCCTCCCACCAGTTCCTGGAAATCACTAATGTTTTCTGTCTCTATGAATTTGCCTATTCTGAATATTTCATAGGAGTAGAATTAAGCAATATGTGGCCTTTTGTGTCTGGCTTCTTTCACTTAGCGTGTTTTCAAGATTCATTCATGTTGTTGCGTATCAATACTTAATTTTTTATAGTCAAATAATATTCCATTCTATGGATATACCACATTTTGTTTATCCATTTATCTTTTGATGGACATTGGGTTGTTTTCACCTTTTGGCTATTGTGAATAGAGCTGCTGTAAACATTTCTTATATAGGTATTTGTTTGAATACCTATTTTCATTTCTCTTGGGTAGATACCTAAAAATGGAATTGTTGTATCATATGGTAATTCTATGTTTAACTTACCATGTTTCCCTGAAAATAAGACCTAGCCGTGCAATCAGCTCTAATGAGTCTTTTGGAGCAAAAATTAATATAATATGCTGTCTTATTTTACTGTAAGAACCGTTCTAATATAGTAATAATATAATATAATATATATAATATAATACCAGGTCTTATATTAATTTTTGCTCCAAAAGACGCATTAGAGCTGATGGTCTGGCTAGGTCTTATTTTCAGGGAAACACGGTATTATTGGGGAACCACTATTTTCCATAGTGGCTGCACCATTTTACTTTCCTACCAGCAATATATAAGAGTTCCATTTTCTCCACATCCTCCCCAACACATTTTCTGGTTGTGAGTGTGAATTCCTAGTGGTAGGAATTCTCAAACTATCCCATGATGCCTCTCTTGATGTAACTGTTACCACCTCTTTGATTTTCTCAATGAATAGAATTTCATTCTTAACACTGGTAATCTTTTTTTAAAAACTAGTGTTCTCTGCCTTTTCTTCATGGTTGCCTTTCTCATATCCCACAATTCTCTTTGGTGTCAGCATGCTTTGGGCTGTAGTCTTTCTGCTGGCCGCTCTATGCTCAGAAAGTGGAGACCAGAAAAACAAGTGAAGGCTAGACTGGAATACTTGGCTTTGTCTACAGATTGGGCACTCCCAGTCCTAAGTCCCAAGGTTGATTGACAGGAGGAGGGTATTCATTTCAAATGTAGGCAGCTGCCCTCCCCTGTCACCTCTTGTATTGCCATGCTTCCTAGACTTCACCTGTGTCTTCCTAGCTGTATGCCTTTCAGCAAATTACTTCACCTTTCTACCTTGGTTCCATCTATAAGTTGGGGCTAATTAAAGTACCTACCTCACAAGGTTGCTGGTGAATGAGTTCATATTTGCCAAGTGCTTAAAAGAGTATTAGTGCGTATTAAGACATTAAATGGATGTTACCTCTATGGTGGTAGCACAGTTGTGATGCCATTGTCATTGTCCTGTAGTTCACCAGATCAAGAACTGCCTGTTTCTAGAATGAACAACACAGTGGTAGCCAGGATCGTTTCTGGATACCGGAGGTCAGAGAACTGGGGGGATGTGAGCCCATGAGTTCATGCTTTCAACCTCTGTCCTTCCGTTGGCTGCAGCTGCCATGGACGCCCTCCCAAGAGTCCATTGCTGACCTCTGTTACCACAGCTCTCCTGGTTATCTTGAGAAGCTCTTAACATTTTTTGATTATCTAAAATTTTACTTTGACCTAATTTTTTAGATTATTTTCAAATATGATCTAAAAACACAGTTTCACCAGTGTGCATGCCTATTTCATTGCCTGGGAGAAGTGATGGATTTCTATTTTTAGTATTTAATATTTTATTGTGTTTTTAAATAAATCTACATGAAGCTGATATCAGCAAACAGAAAGCTGCACTGATGTTTTACCTACATGTAGTATGTCTACAGACACAAATACTAGAGATTTTCAGTAGGTAATTTACACCTTGCTATTGTATCCTTTTCTGTCATGAAGATTAGTATGACTCTCTATACACAGCTTTGAATAAATGAATGTATCAGCATTTAGCCTTGAGGAGTCCAATGTAATTTTCATCATGATAAATTGCATAATAAGCAAGAAAATGTTTGCTTATTAATCTATAACAAGATTGAGATTGAAAATGGCCTGTTACACCATGACACCCAGGACAGGCTGCAGAAGGACTGAAATGGGGAGAAAAAGAGCAGCGACGTGTGCGGGGGTGCCATGTGCCACGTGCCCCGAGCACCTTTCGCTCAGGTGCCCTCCCGGGCCGCCCCTCCCTCTTTGTGTGGGATGTGCTGTGTGTGCACAGCTCACAGCTGCCTCGCTTCTGTGATGTTAAACCTGCCTTCTGAATAGGCTTTTACGTTCGGCTTATGCTTTTTAAAATTTAACTTCATGTTTATTGCAAAAGAAAACACACAGGCAGTGTTTTCCTCTTTATTCTCATTCTTGTGCGTTTCTGAGGGATGGGTTCTCAGGGAGGGGCCTGCCACCTTACTCTGGAAAACGCAGAGTACCACACAGTTTATTTTCTTTCTCTTCCGTATATCAACATCCTCTGTCAGAGGTGACTCCTGGGAGGTCTCCTACAACAGCTATCTATGGCTCCACATTAACAGAGTATTTTTCCAGAATTAATAATGTGTTTATTTTAGAAATATGCCTTAGAATTTTACATCTGTGAAATCAAAATCTCACCAGTTATTTTCCAATGTATTCAAATATTTTTTTCCAAATTTGAAACTGTTTATAAACTAAGCAGGCATTTCTTGAGTAGCCGGTATGTGTAAGGGACCGTGTTAGGCCTCGGGCAGTTGCACATCTCAAACAAGAGCCTGTCTCCACAGCACTTGCAGTCTTACAGGAAAGACAAGAGCTGCCTGGAGATAGCGTGATGTGAAGTGAGAGGGAGAGTGAAAGGTCTGGACGTTCAGAGCAGGAGAAGAGACAGCTGGGTAATCAAAGTGTGCAAGGAAGAGTATCCTATGACTCTTTCATTTGGACGATTATGAGGAGAGGACATGCAGTGGGACAGAGATGGGAAAGGACACCCAAACGATGCCAAATTATCCCTGAAAACATGTGGCGAGTGAAAGTGAATACTGCTTCTAACTAATTGTACTCACTTATTCCTTGCAGAACAAACTGCGGGATGCTCCCATCTAAAACTCTAATCTCATTTCCTTCCCAGTTATCTCTGGGGAATAGAATTAGGGTCAAAGAGAACATTGGTTTTACCTTTTCCTTTATAAAAAGAGTGTTAGTGCGTGTTTTCCTTGCTTGTAGCACCTGCCACATACCTAGCACTAGATGAGGAAACAGAGGGATGGGATGCAGTCCTCTTATTGAATTTTTGCTCCCTATGAGTTTCTGAGCTGTACACACCACAGATATTTCCATCCAAATATAGGGAAGCTCAAAAAGTAGGCACTATATTTACCATTTTGCAGATGAGAAAAAAATGGATCTATTGTCTCTGGTCAGTGAAAAAGATGGGGTTCAAACCCAGGTCTCGCTGACTCCAAAAGCCACGCTCCTTACACCGCACCGTCTTGCATTCAACATCTAATACCACAGGATGAAAGACCAACTGAGTCCTAAATTTAAAACAACCTAATAAAAGGACGTAAACGTAGTTAACTCAGAATTTTCAGTGTACTTTCAGATTTTAAAAATACATTTAATGAAATCATATTCATTGAGAATTTTGTGCCTTCTAGAAAGTAAAAGCCTATTTTAAATATCAGTAAGCTTCTTGAGTGCTTGGGCCAGGTGTTATGCGTTTATTCTTATTCACAACTGTCAAGTAGTTTACATGCAATAAACATTGAATAATGTCATCGAATTTTAGAGATGAAAATCTTTTCAACAACATGTGATCCAATGCCCTCAATATGCTATTAAGTAAAAATAAGGAATAGAGAGATCAAACAACGTGTCTGAGGTCACAGTGGTACTTAGGTCTTCCCACTCCCGTTTTGCTGCTTGCATACTGTATGATTGTGCTACGTTTTCTATGACATGTGATCTACAGGTAGAATCCGAGGTGAGGGGTTTTTTAAATGAATGGTTATTTGTAAACGAATTGTCATTCATAATGAACTGTTTACTCTAAAACGGAGGCTGTACTACTTCATTGCAATCATAGGTCACGCTATCCCCAGCTAATTGTAGAGAAAATGGAAAAAGGCAGTATTATCTTTTTTACAAATCCATATCTTTGTTAGATCAGTATGATTATGTACCCATTGATAAAATGTTAAAAACAGTAGAAAAATCCTACTTTATAAAAAAACAGAAAAATCCTTGTGTTTTTTGAAGGCTTGACTTACATCTATATGTGTTATGGTCTGCGATGTGGGATCCATTTTCCTAGTTTATGTTTCAGGGCCTTTATCCTGAAAGAGAAAGGCAGAGCCCTGGTGGCCTCGGCTTCTGAAGGTGGCCAGTGTTTCATCTCACTGCCACGACTGAGGGATGCTAATAAATTACATAAGACCATTGCTTTTCTGGAACATTCAGTTTACCAAATGTTAAGAGAAAAACGTGTCGTATCTGGAAGCTACACATGCTTTGATAACATATAGGTGAGCACAGTATGTTAGAGGGATACTCTATGAACTATTTAGAGTGGAGAAAAAGTTGGCATTTGAACTCAAATGTCAACCATATTTTTTAAATTTGAGGGACTGAGAGTGGAGAAAGTCATATAAACACTAAGGTGCTTTAGAAGTCTATATTTCAAGTATTTTTCCTATTCACATGACATTTATTTTTAGTAGAAAATGTATAATCTGAGGAAACCATTTAACTAAGTCATGTTAGCATTGTTTTATTCATTGTAAATGTATACAGCATATAGGAAACAGCTCTAAAAGATGAGTACTTGTTGGAAGAATTGCCATCTTTGAGTTTAGGAAATTAATGTCAGTTATGAATTAGCTAATTAAGGTTCAACATAACAGGGGAATTAAAGATTTCTTATTGCATTAAAAACAATTGTTAACACACCTGTTTTGCTAGACGGGGTAAGATAGAATTCCCAGATGTTATTAAGCATGCACTTTCAAAATTATTTTAGTCTTTGTTTTCAATAGGGAGTGTTTTCAATGCCCTGTTACTGTTTGTCCTACTCAGCTTGGACCACTCTAACAAAATACCATAAACAAAAGAAATGTATTTCTCACAGTTCTGGAGGCTTGGAAGTCCAAGATCAAGATGTTGGGAAAGTAGGTCTTACTCTGAGTCCTCTTCTCTAGGCTTCTAGGCCATCTTGTTGTGTGCTGACATGACTCCTTTGTGCTCACAATTGAGGAGACACAAAGTAAGCTCTCTGATGTCTCTTATAAGGGCACTAATCCCATCACGAGGGCCCCACCCTCATGATCTCTTTTAATCCCAAAGGCCTATCTTTAAATAACCATCACCATGCGGTAAGGATTTCACAATATGAATTTTAAGGGAGGACACAAGCATTCATCCATGACATCATTCAGACGGTGATTTGTGAGCTATTCAATGAAAGTTTAAGTACTTTTTCCCCGAATATTCCCTTACAGTATACCTTAATTTGACAGATGGGCAAGTCTGACAATTGTAGACAGTGACATTTAACTGAAGTGGTCTGACATGTAACTTTTAAAATGCTTTTACTGCAGGGGAATAAGGGTTAGAACAGGATTAATGAGCAGTCATGGAAGGAATGAGTTCAGCCTGAGTGGCCTATTTTTCTATTCATGTTTTTATTTATAATATCTATCATCTCGAGTATTTCATATTGGATATGTATACTGAAATGCTGAGTAAAATAGAGTGTGTCATATCATATTTTTTTAGAATAAAGATGGAAACCAAAGGCCCAACCTATAAAGCTACATAACAAATGATCTGCATAATAGCCAGATAAGCACAATCAGATGAAAAGAGTGAGTTCTGTGTTTACATACAGATTCCAGAATACGGCAGACACTGCTTTAATTTCACCTCCGATAATATGATCCTTCTTCACTCAGTTAGAATCCCACATTAAAATATATCACACGCACAATGCACTCTTCCCTTCAAAGATAACTATATGCAGAATTATACTGTCTGTTGGGACTACCAGATCAATTACTTTGACTTCATTGCCTGGTCAATTCAGTCAAATAACTGGCTTAAGTGATATTTTTTTTCCTGCTGAATTTGCCAGGTAACTTCATTTAGTGCATATCTATTGAGCAGCTTCTCTGTCGAAGGGCTGGCCTAGGCACTTTGGGGGGAGGCACTTGATTAGCAGGCATGGTCCCACTCTGCATGGAGTTCACAATACAAAACAAATTCCTAATGCCCAGCAGGATGGGATTCAGTGCTAAGGGCCCAGAACAAACTGGTGGTGTCGTGGGTGGTTTTTGTTTTGGTAGAAGGGCATTGCGACAGCAATTGCAAAATACAGGTGAGCTTCCACAAGAATTGAACAGAGGGGAGGGAAAGGGGTAAAGGAGAAGCATTAGCAAAATACTACCATAAAAAAAGGAATAGAATTTTGGGGACCAATTTTGACATTAGCCTGCCTCAGGAGCATTAGTGTTGAAAGAAACCAAGTTGTAAATTAGTGAAACTAGACTATGGCAGGCCTAGGGTCTGAAGCCACGGAGATGAAGATCTTTCTTAGAAGGAATAGGAGCCACTGGAGGTTTGTAAGCAGAGTAACCATAAATAAAGGTGGTGTTTTGGGAAGACTGCCCTGGTGATGGAGCATTGAATAGACCACAGAGGAGAGATACAGGGTTCTCTTCTTCTCCTGAGCCTTGGCAACCCCTTCCTGTTATCATACCCACAACCCTCCCCCTTTTGCACAGTGGATGCTCCAAAGGTCACTGCAGAGCCCTGACCTGAGAGCAGTAGATCTGTCCATGTCATGCCGTCCTGCACTCACTGCTGGACACCAGTGACGTGACGCACTCAACTGCAGACGCTGACGCCCCCACAGCGCGGTGGGTGTTCCAGCTTCCACTCAGCTCAGCAGGCAGCACTTTTCTCTGCCTTTGGTCAGCTTCCTTCTCCGTTCCTCTACAGCTAGTCCTGTAGACCCCACAACCCATCACCAAACCTGACCACTTTTCGTACTGGAAGAAGTTTACTGATTGCCCCAAATCCACAAGATCGTTTGCTGAGATGGAGAAAGGGTGACGTTAACGAAGCCAGTCAGCTGTTGTTAGCTGATCTCATTTTCTTTTCACTGTTTCTATTTGCAAGAGGCAACTTTGGTCAGAAGGAGCATCTATCTTACGTATAATATAGGGCAGAGCGGAGGTGGATGTTTTTGCAGCTGTTGTCTCATTAAATCTTCTCTTCAACATTGTCAAGCAGGTATTTCAATATACTCGTTTGACAGACATTGTGCTTATTTAGTGTAGGGTGGCCACAGGGCACAGCATAAGGGTGCAGGGAGCTGTCTACTTGTCACTGTGACATGAGCCTTGAAAGTCTGCCAGCTGACCATCCTCACCCTCAGATGCACACACACATGTATGTTCATTCATTCCCACTCCTTTCTCTCTCTCTCTCTCTCTCTCTCTCTCTCTCTCTCTCTCTCTCTCTCTCCCCCCCTTCCACCTCCCCCCATTCTCAGCTTTGCACTAAATGTTTCTCCTCCATGCAAGGAAAAGTGTGGAAGAAAGGACTTAGACATGGGTGGTGAGGTTATGTGAGTAGAACTCTAATTTCCACCTGCAAGAGGTCACAGCAGCACACAGCTGAGAATGGACATGACTTCTCTGGACTCAGGAGGATGCTGTCACTCTTGTCCTGCAGAATCCAGACCCCATCTCTTAGCAACTAAGGGAGCAGTACATCTGTGGGGAGGGCACACTGGTACCCAGAGCCTGATGTTCAGCAGGGTAACACTTCCATTGTATTTCCCTCGACACAACCTAGCTCTGTAGGCAGCCACAGCCCTGACATAGATACCCGTGTTTGAAATACAACCTGCAGGTGTGTCTCGTAAGCTCGGTGGAGCAGTGTATCACCTGTCCCGTACCTGTAAAGTTGGCCTGTAAAGTCGTACCCACATATACGACTTCTTTGTTTAGCTGAATTTGATATTTTTGAGGACTTTCTGAATCCGAATTCTGTTATTTAATACAGTTGCTCTCCATTACAAGTTTATATCCACATCAGTTGATAACTGACCATCCGTATCTTTCTTCAAACCACCATTGATGCTGAACAAAACAGAGCTGAAGTCCAAGTACTACAGCAAACCACTAGAAACCTCTGTCGGATACGATCTAGCCATTCATCCGAAGCCTCATGTTACCATTTCATTAACCCAATTATCCAAAATATCATCAAGCCCTTGCCCCCTTTATTTTCTCCAAAGGTCAGCTATCCTGAAAGACATTCCCTATTGCCATGACTCCTCACTGAACTTCTCTGGACCTGATTTGTCTTCCTTAACATGCTGATATCACCCACCTGGGAGGGAGGGATGTTTGGAGGTAGACGCAGGAGGCCACGCAATAGCACCAGAAAGCCTGACTTCAGCCCCCGGGTTCCATGGCCAGTCGCTTTCCTCTGTATCATGCTTCCAGCAATGGATAGGCTGCCTAGGAGA